>NC_083342.1:60850262-62211441 GCF_019175385.1 Lycium barbarum | reverse complement strand
CCGGCCCCTCGGTGTCTTACACATCTTCTTCGACCCTGCCGAAGCAGCTTTCTCTCTTCAGGTAGTGAAGTCACTCCGGTTTGTGTATGACTTGACACTCTAAAGTCTATATCTTGCCCCTAGTTACAACATCGTATTCGACTTCATTGAACTAGTTGAATGGAATTTCTTCCCACGCGTATTTAATGCCAAAGCTCAAAGTCGTTATGTGAGGTTCAAGTTTTCACCAATGCAACATACTATCCATAAACATTGTACTCCCATAATATAATAAGGCAAGAAAGCGGAAAATTTCAAAAAATCTTAAACAAAAGCAGCTCTTCTTCCTTACTCTTTCGAGTAAGCATTTTGAAACTTCCTTAAACATCTGCTTCAAAGAGCTAAGCCCCGGTCTCACCTTTTCGGGAGCGATTCATCCTTCCCGAACGCAGCATACAACTCTCCGTTGTACTGCGCTCTCCAAGTGTGCTCATTCTTGCAGATGCAAATCATAGATGACCTAGTGGCATTTATGCCAGGCTAATCAACCTTTTTTGGCTAGTTCCCCATTAGTTGACTGCAACTCTTTGAATTGAAGGAGTGGAATTGCGAGATCTGCAAATCAGGGAGAGAAAACATTCATGTTTTTTTCTCTTTCAAGAGATTCTGTCTCGGAATCGTGCCTTGAGGGGGGATGCTGCCAATCCTACCGAGGACTTTATGGATTTCTTTTCCGAGAAGTGAGACGAACTCGACAAAAACCCCGAATGGGGCCCGGCACCCGATTTGAGGGGCGATCCGTTTTTGGCTATACATACATTTTCACAAATAAAGTCAAGTATATCCTCTCAAGTAAGCTTTCCCTCTCGGCTTCGTTAACTAGACTTGAGAACAGCGCCTGAATTCCCTTTTTCAGCTTTTCCGTACTTGCTCCGGGTGAAGAATGAAAAACGTCCGCTAAAGCCCACGGGATAAGGTTTGCAGATGCGATCATGAATCGAACCAGATCGAAACACCGCCCCTTTTTCCTTCACTATTTTTATAGGGAGAATCAAACGAATTCTTCGAGCTAGAGAGAATTTTGGAGATTTACAAAGCTCTCCTTCAAAGCCGCCGCGCGTGGCTAAAAGTCAACCAAAAAAAAGAGCTCAAACTCTTTTTTTTTTTTAGTTCCACTGAGAAAGTCTTTTCTTATAAAAGACGAATTTTCAAGTGGATGAAATCGGTCAAGTGGTCTCAGTTGGAGATGTTTTTACTCTTGTTCGTTCTTTATCCGGAAGATGCCGATAGCTGCTTTCTGCTCTCCTTATTAGTGCCTAAAAATCTCAGCTTCTGAAGGTAACCGGAAGAAAACGTTAAAAGATTCGGTCACAGCAAATGGTAACACAATGCCGCCGTTAACTCGCTCGCTCATCGGGCAGCGAGCGGAAAAAGAAAGTCGATTGAATCTTGGTAATTGAGTGTAGAAGCTCTCAGCGAACCCCTAAATCTCGGGGAGCAATTCGGCATAAATTGATACCGACACCTCAGAATTTGGTAACCTCAACTGCTTTAAACTACCTGGAAACCAATATCCAACTAGCTCTCTCTCTCTACGGGTCCCTCCTTTCTATAACGGGGTACGCATAAGGAAACAGGGACTATCGCTTGAGAGCTGTCGTACGGGACGGATTACCGTCAGACTTTCATGTAGTTCCGTCTAATCAAGGTATAAAAGAAAAAGAAAAGCTAGCTTTAGGAGAGAAACTACAACCGTGCCTAACTCCCCTGGGCCGGGTCTTTCCCTGTTGTTCTGTTCCCGCCACGAGAAAGACGCACGGAAGAGGTATTCCCAGAGAGACTGCTTTATGAAAGCCCGGAGAGGCCTCAACCGACAGCCTTGCTTCGTTCTGCGGCGGTTTTCAAGCTAGCACCCGTTTCAGCATATCATCTCGCTCGATTCAAAAAAAAAAAAAAAGAGACGCAGTTTTTGATTATCCAGTTCTATATCGAAAATGTCCTAAATCGAATTTCCTGTTCCCAGTGCGAATGCATTATGCCCGGTTTAATCAGTTACACCAGCTAACATAACAACACTCAACACTCTGAGTGGTACGTAAACAAGTACAGATCACATGGTTTTGTACTGATCCGCTTTCGAGCTGTCGAGTGACGATTGGCCGAGGGGCCCTTTTTTCTTTTATAAGGGAAGAGATTGTAGCTGGGTACAAATAGGCCGGTGAAAGACGAGTAGGCAAGCACGCGGGTTGTACCGGTCAGCTTTGAGCTGTCGAGTGACGATTGCTCCATCTCTTAAGAAAGGACGCGCTGGACGACATGGCATTTTCGTTCAAATATATATAGGCCGGCCGTACTTGTGATGGTTCCCAAGGATCCAATATGACAACTTAGGTCTACGTTACCACGATATCTTTCATAGAAATCGCAAAAAGGGTATGTTGCTGCCATTTTGAAAGGATTAAAAAGCACCTATTTGATAATATAGGGAGTTGGGGCAGGTTGAAGGGGAGGGGAAGTCAATTTAAACATAGTGCCACCATAACCCTAAGAAAACGAGATTGGGTTTGTGTGTGTAGACTGCCAAAGAATTTTGAATAACAATTGAATAAATTGCAACAATAACTCAGCGCATCAAAAATCAGGGCACTGGGTGGACGGTCTATCCGCCCTTAAGTGGTATTACCAGCCATTCTGGAGGAGCAGTTGATTTATCAATTTCTAGTTCGCCGCCACACTGGCTGGCTGGTGCATTGGCCGTACCGTAAGAAATCCGAGAGAGATATATCTCGTGACACGCTCCGCGAGGCATTTTTTTTTCGAAAATCCGTGTAACTTCAAAAGAATCATTCTTTATGAATCAAGTACCATTCAAACAAAGGGTGTATTGCCTCTTTGAGTGAAGAAGAGAGGGTAGACATTTTGGGGGGAGAATCACTCGGCGCTTACCAGAAACAAGTATGACTGTTAAAAACATCAATACACTTGCCTTATGAAATGAAAATCATGCATATCAACATCATATATCATATATATATATATATATATATATATATATATATATATATATATATATATAACGTGTCCCGGCCCTCTAGTGAGGGACTTGGTAGATAAAGTCATGCATGCCAACATCATGTATTATATATATATATATATATATATAACGTGTCCCGACCCTCTAGTGAGGGACTCGGTGAATAGAGTCATCATATGCCGTCCTGGCCGCCATCCCCGTATCATCATATCATCATGTCATCATATCATCATATACATATACATATAACGTGTCGCGGCCCTCTAGTCAGGGACTCGGTGAATAATGCAGTGGAGTGCGCACGAGAACGTGTCCTGGCCCGGGACTCAGTGAAGGACATATTGAGGCATGCACGAGCAGAGTAGTGAGAAACCATATGCATATAAATCAACTTTTGGGACTCAATAGGTTAGTACACTACTCAACACTTGAAGGATCATAAGCACGTTTCGAGTCAATCTGAGTTAGTATAAGAAAGTTATGGACGTTATTAATTCCCGAAACCTCTATGAACGTTTCAGAGAAATCCGAGACCGCCTATGAAAGTTAGGGACATTAATCCTTATAGAACCCTTTTAGGAATAGAGACTCTTTATGCTTTGCTCGCTATTCAATCATACAATAGACTCGATTATACCGAGTATGCGAGTGTCAAGAAGTGAATAAGAATCGTAAACAAGCTCGGAACTAAATAGTAGAGTTACCCTAAGTTGCATATTGTATCTGTATCTTACTTACCTCTAGGACATGCCAAAGAAAGAAAGGGTAAGCCTTACATACCTTGTCCGCTTCCTAGGCTTATCCGAACTTAAGTCTCGGCTTTCCTAAGATCTACAACAACGTCATAAGATAGCAAACATTAGCTATAGGTATTTAGGAACCCGATTCCAAGCTAGCAATTCACCTACAGAAATTTGGACAGCATTTCCCTTGTAAATTCAACCAACCCTGAAAATTCAACTCGGCCAAATCATCAACAACAATACCAACAACCCCGTTAACAACTTCAACTATTAATTCAAAATGCATTCTAACGTTAATAACCCTTGCTACATAATTCGACGGCATTTCATTTACCTTCAAGTTAACCACAACAACCCAACTTACAATCTTCCAAACTCAATAAAAACAACAACAACATATTCCTCGCTTCCAAGTTCATGAATTATACTAACAACCACACGTTAACAACATCATCTATGCAAACATAAGAAACCATACTAACGGCACATTAACTTCTACAACAGCCCACAACGATTACAACTTCATTTCAAGCCATCAAACCTTCATTTTCATCATGGAATCCACAACAACAACAACCAAAAATATTAAATAAAATCAATTCATCACATCTTACCAAGGCAGCCCCTATACGGCCAGAACCCACACACATATATTTCATGAATTTCATCCATTTCTACATACTACAACACTCCCAAACCATCCCTATCACATAGAAGAGGAGATTAAATCTTACCTTTACCCTTTAACTTCTCAACTTGGCTAGGGTTTGCAAATTGCACAAATGAATGCTTTGCTTGCTCCAACAACTACTCCACATTATAAAGGGCCTTCCAATTGGTTGGAATACTAGAAGAATTTTTTTTTTTTTATCAGCACCAAATTCGGCCAACCATGGCCGAATATAGATCCCCTTTTTCTTGAAGCTTCTTGAATTGTGAAAGAAGATGAATATGTCTTGTTTTTGCCATCACTTATCTATATATATACTTAGCCCCTACAAATAAAAAGTGGACACATGCCCCCACTAATGGCTTGAGTTAATTGGCCAAGCCATGGGTGAGACCCACACGGCCATAGATGGCTTATCATGAACCCTCTTTTGAATTTTCCCTTTTTACCCCTAGCCTTTCTCAATATTTCCATACCGCTAATAACAACTTGTGTATTAAAACAAAACCGGAAAATAGCCTTGCCCTTAACTTACCGCGATTATCTTAAGATATCCGAATGTACAAAATACGTTATATAACATCCTCCCCCCCTTTAGAAAATTCATCCTCGAATGTTGAACTGATCTTATGGGGTCTTATAACACTTCGGGGGGGATCTCTCTTATAGCTATGACATACAGTTCATTCATCAATCAACATATTCGCTTTAGAAATTTAGATTACCTGTAGGCATAGGAAATAAGTAGGGGTACCTCTTCTTCATCTTATCCTCGGCTTCCCAGGTCATCTCCTCTCTGTTATTGTTTCGCCACAATACCTTAACAGAATCCACGTCTTTGGTACGTGATCTTCTCACTTGACAATCCAGTATGGCTATAGGCTGTTCCTCGTAGGATAGCTCCTGTGTCACCTGAATATCATCTATGGGAAATGCTCTGGAAGGGTCCCCAATGTATTTACGAAGCATGGACACGTGGAAGACTGGATGCACTGCTTCTAAATCAGGTGGTAGCTCTAATTCATAGGCGACCTTGCCAACCCTACGGAAAATTTGATAAGGTCCAATATACCTTGGACTGACCTTTCCCTTCCTGCCGAATCTCATTATACATTTCATGGATGACACTTTCAGAAATACCCAATCGCCAACCTGGAACTCCAAGTGTCGACGTCGATTATCGGCATATGATTTCTGTCGACTCTGGGCTGTCAGTAACCATTCCTGAATGAGTTTCACTTTATCAACTGCCTGCTGAATTATATCTGGGCCGATTACCTTAGTTTCGCCAGCATCGAACCAACCGATCGGTGACCTGCACTTCCTGCCATGCAGGGCCTCATACGGCGCCATCTGGATGCCAGAATGGTAACTATTATTATAAGCAAACTTAATAAGTGGTAAATGATCATCCCAGCTACCCTTGAAGTCAATAACACAGGCCCGCAGCATATCTTCTAGCATCTGAATAGTAGGCTCGGCCTGTTCGTCAGACTGCGGGTGGAATGCGGTTCTAAGACTTACCTGGGTCCCCAATCCTTCATGAAATGATCTCCAAATGTCATATATATGTTCTTATGCTCAGGTAATATAATCTTCATCCCTAATCCTTATATAACTCTGCTCTCCCTTGAGCTCATACTAAGCCGTCCACAGTCTTGATAACGTGAAATTTTCCAGGGTGTAACATCCTTCCTTAACTCTTTCATTGCTTCCAGTCAGTTTCTTCCACTTCTTTGTCCTCATGTATATGGTCGGAAATTAACTATCACCTCGCTCTTGTTTTGTCTACAATATTGTAGTCTTGCTTACCATGCTATAAATATTCATCGGCCTTCAAGTATTCTCTTTTCCTCGCTTCTTGTTTCCTTGCTAGTGGGCAATTACCTTGCTTATATACGGTATACTCTTTGTGTTTATATTTTCGGTACCATCTCGGGCTATCCTTTTTATACCTATTGATCTTAGACGTACACTGCATCGGCTCCCTGTAGTTCATTTTCTATCTTTGTCACTATCCCTTTCAATCTTACATTCTAAATATTTATCCAATCATGACTTTGTCGCTAATGAGCATAATGGTTATGTTCCTTTCTAAGGCCAGTTATATCAATATCCAAAAACGTATATACGTAATGTTTCTTCGCCATTTATCATCCTTCGCAGTCCAGTCACACTTATGGCAACTTATGATCCGAGTTCAATTAATTTCTTAGCTCGCAACATCTTTGAGCTCTTGCTACAACTTTTTATTTACTTCCTTCCCTCACATATCTCGACACAAGTATACTTGTCTTTGATTCCTTTGTATTGGCGATCGTTTCGTCAATTGTTACTCCTTGTTGGCTCTCCGGTGTGGACTTCTTACAAATATAATTGGGCATACCTTCACGTTGATGGTTCATATAATTCCATAGCATATACTCTCATGTTCAGTATAATTAATGGTCCATGAACTATTTTTTTTAATATCCGGTGAACTCTTTTATTTCCATCCATAGGAGCAGCGTTCTTTCTTTCCTTCAAAATATTTCCAGACTACCAATCGTTGGTACTTTCGTTATAATAGTCGTTGTGAATCCTTTGTGAACTTAGCTTGTAGCCTTTTCTTGATCACTTTATTACCCTTTAGAACACGTCGGTGCATACTTAGGTACTGCGTAATTTTGCTCGATACGGGGGATTCAACCCATGATCTAGAAATATCGTAGCACATGTCGGCATGGGACATTCTCTTAAGGTGTCTTCCATACTTTCCCCTCATGTCTGCCTCATGGTACACTCATTGTCAATTCGTTTTTACTTCTTTCAGGTATCCTCCTGATGTGCCGATATGTTTTGAACTCTGGCCCCGAGCTAATAAATTTTCCTCCTCTGGACCTTGAAAATGTCGTGATTCCTTTTAAGTCTAATATAATATGTTCTTCCCCCTTTATTAAGGAGATCCTTATACGCCAATAGTCTTCGAGTACTCATCGTCTTCGATAATTATCTACCGCCCTTCACTATCTTCTTAAGGCCGGGGTTCCATCATCGTATGGTCTGCCTTATTTATCCTTTTTTGTAGTCACAATCTGGTGTTCAATTGGAATACTCATAAGCGTATCCAATTCCGATGCCTCCCTTTTCGTCTTTTCACACCTCTGTCCTTTTATGACTAACGGTTTTCCGGACCTACAATTTAATGGGGACACCGAGATTCACCACCTCCTTTATGAAGTCTTCGATTATACCTTACTCCTTGTTTTTCTATTCCAGACTTTGCTTATAACATATCTAGAATTCTTCCTATCTTGAGTTCTCCTTCAATTTATGTCTATATCATCATTTTGTCAACATTTCCATACCCTTCCATCCACTATTAGTACTTCCGCCCATTTAGCTCACTTACTCGTAATTCTTCTTAACTACGCATTTGTGTTGCAGCTGCGCGTCCATGTTTTTCGAGCGTCCTGCTACTTTTGCTCTTGGCACAGAATTCTTACCGTTTACACTCTCTCTGTTCTCGTTCATCGAACCTTTATTTCTATCCTCGTTCATCGAACCTTTATCTATCTTTATGATGCTACGACCGAACGGTCTCCCATGCATGTTCCTTGCATTTCATTCCATTTCCTCTAAGATCAAATCCCTCGGTCTTCACATGAATTCTCATTCTATGCCATTAATTTTCTAATCAGTCGTGTCGACTCATCATCTTTGTCCTTATCTTGATGAGTAATTAGTTTTCTGCCGCCAACTTATTAAAGTATCCTTCTTACTCTCATGATTACAGATTTTTAATTACTTTCCTCCTATATACTCTCTTTTTCCTTCAATCAGCCCATTGGTACACCTTTCCTACTTTCATCCTTAGCCTTCCTTGGGTTCCTTCCTCCTCGAGCACCTTTCTCCTCTTGTTATTTGTAGTATCGGTTCTGAAGTCCGTGAAATATTACTTTAAATGCGCAAATCCGTTTCATTTCTAAGTCATCTTTCTGGAGAGCTTCTCCATGTCTGAGGCAACCGTGTCAATATGACTACACATTTATCCCTTTCACATGCCCACTTTCGAAAAAAAAATCCAAAAAGTCTCGTGCTTTGCCCGTCGTCCCTCTTGGAGGCTTCACTCACTAATGTTTCTTACTTTTCACTTTTTTCCGACATTTGACCTCCTTAGCTTCCTTATACTCACTTTCTTTCTTTTCCAAATATCATTGTATTAAAACTTTCTAAGCTTAACCTGTAGTGAAAGTAATATCAGCTTACTTTGTAACATTTGTGCCATATCTTTTGTCACTTGAACTTTATCACCCTGTTCGATCAATACCTTCAATATACGACTACGCTGGTTGCTGGGGTACCCATACCTGTTGATATAATCACATATGGGATATCATACGTATTCATATATATGTATATATAATTGCTACCATCTCGCCTACAAAATATTTCCAGATGCTATTCAAACTCATCCTAATTCCAGAGCTGCGATGCACTTTCTTTCTCTTCACCGGTCTAGTCTGCCTCGTCCTACGCGACCTCTTAAGGTTTCCAACCATTCCGTATACTCTAATTTCCCTTAAGCTACACAGCTTCTCATTTGCCTCTTATGTCTAAATCTATAGGACTTTTAGTACACTTTCCAGGGGGGTCACCCATCCTAATATATCTCTCACCTTAGCACGCTTAACCTTGAAACATCGATGAAATACGGTGTATTAATGCTGATATAATCGCTTCCACCTCACCGCATGACCTTCATTACATGATCTGGAGCAAGTTGAAGTCTTAATAGATTCCGAGGCATTCTCATAACACATCTCTCTCCTTTAACAATTACTATTTTAGCCTTTTCAATCCCCCAATATTCACCTTTCACCTGTGTGTATGGCTACCTTTCATCCTGGATTCCCAGGTTCCTGATGGTAGGGAACACACCTTCGTCGCCATTACTTATAAATACTCAGGTATCAGCCTGTTTTGATTTCCACTCACCATTCTTATATAATAATCTGCAATAGAACTCATTTGTCGACTTTCCCTGAATCCCCCAACAGACCTTGCTCCTACTAAACCTCAAATGTAACCCATTTTAATCCTTCGGACTGCTAATCGTCTTTCTCGCAATTATTCTTCATGCCATGCCAAGTCCATAACCCCTCTAAAATAACGCATCCCACTTATTGTCTATTTACGATATTTCCTTTCCACGCTTCTTTCTGTTAGGCGTACCTAACTAAATGACCTGATTTTGAAAAATTCTGGAAGAGTCTCCTTTACAATTCTTACTATCCAAAACCTGCATGCAGCAATTGCTAGCAATGCCTCACAGGGCATATATATATATATATATACGACATATCCCAGCCACCCAGGGCTCCCAATTTTAGGTAAAATAATAAAAATATCAAAACTTACCCCTGTGACTTTTCATATCATCACTCACCTTATCCCGTCGATACTGTGCTTCTGCTGAGATCAAAGATTAGTGCAAGGAATCTCATTTCCTATGACTTGGCTCTATCGCACGATCTAAGACAGAAAGAAGGTCAATAATTCCTAAATGCCCTGCAGCCTCCTGTTTATAAGTGTGGCCGGCTTCACACCCATAAACAGAACTTTACTGGACACGACTTTGCAGACAACCCTAGGACGAATTGCTCTGATACCAATTTTTCACACCCTAATCTTGATAGGGCATGATGGGCACCCGACCCCATACTCAAGGCCGAGCGAACCCCATTAGTTCTCGTTATATTGATAACCTCACTGGACTCTTAAGTTACGAAATGAAATGCTTAATAAAAACTTGTCATAACCATTCTTTTCGTCGTTCTCAAATCAAGTAAAATCTGTAATCATATGAAATTTGTAACATAATGCATAATGGTACGTCGGCTTGTAGAGCCGCTTACAAGACTGACATCCTATATACGTGACTCTGTCTGCAAAGTCTCTAACATGCTATACACCATAACGTTGATACTCTGGCTCGGCAACACTCCGGAAAAAAATGGAGCTCGTCAATCCAGCTGGAACATCCTCTAGCAATACCCTCTACTCATCTGTATGCACCTGCGCGACATGAAAAGCAACCCCCCCCCCCCCCCCCCAAGAAAGGGGGGTCAGTACGGAATATGTACTGAGCATGTAAGGCATGAAATACAGTAAAGAGGATCATAACTAATATATAACGTGTCCCAGCCCTCTAGTGAGGGACTCGGTAGATAAATTCATGCATGCCAACATCATGTATCATATATATATATATAACGTGTCCCAGCCCTCTAGTGAGGAACTCGGTGAATAGAGTCATCATATGCCGTCCTAGCCGCCATCCCCGTATCATCATATCATCATGTCATCATATCATCATATACATATACATATAACGTGTCCCGACCCTCTAGTGACGGACTCGGTGAACAATGCAGTGGAGTGCGCACGAGAACGTGTCCTGGCCCGGGACTCAGTGAAGGACATATTGAGGCATGCACGAGCAAAGTAGTGAGAAACCATATGCATATAAATCAACTTTTGGGACTCAATAGGTAAGTACACTACTCGACACTTGAAGGTTCATAAGCACGTTTCGAGTCAATCTGAGTTAGTATAAGAAAGTTATGGACGTTATTCATTCCAGAAACCTCTATGAACGTTTCAGAGCAATCCGAGACCGCCTATGAAAGTTAGGGACATTAATCCTTATAGAACCCTTTTAGGAATAGAGACTCTTTATGCTTTGCTCGCTATTCAATCATACAATAGACTCGATTATACCAAGTATGCGAGTGTCAAGAAGTGAATAAGAATCGTAAAAAAGCTCGGAACTAAAGAGTAGAGTTACCCCAAGTTGCATATTGTATCCGTATCTTACTTACTTCTAGGACATGCCAAAGAAAGAAAGGGTAAGCCTTACATACCTTGTCTGCTTCCTAGGCTAATCCGAACTTAAGTCTCGGCTTTCCCAAGATCTACAACAACGTCAGAAGATAGCAAACATTAGCTATAGGTATTTAGGAACCCGATTCCAAGCTAGCAATTCACCTACAAAAATTTGGGCAGCATTCTCCCTGTAAATTCAACCAACCCCGAGAATTCAACTCAGCCAAATCATCAACAACAATACCAACAACCCCATTAACAAGTTCAACTATTAATTCAAAATGCATTCTAACGTTAACAACCCTTGCTACATAATTTGACGGCATTTCATTTACCTTCAAGTTAACCACAACAACCCAGCTTACAATCTTCCAAACTCAATAAAAACAACAACAACACATTCCTCGCTTCCAAGTTCATGAATTATACTAACAACTACACGTTAACAACATCATTTATGCAAATATAAGAAACCATACTAACGGCACATTAACTTCTACAACAGACCACAACGATTACAACTTCATTTCAAGCCATCAAACCTTCATTTTCATCATGGAATCCACAACAACAACAACCAAAAATATTAAATAAAATCAATTCATCACATCTTACCAAGGCATCCCCTATACGGCCACATCCCACACATATATATTTCATGAATTTCATCCATTTCTACATACTAAAACACTCCCAAACCATCCCTATCACATAGAAGAGGAGATTAAATCTTACCTTTACCCTTTAACTTCTCAACTTGGCTAGGGTTTGCAAATTGCACAAATGAATGCTTTGCTTGCTCCAACAACTACTCCACGTTAATAAGGGCCTTCCAATTGGTTGGAATACTTGAGGAAAATTATTTTTTTTGATCAACACCAAAGGCACCAAATTCGGCCAACCATGGCCGAATATAGTTCCCCTTTTTGTTGAAGCTTCTTGAATTGTGAAAGAAGATGAATATGTATTGTTTTTGCCATCACTTATCTATATATATATATTCTTAACCCCTACAAATAAAAAGTGGACACATGCCCCCACTCATGGCTTGAGTTAATTGGCCAAGCCATGGGTAGGACCCATACGGCCATAGGTGGCCTTATCATGAACCATTTTTTGAATTTTTCCTTTTTACCCCTAGCCTTTCTCAATATTTCCATACCACTAATAACAACTTGTGTATTAAAACAAAACCGGAAAATAGCCTTCCCTTAAATTACCGCGATTATCTTAAGATATCCGAATGTACAAAATACGGGATATAACACATTTAGAACAGGGAATAAGTATCCTATGTGAGAAAAATACAACAATGAACCATGGCCATGATTATGGAGAAATTGAAGACAAATTGTGAAATACGGATATTGTAAACAAATGATGATGGTTGTTTGCCATATTGTGAATGTTGTTGTGAGCGTTTGGGAGTTGATATAGAATGTGGGGGAAAGTAGTATAAACAAAGGAAATGCTGCTCAATCTTCCCTACAAATAGTAGCGCGTTCTTATAGTCGATTAACTAACGTTAATACGAATTCTCTCTTGAAGGTAGAAGCGTGACATTGAAAGAGAACAAGCGAACGATAGCTTAGTTAAACGCCAAAGGTATGTGAGGCTAGTACTTTCCTTCTAATGGCATGAATCCTATATCATGACTCTTCTTTCCTTTTCATGAATTCCTATATTCCGGAAAGCCAAAACTCTATGTCCATGAATAGCTATACAAGATAAGAGATATGTTATGAGTCCCATAATGATGATGATGAGTTAAAGTATAGAGATTCTAAAATATATGAAATAATGATCTTATGACGTTAATGATGTTATTTATTGTGTACACTCACCTTATATGCTAATTCCTTCAAGGTGAAGCAGAATGTCAATGAATGCTCCATAATGAAATCGGAGGATCACGACCTTACGTCACCCTGATAAAGTATAGTTGTTCTTGAGCCATTATGCATGTACTATGATGACCATATTATGATGAGCATGTTATGATGATGTTATAACACCGCGTCTACATGGGCGGGCAGTCACCGCTAAGCCGGGTAGTGTATACACCATGGCCAGATGGCATGGGCAGACACCACTAGTGGGCGGCATAAGATGATACCCCAGATGCAGGAGGCCTGGACGCAGGCTAATGTTATGATTATCACACTGATCCGATATGGACGGGTAGCTTATACATTATCACACTGTACCTATACGGATGGGTAGCTTATACATTTATGCATACATGACATAATGATGATTATGAGCAAGCCAGCATGCATTATCTCCTTTATATTTGACAGTCAGATACAGATAGTCCATATTGATATTTCCTGTATATCATTGTCATACTTAATTGTTTATGCCTCTCATACTCAGTACAATGTTCGTACTAACGTCCGTTTCCTTTGGACGCTGTGTTCATGCCCACAGGTAGATAGGGAGGAAAGCTTGACCCAGATTCGTAGTAGCTGTCAGCGGATTCGAAAGCACTCCTTTATTCCCGGAAGTGCTTATGATGACTCTTTTGTGTATATTCATGTATATGTATTTCAGGCATGATGGGGTCTTGTTCCGTTCTTATGACTAGTATTCCAATAGAGGCTCGTAGATACGCAGTGTGGGTTATGTGGTCTCACGAGGTCGCCATTGTGTATATGTATACATACATTATTTTGATAGCCTAAGGGCTTACGTTTATAAAAGTATCATGTCTTGAAATGAAAGATAATCTTCTTATGATTTGAGTATAATAATGACAAAGGAGAGCATTTAATGAGTAAGATGGGTAATAGAACGAGCGGTGCTCGGTGGCTAGCCCCGGGTGCCCGTCGCGGCCCCTAGCTGGGTCGTGACACCTTCTTAGGTGGCTCACTATTTTTGGCTATCATAAATACGACCAGAGTTTACGGCCTGTATTTTGAAATACAGTCAATATTTCTGGACGTATTTCACCTGTTCCCTAAGACTGCTCACTGTTTTCTTTATTATTAAATACGGCCACAGAATACAGCCCGTATTTTGAAATACAATCCGTATTTCTGACCGTATATCACCAGCCGGCAGTTGTGTATATAAATAGCGGGATTTAGTCAATTTTATGAATTATTCTCATTCTCATAAACCCTAAGGATGAAAACCTATTCTCCAAGACTCCATACCTTAAGGTAAGAACATCAGCATACGTTATCAATCAATCCTATCATTAAACCCATGATTCTTAACATGATTCTTGAATGAAAAACCTAGGGTTTGCAAAGTAATCCTTCTTCAGCTGACTCAAGCTAGGGTTTTGGGTGTTCTTCATTGTAAAAGTAAATTGTTGAATTACGTAAGGCTTAATTAAGGTATGTCTCCTTTGAAAATCTTAATTTTGAATGCATGACTTCGTTTCAAAAGTTCTTTATTGAATAAAAAGGTGAACTTCTCATATTTTGAAACCCTAATTCATGTTTTTATCATGGTTGGTGTGTGTGAGGGGGAATGCCCACATTAAACCTTAATTGTACTATACCCTATACATGTATATGTGATCCCAACTATTTTTCCTCTATAAGAGATGATCAATAATAAGGGTTAATGGTTGGTAATGAGGTTTTCATGAGAAACTATGACAATTGAACTTTGTTTAAAGAAGTGGAAACTTTTTCAAACTTAATGCTAATGGATGGTGTGACTACATTGTTATAATTGTGATTTAGCTTCTATGTTATAATTCAGCTTCCATGCTATGAATTTAATCGTCATGATTGGCCTAGTTACTCGGGAGGAACAGTCGTCACTATGGATACTATTGTGGTAATTGCCTAGCCATTCGGAAGAAAGAGTGGCCACTACCGGAAGAAATTCAGTCTCTTTTTTTGGCGGGGGGGGGGGGGGGGGGGGAGCAGAGCAGTCAAAGAATGAGCCGAACCAAATTATTGTTCTAGAATGGCTATTCCTCACAATTGCTCCTTGTGATGCAGCGGAACCATGACAATTAGGATCGCTCTCGAAACTAGATTCACTCGTTCTTGTCTCCAGCGATTAACCTATTCCAGAGTAGTGTTTTTTGTTTTATAAGGTTTAAATAAGTGTCTGTAGACGCAAAGTACTGTGTTTCTTCTTTTTCCAGCGAATCTGTTATATCCCGTATTTTGTACATTTGGATGTTTCAAGATAATCGCGATAAGTTAAGGGCAAGGCTATTATTTTCCTTCCGATATTATTTTAATACACATGTTGGTTATTAGTGGTATGGAAATATTGAGAAAGGCTAGGGGTAAAAAGGGAAAAAAAAACAAAAACAATATGGTCATGAAAGCCACCATGGCCGTGTGGCTTAAGTGGGTCCCACCAATGGCTTGGCCAATTAACTCAAGCTATGAGTGGGGGTATGTGTGCACTTTATATTTGTAGGATCCATGTATATATATAGATAAGTGATGACCAAAGCAAGGCATATTCATCATCTTAACAATTCAAGAAACTTTAAGAAGAAATATGGAAGCATTCGGCCATGGCTAGCAAATTCGATGCCATAAAAATTGATCAAAAAAAAAAATCTTCTAGTATTCCAACCAATTGGAAGGCCCTTATTAACGTGGAGTAGTTGTTGGAGCAAGCAAAGCATTCATTTGTGCAACTCATAAACCCTAGCAAAGTTGAGAAGTTAAAGGATAAAGGTAAGAATTAATCTCCTTTTCTATGTGTTAGGGATGATTTGTGAGTGTTGTAGTATGTAGAAATGGATGAAATTCATGAAGTATGTGTGTGTAGGTTGTGGCCGAATAGGGGATGTGTTGGTAAGATGTGATGAATTGATTTTATTTAGTATTTGTGGTTGTTGTTGTTGTGGATTCCATGATGAAAATGAAGGTTTGATGTCTTAAAATGAAGTTTCAAGCGTTGTGGGTTGTTGTAGAAGTTAATGTGACGTTAGCATGGTTTCTTATATTTGTATGAATGATGTTGTTAACGTGTGGTTGTTGGTATAATTCATGAACTTGGAAGCGAGGAATGTGTTGTTGTTGTTCTTATTGAGTTTGGAAGATTGTAAGTTGGGTTGTTGTGGTTAACTTGAAGGTAAATGAAATGTCGTCAAATTATGTAGAAAGGGTTGCTAACGTTAGAATGCATTTTGAATTAATTGTCGAAGTTGTTAATGTGGTTGTTGGTATTGTTGTTGATGATTTAAAGATACGTTTTCGGATGACCTGACTTGGAGGGGCCAAAACGTTATTATACTTTTGGAATTTAGAAAAACACAAAAAATAAAAGTTGTAGATAATTGAAATAGCTTTCCAACCGTAGGTCGTGGGCCCTCACAGCATATCGGGATCAAAAGTTATGGCCATTTTAAGATCAGGACTCTAAGCTGCAAAAATGGCTCCGCGGGCCCCACATGGGTAAGTCGGTGGAACCGACCTAGGGGGCTATAAATACCCCATCAACTCGTTTTTTTTCAGCATAATAACATTGAAAAGGTTCGTAGAAGTCTCTCAAAACATCTCCCAAACATTATAGTCCGGTAAATCAAGAATTTAACAAGATTACGCCAAACTAGTCCGTGAAAGGTGATTATTCTTGCTTCTACTTACGCTTGGTGTTGGAAAAAGGTTGATGTGGCTAAGTTTCTTCAAATATAAGGTATGTTATTCATCCCATCTCTTGTGTTGAGTTTATTTGAAGGTCTAGCAAGCTTTAAAAATGAAAATAGTTATGGAGGAAGGGTCATAAAGTTTTGTGTTGTAGTTGTTGTGTTTATGGGCTGTTTTGAACATGTTGTGGCTGTTAGGATGGACAGATTATGCGTATAAAAATGGTATCTAACATTGTTGGTGTGTTGATGAGATTATACTCCTTGATTTGGATGGAAGAAAGTGTATATTGTTGTTGTATGTTCAAAAACATCGTGTGGGATGTTTATGGAATATATTGGTATGAATAATGGTGTTTTTGATGTTGGTATTATTGTTGTTGTTGATTGGTTGCTGAATTGTAACTTTGGGCTAGGCATATAAATAGGGGAAATGCTGCCGAAATTTCGGCAGATTATAAATGAATTTATTTGAAGGACTAAGACAAGCGTATAACGATGAGTCTAACGATTGTGTAAATCCTCTTGAATGTAGACTAGCGAGCTTGGACAAATAAGCGTAGCTAATAGGAGGTGGAACAGGTATGTAAGGCTTACCCTTTCTTTCTTTTGGCATGTCCTAGAGCTAAGTAAGGTATGACACGTACCTTGGGGTAACTCTATTCTTTAATTCCGAGCTTGTTTACGATTCTTATTCACTTCTTGACATGAGCATACTTAGTATAGTCAAGCTTATTGTATGATTGAATAACGAGCAATGCATTAAGAGTTTCTGTTCCTAAAAGGGCTCTATAAGGATTAATGTCCCTAACTTTCATAGGCGGTCTCTGATTGCTTTGAAACGTTCGTAGAGGTTTCTGTAGTGAATAATTTCCATAACTTTCTTATGCTAACCCAGATTGACTCGAAACATGTTTATGATCCTTCAAGTGTCGATTAGTGTACTTACCTATTGAGTCCCAAAAATTGATTTATATGCATATGGTTTATCAGTACTCTTCTTGTGCATGCTGTCAATACCTCTTTCACCGAGTCCCGGGCCGGGTATGTTATCGTGCACAGTATCACTGCATTATTCACCGAGTCCCTCACTAGAGGGCCGGGTACGGTATATATATATATATATATATGATGACATGATGATATTATGAGATGATGATATGTTATGGCGGCCAGGAGGGCATATGATGACTTTATTCACCAAGTCCCTTACTAGAGGACCGGGTACGGTATATATATACCTGATGATATGACAGTACGCTAACATGATGACATGATTTTATCCACCGAGTCCCATAATGGGCCGGGTACGGTATATGATAATGATATGCATGATTTTGTTTTGTAACGCACAGGTACAGCGATTTCTTGATTATCATACTTGTCTCCTGGAATCTCTATTTCAGTTATGATCTACCTAATTGTATTTCATGATTTACATGCTCAGTACCTATTCCGTACTGTCCCTCTTTTTTTCGGGGGCTGCGTTTCATGCCGCGCAGGTGTATACAGATGAGTAGAGGATATTGCTAGGAGATGTTCCAGCTGGATTGACGAGCTCCATTTCTTTCCGGAGTGTTGCCGAGTCAGAGTATCTACGTTATGGTATATACCATGTTAGAAACTTTACAGACAGAGTCATGTATATAGGATGTCAGTCTTGTAAGCGGCTCTGCAAGCCGGCGTACCATTATGCATTATCTTACAAATTCCATATGACTACAGATCTTACTTGATTTGAGAACGACGAAAAGAATGGTTTTGACAAGTTTTCATTATGCATTTCATTTCGTAACTTAAGAGTCCAGTGAGGTTATGAACATAACGAGAACTAATGGGGTTCGCTCGGCTCTGAGTATGGGGTCGGGTGCCCATCATGCCCTATCAAGATTAGGGTGTGACAAATTGGTATCAGAGCAGTTCGTCCTAGGGGTTGTCTGCAAAGTCGTGTCCGGTAGAGTCCTATTTATGGGTGTGAAGCCGGCCACACTTATAAACAGGAGGCTGCAGGGCATCTAGAAATCATTGACCTTCTTTCTGTTCTAGATCGTGCGATAGAGCCAAGTCATAGGAAATGATATTCCTTGCACTAACCTTTGATCTCAGCAGAAGCACAGTATCGACGGGAGAAGGTGAGTAATGATATGGGAAGTCACAGAGGTAAGTTTCAACATTTTTGTTCTTTTACCTGAAATTGGGAGCCCTGGGTGGCTGGGATATGTCATATATATATATATATATATATATATATATATGCCCTGTGAGGCATTGCTGGCAATTGCTGCATGCAGGTTTTGGATAGTAAGAATTGTACAGGAGACTCTTCCAGAATTTTTCAAAATCAGATCATTTAGCTTGGTACACCTAACAGGAAGAAGCGTGGAAAGGAAATATCGTAAATAGACAATAAGTGGGATGCGTTGTTTTAGAGGAGTTATGGACTTGGCATGGCATGAAGAATAATTGGGAGAAAGACGATTAGTAGTCTGAAGGATTAAAATGGGTTACATTCGAGGTTTAGTAGGAGCAAGGCCTGTTGGGGGATTCAGGGAAAGTCGACAAATGAGTGTTATTGTAGATTATTATATAAGAATGGTGAGTGGAAATCCAAACAGGCTGATACCCGAGTATTTATAAGTAATGGCGACGAAGGTGTGTTCCCTACCATCGGGAATCTGGAAATCCAGGATGAAAGGTAGCCATACAGACAGGTGAAAGGTGAATATTGGGAATTAAAAAGGCCAAGATAATAATTGTGTAGTTGGAAAAGTAAGAGACCCTTTCTAATTCGGAGGGTGATGCGTTACGAGAACTTTTTGGAATCTGTTAAGACTTCAACTTACTCCAGATCATGTAGTGAAGGTCATGCGGTGAGGTGGATGCGATTATATCAGCATTAATGCACCGGATTTCATCGAAGTTTCAAGGTTAAGCGTGCTAAGGTGAGAGAAATATTAGGATGGGTGACCCCCCTGGGAAGTGTACTAAAAGTCCTATAGATTTAGACATAAGAGGCAAATGGGAAGCTAGAGTAGCCTAAGGGAAATTAGAGTATACGGAATGGTTGGAAACCTAAAGAGGTCGCGTAGGACGAGGCAGACTAGACCGGTGATGAGAAAGAAAGTACATCACAACTCTGGGATTAGGATGAGTTTGAATAGCGTTTGGAAATATTTTATAGGTGAGATGGTAGTAATTATATATATACATATATATGAATGCCTATGCTATCCCACATGTGATTGTATCAACGGGTACGGGTACCCCAGCAACCGGCGTAGTGGTATATTGAAGGCATTGATCAAACAGGGTGATAAAGTTCATGTGACAAAGGAACGTTCCCAGGTAGGTTGTGTTATCATCATAACAGGCGAAAACTGCAAAGTCCTAAGGTAATGACATCTGGAAAAAAAGGGGAAAGTGAGTATAAGGAAGATAAGGAGATCAAATGTCGGAAAAAGTGAAAAGTAAGAAACATCAATGAGTGAAGCCTCCGAGAGGGACGACGGGCAAAGCACGAGACTTTTTGGAAAAAAAAAATCGAAAGTGGACATGTTGAAGGGATAAATGTGTAGTCATATTGACACGGTTGCCTCGGACATGGAGAAGCTCTCCAAAAAGATGACTTAAGAATAGAACGGATTTGCGCGTTTAAAGGAATGTTTCACGAACTTCAAAGCCGATACTGCAAATAACAAGAGAAGAAAGGTGCTCGAGGAGGAAGAAACCCAAGGAAGGTTAAGGATGAAAGTAGGAAAGGTATACTAATGGGTTGGTCGAAGGAAGACGAGAGCATTTAGGCGTAGAGTAACTGGAAATCTTTAACCATGAGAGTAAGAAGGATACTTTAACGAATTAGCGGTAAGAAACCGATTACTCACCGAGATAAGAACAGAGATGATGAGTCGACACGATTGATTAGAAAATTAATGGCATAGAATGAGAATTCATGTGAAGACCGAGGGATTTGATCTTAGAAGAAATGGAATGAAATGCAAGGAACGTGCATGGGAGACCGCTCGGCCGCAGCATCATAAAGATAGATAAAGGTTCGATCAATGAGGATAGAAATAAAGGTTCGATGAACGAGGATAGAGCATGTGTAAATGGTAAGAGTTCTGTGCCAAGAGCCAAAGTAGTAGGATGCTCGAAAAACATGGATGCACAGCTGCAACGCAAACGCGTAGTTAAGAAGAATTACGAGTAAGTGAGCTAAATGGGCGAAAGGACTAATAGTGGATGGAAGGGCATGGAAATGTTGACAAAATGATGATATAGACATAAATTGAAGGAGAACTCAAGATAAGAAGAATTCTAGATATGTTATAAGCAAAGTCTGGAATAGAAAAACAAGGAGTAAGGTATAATCGAAGACTTCATAAAGGACGTGGTGAATCTTGGTGTCCCCATTAACTTGTACGTCCGGAAAACCGTTAGTCATAAAAAGACAGAGGTGTGAAAAGACGAAAAAGGAGGCATCGGAATTGGATACCCTTATGAGTATTCCAATTGAACACAAGAGTGTGACTACCAAAAAGGATAAATAAGGCAGACCATACGATGACGGAACCCCGGCCGTAAGAAGATAGTGCAGGGCGGTAGATAATTACCGAAGACGATGAGTACTCGAAGACTATTGGCGTATAAGGATCTCCTTAAAAAGGGGGGAGAACATATTATATTAGACTTAAAAGGAATCATGACATTTTCAAGCTCCAGTAGAGGAGATTTATTAGCTCGGGACCAGAGTTCAAAACATATTGGCACATCAGGGGGATACCTGAAAGAAGTAAAAACGAATTGACAATGAGTGTACCATGAGGCAGACATAAGGGGAAAGTATGGAAGATACCTTAAGAGAATGTCCCATGCCGACATGAGCTACGATATTTCTAGATCATGGGTTGAATCCCCCGTATCGAGCAAAATTGCGCAGTACCTAAGTATGCAGCGACATGTTCTAAAGGGTAATAAAGAGAGCAAGAAAAGGCTACAAGCTAAATTCACAAAGGATAATGGAGAGGATGACATAATTCAAAGGATATTTTAGATGACAACGACTATCATAACGAAAGTACCAACGATTGGTAGTCTGGAAATTTTTTGAAGGAAAGAAAGAACGCTGCTCCTATGAATGGAAATAAAAGAGTTCACCGGATATTAAAAAATAGTTCATGGACCATTAATTATACTGAACATGAGAGTATACGCTATGGAATTATATGAACCATCAACGTGAAGCTATGCCCAATTATAATTGTAAGAAGTCCACATCGGAGAGCCAACAAGGAATAACGATTGACGAAACGATCGCCAATACAAGGAAATCAAAGACAAGTATACTTGTGTCGAGAGATGTGAGGGAAGGAAGTAAAGAAAAAGTTATAGCAAGAGCTCAAAGATGTCGCAAGCTAAGAAATTAAGTGAACTCGGGTCATAAGTTGCCATAAGTGTAACTGGACTGCGAAGGATAATAAATGGCGAAGAAACATTACGTATATACGTTTTTGGATATTGATATAACTGGCCTTGGAAAGGAACATAACCATTATGCCCATTAGCGACAAAGTCATGATTGGATACATATTTAGAATGCAAGGTTAAAACGGATAGCGACAAAGACGTAAAGGAACAGGGAGTCGAACTAATTAACTGCAGGGAGTCGATGCAGTGTATATCTAAGATCAACAGGTATAAAAAGGATAGCCGAGATGGTATCGAAGAGGTAAACGCAAAGAGTGTGCCTTATACGAGCAAGGTAACTACCCACTAGTAGGGAAACATAGAGCGGGAAAAAGAGGTATCCCTAATTATTTCCTATGCCTACAGGTAATCTAAATTTCTAAAGCGGATATGTTGATTGATGAATGAACTGTATGTGATGGCTATAAGAGAGATCCCCCCGAAGTGTTATAAGACCCCATAAGATCAGTTCAACATTCGAGGACGAATGTTCTAAAGGGGGGGAGGATGTTATATCCCGTATTTTGTACATTCGGATGTTTCAAGATAATCGCGATAAGTTAAGGGCAAGGCTATTATTCTCCTTCCGATATTATTTTAATACACAAGTTGGTTATTAGTGGTATGAAAACATTGAGAAAGGCTAGGGGTAAAAAGGGAAAGAAATTCAAAAATAATATGGTCATGAAAGCCACCATGGCCGTGTGGCTTAAGTGGGTCCCACCCATGGCCTGGCCAATTAACTCAAGCCATGAGTGGGGGTATGTGTCCACTTTATATTTGTAGGAGCCATGTATATATATAGATAAGTGATGACCACAGCAAGGCATATTCATCATCTTAACAATTCAAGAAACATCAAGAAGAAATATGGAAGCATTCGGCCATGGCTAGCAAAATTGATGCCATAAAAATTGATCAAAAAAAAAAAATTCTTCTAGTATTCCAACCAATTGGAAGGCCCTTGTTAACGTGGAGTAGTTGTTGGAGCAAGCAAAGCATTCATTTGTGCAACTCATAAACCCTAGCCAAGTTGAGAAGTTAAAGGATAAAGGTAAGATTTAATCTCCTTTTCTATGTTTTAGGGATGATTTGTGAGTGTCGTAGTATGTATAAATGGATGAAATTCATGAAGTATGTGTGTGTAGGTTGTGGCCGAATAGGGGTTGTGTTGGTAAGATGTGATGAATTGATTTTATTTAGTATTTTTGGTTGTTGGTGTTGTGAATTCCATGATGAAAATGAAGGTTAGATGGCTTAAAAGGAAGTTACAATCGTTGTGGGTTGTTGTACAAGTTAATGTGACGTTAGCATGGTTTCTTATATTTGTATGAATGATGTTGTTAACGTGTGGTTGTTGGTATAATTCATGAACTAGGAAGCGAGGAATGTGTTGTTGTTATTCTTATTGAGTTTGGAAGATTGTAAGCTGGGTTGTTGTGGTTAACTTGAAGGTAAATGAAATGCCGTCGAAGGTATGTTATTCATCCCATCTCTTGTGTTGAGTTTATTTGAAGGTCTAGCAAGTTTTAAAAATGAAAATAGTTATGGAGGAAGGGTCATAAAGTGTTGTGTTGTAGTTGTTGTGTTTATGGGCTGTTTTGAACATGTTGTGGCTGTGAGGATGGACGGATTATGCGTATAAAAATGGTATCTAACATTGTTGGTGTGTTGAAGAGATTATACTCCTTGATTGGGATGGAAGGAAGTGTATATTGTTGTTGTATGTTGAAAACCATCGTGTGGGATGTTTATGGAATATATTGGTATGAATAATGGTGTTGTTGATGTTGGTATTATTGTTGTTGTTGATTGGTTGCTGAATTGTAATTTTGCGCTAGGCATATAAACAGGAGAAATGCTGTCGAAATTTCGGCAGATTATAAATGAATTTATTTAAAGGACTAAGACAAGCATATAACGATGAGTCTAATGATTGTGTAAATCCTCTTGAATGTAGACTAGCGAGCTTGGACAAATAAGCGTAGCTAATAGGAGGTGGAACAGGTATGTAAGGCTTACCCTTTCTTTCTTTTGGCATGTCCTAGAGCTAAGTAAGGTATGACACGCACCTTGGGGTAACTCTATTCTTTAATTCCGAGCTTGTTTACGATTCTTATTCACTTCTTGACATGAGCATACTTAGTATAGTCAAGCTTATTGTATGATTGAATAACGAGCATTGCATTAAGAGTTTCTGTTTCTAAAAGGGTTCTATAAGGATTAATGTCTCTAACTTTCATAGGCGGTCTCGGATTGCTTTGAAACATTCGTAGAGGTTTCTGTAGTGAATAATGTCCTTAACTTTCTTACGCTAACCCAGATTGATTCGAAACGTGTTTATGATCCTTCAAGTGTCGATTAGTGTACTTACCTATTGAGTCCCAAAAATTGATTTATATGCATATGGTTTCTCACTACTCTGCTCGTGCATGCTGTCAATACCTCTTTCACCGAGTCCCGGGCCGGGTATGTTATCGTGCACAGTATCACTGCATTATTCACCGAGTCCCTCACTAGAGGGCCGGGTACGGTATATATATATATATATATTATGACATGATTATATGATGAGATGATGAGATGATGATATGTTATGGCGGCCAGGAGGGCATATGATGACTTTATTCGCCGATTCCCTCACTAGAGGGTCGGGTACGGTATATATATACATCATGATATGACAGTATGCTAACATGATGACACGATTTTATCCACCGAGTCCCATAATGGGCCGGGTACTGTATATGATAATGATATGCATGATTTTGTTTCATAACGCATAGGTACAGCGATTTCTTGATTATCATACTTGTCTTCTGGAATCTCTATTTCAGTTATGATCTACCTAATTGAATTTTATGCCTTACATGCTCAGTACCTATTCCGTACTGACCCCCTTTTTTTCGGGGGCTACGTTTCATGTCGCGCAGGTGTATACAGATGAGTAGAGGATATTGCTAGGAGATGTTCCAGCTGGATTGACGAGCTCCATTTCTTTCTGGAGTGTTGACGAGTCAGAGTATCTACGTTATGGTATATAGCATGTTAGAGACTTTGCAGACAGAGTCATGTATATAGGATGTCAGTCTTGTAAGCGGCTCTGCAAGCCGACGTACCATTATGCATTATGTTACAAATTCCATATGACAACAGATATTACTTAATTTGAGAACGACGAAAAGAATAGTTTTGACAAGTTTTCATTATGCATTTCATTTCGTAACTTAAGAGTCCAGTGAGGTTATGAACATAATGAGAACTAATGGGGTTCGCTCGACTCTAAGTATGGGGTCGGGTGCCCATCATGCCCTATCAAGATTAGGGTGTGACAGAATCTTACCACTGCAACCTAGGCACTCAGGCTTTGGAGTTAATTTGTCAGTCCACCGTTGCCACAAACCTCTACTTTGAAGTGAAGCTACTTCGTTCATTCCCGAGTCGATAATTACCAGAGGATGGAACCCAGTAATGGCACATCAGCTTATCGATACCTTAATAAGTATTCATTCGCTACCCGGAGTGCAGTTTATGCCAAGGTATTCGGGAGGAAGGATAGCCACCGAGAATTACATATTCCGGTGTGGTGCGTTGTGACTAGGGAACCTCTACGGTCATCCCTTCGATGTGCTTGATTCTTGGGCCTGTATTGGCATGTGTGATATTCCTATTTTCTCATGGAATTGTTGTTGTTAATTATGATCAATTGAAAGGCATATTTGAAGTTGTACCTTGCCAAGAGTCCTTATAATTGGTTTTGATAATTCTTATTGAGATACACAAACTGAATAATTGTTCTTACATTGGTTTCACATGATTTTCAGGACTGATTTCTTTATGTATTATTGTACTCTATTTTCTTATTACTTATTGTCCCCGAGGCACTCACTCAATATGAAGTACTCAGGCATACCATTGTTGTTTTTTATGGTATATTAGGTAACAGAGAGAAGCAGGTTCTTGATACTTGGGGCGTTTAGGAAGGATTTTCTATTGCTGTTGATTTGGTGAGCCCACACGTTCATTCGTGGGCCACCCTATTTATTTTTTTATTCATTATATTAGTTTTTCGGGCTGCGTCCCGATGAGTCAAACTATTATTCCTTTATCTTAGAAGCTCGATAGTATACATCCTTGTGGGTAGTTTCTGAGTTTTTTATTAACTCTCGGGCACGTTATTACGTTTGATTAAGTATTTGATTAATAAAGACTTCCGCTGATTTAATTCATATATCCATGATTTTTTTATATTTATTTTATAAACTCCTGGAGGTGAATATTGAACCTAGCGGGTTTAAGTTTTGTTATTGCATCTTTTAGGTTCTTCTGATGTTGTTCATGACGTCAGATGCCGGTCACATCTAGGGTGGATTTTTGGGCGTGACAAGCTTGGTATCAGGGTTTAGGTTTAGATACGTCCTAGGATTACTGTCAGTGTCTGTGGAGCTGTATCTAGTGGAGTTTTCCTTGTACAGCCTGATCACGTGCTTGACTGAGAAACTCCCAGGACATTTATATGTGTTTCCTATTCTTCTTGATTCTAGTTTGTGTTGTAGAGCTTGAAATCCTTTTAGGATCCTTCTAATGCATTCGTTCATTCGTGCCTATTACAGAAATGGCTCTAACACGATTCAAAAATGGTAACCGAGGGAGTCTCGTGGGAGCTAATCAAAATCCTGGGGGCGCGAATGCTGGAAATCAAGCACCGCCTCCTCATGTTGTTCCTACTGCGGGTGTGCCTGAAATTAGGTCAATGCAGATGGCGATCCAAATGTTAACTGCATTAGTTGCAGCTCAGCACAACGTGGAGGTGTTGAACCTAATGGAGGAGGCAGACTCAATCAGTTTCTGGACTTAAAGTCACCAAAGTTCTTTGGAACACGAGAGTTGGATGACCCCCAACACTTCTTAGATGAGACTTTCAAGGCGTTGAGGGCGATGAATGCCAATGGTTCTGAAGCTGTGAGGTTTGCTTCTTATCCATTGAAGGATGTTGCTCATGCATGGTTTGAGATGTGGGAGTCTGAGAGGGGTGATGCTATTGTAGCTCCTACATGGGTTGAATTTGAAGAGGCGTTCATGGAAAGGTTTCCGTCTGATGAAGAGAGATTTGCTATGACTATGAAATTTTAAAACCTAAAATAGGGTAACAAGTCAGTTTGTGAGTATAGTTTGAAGTTCACCCATCTATCAAAGTATGATTTATACATGATTCCGACTGAAAAGCATAAGTTGACTCGTTTTGTGAAAGGCTTGGTACTACGTATCAAGTTTGTATCTGCTGCTGTTGCTATGTCGCTTACTTGCACTTTCTCATCTCTGGTTAGGTTTGCTGAACAACAAAAAAATTGGAAAAATGAAGAGAGGATGGATCCAGATCAGAACAAGAAGGCCCGATCGGTGGGTGGCTTCCGTGGTAATAGCTTTAAGGGAGGGCAGAGTAAAGGGTATTCTGCACCTGCTCAGTCTGGCGCATATTCAAATGTCAGTATGCCTTCTGGTGGGCAAGGTCAAAAGAATAATAACGCAAGCAGGTTCTCCTAGGGTAGTATTCGGTCTGCTGTGTGAGAAGATTGTATATGTCATCACTATGGTATTAGGGGGCATCTTAAGAGGGAATGTAGAAAGTGGCTACGCAAGATGGCTGCCATGTCTAATCAAAGGAATGATTTGCCTATTTCTGCATCTGTTAAAAATCCTCCTGCTGGTAATGCTAACAATAATAATCAGAATGCTCGTAATAATGGCAAAGGAAAGGAAGTTGCTAACACTTCTAGTGGAGGGACAACTCGACTTTATGGGCTGACTCATAGAGAGGCAGCTGAGGCTTCTAATGCTCTGGTTACAGGTATCCTTACCATCTGTTCTCATGATACTTATTCATTGATTGATCCGAGTTCAAATTTATCCTATATGACGCCTTATTTCATTGTTGATATGGGTATGAAACCTGAACCTTTGTTGGAACCCTTTGTTGTTGATACGCCTTCTGGTGTTCCTGTTATAGCTTCTAGAGTGTATAGAAATTGTGTTGTTGTGATTAAAGGTCGTGAGACCGTGGCTGATTTGTATGAACTTGAGATGGTGGATTTTGATGTTAATATGGGGATGGACTGGTTGTCCGCATGTTATGCTAATGTGGATTGTCACCATAAGTTAATTCATTTCGCCTTTCCCGATGAGCCTGTTATTGTATGGGAGGGTGAAATTGCTAAACCAAGGGGTAGATTTATTTCATATCTTAAAGCTCATAAGATGATCACTAAGGGGTGTATTTACCATTTAGTTGTTGTTACTGATACAAAAACCCTAGTACCTGAATTTGCATCTATTCCCATAGCTAGTGATTATCCTAAAGTGTTTTCCAAAGATCTACTTGGTATTCCTCCTGATAGAGTTATTGATTTTGGGATTAATGTTATTCCCGACACCCAATGTTACACCTCGAAAACTTTCGCGTTACCAAGACTGTAGACGACTTAGTATGAACTCAAGGCAGAGCAAAGTTATAGAAGGATCAGGGATGAAGATTATATGATCTGAGTATAAGAATATATATATATATATATATATATATATATATATATATATATATATATATATATATATATATATATGACATTTGGAGACCGTATGATGCAAATTAGTTCATGCTTTACTTGATGAAAAGCCCTCGTAATCGTAAGCTAAGGTGGGGTCCACATGCCGGGGTTTTATAAAGGACATATGAAAAGTTATATGAGTAGTACATGGGATGTTGAGCAAGTCTTAAGAAGGACCCTTAAGCCAAATATGGGCATAAGCCCTCCAAAAGGATGATTTAAGGATACGTTTTCGGATGATCTGACTTGGATGGGACAAAACGCTATTATAAGTTTGGAATTTGGAAACACACCAAACATTAAAGTTGTAGATAATTGAAAGATATTTCCAACCATAGGTCATGGGCCCTCATATGATATCGGGATCAAGAATTATGGCTATTTTAAGATAAAGACTCCAAGCTGCCTAATGGCTTCAGCGGGTCCCACTTGAGAAGGTCGGTGGAACCGACCTATGAGGGGTATAAATACCCCCCATTAACTCCATTTTTTCAGCATGTTTACATTCTCAATAGTCCTAGAAACATGCCAACACAACCCCCAAACATTTATAGCCCATTAAATCAAGAATTTAATAAGATTACACCAAACTAGTCCATCAAAGGTGATTGTTCTTGCTTCTACTTGAGATTGTCATAAGTTTGGTCATGAATAATGTTGGTGTGGCTGAATTGATTCAAGTATAAGGTATGTTCTTCATCCTATCTCTTATATTAAGGTGATTTGAAGGTTTAGCAAGTCTTAAAAGTGAAATTAGTTATGGAAGGAAAGTCATAAAGTGTCGTGTTGTAGTTGTTGTGTTTATGGACTGTTTTGAGCATGTTGTGGCCGTGTGTCTGGGCTGATTAACATGTATAGAAATGGTATCTAATGTTGTTGGTGTGTTGATGAGATCATCCTCCTTGATTGGGAAGAAAGGAAGTGTATATTATTGTTGTACGTTGAAAAACATCGTATGGGATGTTTTATGGAATATATTGGTATTGATAATATTGTTGTTGTTGGTATAGTTGTTGGTTGCTGAATTGTTATTTCAGGCTAGGCATATAAACAGGGGAGATGCTGCCCGAATTTTGGCAGATTCTAAAGGAGTTTGGTTTAAGGACTTGAGATAGGCATATGACAATAAGTCTAACTGTAGTATAATTTTTCTTGAGTGTAGATTTGCAAGCTCGGGAGAATAAGCATTAATTCGTAAGAGATCAATCAGGTATGTTAAGGCTCGTCCTTTTATTTTAAAGTCATGATTCCTATGGAATGATTCCATAAATGTTTCCATAAAATCCTTGATTTCAAAAGCTAGAAGTTCATAATTTTAAAGCTTCTCATGATGTTAAAGATGAGAATGATTCTATGATGATTACAATGGAAATGATGATTTTATGTTCAAAGGTCTCAAGTTATGATTTCAACGATGATATGAGAATGTTGAGCTATTTCATGATTTTCTCAATTTATTTCGTTGTTTTTTATCTCACCTTATGAATTGTTCCTTCGAGGTGAAATATAGCGATAGTGGTTGTTCCATAATGTGAATCGGAGGTTATCGATCTTACGTCGCTCCGATAAAGTTGTAGCCTTCATATGAGCTTTCATGCATGTTATTTACATTATGTATATGAATATGATATACATGGATTGGGCCGTACGTTCCTCGGCACTAACTTATATGGATCGGGCCATACGTTCCTCAGCACTAACATATATGGATCGGGCCATACATTCCTCGGCACTAACTTATATGGATCGGGCCGTACGTTTCTTGGCACTAACTTATATGGATCGGGCCGTATGTTCCTCGACACTAACTTATATGGATCGGGCCGTACGTTCCTCGGCACTAACTTATATGGATCGGGCTGTACGTCCCTCGGCACTAACTTATATAGATCGAGTCGTACGTTCCTCGGCACCAACTTATATAGATCGGGCCGTACATTCCTCGACACTAACTTATAACACCCCAATCCTGATAGGGCATGACGGGCACCCGGCTCTCATCAGAGTCGAGCGAACCTCAGACATTCCCTCTATCAAAACCTGTCATTTCAAAAACTTTTAAGAACATAAAACATTTCCAAATGGAAATCATCTAAAATACATACTCTTTTAAACTCCACAAATGACTCAACTGACATCACTTTGTCGACATCTCGACAAACATACCAGAGGACACTGTATGCAGAAGTCTCTAAGAAGTAAACTGAACATTATGAGTCGGGATAGAGCCCTGACATACCTATAATCATACATATCTATACATGACTCAGCACAGCTCCAGAATGAGGTGGAACTTGCCAATCCCAGCTGACGTCCAAGCATCCTAGCTATACACTAAACCTGCCAAACAATCTGGGGCTGCGGGCATGAACACAACGTCCCCAGGCAAAAGGACGTCAGTACGGACAATGTACTGAGTATGTAAGGTGGTAACAAGTCATAATCATAACTTGATTTAGGAGAGAAGAAATCACAATCTAACTCAACACCTGCAGCTTTCGCTGGAAGAAACATAAATGTGCACACGAAGTCTCAACACAATCTTTAAGTAAATAATGCAATCCAACACACATGCTGCTTCCGACATGTTAACAGAATGGTCCCTTCGGACAGCCGCTTCCGGATAGTATCACAATAGTCCCTTCGGGCAGCGACTTCCGGCTTCATAATGATGGCCCCTTCGGGCAGCCGCTTCCGGCTTCATAATGATGGTCCCTTCGGGCAGCCGCTTTCGGCTTAATATCACTATCATGTCAACACAACCTCAATCCATAAGTATCGATGTCAATCATATCATAAGCCACTAGTCCATTCATCACAATCCAGTTATTAGCATTAGCCTTTCATAAAAGTTATCAAATTTGTATCTCACTAGACTTAGAAGGACATACTTCCAAGTTTGAGGGTAGAATTGTTATGAAAATTCTTACTACCTATATTCTAATCAATTTCATCTGTTGCCTTACCCAAAGAATAAATGATCATGTCAATGCAAAGGGATGATACTATAGAAAATAAGCGTCAATTGTAAATGAAATGAAGTAGTAAAATCTCGCACCCCCTTCGGAGTGGTTTTGAAAATTAAACCTTATGTTTCCTATAGTAGAAAACTCATTTCCTCGAAATCGTTAGTAGAACCATGTACACAACTCAACTTAGCACCTTATGTGTTATATCCCGCATTTTGTGCAATCGGATAATTCAAGGCAATCGCGGAAAGACAACAAGCAAGGCCACCTTTTATGTGGTATGGTACATGAGTTGCTTATGAAAAGTCTAGAAGTGGAAATACGGAGGAAGACGAAGGGCAATTTGGAAATTGGAAAAAAAATGCTTCATGAACTACATAAACTAGTCAAAAATATAAGTGGGCTTGAAAGTTTTTTTGGGCAAAAATTAAAGGCCCAACCGGCCATTGATATGGGTCCAAGCCCATGTGGGATTATATGGTAAATTATAAAAGATGGATAGGTCATCTTTATCTCATAACACTTCTAGAAAATTCAAGAAAAGAAGAATAAAGAAAGAAGGAGAAAAGCCCTTGAGGCTTTCGGCCATAGGGAAGATCCAAGAGAAAAATTGCTAAAAATTTCTCCAAAAATCACTTTCTACTCCTTGGAGGGTGCATAACAACATGGTGGAGTTATTGGAGTGGTAGAAACAAGTATTTGTTCAAGGTGCCAAGCATAGCTAGCTTGAGTAGCTAAGTAAAAGAGGTATGATTCAAGCCTACTTTTCATGTCTTATGAATGGTTTTTATGTGTTGTAGTATGTTAGAATGAATGAAATTCATGAAAGAGAGAATTATAGTGTATGGCCGTGTATATGAACATGTGTAGGAGCCATGCTTCAATTAATTTAATTAGTGTTTGGTTGTTAGTGTTGCAGATATTATGTCAATAACGAAAGTTGAATGAATTTGGAAAGGTTGTAGTGTGTGTGCATGGTGGCCGTGAGCTTATGGTGAAATATGGAGGAAAATGAGTTAAGTTTATTTAGTGTTTTGGTTGTCGTAGTGTTGTGGATGCCTTGTTGTTAATGAATGTCCAAGGAACTTAATGAAGTTGTAATGGTGGATCCTTACTTTAGAAGTTGTATGAATAGAATGTAACGTTTCTTTGTATGCATGAAAGGCTATATGATTAGTATGATGTTGTTGGAATGTAAATATGAGGTTGTTATTGATTTTCTTGAAGTTGGAAGGTTATGAAGAAAGTGGTAAATTGAGATCATGCCTCTTGAATGGAATATGTGAATTTCTAGTACAGTTGTTGAAGTATGTTAATAGTTTGGCCGGGTTTGAATTCCCGGATTGTGTTTGCTGAGAAATTGACTAAATTGAATGTCGAGGATGGTATATTTACAGAGGAAATGCTGCCAAAATTTCGGTAGCAAAGTGTTCCCTCAAGATTTCGACTCTAAGTATTCTAATAAGAGTTTTTGGTAAACTTGACCAATTTGCAGATTTGGACGAAATTGTGACGTGAATTTGGAGTAGCTAAAGGAGCGGAAAGAGGTATGTAAGGCTTCGCCCTTCTTTCTATGGCATGTCTTAGATATAATGAGTCGGGCACGAGCCTCGGGGACAACCCGGTTCCCCGGAATCCGTACCTAAAGTTTTCAACTTTTCGTTCAATTGAATTGAAGTAGAAAGTGTGCAAAATGATGAAAAAACCTCCTAGACCCCTATAACTTGCCTAAGTGGGACCCGATTACCCTAAGACTCATACAAGTAACTCTATGACACGTAATATGGGTAAATTGTATACGCTACCTCGTCCGGCCCGAGGTGGGCCCGATACTCTCGGATTTTCCTATAGTCTTGGTTAACGTACTTGAAGTGAATCTAAAGGGGGCCTTTGATCCCGATTCCGTCACCAAGTAATAAGTGCTATGACTACCCCAACGGGAGTGCCCCTATGATGATAATGATAATGACAATGTCGGGCAAGAGAATGTAGCTATGATAAATACGACCGGAACGACCCTATGACTAAGCCAAGTACCTTATGTAAACATTAAATTGATAAACTAATTTTCTAAATCGTATTTATACCTTCTAGTTATAATCTTATTTTCTAAGATTCCAAAACCTATGACTGTCACCTAAAATGCCTGCGATTTCATTTTTGGTTACTGTAACACTATTCTCCGTTAATAATCTCACTTTAAAATACTTGTTCCTTCTAGGTGAGACAAAGCTATCACTAGCATTTCGTACTGTAATCGGAGGTTACCGACCTTACGTCACTCCGATGGATACATGATTTTCCTTGGCTCTCTTGAGTGCTTATAGGATATATGTATATAAAGCGAGTAAACGTGTATGGATATGTATGTATATTAGATAAAGAAATTGTATATGAGACATGTATATGCATAAAAGAGGAGTAAGCGTATATGTATGTGTATATGGGGAAAAAGGGAAGGGCCACTGCTATATCACCACCTGATTCAGCTGGATTCCATCCTGGACGCGGGATGCCCGGACGCGGGATATGGGATGAGCCGTACGCGGCGTCTGTATATATATATATATATATATATATAATGTGTGATACCTGTGTGATGTAATATGTTGGGTTATCGTTGGGGAGGGGATTGGGGGAGCCGATTGTATTCGGCGTCTGTAAATGTAAGCAAAAGATACCGTTACTGAAACGTACTGTTTTATTTCTGTACACGAGAATAAGTAAGATGAAAATGTTGAGTCCTATGCCTATGAAAAGAAACATTTCAAGGATGGAAAGGCAAGTCTACATGACAGCCGGCCCGAAAAGGGGCCTCCCTACTTACAGGTTACGTTCTTGCCTCGTTATACGCGCTATGACTCTGTGATATTATTATTGATCGTACTTTATGTTACTGCTTGAACTGTTTTCCATGCCTTACATACTCGGTACATTATTCGTACTGACGTCCCTTCTTGTGGACGCTGCGTTTCATGCCGCGCAGGTCAGCAGGTATACGGACCAGATTCCTAGTGCCCTATCAGCAGCATTCGACAGCGCTCCAGTTGTTCCGGAGCCTTATTTCACCGGTACTATTTTGTGTATGTATTTTCGGGCGCGACAGTACTCGGCCCTTTCTCTGTATAAATGTACTATGTCTAGAGGCTCGTAGACAGATATACACAGTCAGCTATGTACAGTTTAATTTATTTTATTCCGGATGGTCCGCGTTCTGGTGTAACGCGATATTAGAAAGTTTACTGCAAATGTTAATGTTTAGAAAAAAAAAAATATGGCACTGCTTATACAGGATAGCTAAGGGGTGCTCGGTACAAGTATCGGGTACTCGTCACGGCCCCTGGTCGGGTCGTGACAGAAGTGGTATCAGAGCAGTTCGGTCCTAGGGTTTGTCTACGAGCCGTGTCCAGTAGAGTCTTGTCTATGGGTGTGTAGCGCGCCACACTTATAGACGGGAGGCTACAGGGCATTTAGGAAATGTGACCTTCTTTGTATTCTGAAATCGTGCGATAGAGCTATGTTACCAGCCTTCCATGCTCCTTTTCTAAAACCGATGTTATGGTTTCAGTAATGCCGCCGAAGAGAAAGGCTACGACGGCCGAGAAAGCCAAGGGGGTGGCGGCCCGCAGTGTTGAACAGGAGCTAGACGAAGAAGAATCTCACAATGAAGCTCCCCCTCAGACTGTTCCTGCACCCCCTGCACCGGCAGAGCAGGGAAGAGCTCCAGCTCCAGCCCCCGCACCTCCAGTTCCACCGCCAGCAGCTCCGGGCCAGCAGATGGCAGAGGCCATCCAGTTATTGACCCAGCTAGTCGCCGCACAAGCTCAGCGGCAAGATGTGGACACAGGCGGCAGGGCGGTAAGCGCAAGGGCCCGAGACTTTATTACCCTGAAGCCGCCAGAGTTCTATGGATCGAAGCCAGAGGAGGACCCGCAGGGTTTTATAGACGAGATGCTGAGGACTCTGAGGATCATACATGCTTCGGATACGGAGTCCGTAGAGTTGGCTTCATACAGGCTGCGGGATGTGGCAGTTCTGTGGTACGGTAACTGGATATCATCGAGGGGAGCAAATGCACCCCCTCCGGTTTGGCAGGAGTTCACTGAGGCTTTCCTACGACATTTCCTACCGCCAGAGGTTCGACGGGCTCGAGCCGATATGTTCTTGAACCTGAGACAGGGAAATATGAGCGTTCGAGAATACCGTCTTCGTTTCAACTCGCTAGCCAGGTATGCCCCCGCCCTGATAGCTGATAGGGGAGACCATGTGCACCGGTTTGTAAGTGGGCTAGGGCCACATTTGGTTAAGGAGTGTTTGACGGCCTCACTCCAGGACGGGATGACTATTACCCGCATCCAGGCCCACGCCCAAAATCTGGAAGAGCAGTATCAGCCACGGAGAGAGGAGAGCTATCCAGAAAGGGGTTCCAGAAAAAGAGGCAGATTTTCCAGGGCTAGAAGCGAGTATAGAGGGGGGCAAGCACAAGAGCAATCCAGGTATTCAGGCCAATCAGCGGCCAGTGCCCCACCTCGATTTGTGGATAGGGGATTTGATCGCCCTACTTATTCAGGACCCGGTCAGGGTGCCAGAGCTTCGGATTCCCAGTACAGAATTGATTCCGGCAGGACGGGGATTCCCCCACCACGATGTGCTCGGTGTGGCAAGCCACACTCTGGGCAGTGCTACTTAGACACCGGTGGTTGTTTTTCCTGTGGTCGGACTGACCATTTTGTACGTGATTGCCCGCTAAAGGATGGAGGAGGCCAAACTCAGCCAGCCGGATCAGCGATCGGTTCGACGTCGACCGTGCGCCCTCGTGGACAGACTTCTCAGGCTCCAGCAGGCCGCGGCCGAGGTAGGGGAGGAGCACCTAGTTCAGCCGGTCCTCCGCACCGCCTATATGCACTGACAGGACGACAGGACCCTGAGCCTTCCGCAGACGCGGCCACAGGTAATTTTTCAGTATTTTCTGTGATAGACATGTGTTAATTAACTCAAATTTTATTTTTCCCTATACTGTCCTCTGTATTACTGAACACACTGAGAATTTGGACGAAAAATGGTCATACGCATAGGTAAAAAGGCGAATACGGGAAATTGCGAAGGTCAGAACCGTAAATGAAGGAAAAGACGTGTGACGCGGACGTTTCGAAAACTGCCGAGACCTCAACTTGTTCCATATTATGTGACATAAGTAGTACGGGGAAGCGGAAGTAAAAATATTGACGCCAAGATATCGGAATGCATTAAAGTTCCAAGGTTAAGCGTGCTCAGGTGGGAGTAATTCCATGATGGGTGACCCCCTGGGAAATATGCTGAAAATTTCATAAATGAGGAAACAAGAGACGAGTGTAAAATTAGGCAGCCCAGAGTAAGTTGGGGTGTGGAAAGTGGTTAGAAACCCCATACGAGCCATATAGGCTGAGACGGATGAAGCTAACAGAAAAAGAAAAGCCATGACAACAGAAAGCCTTGGGAATGAAGGAGAAAAGTACAGGTGTCGCAGGGTGGGACCAATATTGAGTCCACACTGTCTAAGGCAAGGAATTCCTAATATGGCGACATACAGTAACATGTCTAGTGAGGGGATAGACGCGGCAGACGCCACGAAGGAGGAAATTGCAACTATAAAGATCGCAAAGGGCAGCCTAAGCTTCTAAAGATGAATATGTTAAGTGACATGAGGCACCTACGAAAGAGACCTCCCCGAAGTATTATACTACGCTATGAGGCCAGTTTAACATTCGAGGATGAATGTTCTTGTTATATCCCCTGTTTTGTGAAATGGGATAATTCAAGATAATCGCGGGGAGACAACAATCAAGGCAACATTTTTGTTGTTTGACACACGGGTTGTTTATGAAAAGTCTAGAAGTGGAGACAATGAAAATGGTTCAGAGCATAAAGGGGAATTCACAAAATGATTTGTGGTAATAATGAGAAGAGTCGAGGGGCAAAATGGGAACTTCATAAAAGTTTTGAAAGTTTATAAAAATTTCCATGTTGGTTGTGTGGCATAAGTATGTGCCCACATTTCTTTGGGGGGCTAAAGTGTATCAAGAAGACATTTGGTCTTCTTTGACCAAATAAAGTAATCCAAAAGAAAAAAAGAAAATTGGGGAGTCTTCTAGAGAGGGGCATGTGCCCCTCACATGCATAGGATATATATGGATATATATTGGTATTATCTTCCAATTCAAGACAAGAAAAGATAAGAACAAAAACAAAAGCATAGAAGAAAGAACAAGAAGGAGGATTTCGGCCCTACAAAAATTTCCAAGAAAAAGTGACAAAAATTCCTTCAAAAATTATTTCTAACCAAGTAGGGGGTGCTTAACAAGATGGAGTGTTTATTGGAGCAAGAACAATACAAATACTTATAAGTTGGAAGTGTAGTCAAGTGAAGAAGTGGAGAAGAAGCAAGGTGAGAACTTATGCCCTTTTTTTTTCATGTTATGAATAATTATGCATGTTGTTGTGTGCAAAGTGAGTGAAATTTGTGAAGAATAGGGAAGTGGGGGTGGAGGCCGTGAGGTGTGGTGCATGATTGTGTGTGTAGAAATTATGTGTTAATCATTTTATCTAATGTTTAGTTATCATTGTTATGAATGCCATGTTGATGATGAAAGTTGAATGACTCTACTAAGGTTGAAGCCGTGTAGGTGTGCTTGATGTTAGGCCGTGTATAAGGCATGTATAATCGTGTGAATGTGTTGAATTGTGAAGGAATAAGGGGCAAGTTGAATTTAAAATTTTAGTTGTTGTGTTGTAGATCTTATATTGCAAATAAAGACTCAATAAGTTTGGTGAAGTATTGGTGATTGGAAGTTTGTGTAAGTTGGAAATAATGCTCTTGCATGGATAGTATGTAATGGTATTGGTATAATGTTGTTGGAATATATATATATGTATATTTATGAAGTTGTTATTGTGCTCGTTGGAGTCGGAAGGTGTTGACGATAGTAGGAAATCGATATAATGTACTTTGAATGGAATATGTGAATTACTAGTGTGGTTGTTGAATTATGTTAACCGTTTGGCCGGGTTTGAATTCCCGGGTTGTGTTTGATGAGAATTTGACGAAATTGAATGTTGAGGATGGTATATTTACAGAGGAAATGCTGCCGAAATTTCGGTAGCAAAGTGCTTCCTTAAGATTCTAACTCAAAATGTACTAATGAAAGTTTTGGTAAAAATGACCAATTCGCAGATTTCGACGAGATTGTGATGTGAATTTGGAGTAGCCAAAGGAGCGGAAAGAGGTATGTAAGGCTTCGCCCTTCTTTCTATGGCATGTCTTAGATATAATGAGTCGGGCACGAGCCTCGGGGACAACCCGGTTCCCCGGAATCCGTACCTAAAGTTTTCAACTTTTCGTTCAATTGAATTGAAGTAGAAAGTGTGCAAAATGATGAAAAGGCCTCCTAGACCCCTATAACTTGCCTAAGTGGGACCCGATTACCCTAAGACTCATACAAGTAACTCTATGACACGTAATATGGGTAAATTGTATACGCTACCTCGTCCGGCCCGAGGTGGGCCCGATACTCTCGGATTTTCCTATAGTCTTGGTTAGCGTACTTGAAGTGAATCTAAAGGGGGCCTTTGATCCCGATTCCGTCACCAAGTAATAAGTGCTATGACTACCCCAACGGGAGTGCCCCTATGATGATAATGTTAATGACAATGTCGGGCAAGAGGATGTAGCTATGATAAATACGACCGGAACGACCCTATGACTAAGCCAAGTACCTTATGTAAACATTAAATTGATAAACTAATTTTCTAAATCGTATTTATACCTTCTAGTTATAATCTTATTTTCTAAGACTCCAAAACCTATGACTGTCACCTAAAATGCCTGCGATTTCATTTTTGGTTACTATAACACTATTCTCCGTTAATAATCTCACTTTAAAATACTTGTTCCTTCTAGGTGAGACAAAGCTATCACTAGCATTTCGTACTGTAATCGGAGGTTACCGACCTTACGTCACTCCGATGGACACATGATTTTCCTTGGCTCTCTTGTGTGCTTATAGGATATATGTATATAAAGCGAGTTAACGTGTATGGATATGTATGTATATTAGATAAAGAAATTGTATATGAGACATGTATATGCATAAAAGAGGAGTAAGCGTATATGTATGTGTATATGGGGAAAAAGGGAAGGGCCACTGTTATACCACCACCTGATTCAGCTGGATTCCATCCTGGACGCGGGATGCCCGGACGCGGGATATGGGATGAGCCGTACGCGGCGTCTGTATATATATATATATATATATATATAATGTGTGATGTAATATGTTGGGTTATCGTTGGGGAGGGGATTGGGGGAGCCGATTGTATTCGGCGTCTGTAAATGTAAGCAAAAGATACCGTTACTGAAACGTACTGTTTTATTTCTGTACACGAGAATAAGTAATATGAAAATGTTGAGTCCTATGCCTATGAAAAGAAACGGTTCAAGGATGGAAAGGCAAGTCTACATGACAGCCGGCCCGAAAAGGGGCCTCCCTACTTACAGGTTACGTTCTTGCCTCATTATACGCGCTATGACTCTGTGATATTATTATTGATCGTACTTTATGTTACTGCTTGAACTGTTTTCCATGCCTTACATACTCGGTACATTATTCGTACTGACGTCCCTTCTTGTGGACGCTGCGTTTCATGGCGCGCAGGTCAGCAGGTATACGGACCAGATTCCTAGTGCCCTATCAGCAGCATTCGACAGCGCTCCAGTTGTTCCGGAGCCTTATTTCACCGGTACTATTTTGTGTATGTATTTTCGGGCGCGACAGTACTCGGCCCTTTTCTCTGTATAAATGTACTATGTCTAGAGGCTCGTAGACAGATATACACAGTCAGCTATGTACAGTTTAATGTATTTTATTCCGAATGGTCCGCGTTCTGGTGTAACGCGATATTAGAAAGTTTACTGCAAATGTTAATGTTTAGAAAAAAAAATATATGGCACTGCTTATACAGGATAGCTAAGGGGTGCTCGGTACAAGTATCGGGTACTCGTCACGGCCCCTGGTCGGGTCGTGACAGAAGTGGTATCAGAGCAGTTCGGTCCTAGGGTTTGTCTACGAGCCGTGTCCAGTAGAGTCTTGTCTATGGGTGTGTAGCGCGCCACACTTATAGACGGGAGGCTACAGGGCATTTAGGAAATGTGATCTTCTTTGTATTCTGAAATCGTGCGATAGAGCTATGTTACCAGGCTTCCATGCTCCTTTTCTAAAACCGATGTTATGGTTTCAGTAATGCCGCCGAAGAGAAAGGCTACGACGGCCGAGAAAGCCAAGGGGGTGGCGGCCCGCAGAGTTGAACAGGAGCTAGACGAAGAAGAATCTCACAATGAAGCTCCCCCTCAGACTGTTCCTGCACCCCCTGCACCGGCAGAGCAGGGAAGAGCTCCAGCTCCAGCCCCCGCACCTCCAGTTCCACCGCCAGCAGCTCCGGGCCAGCAGATGGCAGAGGCCATCCAGTTATTGACCCAGCTAGTTGCCGCACAAGCTCAGCGGCAAGATGTGGACACAGGCGGCAGGGCGGTAAGCGCAAGGGCCCGAGACTTTATTACCCTGAAGCCGCCAGAGTTCTATGGATCGAAGCTAGAGGAGGACCCGCAGGGTTTTATAGACGAGATGCTGAGGACTCTGAGGATCATACATGCTTCGGATACGGAGTCCGTAGAGTTGGCTTCATACAGGCTGCGGGATGTGGCAGTTCTGTGGTACGGTAACTGGATATCATCGAGGGGAGCAAATGCACCCCCTCCGGTTTGGCAGGAGTTCACTGAGGCTTTCCTACGACATTTCCTACCGCCAGAGGTTCGACGGGCTCGAGCCGATATGTTCTTGAACCTGAGACAGGGAAATATGAGCGTTCGAGAATACAGTCTTCGTTTCAACTCGCTAGCCAGGTATGCCCCCGCCCTGATAGCTGATAGGGGAGACCATGTGCACCGGTTTGTAAGTGGGCTAGGGCCACATTTGGTTAAGGAGTGTTTGACGGCCTCACTCCAGGACGGGATGACTATTACCCGCATCCAAGCCCACGCCCAAAATCTGGAAGAACAATATCAGCCACGGAGAGAGGAGAGTTTTCCAGATAGGGGCTCCAGAAAAAGAGGCAGATTTTCCAGGGCTAGGAGTGAGTATAGAGGGGGGGCAGGCACAAGAGCAATCTAGGTATTCGGGCCAATCAGCGGCCAGTGCCCAACCTCGATTTGCGGATAGGGGGTTTGATCGCCCTACTTATTCGGTACCAGGTCAGGGTGCCAGAGCTTTGGAGTCCCAGTACAGAGTTGATTCCAGCAGGATGGGGCTTCCCCCACCACGATGTGCCCGGTGTGGCAAGCCGCACTCTGGGCAGTGCTACTTAGACACCGGTGGTTGTTTTGCCTGTGGTCGGACTGACCATTTTGTACGTGATTGCCCGCTAAAGGATGGAGGAGGCCAAACTCAGCCAGCCGGATCAGCGATCGGTTCGACGTCGACCGTGCGCCCTCGTGGGCAGACTTCTCAGGCGCCAGCAGGCCGCGGCCGAGGTAGAGGAGGAGCACCCAGTTCAGCCGGTCCTCCGCACCGCCTATATGCACTGACAGGATGACAGGATCCTGAGCCTTCTGCAGACGCGGCCAGAGGTACCTTTTCAGTATTTTCTGTGATAAACGTGTGCTAATTAATTCGAATTTTATTTTTTCCTATACCGTCCTCTGCATTACTGGGCACATTAAAAATTTGGAAATTTGGGCGAAAAGTGGCCATACACATAGGTAAAAGGTGAATACTGGAAATTGCGAAGGTCAGAACTGTAAATAAAAGAAAAGACGTGTTACACGGACGTTTCGAAAACTGTCGAGACCCCAACTCGTACCATATTATATGATATAGGTAGTACGGGGAAGCGGAAGTAAAAATATTGACGCCGAGACATCGGAATGCATTAAAGTTCTAAGGTTAAGCGTGCTCAGGTGGGAGTAATTCTATGATGGGTGACCCCCTGGGAAATATGCTGAAAAATTCATAAATGAGGAAACAAGAGACGAGTGTAAAATTAGGCAGCCCAGAGTAAGTTGGGGTGTGAAAAGTGGTTAGAAACCCCATACGAGCCATATAGGCTAAGACGGATTAAACTAACAGAAAAAGAAAAGCCATGACAACAGAAAGCCTTGGGAATGAAGGAGAAAAGTACAGGTGTCGCAGGGTGGGACCAATATTGAGTCCACACTGTCTAAGGCAAGGAATTCCTAATATGGCGATATACAGGAACATGTATAGTGAAGGGATAGACGCAGCAGACTACACGGAGAAAGGAGCACAACTGTAAAAAACGCAAAGAGGGCAACCTAAGCTTCTAAGATGGATATGCGAAGTGACATGAGGTATCTATGACGGAGACCTCCCCGAAATAATGCGCTACGCTATGAGGCCAGTTCAACATTCGAGGACGAATGTTCTAAAGGGGGGGAGGATGTTATATCCCCTGTTTTGTGAAATGGGATAATTCAAGATAATCGCGGGGAGACAACAATCAAGGCAACATTTTTGTTGTTTGACACACGGGTTGTTTATGAAAAGTCTAGAAGTGGAGACAATGAAAATGGTTCAGAGCATAAAGGGGAATTCACAAAATGATTTGTGGTAATAATGAGAAGAGTCGAGGGGCAAAATGGGAACTTCATAAAAGTTTTGAAAGTTTATAAAAATTTCCATGTTGGTTGTGTGGCATAAGTATGTGCCCACATTTCTTTGGGGGGCTAAAGTGTATCAAGAAGACATTTGGTCTTCTTTGACCAAATAAAGTAATCCAAAAGAAAAAAAGAAAATTGGGGAGTCTTCTAGAGAGGGGCATGTGCCCCTCACATGCATAGGATATATATGGATATATATTGGTATTATCTTCCAATTCAAGACAAGAAAAGATAAGAACAAAAACAAAAGCATAGAAGAAAGAACAAGAAGGAGGATTTCGGCCCTACAAAAATTTCCAAGAAAAAGTGACAAAAATTCCTTCAAAAATTATTTCTAACCAAGTAGGGGGTGCTTAACAAGATGGAGTGTTTATTGGAGCAAGAACAATACAAATACTTATAAGTTGGAAGTGTAGTCAAGTGAAGAAGTGGAGAAGAAGCAAGGTGAGAACTTATGCCCTTTTTTTTTCATGTTATGAATAATTATGCATGTTGTTGTGTGCAAAGTGAGTGAAATTTGTGAAGAATAGGGAAGTGGGGGTGGAGGCCGTGAGGTGTGGTGCATGATTGTGTGTGTAGAAATTATGTGTTAATCATTTTATCTAATGTTTAGTTATTATTGTTATGAATGCCATGTTGATGATGAAAGTTGAATGACTCTACTAAGGTTGAAGCCGTGTAGGTGTGCTTGATGTTAGGCCGTGTATAAGGCATGTATAATCGTGTGAATGTGTTGAATTGTGAAGGAATAAGGGGCAAGTTGAATTTAAAATTTTAGTTGTTGTGTTGTAGATCTTATATTGCAAATAAAGACTCAATAAGTTTGGTGAAGTATTGGTGATTGGAAGTTTGTGTAAGTTGGAAATAATGCTCTTGCATGGATAGTATGTAATGGTATTGGTATAATGTTGTTGGAATATATATATATGTATATTTATGAAGTTGTTATTGTGCTCGTTGGAGTCGGAAGGTGTTGACGATAGTAGGAAATCGATATAATGTACTTTGAATGGAATATGTGAATTACTAGTGTGGTTGTTGAATTATGTTAACCGTTTGGCCGGGTTTGAATTCCCGGGTTGTGTTTGATGAGAATTTGACGAAATTGAATGTTGAGGATGGTATCTTTACAGAGGAAATGCTGCCGAAATTTCGGTAGCAAAGTGCTTCCTTAAGATTCTAACTCAAAATGTACTAATGAAAGTTTTGGTAAAAATGACCAATTCGCAGATTTCGACGAGATTGTGATGTGAATTTGGAGTAGCCAAAGGAGCGGAAAGAGGTATGTAAGGCTTCGCCCTTCTTTCTATGGCATGTCTTAGATATAATGAGTCGGGCACGAGCCTCGGGGACAACCCGGTTCCCCGGAATCCGTACCTAAAGTTTTCAACTTTTCGTTCAATTGAATTGAAGTAGAAAGTGTGCAAAATGATGAAAAGGCCTCCTAGACCCCTATAACTTGCCTAAGTGGGACCCGATTACCCTAAGACTCATACAAGTAACTCTATGACACGTAATATGGGTAAATTGTATACGCTACCTCGTCCGGCCCGAGGTGGGCCCGATACTCTCGGATTTTCCTATAGTCTTGGTTAGCGTACTTGAAGTGAATCTAAAGGGGGCCTTTGATCCCGATTCCGTCACCAAGTAATAAGTGCTATGACTACCCCAACGGGAGTGCCCCTATGATGATAATGTTAATGACAATGTCGGGCAAGAGGATGTAGCTATGATAAATACGACCGGAACGACCCTATGACTAAGCCAAGTACCTTATGTAAACATTAAATTGATAAACTAATTTTCTAAATCGTATTTATACCTTCTAGTTATAATCTTATTTTCTAAGACTCCAAAACCTATGCCTGTCACCTAAAATGCCTGCGATTTCATTTTTGGTTACTATAACACTATTCTCCGTTAATAATCTCACTTTAAAATACTTGTTCCTTCTAGGTGAGACAAAGCTATCACTAGCATTTCGTACTGTAATCGGAGGTTACCGACCTTACGTCACTCCGATGGACACATGATTTTCCTTGGCTCTCTTGTGTGCTTATAGGATATATGTATATAAAGCGAGTTAACGTGTATGGATATGTATGTATATTAGATAAAGAAATTGTATATGAGACATGTATATGCATAAAAGAGGAGTAAGCGTATATGTATGTGTATATGGGGAAAAAGGGAAGGGCCACTGTTATACCACCACCTGATTCAGCTGGATTCCATCCTGGACGCGGGATGCCCGGACGCGGGATATGGGATGAGCCGTACGCGGCGTCTGTATATATATATATATATATAATGTGTGATGTAATATGTTGGGTTATCGTTGGGGAGGGGATTGGGGGAGCCGATTGTATTCGGCGTCTGTAAATGTAAGCAAAAGATACCGTTACTGAAACGTACTGTTTTATTTCTGTACACGAGAATAAGTAATATGAAAATGTTGAGTCCTATGCCTATGAAAAGAAACGGTTCAAGGATGGAAAGGCAAGTCTACATGACAGCCGGCCCGAAAAGGGGCCTCCCTACTTACAGGTTACGTTCTTGCCTCATTATACGCGCTATGACTCTGTGATATTATTATTGATCGTACTTTATGTTACTGCTTGAACTGTTTTCCATGCCTTACATACTCGGTACATTATTCGTACTGACGTCCCTTCTTGTGGACGCTGCGTTTCATGCCGCGCAGGTCAGCAGGTATACGGACCAGATTCCTAGTGCCCTATCAGCAGCATTCGACAGCGCTCCAGTTGTTCCGGAGCCTTATTTCACCGGTACTATTTTGTGTATGTATTTTCGGGCGCGACAGTACTCGGCCCTTTTCTCTGTATAAATGTACTATGTCTAGAGGCTCGTAGACAGATATACACAGTCAGCTATGTACAGTTTAATGTATTTTATTCCGAATGGTCCGCGTTCTGGTGTAACGCGATATTAGAAAGTTTACTGCAAATGTTAATGTTTAGAAAAAAATATATATGGCACTGCTTATACAGGATAGCTAAGGGGTGCTCGGTACAAGTATCGGGTACTCGTCACGGCCCCTGGTCGGGTCGTGACAGTTCTAAAGGGGGGGAGAATGTTATATCCCGCATTTTGTGCAATCGGATAATTCAAGGCAATCGCGGGAAGACAACAAGCAAGGCCACCTTTTATGTGGTATGGTACATGAGTTGCTTATGAAAAGTCTAGAAGTGGAAATACGGAGGAAGACGAAGGGCAATTTGGAAATTGGAAAAAAAATGGTTCATGAACTACATAAACTAGTCAAAAATATAAATGGGCTTGAAAGTCTTTTTGGGCAAAAATTAAAGGCCCAACCGGCCATTGATATGGGTCCAAGCCCATGTGGGATTATATGGTAAATTATAAAAGATGGATAGGTCATCTTTATCTCATAACACTTCTAGAAAATTCAAGAAAAGAAGAATAAAGAAAGAAGGAGAAAAGCCCTTGAGGCTTTCGGCCATAGGGAAGATCCAAGAGAAAAATTGCTAAAAATTTCTCCAAAAATCACTTTCTACTCCTTGGAGGGTGCATAACAACATGGTGGAGTTATTGGAGTGGTAGAAACAAGTATTTGTTCAAGGTGCCAAGCATAGCTAGCTTGAGTAGCTAAGTAAAAGAGGTATGATTCAAGCCTACTTTTCATGTCTTATGAATGGTTTTTATGTGTTGTAGTATGTTAGAATGAATGAAATTCATGAAAAAGAGAATTATAGTGTATGGCCGTGTATATGAACATGTGTAGGAGCCATGCTTCAATTAATTTAATTAGTGTTTGGTTGTTAGTGTTGCGGATATTATGTCAATAACGAAAGTTGAATGAATTTGGAAAGGTTGTAGTGTGTGTGCATGGTGGCCGTGAGCTTATGGTGAAATATGGAGGAAAATGAGTTAAGTTTATTTAGTGTTTTGGTTGTCGTAGTGTTGTGGATGCCTTGTTGTTAATGAATGTCCAAGGAACTTAATGAAGTTGTAATGGTGGATCCTTACTTTAGAAGTTGTATGAATAGAATGTAACGTTTCTTTGTATGCATGAAAGGCTATATGATTAGTATGATGTTGTTGGAATGTAAATATGAGGTTGTTATTGATTTTCTTGAAGTTGGAAGGTTATGAAGAAAGTGGTAAATTGAGATCATGCCTCTTGAATGGAATATGTGAATTTCTAGTAAAGTTGTTGAAGTATGTTAATAGTTTGGCCGGGTTTGAATTCCCGGATTGTGTTTGCTGAGAAATTGACTAAATTGAATGTCGAGGATGGTATATTTACAGAGGAAATGCTGCCAAAATTTCGGTAGCAAAGTGTTCCCTCAAGATTTCGACTCTAAGTATTCTAATAAGAAGTTTTGGTAAACTTGACCAATTTGCAGATTTGGACGAAATTGTGACGTGAATTTGGAGTAGCTAAAGGAGCGGAAAGAGGTATGTAAGGCTTCGCCCTTCTTTCTATGGCATGTCTTAGATATAATGAGTCGGGCACGAGCCTCGGGGACAACCCGGTTCCCCGGAATCCGTACCTAAAGTTTTCAACTTTTCGTTCAATTGAATTGAAGTAGAAAGTGTGCAAAATGATGAAAAGACCTCCTAGACCCCTATAACTTGCCTAAGTGGGACCCGATTACCCTAAGACTCATACAAGTAACTCTATGACACGTAATATGGGTAAATTGTATACGCTACCTCGTCCGGCCCGAGGTGGGCCCGATACTCTCGGATTTTCCTATAGTCTTGGTTAACGTACTTGAAGTGAATCTAAAGGGGGCCTTTGATCCCGATTCCGTCACCAAGTAATAAGTGCTATGACTACCCCAACGGGAGTGCCCCTATGATGATAATGATAATGACAATGTCGGGCAAGAGAATGTAGCTATGATAAATACGACCGGAACGACCCTATGACTAAGCCAAGTACCTTATGTAAACATTAAATTGATAAACTAATTTTCTAAATCGTATTTATACCTTCTAGTTATAATCTTATTTTCTAAGATTCCAAAACCTATGACTGTCACCTAAAATGCCTGCGATTTCCTTTTTGGTTACTGTAACACTATTCTCCGTTAATAATCTCACTTTAAAATACTTGTTCCTTCTAGGTGAGACAAAGCTATCACTAGCATTTCGTACTGTAATCGGAGGTTACCGACCTTACGTCACTCCGATGGATACATGATTTTCCTTGGCTCTCTTGAGTGCTTATAGGATATATGTATATAAAGCGAGTAAACGTGTATGGATATGTATGTATATTAGATAAAGAAATTGTATATGAGACATGTATATGCATAAAAGAGGAGTAAGCGTATATGTATGTGTATATGGGGAAAAAGGGAAGGGCCACTGCTATATCACCACCTGATTCAGCTGGATTCCATCCTGGACGCGGGATGCCCGGACGCGGGATATGGGATGAGCCGTACGCGGCGTCTGTATATATATATATAATGTGTGATACCTGTGTGATGTAATATGTTGGGTTATCGTTGGGGAGGGGATTGGGGGAGCCGATTGTATTCGGCGTCTGTAAATGTAAGCAAAAGATACCGTTACTGAAACGTACTGTTTTATTTCTGTACACGAGAATAAGTAAGATGAAAATGTTGAGTCCTATGCCTATGAAAAGAAACGTTTCAAGGATGGAAAGGCAAGTCTACATGACAGCCGGCCCGAAAAGGGGCCTCCCTACTTACAGGTTACGTTCTTGCCTCGTTATACGCGCTATGACTCTGTGATATTATTATTGATCGTACTTTATGTTACTGCTTGAACTGTTTTCCATGCCTTACATACTCGGTACATTATTCGTACTGACGTCCCTTCTTGTGGACGCTGCGTTTCATGCCGCGCAGGTCAGCAGGTATACGGACCAGATTCCTAGTGCCCTATCAGCAGCATTCGACAGCGCTCCAGTTGTTCCGGAGCCTTATTTCACCGGTACTATTTTGTGTATGTATTTTCGGGCGCGACAGTACTCGGCCCTTTCTCTGTATAAATGTACTATGTCTAGAGGCTCGTAGACAGATATACACAGTCAGCTATGTACAGTTTAATTTATTTTATTCCGGATGGTCCGCGTTCTGGTGTAACGCGATATTAGAAAGTTTACTGCAAATGTTAATGTTTAGAAAAAAAAAATATGGCACTGCTTATACAGGATAGCTAAGGGGTGCTCGGTACAAGTATCGGGTACTCGTCACGGCCCCTGGTCGGGTCGTGACATTATGGGTGTTCCCTTCGGAACAGAATAGGAGCACAATATCAATAAACCATCACAAAATACATTTAGACCTTACTTGTCTAAGAATGGGATCATATGGGGTACATAAAGAATGAATAGAAACAAGGATCATGCCAAAGGAAGAAAGGTTTGCCTTACATACCTGGAAGCTTACATTTCACTTTCCAACTTACTTCTTTTCTTGCAATCTACGTAACATCATTCATAGTCTCGTAAACTACATATAAAACCATTCATACTATTATTAGGCTTGTCGTTATATACTTATCCTAATCCTCCAAATAAATCTTTCTAGAATCTGCCGAAATTTCGGCCGCGTCTCCTCTATTTATATGCCTAGCCCAAAATCTCAATTCAGCAACCAATAACGACAACAACAATACCAACATCAACAACAATATTATCAACACCAACATATTCAATAAACACCCCACACGATGTTTGATCCAATTTCTCGACCCATAAATTCATTATACGCTCATGTAGTAACTTTTCCGCCGTAGATAAGCTTAAATAAATACTATAAGGAAAGTTTCATACCTTTCACCCACTAGAATTGCAATATCTTCTATTATCACCTTGAATCCAAGCCAATTTTCGCCGAAATTCGATATTATAATCGCAGCCATGTTTGTCCAAACTTAAATTCGGGGATTTCACTTAGTTTGCGTTAAAATCTAGTGGACGGAAGTTGGGAGAGTTTTCTAGAGAATTTTGGAAATATTGGGAATGTTCTTGGCTAAAAAAATGAGGTTTAGGATCAGATTTGATCCTTAAATAGTGGGTCAAATTCGGGGGGTCACTGTAGCAGCACTATAGCAAGTCGGTACTGTAGCAGCCCGGTTACTGTAGCAGCATTTCTGCTCCGTCAGCCTAACTTGTAACGTCCATAATTCTCCACTTCGATGCCGTATCGACGAGCAGTTTATTGCGCTCGAAACTAGACACGATGAACTTTACTTTAGGCTTTTACTTTATCCCTCTCTATTTTTTGTTACATAGAATACATAATAGGAGGTGTGGATCTGTGCACAGGTCATCACTAATACATAATTTTAACAAACTGCATATCACTAGTTGCTACGAATAGAATAATTATTACTACTTTAGAGGTTCTGAACAGCTGAATCCGACTTCACAAAATAGGGGAAATGACATATCATGCCATTAGCAGCACAATTTCGCCATGTGAACCTGTTGATGCAAGGAAATAAAGATATGAACGAATGTCTCGCAAGACAATTTAAAATACAACACATACAAACAAGGTGAATAGGATGAAATAGGCATTTCTCGAAGGTATCCTTATACACCTGCAGTGAGTTATCACTGTCTTCCTCCATCTTTGAGACTCTCTCAGCTTCCTTGGCCGCTTCAGCGACTACAAATGATTTATTTTCAGCTTCTGCGACCTTATAGGTAGCAGTAATTGCTGCTTCTTCGGCAGTGTCACCAAGATAGGGACTATTTGGCAACTTCCTTGGCCCAACCTGTTTTTGTTTTGGGGTAGCGGTCTTTGTTTATTCTAACACCTTTTTCTTAATCCTGTAGCAATTCTCAATCTGCAAAGGTAGCCGCAAAACAAAACGCCACAACTCAGACATTCAATCTTAAGAAAAATATCATGATGCAGTATTCGGTGGTTCATCAAATATACAACTAATTCAATTACGCTCTTTAGGTTATCCTCGGATTCCAGTTTCAAAATTCCATAAATTATTATAGATTTTTACGTGTAGAAGAAAAGGCTGCTGAGAAATTCAAATTTACTGACGTTAAGAATAAATTGACCAATACAATGATGACATCCATCTGCCAACTAAAAGAGCTGAATAAACAAACGAATGACTGAAAAACACCTGAACATGTCCAGAAGTAGTATGTGAAAGCACTCAACTATGAAAGATGCAAACATCATTCTTTTCCATCCAAACCATATTAGATAACCATATTATGTTTTTTTTTAATTTCTTTTTGGGAGGGGGTGGGGGTCAGGACGGGACCTTTGGTAGGAGATGCAAGTGATTCTTTACAGTAGATTACAAGTCCAGGAAAATAAATCATGAGTATTCATCAGAATTGAAAGAGGTACTCTTTTGAGATACCAAGAAATGAAATGATGAGAAATCATCACAGGATTTCTAATAAGGTAAATCTGAGATACAAGACTCTTTATTTGTCTAGTAAAAGGACATTCGGTAAATCACATATTTGTGCCCGTCTATCCACAACAGACCAAATTGCTTCACACCAGAATCAGCAGTTAATAGATTACCATAATGATGCACTTTATACAATTCAAACAAAAATAACTACCGGTTAGCTTTTCCCCACATCGGTGTCATTAAATTAGAAAAGTCTGAAGGAAATGCATTCATTATTTCAAAAGGATACAGATTTAACTAGTACATTCTCAAAAAAAGGATACAGATTTAACAAGTCTCAATCCCTGGACTATTCAATAATTTGAAAAGGAAATCCAGAAAGACAAACTCCAAAGCATTTTTTCCATCTAATGCGCATTTTGAAGAATCTTCCATGACGGTGTCTGCTGATGCATCTTGTGGAACTGGAACTAGAGTGGTAGAAACATGGGCCTGTGTGATGACCAATGGAGCTGCTGCAGCATCAGGATTAGCCATCACTTTTTGGGTCCTTGATTTATCTCTTGGTCCTTGTCCATTGGCACTAACGTTTAAATTTCTCCATTTATCCTATATAAAACACGACGCCAAAAAGTTTTTGAGAGAAAATGATAAGATTCTCATCAACAATCCAAATTAACTTCTTCTTCATCCCGCAAAAGCGTTGAAAGGCAGGTGGGATTTAAAAGCATTGAGCTATCATATTAATAGTCTGTTTGGCCAAACATCGAAATTTGCTTATTTTGAGAAGAGTTGTTTGTCCGAAGTCTTGGGTGAGTAGCAGTTTGTGTTTATATAATCAACTTGAAAAGCACTTTTGCAATATTAGAGCAGTAATTTATACTTGCCCAAGGTCCCAAAAGTGCTTCAAGAGAAAAAGCTACTTTTTTGTAGCTTTTGAAAAACAGCTTCTGCTACTACTCAAAAGCACTTCTAATTTTTTAAAAGCTTGGTCAAACACCTCAACTCTCTAAAATAAACGTTTTTAAAAGAATAAACACCTTTGGCATCCTAGAAGCTTGGCCAAACGGGCTATAAATCTAATGGAGGACATTACATTAACGCTTAACTATACATTTTCAATCTTCACTGGATGAATGCTTATTAGTCATAAACAAACTATTCTTTAAGGCTAGAAATTGCGAAACACCAGCTTGAAAGCAGGTGCATAGCCTAGAACAAGCAAATATCTTCATAAATTCTGTATCAGACCTAGCTTCACATGGTTCATGGCCAGGAAAGCAGTTTTAACCTGGGATAACCTAATCAAGAGGGGCTTCCGCTTATATTCTAGATGTTATATGTGTGGAGTAGAGGCATAGACAATCAACCATCCTTTTTTTCATTACAAGATAACAGTATAAATATGGAGGATCTTTACTAATAATCTGAAAGGAATCATGCAGGTAATGCCAAGGTACACCCTTGAAGTTTTGGAATGCTAGAAACAATACAATAGTTCCTCTGACCAGTACTCTTATTTTAATATTTTAGAATCACTGTAAGTAATTAATAGATTAGAACATCTTCCTAGAATAGCTCGGATCATACACCTATTTTTTTCCCTACCTAAATTACCCTCTAAAGCAGCTTAGATCCAAACGGTGGCCTCTATGCTAAGGAGGAAGCAAGGAGTGCTAGGTGTGTCGTGTAAACTAGATTTTGAAAAGGTACACGATCATGTGAACTGGAAATTCCTAGATTCCATTATGCTTCAAATGGGATTTGGGGAGAAGTGGAGGAAATGGATTCACTTTTGCATCTCTTCGGTGAGATTTTTTGTGTTGGTGAATGGTAACCGTGCGGTTTCTTTGGGAGCTCTCGGGGAGGGGGGGGGGGTGGGTGTTGACAAAAGGGGACCCCTATCATTGATGTTGTTTATTCTAGTTATGGAAGCTCTAAGTAAGATAATGGATAGAAATGTCTTTGGATGTTACCGAAAGGGTTTTCGGCGATTGGGAGTATAGGGACAGTATCGGTGTATCACTTGTTGGCGGATGACACATGGTCTTTTGTGATGCAAATGAGACGCAGTTGAACTATTTAGGCCATGTTCTCACTTGGTTTCAGGCAGTGTCTAGCCTTAAAATTAATTTGAGGAAGTATAAGATTATTCCTGTTGAGGAGGTCAATGACATTGGTTCACTCACTGAAGTCTTGAATTGCAGGTTGGGGCTCTTCCGAGTACATATCTCGGAGTAAAATTATGTAATGTACTTGTAAAAATGAAATGGAAATACCGTAAAGAAGATGATTTAGACTCGAAAATTGAACTCTTTTATTGATTCAACTGAAAGGTTACAATTGAATTAACCAGAAGTATTACTCCATAACCATGCGCTTCAATGAACTGTAATGGTGGAATTAGGGTAAGAAAAAGGTAAGCGAAAAAAATAATAATCGAAGAAGACGAAGAGAGATAGATTGAGAGAGAATAAGATTTTCTGATATGATTCTTCAATGCCCTCCCTTCTGTTTATAGTGCTGGGAGGGTGATGACGTGTCACCTCTGCTCCCTTTACTTTTAGTGACCCATGTGCCTCTTAATCAATTCAAATCATAACACATTAGATGCTTCGACAAGGATCATATAGTGTGAAGTCTGGTTCTTCAGAGGGTCGAGAAGAGAATAGCAGGGTGGCAAAAAAGATATTTGTCCAAGGGAGGGAAGGAAGTGATTATTAAGACTACTTTGCCAAGCATCCCCACTTACTATATGTCTTTGTTTCGGGCTCCAAATTCACTCACTGAAAAGTTGTTAAGGTTTCAGAGAAATTTCATTTTGGAATGTGGTGGATATGACAAGGGAATTTCACTTGGTTCGGGGGGAGGCTGTTACTTCTCCTAAAAATGGGGAGGTCTTGGAATCAATGAATAAAGATATTTAATAAAGCTTTACTGGGTAAGCACGCGGTGGAGGTACAAATTTTGTGGAGGGGAGTGATAGCGAATAAATATGGAATTACAGGAAGGGTGTTGGAGAACTAAAGATATCACCTTGCTATTCGGATATGGTTTGTGGGGGAATATCATGAAGGGATGAGATTATTTTTGGAAAAATATCTCATTTAACGTCGGAGACGGGAGGATAGTATATTTTAGAGACATAGCTGGTATGGGGGCATTTTATTGAAAGATGAATTAAGAGTTTGTACAGAATTCCTTGCCAAAGAGACTTGCTAATTCAACAAATTAGGGAGAAGCAAGGTGGAGAGACTTTTGGGGACTTGAGATTAAAAGGGAATTTCAAGATTGGGAAGTTACTGAGTTCCAAAGATTGTTAGCCCTACTTCATACTCCAAGTTGGGAAAAAAATTACCCCTCATATTCTCTTGCAAGTTTCAACAAATTTAATTTCCTTAATCCATTTGCCCTTCAATCCTTCCATAGCTCACCATATGCACTTAAACCCTTATAACCATAAGTTAAACACAAATAATCTCACATACCTCCTGAACGATAACTCGAATCTCAACATACGAAACTACGGGGTGTAACATAACTTATATTGATCGGGTCGTACGTTCCGTGGCACTAACATATGATGATTATGAATCGAGTTGCACGTTCCGCAACACTAATATTTATATTATATGTGTGTATATATATATATATATATATATATATATATATATATATATAAATAGGTGCTTATGTACATATGATTTTAAGATGTACAAGTTATCCCTCCCATTCCATGTTACCTTTCATATCCATATATGTTGTTATTTATGCCTTACATAGTCAGTACATTATTCGTACTGACGTCCTTTTGCTTAGTGCCGCTATGTTTCATGCCGCACAGGTGTATACAGATGATTTGACGACATTGGCTATAAGATGTTCCCAGGCTATCAGTTGGATTGATGAGCTCCATCTTAGTTCAAAGTGTTGCCGAGTAAGAGTACTTATGTTATGGTATCTCGTGTATGTTAGAAACTTTTACAGACAGTGTCCTGTGGATAGTGCGTCGAGATGTCGACAGTTGTGTAAAGCGATCATATAGATCGATGTGTTTTTATGCTTTATTTTTTTTAGATTTTATTGTGACTAAAGGTTTTCTTTGAATTAACGATAATGGAGAAGTCCCTGATTTGACGAAAGAGTTTTATTGAAAAGTTTTTTTTTTACCTGACGGAAGCATCATTTCGTAGATTAAAGGTTCACAAAAAGTTGTGACTCATGGATGGAATGATAGTACGGCAATCAGCCGAGTAGGGTCTTTGGTGTCAGTCGTGGCCCTCCGGTTTGGGTCGTGACACCCAACCTATTTCTATCCCTCCTTATTGTATGGCTCCAGCGGAGCTAAGGGAATTTAAGGATCAGTTAAAGGACTTGCTGGATAATGGCTTCATCTGACCAAGTTCCTCACCTTGGGGTGCTTCAGTCTTTTTTGTTAGGAAAAAGTAAGGTTCCCTTAGGATGTGTGTTGACTATCGCCAGCTTAATTGTCACACCCTAACCTCACTAGGGTGTGATGGGCACCCGACCCTTCCTCAGGGCCGAGCGAACCCTCTGACTTTTATTACACACGTAGTCCTTCTTGAACTTTTAAATCAAATAAAGATGAAATACATAGTACAACTTTAAGAAATATTCTTTTTCGTTGCTTTCAAACCAAACAAAATCTGTAATCATATAGAACTTTATATCGTAACACAAAGTGACACATCGGCTGATGGAGCCGCTTACAAAACTGACAACCAATACCCACGACTCTGTCTGCATAGTCTCTAACTTCAATCAGAAATCATAACACATATACTCTGACTCGGCAACACTCCAGGAACAAAACGGAGCTTGCCAACTTCGCTGGAACATCTTCTGTAATATCTTCCACTCATCTGGGTGTACCTGCGTGGCATGAAACGCAGCCCCCGAAGAAAGGGGGTCAGTACGGAAAATGTACTGAGCATGTAAGGCAAGGATCACAGTAAAGGAGAATCATAGCTGAAACAGAGATTTACCAGAATCAAGTATGAACTTTTAAAACATCAAAGCACTTTCCTTTTTGAATTGAAAATAATGTATGTCATCATATATCGTAAATGAAAATCATGTATGCCATCATCATATGTCATATATCATATAACGTGCCCCGACCCTCTAGCGAGGGACGTGGTGAGTAATGCATGCATGTCATTACCATATATCATATATAACGTGCCCCGACCCTCCATTGAGGGACGCGATAAATGAAATCATGTATGTCATCATCATGTGTCACATTTGCATATGACGTGCCCCGGCCCTCCATTGAGGGACGCGGTAAATGAAATCATGTATGCCAATGTCATGTATCATGTATGCATGTAACGTGCCCCGGCCCTCTTTTGCGGGACGCGGTGAATATTCCATCCTGGCCACCACCCCGTCAACATATCATAGTGTCATCATATCAAATCATATATAACATGCCCCGGCCCGCAAGTGACAGGGATGCGGTGAACAATGCAGAGAAGTACGCACGAGAACATACCCTGGCCTGGGCTCAGTGAAGTCCAAACTGAGGCTTGAACGAACAGAATAATGCGAAACCATATGCACATAAATCAAGACTCGATAGACAAGCATACTTACCGACTCCAGAAGGCTCAGAAACAAGTTTCGGGTCAATCCGACTTAGTATGAGAAAGTTATGGACGTTGAAGTACAGAACCTTCTACGAGCATTTCAGAAGTCATTTTTTTGGAAAATCGAAGCAATACTCATGTCAAGTATCTTTCGGATATCTTATAGATCAAATAAAATATAACTTTTAGAATCATATGCACATATCAAGGTATATCAAAGACTCGATGGAATAGTCGGACGTGCTAGCATTTGAAACTCAAGACTCTAGTCATATTGATTATCTTTCGAATACCATTCGGAAACATATCAAATAGACCTTCAGACATCATAAATACGCATCAAAATCATATGGAGTAGCTTAAGGAAATCAATAACGTTAGCCATCCTAGTGGCTCTAAGAGCAGGATTTTCTTTAGAATCATGCATATACGTTATTTGCTCGTCTCATAAAGATCATGCCAAAAGAAAGAAAGGTAAGCCTTACATACCTGTCCCACGACCAACTAGCTACGCTTATTTGTCCAAACTTGCTAGTCTACATTCAAAAGAATTGACATAATCATTAGATTCATCGACATATACTCGCCTTAGTCGTTCAAATGAATTTACTTATATTCTACCGAAATTTCGGCAGCATTTCCCCTGTAAATACAACATCCCCAAGAATTTAACTCGGCCCAAATGATCAACAACAAATCCGAGAATGTAACTCGGCCAATTTATCAACAATAATCCGAGAATTCCACTCGGCCACATTATCCACAATAATCCGAAATCTTCCAAACTTAATAAGGACAATAACAACACAGTGTTTTCTTCCAAATTCATGAACTACACCACAATCTACACTTTAACAACTTTGTCAATCAATTCCAAATACCTTCTAACGTTAGTAACTTCTTTTACATAATTCGACAACATTTTCTTATATTCAATTCAATCACAACAACCAACTTACAATCTTCCAAACACATGTCTCACTTCCAAATTCATAAATTATATTTACAACTTACACATTAGGAATATCATTCCTACAAGTATAAGAAACCATACTAATGTCATACTAACTTCTTCAATAATGCACAAACGATTTCAAATTCATTCCAAGCCACAAACCTTCATTTTACATCATGAAATCCACAACACAACAATCAAACTACTAAATAAAATCATTTCATCTTTTCTACACAACACCACCCTATTCGGCCATACCACATACACACATATTTTATGAATTTCACCCTTTTCCACATACTACAACACTCATAATCCTCCATAAAACATGTAAGAGAAGGTTGAACACATACTTTTTTCCCTTTATCTCTTCACTCGGCTAGGGGCATATATTGCACAAATGAATGATTTAATTGCTCCAACAACTCCTTCATGTTAATAAGGACATTCGAATTGGTTGGAATATTAGGAGAAAATAATTTTTCTTGATCAACTCCATGGAGTCAATTTCCCCTAGCCATGGCCGAATGGCTCCTTGGTTTTTCTTGGAGTTTCTTTGAGTTTTAAAGATGAAAATATGTCTTGCTTTGGTCATCTCTCTCTCTCTCTATATATATATAGCTCCTTCCAATACCATGTGAACACATGTCTCTTTCTTGAAGTTTCCTTAAATATTAAAATAAGATGACTAATTATTTTATTTTTGTCACCACTTTTCTATATATATTTATATATATATCACACGGCCATAATGGCCCCTTTCAAGAATTTTCTTGAACTTTTCGTGAAATTTCCGTTTTGCCCCTAGCCTTTCACAATATTACCATGAACCCTTTTGTGAATTTTCCTTTTTACCCTTAGCCTTTCCCAATATTTCCATGCTAATAGTATTCATAAATAATATTCATAACCAACTTGTACATTAAAATAATTTTGGAAAATGGTCTTGCCCTCAACTTGCCACGACTTCCTCGAAATATTCGAACGTACAAAATACGGGCTATAACATTAATAAGTTAACCATTAAGAATAAATATCCTTTGCCTAGGATAGATGATCTATTCGACCAACTTCAGGGTGGTAAGTTCTGTTCGAAGATTGACTTAAGGTCTGGGTATCACCAATTAAAGATAAAGGAGGAGGATATTCTGAGAACCGTTTTTCGCACTCGTTATGGGTACTTTGAGTTTCTAGTGATGTCCTTTGGGCTGACTAATGCGCCTGCTACATTTATGGATTTGAAGAATCATGTGTTTATGTCACGACCCAACCCTGTGGGCCATGACTAGTGCCCGACCTGGACACTCGTATACGTACCTGTTGGATATAGTCAAACTGAATCTAAGAACAATATGGAAACTTGCAAAAGAACTCAAAGGTCCATAACGTCGTCACGTATATATATATATATCCAGATAAACTGTCTCCTGAGGAGTCACAACTAATCAAATCATAAAACAATACGCAAGCCGACAAGGCTGCCACTAAAGACGAACATCATATCATTGCATATCGTATAGACACAGCTGAACAGAACTTATACACAACCCACAAATATGTCTACAGACTTCTAAGAGTATCGATAGCGAAATATGGCGGGACAGGGCCCCTCCGTACCCCTGGATAAACATGTATGTATACATCATAAGATCTGCACCAAAAGTCTAGGCTCCGGAACAACGAAGCTTTCCAAGACAGCTGAGTAGAAGTCCTATGCTGAAGGGTCACCAAACCGACTATCTGTACCTGCGGGTATGAAACGAAGCCCCCCGAAGAAAGGGGGTCAGTACGGAATATGTACTGAGTATATAAAGCATAAATTACAGTAAAGAGAATCATACTGAAGTAGGGAGCACAGGAGACAAGTATAACATCCAGAATACCAAAACACTTGCCTTTTGAAACATAAATCATGCATGTCAATATCATATATCATACCTGGCCCATTATGGGACTCGGTGAAAAAGGTCGCCACATACCATCCTTGGCGCCATAAACACATCATAACACCATGACATCATAACACCATCATATATATATATATATATATACCGTATCCCGGCCCTCTAGTGAGTGACTCGGTGAACAATGCAGTGAAACTGTGCACGAAAACGTATCCTGGCCCGGGACTCAGTGAAAGATATGTTGAGGCATGCACGCGTAGAGTAGTGAGCAACCATATGCAAATTAAATCATATTTGAGACTCAATAGAATAATCAAAACGAACTATCATTTGAAAATCAAGACAATAGTCATATCAAGTACCTTTCGAATATCACTATGGATTATATCCAAATAGAACTTCTGGAATCATATACACGTATCAAGACATAATGAAATAGCTTTTGGAAATCAAGAACATTAGCCATCCTAGTGGCTCTAGGAATAGGAACTTCTTTGAAATCATGTACATATCGTCTATCTATTTCATAAAGATCACCAAAAAGAAAGAAGGGTTAACTTGACATACCTTTGGCGCTTAATCCATGACTCGATATGTACACATTGCCCAAAATATCTCAACCTATATTAAGACGTCAAGACTATAGTTAAGCTACGAAATGGCATAAAACGTACTTTAAACCATCTCAACATCAACATACACCATTCTTGCATTCAATTCCATATCCACCACCAATTATAGCAAGTTCAAACCATCTCCAAAACATGTAGAAAAGTATTAAATCTTACCTTAGAGACAAGCTCTCATTATCCACCTTGGCCGTAAGCTTCCTCTCTCCTTTCTTCCTCCAATTGAACATGAAAATCTAACAATTTAATGGTGTAGGAGGGGCTGGCCGTGAGCTATTTAGGGACTGCCATGGCTGGCCGTGAGCTTCTTGAAGCCATGCCATAGCCATGGCCGAACCCTCTCTCCCTCTAGAGCTTAAAGCTCCTCTCTCTAAGTTGTATTTTGCCAAGTTGAAAATGAGATATAATTGATGACTTAGTCATCAAGTCATGGCTATATATGGTGCCTACAAAGTTGACACGTGTCCACTCTTATGACACGTGTCCATCCTTATGACATGTGTCCAATTTCCCCCAACACCAATCAAATTCTGCCATGTGTCGTGGGCCCCACTTTGTGGTCTTAATTATCTTAATTAATCATTAATCTCCACTTAATAATATAATCATGGTTAATTTATCCCTAATCTCCACTAATATTTCTACACTAATGAAATTTACAAGCAATCGTGCACGCATTAAAAATCAGGAATTTAAAAGCCCTTGTGTCATATCCCAAAAAATAATCTCGTCCTTAAACTTATATCGATTAGCTTACGAATAATCCGACGTGCAAAAATACGGGGTATAACATCCTTCCCCCCTTTAGAACATTCGTCCTCGAATGTTAAACTGGTCCTGAACTCCCAATACTTACTCAAGTGTTCTCTTATTTAATTATGCCCCTCACGTGCCTTTTTCATTGGTCGATTCGCTATAATTCATTATAACGCATTCCAGGTCCCTACATAGTCATTCCCTTAATATTTCCTCCTTCTCTTGCTTCTCAAGGTAATTATTTCACGTCGTTGTCTTTGCTCTCCTCTTCATTTCGCGGTTGGTTGTCAGTTGTATTTCGAGCTCTTCTGCTGAAGTGTTACTCTTTCTCTTGTCTGCATACTGTTCAGTTGTACTGTCACTGATTGATTCGGACTTGTATTCATGGTGTACTTAGCCACAACTCGACTCTTTCTTCTTCTACAGTTACTCCCTTAAGATGATGTATCATTCACTTCACTTTACTTCTAATCTTTAAGTAAGACCTTGTAACGTGCAGACATCCCTCATCGATTTATTAGACTTTACAATTCTTAGAGTATTTCATACCTCCAGTACTTGTAGACCCTTCACAAACTCTACGGATAAAACGAAATTTCCCAGAGTGTAATATTATTCTACTCCGATAACCTCGCTTTGCTCTGCTATTACAGTCCGTATTCTGGAATTTTCAGCATCATGTGTCACTTTCTTACTTTCTTTTAAAGGTTTTTAACTATCACTTGCTTTTAGTTCTAGATCTCGATCTTTAGGGTTGGCTATCAAATAGCGCTAGAGTTCCCTCGTATTATAACTTTAGGCATATTATCTCTTGTCGTTTCTTTATTTATGACTCAAACTCTTCTATTGCCCCTTTACTTAAATTTGCTCTTAGTTCTCCTATCACGCATCATATTGCAATCTTTACAAGAGTATGTGTAGGTGCTCAAATCAGCCAGGAAAATACCTTAGTGTCGCCTCGCTAGTCTTTATACAGACCCTATATTCTTCTCTTATATCTTTCAATTGATATAACTAGTCCATAACTATGGCTTTTTCCCTCAGTACTAATTTCATTTCGGTACTTGGGTTCAAACCATCTCCAAAACATTTCCCTAATGTATCCAAAATATCGTAACCACATTGTTATTACTAAATCCTTACTCTTCTTATCAAGTACTCACTTGGTCTCATTTTTAGCATAGAAATATTCGTAGATTGCATAACTATTCTTGTACAACTTGTATAGAGTATATCCAATCTTGGTCATAGTTTTCCCCTCTCCTGGTTCATTCTGTTTTGCATATCTTATTTGTACTAAAACTCACTTGCGGTCTATCATGTCATGCTCCTTCCCCTTTCTTTATTCACCATTTGATTTTCCCATATCCTACTATAGGAGATTTCTTGTCCTTCCTCCTTTGCTACTTATAAGTTACAGTATCATTAGCAAGCAACCCCATTGCCAACACCTTAGCCTCTAATCCAGTATAACATTGCTATCCTTTATAATATCTCTTAAGCTACTCGTTACCATTTTCTTGTCGTATTCTTCATTTTTATAAGCATTCACTTTCTAATGTCATATTATACAGAATCTTTACAAATGATCCTTAGTCTTGTCTCAAATACCATCCTGTCTTTTATCCATCCGTTGCTGGCTATCAGAGCTTATTAACTTGTTTCAGCAAGGGATCTCAATTGAAATTTAAGCATCTATATCAAATATATTTCTGTGTCAATTATTTCCATTTATACTTACTTTGCTTTCACCCGCTTCCCCCCTTTGGGGTTGTACTTATACCATATCCATGTCTTTTCTTTATCATTTATAACTTTGATTCCCCACGTACGAAACCTTAACCCAATCACGAAGCGATGAGAACTATCCATATATAGTACAAAATCTTATCTGATGGTTGGTACTCGAGTAATATAATTAATGTAACGATTTATCCAAAGCCACATTCCATTTATTCCGATCAGTAATTAGCTAGTGCTTATAGTCGTTTCAAATTCTCAATTAGGTAGCACTTATATTCTGATGATAAGTGTCCCAAGATTTCCTATAACACTATATTTATCCCAACGAATATCATCTGTTTCTTCTAATAAATCCACAATACATCAGTTGTTTCGCAAATCCACAATCCCTGTCCTTTAAGGATTTCACTATTTTCGAGGCGAAGTCACATAGACGCAGTACTCCTTTATGCCTCATGCTCTTTCACCCTTGTTGTATACCCAACGCTAACTTCTAACTTACTCAAAATCATATCAAATTCGTTTTAATAGTGGTCTTGTCTTATCACCTTCTCGTCGTACTACACCTTAAGTTTGTAGCAATTTATTTCCCTTTTATTCTATACTCATACTCAATTAATTACGTCTGTCTTGAGTGCTTCCTTTAGTATTCCTTTCATTTCTCCAGTCTACGTCCATCTTTTATTTTGTGCACGAGGAATCTCATGCTACTCCCGTATCCTTCGGAAAACACTACTTCTACATAACCCCTTTCTCATTTTCAAAGTATATTCTATTCATCCCTATTTGTTCTTATCATACCTTTCATTTCTGGCATTCATTCTGTCCCGTTGCTCATCTTCCTTTAGTTCGGTCTTTCACAATTCTGTCGCTTATATTACTCATTTTCTCAGCTATACATGTCATAACACATTGCTACACTGTAATCCCACTCGCTTTTTTCTTATCTTCTTCTTTCTATTAACCCCTTCTCTTCCTGTGCTCGCTTTCACTTTCGTTACCAATTGATCTCTATTTTGAACTTCCCTATAGGACTTTGTAAGTGTTTTTTTTGTTCTATATTTGCTTTTCCATTCACACTGATCACATCATATCCTTTAGTTACTTCCTTGCTAGGCTTTACTCATTTCTATAACAATCCTTATGGTATTCACATTACATCCTGTTCGTAATCCATCCTATAACGTAACACTTCCTAACCTTAATCACGATTCTTACTATGTTTTAATTGCACTCTGTGGAGTAGGCGTAATTAACCCTTCACCCTTTCTGATCAATCTTATCCTTAATATCTCACAAGCTGTCTTATCAATACCTTCATAATTTGTCATAATTCTTCCTCCTCCGTACTTTTATCTCAATCATACTATCACTCCTTTTAACTGTAAACTCCTCGTAATTTATCCCTACTTATCAGTTCACTCGATACCTCAATAAAAAAATTTGTTAAGATTTGCCACCTTTTTCTAAATCATCCCTTAGTACCACAAGCCCTTCCGAATTATTCTAGCATTTCATCAACAACATATGAAACACATGATCCTAGGCAGCCCACAAGTTTGAGTTTTCCTTCCACAAATTCCATCTCCAATTAGTTTATTAATAACTAATAAAATGTCACCATGAGGCATTCTCCAACCACCACCAGAAGAAAAACTAGAATCCGACAAGCACCACAAGAGTTCTAGTGCTTGATTCGCATGGTTTACCTCTAGATTTATTCTTGAGTCGTGAACGAATCATTTAGTTCATAAACTACTTGTTGTATGCTCTGTATTCTTCCAATGAAGTGAAACTTAATTGTTGGACGTTTTTGCCCTTCAATATGAGCCTTTCTAAGGTAAAAATGTGGCTGGAAAGTATTCTGGTCCGTTCAAATGAATTCCAAACTTTGCTGCTCATATATGCTTCTTCGAAATAAAATTTCCCAAGTGAGAATGGTGCCTCTTACGGATGACATGGAGGGTATCTCTTAAAGCTTTAATCCAACATAATAAATTTACCCTATCGGTATCGACTTTCAAGAATATCATGAACCTATATCTCATTCTTTTTTTTCTATTTCTGGGAAAATTTGGGCAGAGTTCCCTCTGTACTTCTTACCATCCCAAAACTTGCACGCAGGAAATACCAACAATGCCTCACAGGGCCAACATATATACGTAAATATCATATCATATCATAGCAACACAGGGTTCCCAATTTCAAGTAAAAAGTATAGAGGTGTCGAAACTTACCTCACATATCGCACCTCGAGATGTACCTGATCCTTTAACGATCTGTCCGGTTATACCTTCCTATCTACCTTCCCTTTCATTCTTCAACTTTACATGTCAATCATACTTCAATATTTTTACCTTATCCTACATGCATCTTTCGCATCGTTGCTTACCTGCGTACTTTGTAACTTCCAATATCGTCAGTCACTTTCTTCTGTCGATGCCGTTCTTCAGTTGAAATCAAGGGTTAGTGGAAGGGATTTCATTTCCTATGGCTGGGCTCTATCGCACGATCTCAGATATGAAAGAAAGGTAACATCCTAAATGTCCTGTAACTTCCTGTTTAAAGATATGCTGCACAACACACCGATAAAGAAGACTCTACTAGACACGGTCTGTAGACACTCCGAGGATGAACTGCTCTGATACCACTTTTTTCACGACCCAACCCCGTGGGCCATGACTAGTGCCCGACCAGGACACTCGTATACGTACCTGTTGGATATAGTAAAACTGAATCTAAGAACTATATGGAAACTTTCAAAAGAACTCCAAGGTCCATAACTTTGTCACGTATATATATATCCAGATAAACTGTCTCCTGAGGAGTCACAACTAATCAAATCATAAAACAATATGCAAGCCGACAAGGCTGCCACTACAGACGAACATCATATCATAGCACATCGTATCGACACAGCTGAACAGAACTTATACACAACCCACACATATGTCTACAGACCTCTAAGAGTATCGGTAGCGAAATATGACGGGACAGGGCCCCGCCGTACGCCTGGATAAACATGTACGTATACATCATAAGATCTGCACCAAAAGTCCAGGCTCCGGAACAACGGAGCTTTCCAAGACAGCTGAGTAGAAGTCCTATGTTGAAGGGTCACCAAACCGACTATATGTACTTGCGGGCATGAAACGCAGGCCCCCGAAGAAAGGGGGTCAGTACGGAATATGTACTGAGTATATAAAGCATAAAATACAGTAAAAAGAATCATACTGAAGTAGGGAGCACAAGAGACAAGTATAACATCCAGAATACGAAAACACTTGCCTTTTGAAACATAAATCATGCATGTCAATATCATATATCATACCCGGCCCATTATGGGACTCTGTGAATAAGGTCGCCACATACCATCCTTGGCGCCATAAACACATCATAACACCATCATATATATATATATATATATATATATATACCGTATCCCGACCCTCTAGTGAGGGACTCGGTGAACAATGCAGTGAAACTGTACACGAAAACGTATCCTGGCCTGGGACTCAGTGAAAGATATGTTGAGCCATGCACGAGTAGAGTAGTGAGCGACCATATGCAAATTAAATCATATTTGAGACTCAATAGAATAATCAAAACGAACTATCATTTGAAAATCAAGACAATAGTCATATCAAGTACCTTTCGAATATCACTATGGATTATATCCAAATAGAACTTCTGGAATTATATACACGTATCAAGACATAATGAAATAGCTTTTGGAAATCAAGAACATTAGCCATCCGAGTGGCTCTAGGAATAGGAACTTCTTTGAAATCATGTACATATCGTCTATTCATTTCATAAAGATCATACCAAAAAGAAAGAAGGGTTAACTTTACATACCTTTGGCGCTTAATCCATGACTCGATATGTACACGTTGCCCAAAATATGTCAACCTATATTAAGACGTCAAGACTATAGTTAAGCTACGAAATGGCATAAAACGTACTTTAACGTTAGTAACTTATTCCCAGACAATTAGGCAACACTTCACCTATATCGCTCAATTTCCTCACACTTACGCCAACCATACAACCAACCTAGCAACAACCCAAGCACGTTTAAGTTATTGCATTAAGAACCAGTCGAAACAAGATCCGAGGATACTCCAAAATAGCCCACATTCGTTTCGCATACGATATTTTATACATTCCTTTCTTATTGAGTTAGTGATTCACATTAGCAACGACATAACAACGGCTTCAGCCCTTATACGCAAGAAAATTTATCATAACATTACAACAAGTCCTAAAGCAGCCCGTCAATTACAATCAACACAACACAATTCTTAATGACACTTAGTCCTCCAATTTCACAAGATCAACAACACAACACATAATCTTAACCCTTAATCCCTCAATTCAACAAGAACAACCCACTAAAAAAATATAACTCCATTTTTAATCATCAAACCCCTTTACTTTCATCATTTTCTCCATGAAAACACAACAACTATACTAATTAAAATTAATTTACCGTGGCTAGATTAAAACAGCCCCTACACGGCCTAACAAAGTCTCAACATCAACATACACCATTCTTGCATTCAATTCCATATCCACCACCAATTATAGCAAGTTCAAACCATCTCTAAAACATGTAGAAAAGGATTAAATCTTACCTTAGAGACAAGCTCTCATTATCCACCATGGCCGTGAGCTTCCTCTCTCCTTTCTTCCTCCAATTGAACTTGAAAATCTAACAATTTAATGGTGTAGGGGAGGCTGGCCGTGAGCTATTTAGCGACTGCTATGGCTGGCCGTGAGCTTCTTGAAGCCATGCCATAGCCATGGCCGAACCCTCTCTCCCTCTAGAGCTTAGAGCTCCTCTCTCTAAGTTGTATTTTGCCAAGTGGAAAATGAGATATAATTGATGACTTAGTCATCAAGTCATGGCTATATATGGTGCCTACAAAGTGGACACGTGTCCACCCTTATGACACGTGTCCATCCTTATGACATGTGTCCAATTTCCCACAACACCAATCAAATTCTGCCATGTGTCGTGGGGCCCACTTTGTGGTCTTAATTATCTTAATTAATCATTAATCTCCACTTAATAATATAATCATGGTTAATTTATCCCTAATCTCCACTGATATTTCTACACTAATGAAATTTACAAGCAATCGGGCACGCATTAAAAATCAGGAATTTAAAAGCCCTTGTCTCATATCCCAAAAAATAATCTCGTCCTTAAACTTATATCGATTAGCTTACGAATAATCCGACGTGCAAAAATATGGGGTATAACAGTTTAAGCCTTATCTAGATCGCTTCGTAATTGTGTTTATCAATGATATCTTGGTGTATTCTAAAAGTCGTGAGGATCATGCTAATCATTTGAGAATAACTTTGACAACACTCGAGGAGAACAAGCTTTATGCGAAATTCTCTAAGTGTGAATTCTTGCTTGACTCTGTGGCTTTCATGGGGCATGTGGTGTCTGGTGACGGTATCAAGGTAGATCCTCGAAAAATTTCAGAGATGAAGGATTGGCCTAGACCCACGAGTGTGACTGATATTCGTACTTTCTTGGGCTTCGCAAATTATTACAGAAAGTTTGTGGAAATATTTTCATCTATAGCCTCTCCATTGACTAAGTTGATGCAGAAGACTACTAAGTTTCTGTGGTCCGAATCTTGTGAAAAGTCCGCCCAGTTAGGACGATTCCTTAATTTTCCACTGAATGGGATCCATCAGGCAGGTTACACCTTATACCTTGGCAAGGTATGGGGGCTCTGCTGGTCTGGCGAGGTACCATACTCCACGTACCTACGTGGTGATATCATGTTGTCAGTTTATGAAATGCTCTCCCTACTTACCATGGTTTACTCATGTTATATATATATATATATATATATATATATATATATATATATATATATATATATATATATATATATATATATATATATTCATGCTCATGTCCATGACCAGGTTTTCAATTTCACTACTTATCACATTATTCCATGCCCCATGTTATTTCTTTCTGTTGTTTTACATACCAGTACATTCAATATGCTAATGTCCCCTTTTATTGCCCGGGGGCCAGCATTTCACGATGCAGGTACTGATTTACCGGACGACGCATCTGTTTAGTAGGACTCCGCACTTATAAGCTTGTTGGTGAGCCCCATCTTCTTCGGGATTTAGTTAGTTATCTTTATGTTATTAACTATGTATTTAAAGGTATGTTGGGGGCCTTGTCCCAGCAAGTATGTTTAGCAAACTCATGTTCATGTCAGAGGTTTCATAGACTATAGTATGCAGTTATGTTGGGTTAGATATTCAGAGTGGTTTAGCCATTCTTGGCTTGATTTCTGATATTTCAACATTAATGTTTTAAATAAGTATTTGATAAGTTATTATGACTTCATGTGTATTCTTAAAGCCCATCATGTTTTATTTCCGCTCAAGTATCCCTCATGATGATTCAACAGGTCGTGTGGTTCGCTCGGTCACATGCAGTATGGCACCGAGTGCCGTGTTTCGCCCAGGACATGGTTCAGGGCGTGACAAAGCTTGGTATCAGAGCCCTAGGTTCAAGTGTCTTTAGGGAGTCTATGTAACCGTATCCAGTGGGGTCAATATTATATGTGTGAGGGCCCCACATATATAAATAGTTGACCACCAAGACATTTAGGATCGTCTCACTTCTTCCATACTCTAGATTGTGCAGTTAGAGCAGTACTCTCAGGATGCCTTTCTAATTCGTACGTGTACGCATTTTCATAAAATTCCTGCGAAAAGAAAATACACCAGAAGGGCCACAGCCACCATCAAAGAGGCTACCGTAGATGCAGCTCACGCAGAGGCCGTTCCGACCCAGAAAGCAACCCCAACCGCTCCTACAGTTACACCTCCTAGTGTTTCGGATGGAGATGTCAAGAGTGCTATCAACATGCTCACACAACTGGTAGCAACTCAGGCCTAACGTGAGGAATCTAGGTCAAGTTCAGGGAATAATTGAGAGTCTTCGAAGACTAAGGAATTTCTCAGGATGAATTCCCCAGTCTTCACGGGGACAATGAAAGACGAGGACCCCCAAGACTACATTGATTCTCTTTAAAAAATCTTCATGATTATGACAGTTACGGAAATCGAAACAGCTACCTTTGGAGCTCATCAGCTGCAGGGCATTGCTAACACTTGGTATGAATCTTGGGAATTATCTCGAGGTGAGGATGCACCCGATTCTACATGGGATGAGTTTGCAAGCATATTTCTAGACAACTGCATGCCAATAGAAGTCAGAGAAGCTAAGGCTGAGCAATTCCTGAAGCTCAAGCTGAATGGAAGGTCAGTTCAGGGCTACTATTTAGAATTTGTCAGCCTAGCTAAGCATGCTCCACATATGTTATCGGACATGAGGGCAAGAGTGAGGAGGATTGTTGGAGGTGTTGATTTTCATTTGTATGATGGGGCCAATATTGCTGCACAGAATGGAGGAATGACTATCTCCAAGATGGTTGCTTTCATACAGGGGAATGAGACAAGACTAAAGCAGGAGGAATCCTTGCAAAAAACGAAAGACAAGGAGTTCAACATGAGGGCCAAATCTACAGGTCAATTCAGCGGGAATGACAATAGGAAATTCTTTAAGAACAGGTTAGCAGGACCTGATCCATCCACAACAAGTGCCCAGTACCGACGTGATAATAGCAGAATTTCAAGACATCTACTTCTTAGTCTCAGGCTAGTGTGGGTCAGTCGACTTATACCCATCCGATATGTGGCAAGTGTGGTAAGAGACACTCAGGTGAGTGTCGTGTGGGTACTGATGCATGCTTTAGATATGATCAGTAAGACCATTTTCAGAAGGCCTTCCCATCAGCTAGACAGGGTATCGGAGGTTACGTGGCGCAGTCCACAAATTCAGCAGCTCATCCTAATAATCAGGCCCAGCAGGGGCACAATGCAGCTAAGTCTGGAAACGCAGGAGGAGGACAAAACCGTTTGTATGCGTTGACAGGTCATCAGGATACAGAAGCTCATGCAAAAGTTGTCACATGTACATTAACAGTCTTCACATTCGATGTTTATGCCCCTATTGACCCAGGATTCACTTTATCTTATGTAACCACATTTGTTGCTAAGAAGTTTTGTATTGAACTAGAAAAATTGCATGAACCCTTTGAGATGTCCATCCTATTGGGAGAGTCAGTCATAGCTAGGCATATTTATAGGAGTTGTCCAGTTTTAGTCCATCACCGTAGAATCATAGCTGACCTAGCAAAATTAGAAAAAATAGACTTTTATGTGATCATGGGTATGGACTCGTTAGCTTCATATTATGCCACGGTATGTTGTAGAACCAAAGTTGTAATATTTGAGTACCCTAATGAGCCAGTCATAGTGTCACACCCCGACCTGGCTGGGGTGTGATGGGTACCCGACCCTTACTTAGGGCCGAGCGAACCCTCAGACTCTCGCTGCACATAAAATCACGTCAACTCTTTTTTTTTCTTTAAAACAAATAATAAAGTACATAGCAAAACTTTTCTTTCAGAAATATTCTTTCTCGTGGCTTTCATGCCGAACAAATTTGTGATCATACAAAATTCATTACGTACACAGACCGACAACCAATACCCACGACACTGTCTGCAAAGTCTCTAATAAGATCCCAAAAGCATAATATACAGAATCTGACTCGGCAGCACTCCAGGAACAAATGGAGCTTTCCATCTGCATTGGAACATCTTCCATCTGTCCTCAACTCAACTGGGAGTACCTGCGCGGCATGAAACGCAGCCCCCTAAGAACAGGGGGTCAGTACGGAAATGTACCGAGTATGTAAAGCGGAAATATAACAATATAAGCAAAACCGAGCCAAAAGTATAGAAATAGAACAGGTAGTATCGGATCCGAGTCCGAAACGGAAATACAGAGTGTGTGGCCAGGACCACGATATATATCATAAGCACGGGGTGTAGCCGTCTGAATCGTGATATGAAACAGAGGTACAAAGCCTAACTGGCAGGATCATCGTGCGGATCGGGGCACAGAGTGCGACTGACATACCCGCAACCGAAGCTAGGGGTGTAGAACTATAGCCGACTGAAGCATAGTCCGGCTCAATCATGCAGAAGCAACACCAACAGAATCATTCTCCGAATCCGCTGTCCAGAAATGTAACAGGCAGAACCATGCATGCAGAATCATAAACTTACACAAGCACAGGTAGTATATATTTACCTCAGGTTTCGGCCCTTTAGTGAGGGGCGCAATGGACAGTGCACTGGGGTGCGCACGAATAACCAGGTCGCCACAGGGTCGCCTCTAGTGCACAAGTCATACCCAAGAGGTTCCAGCAGGCAAATACGGCAGTTAGAATGTCAAAATGCTTTACTTTCTTTTGAAAAACATTTTTGTTTCACACATATAAAGGAATCAACGCACAATTTCCGCGGCCATAAGTCCAGCGGTCACTACCACGCATACCGCGGCCAAGTACCCAGCGGTCACTATCATACGTACCGCGGCCAAGGGTCCAGCGGTTATAATCACACATACCGCGACCAAAAGTCCAGCGGTTACAATCACACATACCGCGGTCGAGGGTCCAGCGGTCACAATCACACATTTGACATACCGCGGTCAAGGGTCCAGCAGTCTATGTCAGGTACAATCACAAGTGCGGCAGACGCGGTCAAGGGTCCAGCGGCCAATATTACATATGCGCATAGTCACATAACCGGCCCGGGACTCGGTGAAACAGAAAACAACCATACAGGATACCAAATCACTACTTCCCAAACATAAATCACACGTGCATCACACAAGATTCAGGTATGCCAAAATCTTATATCAGAAAATACAGAAGATAAGTAGTTTATCCAAATTATCAAGGTAAGGTTTTCAAAACGTTTTAGATGTCAAAAACATTTTATAACGCTCATGAAGGTGGTCATAACACCTATCGTATAGTAAACAGCATAATAACCAGGAGTTACCTGCGAACTCCGGACAAGAGTACATTGGCTAAGGCCATACAACACATATCAGGGTTTCTGTCCCCGCAGTTGGTTCAATAATAATTAAAATCCGTCTCAGGATAGATAAAATATCACCCGTTTAGTAGTCGGGACAATAGCCATAAGTCCCTAGACTTGTCGCACGGAAGTGAGACAAACAAAACCATAGGAGGGGCGCCGGGGGTAACGGGCCCACCTCGAGTCAAGTCGGGGTGGCGGACATGAATCACGCCCATTAGACTCTACGGAGTCATCCAGGAAAGTTTCGGAGTGATTGGATTACATTTGTGAAAGTTATGGAGGTTTAACCACTTTTTTTCAACAAAAGCACCTTTTGAAATTCAATTGAATTGAATGAATAGTATCAAAAATCAATCTCGAGTTTCTATGAGCAGAATCGCCCCCGAGGCTCCGATCTTGACCTAGTACATCTAGGACATGCCAAAGAACAAAGGGGAAGACTTTACATACCTCGATTGCGCCTTACGCTCGCTTGGCTTCAATTCCAATTTCGTCCAGAATCTACAAATGGTCATGTTTACCAATTGTCAATTTCAAGCTTTTCGAGAATCTAAGCTTAATCACATAATTGCCTACCGAAATTTCGGCAGCATTTCCCCTATATATATGACATCCCCGAGACTTAGCTCGGTTTAATATATCAACACAGCAACCCAACAACAACATCACTAACAACAACAAGCATTACAAAACACATAGTATGGCATAACTAGCCTTGTTTTCCACATGGTCCAACAACTTCCACTTCAACTTCACAAACCCAAACTAGTATCAACATTTCCATATTCATCATTAATCAAGACCATTACAATGTGATTTGGAAGTATTTCATATCATTTCTATACAATATTCACATGATATACAAAATATACAAATTTTCCACCAAACCATAATCCATCCAAAACTTCAAATCTTCAACATACATATTCATAACATATTTCCACCTTCCAATTTCATCAACCATAATCATAATTCACATCTTAACTACTTCATTTCCATAATATCATAAAATCATATTAAAATGACATAATCTTCTACAATCAATTTCAATGCCAACGGACGAATTTATATCGCTATTTTCCCGTTCTATTCCGTTGAAACTTTAAATAAACTTGTTGGCAATGAAAAAGAGCCTTAATCATACCTTAAGTGCACAGCTACCACGTCCACCCTCTTATTTTTAATTGATTTTTAGCTCAAATCGAAGGCAACGCGACGTAGAACACTTTTCTCTTCATGGGCTTCGGGATTCGGGGCTCAGATTTTGATCAAACTTTATTTATCTCTCTAAGTCTTTCCTCCCTCTCTCTCTATAGAATTTTCTGGATCTTTTCTGATCTGAAAATGTGGAGGAGGAGGCTGAAACCTCCCTTAAATAACAAGGAAATGGGCCTGACCCGGATTGGAATCGGGTTGGGCCCATTTCACTGCCCAGCTTGACCTTTCCGCCTTAAAATGTTCATATCTCCTTATCCCGATGTCACCTATAGGCCCACGACCTACCGTTGGAAAGCTATTTCAATTATATACAACTTTTACTTCTGGGCGTTTTCCCCAATTCCAGACTTATAATGCCGTTTTTGCCCCTCCAAGTCAGGTCATCCGAAAACGTTTTCTTAAAAAATTCGTTTGGAGGGCTTCCACTTTGATTTGGCCCCAAGGCCCTTCACAAGTTGTGTTTTACTTTACACATGCGATTCATATAACTTGTCACGTGTCCCAAAAAAATATTGACGTGTGGGCCCCACCTCAGTTAATAATATGACGTTCAAAAATACGGGATATAACACATAGAATGAGAGGGTAATTCAGTAGTGCACAGAGGTAGATTTATTTCTTACCTAAAAGCCAGAAAAATGATTTCCAGGGGTTATATCGACCACTCAGTTCGAGTCAAGGAATCAGATGCCCGGACTCCAACACTCCAGTCCATCCTTGTTGTAAATGAGTTTCTAGAGGTCTTTCCCGAAGATCTTCCAGGAGTCCCTCCTGATAGGGAGATTGACTTTGGAATTGATCTACTTTCCGGCACTAAGCCGATATCTATTCCGCCGTACAGAATGGCTCCAGCAGAGTTAAAAGAGTTAAAATCCCAGTTAAAAGATCTTCTCAACAAGGGATTTATTCGGCCCAGTGTTTCACCTTGGGGTGCGCCAGGTTTGTTTGTCTGAAAGAAGGATGGTTCCTTACGCATGTACATCGACTATCGCCTGTTGAACAAAGTCACCATTAAGAACAGGTACCTTTTCCCAGAATAGATGACTTACTTGACCAACTTTAGGGTGCCCAATGTTATTCCAAGATTTGCCTTAGATCAGGCTACTATCAGTTAAAGGTTAAGGAAGTTGATATTCCAAAGACCACTTTCAGAACCCGTTATAGCCATTTTGAATTTCTTGTTATGTCATTTGGGTTGACAAATGCGCCAGCTTCTTTCGTGGACCTTATGAACAGGGTCTTTAAGCCTTACCTTGATCTATTCATCAATGTCTTCATTGATGATATTTTTGTATATTCCCGTAGCGAGGCTGATCATGCGGAACATCTCAAAATAGTGTTGCAGACTCATAAATGTTATAAACCTTTTGCAAAACTCTCAATGTGTGAGTTTTGGCTTAAGTCAGTGGCTTTCTTTGGCCATGTGATCTCAGATGAAGGTGTTAAAGTCGATTCTCAGAAGATTGATGCCGTAAGGAGTTAGCCTAGACCTACCTCAGTTTCTAATATAAGAAGTTTCTTGGGTCTGGCGGGCTATTATAGACGTTTCGTAGAAGGATATTCCTCTATTTCTACTCCGTTGAGTAAGTTGACTCAGAATAAGGTTAAGTTTCAGTGGTCAGATGCTTGCAAGCGAATTGAAGAGTTGAAGAAGAGATTGACTTCGCTCCAGTTTTGACGCTGCTAGAGGGAACCGAAGGGTTCGTAGTTTATTGTGGCGCTTCGGGAGTTTATCTTAGATGTGTCTTAATGAAGCATGATAAGGTTGTGTCTTATGCATCCCGTCAGCTCAAGGCTCATGAAAATAATTATTCGGTTCATAACTTAGAGTTGGCAGCTGTAGTTTTTTCACTTAAGATATGGCGTCATTATTTGTATGGAGTGCATGTTGATATTTTCAGAGATCATAAAATCCTGCAACATATCTTCAAGCAAAGGGAGCTGAATCTTAGGCAAAGAAGATGACTTGAATTGCTTAAGGATTATGATGTGGATATTCTCTATCATCCGGGGAAATCGAATGTTGTATCCGATGCTCTTAGTCGGTGTTCCATTGGGAGTTTAGCCCATGTTTATGCAGATAAAATGGTCATGACCAAGGAAGTTCACCGTTTGGCCAGTCTTGGAGTTCGACGTCTGGACTTCGAGGATGGTGGTGTGGTTGTTCAGAATAGAGCTCTTTCCTCCTTAGTGGTTGAAGTAAAAACGAAACAGTTTAGTGATCCCTGCTTGTTGCAGCTGAGAGAGGGGATTCACAAACATAAGACGAAGACTTTTGAACAAGGGGGAGATAATGGTACGTTGAGGCATAGAGGTAGATTATGTGTTCCAAATGTACATAGGCTTAGAGAGCGAATCATGTCAGAAACTCACAAATCCAGGTATTCCGTTAACCTAGGTTCCACTAAGATGTATCATGATCTTAAGGACATTTGTTGGTGTAATGATATGATGAAGAATGTAGCAGATGTTGTGGCTAGGTGTCCGAATTTTCAACTAGTGAAAGTCGACCACCAGAGGCCTGTTGGCTTGGCTCAGAATATTGAATGATTTGGAAATGGAAAATGATCAATATGGACTTTGTATCAGGTCTACCTCATTCAGCTAGGAGGCATGACTCTACTTGGGTGATCATTGACCGGCTTACAAAGTCGGCGCACCTTTTGCCAGTCAAGACCACAGATTCAACAGAAGATTACACCAGGTTATATGTTAATGAAATTTTTAGATTGCATGGGACCCCAGTGTCCATTATTTCATATCGTGTTGCTTAGTTCACAGCGAACTTCTGAAAATTCGTTCAGAAAGGATTGGGTACCAAGGTGAACCTCAGCACAACTTTTCATTCGCAGACAGATAGCCAGGCAGAGCGTAGTATTTAGACTCTTAAGGACATGTTGAGAGCATGGGTCCTAGATTTCAAAGGTAATTGGGATGATCACTTACCTCTCATTGAGTTTTCTTATAATAACAGTTATCATGCTAGCATTAGGATGGCACCGTTTGTAGATCTGTATGGGCGAAGGTGTAGGTCAACGATTAGTTGGTTTGAAGTTGGTGAAGAAAAAATTTTTAGGGCCAGATTTGGTTTATCAAGCTATGGAGAAAGTCAAGTCGATTCAAGAGTGTTTGAAAATAGCTCAGAGTCGCTAGAAGTCTTGCACAGACGTGAGGCGAAGGGACTTAGAATTTCAAGTTAATGATTGGGTGTTCCTTAAAGTCTCACCCATGAAGGGTGTTGTGAGATTTTGGAAGAAAGGGAAGCTTAGTCCCAGATATATTGGACCTTACAAAATTTCATGAAAGATCGGTCTAGTAGTGTTACACCTCGTAGTTTCGTCCGTTGAGATTCGTTAGGCGTTAGTTGTCCTAATCGCGGAAACGGGAGTTACCTTAGGATATATGAGATTACATGTTCCCATATTATGGTTATGGGGGTTTAAGCCCATGAAATGAGCTATGGAAGGATTTAAGAACAAACAAAAATGGAATGGAGTTTGTGGGAACTTTGGTAAAACTTGGCAAAATGTTCGGACAGAACTTGGTCCAGTGGGGGCAATATGTGGAGTTTTGGTGTGTTTCTTCTTCCCAAATTGAATTTCATCGAGTCTAGTTTCCGACGCAACAAACCGCTCATCAATGTGACGTCTGAGTAAAACGTTATGGTCATTCTATGACAGACTGTCTGAGCAGAAAATTCTGCGGACCATTTGACGCCTAGCAGAATTTTTGACGGCCCGCAGAAAATTCTGCGGTCCGTCAAATTGACATAGCCCAGCGTCAAATGGTCACAGTGACCCATTTTTGACTGGGCAGTTCTACGGACCATTTTGACGGTCTATAGGAATTTTGACGGCCCGTCAAAATGGGCGCAGAATTGCCCGACGGGAGTTTAAGTTCCTCTTTATAAAATCCTTTCCACTTCATTTGGACTTATTATTTTACCAAACCAGCTCCAAAAGCTCTCTAAACACCCTCTCTTCCACTCCATAAACTAATGAAACCCAAAATCCAAGAGATATTAAACATCAATAAGCAAGAATCAAGATACCCATGTGCTAGAGGTCTTGCTAGGGTTAATAAACTCCAAACACTCTTTGGATATTGAAGCTAGGGTTTTCATATAAGTTGATAGCTTGATCCAAAGCTCATTCTTATGAGATAAAAGGTTAGTTTTCATGCTTATTACATATTATTAAGAATGTTTATTTGTTGAACAACTTGGGTAGAAGGAAAAAGTGGAAGATGAGTTCTAAATGTAGTTTCTATGAGGTTTTTAAGTAGTAAGCTAACTTGAGTTATGATTCTTAGTATAAAATGGGCATAATATTGCTATGGAAAGTAATAATGGTGATGAAGAAGCATTATATGAAAATGTGCTAAAATGGGTATGAAGTTGCTAGCATAAGTTGAACACAAGGATGAATTTTGAAGACTAGATTGAATGTGAATACTTGATTATGATATTGTGGATATTATTATGGTTGTTTGGGAGTTGATTTGAGATATAGTGGAAGTTAACGAAATAGGGGAAATGCTGCCCAATTTTCATTAGGTCATGAATTATTCTAGTTTGAATTTAGGAGTATCTTTAAGGCTTAACCATGTTATGAATCCTTCCAAATGTAGATTATTCAAGCTTCGACGGGGAACGTTAATTAGTTAAGGAGACATAGAGGTATGTAAGGCTAACCCTTCTTTCATTAAGGCATGGTTCCCTTGCTATATGTATCCTTTCATGAGCTCCATAATGTCTTCCAAATGACTCTATCTCTAAGGTTTCTTAAGCTTACGATTCTTGATACGTTCACGATTCTATTGCCTCTTTTATATAATAGTTGATCCTCTAAGGATAAATATAACAAAAATGATGATGTCAATGAAGACAATGATACTCATGAACTCCTATGTATACGGATTTAAGTATGTATGACTATTATGTAACACCGAGCATATATGGCCGGGTATGGCACCTATCGCGTGCACACCACTGCTGTTGGGTACGGATAACACTGAGCCTTGATAGGGCCAGGTATGTATGACACCGAGCCTTGTCATGGCCAGGTATGTGAAACCACCGAACCTTCATGGTCGGGTACGCTATGGATACGAATATGTATATGAATATGGATACGAATATGTATATGAATATGGATACGGATATGGATATTTGTATATGTATATATGTATGTACACGAGCACGCACTAGAAATGGAAGGTCCCTATGAAAGACAAGTAAGTAAATATGATGATAGCTCTACTATTCCTTGATTCCCCCATCCTATGCTATTTCTTGTGTGTCTTTTATGCTCATATTATGATATTGATTATGCTTTACATACTCAGTACATTATTCGTACTGACGTCCTTTCGTTTGTGGACGCTGCGTCATCCCGCAGGTGGACAGGGAGACAGGACTGATCCATAGACTTTTCACTCAGGGACTACATAGAGAAGCTCCATTTCATTCCGGAGCTCCAGCTTTTGGAACTATTTTTTTGGTGTACATACCCATGGGCAAGGCGGGGTCCTGTCCCGCCTATATGATGTGATATACTCTCCTTAGAGGCTCGTAGATAGTTGTATATGATTAGATGTCCTTAGCCTTGTCGGCTCATATTTTATATGTCATTTTGATAGCCTCGTCGGCTTGTGTATATGGATATGGGCATTATTATTGATCATGATATAAATGTGTTGTTTCCAAATGAGATTAGCACTATTGATGCATATAAATTATAAGTAAGCCATGTGGCTCACCTAGATGTGAATATGAGAGTACGATAAGAGGTATCCGGGTGGGTTAGCACCGGGTACTCGTCACGACCCTCCGGTTGGGTCGTGACAAGTAGCTTATGAACTTGAGTTTCCCCAAGAGTTGTCCGTTGTACATCCAGTGTTTTATCTGTCCATGATGAGGAAGTGTGTAAGAGACCCGTCGTTGGTTGTTCCTGCTAATGCCATAACAATTAAGGATGGGTTGACCTATGAGGAGGTTCCTGAAGCCATTCTTGATCGTCAGGTTCACAAGCTGAGAACTAAGGAAATGGCCTCAGTAAAAGTGTTATGGAGAAGTCAGAAGGTTGAGGAAGCCACATGGGAAGTCAAGGAGGATATGAAATCCAAGTACCCTCATTTGTTCGAAGAGCAAGTAGAGAACGCTCAAGGTAAATTTTTGTAGTCCATGTCATGTCATGTCTCATGTTTCACACTCATGTCATGTATCCAGCACTCATGCTCCATGTCTCACTATTCATGTTTCCATGTAATCATGTCATGTCAATTTAGTCTCCATGTTTCATGCCATGTTTCTTCCACGTTCATGCACTCAAGCTATGTCTAGCCATATTATTAACCATGACCCACCATTCGAGGACGAATGATCCCGAGGGGCAGATATTGTAACACCCCGCACCTTTAACAAAAACCTTAACCATGATTCTGGACTTAGAAAACCAGATAGGGAATGTGGGAGTTGAAAATTTCTCTTCAGTTGTCATGTGGGGATTTACGCCGCAGAATACGGGCCGTATTTCAGTATACGGCCCGTATTTTAGAACGTAATTGGGAATCTAAAATCACTGTATATTCTGGAATTTGGCTCGGAAAGTATATTGTTAAATACAGACCGTATTTTTGAAATACAGGCCGTATTTGATGGTCTAATTTGGGGAGGAGGTGTTACAGTGTTTCTGTTTTGAAATATGCTTAATTACGGTCCAGGAATACGGACCATAATTCAGAATACGGACCGTAACTCGGTCCGTATATCACCCATCGCACCCGAAGCTTTAAATACCTAGTTTCAGTTCTAAATCTTGTTTTTGCAAGTCCTTGAAACCTAGAACTACCTGTTCTCCTCCAACACCAAGAACATCAAGGTAAGTCAAACAAAGCCCTTCCAAATGAATTCTAACATGTGTTCTTATAATTTAACCATGAAATCATTTTTCTTAACATAGGGTTGTTGAGAAAACCCGTTTAAAGGACTCAGGAGTTAAACCTTGGAATTCTTCTTCCAAAATCAGATGGATATTACACGTTTGAAGCATTACCAAGTATGTAGAGTTGCTATCCACGTGTGGAAACGTCATTGTTCTTCCCCACGCTTCTTCTTCTATAAAGTATGAAGCTTTACTAAAACTAGGGTTTTTAACCACATTCATGACGGCCCTAGGTCCATGCACCATGTTATACAATGTATTAAATTGTTATAAATTCTTCATTGTGTTCTTGATATTTCATTATGATTATTGAGAACTTGTCCGTGATCCATGAAAACCCATATCTTATATTATATGGGATCTTGCATGAATGTTTTTAAATAAAAATGTTTATTTCATGAATATCCTACATGTCTACAAGTTTTCATACAATTGTATTAGATAATTACCTTCATGCCATGATTCAAGATACATACATGCTAAATACAAGTTATTTCATGAAACCATGTTTACAAGTTATTTCATGAAATCATGATTGCAAGTCATTTACAAGTTAATTCACGAAAATCATGGGCTTCTTAGCAAACTATATCATGTTCATGTTTTGGGAGTTGCACGAATTACAGAGAAGGCTCAGATAGCCCGAAACTACGTTGCCACCGTAGAAGAAGTATCGCTCCTCACAGTTAAGATGATTCCTTAATTTTCCACTGAATTGATCCCTCAGGAACGTTACACCTTCTACCCTGGAAAGGTATGGGGGCTCTACTGGTCTGGTGAGGTACCAGACTCCACTTACCTATGTGGTGATACCACATTTTACTCATGTTATATATATATATATATTATATATATATACATATGTATATATATATATATATATATATATATATATATATATATATATACATATGTATATATATATATATATATATATATGTATATATATATTTATGCTCATGTCGATGACCTGGTTTTCAATTTCACTTCTTATCATATTTTTGCATATCCCATGTTATTTTTTTCAGTTGCTTCACATACCAGTACATTCAATGTGTTGACGTCCCCTTTTACTGTCCAGGGGCCTGCATTTCACGATGCAGGTACTGATTTACAGGACGACGCATCTGCTTAGTAGGACTTCGCAGTTATTCGCTTGTTGGTGAGCCCCATCTTCTTTGGGGTTTAGTTAGTTATCTTTATGTTATTAACTATACATTTAAAGGTATGCCGGGGGCCATATCCTAGCAAGTATGTTTAGCAAACTCATGTTCAGGTCAGAGGTTTCATAGACTGTACAATGCAGTTATGTTGGGTCAGATATTCAGAGTTGTTTAGTCATTCTGGGCTTGATTCATGGTATTTCAACATTCATGTTTTAAACAAGTATTTGATAAGTTATTATGACTTCATATGTTTTCTTAAAGCCCGTCATGTTTTATGTTATATTTCCGCTCATGTATGCCTCATGCTGATTCAACAAGTCAGGTGGTTCGCTCGGTCACATGCAGTATGGCACCAAGTGCCGTGTTTCGCCCAGGCCATGGTTCGGGGTGTGAGAAAGCTTGGTATCAGAATCCTAGGTTTAAGTGTCTTTATGGAGTCTATGAAACCGTGTCCAGTGGGGTCACTTTTATATGTGTGAGGGCCCCACACATATAAACCGCTGACCACCAAGACATTTAGGATTATCTCACTTCTTCCATACTCTAGATCGTGCAGTTAGAGGAGTACTCCCAGGATGCCTTTGTAATTCGTGCGTGTACATATTTTCAAAAAATACCAGTGAAAAGAAAATACATAAGAAGGGCCACAACCACTAGCCAAGGAGCTACTGCGGATGCAGCTCATGCAGAGACCGTTCTGACCCAGACAGCTACCCCAACTGCTCCTACGGTTACACCTCCTAGTGATTTTTATGGAGACGTCGGGACTGCTATCAACATGCTCACACAACTGGTAGTAGTTCAGGCCCAGGATGGATGTATCTCAGAGAATAATGGAGAGTTTTTGAAGACTAAGAACTTTCTCAGGATGGATTCCCTAGTCTTCACGGGAATAAAGAAAGACGAGGACCCCCAGGACTATATTGATTCTTTTCATAAAATCTCCAGGATTATGACAGTAACAAAAATCGAAGCAGCTACTTTTTGAGTTCATCCACTATCAAGCATTGCTAACACCTGGTATGAATCTTGGGAATTAACCCGAGGTGAGAATGCACCCGATGCTACATGGGATGAGTTTGCAAGCGCATTTCTAGACCGCTTTATGCCAATAGAAGTCAGAGAAGCTAAGGATGAGCAATTCTTGAAGCTTAAGCAGACTGGCAGGTCAGTTCAGGACTACTATTTGTAATTTGTCAGCCTGGCTAAGCATGCTCCACATATGGTACCAGACATGAGGGCAAGAGTGAGGAGGTTTGTTAGAGGTCTTGTTTCTCATTTGTATGATGGGGCCAATATTGCTGCACAGAATGGAGGAATGACTATCTCCAAGATGGTTGCTTTTGGACAGGGGAATGAGACAAGGTTAAAGGAGGAGGAAGCCTTACAGGAATAGAAAGACAAGGAGTGCAACAAGAGGGCCACATCTACAGGTCAATTCAGTGGGAATGGTAACAGGAAATTCTTTAAGAACTGGTCAGCAGGACCTGCTCCAACCATAGCAAGTGCCACAATCCCGAAGTTCCGAAGTGATAATAAGCAGAATTTCAGGCCATCAAGTTCTTACTCTCAGGCTAGTGTGGGTCAGTCGACTTATACCCATCCGATATATGGCAAATGTGGTAAGAGATACTCAGGTGAGTGTCGTGCGGGTACTGATGCATGCTTTAGATGTAGTCAGAAAGACCATTTTTATAAGGACTTCCCATCAACTAGACAAGGTACCGGGGGTTACGTGGAGCAGTCCACAAATTCAGCAGCTCATCGTAATAATCTGGCCCAACAGGGGCACAATGCAACTAAGTCTGGAAACGTAGGCGGAGGACGAAACCGTTTGTATGCGTTGACAGGTCGCCAGGACACAGAAGCTCATGCAGATGCTGTCATAGGTACATTAACAGTCTTCACATTCGATGTTTTTGCCCTTATTGACCCAGGATTCATTTTATCTTATGTATCCCATTTGTTGCTAAGAAGTTTGGTATTGAACCAGAAAAATTTTGTGAACCCTTTAAGGTGTTCACCCCAGTAGGAGAGTTAGTCATAGCTAGGCGTATTTATAGGACTTGTTCAGTTTTAGTCCATCACCGCAGAACCATAGCTGGCCTAGCAGAATTCGAAATGGTAGACTTTGATGTGATCATAGGTATGGACGTGTTAGCTTCATGTTATGCCACGTTATTTTGTAGAACCAAAGTTGTAAGATTCGAGTTCCCTAATGAGCCCGTCATAGAATGGGAGGGTAATTCAGTAGTACCCAGGGGTAGATTTATTTTTGCGTAAAAGCTGAAAAAACTAATTTCCAAGTGTTATATCTACCACTTAGTTCGAGTCAAGGATTCAGATGCCCAGACTCCAACTCTCCAGTCCGTCCGAGTTGTAAATGAGTTTCCAGAGAAATTTCTCGAAGATCTTCCAAGAGTCCCTCCTGACCGGGAGATTGACTTTGGAATTAATCTACTTCCCGGCACTAAGCCAATATCTATTCAGCCTTACAGAATGGATCCATTGGAGTTAAAAGAGTTAAAAGCCCAGTTAAAAGATCTTCTCAACAACGGATTTATTAGGCCAAGTGTTTCACTTTGGGTTGCGCCAGTCTTGTTTGTCCGAAAGAAGGATGGTTCCTTACGCATGTCCATCGATTACCGCCAGTTGAACAAAGTCACCATTAAGAACAGGTACCCTTCTTCCCAGAATAGATGACTTATTTGAGAAACTTCAGGGTGCCCAATGGTATTCCAAGATTGACCTCAGATCACGCTACCATCAGTTAAAGGTTAATGAAGTTGATATTCCAAAGACCGCTTTCAGAACCAGTTATGGCCATTTTGAATTTCTTGTTATGTCATTTGGGTTGACAAATGCGCCAGCCGCTTTCATGGACCTTATGAAAAGGGTCTTCAAGCCTTACCTTGATCTATTCGTCATTGTCTTTATTTATGATATTTTTTTATATTCCCATAGTGAGGCAGATCATGCAGAACATCTCAGAATAGTGTTGCAGACTCTTAAAGATCGTGAACTTTTTGCAAAATTCTCAAATTGTGAGTTCTGGTTTAAGTCAATGGCGTTCTTAGGCCATGTGATCTCAAGTGAAGGTGTTAAAGTTGATTCTCAAAAGATTGATGATGTAAGGAGTTGGCCTAGACCCACCTCAGTTTCTGATATAAGAAGTTTCTTCGGTCTGACAGGCTATTATAGACGTTTCGTAGAAGGATTTTTGTCTATTTCTGCTCCATTGACTAATTTGACTCGGAAGGAGGTTAAGTTTCACCTGTCAGATGCTTGTGAGCAAAGCTTTGAAGAGTTGAACAAGAGATTGACTTCTGCTCCAGTTTTGACACTGCCAGAGGGAACCGAAGGGTTCGTAGTTTATTGTGATGATTTTGGAGTTGGTCTTGGATGTGTCTTCATGCAGCATGGTAAGGTTGTAGCTTAGGCATCCCGTCAGCTCAAGGCTCCTGAAAAGAATTATCCAACGTATGACTTAGATTTGGCAGCTGTAGTTTTTGCACTTAAGATATGACATCATTATTTGTATGGAGTGCATGTTGATATTTTCACATATCTTAAAAGACTTCAATATATCTTCAAGCAAAGGGAGCAGAATTTTAGGCAGAGGATATGGCTCGAATTGGTCAACTATTATGATGTGGATATTCTCTATCATCCAGGGAAAGCGAATGTTGGGATTTTAGCCCATGTTGATGCAGATTACAGGGTCATGACTGTTATATCCCGTAATTTAGCATAATTGGGAAATCTTGGAAATAATTAAGACTTGTATGTTATAAGGCAATATTTTGATTCTAGTTAATATGTCTAGGTTGTTTATGAAAAATATTGGTGTGGAAATGTGGAGGAAGGCCAACGGCAAAAATTCGGATTTCGGGAATTACAAAACAAGAGTTGTAACTAATTGGGCTCAACAAATTAATGCAAAAATTGAAGCCCAAAGCCAAGGGGTGGCCGGCCAAACCATGGCCCAAACCCAACAAATAGATCATGTGCTTTGCATGTGATCATTAAATTAAGGAAGCATACTATATATTCATGCTAATCCTTAGAATGTTCAAGAAGAACAAATCAAACAAAAAAAAATTGAAGAGCTCAAAAGCCCCTCTCGGCCTAACCCTATAGGAAAAGAAAAAAATAATTCCAAGCTTTGATTCTAATCTAAAAATCTTGTTCTTCTCGTATTCGTAGTGTATGCAAGACGCTCTCCGATGTGATACAATTAGTTCAGCAAGAGAGCGACGTTTGCGGCAAATCGGAATTTCAAGAAAAAGGTAAGATTTCTATGTTTTTATATTGTGGAATGGACATATATGTTATGGTGATTAGAGTTACATGAAGATTATGGAATTGTGTGGTGTTGAGCATGGCCGTGTGTGTGTGAAGGGTGTGTTTGGCCGTGAGCCATGTTGGTGTGGAAGGGGAAATGAATTTGTTTTTGTTTAGTTTGTTAGTTGCGTCGTTGTGGCATTTATGACGTAAATGAAGGTTTAACGAGTTGAATTGGCATTGAAGATGGTTGCGGGTTTTTATGGGAAATTATATGATTTTTGTATATTCTTATATAATTGTGAAAGTAAGACTTTAAATGTGGATTATGGCTGTTGTTAATAAATTTGGGAGGAAACAATGCGAGTTAGTAGGTTCGTCGTAGTTGTTGACGTTTCGGATAGAATATGGAAAGTGGTGGATTATTTGAATTCATGTATATTGCATGGAATATTATTGGAATACGTTTGAATAACCTTGAATGAGTAAATGAATATGATAATGTTGATATTAGTTTGATATTGTGGAGTTTGAATGGAAGTTGTCGCCTTATGTAGAAAGGAAGAATATTGATGCTAGAACCTATTTTGTTGTGATTCTTGATTCATGTGGTATTGTTGGGTTGTTGTTGTTGATATTGAGCCGAGCTAAACCTCGGGGATGCTATATGTATAGGGGAAGTGCTGCCGAAATTTCGGTAGACAAATATAAAGTTAAGTGAATTCTTAAAGTCTCGCAATTTCTAATTGGTAACTTTAACCATTTGTAGATTCTGAGCGAAACGAGATTTGAGTTTTGATGAGCGTGGGACGCTTATAAGGTATGTAAGGCTTCCCATTCCTTCTTTTGGCATGTCCTAGGTATACTAGGTCATTTTCTTTTAGCCCCGGAGGCAATTCTATTCATGGAAATCCGAATTGGAAATCGAGCACTATTCATTCAATTGAATTGAACTATAAAGCTCAAATTTTGTTGAAAAGTGATCAAATGTCCGAAACTTTTGTAAATGTAATCGAATCTCTTCGAAACTCCTATGTGTGATTCCATAGACCCCAAATGTCCGTGATTCATGTCCGCCACCTCGACTCGACCCGAGGTGGGCTCGCTAAACCCAAACTCCTTTAACTGCTCTATTAGGCTCATTTTGTATAATGTTGGCAAGGACTTTTGTTTATGAATTTGGCTATCGAAAAATAATGTTTTGATTGCCACGATATTCTAAATTATATTTTGAACTATAAATACCATTTTGGCAGCATTATTGTGAAATGAACCCCGTATTGACTATTGGGCTAGCATATGATTTTATCAAGTTCCAAAAGGTGTTTTAATATATAAATTGCATTATTTGCTCACGACTCTGCTCGTGCCTTATTACGACTTCGTTCACCGGTTCCCGGGCCGGTTATGGTTCATGCGCGCTATGATAAATTCGGCCGTATGCTGTGTTACGGTTCCCGAGACCTCGCCATAGGGCCGGGTTCCGTTTGGAGTTATGCTGTGATATGGCTGGTGATATGTTATGACGATATATGTATTCAGGGATGTACGGAGATTTGAACCTTCTGGTGTTATGCTGTGTGTGGCACCAGCGTCGGAGTGGTGACCACTTTCCTGAGCTTTTGCATGATTTTATCTGCATTATGTATATATGTTTTCAGTACAGATTTTGACATACCGTTCAGTATTTCCCTTTTGTATCCTGTTTGTTTTCATTGTGGTCTGCGTTTCTGTACTCTATGCTTTACATACTCAGTACATCTTTCGTACTGACCCCCTTTCTTCGGGGGCTGCGTTTCATGCCCGCAGGTACAGACGCCGGTGATCCATCACTGTAGGCTCCACTTTCTGCTATTTCAGAGTGCTCCCCTTTGATCCGGAGCCCACTTTTGGTACATATATCTCTTGTTATGTATATGTTACTGTACAGTTGACTATTTGGGGTACGGCACGGCCCTGTCCCGTCATATGTCTTTGTTTTGATGTATAGAGGCCTGTAGTCATATATGTGGGTCGAGGGTCCTATATATGTCTGTTTGTCTACGATTTGCGTCTTAATACGGTCAGTCTGTTTTGGTGGCCAAAATGGCCCTTATGTTAGTATTTGTACATATGACCGGCGATGTGCATTCCGCCGCTCCCTTCTGTTCTGATATGATATTTTGGTATGCGTGACCGCTTAAGACAATTTTTTATTTGAATTATGTTTAAAGTGGCTATTATGAAATTTGAGTTAAATTTGGGTTTGATAACTGGATATGTGAATCAGTCTGGGTGCCCAAGTAGGGTGCCAGCCGCGGCCCACGGGGCTGGGTCGTGACAATGACCAAGGAAGTTCACCGTTTGGCCAATCTTGGAGTTCGACTTCTGGACTCCGGGGATGGTGGCGTGGTTGTTCAGAATAGAGCTCTTTCCTCCTTAGTGGTTGAAGTCAAAGAGAAACAGTTTAGTGATCCCTACTTTTTGCAGCTAAGAGAGGGGATTAACAAACATAAGACGACGACTTTTGAACAAGGGGGAGATGATGGTACCTTGAGGTACCGATGCAGATTATGTGTTCCAAATGTAAATGGGCTCAGAGAGTGAATCATGTCAGAACTCACAACTCCAGGTATTCCGTTAATCCAGGTTCCACTAAGATGTATCATGATCTTAAGGAGATTTATTGGTAGAATGATATGAAGGAGAATGTAGCAGATTTTGTGGCTAGGTATTCGAATTGTTAGCAAGTGAAAGCCGAACACCAGAGGCTTGGTGGCTTGGCTGATAGTATCAATATTATTTTTTGGAAATAGGATATAATCAATATGGGCTTTGTATCAGGCCTACCTCGTTCATCTAGGAGGCATGACTCTATTTGGGTGATCGTTGACCGGATTACTAAGTCGCGCACTTTTTGCCGGTCACGACCACAGATTCAACAGAGTATTATGCCAAGTCATATGTTAATGAAATTATCAGATTGCATGGGACCCCAGTATCCATTATTTCAGATCGTGGTGCTCAGTTCACAACAAACTTTTGAAAATCCTTTCAGAAAGGATTAGGTACCAAGGTGAACCTCAGCACAACTTGTAATTTGCAGACAGATGGCCTGGCAGAGCATACTATTCAGACTCTTGAGGACATGTTGAGAGCATGTGTCCTAGATTTCAAAGGTAATTGGGATGATCACTTACCTCTGATTGAGTTTGCTTATAATAACAGTTATCACGCTAGCATTGGGACAACACCGTTTGAAGCTCTATATAGGCGAAGGTGTAGGTCACCGATTGGTTAGTTTGAAGTTGGTGAAATAGAATTGTTAGGGCCATATTTAGTTTATCAAGCTATGGAGAAAGTCAAGTTGATTCAAAAGCGTTTGTAAACGACTTAGAGTTGCTTGAAGTTTTACATAGACGTGAGGCGAAGGGGCTTAGAATTTTAACTGAATTTTAAACGACTTAGGCTCCACTTTCTGCGATTTCGGAGTGCTCCCCTTTGATTCGGAGCCCACTTTTGGTACATATATCTCTTGTTATGTATATGTTACTGTACAGTTGACTATTTGGGGTACGGCGGGGCCCTGTCCGGTCATATATCTTTGTTTTGATGTATAGAGGCCTGTAGTCATATATGTGGGTCGAGGGTCCTATATATGTCTGTTTGTCTACGATTTGCGTCTTAATGCGGTCAGTCTGTTTTGGTGGCCAAAATGGCCCTTATGTTAGTATTTGTACATATGACCGGCGATGTGCATTCCGCCGCTCCCTTCTGTTCTGATATGATATTTTGGTATGCGTGACCGCTTAAGACAAGTTTTGATTTGAATTATGTTTAAAGTGGCTATTATGAAATTTGAGTTAAATTTGGGTTTGATAACTGGATATGTGAATCAGTCTGCGTGCCCAAGTAGGGTGCCAGCCGCGGCCCACGGGGCTGGGTCGTGACAATAGTGGTATCAGAGCGGTTTGTCCTCGGAATGTCTACAGGTCGTGTCTCGTAGAGTATTGTTTATCGGTGTGTTGTGGACCACATCTATAAACAGGAGGCTACGGGGCATTTAGGGTGTTACCTTTCTTTGGAATCTTAGATCGTGCGATAGAGCTGTGCTATTAGGATGATTCTGATATGATTCGTTATTATGTTTGCAGTGATGCCTCCGAAGAAGGCAACGGCGGCCCAGAAGGGCAAGGCAGGGATAGCAGGGACCAGTCAGGCACAGCGAGTTACCCGGGCTCGTGTTTATGATTTGCCCGAGGTTGTGCCCCATTCAGAGGGATCCGCTACACCACCACCGGTAGAGCCCGGAGCAGGTCCATTAGTAGCTCCAGAGGCCCGAGTACCCGCACCCGAGCCTCTAGCTCCTCAGCCAGGGGCGGAGGACAGGACACTGAGAGAGGCCGTGCAGTTGTTGACTATGTTGGTAGCGGGGCAGGCTCGTAGACGCGGGCGGAGAGATGATGATGATGACGACAGGCGTGACAGCCTGAGGGTTCGAGAGTTTCTATTATGTGGCCCCCCAGAGTTTTTCGGGTCTAAACCCGACGAGGACCCCCACGACTTTATTCGGGGGATGCGGCGCTCATTAGACTTGGTCAGGGCTTCAGAGACCGAGTCTATCGAGTTGGCCGCGCACAGATTGCGGGATGTTGCTGCTAACTGGTACGAGTGCTGGGGGCTATCCAGGGGTGAGGGTGCTCCCCCAGCTACTTGGGACGAGTTCGTGACTGCATTCACTCGCCACATTTTGCCCCCAGAGTTACGGCGGGCGCGGGTTGACCGATTTTTGCATCTGCAGCAGAGGGGTCGGAGCGTTCGTGAGTACAATATGGAGTTTGATTCTCTGGCCCGGTACGCACCTACCATAGTAGTAGATATGGCCGATCGGATGCACAGATATGTGATGGGGTTAGACCGCTACTTGATTGATAGTTGTATGGCGGTGGCATTGCAGACAGACATGGACATTGCCCGACTACAGGCTTATGCCCTGGGTATGGAGGACCGACATAGAGCTGATCATTCCAGCAGAGATCGGGACAGGAGGCCGCCCAAGAGGGCCAGATCCGCAGGCTATTTCGGAGATTCTCGAGGCGGACAGCCTCAGCAGCAGCAGTCAGGCAGACACTTTCCTCCGTCAGGCCGGGGTACACAGTCGGCTGGCAGGAGATTTGATAGTGTAGGACCGTCTGGGCTAGTTAGAGCTCCAGAGCATCAGGTTCACAGATACCCAGAGGTCCCAGCCAGCCCAGACCACCCAGGCCCCGTTGTTCTCACTGCGGGAAATCACATCCAGGGGAGTGTTATCGAGTTACTGGAGCCTATTTTTCATGCGGCGGTCAGGGCCATATTATGCGAGATTGTCCGTTGGCAAGCGGTTCGGGTAGTGTAGCTCAGCCGACGGGATCATCCGCTGGTTCATCATCTGCTCCATCAGTTGTACGCCCTGCGGGGCGAGGTATGCCGGCACCGGCGGGACGCGGTCGAGGCCGTGGCAGCGCTTCAGGTTCTAGCGGTCCCTCGAACCGCATATATGCCTTAGCCAGTCGCCAGGACCAGGAGGTTTCGCCTAATGTCGTCACAAGTACATTACTGGTTTTCTCCAGATCTGTATATGCACTGATTGATCGTGGTTCTACTTTATCATATATTTCCCCGCTCATTGCTAGTAAAATTAGGATAATGTCTGAGCCTATAGAGCCATTTGAAGTGGCTACACCGGTTGGGGACTGTATTATAGCGAGGCAGGTATATAGGGATTGTTCTGTGACTATATATGATCGCTGCACAAAAGCTGATTCGGTAGAGTTAGATATGCTGGAATTCGATGTCATTATGGGTATGGACTGGTTAGCTTCCTGTTATGCTAATGTTGACTGCCAGAAAAAGGTAGTCCGTTTTCAGTTTCCAGGGGAACCAGTTATAGAGTGGTTCGGGTCTACAGCATCGCCGAGGGGTAAGTTTATTTCGTACCTCAAGGCTAAGAAGATGATTCAGAAAGGTTATATCTATCATTTGGTTCGGGTGCACGATACTACAGCCGAGACACCTACTCTTCAGTCTGTTCCGGTTGTTAATGAATTCCCTGATGTGTTCCCAGATGAGCTTCCGGGTCTTTCGCCTGAAAGGGAGATAGATTTCACTATAGACTTGTTGCCGGATACGCAGCCTATATCTATTCCTCCGTACAGAATGGCACCGGCTGAGTTGAAGGAATTGAAAGAGCAGCTGAAAGATCTGTTAGATAAAGACTTTATTAGACCCAGTACATCACCCTGGGGAGCGCCGGTATTATTTGTAAGAAAGAAAGATGGGTCACTGCGAATGTGTATTGATTATCGGCAATTAAATAAGGTGACTATAAAGAATAAATATCCCCTCCCCCGGATTGATGATTTGTTTGATCAGTTGCAGGGTTCCAAATATTTTTGAAAGATAGATTTGCGCTCGGGATATCATCAGGTGCGAGTGCGAGAATCAGATATTTCGAAGACTGCTTTCAGGACCCGGTACGGGCATTATGAATTCAGAGTGATGTTTTTCGGGTTGACTAATGCTCCAGCGGTATTCATGGATCTGATGAATCGGGTATTTCGGCCTTTTCTGGATATGTTCGTGATTGTGTTTATCGATGATATTTTGATTTATTCACGATCAGCAGTGTTATATCCGGCATTTTTGCAAATTCGAAAAAATTCGAAATATTTTTGGCTTGTGAGAAACGAGGCCATATTTTGATTCTAGCCAATATGCATATGTTATTCAGGAAAATATTGATATGGAAATACGAGAGGAGGCCAAGGGCAAAATTGGAATTTCAGAAATTTGTTTCGGGAATTACAAAAAAAATGAGATTTCGAATGAATTGGGCTAAAAAGAAAATGAAAAAAAAAGTGAGGCCCAAATACAAGTGGTGGCCGGCCATGGATGAAAATAAAATGGGCCAAGCCCATGTAAATTTCATCCATGTGCTAAATTAATAAAAAGGGAGCAATTCTCATTTATTCAAGAACATTCAAGAGACAAAAAAAAGGAGGAGAAAAACGGCCAAGAGAAAGGAGAAAAGAAAAGGAAGAGAAAAGAAAGAAAAAATTCCCAATCTTTCAACCTTGATTCAAGACTTATAATTTTCTTGAATACTTATCAAGTTCAATATTCTCTACAAAGTAGTACAATTATTTTGGCAAGAAACTATCTTTGGTGGCAAGGAGAACTTGTTGGAAAAGGTAAGAATTGTTTTGTTCTTTTTATGTTATGAAGGTTTGTTTTTGTTGTAGTATATGGAAATGAGTAGAAACTATGAAAATATAGAAGTTTGCAAGTGGATGTGTATGTGTATGTATGTAGTTGGCCGTATGTGAGCATGTTTGTGTAAGTAATATGAGTTGAATTTTTATGTTGAATTCTAGTTGTGGATATGGTGTAATTCATATTAGAAATAAAAGTGGAATGAAATTGATGGAAGTTGGAAAAAAATAGATGTTGGCCGTGTGGTATGGGAATTGAAAATGAAAATGAATTAACTTTGTTTGATATGTTAATTGTGTTAATATGGCCTTGTGAAGTGAATGGAAGAATAATGGTTTAAGCTAAAGAATTTGTTGTTAAGTTGTTGTCGGAAAGTATGTTGTTTTAGTATGATCTTATGAAATTAAGAAAAAGAAGTGGTTAAGGTGTAAATTATGATTAATGTTGATGAACTTGGGAGGTGGAAATGTGTTATGAACTTGTATGTTAAAGATTAGAAGAATTGGATAAATTATGGCTATGATGGAAAGTTTGCATGTTTTGTATATTTTGTGTATATATTGCAGAAATGTTATGATATGCTTCCAAATGGTATTGTAATGATCTTGATTAATAATGAATGTGAAAATTTTGAGATTGAGTTGGAAATGCGAAGTTGGAAATGAGAGTTAATGCACTATGTCGGAAGGAGGACTAATTAGTCTATATTGTGATTGTTGATGTTGTTGTTGGGTTGTTGTTGGTTGTTTTGAGCCGAGTTGAATCTCGGGGAGGCTATATGTATAGGGGAGATGCTGCCCAAATTTTTATAGGCAAGTATTGGTTAAGAATAGAATTTTTAAGTCTCATGAATAGTAATTGGTAAATGTGACCATTTGCAGTTTTTGGACGAAACGGGAATTGAGATTGGACGAGCGTAAGGCGCAACCACGGTATGTAAAGCCTTGCTCTTTATTCTTTGGCATGTTCTAAACGTAGTAGGCTCGAACGCGAGCCTTAGAAACGACCCTGCTCCTCGGAACACGAGATTGAAATTGGCTCCAAATCCTTTAGTGAGATTGAACCAATTTTCCCTAAATTGCCTCCAAACTGACCTATAAGTATGCAACTTTCATAAATGGAACCGGAATGCCCTAAAACTCTCACGAATGACTCCATAAGGTCTATGATTCATAATTTGAGTTTACCACCTCGATTGACCCGAGGTGGGCCCACAGATTCCGAGACCTACTATTGCTTTATTTGTTTTATATCTATACAGTGCTAAAAAGAAACTTTGGATTATTGTTCCGTTTACCAAATAATAAATGTGAAGAACCTGTATTATACTTTGATACGTGCTATGATTCTAGAAACATGATTTGATATGATGAATCTTGCCATCCCCAAAAAGGGCATACAGGTATACTATGACTAACGTCCGACTCCTTTGAAATGATTTGTTACTTGAAATGTTCTAATGGTTAAGAAAAAGAAAGAAGACCCTCCTAACCATTCCTTTACACTTTATGGAATATTTGTTGTGTACGAACAATCTCGGAAGTTCTGCCTTGACATAATCCGTCGCAATTTACGAAAAGCACATCCTATGACTTATTGTTTGGTTTGTCTATTGAGTCTGGATTTATATGCATATGTTTCTGCATTACTCTGTTCGTGCAAGTCACAGTATGTCTTTTCACTGAGCCCGAGCCAGGACATGATCTCGTGTGCATTTCTCTGCATTACTCACCGAGTCCCTCGTACTTGCGGGCCGGGACACGTTGCTTATATATGTTTACGATATGATGATACGGGGATGGCGACCAGGATGGCACATGATGATTATTCACCGAGACCCGCAGTAGAGGGTCGGGCCACGTTATGTATATACAGTACATGATTCTGACATGCATTATTTAACCACCAAGTCCCTTACCAAAGGGCCGGGACACGCTATTTGCATATATGATATATGATTTTGTTATACATGATTTCATCCACCGAGTCCCTTATCAGAGGGCCGGGACACGTTATATGTGTTTACATGATATTATACGACTTGGCATGCATCATCTATGCTTTGACATTACTTTTCTGAGGTCTCGGATAAGGTATTCACCTTTTGTACTTCGGACTCTGACTATAGCTCCGTCTGTCTTATTCTGGATCTACGACTCCGAGTATGATTCTGCTATCTATATCTTTGTACCTCCGGCTCTGACTGTGGTCCTGACAGTTATCATTCTCTACTTCTGTTCTTGATTATGATTTTATTTTGTTACATTTCCGCTTTACATACTCGGTACATTTTCCGTACTGACCCCCTGTTCTTCGGGGGCTGCGTTACATGCCCGCAGGTACAGACGCTCCTTTTGATACCCCATCAGCTTAGGACACCTGTTCTGCTACCTGGGAGTGCTCATGTTGATTCAGAGCTTATATTTTGGTATATATATCTTCTGTTGTTCTCATCTTCTGTACATATGGTCATTTGGGGTACGGCGGGGCCCTGTCCCGTCATATGGTTCTGTCGGTCAGTTTAGAGGTCTGTGGACATATCTGTGGGTTATGGTCTCTCTGTATGCTTATGTGTATATGTTGGTTGGGCGGTCCCATCCGCCGAGGCGGCCGGTCCGCATATGTTTATACGTTGCCTTGTTAGCCCTGTGTGGCCTTTGCTGGTGTTTGCTGTGTGCAGGATTATTCTGGATAGTCCGAAAAATAAAGGAAACTCTGCCGAGATTTTTTTGGAAATTGTCTAAATTTGGAATATAGCCTTGTCGGCTTCTGCTATATATTTGAATGCATTTGATAGATGGGTTTGGGTGCCCAGATCGGGCACTAGTCACGGCCTACGGGGTTGGGTCGTGATAGAAGTGGTATCAGAGCGGTTTGTCCTCGAAATGTCTACAAACCGTGTCTAGTAGAGTCTTGTTTATCGGTGTGTTGTGCACCACATCTATAAACAGGAGGCTACAGGACATATAGGATGTTACCCTTTCTTTGGATCTTAGATCGTGCGTTAGAGCTGTGTTATCAGGATGTTTCTCTTTCTGACGAAATGTTATGTTTTCAGCGATGCCTCCAAAGAAGGCGACGGCCGCCCAGAAGGGCAAAGCGGTGCCAGAGACCGGGGAGACTAGCCGGGCCCAGAGGATTACCAGAGCCCACCCCCAGACCATGCCCGATGTTGTGCCCCAGTCAGAGGGTTCTACTGTGCCATTATCGTAGGGGCCGGAAGCAGCTCCACCCTTAGCCCCGGAGGCCCCAGCTCCCCAGCCAGGGACTGAGAACAGGACTTTGAGGGAGGCCGTGCAGCTGTTGACGACGATAGCGGCCGGATAGGCTCGCGGACGCGGGCGGAGAGATGATGATGATGATGACAGGCGTGACAGCCTGAGGGTTCGAGAGTTCCTATTATGTGGCCCTCCAGAGTTTTTCGGGTCTAAGCCCGACGAGGACCCCCATGACTTTATTCGGGGGATGCGGCGCTCACTAGATTTGGTCAGGGCTTCAGCGACTGAGTCTGTTGAGTTGGCTTCGCATAGGCTACGGGATGTTGCCGCTCACTAGTATGAGTCCTGGGAGCTATCCAGGGGTGAGGGTGCTACCCCAGCTACTTGGGACGAGTTCGTGACTGCTTTCACTCGTCACTTTTTGCCTCCAGAGTTACGGCGAGCGCGGGTTGACCGATTTTTGCATCTGCAGCAGAGAGGTCGGAGCGTTCGGGAGTATAATATGGAGTTTAATTCTTTGGCCCGGTATGCTCCTGCCGTAGTAGCAGATATGGCCGATCGGATGCACAGATATGTGATGGGGTTAGACCGCTACCTGATTGATGGCTGTATGGCGGTGGCATTGCAGACAGACATGGACATTGCCCGACTACAGGCTTATGCCCAAGGGATAGAAGACCGCCATCGAGCAGATCAGCCCAGCAGAGATCGTGATAGGAGGCCGCCTAAGAGGGCCAGATCTGCGGAATATTCCGGAGATTTTCGAGGTGGATGGTCTCATCAGTCGTCTGGTAGGTCCCTTCCTCCGTCAGGCCGGGGTACCCAGTCCGCCGGCAGACGTTTTGATGGCGCAGGTCCGTCTGGAGCATGCCAGGGTTCAAGGGCCTTGGATTCGCAACAAAGTAGGGGGTTCAGTCAGACGAGGCTATCTATGCCTCAGTGTCCTCAGTCGCGCCACCGGAGCCTGTTTTTCGTGCGGCCGTCAGGGCCACGTTATGAGGGAGTGCCCGTATAGAGGTGGTTCAGGTTCTGCCCAGCCTACCGGGTCAGTTGCCGGCTCATCTTCTCCTTCAGTAGTCATGCGCCCTATGGGGCGAGATATGCCGGCACCAGTGAGTCGTGGCAGAGGTCGTAGAGGAGCTTCCAGTTCCGGCGGTCCCTCGAACTGACCCCCTATTCTTCGGGGGCTGCGTTACATGCCCGCAGGTACAGACGCTCCTTTTGATACGCCATCAGCTTAGGATACCTGTTCTGCTACCTGGGAGTGCTCCTGTTGATTCGGAGCTTATATTTTGGTATATATATCTTCTGTTGTTCTCATCTTCTGTACATATGGTCATTTGGGGTACGGCGGGGCCCTGTCCCGTCATATGGTTCTGTCGGTCAGTTTAGAGGTCTGTGGACATGTCTGTGGGTTATGGTCTCTCTGTATGCTTATGTGTATATGTTCGTTGGGCGGTCCCATACGCCGAGGCGGCCGGTCCGCATATGTTTATACGTTGCCTTGTTAGCCCTATGTGGCCTTTGCTGGTGTTTGCTGTGTGCAGGATTATTCTGGATAGTCCGAAAAACAAAGGAAACTCTGCCGAGATTTTTCTAGAAATTGTCTAAATTTGGAATATAGCCTTGTCGGCTTCTGCTATATATTTGAATGCGTTTGATAGATGGGTTTGGGTGCCCAGATCGGGCACTAGTCACGGCCTACGGGGTTGGGTCGTGACAAGCAGAGGAGCATTCAGATCATTTGAAAACAGTACTTGGCATTCTTCGGCAACAGAAATTATATGCTAAATTTTCCAAATGTGAATTCTGGTTAACGTCTGTGGCATTCTTGGGGCATATTGTCGGAGCAGATGGTATTCGGGTCGATACGCAGAAGATTGAAGTTGTACAGAATTGGCCCAGGCCTACTACACCGACAGAGGTACGCAGTTTTCTGGGGTTAGCCGGATATTATCGAAGGTTCGTGGAGAACTTTTCTTCTATAGAAGCACCACTGACGAAACTTACTCAGAAAGCATCGAAGTTTCAGTGGACTGATGCCTGCGAGCGCAGCTTCCAGACGTTGAAAGAAAAATTAATTACAGCACCAGTATTAGCTCTTCCAGAAGGATCAGATGGGTATATTGTCTATTGTGATGCCTCTGGTATTGGGATAGGTTGCGTGTTGATACAACACGGTCGAGTTATAGCCTATGCTTCCCGGCAGCTCAGGCCGCACGAGAAGAATTATCCCACTCATGATCTTGAGTTAGCTGCGGTGATTCATGCTTTGAAAATTTGGCGGCATTATTTATATGGGGTCCATGTGGACATCTATACGGACCACAAGAGTCTCCAGTATATTTTTAAACAGAAAGAACTGAATTTGCGGCAGAGAAGATGGCTTGAATTGTTGAAAGATTATGACGTTGACATTCTGTACCATCCTGGGAAAGCTAATGTGGTAGCGGATGCACTTAGCCGCATGTCTATGGGAAGTTTGGCTGACGTACCACCTGGTAAGAAGGATTTGGTTCATGAAATTCATCAGTTGGCCACCCTTGGAGTTCGTTTGCCAGATTCTGGAGATTCTGTGATTTCTGTTCGTGTAGTTGCTGAATCATCTATTATAGAAGAAGTAAAGCAGCGACAGTTTGAAGATTCTATTCTGGTTCAGTACAGAGATGTGGCTCTTAATAAAGAAAAGACTCCGTTTAGAATTTCGCCTGAAGGGGTATTATTATATGAAGGCAGACTCTGTGTAGCGGATGTTGCAGGCCTACGGCGACAGATCATGGGCGAGGCGCATAATGCACGGTATTCTGTTCATCCTGGTTCCACTAAAATGTATCATGATCTCAGGTGTTTGTATTGGTGGGACGGTATGAAGAAAGATATTGCTGAGTTCGTTGGTCAGTGCCCGAATTGTCAACAAGTTAAAATTGAACATCAGAAGCCCGGTGGATTATTACAGGAGATGGAAATTCCAGCCTGGAAATGGGAGATGATTAATATGGATTTCGTTGTTGGGTTACCGCGCACTCTACGCAGGTATGATTCTATTTGGGTTATTGTTGACAGATTGATGAAATCAGCCCATTTTCTGCCAGTCCGGACTACTTTTTCGGCTGAGGACTATGCTAGATTATATATCAGAGAAGTAGTCAGACTTCACGGAGTCCCTGTATCTATTATTACTGACCGAGGTGCCCAATTTACGGCAAATTTCTGGAGGTCATTTCAGGAGGGATTAGGGACTCAGGTGAGCCTCAGTACAGCTTTTCATCCTCAATCCGACGGGCAGGCCGAGCGCACTATTTAGACGCTGGAAGATATGTTGCGGGCCTGCGTTATTGATTTCAGAGGCAGCTGGGATGATCATTTTCCGCTTATTGAATTTGCTTATAATAATAGTTATCATTCCAGCATTCAGATGGCACCGTACGAAGCACTTTATGGCAGAAAATGCAGATCTCCGATTGGTTGGTTCGACGTGGGCGAAACTAAATTAATTGGGCCAGATGTGATCCAGGAAGCAGTAGATAAAGTGAAACTTATTCGGGAGCGATTATTGGCTGCACAGAGTCGATAGAAAGCAAACGCAGACAGATGACGTCGACCATTAGAGTTCCAGATTGGCGACTGGGTATTTCTGAATGTGTCGCCCATGAAGGGTGTTATGAGATTCGGTAAGAAGGGTAAGCTGAGTCCGCGGTATATCGGTCCATATCAGATCATTCGGAAGATAGGCGAGGTCGCCTATGAGCTAGACTTACCATCCGATTTGGAGGCAGTACACCCGGTATTCCATGTATCCATGCTTCGGAAATGTATTGGTGATCCTTCCAGAATATTCCCAGTGGATGATATTCAGGTAACGAAGCATTTGTCTTATGAAGAGCAGCCTATAACTATTCTGGATCGACAGGTAAGAAGACTGCGCACCAAGGAAGTGCCTTATGTTAAAGTCCTGTGGCGCAACAACAACCGGGAAGAAATGACCTGGGAGGCGGAGGACGAGATGAAGAAAAAATACCCCCACTTATTTGCTACGCCCACAGGTAATTTACACTCTTAAGCTTGCTGTATTGATTGACGAATGGATTATGTGTGATAATTATAAAAAGGGACTTCCCCGTTATAGTTATAAGACCTTATAAGGCTAATTTAACATTCGTGGACGAATGTTCTAAAGGGGGGGAGAATGTTATATCCCATAATTTCGCATAATTGGGAAATCTTGGAAATAATTAAGACTTGTATGTTATAAGGCAATATTTTGATTCTAGTTAATATGTCTAGGTTGTTTATGAAAAATATTGGTGTGGAAATGTGGAGGAAGGCCAAGGGAAAAAATTCGGATTTCGGGAATTACAAAACAAGAGTTGTAACTAATTGGGCTCAACAAATTAATGCAAAAATTGAAGCCCAAAGCCAAGGGGTGGCCAGCCAAACCATGGCCCAAACCCAACAAATAGATCATGTGCTTTGCATGTGATCATTAAATCAAGGAAGCATACTATATATTCATGCTAATCCTTAGAATGTTCAAGAAGAGCAAATCAAACAAAAAAAAAATAAATTGAAGAGCTCAAAAGCCCCTCTCGGCCGAACCCTATAGGAAAAGAAAAAAAAAATTCCAAGCTTTGATTCTAATCTAAAAATCTTGTTCTTCTCGTATTCGTAGTGTATGCAAGACGCTCTCCAATGTGATACAATTAGTTCAGCAAGAGAGCGACGTTTGCGGAAAATCGGAATTTCAAGAAAAAGGTAAGATTTCTATGTCTTTATATTGTGGAATGGACATATATGTTATGGTGATTAGAGTTACATGAATATTATGGAATTGTGTGGTGTTGAGCATGGCCGTGTGTGTGTGAAGGGTGTGTTTGGCCGTGAGCCATGTTGGTGTGGAAGGGGAAATGAATTTGATTTTGTTTAGTTTGTTAGTTGCGTCGTTGTGGCATTTTTGACATAAATGAAGGTTTAACGAGTTGAATTGGCATTGAAGACGGTTGCGGGTTTTTATGGGAAATTATATGATTTTTGTATATTCTTATATAATTGTGAAAGTAAGACTTTAAATGTGGATTATGGTTGTTGTTAATAAATTTGGGAGGAAACAATGCGAGTTAGTAGGTTCGTCGTAGTTGTTGACGTTTCGGATAGAATATGGAAAGTGGCGGATTATTTGAATTCATGTATATTGCATGGAATATTATTGGAATACGTTTGAATAACCTTGAATGAGTAAATGAATATGATAATGTTGATATTAGTTTGATATTGTGGAGTTTGAATGGAAGTTGTCGCCTTATGTAGAAAGGAAGAATATTGATGCTAGAACCTATTTTGTTGTGATTCTTGATTCATGTGGTATTGTTGGGTTGTTGTTGTTGATATTGAGCCGAGCTAAACCTCGGGGATGCTATATGTATAGGGGAAGTGCTGCCGAAATTTCGGTAGACAAATATAAAGTTAAGTGAATTCTTAAAGTCTCGCAATTTCTAATTGGTAACTTTAACCATTTGTAGATTCTGAGCGAAACGAGATTTGAGTTTTGATGAGCGTGGGACGCTTATAAGGTATGTAAGGCTTCCCATTCCTTCTTTTGGCATGTCCTAGGTATACTAGGTCATTTTCTTTTAGCCCCGGAGGCAATTCTATTCATGGAAATCCGAATTGGAAATCGAGCACTATTCATTCAATTGAATTGAACTATAAAGCTCATATTTTGTTGAAAAGTGATCAAATGTCCGAAACTTTTGTAAATGTAATCGAATGTCTTCGAAACTCCTATGTGTGATTCCATAGACCCCAAATGTCCGTGATTCATGTCCGCCACCTCGACTCGACCCGAGGTGGGCTCGCTAAACCCAAACTCCTTTAACTGCTCTATTAGGCTCATTTTGTATAATGTTGGCAAGGACTTTTGTTTATGAATTTGGCTATCGAAAAATAATGTTTTGATTGCCACGATATTCTAAATTATATTTTGAACTATAAATACCATTTTGGCAGCATTATTGTGAAATGAACCCCGTATTGACTATTGGGCTAGCATATGATTTTATCAAGTTCCAAAAGGTGTTTTAATATATAAATTGCATTATTTGCTCACGACTCTGCTCGTGCCTTATTACGACTTCGTTCACCGGTTCCCGGGCCGGTTATGGTTCATGCGCGCTATGATAAATTCGGCCGTATGCTGTGTTACGGTTCCCGAGACCTCGCCATAGGGCCGGGTTCCGTTTGGAGTTATGCTGTGATATGGCTGGTGATATGTTATGACGATATATGTATTCAGGGATGTACGGAGATTTGAACCTTCTGGTGTTATGCTGTGTGTGGCACCAGCGTCGGAGTGGTGACCACTTTCCTGAGCTTTTGCATGATTTTATCTGCATTATGTATATATGTTTTCAGTACAGATTTTGACATACCGTTCAGTATTTCCCTTTTGTATCCTGTTTGTTTTCATTGTGGTCTGCGTTTCTGTACTCTATGCTTTACATACTCAGTACATCTTTCGTACTGACCCCCTTTCTTCGGGGGCTGCGTTTCATGCCCGCAGGTACAGACGCCGGTGATCCATCACTGTAGGCTCCACTTTCTGCTATTTCAGAGTGCTCCCCTTTGATCCGGAGCCCACTTTTGGTACATATATCTCTTGTTATGTATATGTTACTGTACAGTTGACTATTTGGGGTACGGCACGGCCCTGTCCCGTCATATGTCTTTGTTTTGATGTATAGAGGCCTGTAGTCATATATGTGGGTCGAGGGTCCTATATATGTCTGTTTGTCTACGATTTGCGTCTTAATACGGTCAGTCTGTTTTGGTGGCCAAAATGGCCCTTATGTTAGTATTTGTACATATGACCGGCGATGTGCATTCCGCCGCTCCCTTCTGTTCTGATATGATATTTTGGTATGCGTGACCGCTTAAGACAATTTTTTATTTGAATTATGTTTAAAGTGGCTATTATGAAATTTGAGTTAAATTTGGGTTTGATAACTGGATATGTGAATCAGTCTGGGTGCCCAAGTAGGGTGCCAGCCGCGGCCCACGGGGCTGGGTCGTGACAATGACCAAGGAAGTTCACCGTTTGGCCAATCTTGGAGTTCGACTTCTGGACTCCGGGGATGGTGGCGTGGTTGTTCAGAATAGAGCTCTTTCCTCCTTAGTGGTTGAAGTCAAAGAGAAACAGTTTAGTGATCCCTACTTTTTGCAGCTAAGAGAGGGGATTAACAAACATAAGACGACGACTTTTGAACAAGGGGGAGATGATGGTACCTTGAGGTACCGATGCAGATTATGTGTTCCAAATGTAAATGGGCTCAGAGAGTGAATCATGTCAGAACTCACAACTCCAGGTATTCCGTTAATCCAGGTTCCACTAAGATGTATCATGATCTTAAGGAGATTTATTGGTAGAATGATATGAAGGAGAATGTAGCAGATTTTGTGGCTAGGTATTCGAATTGTTAGCAAGTGAAAGCCGAACACCAGAGGCTTGGTGGCTTGGCTGATAGTATCAATATTATTTTTTGGAAATAGGATATAATCAATATGGGCTTTGTATCAGGCCTACCTCGTTCATCTAGGAGGCATGACTCTATTTGGGTGATCGTTGACCGGATTACTAAGTCGCGCACTTTTTGCCGGTCACGACCACAGATTCAACAGAGTATTATGCCAAGTCATATGTTAATGAAATTATCAGATTGCATGGGACCCCAGTATCCATTATTTCAGATCGTGGTGCTCAGTTCACAACAAACTTTTGAAAATCCTTTCAGAAAGGATTAGGTACCAAGGTGAACCTCAGCACAACTTGTAATTTGCAGACAGATGGCCTGGCAGAGCATACTATTCAGACTCTTGAGGACATGTTGAGAGCATGTGTCCTAGATTTCAAAGGTAATTGGGATGATCACTTACCTCTGATTGAGTTTGCTTATAATAACAGTTATCACGCTAGCATTGGGACAACACCGTTTGAAGCTCTATATAGGCGAAGGTGTAGGTCACCGATTGGTTAGTTTGAAGTTGGTGAAATAGAATTGTTAGGGCCATATTTAGTTTATCAAGCTATGGAGAAAGTCAAGTTGATTCAAAAGCGTTTGTAAACGACTTAGAGTTGCTTGAAGTTTTACACAGACGTGAGGCGAAGGGGCTTAGAATTTTAACTGAATGATTGGGTGTTCCTTAAAGTCTCTTCCATGAAGGGTGTTATAGGATTCGGGAAGAAAGGGAAGCTTAGTCCCAGATATATTGGACCTTATAGAATTTCATGAAAGGTCGATGTAGTAATTATGAACTTGAGTTGCCCAAACAATTGGTCATTGTACCTCTAGTGTTTGATGTGTCCCTGATGAGGAAGTATGTAGGAGACCCGTCGTTGGTTGTTCCTGCTAATCCCATAATAGTTAAGGATGAGTTGACCTATGAGGAGGTTCCTGAAGCCATTCTTGATCATCAGGTTTGCAAGTTGAGAACTAAGGAAGTGGGCTCAGTAAAAGTGTTATGGAGAAGTCAGAAGGTTGAGGAAGCCACATGGGAAGCCGAGAATGATATGAAATCCAAGTACCCTCATTTGTTCGAAGACCAAGCAGAGAACGCTCAAGGTAAATTTCTGTAGTCCATGTCATGTCATGTCTCATGTTTCACGCTCATGTCATGTATCCAGCACTAATGCTCGATGTCTCACTATTTATGTTTCCATGTAATCATGTCATGTCAATTCAATCTCCATGTTTCATGCAATGTTTCGTGCACGTTCATGTACTCAAGCCATGTCCGACCATATTCTTAACCATGGCCCATCATTCGAGGACGAATGATCCCAAGGGGGAGATATTGTAACACCCCGCACCTTTAACAAAAACATTAACCATGATTCTGGACATGGAAAACCCGATAGAGAATGTGGGAGTTGGAAATTTCTCTTCAGTTGTCAGGTGGGGATTTACACCCCAGAATACGGACCGTATTTCAGTATATGGCCCGTATTTTAGAACGTAATTGGGCATCTAAAATCTCTGTGCATTCTGGAATTTGGCTTGGGAAACTCTATTGTTAAATACGGACCGTATTTTTGAAATACGGCTCGTATTTATTGGCCGTATTTGGGGAAGAGGTGTTACAGTGTTTCTGTTTTGAAATATGCTTAATTATGGTCCAGGAATATGGCCGTAATTCAGAATACGAACCGTATTTTGGTCTGTATTTCACTCGTCGCACCAGAAACTATAAATACCTGATTTCAGTTCTAAGTCTTATTTTTACAAATCCTTGAACCCTAGAATGACCTGTTCCTCTCCTCCAATAATAAGGACTTCAAGGTAAGTCAAACCAATTCCTTCCAAATTAATTGTAACATGTGTTCTTATAATTTAACCATGAAATCATTGTTCTTAACATAGGGTTTTCAAGAAAACCCATTTAAAGGACTCAAGACTTAAACCTTGGAATTCTTCTTCCAAAATCAGATTGTTATTACACGTTTGGAGCATTACCATGCATGTAGAGTTGCTATCCACCTGTGGGAATGTCATTGTTCTTCCCCACACGTCATCTTACATAAAGTATGAAGCTTTACAAAAACTAGGATTTTTAACTACGTTCATGACGGCCCTAGGTCCATGCCCCATATTATACTATGTGTTAAATTATTATAAATTCTTCATTGTATTCTTGATATTTCATTATGATTATTGAGAACCTGTCCATAATCCATGAAAAATCATATCTTGTATTCTATGGGTTCTTGCATGCATGTTTTTAAATAAAAATACTTATTTCATGAATATCCTACATGTCTATGAGTTTTCATGCAATTGTATTATATAATTACCTTCATGTCATGTTTCAAGATAAAACATACATGCTAAATACAAGTTATTTCATGAAACCTTGTTTACAAGTTATTTCGTGAAATCATGATTATAAGTTAATTAACGAAAATCATGGGCTTTTTAACCAACTATATCATTTTCATGTTTTGGGTGTTAGAGGAATTATCAAGAAGGCTCAGATAGTCCAAAACTACGTAGCCACCGTAGGACAAGGATCGCTCCGCCCAGTTAGGACGATTCCTTAATTTCCACTGAATGGATCCATCAAGCACGTTACAGTTTATACCCTGGCAAGGTATGGGGGCTCTGCTGATCTGGCGAGGAACCGGACTCCACGTACCCACGTGGTGATATCATGTTGTCGGTTTATCAAATGCTCTCCCTACTTACCATGTTTTACTCATGTTATATATATGCTTTCATGCTCATGTCCATGACCAGGTTTTTTTAGTTTCACTACTTATCATATTATTCCATACCCCATGTTTTTTCTTTCAGTTGCTTTACATACTAGTACATTCAATGTGCTAACATCCCCCTTTTATTGCTCGGGAGCTTGCATTTCACGATGCAGGTACTGATTTACAGGACGACACATCTACTTAGTAGGACTCCACACTTTTCAGCTTATTGGTGAGCCCCATCTCCTTTGGGGTTTGGTCAGTTATCTTTATGTTATTAACTATGCATTTAAAGGTATGCTGGGGCCTTGTCCCAGCAAGTATGTTTAGCAAACACATGTTCATGTCAGAGGTTTCATAGACTATACAATGCAGTTATGTTGGGTCAGATATTCAGAGTGGTTTAGTCATTCTTGGCTTGATTCATGGTATCTCAACATTCACGTTTTAAACAAGTATTTGATAAGTTATTATGACTTCATGTGTTTTCTTAAAGCCCATCATGTTTTGTGTTATACTTCCGCTCATGTATGCTTCATGATGATTCAGCAAGCCATGTGGTTCGCTCGGTCACATGTAGTATGGCACCGAGTACCGTGTTTCGCCCAGGCCATGTTTCAGGGCGTGACAAAGCTTGGTATGATAGCCTTAGGCTCAAGTGTCTTTTGGGAGTCTATGAAACCGTGTTCAGTGGGGTCACTTTTATATGTGTGAGGGCCCCACACATATAAATAGTTGACCACCAAGACATTTAATATTGTCTCCATTTTTCCATACTCTAGATCGTGCAATTCGACCAGTACCTTCCGGATGCCTTTCTAATTCGTACGTGTACGTATTTTCATAAAATTCCTGCGAAAAGAAAATACACCAGAAGGGCCACATCCACCAGCGTTGGGGCTACCACCGATGCAGCTCACGCAGAGACCGGTCTGACCCAGACAGCAGCCCCAATCGCTCATACAGTTACACCTCCTAGTGATTCGAATGGAGATGTCAGGAGTGCTATCAGCATGCTCACACAACTGGTAGCAGCTCAGACCCAACGTGAGGAATCTGGGTCAAGTTCAGGGGAGAATGTTATGTCCCGTGTTTCGTATAAGTAAAAATCGGGAAATAATCACGACTTGTGTGTTATAAGGAGATATTTTAATTTTGGTGAAAATGACTATGTTGGTTATGGAATCACTAATGTTAAGGCATCGGGGAAGGCCGAGGGTAAATTTGAAATTTCGGAAATTAGTTTCGGGAATTACAAAACGGGACGTTTAGTGGATTGGGGCTAAGAAAAATGAAACACAAAATTGAGGCCCAAAACATTGAAGTGGCCGGCCAAGAGGCAAGCCCAAGCCCACTTTTAAATATGCACATGACTCCTATTTGGATATATATCATGCTAGCCTTTAGAATTATCAAGAACCACAACAAATTCAAGAACACCCAAGAAAGAGGCATTCGGCCGTAGGAGAGAAAGAGAGAAAAAGAAAATTTCCAAGCTTGGTTATTGATCCAAAAATTCTTGTTCTTCACATATTATGAAGTACTCGAGCCCCTCTTCATCGGGGTACAATTAGTTTGGCGTAAGGTGCTCGTTTGCAGCAAATCGGAATTTCAAGAAAAAGGTAAGAAATCTATGTTTTCATGTTATGAAATGGATTTATATGTTATAGTGATTGATGTTGCATGAAGATTGTGGGATGGTGTTGTGTTTGTGCATGGCGTGTGTGTGTAGAAAGGGTGTGTTTGGCCGTGAGTTTCATGAAGTGCAAGGCATAGGAATTTTATCTTGTTTAGTTTGAATAATGTGTTGTTGTGATCTTTATGTCGTAAAAGATTGATTAAAGAATTGAGTTGGCGTTAGCAAATGATTTCGGATATTATCGGAAAGTGTATACCTTTGGTATCATGGTGTATATCATTGTATACTTAGGGTGCTAAAGACTTTAAATGTGAACTTACAATGATGTTAATGAATTCGGAATGAAACGACGCAAGTTAGAACGTTCGTTGTAAGTTTTGAAAGAAATATGGAAAGTAATGAGTTTTGAGGAACTTTGTATATGGTTTGGAACTTGTTTGTAATGCGATTGAATAATCTTGAATGAATACAATAATATGGATGTAGATTTGGAATTTTGAAGTTTGAATATAGAATTACCAACTTATGTAATAAGGTGAAATTTTGAAGCTAGTGCGGTTTGATTGTGGTTTGTATTGTGTAATGATGTTTGGGGTTGTTGTTGTTGTTGTATTTTGAGCCGAGCTAAGTCTCGGGGGTGTTAGATTTATAGGGGAAATGCTGCCGAAATTTCGGTAGCCAAGTATAGCCCAAAGATGAAAATGTTAACTTTCATGAATAGTAACTGGTAAAAGTGACCATTTGCAGTTTTCGGACGAAACGGGAATTGCGATTTGACGAGCGTAAGGCGCCAACCAGGTATGTAAAGCCTACCTATCCTTCTTTTGGCATGTCCTAGTCATACTAGGTTAGGATCGGACCCTCGGGGATAACTCTGCTCTTGGAAATCTAGGTTCAAGTTTGGGTACTATTCATCCAGCGTAATTGAACCCTTTTTGTTGCATTTAGTTAAAAGAATGTTCGAACCTTCGTAACTTTTGCTGTTGTGTCCGAAACTCTCCGAAACTTTTGTGGATGGCTCAATGGAGCCTAAAGTCTGTGATTTGTGTCCGCCGCCTCAATTTGACTCGAGGTGGGCCCGCAAGCCCCGAGGCTTCCCTTATTTGGTTCGTTTGGCTCATTTTCGTCCGATATGAAAGGCAATCGTTTGTGTATGACTTAAGGGTCCGTTTGAAATTCCCTACGCCGTTATTGAACGTTTTGCACTTTGAATGATGTTAGATTTTCGGAAAATGACTTGTGCATTGTTTTTCAAAGACTTTGCAGTTTGGAACTCCGTAACTATTACCTACTAAATTTTTATTATCCTGACTCCTACTCCGAGCCTTTTACGTCAAGTATATGCCATGGATAATCATGTGTTGAGTTCGGTAATTTACTTTTAATTTGCATATGGTTTCTGCACTACTCCGTTCGTTCCATTTACTATGATTTCGTTCGTCGGTACCCGGGCCGGCTTTGTGATCGTGCGCACTATAACATATTCGGAAGTTATGATGTGTTACGGTTTCCGAGGCCTCGCCATAGGGCCGGTTACCGTCTATGGAGTTATGATGTGGTATGGCATTTGATATGTTCTGATGATGTGATATGTGTGTGATATGATGTGTCTGGAGACTGTACGGAGATTTGAAAACTTCTGGAGTTATGATGTGTTGTGGCACCAGCGTCGGGGGTGACCACGTTCCTAAACCCTATACATGATTTGATTTGCATTTGTACATTTGCCTTCCGCACAGGTTTGCTTTGCTACGTTGACGTTCGTGTTTGTTTCTTCTAACTCCAGTTGTGTTTGTGATTCCTGTACCTTCTGCTTTACATACTCAGGACTTCTCCCGTACTGACCCCCGTTTCTTCGGGGGCTGTGTTTCATGCCCGCAGGTACAGAAGCTCGTTTGGGTGGTCCTCCAGTTTAGGCTACTCATTCTGCTGTGTTGGAGAGCTCCCCTTGATCCGGAGCCCACTTTTGGTACATACCTTCTGTTGTGTGTGTGTTCGGTACATTTGTGGATGTGTGGGTACGGCGGGGCCCTGCCCCGTCATATGTTCATATGTTCTGTTTTGTCTAGAGGCCTGTAGTCACATTTGTGGGTCGTGGGTCCGGTGTGTTTGTATGTGGGTCTGTTTTGCGTTCTTAAGCGGCCCGTACGCTACTATGGCCAAGATGGCCTTTGAGTTTGTACGTGTGTGTGTGCATTCGGGTGATGTACATTCCGCCCCCTTTCTGATGTGTGTTTGTGCATTTGGGCGACGTATATTCCGCCACCTTTCTGATTTTGATTTGATTAATCTGAACGGGCGACCGCTTAAGATAAGTGTTCGATAAATGTTTGCGTCTGGCGTCTGTTGTTCATTTTTCAGTTTGAATAACGCATGTTGAGTTTGAATGAGTCTGAATACGATGATCTGGTTGTGAGTCTGGTTGGGGTGCCTAAGTAGGGCACCAGTCGCGGCCCACGGGGTTGGGTCGTGACAATAATGGAGAGTCTTCGAAGACTAAGGACTTTTTTCGAATGAATCCCCAGTCTTCACGGCACAAAGAAAGACGAGGACCCCCAGGACTACATTGATGCTCTTTAGAAAATCTTCAGGATTAGGACATTTACGTAAACCGAAGTTGCTACTTTTAGAGCTCATCAGCTGCACAGCATTGCTAACACTTGGTATGAATCTTGGGAGTTATCCTGAGGTGAGGATGCACGCGATACTACATTGGATGAGTTTTCAAGCGCATTTCTAGACAACTTCATGCCAATAGAAGTCAGAGAAGCTAAGGCTGAGTAGTTCCTGAAGATCAAGCAGACTGGCAGGTCAGTTCAGGACTACTATTTGGAATTTATCAGCCTAGCTAAGCATGCTCCACATATGGTACCATACATGAGGGCAAGAGTGAGGAGGTTTGTTGGAGGTCTTGTTTCTCATTTGTATGATGGGGCCAATATTGCTGCACAGAATGAGGGAATGACTATCTCCAAGATGGTTGCTTTCGGACAGGGGAATGAGACAAGGCCAAAGGAGAAGGAAGCCTTGCAGAAATAGAAAGACAAGGAGTTCAACAAGAGGGCCAAATCTACAGGTCAATTCAGTGGGAATGGCAACAGGAAATTCTTTAAGAACTGGTCAGCACGACCTGCTCGATCCACAGCAAGTGCCACAGTCCTGAAGTTCTGAAATGATAATAAGCAGAATTCCAGGCCATCAAGTTCTTACTCTCAGGTTAGTATGGGTCAGTCGACTTATACCCATCCGATATATGGCAAGTGTAGTAAGAGACTCTCAGTTGAGTGTCGTGTGGGTACTGATGCATGCTTTAGATGTGGTCAGAAAGACCATTTTCAGAAGGACTTCTCATCAGCTAGACAGGGTACCGGAGGTTACGTGGCGCAGTCAACAAATTCAGCAGCGCATCGTAATAATCAGGCCCAGTAGGGGAAGAATGCAGCCAAGTCTTGAAATGCAGGCGGAGGACAAAACTGTTTGTATGCATTGACATGTCATCAGGATACAGAAGCTAAGGCAGATATTGTCACATGTACATTAACAGTCTTCACATTCGATGTTTATGCCCTTATTGACCCAAGATTCACCTTATCTTATGTAACAACATTTGTTGCTAAGAAGTTTGGTATTGAACCAAAAAAATTGCATGAAACCTTTGACGTGTCCGCCCCAGTGGGAGAGTCAGTCATAGCTAGGCGCATTTATAGGGCTTGTCCAGTTTTAGTCCATCACCGTAGAACCATAGTTGACCTGGCAGAATTAAAAATGGTAGACTTTGATGTGATCATTGGTGTAGACTGGTTAGCTTCATATTATGCCACGGTATGTTGTAGAACCAAAGTTGTAAGATTCGAGTTCCCTAATGAGCCAGTCATAGAATGGGAGGGTAATTCAGTAGTACCCAGGGGTTGATTTATTTCTTACCTAAAAGCCAGAAAAATGATTTCCAAGGGTTATATATACCAGTTAGTTCGAGTCAAGGATTCAGATGCCCAGATTCTAACTCTCTAATCTGTCCCAGTTGTAAATGAGTTTAAAGAGGTCTTTCCTGAAGATCTTCTAGGAGTCCCTCCTGACAGGGAGATTGATTTTGTAATTGATCTACTTCCCAGCACTAAGCGGATATCTATTCCGCCGTACAAAATGGCTCCAGCAGAGTTTAAAGAGTTAAAAGCCTAGTTAAAAGATATTTTTGATAAGGGATTTATAAGGCCCATCGTTTCACCTTGGGGTGCGCCAGTTTTATTTATCCGAAAGAAGGATGGTTCCTTACACATGTGCATCAACTGCCGCCAGTTAAACAAAGTCACCATTAAGAACAAGTACTCTCTTCCTAGAATAGATGACTTATTTTACCAACTTCAGGGTGCCCAATTTTATTCCAAGATTGACCTCAGATCAGGCTACTATCAGTTAAAGGTTAAGGAAGTTGATATTCTGAATACCTCTTTCAGAACCTGTTATGGCCATTTTGAATTTCTTGTTATGTCATTTGGGTTGACAAATGCGCTAGCTGCTTTCATGGACCTTATGTGTCACGACCCAACTAGCGGTCCATGACGGGTACCCGGAGCTGACTACCGAGCACCACTAATCATGTATCTCTCATACTTAACCTGGACATACATCATTCTCAACATAAGGCCTAGCATGAAAAAATCTCCAAATATCTCCCAAAACATGCATATATACATAGGTCCATAAGGCTACAAAATGATATGCATGATATTCACTAAGGAAAGCACGAGACATCTACTACCCACACATATGTATCTATGAGCCTCTAACTGAAGCACTGTAATCATAAGGACGGGACAAGACCCCGCCGTGCCCCAAATCTGTATACAAAAGAATATACCAATAAGCAGAAACTCCGGAGAAGTGGAGTGCTCCTGTATAGCTGCTGGTAAAACTCTTAGGCGTCCGGATCGCCCCCCTGTCTACCTATGGGCATGAACACAGCGTCCACAAAAGAAAAGGATGTCATTACAATGCAATAACATAATCAAGAAATAAGAGAGCATAAGATGAGGAGATAACCTGTAACTGAATGCCTTTCAAGGCGGAATCATACATTCTAACAAAGAAAACATCATATCATGTATACATATACATAAACGGCCCGACCATATAGGTACGGTGTGATCATCATTAGCCCGCGTCCGGGGTAAACATCTCGAGCCACCCGCTAGTGGTGTCTATTCGACCATTTAGGCACTGTTACACCTCGAAAATTTCCCCGTGAACGTACAGTGAAAAGTTGCAGGTTTGCACTTTGACCCAGTTGGTCGTAAAGTGGAATATGGCCCGTAAAGTGATTTACGGACCGTAAACTGCTATCGTCCTCCAACCTTTAAAAAATTTCAACTTTCTGCCAAATGTCTAAATGGGTAAATACGACCCAGAATACGGACCGTAAATTGAAATACGACCCGTAAACTGTGACCGTAAACCACCATGACTCTAGCAAACCTTTTTGGTTCTGTTATGTTTAAATACGGTCTCGAAGGACGGACAGTAAACCAGAATACGGCCCGTAAAGTGGGTTTACAACCACTGTACACCTCAGTCATTGTTCATTCCGGATTAGATTTTAAGTTATTAAAAAGAGACCTAAGCTCATCCAATTCATTTCATTCCACGATATTTCTCTCAAGAAGCCTCTAGAATACTCTCTACTCTTCATCACAAGAAAACCAAAGGAAATTAATGATCAACTACATGAAACCCACGAAATCAAGTGTAAGAATCACACTAAAGTTTATCTTTCTCAAGAAAACCCAAAAGAAGTGAAGTAGGGTTTTGGTGCTAGAGGAGGAACTCCACTCAAGGCTTGTTCAACCATCATCCAAGGTAAGTTTCATGACCATCTCATGTTGTTTAAGGTGTTGAAAGGTTGAGATACCCGAATTGTAGAAAGGTATAGCAAATGGGTCATAAATGAGTGAATAGTGCCATGGTTGAATGGTAGTTGAATGGAATCATGAATGTTGATGTGTTGAAATCATGAATACTTTATAAATGATGCTTAGACCATGAAATAAGTATTACATATGAGAAAACGCGATAGTAAGCTATAACTATGAATGTGGAGAAATTGAAAAGGCATGGTGGATTGTGGTCAATGTATACAAACGATGATTGTTGATTGTGATATTGTGAATATTGTTGCGAGCGTTTGGGATTTGATATAGAACACGGGAAAAGTAGTATAAATAAGGGAAGTGCTTCCCAATTTCCTCTAGAAATGGTAGCTCGTTTTTATAGTCGATTAACTAACGTTCGTACGAATTCCCTCTTGAAGGTAGAGACATGATATCAAAGGAGAACAAGCGAACGATAGCTTGGTTAAACATCAAAGGTATGTGAGGCTAGTCCTTTCTTTGTAATGGCATGAATCCTATGGTGTACTTTCTTTCTTAGCCATGAACTTATTAAGTCCCGAAAGATATGAGCTTATGTCCATAATTAGCTACACAAGGTAATGAGTTAAAGTTTAATGATTCTAATGATGTTATTTATTGCTTACACTCACCTTATATTCTAATTCCTTCAAGGTGAGGCAGAATGTCAATGATTGCTCCATAATGCAATCGGGGGATCACGACCTTACGTCACACCGATAAAATATGATTGATCTTGAGCCTTATGCATGTATTATGATAAGTTAAGCATATTGTGATGATATCACTATTACACCGCGCCTATTTGGCCGGGCAGTCACAGCCAAGGCGGGCAGCTATGCGATACACCATGGCCAGATGGCATGGGCAGACAACTAGTGGGCGGCATGAGATGTTACCCCGGACGCGGGAGGCCTGGACACAGACTCATGTTATGATTATCACACCGATCCGATATGGACGGGCAGTTTATACATGATGCATATATGATATGATGATGAGCATAAGTAACACAGCATGACTTGTTTTCTTTATACTTGACAGTCAGATTCAGATGTTCTATACTGATATCTTCTTTACATCATTGTCTTATTTCATTGTTTATGCCTCTCATACTCAGTACAATTGTCACGACCCAGCTGGGGGCCGCGACGGGTACCCGGGGCTAACCACCGAGCACCGCTCGTGCTATCATTTCCTTAACCCATTTAACAATCACTCATCGATTCCCTGTTAACTTTAAATAGGATCTGTTTTATTTTTACAGAATATAATGTTCTAACACAAGGACATATTTCAATATACTTGTACACACATACATACTATCTATATCGTGGAACCACATAACCCACATCTAGTATCTACGAGCCTCTATTGGATGACATATACCAATATACACAAAAGGATCAACCAATAGCACCTCCGGAATAGTGGAGTGCTCCTGTAAATCTGCAGATGTTTTCTACGGGTCTGCACCGTCTCCTTGTCTACCTGTGGGCATGAACATAGTGTCCAAAGAAAACAGACGTCAGTACGAGTAATGTATCGAGCATGTAAGGCATGCATCAAGAAATAGGGAGAGAATAAGACGATAAAGTAAATACAATAAGATAACCAGTAGGTGCTTGCCTGTTAAGGCGGATTCATGCATGCATACTCATAAAACATCATATCCTATATTGCTGCGGAACGTGCAGCCCGATCCATATATCATCATATATCAATATAATGCCGTGGAACGTACGGCCCGATCCATCACCCATATATCCCGCGTCCGGGATGAGATCATAATATGCCAGCTGACCAGGTGGCTATGCGTCTATAGCGTCTCACCTTTCCCCATATCCCCTGAAAACATTTTAATATCATATACTTATATATATATATATATATATATATATATAATATACATAGCATGCATGAGAGCCCAAGGAAATTCTATGGCTCTATCGGAGTGACGTAAGGTCGGTAGCCTCCGACTATATTATGGATTAATCACAATCGTCACGTCTCACCTTGAAGGAACAATTATTATAAGGTGGGACTATCAATAAAGAATGCAGATGTGAATAATATCATCAAGAGGACACATGAGATAGGGTCATAATCTTATAAGAAGTCAATCCATATGTTTCTGGAGTCTTAGAGAAAATGTAGTCATCATTCATAAATGAAATCGAGAAAGTCAATAGATGGCTCAACATTCTCATGTCATCTTTGAAATCGTAACATTGGAACCTTTAAACATAAAATCGTTCTCATCATGACATGCTCATCATATATGCTCATCGTAATATGCTCATCATAGTATATACATGAAGACTATAGAACAACTATATTTTTATCGAGGTGACAGAAGGTCGTGAACCCTCGATCCCATTAGGAACGTTTATAATCATTCTACCTCACCTCGAAGGGACTAATGTATGAGGTGAGTATAAGTGAGGAATGACATCATATCACTACTAGACTCATAACATTGCTCTTATCTCGTATAATTACTCATGATCTTGGACTCTTAACATTTACAAATGTAGGAGAATCTTGAGGATGAAAGAAGAATCATGTCCTAGGATTCATGCCATGGAAAAAAAGGACTAGCCTCACATACCTTGGACATTTTCCATTCTCATCGGTTGCTTGCTTCCCTTATGATGCACTCGTATATACCTTCAAGAGAATTCATGCCATCGTTAGCTAAGCAATTATAAGAACGGACTTCTACTTCTAGGGAAAAATTGGGCAACATCTCCATTGTTTCTACTATGTTTCCCCTATTCTATTTGAGCTCCCAAACATTCACAACAATAATCACAATATAGAAACCAACAATCATCGCTTATTTACATTTAGCAAAATCCACCAATTTCCTCCAATTTCTCCACATTTAGTGGTTTTAGCCTATCATCGCATCTCCTCATACGTCACACTTGTTGCATGGTCTAAACGTTACTTATAATGTATTCATGATCACAACATATTAACATTCATGATTTCCATCCAATTACCATTCAATTGTGACACTACTCATCCTTTTAAAAACTCATTTTCCATGCTTTTCTACAATCCAAGCACCTTAGCTTTCCAATACCTTAAATAACATGATAAAGTCATGAAACATACCTTAGATGATGGTGGAGCAAGTCTAGAGTGGAATCCTTCCTTTTGCACCAAAACCCTACTTCACCTTTCTTGGAACTACTTGAAGAAGATGACTTCCAACTAGGTTTCACAGACTTTGTTGCTTTGATTTGTTGTTGATGATCTTAGTTTTCCTTTGATTCTCTTAGATTCTTTTGGATGAAGTATTTGGAATGTTCAAGAGGTCTCTTGAGTTGTGTGGGTGGGAAATGAAATGAAATGAAATAGAAGGGTCCTTTATAATAACTCAAAACCTGATTTTTAATGAACAATCGTCGGGGTGAACAGTGGTCGTAAACCACAGTTTACGGACCGTAAACCAGTTTACGGGCCGTATAGTGTGGTCGTATTTAAGCATGTCAAAAACAGAAAGGTTAGCTAATGGCTTTGGCAGTTTACGATCGAGGTTTACGGACCGTAAACCAGTTTACGGGCCGTATTCCAAGTCGTATTTAGCCATTTCAACATTGGACATAAAGTTGAAATTTTGGAAGGCTGGAGGACGATAGCAGTATATGGTCCGTAAATCACTTTACGGGCCGTATTCCGCTTTACGACCACTGGCTGAATTTGGAATTCTACAACTTCCTCATTTCCGAAAATTAATAAATAGTCATTCCCTACATGGTAAAATATCGGACACTCACACCCTTCATTAGTCCATTCATTGTAGGCTCACGGAGAATTTCCGAGGTGTAACATTCTTCCCCCTTTTGAAACATTCGTCCTCGAATGTTAAAATACTCGAGAATCCTAGAAAAATTTTGCCAGAGTTTCCTTTGTGAATTGGTACTACCAGTCTGTCACAACAACCCACAATATCATCGCCTTACAGGGCTACAACACAATACCAACATATCTATGGCCACACACGAATCAGAGAGCAAAAGTAAGCATGCGCACTTCAAGATATCGGCGTATCTTTATGAATTTCTTCTGGAGATCTGAATAGGTGTTGTTATTTGGCTTCCATATTCTCTTCTGCTTCCCAAGTCATTTCTTCCCGGTTATTGTTTTATCACCAACCTTTGTCTTAAGCTACCTCCCTATTTCGAAGTCCTTGCACTTACCTGTCTAACGTGGCGGTGGGTATCTTTTCATAAATCGACTTCCTTGTCATCTGAGCACCGTTTTATCGACATGATCCTAGTGGGAGTTCTAACATTCTTATAAGCCCTCTTGCCTATTGCATACGATCTTATAGGATCTAGTGCGGTGGAGATTAATTCCCCCTCAATTCAGTAATTCTATCGCTCTCGTAAGTTGTCATATCCCAGGGCCATTGTAGTAAGTGTATAGCATATGCTTATGTCGTATCCCAGGTGATTATCCTATTTGTCCCTCACGACAATAACCTCCCAACGTTCCAACTTACTTTACCCTATGCTTTCCTTCAACTTACCCCCACGCATCATGACTACATTACCCTTGCCTTACCTCTTACTCTTCTCTTAAGTACTCACTTAGTCTCATTGGTGACGCACAAATATCTGCAAGTTACATCATCGTCCTTGCGTGATTCGTGCACATACACATCTATCCAAATACATGTATCTATGTCCGTATCCGTATTCATAATCACATTCATTTACATGCCATATCTATGGTCATATTCATATAGATATGAATATTATCCACAACAACCTTTCCAATAATGTCCTTGCCTCGGGAACGGGGTAATCCTACAATAAAATTCATGTCAATCTCGTGAATTATTCTGTGTCTCAGGCCTACATGCTTTCTTCTCATGACTACCATCACCCACTATACTTACAACATTCTCCGGTGTCATATCTTCATTTGGGCTAGAAGAGTATTCAATCCCGGAAGCAATTAAGTCAAATGTGAGGATAGAGAGATGAGAGTTTCCATTATACTTGAAGAGTAAATGGTCGCCACCACCAATTGAATAGTACTCCTTAAACTGATTCCAGCTCTCCTCCAACCATGTCACGCAATCAGAGTTTCGCAATTTTTTTTCTCCCATTTTTGCGCCACTTGGGACCTTAAGGGACACAACGTCTCACAGGTCGGCCCTATACTTTACTAAAAATTCATCTAGGATTTGTAATTTAGAGGAATGAGGGGATAATATAATCTCGAAGCACTGTGGGTCCACCTCCACCTGTCGTCGGTGTTTTATCATCCTTGCCGACTCACGGCTCTCCTTCTTCTTCTTCTTGCTTCTGAATGTCACCTTACTCTACCGCCTTTAGCCAATACACTCCCGTAGGGTTCATCATTTCATCCTTCACACTGGTATCCTCTCTACTCGCTTCCCCCCTCTTAAGGTTTTACTCGTACCTTTAAATCTTGAATCCACGTACTCCTGACTACACTAAGTTTTGCTCCTACCGTTCCTTACAATCTACGGCTATAACAATTCACACGTGAAGTCTTAGCGTACTCACCTTACGGCCTTATAACCCAGTAATGCACCCGATATAGAAATCTAAACAAAATTATATTTTTCTTAGCTTATCCCGTAGTTATTAGTCTACATCTGAATCTGTTCCACTTAACACCTTCCTGCCCCATAGGGATGCTTACATTAGTAGTAAATCTAGCTATCCATGCCATCTAGCTAATGTCACTTGCCCTCTTCTTCGGCACCCAAATTTGCTTGTGACGCCATCCCCGTTTCTCTAGGACCTAAGTCTCTTACGCCCTTAATACTCCCTATGCCTCCTATTCTGTTACTCTTGTTTACACTTGGCACCGATTTCATAACCGCATTGTACCACTATCATTTTTAATTATAACTCTACTCCATCACTTCATCGTCGTACAGTAACCCATAACTCATGGTCATCCTTTCCTCTTCACATCTTTACTTCATACACTTCACCCATTCTAGCTTGATATAGAGAAATTCATGGGAGACATATTCTCCTTTAGCTACCACTCCACTATTCCTTAGGCACGCGTACTTCATATACTTCCTCTTTGCTATATTCTCACTCTCATTCCTTCCTACTCGACTTATCTTACTTCATCCTGTTTTATATTCGATCCTTGACTCTTCGTATGAGGGACCATATTCTTAACTTAGTGCCGCTTTACCCTTTTGGATATACCACCTTTGCCAATCCACCCCTTGCTGCCATAACTGATTCTATTCGTTCTGATCATTCCCTATCACTCCTATCGTGTTGAACCTCCTCCTACCAATTGTCCTATTTTCATTATTCATCTTTACCGTAGTCTCGGTCTTTTACACCCAACTAAAGGTATCATTTATCCTCTTAATTATACCAATCATGGCTACTGCTACCTCGCTATCTCACTTTCCTAGCTATCACTAGGTTACTAACAAATATAGCCATCTCAAATTGTCGGATTGGCTCAGATTTTTCACCTCAACACAATCATCACAACCGGGAGGGGGGGGGGGGGAGGGGGGGGGTGATACATGACAGCATAGGATCCGAATCAATTGATGCACACAACGTTATTAGGGGAGGACTCAGGATCCTTTCGCTCGGCTAATGCATAGATATGATGTCGGGATCCACTTGGACTAGGTGTCCCTCTTTGGTCTCCACCAGCACCTATTAACAGCTGTGTCCCAGGCCTTGGGGGGCGTACCGATGACGAAAAGCCAGCTACCACTCTCGTAGTTCGAACCTTACCTTTACCACGTAGCGATGGGCAATTGCGCTTTAAATGGCCTAGCCGAGCACAGGCTTAACAAATGTCCGAGCCCAAGCGACACAGTCCCCAATGTAACCTACGACACTGAGTACATCGTGGTACCGGTGTCCTCTCCTGTCTAGAACCACTTCGAATCCGAGAACTGGAAACTCTGAGACTCTGGAGTGACCTTGAATATGTGGGTCCATCAAATATGGGTCTAAGAAACTGCAGAGGAACGCCTATAAACTCGTGATCAGACCCTAAATAATTAACTCCCTTTCTCCAACCTCCGTTATCGTAGTCCGCATCCTGCCGCTGAGCCTGAGCGGCTACCAACTGAGTAAGTAAAAGAATAGCCCGTCTCATCTCTTGGCTCTCGGTATCTTGCGAAGGGATGGCGGGTGCTGGAGCTAAGGTCGAGGCTCCCCTCCGATCATCAAAAGTGGGCAAAGTATGGGAAAACCGATGTAGGGCCTTATCCTGGGGTTCGCCCTCCTCTATATCTATAGACGGCTCTCGATCAAGCCCTTCTTCAACCACCATCTTGCCCTTCCGGGCCGCTGCCGCTTTTCCTTTCATCAGCTTTGCTGAAATTATAACGCACCGTTAGGGGAGGAGTAATCTTACGACACAGCTCTATCGCACAATCTATTAAGAAGAAAGATGGTCATCTTTCCTAAATTCCCGGTAGCCTCCTGTTTATAGATGTGGTGCACAACACACTGATAAATAAGACTCTACTAGTCACGGCTCGTAGACACTTCTGGGACGAACTGCTCTGATACCACTTCTGTCACGACCCAGCTGGGGGCCCCGACGGGTACCCGGGGCTAACCACCGAGCACCGCTCGTGCTATCGTTTCCTTAACCCATTTAACAATCACTCATCGATTCCCTGTTAACTTTAAAAATGATCTGTTTTTTTTTTTTTTACAGAATATAATGTTCTAACACAAGGACATACTTCAATATACTTGTACACACATACATACTATCTATATTGTGGAACCACATAACCCACATCTAGTATCTACGAGCCTCTATTGGATGACATATACCAATATACACAAAAGGATCAACCGAATAGCACCTCCGGAATAGTGGAGTGCTCCTGTAAATCTGCAGATGGCTCCTACGGGTTTGCACCGTCTCCTTGTCTACCTGTGGCCATGAACACAGCGTCCAAACAAAATGGACGTCAGTACGAGTAATGTACCGAACATGTAAGGCATACATCAAGAAATAGGGAGAGAATAAGAAGATAAAGTAAATACAATAAGATAATCAGTAGCTGCTTGCTTCTTAAGGCAGATTCATGCATGCATACTCATAAAACATCATATCGTATATTGCTGCGGAACGTGCAGCCCGATCCATATATCATCATATATCAATATAATGTCGTGGAACGTACGGCCCGATCCATCACCCATATGTCCCGCGTCCGGGCATCCTGCGTCCGGGATGAGATCATAATATGCCAGCTGACCAAGTGGCTATGCGTCTATAGCGCCTCACCTTTCCCCATATCCCCTGAAAACATTTTCATATCATATACTTATATATATATATATATAAATATATATATACATAGCATGCATGAGAGGCCAAGGAAAATCTATGGCTCTATCGGAGTGACGTAAGGTCGGTAGCCTCCGACTATATTATGGATTAATCACGATCGTCACGTCTCACCTTGAAGGAACAATTATTATGAGGTGGGACTATCAATAAAGAATGCAGATGTGAATAATATCATCAAGAGGACACATGAGATAGGGTCATAATCTTATAAGAAGTCAATCCATATGTTTCTGGAGTCTTAGAGAAAATGTAGTCATTATTCATAAATGAAATCGAGAAAGTCAATAGATGGCTCAACATTCTCATGTCATCTTTGAAATCGTAACATTGGAACCTTTAAACATAAAATCGTTCTCATCATGACATGCTCATCATATATGCTCATCGTAATATGCTCATCATAGTATATATATGAAGACTATAGAACAACTATATTTTTATCGAGGTGACAGAAGGTCGTGAACCCTCGATCCCATTAGGAACATTTATAATCATTCTACCTCACCTCGAAGGGACTAATGTATGAGGTGAGTATAAGCGAGGAAGGACATCATATCACTACTAGACTCATAACATTGCTCTTATCTCGTATAATTACTCATGATCTTGGACTCTTAACATTTAGAAATGTAGGAGAATCATAAGGATGAAGGAAGAATCATGTCCTAGGATTCATGCCATGGAAGAAAAGGACTAGCCTCACATACCTTGGACGTTTTCCATTCACATCGGTTGCTCGCTTCCCTTATGATGCACACGTATATACCTTTAAGAGAGTTCATGCCATCGTTAGCTAAGCTATAAGAACAGACTTCTACTTCTAGGGAAAATTGGGCAGCATCTCCTTTTTTTCTACTAAGTTTCCCCTATTCTATTTCAGCTTCCAAACATTCACAACAATAATCACAATATAGAAACCAACAATCATTGCTTATATACATTTAGCAAAATCCACGAATTTCCTCCAATTTCTCCACATTTAGTGGTTTTAGCCTATCATCGCATCTCCTCATACGTCACACTTGTTGCATGGTCTAAACGTTACTTATAATGTATTCATGATCACAACATATTAACATTCATGATTTCCATCCAACTACCATTCAATTGTGACACTACTCATCCTTTTAAAAACTCATTTTCCATGCTTTTCTACAATCCAAGCACCTTAGCTTTCCAATACCATAAATAACATGATAAAGTCATGAAACATACCTTAGATGATGGTGGAGCAAGTCTAGAGTGGAATCCTTCCTTTTGCACCAAAACCCTACTTCACCTTTCTTGGAACTACTTGAAGAAGATGACTTCCAACTAGGTTTCACAGACTTTGTTGCTTAGATTTGTTGTTGATGATCTTAGTTTTCCTTTGATTCTCTTGGATTCTTTTGGATGAAGTATTTGGAATGTTCAAGAGGTCTCTTGAGTTGTGTGGGTGGGAAATGAAATGAAATGAAATAGAAGGGTCCTTTATAATAACTCAAAACCTGATATTTAATGAACAATCGTCGGGGTGAACAGTGGTCGTAAACCACAGTTTACGGACCGTAAACCAGTTTACGGGCCATATAGTGTGGTCGTATTTAAGCATGTCGAAAACAGAAAGGTTAGCTAATGGCTTTGGCAGTTTACGATCGAGGTTTACGGTCCGTAAACCAGTTTACGGGCCGTATTCCAAGTCGTATTTAGCCATTTCAACATTGGACATAAAGTTGAAATTTCGGAAGGCTGGAGGACGATAGCAGTATATGGTCCGTAAATCACTTTACGGGCCGTATTCCGCTTTACGACCACTGGCTGAATTTGGAATTCTACAACTTCCTCATTTCCGAAAATTAATAAATAGTCATTCCCTACATGGTAAAACATCGCACACTCACACCCTTCATTAGTCCATTCATTGTAGGCTCACGGAGAATTTCCGAGGTGTAACATTCTTTCCCCTTTTGAAACATTCGTCCTCGAATGTTAAAATACTCGAGAATCCTAGAAACTTTTTTCCAGAGTTTCCTTTGTGAATTGGTACTACCAGTCTGTCACAACAACCCACAATATCATCGCCTTACAGGGCTACAACACAATACCAACATATCTATGGCCACACACGAATCAGAGAGCAAAAGTAAGCATGCGCACTTCGAGATATCGGCGTATCTTTATGAATTTCATCCGGAGATCTGAATAGGTGCTGTTATTTGGCTTCCATATTCTCTTTTGCTTCCCAAGTCATTTCTTCCCGGTTATTGTTTTACCACCAACCTTTGTCTTAAGCTACCTCCCTATTTCGAAGTCCTTGCACTTACCTGTCTAACGTGGCGGTGGGTATCTTTTCATAAATCAACTTCCTTTTCATCTGAGCACCGTTTTATCGACATGATCCTAGTGGGAGTTCTAACATGCTTATAAGACCTCTTTCCTATTGCATACGATCTTATAGGATCTAGTGCGGTGGAGATTAATTCCCCCTCAATTCAGTAATTCTATCGCTCTCATAAGTTGTCATATCCCAGGGCTATTGTAGTAAGTGTATAGCATATGCTTATGTCGTATCCCAAGTGATTATCCTATTTGTCCCTCACGACAATTACCTCCCAACGTTCCAACTTACTTTACCCTATGCTTTCCTTCAACTTACCCCCACGCATCATGACTACATTACCCTTGCCTTACCTCTTACTCTTCTCTTAAGTACTTACTTAGTCTCATTGGTGACGCACAAATATCTGCAAGTTACATCATCGTCCTTGCGTGATTCGTGCACATACGCATCTATACAAATACATGTATCTATGTATGTATCCGTATTCATAATCACATTCATTTACATGTCATATCTATGGTCATATTCATATAGATATTAATATTATCCACAACAACCTTTCCAATAATGTCCTTGCCTCGGGAACGGGGTAATCCTACAATAAAATCCATGTCAATCTCGTGAATTATTCTGTGTCTCAGGCCTACATGCTTTCTTCTCATGACTACCATCACCCACTATACTTACAACATTCTCCGGTGTCATATCTTCATTTGGGCTAGAAGAGTATTCAATCCCGGAAGCAATTAAGTCAAATGTGAGGATAGAGATATGAGAGTTTCCATTATACTTGAAGAGTAAACGGTCGCCACCACCAATTGAATAGTACTCCTTAAACTGATTCCATCTCTCCTCCCACCATGTCACGCAATCAGAGTTTCGCAATTTTTTTTTCTCCCCTTTTTTCGCCACTTGGGACCTTAAGGGACACAACGTCTCACAGGTCGGCCCTATACATTACTAAAAATTCATCTAGGATTTGTAATTTAGAGGAATGAGGGGATAATATAATCTGGAAGAACTGTGGGTCCACCTCCACCTGTCGTCGGTGTTTTACCATCCTTGCCGACTCACGGCTCTCCTTCTTCTTCTTCTTGCTTCTGAATGTCACCTTACTCTACCGCCTTTAGCCAATACACTCCCGTAGGGTTCATCATTTCATCCTTCACACTGGTATCTCTCTACTCGCTTCCCCCCTCTTAAGGTTTTACTCGTACCTTTAAATCTTGAATCCACGTACTCGTGACTACACTACGTTTTGCTCCTACCGATCCTTACAATCTACAGCTATAACAATTCATACGTGAAGTCTTAGCGTACTCACCTTACAGCCTTATATCCCAATAATGCAACCGATATAGCAATCTAAACAAAATTATATTTTTCTTAGCTTATCCCGTAGTTATGAGTCTACATCTGAATCTGTTCCACTTAACAACTTCCTGCCCCATAGGGATGCTTACATTAGTAGTAAATCTAGCTATCCATTCCATCTAGCTAATGTCACTTGCCCTCTTCTTCGGCACCCAAATTTGCTTGTGACGCCATCCCCGTTTCTCTAGGACCTAAGTCTCTTACGCCCTTAATACTCCCTATGCCTCCTATTCTGTTACTCTTGTTTACACTTGGCACCGATTTCATAACCGCATTGTACCACTATCATTTTTAATTATAACTCTACTCCATCACTTCATCGTCGTACAGTAACCCATAACTCATGGTCATCCTTTCCTCTTCACATCTTTACTTCATACACTTCACCCATTCTAGCTTGATATAGAGCATACATGGGAGACATATTCTCCTTTAGCTACCACTCCACTATTCCTTAGGCACGCGTACTTCATATACTTCCTCTTTGCTATATTCTCACTATCATTCCTTCCTACTCGACTTATCTTACTTCATCCTGTTTTATATTCGATCCTTGACTCTTCGTATGAGGGACCATATTCTTAACTTAGTGCCGCTTTACCCTTTTGGATATACCACCTTTGCCAATCCACCCCTTGCTGCCATAACTGATTCTATTTGTTCTGATCATTCCCTATCACTCCTATCGTGTTGACCCTCCTCCTACCAATTGTCCTATTTTCAGTATTCATCTTTACCATAGTCTCGGTCTTTTACACCCAACTAAAGGTATCATTTATCCTCTTAATTATACCAATCACGGCTACTGCTACCTCGCTATCTCACTTTCCTAGCTATCACTAGGTTACTAACAAATATAGCCATCTCAAATTGTCGGATTGGCTCAGATTTTTCACCTCAACACAATCATCACAACCGGGAGGGGGGGGGAGGGGGGGGGGGGGTGATACATGACAGCATAGGATCCGAATCAATTGATGCACACAACGTTATCAGGGGAAGACTCAGGATCCTTTCGCTCAGCTAATGCATAGATATGATGTCGGGATCCACTTGGACTAGGCGTCCCTCTTTGGTCTCTACCAGGACCTACTAACAGCTGTGGCCCAGGCCTTGGGGGGAGTACCGATGATGAAAAGCCAGCTACCACTCTCGTAGTTCGAACCTTACCTTTACCACGTAGCGATGGGCAATTGCGTTTTAAATGGCCTGGCCGAGCACAGGCATAACAAATGTCCGAGCCCAAGCGACACGGTCCCTAATGTAACCTACGACACTGAGTACATTGTGGTACCGGTGTCCTCTCCTGTCTAGAACCACTTCGAATCCGAGAACTGGAAACTCTGAGACTCTGGAGTGACCTTGAATAAGTGGGTCCATCAAATCTGGGTCTAAGAAACTGCAGAGGAATGCCTATACACTCGTGATCAGACCCTAAATAATTAACTCCCTTTCTCCAACCTCCGTTATCGTAGTCCGCATCCTGCCGCTGAGCCTGAGTGGCTACCAACTGAGTAAGTAAAAGAATAACCCGTCTCATCTCTTGGCCCGCGGTATCTTGTGAAGGGATGGGGGGTGCTGGAGCTAAGGTCGAGGCTCCCCTCCGATCATCAAAAGTGGGCGAAGTATGGGAAAACCGAGGTAGGGCCTTATCCTGGAGTTCGCCCTCCTCTATATCTATAGACGGCTCTCGATCAAGCCCTTCTTCAACCACCATCTTGCCCTTCCGGGCCGCTGCCGCTTTTCCTTTCATCAGCTTTGATGAAATTATAACGCACCATTAGGGGAGGAGTAATCTTATGACACAGCTCTATCGCACAATCTATTAAGAAGAAAGATGGTCACCTTTCCTAAATGCCCGGTAGCCTCCTGTTTATAGATGTGGTGCACAACACACTGATAAATAAGACTCTACTAGTCACGGCTCGTAGACACTTCCTGGGACGAACTGCTCTGATACCACTTCTGTCACGACCCAGCTGGGGGCCGCGACGGGTACCCGGGGCTAACCACCGAGCACTGCTCGTGCTATCGTTTCCTTAACCCATTTAACAATCACTCATCGATTCCCTGTTAACTTTAAAAATGATCTGTTTTTTTTTTTTACAGAATATAATGTTCTAACACAAGGACATATTTCAATATACTTGTACACACATACATACTATCTACATCGTGGAACCACATAACCCACATCTAGTATCTACGAGCCTCTATTGGATGACATATACCAATATACACAAAAGGATCAACCGAATAGCACCTCCGGAATAGTGGAGTGCTCCTGTAAATCTGCAGATGGCTCCTACGGGTCTGCACCGTCTCCTTGTCTACCTGTGGGAATGAACACAGCGTCCAAAGAAAATGGACGTCAGTACGAGTAATGTACCGAACATGTAAGGCATGCATCAAGAAATAGGGAGAGAATAAGAAGATAAAGTAAATACAATAAGATAACCAGTAGCTGCTTGCCTCTTAAGGCGGATTCATGCATGCATACTCATAAAACATCATATCGTATATTGCTGCGGAACGTGCAGCCAGATCCATATATCATCATATATCAATATAATGTCGTGGAACGTACGGCCCGATCCATCACCCATATGTCCCGCGTCCGGGCATCCCGCGTCCGGGATGAGATCATAATATGCCAGCTCACCAAGTGGCTATGCGTCTATAGCGCCTCACCTTTCCCCATATCCCCTGAAAACATTTTCATATCATATACTTATATATATATATATATATATATATATATATAATAGACATAGCATGCATGAGAGCCCAAGGAAAAGCTATGGCTCTATCGGAGTGACGTAAGGTCGGTAGCCTCTGACTAAATTATGGATTAATCACGATCGTCACGTCTCACCTTGAAGGAATCATTATTATGAGGTGGGACTATAAATAAAGAATGCAGATGTGAATAATATCATCAAGAGGACACATGAGATAGGGTCATAATCTTATAAGAAGTCAATCCATATGTTTCTGGAGTCTTATAGAAAATGTAGTCATCATTCACGAATGAAATCGAGAAAGTCAATAGATGGCTCAACATTCTCATGTCGTCTTTGACATAGTAACATTGGAACCTTTAAACATAAAATCCTTCTCATCATGACATGCTCAACATATATGTTCATCGTAATATGCTCATCATAGTATATACATGAAGACTCTAGAACAACTATATTTTTATCGAGGTGACAGAAGGTCGTGAACCCTCGATCCCATTATGAGCATTTATAATCATTCTGCCTCACCTCGAAGGGACTAATGTATGAGGTGAGTATAAGCGAGGAATGACATCATATCACTACTACACTCATAACACTGCTCTTATCTCGTATAATTACTCATGATCTTGGACTCTTAACCTTTAGAAATGTAGGAGAATCATAAGGATGAAAGAAGAATCATGTCCTAGGATTCATGCCATGGAAGAAAAGGACTAGCCTCACATACCTTGGACGTTTTCCATTCTCATCGCTTGCTCGCTTCCCTTATGATGCACTCGTATATACCTTTAAGTGAGTTCATGCCATCGTTAGCTAAGCAATTATAAGAACGGACTTCTACTTCTAGGGAAAATTGGGCAGCATCTCCTTTGTTTCTACTACGTTTCCCCTATTCTATTTTAGCTCCCAAACATTCACAACAATAATCACAATATAGAAACCAACAATCATCGCTTATATACAATTAACAAAATCCACCAATTTCCTCCAATTTCTCCACATTTAGTGGTCTTAGCCTATCATCGCATCTCCTCATACGTCACACTTGTTCCATGGTCTAAACGTTACTTATAATGTATTCATGATCACAAAATATTAACATTCATGATTTACATCCAACTACCATTCAATTGTGACACTAATCATCCTTTTAAAAACTCATTTTCCATGCTTTTTTACAATCCAAGCACCTTAGCTTTCCAATACCTTAAATAATATGATAAATTCATGAAACATACCTTAGTTGATGGTGGAGCAAGTCTAGAGTGGAATCCTTCCTTTTGCACCAAAACCCTTCTTCACCTTTCTTTTTACTTCTTGAAAAAGATGACTTCTAACTAGGTTTCACAGACTTTGTTGCTTGATGATCTTAGTTTTCCTTTGATTCTCTTGGATTCTTATGGATGAAGTATTTGGAATGTTCAAGAGGTCTCTAGAGTTGTGTGGGTGGGAAATGAAATGTAATGAATGAGAAGGGTCCCTTATAATAACTCAAAACCTGATTTTTAATGAACAATTGTCGGGGTGAACAGTGGTCGTAAACCACAGTTTACGGACCGTAAACCAGTTTACGGGCCGTATAGTGTTGTCTTATTTAAGCATGTCCAAAACAGAAAGGTTAGATGATGGCTTTGGCAGTTTACGATCGAGGTTTACGTCTGTAAACCAGTTTACGGGCCGTATTCGAAGTCGTATTTAGCCATTTCTGTCACGACCCAACCCCGTAGGTCGTGACTAGTGCCCGAGCTGGACACTCGTATACACCTGTTAACTATAATCATCCACAGCTAGCATAAAAAAACTTATATATATATAAAGGTAAGACATTGCTTTAAAGTTGTCGCATATATGCATATCATAGCCACCTGTCTCCTGAGGAGTTACAACTTTCAACAGATTATATCGCACATAAGCCGGCAAAGCTGTCATTATATAGTGGAACGTCCCACCTGTACACAGCCAACAAGGCTACCATAACATATAGCTTCCATAACATATGTATATTTATCTACGCAAGCCGACGAGGATGCCACTACGAATGGGTACGCCCCAAAACATAAGTCATGTCCACACAACTAAACAACAACTATATACAGACCCACACATATGTCTACAGACCTCTAAGAGTAATGACAGCATCATATGACGGGACAGGGCCCCGCCGTACCCTGAACAAACACATATATACAACAAGGAGGATCTGTACCACAAAGGTAGGCCCCGGAACAAGGGAGCACTCTAAAATAGCTGAATAGATATCCTATGCTGGCGGATCACCGAAACGAGCGTCTGTACCTACGGGCATGAAACACAGCCCCCCGAAGAAAGGGGGGTCAGTACGGAATATGTACTGAGCATGTAAAGCATGAAATATAGTAAATAGGATCATACTGAGACAAGGAGTGTAGACCCCAATACAATAACCGAAAAAAACCACAAGGCTTACCTTTGAACATAACTAGATAATCATCCTGTACATAAGCATATATAACGTGTCCCGGCCCTCTAGTGAGGGGCTCGATAAATAAAATCATCATATACATGTACATATAACGTGTCCCGGCCCTCTAGTGAGGGACTCGGTGAATAAGGTCATCATATGCCATCCTAGCCGCCATCCCCATATCATCATACCATCATGTCATCATATCATCATACATATACATATAACATGTCGCGGCCCTCTAGTGAGGGACTCGGTGAATAATGCAGTGAATCTGTGCACGAAAACATATCCTGGCCCGGGACTCAATGAAAGATGTAACAGTAAGCACGAGCAGAGTAATAAGTAACCATATGTACCCAAATCATATTTGAGACTCAATAGATAAGTAGACTTATTAATTCTCGAATGTCAGGATAACAACCATATTAAGTTCTCTTTAAATGTCATTACGAACTACATAAAAGAAAGTCTCAGGGGTCATAGACATGTATCAAATCAATACGGGACAGCTTATGAAAGTTAAGGACATTATTCATTACAGAACCCTTTAGGAATAGGAACGTTTATGCATCATCTACTATTCAATCATGTACAAGACTCGAGGGCAATAACTCGACTATCCTGAGAGATCTAACATCAAGAAGTGAATAAGAATCATAAATCATACTCGGAACTTAGGAATAGAATCACCCCAAAGCTCATATCATATCTTACTTAAATCTAGGACATGCCAAAAGAAAGAAGGGATAGGCTTTACATACCTTTAGCGTTTACTCGCAACACCACACGTATACGCTTCCAATAGTATCTCAACCTATATTAAGATGTCAAGAACTACGATTAGGCTACGAGGGAATTCAATGCGTATTCTAATGTTAACAACCCCTTCTTAAACAATTAGACGACGTTTCGTTTGTATTCAACCCAACTAATACAACTAAGCCAGTATCACTAGTCATGCATTCAAGTATCAACTCGAGACTTATTCAAACATGACTCGAGGGAACTCCGGACAGCCCATACAATATTCAAAACAGCCCGACCAACATACCATACAACCCGCAATTTCCCAAACTCAACAAAACAACAACAACACATTTAGCAACATCATTTATATAATTGCAAGAAACTATATTAACGACATACTAATTTCTACAACAGCCCCCAACGACTTCAACTCCAATTTTTTTTAACCATCAAATATCCTCATTCTTATTATAGAACTCATGACAATAACAATCAACATTCAAAGTAACATTAACCCATCATCTTTCCTAAAACAGTCCACGGCTTGGACTGTTTTCCATCATCAACATATACAAATTTTTTTACACATCCAAACTCATTCTAAACATAAAGGAAGTGATCAATTCTTACCTTCACGATCTCAATCCAATTCACGCTAAACCTTCCTTGAACACCAACAATCTTCCTAGGAATTTAGCTCCTAAATATGTCACCCTCTCGGCCAACAATGGCTATGGCCGAGAGCCTCCCTTCCTCTCCATCTCCATCTCCTTGCCTTCACCGTAAAACTTTTATCAAGCAACAAAAATCAGCTTTCTCCTTCAACAATCAAGCTGGCCGAAAGCAGCTATGAGTGTATTTCCCCTGTTCTTGAAGTTTATTTGCAACAAATGATATGAAGATGACCATTTTTACTCTATACTTAATTATATATATATGATTTCCAATTCCTCCACACGTGTCCTCCCCCCATGTTGACTCACCATTGCATTTTTTTTATTAGAATTATTATTATCATTAAGGATCGGGTGGGGCCCACACGCTTAATTGGGCTAATTAGTGAATAATTAAACTTTTAATCCCACTTAATAATCTAATCATGGTTAATTAATCCCTAATCTCCAATAACATTTCTATACCAAATGAAATTTATAGGAAACTTGTGCATGGAAACAAAATCGGAAGTTAAAAGTCTCTACCTCGTACCCTAAAATAGTCTTGTCTTTAACTTGTCGCGTTTAGCTTAAAATATCCCAATGTACAAAAATACGAGATATAACAATTTCAACATTGGACAGAAAGTTGAAATTTTGGAAGGCTGGAGGACGATGGCAGTATACGGTCCGTAAATCACTTTACGGGTCGTATTCCGTTTTACGACCACTGGCTGAATTTTGAATTCTACAACTTCCTCATTTCCAAAAATTAATAAATATTCATTCCCTACTTGGTAAAACATCGCACACTCACACCCTTCATTAGTCCATTCATTATAGGCTCACGGAGAATTTCCGAGGTGTAACAACAATGTTCGTACTGACGTCCATTTTCTTTGGACACTGTACTCATGCCCACAGGTAGACAGGGAGGAGAGCTCGATCTAGATCCGTAGTAGCTGTCAGCTGATTGGAAGCCCTCCATTGTCCCGGAGGTGCTTATGATTATTCTCTTGTGTATATATGTATAGTCATTTATATGTATTTTTGGGCACGACGGGGTCTTGTCCCGTCCCTATGTTCAGCACTCCAGTAGAGCCTCGTAGATACGCAGTGCGGGTTAGATGATCTCACGAGATCGCTATTGTATTTATATTGTTACACCTTGGAAAATCCCCCGTATACGTACAGTGAATAAGCTAACCAAGAGAGTAGTGTATGCGATGTTTTGATGAGTAATAAAGAGTATTAGATGACCCTCGACGAGATTCTAAAGGCATACGATGAAATGAAAGAAAGTTGCCAAGGAAAGCGAATCATACGTCGTGTATCGGGTAGGAATTTCGAACAACGAGACCATGATGGCATAATGATGTCTTAGAGAAGTGTGATGATGTCCCTAAGATTGATATTGAGGTGCTAAACTAGTGCCAAGAAGGTTCCATAAGGATCGGAGTTCAAACGAGTCGACGAAAACAAGTTCCGGAGAACTGGACAATATACGGCCAGACATACTGGCCGTATAATATATATGGACCGTATGTCCAGTCCATAGATCCAGCCCAGAACACCAAGGTTCACTGGACCAAATATACGGTCCCAACATACGGTCGGTAAATATTATACGGACCGTATGTTGGTCCGTATAAAGATGGTCGGCCAGATTTGTATTTTTAATATAAGGGACCCTTTCATTTCATTTTTCATTCCATTCATTCTCCACTCTTCAAGAACCATATAGAAAACTATCCACTCTTCCACTACAAGAGAAATCAAAGGAAAACTAAGATCATCAACACCAAATCTATGAATCAAAGTGTATGACACTCAAGGAAAGCTCATCTTCTTCAAAGAAAACCAAAAGAGGTGAGATAGGGTTTTGTTGCTAGAGGAGAAACTCCACTCAAGACTTGTTCAACCATCATCCAAGGCAAGTTGCATGACCATTTTATGTTGTTTAAGGTATTGGAAGGTTAAGATACCCGAATTGTAGAAGAACATAGCAAATGGGTCATTCAAGAGTGAATAGTGTCATAAGTGAGTGGTAGTTTAATTGAATCATGAATGTTAGTGTGTTGCGAGTATGAATATGTTATAAATGACATGTAGACCATGAGATAAGTGTGATACATGGGAAAATACGATAGCGAACCCAACACCATAAATGTGGGGAAAAATGAAGAGAAATGGTGGATCATGGCCATTGTATATGAAAGATGATTGTTGATTGCCATATTGTGATTGTCGTTGTGAGTGTTGGGAGTTGATACGGAATACGGGAAAAGTAGTATAAACAAAGGAAGTGCTGCCCAATTTTTTCTAGAAATAGTAGTGCGTTCTTATAGTTGGTTAACTAACGATCATGCGAATCCTCTTTTTGAAGGTAGAGGCGTGACATTGAAGGAGAATAAGCAAACGCGAAATTTCTTAAATGACAAAGGTATGTGAGGCTTAACTCTTCTTTCAAAAGGCATGAATCCCTCATGTCTTCCACAAATTCTTCTATAAGATGAAGCTTAAGAGTCCTTCTATATATTAAATCTCCTATGAGCATGATAGTGATAACAAGGAGCTAGAGTCTAGAGACTCAAGAAATCATGGCATAATGTTACTACAATGCTAATGATGTTATTATTGCTAACTATAGCCTTATGTTTTATTCCCTTCAAGGCGAGGCATGATACTCATAAATGTCCATAATACAATCGGGGGTTCACGACCTTACGTCACCCCGACATAGTATGGTTGTCTTGTAGCCTAATGAATGCTCTTAATGCTAACTTGTAACACTATGGGATACATGGAACACTAAGAAATGATAACATGATGTTATGGCTTGAGATGTATAATAATGACGTGTTATGATTGATGTTGTGATGATAAGATTTCCACCGCGCCTATCGCCGGGCATGTCACTGCTAATGCGGGCTGCGTATGATTTAACCGCGCCTATATGGCCGGGCATGTCACCGCTAATGCGGGCTGCTATGTTTACACCGAGCTGAGAGGGTCGGGCATGATCACCACTAGTGGGCGGCATATGAGGGTTACCCCGATGTGGGTAACGATACAGATTAAGATGTGATGATGTATATGATGACGTACGTGATGATGTATGGGATGTGATAACATGTGTACTATGATTATGTAAAATGTGAAATATGATAGTAATACGATTGCCTATGACATTGTGCAGGTTATATCTTTGTCCCATGACTCATGATCTTTCTATTATGATTGTTTATTTCATTCTTGCCTTACATACTCAGTACAATATTCGTACTGACGTCCTTTTTATTTGGACGTTGTGTTCATGCCCACAAGTAGATAGGGAGGAGATCTTACTCCGGATTCTTAGAGGCTGCTAGTTGATTGAAAGCCCTCCATTGTCTCGGAGGTGCCTATGATGATTCTTTTGTGTACAGTTGTAGATGTCATCTCTTAGAGGCTCGTAGATACTCGATGTGGGTCGTGTGGTCTCATGGCATGGGCATTATATATATATGTATATATATATATTATTTTTCTAGCCTAAGGGCTCGTATGTATAAAAGCATTTCATTTCTAAATGAAAATGGATTTTATTATAAATTGAGCACGAATCGGATAAGTGATGGCTAAATAAGCTTAAGAAGTGATGGCACGTGCGGTGCTCGGTGGTTAGCCCCGGGTACCCGTCGCGGCCCCTAGCTGGGTCATGATATATATATATATATATATATATATATATTATTTTGATAGCCTAAGGGCGCATGTACATGAAGGTACCTTATGTTTTCATACGAATATGATTTTCCTACAATCTGAGTATAAAGTTGATAAAAGACCATTAAATGAGCAAGATAAGTAGTAGCACGAGCGGTGCTCGGTGGCTAGCCCCGGGTACCCGTCGCGGCCCCTAGCTGGGTCGTGATAAAATTGGTATCAGAGCGGTTCAGTCCTAGAAAGTGTCTACGAGCCGTGTCTAGTAGAGTCTTGTTTATGGTGTGTAGCGCGCCACATCAATAAACAAGAGGCTACAGGACATTTAGGAAAAATGACCATCCTTCTTCCTATGAGATCGTGCGATAGAGTCATGTTTAAGATTTTATCCTCCCTAATAGTGTGTTATGATTTCAGAATGCCGCCAAAAGGAAAGGCTACAGCCGCCTAGAGGGGCAAAGCTATGACAAAGAGGCGGGTAGAAAGAGAGCCTCCGATGAACATAGAAGAGGGCGGATCGCATAATGAGGCCCTGTCTAATACCTCTTCTACCCCACCTAATGTGGAATAGCAAGGAGGGGCCCCAGCTCCAATTCCTCCACCAGTTGCTTCGGGTCAACATTTGACCGAGGCCATCCAGTTATTGACGTAATTGGTTTCCGCACAGGCGCAACGACAGAATGTGGGTTCAAGCGATCGGGCAACAAGTACCAAAGCCAGTGATTTTATGAGCATAAATCCTCCGGAGTTCTTCGGGTCAAAGCTGGAGGAAGACCCACAAGGTTTCATTGATGAAATGTTGAGGACATTGAAGATTGTCCATGCCTCCGAATCCGAATCCGTGGAGTTGGCATCTTATAGACTCCGGGATGTGGCGGTGTTATGGTACAACAACTGGGTATTATCAAGAAGAGAGAATGTGTTCCACCTCGGAAATTTCTCCGTACTTGTATGATGAGTGGAATGATGAAGAGTGAGTGTATGATGTTTTGTTAAGTCGGGAATGGCTAATTAAGAATTTTTGAAAATAAGAAAGTCGCGAAAAAATTTCAATCCAGTGGTCGTATATGGCACTATATGGCCCGTAAAGTGATTTACGGACCGTATAGTGATTTACGGACCGTATAGTGCAATCGTCCTCCAGCTTGTCAAAAATCTCAACTTTCTGTAAATTGTGAAAATGGTTAAATACGACTTGGAGGACGGCCCGTAAACTGGTTTACGGACCGTAAACCTCAGTCGTAAACTGCCATGTTCCTCAGCCAAAACTTTCTGTTTTTGAAATGATTAAATACGGCCATGGAGGACGGACCGTAAATCAAAATACGGTCCGTATATGGTGGTTTACGACCACTGTTCATCCCGACAAGAATTCATTAAAAATCAGATTTGTGATTTTTAAAGGGGACTTAAGCCTCATTTTAACTCATTATTCATTCAACCAACTCAAGAAACTTCTAGACCTCTCCATATACTTCATCTATAGAAATCCCAAAGAATCAAAAGAACATCAAGACCAACAACACCAAATTGATGAAATCAAGTGTAAGAACACAAAAAAGGATCATCTAAGTCAAGAAATCCGACAAAGGGTGGAACTAGGGTTTTGGCTAATTGAAGTATTTCAACTTAAGGATCGTTCAACCATCATCCAAGGTAAGTTTCATGATTTTTCCATGTTGTTTGAAGTATTGGAAAGCTTAGACACTTGAAATATAGAAGAACATAAAAATGGGTTATTATTGCATGAATAGTGACATAAATGAATGATAGTGGAATGGAACTAAGAATATTGAAGTGTTGAGAGTACTAATACGTTATAAATGATGTTTATATCATGAAACAAGCATTAAATGCATGAAAACGCAAGGATGAGCTAGAAGTAGAAATAAGGGAAAATTGGAGGAAAATGGTGGATTTTGCCAAATGTACGTAAATGACGATTGTCGATTATGATATTGCGAATAATATTATGAATATTGGGAGTTGATATAAAACATGAGAAAAGTAGTATGAACAAAGGAGACGCTACCCAACTTCTCTTAGAATTTGCGACGCGTTCTTATAGTTAGTTTACTAATGTTGATACGAATTCTCTTATGAAGGTAACGACGTGATATCGACGGAGAACAAGTGAGCGATATCTTAGCTAAACGACCAAGGTATGTGAGGCTAGTCCTTCTTTCTAATGGCATGAATCTTTTAGCTTGAATCCCTATTCCTTTCATAAATTCTTACATTCTAAGAAGTTAAAAGCTTTTGCCTATGAATGTCTATATGAGATAAGTTATACGATATGATGACACTAGAATGATGATGATGTTATTCCTTGCCTACACTCACCTTATGTACTAGTCCTTTCAAGGTGAGGCAGAATGTCCATAATGGTTCCATAATGTAATCGGGGGATCACGACCTTATGTCACCCTGATAGAGTAAAGTTGATCATGAGTCTTATATACGCATTATGATAAGATAAGTATTTTATGATAAGCATATTACTATGAGTATTTACGTTAAGCATGTCATGATTGCATTCACACCGGGCCTAGTTTGCCGGGCAGACACCGCTTCGGCGGGCGGCGATACAGATACACCACGACCTACGGGCGTGGGCAGACACCACTAGTAGGCGGCATGAGATGGTACCCCGGACGCGGGAGGCCTGGACGCGGGCTAATATTATTGATTATCACACCGTTCCGACATGGACGGGCAGCTTGCATATGATGCATACATGTTATGATGATGAGTATGAGTAAGATAGCATGCATTACTTCATTTATGATTATCAGTCAGATCCAGATGTCTCATGTTGATGTTATCCCCATATTATTGATGTCTCCTTTAATTATGTATGCCTCTCATACTCGGTACAATATTCGTACTGACGTCCTTTCTTCGGACGTTGTGTTCATGCTCACAGGTAGACAGGGAGGAGAGCTTGTCCCAGTTTCTCAGTAGCTATCAGCTGATAGATAGCACTCCATTGTTCGGAGGTGCTTATGGCTATTCTTTTGATGTACATTCATATATGCATATTTTGGGGCATGACGGAGTCTTGTTCCATCTATGTATTCATTATGTTAATAGAGGCTCGTAGATACGCAGTGTGGGTTAGATGGTCTCACAAGATGTTTTCATATGTATGTATATTATTTTGATGGCCAAGAGGCAAACGTATATAAAGTATTTATATTTTGATTAAATATGATTTTCCTACAATTGGTATGTAAAATTGATAAAGGAGTATTAAATGAGCGAGACATGTAGTAGAGTGAGCGGTGCTCGGTAACTAGCTCCGGGAACCCGTCGCGGCCCCTAGCTGGGTCGTGACAGAATGCGCCTCCTCCGGTTTGGCAAGAGTTCGTAGATGCCTTTATTCGTTACTACCTGCCACCCGAGGTCCGTCGAGCTAGAGCGGACAGGTTTCTAAATCTGAGGCAAGGAAATATGAGTCCTCGGGAGTATAGCATGCAATTTAATTCCTTGGCAAGGTTTTCCCCGGCTATGGTGGCCGACATGGGAGACCGGGTGCGTAGATTTGTAAGTGGCCTACGGCCACATTTGTTTAGAGATTGTTTGACGGCTTCCTTGCAAGACGGGATGGATATTTCCCGAATACAGACCCATGCTCAGAATTTGGAGGGGCGACAACAACAACAAAGAGGCTACTGTGATATTGATAGAAGGCAAGGCAAGAGGGCCAGATCCATGGGAGCTAGCAGTGATCACAAAGCGGGATCAAGGCAGACATATTCTGGGTACTCAGGCCAGTCAGTGATGAGTGCACCTCCTTGATTCGCACGTAGGAGATTCGATCGCTCCTTCCATTCAGGACAGGGCCAGAGTTCGAGGGCTTCAGATTACCAGTTCAGGGAATATTATAGTTAGAGGAGACCCCCAGGGCCGCGATGCAATCAATGCGGCAGATTACATGTCGGACAGTGTTGTCAGGGTTCGGATGCCTGTTATACTTGTGGTCAGGTGGGGCATATGATGAGAGATTGCCTGTCGATGAGTGGCAGAGTGGGAGTTAAGCCTACAGGTTCCGCAGCTGGTTCTTCATCAGTACTCCCGGTAGGGAAAACTTCCCAGATGACAGCAGGCCGAGGGAGAGGCCAAGGGGAAGCATCTACTTCAGGTGCCACTCAGCCCCGCGTATATGCTTTAGCCGGACGACAAGATCTCGAGTCCTCTCTGGATGTAGTTACAGTTATATTGTCTATATTCTCCCGTGATGTGTATGCATTGATAGATCCGGGTTCTACATTCTCTTATATTACTCCATATGTTGCTGGTTGTATTGGGGTGAAACCCGAGTCAATTAGACCCTTTGAGGTACTCACTCCGGTTGGTGATCCCGTGATAGCAAGGAAAGTGTACAAAAATTGTGACATCTTGATATGTGATCATCAGACCAAAGCTGATTTGATTGAGCTGAAAATGATAGATTTCGATGTAATTATGGGTATGGATTGGTTGGCCACATGTTATGCAAATGTTGATTGCCGCACAAAAGTGGTTCGATTCCAGTTTCCGGGAGAGCCCGTGCTTGAATGGAAGGGTAATGCAGCATCCCCGAAGGGTAGGTTTATTTCTTACCTTAAGGCGAGGAAGATGATAGCCAAGGGTTATATTTATCATCTAGTTCGGGTTCACGACACCGAGGCAAAGTCGCTAACTTTCCAGTCAGTTCCGGTAGTGAATGAATTCCCAGATGTGTTTCCAGACGAGCTTCCAGGTCTTCCAGCAGAAAGAGAGATTGACTTCGCCATTGATGTGTTGCCGGACACCAAGCCCATTTCTATTCCTCCTTATCGAATGGCTCCGGCAGAACTAAAGGCGCAGTTGAAAGACTTGCTGGAAAAGGGGTTTATTAGGCCCAGTTCATCACCGTGGGGAGCACCGGTCTTGTTTGTAAAAAAGAAAGACAGATCTCTACGAATGTGTATCGACTACAGGCAATTGAACAAAGTGATGATAATGAACAAATATCCTCTTCCGAGGATTGATGATTTATTCGACCAGCTACAAGGTGCTAAGTGGTTTTCAAAAGTAGATCTGAGGTCGGGTTATCATCAAGTGAGAGTTAGGGAAGCTGATATTCCCAAAACAACTTTCTAAACGAGATATGGCCACTATGAGTTCCGAGTGATGTCGTTTGGGTTGACTAATGCTCCGGCCGTGTTTATGAACCTGATGAACAATGTATTCAGGCCACTCTAGGATTTATTCGTGATAGTGTTTATCGATGATATTCTGGTGTATTCTCGTACAGAATCAGAACATGCAGATCACTTGCGAATTGTTCTTGGCATCCTCCGAGCCTGAGAATTGTATGCGACGTTTTCAAAGTGCGATTTTTGGCTAAATTTTGTGACATTTCTAGGCCATGTTATTTCAAATGATGGCATTCGAGTTGACACTCAGAAAATTGAAGCGGTGAAGACTTGGCCAAGGCCCACGATGCCTGCAGAAGTTCGTAGTTTTCTAGGTTTGGCAGGTTATTATTGAAGATTCGTAGAGGGCTTTTCGTCTATTTCGGCCCCATTGACGAAGCTAACCCAGTAGTCGGCAAAGTTTCAATGGAGCGATGCTTGTGAGCGCAGCTTCTAGGAGTTGAAAGGCCGATTGACCTCAGCTCCGATCTTAACACTTCCAGAAGAGCCAGATGGCTGCGTGGTGTATTGTGACGCTTCCGGTGTTGTATTGGGATGCGTATTGATGCAGCATGGTAAAGTTATTGCATATGCTTCGAGACAATTACGGAAACATGAGAAGAATTATCCAACTCATGATCTCAAATTGACTGCGGTTATTCATGCCCTAAAAATATGGAGGCATTATTTGTATGGCGCGCATGTTGATATCTATACGGATCACAAGAGCCTCCAATACATTTTCAAGCAAAAGGAGTTGAATTTGCGGCAGAGGCGGTGGTTAGAATTGTTAAAAGATTATGATGTGGACATTTTGTACCACCCCGGAAAAGCGAATGTTGTAGCCGATGCGCTTAGCCGCCGATCAATGGGCAGTTTATGTGGAGTTCCACCAGAAAGGAAAGAGATGGTTCGTGAGCTTCATCAATTAGCTAATCTTGGAGTACGTGTAGTTGATTCAGGTAGTGGGAGGGTCAGCATTAACGATCCTGCAGTTTCCTCTTTGAATGTAGAAGTGAAAGAACGACAGTATGAAGATCCTCAATTGTGCCATTATAGAGACACATCTCATGGAAAGGAGAAGTCTTCATTTGAAGTTTCTATGGATGGAGTTCTTAGATACTGAGGCAGGCTATGCGTGCCGAATGTAGCAGAATTGCGCTAGCGAATCCTAGAAGAAGCACACTATTCTCGGTATTCTATACACCCAGGTGCAACTAAAATGTATCATGATCTCAAGATGATGTATTGGTGGGATGGCATGAAGAGAGACATAGCGGAATTTGTAGCACAGTGCCCAAATTGTCAACAAATAAAAGTTGAACATCAAAAGCCAGGAGGCTTGTTGCAAGCCATAGAAATCCCTACTTGGAAATGGGAAGTGATCAACATGGATTTTATCATGGGATTACCTCATTCCCGTGGCAAGTATGATTCTATATGGGTGATCGTGGATAAATTAACAAAGGCAGCTCATTTTCTTCCAGTCAGAACTACCTACTCAGCAGAAGACTATGTGAGGTTGTATCTCAAGGAAATTGTGTGACTTCATGGTATACCATTGTCTATTGTTACAGATAGAGGAGCACAGTTTACAGCTAAGTTCTAGAAGTCCTTCCAAGAAGGTTTAGGCACTCAAGTGAAGCTTAGCACAGCATTCCACCCACAGACCGATGGGCAAGCCGAGCGTACCACTCAGACTTTGGAAGATATGCTACGAGCATGTGTGCTGGAATTTGGTGGAAGTTGGGATGACCATTTGCCGCTAATCGAATTCGCATACAATAATAGCTATCATTCCAGTATCCAAATAGCTCCGTATGAAGCTTTATATGGAAGGAAATGTAGATCTCTAATCGGATGGTTCGAAATAGGAGAAGCACAATTAGTGGGCCCTGAATTGATCCATCAAGCGATAGAAAAAGTCAAGGTGATCCAAGATCAGTTGTTGACAGCCCAAAGTCACCAAAAATCCTATGCGGACAACCACCGACGAGACTTGGAATATCAAGTCGGTGATTGGGTGTTCTTGAAGGTGTCGCCAATGAAAGGGGTGATGAGATTTGGTAAGAAAGCGAAGCTAAGTCAAAGATACATTGGACCTTACAGAATCATCCGAAAGGTGGGTCAGGTAGCCTATGAATTGGATTTTCCTTCGGAGCTTGAATCAGTCCATCCAGTCTTTCATGTTTCGATGCTCCGCAAATGTGTTGGAGATCCCACAAAGATTGTTCCGATAAACAATGTGCAAGTAACGGAAAAGCTAACCTATGAAGAAGTGCATATTGCCATCCTAGATAGACAAGTGCAGAAGCTTCGAAATAAAGAGGTAGCGTCGGTCAAAGTATTGTGGCGAAACAACAATCGGGAAGAAATGACTTGGGAAGCGGAAGAGAATATGGAGTTCAAGTACCCACACTTATTCCAACCCCCAGGAGAGATCCAAGATGAAACACCAACAATATAAGGTATGTATGCTTTATCTTTATGCTCTTGGTCGTGTGTGGCCATAAATATGTTGATATTGTGATGTAGCCCTGTGAGGTGATGCCATTATGGGTTGCTGTGATAGGTTGGTAGTGCCAAATTACATGGGAAACTCTGGCAAAATTTTCTGTCACGACCCAACCCCGTGGGCCGTGACTAGCGTCCTAGCTGGACACTCATAAAAACTCACTTGCCAAATTGATAAACCAAGGACTTATCTGTGTTCAGCATACATTAAGTTATACAGATATTAAAATCAGATGTCGTCTTAAGCGATAGTATATAGCAAAATGTCAAACAGAAGCCGGCAAGGCTGACGGAAAATACATCACCCAATTATACATCTGGACACACACATATGGGCCGTTTCGGCCATCACAACAAACGGGACCGCTCAAGACGCAAATCACTGACATAAACGAACAAACACGACCCATGACCCACATATATGTCTACAGGCCTCTAACAAACATAACAGAATCATATGACGGGACAGGGCCCCGCCATAACCCTGAATATATACATATACATGTATAATGAAAGAGTCTGTACCAATGTGGGCTCCAGAACAAGGGAGCACTCAAAAGCAGCACAAAGATGACCTAAGCTGTCGGGTCACTCAATTGAACGTTTGTACCTACGGGCATGAAACGGAGCCCCCGAAGAAAGGGGGTCAGTACGGAAAATGTACCGAGTATGTAAGGCATGAAGTACAGAACAGGGGATCATAGCCAAAAAAAGAAACTCTCCAGAACCAGTAAAACTGTGTAAAATCATAAATACGTTTCCTTTATGTAATAAAGTAGTATATCTCAAATCATGAATCATACACATATACATATATATACATATATATATACAACGTGTCCCGGCCCTTTAGTGAGGGACTTGGTGAATAAGGTCAGGCATATCAACATCATATACCATATGTACATATAACGTGTCCCGGCCCTTTAATGAGGGACTCGGTGGATAGAATCATGTATGTCAACATCATGTACAGTGTATGCATATAACGTGTCCCGACCCTTTATTAAGGGACTCGGTGGATATAATCATGCATAGCAGAATCATATACCATATATACATAACGTGTCCCGGCCCTCTATTGCGGGTCTCGGTGGATAAAGTCATCATATGCCATCCTGGCCGCCATCCCCGTATCATCATATCATCACATACATATACATATAACGTGTCCCGGCCCGCAAGTGAGATGGACTCGGTGAATAATGCAGTGGAGTACGCACGAGAACATGTCCTGGCCCGGGCTCAGTGAAATCCAAACTGAGGCTTGCACGAACAGAATAATGCGAAACCATATGCACATAAATCAAGACCTGATGGATAAGTATACTTACCGACCCCTGAAGGCTCAGAAACAAGTTTCGGGTCGATCCGACTTAGTATGAAAAAGTTACGAACGTTTGAAGTACAGAACGTTCTATAAGTGTTTCCGAAGCCATTTTTGGAAAATCGAAGCAATAATCATATCAGGTATCTTTCAGATATCATATAGATCAAATCAAATATAAGTTTTGGAATCATATGTACATATCAAAGTATATCAAAGACTCGATGGAACAGTCGAATGTGCTAGCATTAGAAAAATCAAGACTTTAGTCATATCAATTACCTTTCAAATATCATTCGGAAACATATCACATAGACCTTCGGACATCATAAATACGTATCAAAATCATATGAAGTAGCTTATGGAAATCAAGAACGTTAGCCATCCTAGTGGCTCTAAGAGTAGGAATTTCTTGAAACCATACATATACGTTCTTTTGCTCGTTACATAAAGATCATGCCAAAAGAATGAAAGGTAAGCCTTACATACCTTGCCCGCTTTCTACGCTAATCCGAACTTAAGTCTTTCACTTCGCAAGATCTACAACAATATTCATGTATGCCAATCATTAGCCACAAACACTTAGAATCCAATTCTAAACCAACACTTAATCTACCGAAATTTCGGCAGCATTTCCCCTGTAAATGCAACATCCCCGAGAATTCAACTCAGCCAAACATACAACAACAAATCCGAGAATTTAACTCGGCCAACTTAGCAACAACAATGCCAACAATTATTCCAACAATATCGACAATCAATTCAAAACACATTCCAACGTTCACAATTTATTTCTACAAACTTGACGACTTTCCATTTACGTTCAATGCATAATTGCCTACATATTCAAGTACCAATCCGCAACCATTCAAACAACATTCAAGGATACTTCAACAATCCGTACAATATTCAAAACAATTCAACCAATACTCTACTTCATCCGAAACCCTCCAAATGCAACAAGACCAATAACAACACATTTCTTTCATTCAAATTCATGAACTACTCCAACAGCTTACACACTAACAACATTATCTTCCATAAATACAAGAACACTATTTCCAATCCACGTTATCTTCTAAAACAAGTCTCCAACCACTACAACTTCACTAGGATCATTAAACTTTCATTATCAACATGGAATCCATAACAACAACAACCAAATACTAAGCAAAATTGGTCCCTTACTTTTACACACACACACGGCCACACACATACATATACACGGCTACACCTAATATTCATATTTTCATGAATTTCATTCATTTTCACATACCACAACATACAAAACCATCCATAATATATAAAAGAAGAGAAATTCTTACCTTTTTCCTCAATTTTCCACTTGACACCAAGATTGGTTTTCTTGCTTCCATAATTATACCACGTTGAAGAGTGTTGTTAAATTAGTAGGAATACTAGAAGAATCAATTTTTTTTAATCAAAGATTGAAGGCTAAATTTTTTTTCTTCTTTTTTTTTCTCTTGGCCGTGAGGCCCTTCTCCCTTTTCTCTCACTCTCCTTTTTCTTGAAAGTTCTTGGATAAATGATGATAAATGATATGGCCCTCTCTTTTTATCACATGGATTTAAATTTTTACATGGGACTTGGCCCATTTTCCTTATGGCCGGCCACCCTTGGCCATTTTTCAAGCCCAAATTTTTATTTTTATTTTTATTCCAAGCCCATTATTTCATGACAAATTTTTGTAACTCATGAAAACTATTTTCCAAATTTCCATTTTTTCCCTTAGCCTTCTCAATATCCCCGCATCAATATTTTTATGAACAACTTATGTATTATATAAGATCAAAATATTGCCTTATTTCTTACTAGTCACAATTATTTCAAATTTTTCCGAATATGCAAAATACGGGATATAACATCCTCCCCCCCTTTAAAACATTCGTCCTCGAATGTTGAACTGGCCTTATGGTGCATTATAATACTTCGGGGAGGTTTCCTCCATAATTGTCACACACGATCATTTATTATATCCTGCTGTAGAAGCTTAGATTACCTGTGGCGTAGAAAACAATTAGGGATACTTATCCTTCATTTCTTCTTTCGGCTCCCCAGATCGTCTCCTCTTTATTATTATTTGGCCACAATACTTTAACCGGAACCACGTCGTTGGTATATAACGTTCTTACCTAACCATCCGTTATAGACACAGATTATTCCTTGTGTAGTAGCTTTTCTGTCACTTAAATATCATTTGTATGAACACTTGGGATGGGTCACCAACACATTCGCGAAGCATAAGCATGTGGAAGACTGGATGTACCGCTTTTAATTCAGTGATAACTCTGATTCATGGGTGACGTTTGCAGGAATAGTCATTCGCTAACCTGGAATTCTAAGTGTCGACGTCGATTTTCGGTCTTTAAGTATTCTTCTTCTCTCGCTCTTTGTTGCCTTGCTAATGGGAAATTACCTTCCTTATATATGGCACATTCCATATTCTTTGCCTTCGTCTCTTCGGTACCCTTTTCGGACTTTCCCTCCAAATTGGTTTTCTTCTAAGTGTTTATCCAAGCATAACTTTGTTGCTAATAAGCATAATGGTCATGTTCCTTTCCAAGGCCAGCTTATCAGTATCTAAAGCATATATACATGATATTGCTTTACCATTTCTAATCCTTTGTAGTCCAACTATTCTCAGGACAACTCATGATTCGAATTCTGTTAATTGCTTAACTCGCAACATCTTTGGGTTCTTGCCGCAACTTTTCCTTATTTCCTTTCCTCACATTCCTCGATGCCAGTATACTTTTCTATAACATCTTTGGATTAGTAATCGCTCCATCGATCGTTATTCCTTGTTGGCTTTCCTGCGTGGACTTCTTATAATCATAATTGAGCATAGCTTCACGTTAATTGTTCTTTCAGTTCCCTAGAATTTACCCCCATGTTCAATGTGGTTAATGGTCCATGAACTATCTTCTAATACCCGATGGCCTCTTTTATCTTTTATTCATATAAACAATGTGCTTCCTTTCTTCAGGAAGTTATCAACTACCAACTGTTGTCACTTCATTATAATTGTTGTCACCCGAGGCGTCTTTTGGATCTATTATCCTCTTCATTGACCTTGTTGATTTAGCTTGTATACCTTTCTTACTCTCTTTATTGCTTTCTTCTGGAACTCAGGTCCTCATAATTCGTTTCGGATCTAGTATGTTCTCCCCCCCCCCTTTATTAAGAGGGTCCATATACGTCTATGCCATTTAAGTAACCATCGCTTTCCGCGATCCTCTTACAATTGCAGTCCTTTCATTATGGAGTCTATCCTGTCTATCTCCTTGTTAACTACGTTCTCGTATTTAATCGGAATACTCATAAGGGCTTCCATTCCCAACACTTACTTTTCCTTCCATTCTGACATACCTCTGTCCTTTATGTCTAACAATGTCACTAACCATTTTGGTGCATATCCTCTCCAGTTTTCTTTTCTTATTATTTGTAGCATCGATTTCTGAAGTTCGTAAGATGTTACTTTTATTCGTGCGAATCGGTTCCATTCTTAAGTCACTTTCCAGAAAGGCTTTTCTATGTCCAAATCAACTATACCAACATGGCTGTGGAATTATCCTTCCCTTGATAAGTAGTCAGTCAGCTATCGCCAACTTATTTAAAATATCCTCCGTACTTCCCTATGCTTGCCCTATTTCTACCGTCGACCTTCCTCAAATTTGTTTCTCTTTTTGTCCTATACTATCACATTCTAGTACCTTTTTCAGACCTGTCCCTCAGATTTCTACGCAAATAATGTCATGCTTTGCCCGTCAGTTCTTTTTGAGGCTTTTCTTAATTATATTTCTTACCTTTCAATTTTTTTCCGACATTTGATCTCCTTACCTTTCATTTACTCATTTTCTTCCTTTTCCAATTGTCGTTGCATTAACATTTTCCAATCTTACTTGTAGTGAAGTCAGTACCAGTTTATTTCATAACCTCTATACCATACCCTTCGCTTTGTCTCTTGAATTTCATTCAGTTGGTATATTTTATACATCGCAACACTGGTTCTTAGGGTCCACCTATCGATCGATCGAGTCGTAAATGAGGTGTCATATGCATACATATACCTTTATTTCCATTTTTCTTACAAAACATTTCCCAACGCTTATTCAAACTTACTTTGATTCCAGAGCTGCGTTGCGCTTTCTTCTTCTTCACCGATCTAGTCCGTCTCAGCCTACACGACCTCTATAAGGTTTCTAACCACTCCACATACTCTAATTTCCTTTAGGTTACCCCAAATTCCCATTTGTCTCTTATAACTAGATTTGTGGAAATTTTGATACACTTCCCAGGGGGTCACCCATCCCAAAATTGCTCTGGCCCTAGCAAGCTTAACCTTAAAACTTTAATGCATTTCGATGCGTTAATGTTGGTATATTTGCATCCACCACCTCGCACGACCTTTATCACGTAATCTAGAGCAAGTCGGGGTCTTAACAATTTCCGAAAAGTTCTCGTAGCGGGTCCCACCCCGATCTAGACAGGGTCTTTTATTTTTCCTGACTATGTAGTTATCGAGTTAGCCTTTTAAATTCTCAACATTCACTTTTTATCTGTATGAACAGCTACCTCAAACGGTCCTATCAATTTCGGTTATTCTAGCAACCAGGGGGAAATATATAATAAAATAGAGTCTGAATCTATCAATACATATACATTTCAGTAGAAGATCAACGGTATACCTGTAACCACGTCTGGTGACGCCTCCTGGTCCTATCGGCTGGCCAAAGCATATAAGCGGTTCGGAGGACCGCTAGAACCGGGAGCTCCGCCTCGACCTCTACCGCGACCTGCCGGTGTCGGCCGCATAGCTACAGAAGGGGAAGATGAACCAGCAACTGATCCGGTGGGCTGGGCTGAACCACCTGGACCACCCCTAAACGGACACTCCCTCATAACATGGCCCTGGCGGCCACAAGAAAAACAGGCACCGGTGGCGAGACGACATTCCCCCGGGTGGCGCCTGCCGCACCGAGGACACTGAGGCATAGACAGCCTCATCTGACTGAACCCTCTGCTCTGCTGTGAATCTGAGGCCCTAGAGCTCTGACCCATTCCTGAATATCTTGTATTATCAAATCCCTTACTAGTAGACTGTGGGGGTACACTCCGTGTTGACTGAGAAGGATGTCTACTATACTGCTGCTGAGGCTGGCCGCCTCGAGACTCCCCGAAATATCCATATGATCTAGCCCTCTTAGGCTGCCTCCTATCACGATCTCTATCGGGCTGACGCCCTCTATGTCGGTCCTCCATTCCTTGGGCGTATGCCTGCAACCGTGCAATATCCATACCGGACTGAGATGCCACCGCCATACAACTATCAATCAGGTAGTCATCCAACCCTATCAAATATCGGTGCATCCTGTCAGTCATATCAGCCACGATAGTGGGCGCATATCTAGCTAGGGAGTCAAACTCTAGGTTGTACTCTTGAACACTCCTGCCCCTCTGTCTCAGCTGTAATAATCTGTCAATCCTCGCTCACCGCATCTCGGGAGGCAGAAAATGGCAGAGAAAGGCGGCTGTAAACTCGTCCCACACAACTGGAGGAGCATCCTCGCCTCTGGACAGCTCCCAGGACTCGTACCAATTAATCGCTACATCCCGCAGTCTATGTGAAGCTAGTTCGACAGACTCAGTCTCAGAAGCCCTGACTAGTCTCAACGTACGCTGCATATGTCGAATGAAATCCTGGGGATCCTCCTCGGGCTTAGACCCGTAGAACTCTGGGGGATTACAGGTCAAGAAATCACGAACCCTCAAACGGTCACGTCTATCCACATCATCATCCCCTGGCCCGCGTCTGCGAGCCTTCCTTGCTACTAGCCTCGTCAGCAACTGTACACCATCTCTCATCGCCCTATCCTCCGCCCCTGACTGAGGAACTGGAGGCTCGGGCGCTGGAGCCTCTGCAGCTAACGGTGGAGCCGCCTCCTGATCCATAGTGGCAGCGGCTGCTGCTCTAGGTTCCTCTGATAATAGTGGCGTAGCAGAGCCCGCTGACTGGGGCATAACCTCGGGCATAGTCTGGGCCTGGCTAGTCTCTCCAACTGCTGCTGACTTGCCCTTCTAGGCAGCTGTCGCTTTTCTCGGAGGCATCGCTGTAAACATAACATTTCGTCAGAAAGGAGTCATCCTAATAATACAGCTCTATCGCACGATCTAAGATCGAAGAAAGGGTAACATCCTAAATGTCCTATAGCTTCCTGTTAATAGATATGGTGCACAACACACCGATAAACAAGACTCTACTAGACACGGCCTATACACATTCCGAGGACAAACCGCTCTGATACCACTTTTGTCACGACCCAACCCCGTGGGCCGTGACTAGCGTCCTAGCTGGACACTCATACCCACTCACTTACCAAATCGATATACCAAGGACTTATCTGTGTTCAACATACATTAAGTTATACAGATATTAAAATCAGATGTCGTCTTAAGCGGTTGTATATAGCAAAATGTCAAACAGAAGCCGGCAAGGCTGGCGGAAAACACATCGCCCAATTATACATCCGGACACACACATATGGGCCGTTTCGGCCATCACAAAAAATGGGACCGCTCAAGACGCAAATCACTGACATAAACGAACAAACACGACCTATGACCCACATATATGTCTACAGGCCTCTAACAAACATAACAGAATCATATGACGGGACAGGGCCCCGCCGTACCCCTGAATATATACATATACACGTACAATGAAAGTGTCTATACCAATGTGGGCTCCAGAACAAGGGAGCACTCCAAAGCAGCAGAAAGATGACCTAAGCTGTCGGGTCACTCAAGTGAACGTCTGTACCTGCGGGCATGAAACTCAGCCCCCGAAGAAAGGGGTTCAGTACAGAAAATGTACCGAGTATGTAAGGCATGAAGTACATAACAGGGGATCAATAGAAATTCTCCAGAACCAGTAAAACTGTGTAAAATCATCAATACGTTTCCTTTATGTAATAAAGTAGTATATCTCAAATCATGAATCATACACATATACATATATATACATATATATATATAACGTGTCCCGGCCCTTTAGTGAGGGACTCGGTGAATAAGGTCAGGCATATCAACATCATATACCATATGTACATATAACGTGTCCCGGCCCTTTAATGAGGGAATCGGTGGATAGAATCATGTATGTCAACATCATGTATAGTGTATGCATATAATGTATCCCGGCCCTTTATTAAGGGACTCGGTGGATAGAATCATGCATAGCAGAATCATATACCATATATACATAACGTGTCCCGGCCCTCTATTGCGGGTCTCGGTGGATAGAATCATGCATAGCAGAATCATATACCATATGTATAATTGCCTACATATTCAAGTATCAATCCGCAACCATTCAAACAACATCCAAGGATACTTCAACAATCCGTACAATATTCAAAACAATTCAACCAATACTCTACTTCATCCGAAACCTTCAAAATGCAACAAGAACAATAACAACACATTTCTTTCATTCAAATTCATGAACTACTCCAACAGCTTACACACTAACAACATTATCTTCCATAAATACAAGAACACTATTTCCAATCCACGTTATCTTCTAAAACAAGTCTCCAACCACTACAACTTCACTAGGATCATTAAACTTTCATTATCAACATGGAATCCATAACAACAACAACCAAATACTAAGCAAAATTGGTCCCTTACTTTTACACACACACACGGCCACACACATACATATACACAGCTACACCTAATATTCATATTTTCATGAATTTCATTCATTTTCACATACCACAACATACAAAACCATCCATAATATATAAAAGAAGAGAAATTCTTACCTTTTTCCTCAATTTTTCCACTTGACACCAAGAGTGGTTTTATTGCTTCCATAATTATACCACGTTGAAGAGGGTTATTAAATTAGTAGGAATACTAGAAGAATCAATTTTTTTTTTTGAATCAAAGATTAAAGGCTAAATTGTTTTCTTATTTTTTTTTCTCTTGGCCGTGAGGCCCATCTCCCTTTGCTCTCACTCTCCTTTATCTTGAAAGTTCTTGGATAAATGATGATAAATGATATGGCCCTCTCTTTTTATCCCATGGATTTAAATTTTTACATGGGCCTTGGCCCATTTTCCTTATGGCCGGCCACCCTTGGCCATTTTTCAAGCCCAAAATTTTTTTTTTTCTTTTTATTCCAAGCCCATTATTTCATGAAAATTTTTTGTAACTCATGAAAACTATTTTCCAAATTTCCAAATTTGCCCTTAGCCTTCCTCAATATCCCCGCATCAATATTTTATGAACAACTTATGTATTAAATAAGATCAAAATATTGCCTTATTTCTTACTAGTCACAATTATTTCTAATTTTTCCGAATATGCAAAATACGGGATATAACCTTTTCGTAGAATCCCGAGTGTTTAACATTCGAGGAAGAATGTTCCAAAACGGGGGAAGAGTGTTACACCTCAGAAATTTCCCCATGAACGTACAGTGAAAAGTTACAGGTTTGCACTTTGACCCAGTTGATCGTAAAGTGGAATACGGCCTGTAAAGTGATTTACAGACCGTAAACTGCTATGGTCCTACAACCTTTCAAAAATTTCAACTTTCTGCCAAATGTCTAAATGGTTAAATACGACCCAGAATACGGACCGTAAATTGAAATACGGCTCGTAAACTGTGACTGTAAACCACCATGAATCTAGCAAACCTTGCTGGTTCTGTTATGTTTAAGTACGGTCGCAAAGGACGGACCGTAAACCAGAATACGGCCCGTAAAGTGGGTTTACGACCACTGTACACCTCAATCACTATTCATTCCGGATTAGATTTTAGGTTATTAAAAAGAGACCTAAGCTCATCCAATTCATTTCATTCCACGATATTTCTCTCACGAAGCCTCTAGAATACTCTCTACTCTTCATCACAAGAAAACTAAAGGAAATTAGTGATCAACTACATGAAACCCACGAAATCAAGTGTAAGAATCACACTAAAGTTTATCTTTCTCAAGAAAACCCAAAAGAAATGAAGTAGGGTTTTGGTGCTAGAGGAGGAACTCCACTCAAGTCTTGTTCAACCATCATCCAAGGTAAGTTTCATGACCATCTCATGTTGTTTAAGGTGTTGAAAGGTTGAGATACCCGAATTGTAGAAAAGTATAGCAAATGGGTCATAAATGAGTGAATAGTGCCATGGTTGAATGGTAGTTGAATGGAATCATGAATGTTGATGTGTTGAAATCATGAATACGTTATAAATGCCGCTTAGACCCTGAAATAAGTATTGCACATGAGAAAACGCGATAGTAAGCTATAACTATGAATGTGGAGAAATTGAAAAGGAATGGTGGATTGTGGTCAATGTATACAAACGATGATTGTTGATTGCGATATTTTGAATATTGTTGCGAGCGTTTGGGAGTTGATATAGAACACGGGAAAAGTAGCATAAATAAAGGAAGTGCTGCCCAATTTCCTCTAGAAATGGCAGCACGTTTTTATAGTCGATTAACTAACGTTAGTACGAATTCCCTCTTGAAGGTAGAGACGTGATATCAAAGGAGAACAAGCGAACGATAGCTTGGTTAAACATCAAAGGTATGTGAGGCTAGTCCTTTCGTTCCAATGGCATGAATCCTGTGGTGTACTTTCTTTCTTATCCATGAACTTGTTAAGTCCCGAAAGATATGAGCTTATGTCCATAATTAGCTACACAAGGTAATGAGTTAAAGTTTAATGATTCTAATGATGTTATTTATTGCTTACACTCACCTTATATGCTAATCCCTTCAAGGTGAGGCAGAATGTCAATGATTGCTCCATAATGCAATCGGGGGATCACGACCTTACGTCACCCCGATAAAATATGGTTGATCTTGAGCCTTATGCATGTATTATGATAAGTTAAGCATATTGTGATGATATTACTATTACACCGCGCCTATTTGGCCGGGCAGTCACAGCCAAGGCGGGCAGCTATGTGATACACCATGGCCAGATGGCATGGGCAGACACCACTAGTGGGCGACATGAGATGTTACCCCGGACGCGGGAGGTCTGGACGCAGGCTCATGTTATGATTATCATATCGATCCGATATGGACGGGCAGTTTATACATGATGCATATATGATATGATGATGAGCATAAGTAAGACAGCATGACTTGTTTTCTTTATACTTGACAGTCAGATTCAGATGTTCTATACTGATATCTTCTTTACATCATTGTCTTATTTAGTTGTTTATTCCTCTCATACTCAGTACAATGTTCGTACTGACGTCCGTTTTCTTTGGACGCTGTGTTCATGCCCACAGTTAGACAGGGAGGAGAGCTCGATCCATATCCATAGTAGCTGTCAGCTGATTGGAAGCCCTGTTCATGCCCAGAGGTGCTTATGATTATTCTCTTGTGTATATATGTATAGTAATTTATATGTATTTTTGGGCACGACGGGGTCTTGTCCCGTCCCTATGTTCAGCACTCCAGTAGAGGCTCGTAGATACGCAGTGCGGGTTAGATGGTCTCACGAGATCGCTACTGTATATATATATATATATATATATATATATATATATTATTTTGATAGCCTAAGGGCGTATGTACATGAAGGTACCTTACATTTTCATACGAATATGATTTTCCTACAATCTGAGTATATAGTTGATAAAAGACCATTAAATGAGCAAGATAAGTAGTAGCATGAGCGGTGCTCGGTGGCTAGCCCTGGGTACCCGTCGCGGCCCTAGCTGGGTCGTGACAGGCACGGTGTAATCATCGTCATAGCTTCCCACTACGCCATCGTAGTGGTGACTGCCCGGCCAACTAGGCATCGTATATGGGCATAGTTGCTAATGTTGATATAAAGGTATTGTTGTCCAATGGGATTAGTATGATTATGAATAGAAATGTATGATTTTATATGTGGCTCACCTAGATGTAAATGTAATGGTATGTTAAGAGGTGCCCGGGTGGGCTAGTACCGGATGCTCATAGCGCCCCTCCGGTTTGGGTGGTGACAAAAGTGGTATCAGAGCAGGTCTGTCCTAGGGTGTATCTACGAGCCATGTCCAGTAGAGTCTTGGTTATGGGTGTGTTGCACGCCACACTTATAAACAAGAGGCTGCGGGCATTTTAGGAATGATTGACCTTCTTTCTTCATAACATCGTACAATAGAGCTATGATATAAGAACTTCCTTCTCCTTAACCATGTATTGTGTATTTCAGAGATGCCTGTGAAGAGAAAGGCTACGGCAGCCCAAAAGGGCAAGACAGTGGCAGAAAAGCGGGACAAAAGAGCACCACCAACAGTTGTAGAGGAAAGTGAGTCCCAGAATGCGGCTCAATCTCAGTTCTCCCAGTCAGTGCCTATATCTGAGGAGAGTGAGGGAGCCTCAGCCCCAGCTCCAGCAACTCCGGCTCCTCCACCGGATGCTTAGGACATGATTTAAAAGAGGCCATTCATTTGCTTACTCAATTGGTTGCTGCTCAGACTCAGCGGCAAAGAACAGGGCACGGTGATAGGGTCGTTAGTGCAAGGGCCCGCGACTTCAGTAGCTTGAACCCTCCGAAATTCTTTGGATCAAAGCCAGATGAGGACCCTCAGAATTTTATTGATGGAATGTTAAGGACGCTTCGCTTGATACATGCTTCGGACACCGAATCGGTGGAGTTAGTGTCCTATAGATTGAGGGATGTTGCGGTTCATTGGTACACGGTTTGGATGGCTTCGCGGGGAGCTAATGCGCCTCCCCCGGTACGGCAAGATTTTTTTGATGCTTTCCTCCGACACTATATGCCTCCAGAAGTTTGGCGAGCTAGAGCCGATACGTTCTTGAATTTGAGGCAAGGAAACATGAGTGCTTTAGAGTATAGTCTCCGCTTCAATTCTTTGGCTAGGTATGCTTCGGCCGTGGTAGCAGATATGGGTGACCCAGTGCACCGATTTATGAAAGGCCTACGGCAACATTTGATGGATAGGTGCTTGATTGCGTCCCTTCAGGACAATATGGATATTTCATGCATTCAGGCCCATGCTCAAAATTTAGAAGAATGTCTACAACAGCAAAGAAGTGAACGCGAGCATGATAGGCGACATAGCAAGAGGGCTAGATCTTTGGGTCCGATGAGTGAGTTTAGAGGCGGGCACAGACAACAGTTTTCTAGGCATTAAGGCCTTTCTATGACTAGTGCGCCTCCACGGTTTTCAGGCCAGAGATTCGATAGATCTACTCATTCCGGGCCGAGTCAGAGTTTTTCAGGATCTCAGTTCAGAGGTGATTCGGGTCAGGCAAGGCCACCCGTACCACGATGTTCCCAGTATGGGAAGTTGTCACAACCCGACTAGGGACCGCGACGGGTACCCGGGACTAACAACCGAGCACCGCTCGTTCTATTACTCATCATACTCATTTTACGCTCTTTATTAAAATTTATACTCAAATCGTAAGAAAATCATATTTCAATTGGGAACATAATTACTTTTATGTACATAAGCCTCTCGGCTATCAAAATGATAATATACGCATATATACATATATACAGTAGTGACCTTGTGAGACCATATAACCCACATTGCGCATCTACGAGTCTCTACTAGAGTGTTAGACATAAGGACGGGATAGGACCCCGTCGTGCCCAAAATATACATATGTACACAAAATAATGAACAAGCACATCCGGAACAATGGAGTGCTCTCAAACAGCTAACAGCTCCTACTAGTCTGGATCAAGCTCACCTCCCTGTCTACCTGTGGGCATGAATACGGCGTCCAAAGAAAATGGACGTCAGTACGAACATTGTACTGAGTATATAAGACATGAATGAAATAAGCATAGTGGAATAATCATAAACGATAGGGGAAGGATATAACCTGCGTGTGTTCTATAGATGAGTACATTTCATACATATATCGTATATTTACATAATCTTGGAACATGTATCATCATAGCACATATATCATCACATCATCATCATCATCGTTAACCAACGTCCGAGTAACCATCATATGCCGGCCACTAGTGGTGTCATGTCCGGCCCTCTAGGCACGGTGTAATCATAGCAGCCCGCATTAGCGGTGACATGTCCGGCCATCTAGGCACAGTGTAATTATAGCAGCCCGCATTAGCGGTGACATGTCCGCCCATCTAGGCACAGTGTAATCATAGTATCACATAATCATTCATAACTTAACATTTTCATACCTCGCATAAGTTTGTCATAAACTTACACTATTGATCATTTCATAGACATATCATGACTTAGCATCATTATACATTTAGCGTTTAAGACATACATTAGGATTTGAAGTTAACTATGACTATGTCGGGGTGACATAAGGTCGTGAACCTCCGATTATATTATGGATTAATCATCAACATCATATCTCACCTTGAAAGAACTAACAATTTAAGGTGAGTGTACGTAAGGAGAAGCACTGATGAAAAGATAATTAGAATTATTAGCTTCATGGACATCTTTTATTATACTAGTATTTCTCATACTTATGCTCATCACCATCATTATCATGCTCGTATCATATTTCCTTTCTTAATCACGTGCATATGTAGCTTCGTATATTTGGGGACTCATAGTCTCCATCATATAGGAAGATCATGGAAAATTTGAAAGATTCATGCCTTAGAAATAAATGACTGGTCCTACATACCTTTCTCGTTTAGCTATTCCATCGCTTGATCGTTCTCCTTTAACGCTCACGTTTCTACCTTCAGGAGAATTCGGATTAGCATTAGCTAATCGATTACATAAACGTGCTTACTAATGCTAGAGAAAATTGGGCAGCATTTCCTTTGTTTATACAAATTTACTCATATAGTATCTCAACTCCCAAACATCTATAATCACATTCACCATATTATAAGCAACAATCATCATTCATCTACCTTATCCCTATTTCACAATTTCACTTAGATGTCTCCATAATCATGGTCATAGTTCACTATTATGTTCTCTCACATTTAATGCTTAACCCATGTTATACATGTCATTTATAACATATTTATAACTACAACATCTCAATATTCATGATTCATTTCAACTATAACTCAAGAACTTCATCGGTTTCATCTTTGTGACCCATTTCCTATACCCCTTCCACAATACAAGTGTTTCAACTTCTCATTTCCTTAATCAGCATGGAAAGATCATAAAACATACCTTAGATAGTGTAGAAATAATCCTTGAGTAGGAATACTCTTCTTGCACCAAAACCCTAATTCAGTTCCACAGGAATTCCTTGATTTGGATGAACTTTAATGTGTTTCTTCCATTTGATTCTTGTTGGTTTGATGAAGTTGATCACCAATCTTTCTTGAGTTCTTGTGGATGAAGAGTGTGGAATTCTCTAGAAGTCTTGTGGGAGATATAAAAGTGTGGGAATGAAATAAATGAAGTGGGAACATCATTTTATAATTGAACTTAGTTCAGTCCGTCGGGACTTCCACAGACACTTGTACGGTCCGTGGAATATTGTACGGTTGGTGGAAGAGGTCGTGATTCACCATTGGCCAGACATCATCTCTGCTGTGTATTCTACGGACCAGTATACGGTCCGTGGAATGTTTCACGGTTTGTGAAAGGGGTCGTGGAACTCACAGCTTTTTCCGAAGTTGTTCTCGTCGTTTCGTTTGATCTCCAATCCTTATACAACCTTCTTAACACTTGTTTAATACTTCATTAATGATCTAAACATCCCTATAACTCATCCTCAAGACCTAACCAAACAATTCTTAACTCAATAATTTACGAAACCTTTCCTAAACCTCACTCATACTCCACATATTCTTATCAATCCTTATTCCATCAATTCATATAGCTCCAAGATCTTAATGTCCGCATTCTAAGACCGCTAAACATTCATCTTATAGTCTTAAGAACTTCATGTGACCCTTAAGCTCGCATTGGTTCATTCACTATGCGACGACATGAAATTTCCAAGGTGTAGCATTCTTTCTCCCTTAGGAACATTCGTCCTCAAATGTTAAACTATCCGGGAATTCTACAAAAATTTCGCCTGAGTTTCCCTTGTAATATGACACTACCATCCTGTCACAACAACCCATAATAATATTGCCTCACAGGGCTACAACACAATATCAACATATCTATGGCCACACACGACCAAAAGTATGAAAAGTAAGCGTACATACCTCATTTTGTTAGTGTTTCATCTTGGACCTCTCCTGGGGATTGGAATAAGTGCAGATACCGGAGCTTCATACTCTCTTTTGCTTCCCAAGTCATCTCTTCCCGGTTGTTGTTTCACCACAAGACTTTGACTGAAGCTACTTCATTATTTCGAAGTCTTCGTACTTGCCTGTCTAAAATGGCAATAGGCGCCTCTTCATATGCTAGCTTTTCTGTCACTTGCACATCATCTATTGGGATAATTTTCGTGGGATCTCCAAGACACTTGCGGAGCATCGAAACATGGAAAAATGATTGAACTAATTCAAGCTCCGAAGGCAAGTCCAACTCGTAGGCGACATGACCCACCTTACGGATAATTTTATAGGGTCCAATGTATCGAGGACTTAATTTTCCTTTCTTGCCAAATCTCATCACCCCTCTCATTGGCGACACCTTCAAAAATACCCAATCATTAACTTGAAATTCCAAGTCTTGCCGGTGGTTGTCCGTATAGGAATTTTGGCGGCTTTGGGCTGTCAACAATCGATCTCGGATCACTTTGACCTTTTCTACCGCTTGCTGAATCAATTCAGGGCCTATCAACTGTACTTCTCCTGTTTCAAACCATCCAATTGGAGATCTGCACTTCCTTCCATATAATGCTTCATATGGAGCCATTTGGATACTGGAATGGTAGCTGTTGTTATATGCGAACTCAATCAAAGGTAAATGATCATCCCAACTACCACCGAAATCTATCACACATGCCCGTAGCATATCTTCCAAGGTCTAAATAGTACGCTCGGCTTGCCCATCAGTACGCAGATGAAATGCCGTGATAAGTTTCACTTGGGTACCTAGACCTTCTTGGAACGATTTCCAAAACTTGGCTGTAAATTGCGCTGCTCTATCCGTGATAATGGATATTGGAATACCATGGAGTCGCACAATTTCTTTAAGATACAACCTTGCATAGTCTTCTGCTGAGTATGTGGTTCTGACTTGAAGAAAATAAGCTGCTTTCATGAGTCTGTCCACGATCACCCATATAGAATCATACTTGCCTCGGGAACAAGGTAACCCTACAATAAAATCCATATTGATCACCTCCTATTTCCAAATAGGGATTTCCATTGCTTGCAATAAGCCTCCTGGCTTTTGATGTTCGATCTTTACTTGTTGGGAATTTGGACATTGGGCTACAAACTCTACTATGTCTCTCTTCATGCCATCCCACCAATATATTAATTTAAGATCATGATAAATCTTGGTTGCACCTGGGTGAATAGAATATCGAGAACAGTGGGCTTCTTCTAGAATTCTACGACGTAATTCTGCAACATTCGGCACGGATAACCTGCCTCGGTATCTAAGAATTCAATCCATTGAAATTTCGAATGGAGACTTCTCTTTTTCATGAACTGTGTCTCTATAATGGCTCAACTGAGAATCTTCATATTGCCGCTCTTTCACTTCCATATCCAGGGACGAAACTGTGAGATTATTAACACTAACTCCTGTACTACCTGAATCGATTAGACGTACTCCAAGATTAGCTAGTTGATGGAGCTCGTGAACCATCTCTTTCTTTTCCGGAGAAACTTCACATAAACTGCCCATTGATCGATGGCTAAGGGCATCAGCTACTACATTCGCTTTTCTGGGGTGGTCCAAAATATTCACATCGTAATCTTTCAATAACTCTAAGCACCGCCTCTGCCGCAGATTTAACACCCTCTGTTTGAAAATGTACTGAAGACTCTTGTGATCTGTATAAATATCGACATGCACACCGTAAAAGTAATGTCTCCACATTTTTAATGCATGAATAACTGCAGCTAATTCGAGATCATGAGTTGGGTAGTTCTTTTCATGTTTCCATAGCTATCTCGAAGCATATGCAATAACTCTACCATGCTGCATTAACACACATCCTAACCCAACACCGGAAGCATCACAGTACACAACATAACCATCTGGCCCTTCTGGAAGTGTTAAGACTGGAGCTGAGGTTAATCTGTCCGTCAACTCTTGGAAGCCGCGTTCACAAGCATCATTCCACTGAAATTTAACTGACTTCTGGGTTAGCTTCGTCAATGGGGCGGAAATAGAGGAAAATCCCTCTACGAATCTTCTATAGTACCCTGCCAATCCTAGAAAACTATGGACTTCTGTAAGTGTCGTAGGCCTTGGCCAAGTCTTCACAGCTTCAATTTTCTGAATGTCGACTTGAATGCCATCATGGAAAATAACATCGCCCAGAAACGTTACCGAATTCAGCCAAAACTCCCATTGCGAAAATTTTACATACAATTCCCGGGCTCGAAGAATTCCAAGAACGATATGTAAATGATCTGCATGTTCTGATTCTGTGCGAGAGTATACCAAAATATCATCAATGAATACTATCACGAATAAATCAAAAAGTGGCCTGAATACATAATTCATCAAATTCATGAACACTGCCAGAGCATTAGTCAACCCGAACGACATCACTCGGAAATCATAGTGGCCATATCTCGTTCTGAAAGTTGTTTTGGGAATATCTTCTTCTCTAATTCTCACTTGATGAAAACCCGACCTCAAGTCTATTTTAGAAAACCATTTGGCACCCTGTAGCTGATCAAATAAGTCATCAATCCTTGGGAGAGGATATTTATTCTTTATTGTCACCTTGTTCAATTGTCTATAATCGATGCACATTCGTAGGGAACCGTCTTTCTTTCTCACGAACAAGACCGGTGCTCCCCACGGTGATGAACTGGGTCTAATAAACCCCTTTTTAAGCAAATCTTTCAACTGTGCCTTTAACTCTTTCAATTCTGTCGGAGCCATTCGATACGGAGGAATATAAATAGGCTTGGTGTCCGGCAACACATCAATGGCGAAATCAATCTCTCTTTCTGGAGGAAGACCTGGAAGTTCATCTGGAAATACATCCGGAAATTCATTCACTACCGGAACCGATTGGATAGCTGGCGACTTTACTTCGGTGTCATGAACTCGGACTAAATGATAAATGTAGCCTTTAGCTATCATCTTTCTTGCCTTAAGGTAGGAAATAAACCTACCTTTTGGAGACGCTGTATTACCCTCCCATTCAAGCACGGGCTCTCCCGGAAATTGGAATCGAACTATTTTCATTCGGCAATCAACACTAGCATAACATGAGGCCAACCAATCCAAACCCATAATCACATCGAAATCCAGCATTTCCAGCCCAATTAAATTAACTTTGGTCTGGCGATCGCATATCACAATTACCCAATTTTTATACACTTGTCTAGCTCTCACGGGATCACCACCGGAGTAGATACCTCAAAAAGTTTGATTGGCGCAGGCTTCACTCCAATACGACCAGCAACATACGAAGTAATATAAGAGAAAGTAGAACCCAGATCTATCAATGCATACATATCACGGGAAAATATAGATAATGTACCTGTAACCACATCCGGGGAGGACTCGAGATCCTATCGTCCGGCTAAAGCATACACACGAGGCTGAGTGGCACCTGAAGTAGATGCTACCCCTCTGCCTCTACCTCGACCTGCTGACATTTGGGGAGTCTGCCCTACCGGGCGCACTGAAGATGAACCTGCTGCTAATCCTGTGGGCTGAACCCCACTCCTACCATAACTTGAGGGACAATCTCGCATCAAATGCCCAGTCTGTTCGCAAATAAAGCAAGCATCTGTGCCTTGGTGACATGGCCCCGAGTGTAATTTTCTGCACTGGCTACATCGTGGAACTGGTGGTCTCCTCTGACTATAATCACCCCCAAACTGAGAACCCGAAGCTTTCGAACTCTGACCCTGTCCTGAAGGAAAGGAGCGATCAAATCTCTTATCTGCAAATCGTGGAGGCGCACTAGTCACCGATTCGCCTGAATGTCGGGAATAAGTCGGCCTCGATCCCCCTCTATAATCGCTACCTGCCCTCATAGATCTGGCCCTCTTGCTTTGCCTTCTATCAACGTCGCGATCACCCCTTTGCGGATGTCGTTGTCCTTCTAGATTCTGGGCATGGGCTTGTATTCAGGAAATATCTATCCCGTCTTGCAACGAAGCCGTCAAGCAGTCTTTAAATAACTGTGGCCCTAGGCCACTCACAAAGCGATGCACTCTCTCTCCCATATCGGCCACCATAGTCGGGGCATATCTAGCCAATGAATTGAATTGAAGGCTATATTCCCGGGCACTCATATTTCCTTGCTTAAGATTTAGGAACCTGTCCGCTCTAGCTCGGCGGACCTCGGGTGGGAAATAGTGACGGATAAAAGCATCTACAAATTCTTGCCAAACGGGAGGAGGCACATTCTCTTTTCTCGATTCTATCTAATTGTTATACCACAATACCGTCACATCTCGGAGTCTATACGATGTCAACTCCACGGATTCAGTCTCAGAGGCATGAATAATCCTTAATGTTCTCAGCATCTCATCAATAAAGCCTTGCGGGTCTTCATCCGGCTTGGACCCGAAAAACTCTGGAGGATTTAAACTCATAAAATCACGGGCTCTTGTACTAGCTGCCCGATTACTTGGGCCCACATTCTGCCACTGTGCCTGGGCGGCAACCAACTGTGTCAATAAATGAATAGCCTCGGTCACTTGTTGACCCGAAGCAACCGGTGGAGGAACTGGAGCTGAAGCACCTCCTTGTTCTTCTACGTTGGGCGGGGTAGAGGAAGTATTAGATGGAGCCTCATTTTTTGACTCGCCCTCTTCTACATTCATTAGCGGCTCTCTCTCTACGCATCTTTCTGTCGTAGTCTTGCCCTTATGGGGAGCAGTAGCCTTTCCCTTTGGCAACATTTCTAAAATCACAACACACTATTAGGAGGGGAAAATCTTATAACACAGCTCTATCGCACGATCTCTTAAGATGAAAGACGGTCATTTTTCCTAAATGCCCTGTAGCCTCCTATTTATTAATGTGGCGCACAACACACCATAAATAAGACTCTACTAGAAACGGCTCGTAGACACTTCCTAGGACTGAACTGCTCTGATACCAGTTTTGTCACGACCCGAATAGAGACCGCGACGGGTACCCGAGGCTAACCACCGAGCACCGCTCATTCTATTACTCATCATACTCGTTTTACGCTCTTTATTCAAATTTATACTCAAATCGTAATAAAATCACATTTCAATTGGGAACATTATTACTTTTATGTACATAAGCCTCTCGGTTATCAAAATGATAATATACGCATATATATACATATATACAGTAGTGACCTTGTAAGACCATATAACCCACATTGCGCATCTACGAGCCTCTACTGGAGTGCTAGACATAAGGACGGGACAGGACCCCGTCGTGCCCAAAATATACATATGTGCACAATACAATGAACAAGCACCTCCGGAACAATGGAGTGCTCTCAAACAGCTAACAGCTCCTACTAGTCTGGATCAAGCTCACCTCCCTGTCTACCTGTGGGCATGAACACAGCGTCCAAAGAAAATGGACGTCAGTACGAACATTGTACTGAGTATATAAAACATGAATGAAATAAGCATAGTGGAATAATCATAAACCATAGGGAAAGGATATAACCTGTATGAGTTCTATAGATGAGTATATTTACATAATCATGGAACATGTATCATCATAGCACATATATCATCACATCATCATCATCGTTAACCAGCTTTAGGGTAACCATCATATGCCGCCCACTAGTGGTGTCATGTCCGGTCCTCTTGGCACAGCGTAATCATAGTAGCCCGCATTAGCGGTGACATGTCCGGCCATCTAGGTACGGTGTAATCATAGCAGCCCGCATTAGCAGGGACATGTCCGACCATCTAGGAATGGTGTAATCATAGCATCAAATAATCATTCGTAACTTAAAATTTTTATACCTCGCATAAGTATGTCATAAACTTACACTATTGATCATTTCATAGACATATCATGACTTAGCATCATTATACATTTAGCGTTTAAGACATACATTAGGATTTGAAGGTAACTATGGCTATGTCGGGGTGACATAAGGTCGTGAACCCCTGATTATATTATGGAGTAATCATCAACATCATATCTCACCTTGAAGGAACTAACAATTTAAAGTGAGTGTATGCAAGGAGAAGCATTGATGAAAAGATACTTAGAATTATTAGCTTCATGGACATCTTTTATTATACTAGGATTTCTCATACTTATGTTCATCACCATCGTTATCATGGTCGTATCATATTTCCTTTCTTAATCATGTGCGTATGTAGCTTCGTATATTCGGAGACTCATAGTCTCCATAATTTGAAAGATTCATGCCTTAGAAAGAAAGGATTGGTCTTACATACCTTTCTCGTTTAGCTATTCTATCACTTGATCGTTCTCCTTCAACGTTCACGTTTCTACCTTCAGGAGAATTCGTAGTAGCGTTAGCTAATCGATTACATAAACGTGCTTACTAATGCTAGAGAAAATTGGGCAGCATTTCCTTTGTTTATACAACTTTCCTCATATAGTATCTCAACTCCCAATCATCTATAATCACATTCACCATATTATAAGCAATAATCATCATTCATCCACCTTATCCCTATTTCACAATTTCACTTAGATGTCTCCATAATCATGGTCATAGTTCACTATTATGTTCTCTCACATTTAATTCTTAACCCATGTTCTACATGTCATTTATAACATATTTATAACTACAACATCTCAATAGTCATGATTCATTTCAACTATAACTCAAGAACTTCATCGCTTTCATCTTTGTGACCCATTTCCTATACCCCTTCCACAATCCAAGTGTTTCAACTTCTCATTTCCTTAATCAAGATGGAAAGATCATAAAACATACCTTAGATAGTGTATAAATAAGCCTTGAGTAGGAATACTCTTCTTGCACCAAAACCCTAATTCAGTTCCGTAGGAATTCCTTGACTTGGATGAACTTTAATGTGTTTCTTCCACTTGATTCTTATTGGTTTGATGTAGCTGATCACCAATCTTTCTTGAGTTCTTGTGGATGAAGAGTGTGGAATTCTCTAGATGTCTTGAAAGAGATAGAAAAGTGTAGGAATGAAATAAATGAACTGGGAACATCATTACATAATTGAACTTAGTTTAGCCCGTCGGGACTTTCACGGACACTTGTACGGTCCGTGGAATATTGTACGGTTCGTGGAACAGGTCGTGGTTCACCACTGGCCAGACATCATCTCTGTTGTGTATTCTACGGACCTGTATACGGTCCGTGAAAGGGGTCGTGGAACTCATAGATTTTTCCGAAGTTGTTCTCGTCGTTTCGTTTGATCTCCAATCCGTATACAACCTTCTTAACACTTGTTTAATACTTCATTAATGTTCTAAATATTCCTATAACTCGTCCTCAAGACCTGACCAAACAATTCTTAACTCAATAGTTTACGAAACCTTTCCTAAACCTCACTCATACTCCACATATTCTTATCAGTCCTTATTCCATCAATTCATATAGCTCCAAGATCTTAACGTCCACATTCTAAGACCACTAAAAATTCATCTTATAGTCTTAAGAACTTCATGCGACCCTTAAGCTCGCGTTGGTTCATTCACTATGCGATGACATGAAAATTTCAAGGTGTAACAGAAGTTACATTGAGGTCAGTGCCGATCGGGTTCAGAGGTTTGCTATTCATGTGGTCGACCAGGCCATATTATGCGTGATTGCCCCTCAGTTAGTGGTAGAGGTAGGCCCTAGCCTTCAGGGTCGGTATCCGGATCTTCATCGTCTGTACGCCCTATGGGGCCAGCATCACATGCGCCAGTCGGCAATGGTAGAAGCAGAGGGAGAGTCCCCAGTTCTAGCAGTCCTCAGCACCGTATTTATGCTTTGGCTGGACGCCAAGATCTTGAGTCTTCTCCTGATGTGGTCACAGGTATATTATCGGTATTTTCTCATGATGTATATGCTTTCATAGATCTAGGCTCCACATTATCATATGTTACTCCGTATATTGCGGATCGGTTTACAGTCGAACCGGCGTCGATCAAACCTTTTGAGGTGTCTACACCCGTTGGTGAATCGGCAGTAGCTAGCCGAGTATATAAAAACTGTATAGTTTTGGTTTGTGACCGTCGTACTATGATTGACTTTCATGAGTTAAAATGGTAGACGTTGATGTTATTTTGGGCATGGATTGGTTGGCTTCATGCTATGCCAATGTCGATTGTAGAATGAAAATGGTTCGTTTCCAATTTCTGGGAGAACCAGTTTTAGAATGGAAAGGGAATGCTGCGTCACCAAAAGGTAGGTTTATTTCCTATCTAAAGGCGAGGAAAATGATCACGAAAGGATGTATGTATCATCTAGTTCGGGTTCAAGATGTAGAAGCTGAACCGCCGACTCTTCAGTTAGTTCCCGTAGTAAATGAATTTCCGGATGTGTTCCCGGAAGAGCTTCCAGGCCTCCCTCCCAAGCGGGAGATTTATTTTACTATTGATGTGCTGCCAGACACTAAGCCTATATCTATTCCTCCTTATAGAATAGCACCCGCAGAATTGAAAGAGTTGAAGGAGCAATTGAAAGACCTGCTTGAAAAAGGCTTTATTAGGCCTAGTTCATCCCCGTGGGGAGCACCCATATTGTTTGTCCGAAAGAAAGATGGCTCCTTCAGAATGTGCATTGACTATCGACAATTGAATAAGGTGACGATTAAGAACAAATATCCTCTTCCGAGGATTGATGACTTATTTGATCAATTACAAGGTGCCAAATGGTTTTCAAAGATAGATTTGAGGTCCGGGTATCATCAAGTGAGAATTAGGGAGAAAGATATCCCTAAGACAGCCTTCAGAACAAGATATGGTCATTTTGAGTTCCGGGTAATGTCATTTGGGATAACTAATGCACCGACATTATTTATGGATTTGATGAACAACGTGTTCAGGCCCTTTCTAGATCTATTTGTGATCGTATTCATCGATGATATCTTGGTGTATTCTAGATCCGAGGCAGAACATGCGGATCATTTACATGCTATCCATAGAGTTTTTCAAACTCGAGAGTTGCTTGCAAAATTTTCCAAGTGTGAGTTTTGGTTGAATTCAGTGACATTCCTGGGGCATATTGTTGCAGCCGATGGTATTCGGGTAGATAGCCAAAAGATTGAGGCCGTGAAGATTTGGCCAAGGCCCACAAATCCCACAGAGGTTCGTAGATTTCTGGGCTTAGCAGGTTATTACAGGAGATTTGTTGAAGGTTTTTCTTCTATTTCTGCACCACTCACAAAGTTAACCCAGAAATCAGCAAAGTTTCAATGGACAGATGCTTGTGAACGTAGTTTCCAAGAGTTAAAAGATAGATTGACTTCTGCCCCAGTCCTAACACTTCCATAGGGATTGGAAGGATATGTTGTTTATTGCGATGCCTCAGACATGTTGCTAGGCTGTGTGCTGATGCAACATGGTAAGGTGATTACGTATGTTTCAAGGCAACTACGAAAACATGAGAAGAATTATCCAACCCATCATCTAGAATTGGCTGCAGTGGTTCATGCATTAAAGATATGGAGACATTATTTATATGGTGTCCATGTGGATATTTATACAGATCATAAGAGTCTTCAGTATAACTTCAAGAAGAAAGAGTTGAATTTGCGACAACGACGATGGTTGGAACTGCTAAAGGATTATGATGTTGATATCCTATATCACCCCAGAAAGGCAAATGTTATGGCTGATGCTCTTAGCCGTAGATCTATGGGAAGTTTGTATGATATACGACCAAAGAAGAGATAAATGGCTCGTGAGCTCCAGCAGTTAGCTAGCCTAGGAGTTCGAGTAGTGGACTCAGATAGCAGGGGAACTAAAATTCAAAATTTAGCAGTCTCGTCACTAGTAGTGGAAGTGAAAGAGCGACAACACGAATATTCCCTGCTAATGCATTACAGAAATACACTCCCTCAGAAGGAGGAGTCATCATTTGATACACTCCCTCAGAAGGAGGAGTCATCATTTGAGCTTGCAGGAGACGGAGTTCTTCGATGCCGAGGCAGATTAGGTGTTCCTAATGTGGCAGGTTTACGCCACCAAATATTGAGAGAAGCCCATTGCTCTCACTATTCTGTCCATCTTGGAGCGACGAAAATGTACCATGATCTTAAATCTATATATTGGTGGAATGGGATGAAGAAAGATATAGCAGAATTCGTAGCTCAATGTCCCAACTGACAACAAGTGAAAATTGAGCCCCAAAAGTCGAGCAGATTATTGCAAGCTATAGAAATTCCAACTTGGAAGTGGGAAGTAATTAACATGGACTTCATTATAGGTTTACCCCGTTCTCGACGTAAGTATGATTCCATATGGGTGATTGTAGATAGACTCACGAAGTCAGCTCATTTATTACCAGTCAGAACGACATATGTGGCGGAAGATTATGCAAAGCTTTATGTTAAAGAGATAGTGCGACTCCATGGTGTCCCAGCATCTATTATCTCTGATAGAGGGACTCAGTTTACAGCTAATTTTTGGAAGTCCTTCCAAGAGGGTTTAGGTAGCCAAGTGAGCCTTAGCATGGCATTTCATCCGCAGACCGATGGACAAGCTGAACGCACCATTCAGACTCTTGAAGATATGTTACGGGCATGTATGATAGATTTTTGAGGTAATTGGGATGATCACTTGCCACTTATTGAATTTGCTTATAACAATAGTTATCATTCTAGCATCCAAATGGCACCGTATGAGGCTTTATATGGGCGAAAGTGTAGATCCCCAATTGGGTGGTTCAAGGTAGGAGAGACTAAATTGATAGGGCCAGACTTGGTCCAGCAAGTGATAGAGAAAGTCAAGCTCATACAAGATCGGTTATTAGCAGCTCAAAGTCATAGAAAGTCCTATGCGGATAATCATCGAAGGGACTTAGAGTTCCAAGTGAAAGATTGGGTATTCTTAAAAGTGTCACCAATGAAGGGTGTAATGAGATTTGGCAAAAAGGGGAAACTTAGTCCCCGATACATTGGGCCTTATGTAATGAGATTTTCCATGTCTCGATGCTTCGTAAATGTGTTGGAGATCCTACTAGGATCGTACCAGTAAATGATGTTCAAGTGACAGAAAAGCTGACTTATGAAGAGGTACCCATTGCCATATTAGATAGGCAAGTACGGAGGCTTAGAAACAAAGAAGTAGCCTCAGTTAAGGTTTTGTGGAGAAACAATAACCGAGAAGAGATTACATGGGAAGCGGAAGAAATTATGAGATCCAAGTACCCGCATTTATTTCACCCCTATAAGAGATCCAAGATGAAACGTCAAGTTCATAAGGTATGTATGTTTTTCTTTTATGCTTTTGGGTCGTGTGTGGCCAAATTCTATTGCTATTATGTTGTGGCCCTGTGAGGCATTGTTATTATGGTCTGTTGTGATAAGATGGTAGTGCCATATTACAAAGGAACCTCTAGTGAAATTTTTAAGGGGGGAAGAATGTTACACCTCGAAAACTTTTCCGTTGATGCACAATGAATAGACTAACGAAGAGCACGAAGTATACAGTATCTTGATAAGTAAGGAATTATATTTGATGACCCTAGTTAAGATTTCAAAGACGTTAGAGATAAGGGAAGAAAGGTGTCCAAGAGAAGGCAATGCTTACGATAAGTGTCGAAAAGGAATTACGAGTGACAAGTTAACGGTGATTTAATAATGCTTTGGGGAAGAGTTATAACGTCCCTTAGATTGCTAATGAGGTGATAAACAAGTGCTAAGAAGGTTCCATAAGGATTGAAGATCAAACGAGTCGACGAAAATGAACTTCGGGAAACTGGGATTATACGGCCAAACATACTGGCCGTATAAAACATACAGACCGTATGTTGTACCGTACATTGAGCCCAGATTGTCACCCCTCTATGGACCAAATCTACGGCCAGACATACGGTCAGTATAAATTATACGGACCGTATGTTGGTCTGTAGAACTGGTCGGGACAGATTTGGTGTATTTAATGAGGGATCCAAGTTTCATTTCATTTCATTTCCCTATCACACCACTTCTCTCTAAAACATCTCTATACATTTCTCCACAAGAATTCAAGAGATATTAGTGATCAACAACATAAACTAAGTGAATCAAGTGTAAGAAACCCATTAAAGATCATCCAAGTCAAGAAATCTCATTGGAGATGAACTAGGGTTTTGGCTCAACTGAACTATTTCCACCCAAATCTTGGTCCTAAAATATCTAAGGTAAGATTTATGGTATTTCCATGTTGTTTAAGGTATTTGAAAGTTGAAACACTTGTATTGTAGAAGGATATAGAAAATGGGTCTTGAATGTGGGAATAGTGTCATCTTTGAGTAATAGTTTGGATTGAGTAATGATTCGTGATATGATATGATTGTAATCATGTTATAAATGATGTTAAGAACACGGGATAGGAAATGTATATGAATGAACGTAGTCGGGTGTTATGACCATGGATATGGGTGATTGGGAGTGAATTGGGAAATATAGATAATGTGGATAAATAAAGACTATTGTTATGATATTGTGAATGTATTATTGACGTTTGGGAGTTGATATACAATATGGAGGAATGTCGTATAAATAAAGGAGATGTTGTCCAACTTTCTCTAGTTTTAGTCGTGTATGCTAGCTATCCATTTCGATGCTCCGTAAGTGTGTCGGAGATCCCACAAGGATTGCCCCGGCAGGGGATGTGCAAGTGACAGAGAAGTTAACATACGAAGAAGTGCCTATTGCTATTCTAGATAGGCAGGTGCGAAGACTTCGGAATAAAGAGGTAGCATCAGTCAAAGTTCTATGGCGAAACAACAACAGGGAAGAAATGACTTGGGAAGCGGAGGAGGATATGAAAGCCAAATATCCACGTTTATTCCATCCCCCAGAGGAGGTCTGTTATATCCCGTATTTCGTACATTCGGATATTTCAAGGTGGACGTGGTAGGTTAAGGGCAAGACTATGTTCCAAAGTATTTCAATGTATAAGTTGTTATTAGTATGGAAATATTGAGAAAGACTAAGGGTAAAAAGGGAAATTCACAAAATGGTTCATGGTAATATTATGGAAGGCTAGGGGCAAAATGGGGAATTTCAAAGAAATGGTCATGAAGTTACTAGGGCCGTGTGACATGTGAGGGAATATGTGTCCATATTTTTATTTGGTGGAGCTAAATTATGTGTATAGACCAAAGCTTATAAGGCAAGACATTAGTCATCTTTATTTTAATTTAAAGAAGCTTCAAGAAGAAGGGTAGGTGGCCACTTTGTATTGGAAGGGCTAAGTATATATACAAACAAGTGGGGGCAAATAAGACATAATCATCTTTCAAGACAAGAAGTTTGGAGAAGAAGAAAAAGAAAGAAGAGAAATATAGTAGTGCTCAGCCATGGTGCCAAAAATTTGAGTCCATGGAATTGATCAAGAAAAATTATTTTCTTCTAGTATTCCAACTAATTTGAAGGCCCTCATTAACATGAAGGAGTTGTTGGAGCAAGCAAAGCCTTTATTTGTGTAGTTCACAAGCCCTAGCCGAGTAAAGAAGTTGGGTGAGAAAGGTATGTGTTCAATCCTCTTTTACATATGTTATGGGTGGTTTATGCATGTTGTTGTATCAAGAAATGGATGAAATTCATGTAATATATATGTGTGTGGGTGTTGGCCGAATAGTAGCTAGGTGGGTGAGATGTGATGAATTGATTTTATTTAGTAGTTTGATTGTTGTGTTGTGGATTCCATGACGTAAAATGAGGATTTAATGGCTTGAAATGAAGTTGTAATCGTTGTGGTGTCGTTGTGGAAGCTAATGTGACACTATCATGAATTCTTATGTTTGTATAAATGAAGTTGTTAATGTAAAATATTGGTGGAATTCATGAATTTGGAAGCGAGACATTTGTTTGGAAGATTGTAAGTTGGGTTGTTGTGATTGAATTTGAAAGAAGGAAATAGGTTGTTATTGTTCTTGATGGAATTGGAAGGTTTCGGGTGAAGTAGTATGTTGATTGAGTCATTTTGAATGTTATGTGAATTGAATTGAATATAAATGAAATGTCGTTAAATTGTATGACAAAGGTTGTTAATGTTAGAATGCGTCTTGAATTGATTGTTGATGTTGTTGGTATGATTGATGGTATTGTTGTTGATAGTTTGGCCGAGTTGAATTCTCGGATTGTTGATTGATGATTTGGGCCGAGTTAGATTCTTGGGGATGGTGTATTTCCAGGGGAGATGCTGCCGAAATTTCGGCAGATTATAAATGAATTCATTTGAAGGATTAAGACAAGTATATGGTGATGAATCTAATGATTGCATCAATCTTCTTGAATGTAGACTAGCGATAGCGAGCTTGGACGATTAAGCGTAGCTAATAGGACGCGGAACAGGTATGTTAAGGTTCATCCCTTTCTTTCAAAGGCATGATTCCTACGTTACGAAATTTATAAATGTTTCCATATCTTCCTTGTCTTCAAAAGTTAGAAGTCTATGGTCCCAAGGCAATGATTGTGTTCCCTATAACCCGTCAATGTTTTTCCAAAATGTCTGTATCTTTTCAAAACAAAGGTTTATGGTATTGTAAGCTTTTATGACAAAAACAATGGATATGTTTTACAATGACATTGATGATGTCGAGCATGAGAATATTTCTATGATGACTATGATAAGAATGATTTTCCAAAAATGACTTCTGAAATGTTCGTAAAAGGTTCTGTACTTCAAACGCTCATAACTTTCTTATACTAAATCGGATTGACCTGAGACTTGTTTCTGAGCCTTCAGGTGTCGGTTTATGTATGCTGTTATTCGTTGCTCGTCTCATCTTATAATAATTGTTCCTTCAAGGTGAGACAAAGCGGCCATGGTTATTCCATAATGTAATCGGAGGTTACCGACCTTACGTCACTCCGATGGATACATGACTTTCTTTGGGCTCTCATGCATGCTGCTTATATGATATATGTATGTATATGTATATGGGGGATATGGGGAAAAGGGCCATATGTTGCGCTATAGACACATTGCCACCTGGTCAGTTGGCGTAATATCATCCCGGACGCGGGACATATGTGGGGGAGCCGACGTATTCGGCGCTATGATATGATATGTTCTATTTTCTATATATATGAAAAGAAATGTTTTTCAAAGAAAGCCAAGCATGCATGGAATCCGCCCTAAGAGGCACTCATATGTACAGGTTACTCTTTTACCTCATGATATGCTCTATGTTTCCATTCTGTTACTATTCATATTTATATCCCTTACTATGTTACTATTCATGCCTTACATACTCAGTACATTGCTCGTACTGACCCCCTTTCCTCGGGGGCTACGTTTCATGCCGCGCAGGTACACCCAGATGAGTAGAAACTATTATAGAAGATGTTCCAGCGGAGTTGGCAAGCTCCATTTGATCTGGGGTGTTGCCGGGTCATAGTTCTACGCTATGATGTCTTGTTCGAAGTTAGAGACTTTGCAGACAGAGTCGTGGGTGTAGTTTGTCAGTCTTGAAAGCGTCTTCACCAGCCGATGTGTCTTTATATTTTATGTTACAGATTCCACATGGCCACAGATTTTGTTTGAATTGAGTACAAAGAAAAGAAAAATTCTGAAAGCTTTACTATGTTTTCCACTTTTTATTGATGTAAGAGTTTAAAGAGGTTAGGTATGTAATAAGAGTCAGCGGGTTCGCTCGGCTCCAAATATGGGGTCGGGTGCCCATCACACCCTAGTAAGATCGGGGTGTGACAAGGTCCAAGCTGAGATGTCAACGATATAAGGTATGTATGCTTTGTTTTACTCTTTTGGCCGTGTGTGGCCACAAATATATTAATATTATGATGCAGTCCTGTGAAGCTATGATATTATGGGTTGTTGTGGTAGGTTGGTAATGCCAAATTACAGAGGAATCTCTGGCGAAATTTTTGTAGAATCTTGAGTGTTTAACATTCGAGGACGAATGTTCCAAAGGGGGGAAGAATGTTGCACCTCGAAAATTTTCCGTAAGCCTACAATGAATAGACCAATGAAGGGTATGAGTGTGCGATGTTTTACTAAGTAGGGAATGACTGATTATGAATTTTTGGAATTTAGAAAGTTGTAGAATTTCAATTCAGCCAGTGGTCGTAAAGCAGAATACGGCCCGTAAAATGATTTACGAACCGTATACTGCCATCGTCCTCCAACCTTTCAAAAATTTCAACTTTCTGTCAAATGCTTCAAATGGTTAAAAACGACTTGGTATACGGCCCGTAAACTGGTTTACAGACCGTAAACCTCGATCGTAAACTGCCATGATCCTCAGCCAACCTTTCTGTTTTGATATGCTTAAATACGACCACACTATACGGTCCGTAAACTGGTATACGACCCGTAAAGTGTGGTTTACGACCACAGTTCACCCCGACGACTGTTCATTAAAAATCAGATTTTGAGTTGTTAAAAAGGGACCATAAGCTCATATTATTTCATTTTCTCATCTATACCACTCAAGAAGTCTCTAGAACTCTCCAAACACTCCATCCATGGGAATTCAAGAGAATCAAGGAAATCAATGATCATCAACACCAAATCAAGGAAGCAAAGCTTATGAAACTCAAGTAGAAGTTGTCTCCTTCAAGAAATACCAAAGGAGAGGAGATAGGGTTTTGGTGCTAAGGTAGAAACTCAACTCAAGGCTTGTTCCACCATCAACCAAGGTAAGTTTCATGACCATTCCATGTTGTTTAAAGTATTGGGAAGCTGAGACACTTGAAACATAGAAGAATATAGAAAATGGGTCTTGAATGAGTGAATAGTGTCACAATTGGAAGATGGTTGAATGGAATCATGAAAGTTGATATGCTATGATTATGAATACGTTGGAAATGATGTTTAGGTCATGAAATAAGTATTATATACAAGGAAATGGGATAACGAGCTATAACTATAAATGAGAAGGAAATTGGAGAGAAATGGTGGATTTTGCTTAAGGCATATAAATGACGATTGTTGCTTGCAATGTTATGAGTGTTGTTGTAAATGTTTAGGAGTTGAAATAAAATGGGGGAAAAGTAGTAGAAACAAAGGAAATGCCGCCTAATTTTCTCTATAGATAACGATGCGTTTTTAAAGTTGATTAACTAATGTTAATACGATTCTCTCGTGAAGGTAACGACGTGACCTCGAAGGAAGACGAGTGATCGATAGTGTAGCTAAGCGACAAGGTATGTGAGGATAGTCCTTTCTTCCTAATGGCATGAATCCTATAGCATGAATTCCTTTCCTCTTTATGAATTCCTATATTCCGGAAAGCTAAAAGCCTATATCCATAAGTGCCCATATAAGATAAAGAGATATGTTATGATGATGCCATGTTGTCAATGATGTTACTTATTGCTCACACTCACCTTGTGTATCATTTCCTTCAAGGTGAGGCAGAATGCTTATATATGTTCATAATGGAATCGAGAGTTCACGACCTTGCGTCACCTCGATAGAATGCAGTCATGTTAGAGTCTTTATGCATGTATGATGACAAGTGTATTTTGATAAGCATATTATTATAAGTATTTTATGATAAGCATGTCATGATTGCATCACACCGGGCCTAGTAGGCCGGGCAGTCACCGCCAAGGAAGGGAGCGATACGGATACACCATGACCTTTTGGCATGGGCAGACACCACTAGTGGGCCGCATGAGATGGTACCCCGGACACGGGAGGCCTGGACGCGGGCTATGTTATTGATTATAACACCATTCCGATATGGACGGGCAGCTTGCATATTATGCATATATGATATGGTGATGAGTATGAATAAGACAGCATGCATCCCTTCTCTTATGATTGTCATTCAGATCCAGATGTTTCGTACTGATACTCTCATTATGTTATTGTTGTCTTTCTTCATTGTGTATGCCTCTTATACTCAGTACAATATTCGTACTGACGTCTGTTTTATTTGGACGCTGTGTTCATGCCCACAGGTAGGCAGGGATGTGAGCTAGATCCAGATCCATAGTAGCTGTCAGCTGATTGAGAGCACTCCATTGTCCGGAGGTGCTTATGCTCATTCTTTTGGTATATATGCATATTTTGGGCACGACGGAGTCTTGTTCCGTCTATGTGTATTCAGTCTGTCAGTAGAGGCTCGTAGATACGCAGTGTGGGTTAGATGGTCTCACAGGATGTTGTAATATGTATGTATTATTTTGATGGCCGAGAGGCAAGTGTATAAAAAGCATGTATGTTTTCATATAACATATAATATTTCTACAATGTGTGTACAAAGTTAGTAAAAAGGCAGTAAATGAGTAAGATGAGTAGTAGACCAAGCGGTGCTCGGTGGCTAGCTCCGGGTACCCGTCGCGGCCCCTAGCTGGGTCGTGACACTTGGTTGGCCAGGTATGTATGATCACCGAAGCTAACCATGGTCGGGTACGTGAAACACCGAACCTTCGTGTTCGGGTATGCTGTGTAAATGATATGGATATGTATATGATATAGATATGAGTATGAATACGGACATGATACAAATACGAATAAGAATATGTATATGAATACGATTATGGATATGAATACGGATACGGATACGGATGTATGTACACAATCCCGCACTAGACATGGAAAGTCCCTATGAAAGGCAAGTAAGTGCTTATGACGATGATATTACTATCTCCCATCTTATGTTATTTCTTATGTTGCTTATTATGCTTCTATATTGATATTGATCATGCTTTACATACTCAGTACATTCTTCGTACCGACGTCCTTTTGTTTGTGGATGCTGCGTCAAGCCCGCAGGTGGCCAGGGAGACAGGCTTAATCCATAGCTATATTTCTCAGGGACTACATAGCGGAGCTCCATCTCATTCGGAGCTATAGCTTTTGGTACTTTTTCTTTTGTGTACATATTTATGGGCATAGCGGAGTCCTGTCCCGCCTATATGATATGACATACTCTCCTTAGAGGCTCGTAGACATGTGTATATGGTTAGATGTGTTTGGCCTTGTCGGCCTATATTTTGGACGTCATTTTGTTAGCCTCGTCGGCTTATGTACATTGATATGGGCATAGTTGCTAATGTTGATATAAAGGTATGTTTTCCAATGGGATTAGTATGATTGATGAATAGAAATGTATGATTTTATATGTGGCTCACCTAGATGTAAATATAAAGGTATGTTAAGAGGTGCCCGGGTAGGCTAGTACCGGGTGCTCATCGCGGCCCTCCGATTTGGGTTGTGACATAAGCAGACTAAAGGCTAACAAAAATTGGGTGGCATTTCCTTCGTTCCAACAACTTCCTCCATCTAATAAACTACTCCTAAACACCAATAATAGCACCCCTACTCATCCTTCACATAATACTTCCTCAACGACATTAGAATCATTCATAACAAGATTATACCCATCTCATACTAAGAATCATGACTCAAATTAATTTACTATCAAAATACCATATTCAATAACATGAAACAAGTGTAAAACTCACCTTTGATTATGTAGGAATGGTCTTTGGATGAATATACTTCACTTGAGAAAACCCCAACTTCAATTCCAAAGGACACCTTGGCCTCCAAAAACCCTGATGATCTTCTCTACACTTAATTCTACCAATTCTTGGTGTTTTATCCTTGATTTCTCTTGGATATATGTTGATATAGTGGAGGGAATATTCTAGAGTTTTTAGAACTTGTGGAGAAGGTGGGATATGAAAAATAAGAACAAGGGTCGTCTATTTATGGCTGGAACTGGAATATTCCAGAGAGGTGGTTCGGCGAGCGGGTCGATGACCCATCGATGTGTCAACGGTCCCTCGACTTGCTCCGTTGACTTGCGCCTTCAGATCATCAATTACAGAAACATGTTGATAGTGCACAGTGACGGTTCATTGATAGATCATCGACACTGACTGGTTTCTACAAAATTTCCTGATTCAGTTCAGATTACGTCAATTTGATCCGTTCAACTTCTAACCCCATAAATTACCAGAAATACCAATTGATATATTTTTACATAGGGTAAAAGACTTTATATCCCCAAAATTAGGACGGGTCTCCATTCTAAAGGCATACCCGACTAGGAACCATAAGTCCCATTACGACAAAAACGAGGGGCGTAACATTCTCCCCCCCCCCCCCCCCTCTCTCAGAAACATTCGTCCTTGAATGTTAGGTTCTCGGGTATTCTACAGGAATTTCACCAGAGTTTCCCCTATAACATGGCACTACCATCCTGTCACAACAACCCAAAATAACATCGCCTCACAGGCTACAACGACAATGGCAAGAAAACATGGTCACACGTGGCCAAAAGTATAAAAAGAAAGCATTACATACCTCATGAAAATAATGTCTCATCTTGAATCCCTTCCGAGGGTGGGAATAACTGCAGATATTAGGACGTCATATCTTCTTCTGCTTCCCAAGTCATTTTATCTGTGTTATTATTTCTCCACAAGACCTTAACTAAGGCTACTTCCTTGTTTCTGAGTTTCCACGCCTGCCTATCCAGTATAGCAATAGGTACCTCTTCTTAAGCCAACTTCTCCATAATCTGAATATCATCTACCGGCACGTTCTGGAGGATCTCTGATACATTTACGGAGCATCGACACATGAAAAAACTAGATGGAATGATTCAAGTTCTGGAGGTAACTCTAGCTCGTAAGCTACTTGGCCCACTTTGTGCATAATCTTATAAGGTCCAATATATCGAGGACTAAGTTTGCCCTTTTTGCCGAATCTCATTACACCTTTCATCGGCGACACCTTTAGAAATACCCAATCATTAACTTGGAATTCTATGTTTCATCGACAGTTGTCCGCATAAGATTTTTGGCGACTCTGGGCTGTCAATAATCGATCTCGAATAAGCTGAATCTTCTCTACCGCTTGCTGAACCAGTTCTGGACCTACCAATTGAGTCTCTCCTACTTCAAACCATACAATTGGAGATCTACACTTCCTCCCGTATAAAGCTTCATAGGGGGCCATTTGGATACTGGAATGATAGCTATTATTATACGAAAATTCGATAAGTGGCAAATGTTCATCCTAATTACCTCCGAAGTCTAATACACACACCCGCAACATATCTTCTAAAGTCTGAATAGTGCGTTCAGCTTGTTCATCAGTTTGTGGATGAAATGTTGTGCTGAGTCTCACTTGAGTTCCCAAACCTTCTTGAAAAGACTTCCAGAATTTAGCAGTAAATTGTGCCCCTCTATCTGTTATTATAGATACTGGGACACCATGAAGTCTTACTATCTCTTTGAGATATAACCTTGCATAATCTTCTGCTGAGTATGTCGTCCTGACTGGAAAAAAATGAGCTGATTTCCTAAGTCTATCAACAATTACCCAAATGGATTCATTCTTACGTCGAGAACGAGGCAAACCTACAATAAAATCCATATTGATCGCCTCCCATTTATAGGTTGGAATTTCCATAGCTTGCAACAGTCCTCCTGGTTTTTGATGCCCAATTTTCACTTGCTGGCAATTTGGGAATTGAGCTACAAACTCTGATATATCCTTATTCATTCCATCCCACTAATACATTAACTTGAGATCATGATACATCATTGTCGCTCCTGGATGAATGGAACAATGAGAGTAATGGGCTTCTTCCAGAATCTGTCGACGTAATCCTGTGACATCCGGGACACATAACCTATTTCGATACCTAAAGACCCCATCTGCGGAAACCTCAATTTGTGACTCCTCTTTCTGGGGAAGTGTATCTCTATAGTGACTCAATTGGGGATCTTCATATTGGCGCCTTTTTACTTCCGTGTCTAAGGATGAAACGGACAGATCATGCACCGTAACTCCTGTATTTCCCGAGTCCATTAGGCGGACTCCTAGGATAGCTAGCTGATTGAGCTCATAGACTAATTCTTTATTCTCTGTTTGAATGTCACATAAACTGTCTATGGATTTGCGGCGAAGAGAATCAGCCACCACATTTGCTTTTCCCGGATGATATAGTATACTCACATCATAGTCTTTCAATAACTCCAACCATCGCCTCTGCCGAAGATTCAACTCCTTTTGCTTGAAAATATATTGAAGATTCATGTAATCTATCTAGATATCAACGTGAACTCCATACAGATAGTGTCTCCATATCTTTAATGCATGAATAACCGCAGCAAATTCAAGATCATGGGTCGGATAATTCTTCTCAAGTTTCCGCAACTACCTGGAGGCATAGGCAATGACTATGTTGTGCTGCATCAACACACAACCTATCCCGACACCGGAGGCATCACAATAAACAACATAGCCTTCTAATCCTTCTGGAAGTGTCAGGACGGGGGTTGAGGTCAATCTATCCTTCAATTCTGGAAGCTGCCTTCACAAGTATCGGTCTACTGAAATTTTGTTGATTTCTGAGTCAACTTCGTTAATGGTGCAGAAATAGAAGAGAAACCTTCGACAAATCTTTTATAATAGCCTGCTAATCCCAGAAAGCTACGGACTTCTGTAGGCGTTGCAGGCCTTCGCCAAGTCTTCACAGCTTCAATTTTCTGAGTATCAACCCGAATACCATCAGCTGAGATAATATGGCCCAGAAAAGTTACAAAATTCAACCAGAACTCGCATTTTGAAAATTTTGCATATATTTCTTGAGTTCGAAGAATTCCAAGGACAGTACGTAGATGATCTGCATGCTCTGCTTCTGACCAGGATTATACCAGGATGTCATCAATGAACACGATAACAAATAGATCCAGGAAAGGCCTGAACACATTATTCATCAGATTCATGAATACTGCCGGAGCGTTAGTCAACCCAAATTTGTAATGGCCATATCTAGTCCTGAAAGCTGTCTTTGGGATGTCTTCTTCCTTGATCTCAGATCTATCTTTGAAAACCACCTAGTACCCTGCAATTGATCAAATAAATCATCGATCCTCAGAAGTGGATATTTATTCTTAATTGTCACCTTGTTCAGTTGTCTATACTCAATGCACATTCTAAAAGAACCATCTTTCTTTCTCATGAACAAGACAGGTGCCCCCCACGGCAATGAACTGGGTCTAATAAATCCCTTCTCGAGCAAATCCTTCAGTTCTGCCTTAAGCTCTCTCAATTCTGCAGGAGCCATTCTGTATGGAGGAATAGATATAGGTTCAGTGTCTGGCAACACATCAATAGTAAAGTCAATCTTCCGTTCTGGTGGAAGACCTAGAAGTTCATCTGGGAATACATCCGGAAACTCATTTACTACCAGAACGGATTGAAGAGTCGGCGGCTTTGCTTTGGTGTCATGGACCTAGACTAAATGGTAAATATAGCCTTTTGGAATCATCTTCCTTGCTTTGAGATAGGAAATAAATCTACCTCTTGGAGACGGTGTATTACCTTTCCATTCAAGCACTGGTTCTCCTGGGAATTGGAATCGAACCATCTTAGTCCTACAATCCACATTAGCATAAGAAGAAGCTAACCAGCCCATACCCATAATAACATGGAAATCTAACATTTCCAGCTCAATCAAATTAGTTGTAGTCTGACAATCACATACCACAGTCACACAATTCCTATATACCCTTCTCATTATTACCGGGTCACCCACAGGAGTAGACATTTTAAATGGTTTGATTGGCTCGAGATTCACCCCAATATGACTAGCAATATAAGGATTGATATATGACAAGGTAGAACCCGGATCGATCAATGCATAAACATCATGAGTAAATATGGATAGTATATATGTAACGGCATTCGGAGAGGACTCAAGATCCTATCGTCCGGCTAATGCATATATACGGGGCTGCTGAGGGCTACTCGAACTAGATGCTCCCCCTCTGCCCCCTGCCACGACTAGCTGAAATCTGAGGAATCTGCCCAACAGGGCGCACGGACGAAGAAGAGCCGGCTGCTGATCCTGTAGGCTGGGCCCTATCTCTTCCACTCATTGAGGGGCAATCACGCATCATATGCGTAATCTGACCACAAGCGTAACAAGCATCTGAACCTCGGTGACACTGACCCGAATGTAATCTACCGCACTGGCCGCATCGTGGTAATAGCGGTCTCGTCTGACTGGGATCACCTTCGACCTGGGACTCCGAAACTCTCAAACTCTGACCCTGTCTAGAATAAATGGGGCGGTCAAATCTCCTGCCCGCAAATCAAGGAGGTGCACTAGTCGCCGACTGGCCTGAATATCTAGAAAATAGTTGTCTCTGACTCCCTCTATACTCACTGCTAACACCCACAGATTTGGCCCTCTTACTATGCCCTCTATCCATATCACGCTCACCCCTTTGCGGCTGCTGTTGCTCTTTTAAATTCTGGGCATGGGCTGAATATGGGAAATATCCATCCCATCCTGAAGTGAAGTTGTGTGGCAATCCTTGATTAAATGTGGCCCTAAGCCACTCACAAACCAATGCACCCGGTCTCCCATGTCGGCTACCATGGCCGGAGCATACCTAGCCAGTGAGTTAAAGCGGAAACTATACTCTTGAGCACTCATATTTCCTTGCTTGAGATTCAAGAACCTATCAGCTCTAGCCCTTCGAACCTCGACTGGCAAATAGTGGCGAATGAAAGCATTTACAAACTCCTGCCAAACCGGGTGAGGTGCCTCAACCTATAGGACGCCACCTCCGCTGACTCATTATCAGAAGCATGTATTATCCTTAGCGTCCTCAACATTTCATCTCTTAAGCCCTGTGGGTCTTCATCCAGCTTTGACACGAAAAATTCTGGAGCATTCAAACTCACGTGCCCTGGCACTTGCTGCTCTGTCACCTAGACCCTCACTCTATCGCTGATCTTGAGCATCAACTAGCTGGGTCAATATCTGAATAGCATCGGTCATCTGCTGACCCGAAGCACCCAGTGGAGGACCTTGAGGCACTGAGCTGGAGTTGGAGCCCCTTCATGCTATCCTAAAACAAGCGGAGTGCGAGACATATGAGATGGAACCTCATTATGGGACTCACGCCCTTCTATATTTATCGGGGACTCCTGTTTATTTTGTCTTCCTGTCGCAGTCTTACCTTTCTGGGCGGCTGTTACTTTTCTCTTTACCGGCATCGCTGAAACCATAACGCACAATTAGGGAGAAGAGAAATCTTATAATATAGCTCTATCGCACGATCTATGAAGAAGAAGGATGGTCATTATTCTTAAATGCCCTGCAGCCTCTCGTTTATAAGTTTGGTACGTTTCACACCCATAAAAAAGACTCTACCGAACATGGCTCGTAGACACACCCTAGGACGGAACTGCTTTGATACCACTTTTGTCACGACCCAACTAGCGAGCCATGACGGGTACCCGGAGTTGACTACCGAGCACCACTTATCATGCTATCTCTCATACTTAACCTGGACATGCATGATTCTCAACACAAGGCCTATCATGAAAAAATCTCCAAATATCTCCCAAAATATGCATATATACATAGGGCCATAAGGTTACAAAATAATATACATGATATACACTAAGGAGAGCACGAGACATCTACTACCTACACATATGTATCTAAAGCACTGTAATCATAAGGATGGGACAGGACCTCGTCATGCCCCAAATATGTACACAAAAGAATATACCAATAAGCGGCAACTCCGGAGTAGTGGAGTGCTCCTGTATAGCTGCTGGTAATGCTCCTAGGCGTCCGGATCATCCCCCTGTCTACCTGTGGGCATGAACACAACGTCCATAAAAGAAAAGGACGTCAGTACGAACAATGTACTAAGTATGTAAGGCATGTGCAATAACATTATCAAGAAATAAGAGAGCATAAGATGAGGAGATAACCTGTAACCGAGTGCCTCTCAAGGCAGAATCATGCTTGCTAATAAAGAAAACATCATAGCATGTATACATATAAATATAAACTTCCTGACCATATAGGTACGTTGTGACTATCATCAGCCCGCGTCTAGGGTAAACATCTCAATCCTCCCACTAGTGGCGTCTGCTGGGCCATATAGACATAGTGTAATCATCGTCATAGCTGCCCACTATGCCCATCGTAGTGTTGACTGCCCGGCCAACTAGGCACGGTGTAATATTACATATACAGAATATGAAGCATGCATGAGAGCTCAAGTAAAAGCTATAACTCTATCGGAGTGACGTAAGTTCGGGAACCTCTGATTACATTACGGAATAGTCATCATCGCTATGTCTCACCTTGAAAAACCCAATATCATGAGGCGAGACAACAACAAGAAATAACATAAGTGTGATCGTGAAATAAGATTATCAGCTCATAATAGCATCATCATCATCATCATAGGACATGTCTTATTTCTAGCTCATAAGAAACTTTTAATAATCTTAGACTTTCAACTTTGGAATGTTAGAAGGTCATGGAAATATAAGCAAGGGAATTGTATTAGAGGAATCATGCCGTTGAAAGAAAAGGGACTCGCCTTACATAGCTTTACGTCTCTGTAACGACTAAGTGTTCTCCTTCCAAGCTCACAATTCTACATTCAAGATGATCCATATTAAGTTAGACCATTAGAAACATGCTTAAGACTAAGCCAAGGCGACTAAAGGCTAACGACAATTGGGCGGCATTTCCTTCGTTCCAACAACTTCCTCCATATAATAAACAACTCCTAAACATCAATAATAACACCCCTACTCATCCTTCACTTAATACTTCCTCAACGACATTAGCATCATTCATAAGAGGATTATACTCATCTCATACTAAGAATCATGACTCAAATTAATTTACTAACAAAATACCATTATTTCCATATCTGAACACATATTCTACATTCTTCTCTAATCCAAATATTTCAACCATTCAATACCTTCAATAACATGAAACTAGTGTAAAACTCACCTTTGATTATGTAGGAATGGTCTTTGGATGAATATACTTCACTTGAGAAAACCCAACTTCAATTCCAAAGGAAACCTTGGCTTCCACAAACCCTAGTGATTTTCTCTACACTTGATTCTACCAATTCTTGGTGTTTTATCCTTGATTTCTCTTGGATATGTGTTGATATAGTGGAGGGAATATTCTTGTTATATCCTGTATTTTCGAACGTCGGATTATTTGTAAGCTGAGGTGGGGCCCACATGTCAAGATTTTTTTTGGGGGCATGTGACAAGTTATATGAATCGTATATGTAAAGTTAAACACAACTCGTGAAGGGCCCTGGGGCCAAATCAAAGTGGAAGCCCTCCAAACGAATATTTTTAAGAAAACATTTTCGGATGACCTGACTTGGAGGGGCAAAAACGGCATTATAAGTTTGGAATTTGGGACAACTCCCAGACATAAAAGTTGTATATAATTGAAATAGCTTTCCAAAGGTAGGTCGTGGGCCTATAGGTGACATCGGGATAAGGAGATATGAACGTTTTAAGGAAGAAAGGTCAAGATGGGCAGTGAAATGGGCCCAACCCAATTCCAATTCGGGTCAGGCCCATTACCCACGCTTTTTAATAGAAAAAATCAGTTTCTCTCCCTCATTTTCAGATCAAGAAGACCTGGAAAACTCTAGAGAAAAAGAGAGAGGAGAGCCTAGAGAATCCAGAAAGAGAGATTGACTTCGCTATTGATGTGTTGCCGGACACCAAGCCTATTTCCATTACTCCTTACCGAATGGCTCCTGCAAAATTGAAAGAGCTAAAGGTACAGTTGAAAGATTTGCTTGAGAAGGGGTTTATTAGACCCAGTTCATCACCGTGGAGAGACAAAGTCTTGTTCGTGAGAAAGAAAGATGGTTCCCTATGAATGTGCATTGATTATAGGCAGTTGAATAAAGTGACAATAAAGAACAAATATCCTCTCCTAAGGATTGATGATTTGTTTGATCAACTACAGGATGCCAAGTGGTTTTCTAAAATAGACTTGAGGTCGGGTTATCATCAACTGAGAATTAGAGAAGAAGATATTCCCAAAACAGATTTCTGAATAAGATATGGCCATTATGAATTCCGGGTGATGTCGTTTGGGTTGACTAATACTCCGGCAGTGTTCATGAATGTGATGAATAATGTATTCAGGCCTCTCTTGGATTTATTTGTGATAGTATTCATTGACGATATTCTGGTATACTCTCGCACAGAATCAGATCATGCAAATCATTTACGTATTGTTCTTGGAATTCTTCGAACCCGAGAATTATATGCAAAATTATCAACGTGTGAGTTTTGGCTGAATTCTGTGACATTTCTGGGTGTTGTTATTTCAGATGATGGCATTCGAGTTGACACTCAGAAAATTGAAGCTATGAAGACTTGGCCAAGGTCTACGACGCCTACAGAAGTCCGTAGTTTTCTGGGATTGGCAGGTTACTATAGAAGGTTCGTAGAGGGATTTTCCTCTATTTCAGCCCCATTGACGAAGCTAACACAGAAGTCAGTTAAATTTCAGTGGAATGACGTTTGTGAACGCAGCTTCTAAGAGTTGAAGGACAGATTAACCTCAGCTCCAGTCTCGACACTCCTAGAAGGCCCAGATGGCTATTTTGTGTTTTGTGATGCTTCCGGTGTTGGGTTAGGATGTGTGTTAATGCAGCACGGTAGAATCATTGCTTTTGCTTCGAGACGGCTGCGGAAACACGAAAAGAATTACCCAACTCATGATCTCGAATTGGCTGCAGTTATTCATGCATTAAAAATGTGGAGACATTACTTGTACGGAGTGCATGTCGATATTTATACAGATCACAAGAGTCTTCAGTACATTTTCAAACAAAAGGAGTTGAATCTGCGGCAGAGGCGGTGGTTAGAACTATTGAAATATTATGATGTGAGCATTTTATACCACCCCGGAAAAGCAAATGTAGTAGCAGATGCGCTTAGCCCCGATCAATGGGCAGCCTATGTGAAGTTCCTCCGGCAAAGAAAGAGATGGTTCATGAGCTCCACCAACTAGCTAATCTTGGAGTACGCTTAATTGATTCAGGTGGTGCAGGAATCGATATTAATGATCCCACATTTTCGTCTCTGAATATGGAAGTGAAAGAGCGCCAATATGAAGACCCTCAATTGAGCCATTATAGAGACGTATTTCATGAAAAAGAGAAGTCCCCATTTGAAGTTTCCATGGATGGAATTCTTAGATACCAAGGCAAGTTATGTGTTCCGAATGTCGCAGAATTGCGCCATCGAATTCTAGAAGAAGCCCATTATTCTCAGTATTCCATTCACCCAGGTACAACAAAGATGTATCATGATCTCAAGTTGATATATTTGTGGGATGGCATGAAAAGAGACATAGCAGAATTTGTAGCTCAATGCGCAAATTTCCAGCAAGTGAAAATCAAACATCAAAAGCCAGGAGGATTATTGCCAACAATAGAAATCCCTACTTGGAAATGGGAAGTGATCAATATGAATTTTATTGTGGGGTTACCTCGTTCCCGAGGCAAGTATGATTCCATATGGGTGATCGTGGACAGACTCACGAAAGCAGCTCATTTTCTTCCAATTAGAACCACATACTCGGCACAGGATTATGCAAGGTTATGTCTCAAGGAAATTGTGCGACTCCATGGTATTCCGATATCCATTATCACAGATAGAGGAGCGCAATTTACAGCCAAGTTCTGGAAATCTTTTCAAGAAGGTCTAGGTACCCAAGACGAGCCGAACGTACTATTCAAACTTTGGAAGATATGCTACGGGCATGTGTACTAGACTTCGGTGGTAGTTGGGATGATCATTTACCTCTGATTGAGTTCGCATATAAAAATAGCTACCATTCTAGTATCCAAATGGCTCCGTATGAAGCTTTATATGGAAGGAATTGTAGATCCCCAATTGGATGGTTTGAAATAGGAGAAGTACAGCTAATAGGCCCTGAATTGATTCAGCAAGCGGTAGGAAAAGTCAAAGTGATCCGAGATCGATTGTTGACAGCTCAAAGTCGCCAAATATCTTATGCAGAAAACCGCCGGCGAGACTTGGAATTTCAGGTTGATGACTGGGTATTTTTGAAGGTGTCACCAATGAAAAGGGTGATGAGATTTGGCAAGAAAGGGAAACTAAGTCCTCGATACATTGGACCCTATAAGATTATCCGCAAAGTGGGTCAAGTAGCCTACGAATTGGACTTGCCTTCAGAGCTTGAATCAGTTCATCCAGTCTTCCATGTCTCAATAATCCGCAAGTGTGTTGGAGATCCTACGAGGATTGTTCGGATAGATGATGTTCAAGTTACAGAAAATCTAGCCTATGAAGAAGTGCCCATTGCCATATTAGACAGACAAGTACGAAGACTTCGAAATAAGGAAGTAGCTTCAGTAAAAGTCATGTGGCAAAACAACAACCGAGAAGAAATGACCCGGGAAGCAGAAGAGAGTATGAAGTCCAAGTACCCGCACTTATTCCAACCCCCAGGAGAGATTCAAGATGAAACACTAACATTATGAGGTATGTATGCTTTCTTTTCATGCTTTTGGTCGTGTGTGGCCAATTTATATTGTTATTGTATTGTGGCCCTGTGAAGTAATATTATTATGGGTTATTGTGACAGGATGGTAGTGCCATATTACAGGGGAAACTCTGGTAAAAATTTTGTAGAATTCCCGAGTGTTTAACATTCGAGGACGAATGTTCCAAAAGGGGGGAAGAATGTTACACATTGGAAAATTCCCCATTAACGCATAGTGAATAGGCTAGCGAAGGGCATGACGTATACGATGTTTTGATAAGAAAGAAATAGCATTTGATGATACTAATCGAGATTCAAAGACATTTGACGCAAGGGAAGAAGGTTGTCAAGGGAAGCAAAGGATACGTTGCGTGCCGGGTAAGAATTACGAGCGACAAGTTAATGATGGCGTAATGATGTCTTAGAGAAGAGTGATAACGTCCCTTAGATTGGTATTGAGGTGTTAATCAAGTGTCAAGAAGGTTCCATAAGGATTGGAGATCAAACGAGTCGACGAGAACGAGTTTCGGAGAACTGGGCTTTATACGGCCAGACATACTATCCGTATAAAACATACGGACCGTATGTCCAGCCGTATGTCTTGCCCAGAATAAGGGTCCTCACTAGACCAAATGTACGGCCAGACATACGGCCCGTATAAAATGTACGGACCGTATGTTGGTCCGTATGTTCTAGTTGGGACAGATTCCAAGTTAATATAAGGACCCCTCTCTCTCATTAATTCATTTCATTTCCACTCTTCACACTTCAAGAATTCTCTAGAACTCTCTCCATTATTCATCCACAAGAAACCAAGGGAAAACCATGATCAATTTCATCAAACCCACAAAATCAAGTGTATGAAACCCATTAAAAGTTCATCTACATCAAGAAATCTCAAGGGAAGTGAGTTAGGGTTTTGGTGCAAAAAGAGAAGTTCCACTCAAGGCTTATTCTTCCATTATCTAAGGTGAGTTTTATGATAATTCCTTGTTGTTTAAGGTGTTGGAAGTTAAAAACACATGGATTGTAGAAAGATATAGGAAATGGGTCATGAATGTGTGAATAGTGGCATTGTTGAGTAGTAGTTTAGGGTGAATTATGAATATTAGTATGTTGTGATTGTAAATTTGTTATGAATGACATTTAAAACATGGAATAAGTATTATATGTGAGAAAATGCAATAATGAACTATGACCATGATTATGGAAAAATTGGAGTGAAATGGTGAAATGTGGGTAATGTAGATGAATGATGATTGTTGTTTGCGATATTGTGAATGCTGTTATGAATGTTTGGGAGTTCATATAGAATATGGGGAAAGTCGTATAAAAAAATTAAATGCTGCCCAATTTTTCTTAGCTTTAGTAAGCACGTTTAAGTAATCGATTAGCTAATGTTAATGCGAATTCTCTTGAAGGTAGAAGCGTTAGCATTGAAGGAGAACAAGCAAGTGAAAAATTAGTTAAACGAACAAGGTATGTGAGGCTAGTCCTTTCTTTCTATGGCATGAATCCGATGGAATGATTCTTCCTTCTTTCCATGAATCCTCTACATCCAGAAAAGCTAAGAGTCCATGTTCATGAATAGCCATATGAGATAATAGATATATTATGAGTCCAATAATGATGATGATGAGCTTAAGTTTAAAGATTCTAGAGTTCATGATATGATGTTCCTATATAGTTAATGATGTCGATTATTGTATACACTCACCTTATATACTATTTCCTTCAAGGTGAGGCAGAATGCTTATAAATGCTCCATAATGGAATCGGGGGTTCACGACCTTATGTCACCCCAATAGAGTATAATTGTCTTAATTTTCCAGTCATGCATTATGGTAATAGTATGATGAGAATATGATAAGTCTATGATATGTACATGATGCTATCACACCGCGCCTACATGGCCGGGTAGACACTGCTAAGGCGGGCAGCATATACACCATGTCCAGATGGCACGGGCAGACACCACTAGTGGGCGGCATAAGATGGTACCCCGGACGCGGGAGGCATAGACGCAGGCTAATGAGTATCACACCATACCTATATGGACGGGCAGCTTATACATTTATGCATACATGATATGATGATGATTGTGAAGTAAGCCACAATGCATTATTTCTTTTATAAGTAACAGTCAGATACAGTTGTTCCTTATTTGATGCTTCCTTTATCTCATTGACGTATTATTATTACTTATGCCTCTCATACTCAATATAATGTTCGTACTGTCGTCCGTTTTCTTTAGATGTTGTGTTCATGCCCATAGGTAGACAGGGAGGTGATCTTGATCCAGACTCGTAGGAGCTATTAGCTGACTTGAGAGCACTCCATTGTTCCGGAGGTGCCTTTGATCATTCTTTTGTGTATATATGTATATTTTGGGCACGACGGGGTCCTGTCCCGTCCCTATGTCTAGCATTCTAGTAGAGGCTCGTAGATACGCAGGTGTGGGTTATATGGTCTCACGATGTTACTACTGTATATATATTATCATTTTGATATCCGAAAGGTTTATGTATATAAAATTATCTATGTTGCCAAATGAAAAATGATTTTCTTATGAATTTGATAAAATAAACGCTTAATGAGTATGATAAGTAAGGGAATGCATGGTGCCCGGTGGTTAGCCCCGGGCACCCGTCATGGCCCCTAGCCGGGTCGTGACAACTTCTAACTATCCACACATATCTACGAGCCTTTACATAGCATACAGGAATCCATAAAGACGGGGCAGGACTCCGCCATGCCAAGTATATACATAAAAGATGTAATACCAACAAACTGCACCTCCTAAGCAAATTGAGCACTTCTGAGACTCCGCTGATAAAGCTCCTAAGGATCAGATCCGTCTACCTGTCTACTTCGTTTTAGAATTCTAAATCTTTAAGTTTTCACTAGGCTCGCTCCTAGTCTCAGAAATGAACCTGCAAGGGTAAAATTGTCAAAACGCACATAATAACCTAGTGGGTCGTTACACTTATCTTGGTGTATTTCAATGGTAGGAGCAGAAAACCTTTCCACTAGGACTTGAGAATATGAAAAGTGGAATTAAAAACTAAAGTCCCGTATTCATACTTATTACTGAGTCGGGATTTGTACGGGCACTATGTACGGCCCATACAATATGGCCATACTCATACGACAAATTCCAGAAACTTACGATTTTCATGAAAGGAAATACGGTTTGAAAATGCGGCCCATACTTATTTGTACGGTCCGTATAAAATGTATGGTCAAGAAGTACGGCCCGTAAATAAATGTATATTCCATACATCTTGACCGTATCTCGATTGACAAATTCCAATGACTTGGATTTTCTGGGGGCAATGTACGCCCAATAAGTACGGGTTGTACTTATAAGTATAGTCTGTATAATTTGACGCAAAACATGAATCACTCAATTGTAGCAAATTTTCAGTCCTAACACTTCCCATCTTAGTTTCTAAGTCCCTGAATCATGAATAAGCTTAGTTTAAAGGCACGAGGTGTTACACCTCGGATACGAACCAAATATGTACACCAATATAAAAACACGCTACAAAACCACCCGTGCTCTCGAAATTTTCAACGGAGATCATTTTGACTCGATCAACCCCTAAAACCCTCAAAAGTCAAGTTTCCAACCAAGGACCCAAAACGCTCTCGAGTGCCTCGGGAACCAAACAAATCACCCCATCAATGTGACACCTCGTACCTTTAAACTAAGCTATGTTCATGATTCAGGGACTTAGAAACCAAGACGGAAGTGTTGGGATTAGAAAATTTGTCTCAGAACGGTAAAAGGATGTGTTACCTCAATTGTACGGGCCATACTTCGTGGACGTACCTCACAGGGAAAAATTAGAAGTCACTAGAATGTGACATTCCAGGTACAGCCAACATGTATGGGCCATACATTTATGTCCGGGACGTACTTCTAGCCGTACTTTATGGTCGTACATTTTATACGGACCATACTTTCAAGTCGTATCCCGCAATTGAAAATATCACTGGATTTTGACAATCCAAGTACGGCCCATTGTACGGGCCATACATTACTGTACTGGCCGTACATGGTGCCCGTACATTTCTCGTTTCAGTGAAAACTATAAATACGTGGGTTCAGTCCAAAAATTATATTTTCATATTCTCAAGCCCTAGAAGGAAGTGTTTCTCCTCCCATCACTCTCATATGCTAAGGTAAGTCTATTCCAAGCCTTTCAAGTGCATTCTAACCTATGTCCATGATTTCTAAATGAGAATTCATTATTCCTAACCTAGGGTTTTTAAGAAAACCCTATCACAAGGATTCAAGACTAAGGCTTTTGGGATTCTCCTCAAGCTCAAACCACTAGTTACAAGTTTTGGAGCATTAACATGTATATAGGGTTTCTATGTACGTGTGGGTACATCATTGTTCTTCCCCATGCCACGTTCTTCCATGATTATATGAAAGTTTTACAAAAACTAGGGTTCTAGGCATGTTCATGATAACCTTATGATTAATTTGTTATTGTGTTCTTAATATTCCATTTTGGTTATTGAGAATCTGTCTATAATCCATGCAACCCATACTTTTCATTCCTTGGGTTCTTAAATGCAAGATATGAACTTTTAATCTCATTTTGATGAACTCCTACATGCTTCCATGTTTTCATACAAGTTTTATTATATATCTATCTTCATGTTATAATACAATCGCGAATCATGTTTACAACCATGTTTATATAATGCATGGGCTACTAAGCCAATTATATCCATTTCATGTTTTGGGAGTTGCAAAAATTACCGAGAAAACTCGGACAGCCTGAAACTACGTATGCCAGTGTAGGATAAGGATCGCTCCGCCCATGTCACGACCTAACCCGCCATGACTGGCACCCAACTAAATCCTAGTGGGTGAACCAACACATAATACCTCTATTCATTCAAGTCTAATTTTATATTAAGCAAGCCAAACGATTATACTCATTCATGCATCAATTAAATGGGTAAGTCATGCCATAAAATACTAAAAAAGTTGCGGAAGTCTAACTATTACAAATTCCCCAAAATCTTAAAGTCATCGTACAGGACTCTAAGCCAAAACACGTCTAAGAACTGAAATCTATCTAATGAATATCCATAATGTCCAGAAAAGAAAAGACATCATATGTAGAAGATCCTCGGGCGGCCTGGCATGAGAAGAATCTCACCCCAAAATCTGTCAGCAAATCTCCTCCACGCTAGATGTGAGGACGAGTAGCGGTCTCTATATCAAAATCTGCACTCAAAGAATGCAGCAAGGTAGTATCAGTACAAACGCTATGTACCGGTAAGCATCACAGGCCGACTAAGATTAGTATCATGCATATCATATGAAATCAATAAAATAAACAAGCCAGTCAATCATACACGAATATCAATGCATCCCAACAAGTCAACCACAGACAAACAATACAAATCACCGGATTGCCAAGAATCACAAACACGTTAGCTACCACGGAGATAAAAGTACACTATTCCCCCGCTCACTGTACACATATGATATATGATGTCATAGCTCAGTAGTCATGACCTGCAGGGGACCCATGGTGTCTATGTACCACTCGTTCCGGAACACTCCTCAGACCCGAGCACAACCTCCGCTCTGGAACGAACCTCGGACGCGGGATATAACAATAAACCTCTTGTTTTCGAAACTAGCCTTGGACCACGAGCCCATACTCTAGGCCACATATGTGCCTTGTTATACCTTCTCAATATCCATATTCACCTCATCTTTCATGTCACACTACTCTCGAGAAGACTATATGTTACACCCCGCGTTTTCAGAGCAGGAGTATGACATTTACCTCACCGTAGTAAGGGAGTGTCGGAGACGTCCCATAATGTTTTGAAAAGCACAAGCCATGGAAAGTACGTAACAACGAAGAAAGAGGGTGAATTACGATCTCGTAAGCCGTAATCGGGAAAGAGTATTTTGAAACACGAGAACATGATCATTATTAGTATAATAAGTGATAAATATCATGTATGGAGAGTTTCGGAATATTTCGAGATCGAGCAAATTGAAGAAAATAAGTTCGATGAAAATTTGAGAAATGCTGGAAAGATTTTTAGTCAAATTTGGAGGGGTATATCTCCATGTATATTTGGAGTTTTAAGGCGTTTCAAAAGCCTAAAATGAAGTTCGTCGAGTCTAGTTTGTAATGCAACAAACCGCTCATCGATAGGGCGTCGGAGTAGATAATTATAGACGTTACAAACTGAACTGTCGCGCAGAAACAGAGCTGCTACAGCACTGCTACAGCACTGCTACAGTACTGCAGCAGTACTGTAGCTACAGTACGTCGGCCCACCCTCTATAAAAGGGCTAAAAACCCCCCATTTTGATCACAAAAAAATGCTACAAAGTTCCAGAAAATTCAGCCATTAAAAGGCTCTTAATCTCACATAAAAGTGAAGATTTTGGGCGAAATTTCAAGCTACGAAGTACTAATCGAAGTCCGGGCAACGCATAGTCACAAATATGATTTCATTTTGGAGTTGGAGTGGCTTGGAAACAAGTAAATGTTGAAGATTTGGCTACCTTCATGAAAAACAAGGTATGAATTTGTTGAATCTCTTTCTCTATCAATATGAATTAAGAAATAATGGCAAGAACAAGGTGATAGTTTGTTGTATTGATGTTGTTAATTTGTCGGTTGAGATTTGAAGAGAAATTGGACGAAATATACATATATCTATCTTGTAGGATGTTGGGGATGTTATTATTGATGTTGTTAGTACTAATTTCAACTTCTTTACGGAAATAAAGTTATTAAATAGTTGCATCACAAGTGGGTTGGTTGAGAAATTTGGAAAATAGTGTGTGGGTTGTTTTATGGCATATGTTGGTGTTGGAAATGATATTACGACTATTGGTATTGTTGAAGAATAATGAGCAAGTTATATTTAGTGTTTTAGTTGTTGTGTTGTAGATTGCATATAGCAAGTAAAGACTTGATAAGTGTGGTAAAGTATTGGTAATTGGAAGATTATGTATATTGAAGAATAATGTTCTTGCATGGATAGTATGTAATGATATTGGTATGATGTCGTTGGAATATATACTATAAGGTTGTTATCGTGTTCATTGGAGTCGGAAGGTTTTGAAGAAGGTAATAAATTGAAATCATGCATCTTGGATGAAATATGTGAATTGCTAGTGCGATTGTTGATTATGTTAATAGTTTGGCCGGGTTTGAATTCCCGGATTGTGTTGGTTGAGAATTTGGCTATGTTGAATGTTGAGGATGGTATATTTACAGAGGAAATGCTGCCGAAATTTCGGTAGCCAAGTGTTTCCTTAAGATTTCAACTCTAAGTATACTAATGAGAGTTTTGGTAAAAACGACCAATTTGCAGATTTTGACGAAATTGTGACGTGAATTTGGAATAGCAAAAGGAGCGGAAAGAGGTATGTAAGGCTTCACCCTTCTTTCTATGGCATGTCTTAGGTGTAATAAGTCGGGTACGAGCCTCGGGGACAACTCTGTTCCCCGGAATCCGCACCTAAAGTTTTCTCCTTTTTGTTCAATAGAATTGAATTAGAAAGTGTGTCAATTGTGGGAAAAACCTCCTAAACCCTTAGCACTTGTATAAATGGGACCCGATTACCCTAAGATCCTCACAAGTAACGCTATGACACGTAATATATGTAAATCGTATACGCTACCTCATCCGGCCCGAGGTGGGCCCGTTACTCTCAGATTTTCCTTATAGTCTTGCTTGACTTACTTGAAGTGAATCTAAAGGGAAACTTTAATCCCGATTTCGTTACCAAATGATAAGTACTATGACTCCTCTAACGAGGATACTTCCATGACGATAATGATAACAATGATGTTAGATAAGAGGATATGCCTATGATACGTACTACCAGAACGACTCTATGACTAAGATGACTAAGCTAAGTATCTTATGTAAACATGAAAATGATAAACTAATTTTCGAATCCTATTTATATTCCCTAGCTATGACTTCACTTTCTAAAGACTTCCAAGCCTATGAACTGTCATCTATGACGCCCACGATTTCATTCTACGTTTACTTTAATACTATTCTCCGTTGACCATCTCACCTTAAAATATTCGTCCCTTCGAGGTGAGACAAGAGCGATCATGAGTATTCCATAATGTACTCGGAGGTCACCGACCTTACGTCACTCCGATGGCTACATGATTTTCCCTTGGGCTCCCTTGTGTGCTTATATGATGTATATTTATATAAAACATGTATATTTATATAAGATATGTATATATATATATATATATATATATATATATATATATATATATATATATATATATATATATATAAAACATGTATATGTATATAAGATATATATATATAAGTATATAAAATATGTATATGTATATAAGATAAGTAAATGTATATAAGACATGTATATGTATACAAGCTATGTATATGAATACAAAAATATGTGTACGTACATAAGATGTGTATATGCATACAAAGTACATATATGCAAGCTATGTATATGAACCTGGGCTGGGGGGAAGGGATACATGGGGGAATGGGAAAGGAAACATGTTTCATTGCTACCTGATCAACTGGCTTATCATCCTGGAGGCGGGGTGCCCGGACGCGGGATATATGGGTGAGCCGGTGTATATCGGCGCTATGTGGGTGAGCCGACATTGCTCGGCGCTATGATATGACCTACCATGTCATGACCAGACATGCTATGATAAGATATGCTATGGTAAGCTATACTATGACATGATATGCTATGATCTACCACGACAGGACATGATATGACAAGCTATGCTATGCTATGATACGCTATGACATGTTATGCTATGGTGAGACATGCTATGACACGCTATGCTATGACACGACACGCTATAACATGCTATGCTATGATATGATGAACTATGATATGATATACTATAGCCTGACATACTATGACACGATATATTATAACGCGATATGCTACAACAAGACAAGATAAGATATGATACGGTATGATAATACATGACATGGTATAAGTTCTATTTTCTATGTCCTATGACTCCATGACATTATTAATTATACACTATGTTATTGCTTGTGTTATCTTCCATGTCTTACATACTCGGTACACTATTCGTACTGACGTCCCTTCTTGTGGACGCTGCGTTCCATGCCGCGCAGGTCGGCAGACAGGTGGACTTGATCCTTAGGAGCTCTACCAGCGGTACTCTACAGCGCTCCAGTTGTTCCGGAGCCTCACTTCAGTGGTACTATTTTGTGTATGTATTCTTGGGCACGACAGTACTCGGCCCTTTCTATGTATGAGCGTACTATGTCTAGAGGCTCGTAGACAGATATGTACAGTCAGTCAGGTACAGTTAGATATATGGTGTTTTATCATGTTAATGTTGTTGTATAAAGTGATAACGAAGTTTACTAGTCTTTGTTCATAATGACGCTGCTAATGTTAATGTTCAAAAAAATATATATATGGCACCGTTCATACGGCTTGCTAAGAGGTAAAGGCAAAACGATAGACAAGGGGTGCTTGGTACAAGTATCGGGTACTCGTCACGGCCCCTAGTTGGGTCGTGACACTATATTAACTTCTCATCACAATACAACCACTGCAGATTAAATCACACAGGAATAATGGCATGAAGCCTACACAACATTCAATCTCAAACACATATAAGCTTAACCACACAATATCATGTAATGAATACTAGACATGCTTTCTCCTAATGAAATCACAAACATATATTCAACTAACTAAAGTCTAACTCAAGTAAACCGTAACCTACCTCAAAGCAGAGCTGGAAAAATGCGAGCCACTCTGCTACAGCCTTTCCTTTCCTCAAAGCCTCAGAGCGCTCAAAGTCTAGAAATAGAGGGCTCAATGAGTCATAATACTCAATCACAAGTTCCAACGCAATAAATACCCTTCCCTTACCCCATTCCAAAGGTTGGATGATTTTCTAGGTGATAAACAACCTATTTAGACTCTTAGAAATCATTAATCATCACTTTATAACAACATTAATCAATATTTCCATTACAAACAGTTTTCTATGGAAAGACGCCATTTTTATAGAACCCTAGGTCTCCAATCACTTAGTTTATGTCTCTAAACGTTCAATTTATGGTCAAGAACAACTAACCCAAGAATTTACATTATAACCAAGCGATAAAAATCATGACCCAACCAGTTTAGAAGTTACATTAATATTCTAGGGTTTCTAATTCAATTTCACCATTGAAGACCTATGAGGATGATTATAATCATAAAGGGGAAAGAAATGATAAAATGGAAGCAATGGAACTTACCTTAGAAGATTGTCTTGCCCTAGCTTGGAATTTCTCTCTAAGTGTTTGTTGGGAAGTGTGTTGGGGTGTTATGAATGAGAAAATAAAACTAAGGAATTTAACACCCGCATTTTGCCTCCGGTCAACGGTTGCGGCTGTCGCTACGCCCGCTGCAGCGGTCCCGCTATAGCAGTCAAGTGACCGCTATAGCCCCCCACTTTATCGACTGACCATTATGGCGGTCGGTTCACCGCTATAGCGGTACCACCATAGCGGCCACTAAAGAAATAGTTGGCCGCTGGAAGCGGTCGAGGCACCGCTATAGAGGTACCGCCGCAGCAGGAAACCCACCGCTGTAGCGGTCCATTTTGGGCAGTGAGGTCGTTTCCTATCCAGTGCTTCCCCCTACCACCCCATATTTCATCCAAGGCCTTAAAACACAAAACGAAACATGCATACATACAAAAGGACGCCCTACGAATCCAATCGCGGCCTCGGAATTCCCAATGGATTCCTAAATTTCCATAACGACCAAAAAGGTCGTTACAGCCCAGTTAGGACGATTCCATCATGTTTACACATTGCGGGGTATTGGATCTATTCATGTTCATGTTCATGTTCATGTCTTGTACCCCGACAAGGTACGGGATGGCTTAGATGGTTGGGCAGAGATCACACGCTACGTACTTGCGTGGTGATTACATGTCAATTATACTAAGGCTCTCCCCCTTAAAATGTTTACTCAAGTTATATGTATATTCATGTCAGATATACTCATGACCATGTTCAGCTTACAGTTTCAGTTTTAGTTCTATTATTTCATGTGTCATGTTTATTTTATTCAGCTACATTACATACCAGTACAATTCGAATGTACTGACGTCCCCTTTTATTTGTCCGGGGGCCTGTATTTCATGATGCAAACTTACAGGACGACGGATCAGCTGATTAGGACTTTGCACGTATCAGCTACTGGTGAGCCCCATCTCATTCGGGGTTTTATCTTTATTTACTTCATGTCAGTTATGCAGTTAAGATATGCCGGGGGTCTTGTCCCGGTAAACAGTTTAGCAGTCAGACTCATGTCAGAGGTTTCATAGACTAGACTAGATCAGTTATGTCATGTCAGATGTTCAGAGTCGTATAGCCAGTATTGGCTCAACATATTTATATTCTCAGACTATTTCTGCATCATGATATAAACAGTATTTTCAGTATTACTATGATATCACATGTTTTATTTAGACTATACATGTGTTAAAGTGTATTCCGCATCAGTTCATGCCTCATGTTGATTCAGCAAGCCATGTGGTTCGCTCGTGTCACGACCCAACCGAAGGGCCATGATGGGCACCTAGAGCTAACCTACCGAGCACCTCTAATCATACATCTCATAATCGTTTCTAGGTTGGCCACAAAGCTAGCTCATGGGCATCATACTCCGTAAGAGCATATATCACAAGATAATGGCACATCTCTATATAATCAACAACAACTATGCTCATAGACACAAGCCAACAAGGCTGCCAAAATATTATACAATAATATGAACTGGTAAGGTTATGAAACGTCTAACTATCCACACTTGTCTACTAGCCTCTACATAGCATACATGAATCCATAAAGGCGGGGCAAGACTCCGCCATGCCAAATTCCTAACGCAAGTCATTTTGACTCGGTCAACCCCCAAAACAAAAAAAGTCAAGTTTCCAACTAAGGCCCCAAAATGCTTCCGCGTGCCTCAGAAACCGAACCAATCACCCTACTAAGTTATAAATGACTCTCCAACCTTTATGGAATCAATGTAATTCCCAAAAAGGTTCGTTTACCCAAAATTCAACTACTGGTTAACGGTTTTTAACTTTAAGCCTCTAGTTTCCTCAAAACCAAATCGGACCACCTAGGGAACGGCGCTACCCATTCTCAAAATTCAAACATGCTCTAACGGAGCTAGGAGAAGGGTCAACTGGGGTAAAAGGGTCAAAAAGTCTAAATGACCAAACGGCTCACTACAAGTTGCAAATAACTGGTATTCGGTAATGTTTAATGGCAAATCTCAAAGATTCTTTCACTCTATCCGGGAAGTCAAACAAGGAGATCCATTATCCCCTACCTTGTTTTATCCTATCTACAGAAGTTTTATCAAGAGCCTTGAATTCTTTATTTGCAAATAGCAGATATAATGGTTATGAATTGTCTACATGGAGCTACAAACTAAATCACCTTACTTATGCAGATAATACAATTATTTTTGCCTCAGCTGAAAAGACGTCACTAAATATGACAATGGAGATACTGTAGAAGCATGAGACTGTTTATGGGAACTTGATCCAACAGGTGGAGTAGCTTATCATTTTTTCTAGGGTATAATCCCCATTTAAGTATCCGAGATGTCTAATTTTCATACTAGAAAGAGGAAGATCTATTATAATGATCTAATCAAAAAGGTCATAAATAAACTCCAGAACTGAAAAGGTAAACTACTATCATATGGAGGGAAAGTTGTTCTAATCACTACTATACTACAAAGTGTTCCAATTTTTGTTCTTTCAGCTGTAGTACCACCAAAGTATACCATTAATGAGCTTCACAAAATATTTGTGAGATTCTCCTGGAGCAACAGTGAGAGGTAAAAAGTAGACATTGAGCAGCATGGATTAAAATGTGTTTACCAAAATCAAAGGGTGGTTTGGAATTCATATCTTGGTATGATGTCTCAAAGGCTTTATTTTCCAAGATTTGGTGGAGAATTAGAACTACAAAACCAATATGGGCAGACTTTATGTGGAACGAATAATGTAAAAAATATATTCCTACAGTTCTGAAATGGAAAGGAGAATCACAGCAGCAACAATGTTGGAATCAAGATACGAAATAGAGCAGGAAATTTGGTGAGAACCAATGAGTGCTTCTACCAATGGGTGGTATGATAATTGGAAAAAACAGGGGGCTTGAGTTTTGTTGTTCCTCCTGAGCATCCCATAGACTACAAAATAGAAGACTTATACTATTTTTCGAAACCTGAAGGATGGAACTTAGAGGAATTGTAGCAAGTCATGCCTATATATATAAAGGAGCACATCAATACAAAATTTAGTTTTACATAACTCACTGCAGATCATGATAAATATTGGTGGATGTTGACTAGCATATGAAACTTCACAACTAGACATGCTTGGGAATTCTTCAGACAAAGGAAACACAATTTTGTACATTACATATTGACAAAAGGAGTCCCTTTCAAAATCTCAATCTTTCTTTGAAGATTATGAAAATATAAATTTCTTGTGGATGAGGTGCTTAACAAGATTGGCATATCTATTGTATCAAGATGTGTTCTACTCAGCCTCAACTAAAAATAGTACAGCCTCAACTGAAAATAGTTACTTACTTATTTCTTACTGGATCTTTTGCTAATACTGTGTGACAACTTTAATTTTCTGGCAACTATGGAAGAGAAGAAACACAGTGGTTCATGGTGGTACAATTAACATGAGGAGGGTAATTCATGAAGTTAACAACAATTTATTTCTCTAGCTAGAAGAAGGTATCTATGGATGAAGAACATAGCAATAATCTGGCCTCATATGGTTCAAGTTTTTGAGGAATATAGGCCACAAATTGTATGCATGATTGTGCAATGGAAATGTCCTCCAGTAGGATGGTTCAAATATAATATAGACGGGGCCTCAAGAAGTTGTCGCAATAAGTAGACTTCTTGTTGCAACAACTACATTAGTTTTTGAACATATTTTACAGCTGTTGGATGAAACAGAGGCAACTGAAGCAGTCTCCAACAACTAACTGATCAGTTGCAACAACTCACCTAAGTGATATGTTGATCCAAGACCAAGTTCTGCAGATTTTTGTGTGAGAAACAGTGGTGAAGATTTGATTTATGAAAGTGCTAGAAGGATGACTGGTACCACATATATTTGTGCTAAAGCAAGAGCAATATATGATGGTATTATATATTGTATGAATAATTAGCTGGTGCCTCTAATCACTGAGACAAATTATTTTATAATGAAAAATATTCTTGATGGAATATGGGAGATCCCATGGAATATTAGTATGGAAGTCAAAAAGATCAATGTATGGAGGGATAAGGGTCCAGTGCAGATTGTCCACTTTATGAAAGAAGGTAATACGCTAGTAGTTTTTTTAACTAACCTAATTTTTTATTTTTGCAAACACCATTCACTTCCACCATTATCAGGATATGCATTTAGAAGAAAGGAAACTATCAAACATAAACAAGGCTCAGATACCAAATCTGAGGTTCAAGCAAGTCAAGAGAAGGGATCCAGATTGAAAACATCGATACTAATTATCCAACACTAGTTCTACTATCTTTCTAACAATAGAAAAATGTTACATCAATATCTCATCTTTCACCATCATACAAACATACAGTAGAACTTTAATATACTTGAATACCTGAGCATATAATACTGGCTAACTATTTAATGGTCTCCTATCCAATGTGTGGTATTAACAGTAATATTCAACCTATTGGAATGAGATTAGTAGATAGTTAAGTTTAAGTTTGTAAGTTGAAGGTTTTAAGATCCTCAAGATACAATACAACAGCTGAAAATAGGCAACTTCTTCCTTAGAAGTTGAGGACATTGCAACATCCTTATTGCTTGAATGATTTTAGTTTGGTTATGATTCCAAACTAAAACAGTAGGACTCTCTTGCAGAGCAAATGAGCATGGCAGAAAGAAGTTACTACTCTTTTTGCTGCTAGAGAATTTGTTTCTAACCGTTTTATTGCTTTTCTTAGTTTTGACTAGTTTTGCTTTTTTCTGTTTATTTCTTTGCTATTGTCTTGTAAAGGCTATTTTGATTTATAGAATACCACAAAACTAAAGGTTGAGTGATCTTTCGATTAAAAAAAAGGAATTATAATAATTTAATCTCTAAAGAAAATTTGAAAAAAACTAAAATAAGATTTTTGGAGAAATCGTTCATTTCTAGTTCTAAATCCACTTGCCTTCTGGAATGTATCGTACATAATAGAGTTAAGTGCGTTCGTGCATGGATCTCTTATGACCACTTACAAATTAAATAGAAGAAAATGATCTTTTCAGATCTTTTATGTATAAAAATAAAGATCTCTTATGTGTAAAAATAAAGATATTTTGTAAAAAAAACATAAAACTAAAAACAAGTTTGTAGGACTACAAAACTGTGAGTTTGGAGATGAAGTCCAATGCCTCTTAAGGTAGACATGTAGTCCGTTTTATTTTAGTCGGGCATGTATTTTAGTCCAATCTATATTATTAAATTTAAATATGTAAGTTCCGCATTAATTCATAAAGTGGGGACATAATATAAAAAGCAGTGTAAAACTATCCTATATATTCATGCAAATCTCCCGGATCATTTATTTTCACTTAATGAAGTTGTATCTTAACCATTAAGAATCAATCAATCAGTGTGTTTGTCTTTTAAATATGAAACTTAGTCGTTTAGATCTCCATCATTAATTTTCTTTTTTGAATTTTGCAACCACTTAATAGGTCTGATAAATGTGAAAGATTAATACATATAACAAATTCTTAATCATTGTGATGTTATTCAAGATTTTGTGCAAAGAAAGCATTTCTCCACCACTCCATTCATTTTCATTAGTATTGGTTGTCGTTGCTGCCTACCACTGTCAACAGCCACCAAACATCGTCAATCTCCACAAATAACTTATCAAAATTATTTTGAGTGATTTAAATTTAGATATATCTTATGGACAAGGAACAATATTTTGTGAAAAGGTGCTATCGATTTATTAAAGGATGCACCTATATTTAGGTTAATGAACTTTAAGCCTTAAGCCCATTTCTTAAAAGAAGGCCATGAATGACACCCATTTATGTAAAGAAGCAATTACGAGATTTTTACCTATTATTAACCCAACTAGCCGCCTATATTAGCAATAAACTAATAATAGTCTGACTTTTTTTTATAGTTTGTTTTGCATATTTTTTTAAAAAAAAATACGACTACATCAACACCAAAACCCTACTCAAGCCCTCTCTTAAATAGCTTCAGCCACTACTTTCTTTTACATATAATACTTCTATTCTCTCCCTCTCAAACCTTAAATTTATTTCATTGCCGCAACCGACCTTCTACTGCTGGTGATACCCTCTCCAACTCCTTCTACCTTCTACCAAAGTCTTTCATCTATTTTAGATTTTGATCAATCTAGATTTTCTCTTTCGTCCAGTCTTGTTTTCATTGCTTTTTTATACGATTGTTGCTAGATTTATTTCAATTCCATCGACTTGACCTTATCTTCATACTTTGGTTTCGTCTTCTTCGGCACTTGATTGTAGTTAGTCCATTTTCCAACAATAATGAATTTTGTAACATAAATTTTGAATTATAATACCCTTGATTTTACTCAAACGACATATCGATTTGAACTGAATAGTTGTTTGCATAAGTCTGCTTCTCGTTAGCTAACTTTTTGTTGCAGTGGATCAAGAGCTTAGCGAAGGTGATGGTAGAAATGTTGATTTTGGGGGAAAACACAATATATACAATGTTTATACATTGTGTTATGAGGTGTTAAACATTGTTTATGCGTATAAACAATGTATAATTGTGGTTTAATGTGTATATCATATTTTGTTATTCTTCTCCTTCAGTTTCCCTTTTCTAAAGCATGAAATATATACATTATATATACATTATATATACATTATGTATAATGTATATTCTCGCAGGTTACAAGAAACTATATAAAGTGTATCCACCGTATATCTAGTGCATTACTAATGTGTAAATTGTATATTTAGTATAAAATATATTTATTGTGTATTAATGTGTAAAATATAAAATGGAAGAGTATAAGTGCACTAATTTGCAATTTGTGATTATTATAATTAAATATAAAATATCTGAAGTAGATTGAATAAGATGACTTTTGTAACAGGAAGTTGTACAGGCTCTGAAGTAGATTGAATAAGATTACTTTTGTAACAAGAGGTTGTACAGGCTCGCCAAGGTAAGGGAAAGGAAGGACCGTGACCTAGACAAAGTGAAGTGTATTAAAGATGAGGAAGGCAAGATATTGGTGGAAAATGCACATATTAGACTAAGATGGCAGACATACTTCCATAAGCTCTTGGACGAAGAGGGTGACAAGAGCATCGTGGTGGGTGATTTGGAGAACTCTGAGAGTCCCCGTGATTCTAGATATTTTAGGCGCGTTAATGTTTAGGAGGGGGAGGGGGTTATGCGTAAGATGAGCAGATGAAGAGAGATCAGGCCCGATGAAGTCCTGGTGGAATTTTGGAAGAATGCGGGCAGTATAGTCTTGGAGTGATTTGCTTAGTTGTTTAATGTCCTTTTTGGGACGTTGAAGATGCTCGTAGAATAAAGGTGGAGTACGATGATCTCGTGTAACGACCCGTTTGGTCGTTATTTGCGATTTTGACCCTTTTAATCATTTTTCGAGCTTTATTAGCTCAAATTTGACCCATAGGGACCATTGGTATGCTCCTCGAGGTCATCGAAGTTGATTTAGGTAAGTTTTGGGGAAATTTGTCTTAAAAGCGAAAAATGATTGACTCAAAGTTGACTTTTAGGTAAACGGACCTTTTTAGGAAATCCATCAATTCCGAGAGGTCCGGATACTCTTTTAAAACTTGTGTGTATATTAGATTCGGTTCCTAATGCACTCAGGCATTTGGAGACTTGGGTTGAAAAATTAGTTTTCAGGTATCAGGGTTGACTTGATCAAAGAGACCTCTGATGGGAATTTCGAGGCCATGAGTACGTTCGTAGCGCATCTTTATGAATATCTGCATATTTAGTTTGTATCCGGGAGGTTCTGGGATGGTTCCGTGTGTTGATTCCATGTTTGGAAGACACTAGAAAATTCTTATGTCTGGTGAGCGCTATAGCGTTGGGGTGACCGCTATAGCGGTAGGGTAGTGCTATAGCGGTGGGATGACCGCTATAGCGGTAGCGCTATAGCTGTAAGTTGACCCCTATAGCGGCTGACGGACCAGATTTTCTATTTAAAAACCCCTAAGTCTCTAAACATTTCCCCATTTCGTCTAAAGGCTATTGGAGAGGGTTTTGGAGTTCTTGAAGAGGTTAAGCTTTGTGGTGAGTTTCCTCAACCTTATACTTCATTCCTTGATCATTAAATCACCACAAAAATTCATGATTCATGCTAAGTTCATCAATAAGTTGAGTATTAATATTGGGTTTTAATGGGTTTCTTCCTAAATGATTTCTTGGCTTTAAATCTGAAATTAGTGGTTGGGTTAGCTTTATTTAGCATGAATTTGATGAATATAATCTATGGTAACATATTTACCTCTTGATTAAGGTCTAATTGTTGAATTCGGAGTTAGGACTTATACCCAAATTTGGGTTTTTGCCTAGAATCCGAATTTGAGTAAATTGTTAGTTCTTCTAGCTTGATATTAATGGAAATTGATCACCTAGAGCTTTAATTTCATGTTGAGATCTTTAGATTCCTAATTTCACCTTTCTAGATCATAAACCCTATTTCATAAGTTGGGAATTTGGGTCTTGAATAGAAGTAGGGTTTGAATGATGTTCTTCTTGATTCTAATTCCATGATTCAGATATGTTTAGACTTTCATTATCTCAAGGCTTAAAGAAAATGGAAGACTAAGGTTTGACTATTGGGGACTTTGTTGTTCAGCCTTTCAGGTAGGTTATGGCTTGCCTTATGGCGAGACTTCGATTAGCGAAGCCTATGCCTAGATGGTATTGTCGGTGAATGCATGTAAACCTTCGGTATGAAGTTGGGTTGGTTATTGTCTTAGGTTGGGCCTTGTTGTGTGATTTGAGGGCTAGCCACCCCGTTGCATTGTTGACCTATCTTGTTCTATTTACTTATTGGCTCATTGCCGCGTTGAGATATCGGATATTGGTGATTAGAGATATATCATGGCTATGATAATGCGGTACTTTACTTGATTGATATTAAGATGAGTATAGTGATTCCATTATGGCTTATTGTGTAGCCTTATCATTAATATTACTTGTGTGCCTTGGGAGGTACTGTTGAGAGTTGTGATTCCATTGTGGCTTATTGTGTAGCCTTATCATTTGATATTACTTGTGTGCCCTGGGAGGGACTATTGAGAATTGTGATTCTATTGTGACTTGTTGTGTAGCCTTACTATTGATATTAATTGTGTGCCATATGTGGTATTGTTGAGATTGATTTCATTATTGACATTAAACTCATACATTGCACGCATTCTCATCCTTTATGACATACTGTTGATAAATTGAAGATATACAAGGAAACACTATTATGAGCTGGGCTCAATTGGAAGAGAGTGACGTGAGGATTGATGTCCAATGTTTATCCCGGAATTGAGGTAAGAGTGCTGGTAGCGATTGCTGAGGTCTTTGCTGGAATCGCATGGTACATCGACTTTGCGGGTCCCCCATGAGTTGTGCTGCTGAGATGTGATGTTCAATCATTGGAGTACATGTGTACGGTGTATATGCATTACATTCACACTTTATATATTATTGCATTGCATTGTATCATTTTGCTTCCTGTGATTTATTGTGACACCATTGTGATATAAGAATTCGATGTTGATATACTGAGACTTCGCATAGTTGGCCTTAGATGCCATAACATAGGTGATGACTCGTTGTGATACTATTGGGACATACTGGTTCAGATTGATTATGCTGAGACTTGGTATAGTTAGGCTTAGATGCTATAACATAGGTGATGACTCATTGTGATACTATTGTGATGTACTGGTTCGGATTGATTATGCTGAGACTTGGCACAGTTAGGTTTAGATGCTATAACATAGGAGATGACTTGTTCTGTGGATATAGATTCGTGTTGACTCGTACTCATTGGTTTATGTGTTTATCTTGCTTTGTTGTCTTTATATACGTTAGCTAGTCTTAGTCTGCTTATGATACCTACCAGTACTTGTTGTTTATACGGACCTGCACTTGCTGCATTCTTTTATGAATGCAGAGTACCAGGTGAGATCGACTTCTACTCCTCACGACTGATATTCGAGGATAGCTGATTCGAGTCCTTCAGGGTGAGCATGAGGATGTTCGCTGCCTTATTACTCTTTCTATCATTATGTCTTTATTTCTATTCTGAGACATGATCTTTGAGACTACTTATATATTATTATGATTCAGACTTGTAGTATTTAGTTAGATGCTCTTGTATAACCAGACCAGATATTGGGGCAGATTTCATTTACTTCCGCATTTTGTTATTTATATTATATTTGTGAGACTTTCGCTATTTTATTTATTCCGCTATTTTCTATTATTTGTGAATGTTGAGTTAAGGGTTCGCCTACCGAGGTGGGAAAGGTAGGTACCCGCACGACTTAGTGTAATTGGGTCGTGACAAGTTAGTATCAGAGCCCTAGGTTGCCCGGTCTATAATGCAAGAAGGTGTCAGTAGAGTCTCGTGGATCGGTACGATGAGCTCCGTACCTATCTGCGACAGGCTATAGGACATTTAGGAAAATTCACTTCCTTTCATTCTTTCGTGCTACTTTATTCAGATTGGTATCTAGTCGATTCCAATTGGTATATGGACTTTCTTATCTTGATCACCCACGGAGGGTGGAAACTCGTCCTTAATTCTTATATGAATGGTTGATCTATGACGTGTCATGGTATGGTACGAGATGTGTTACTCTGATTCAAACACGTGATCTAGTTCAGTCTCTACTTATGGCCTGAGGATTCGATGGTGTGGAGTCACGATTAGACTCGTTTATTGCGAGAGTTCGCGAGAAATGGGAAAGATAGTTTAGAGGTTTACATGGTCTCCATGTTTCAGCGTTGGGTTGCTCGGAAGTGACAAAGTGCCTTGATGGCTTGATAATAGTGGGTTGCTTGATGATATAATCGGTTTGAGGAAAACTTCAGCTTCCACGACAAGAAAAAAGGCCATTAGCGAGGGGAAATTCGGTCGTTAAATATCCAAATCCAGTCGCTAGAAGTCAATAACGACCGGCCAAAAACCGGTCGTCGCCGGTCATTAAAAGCTTCGACATTAAAAGTTAACGACCGGATATCAAGTCCGGTCATCAAGATCCTTTTGTGACAGGATAAATTCCGGACAGTACCCTTCACTTTTAGCGACTAAATTTTCCCTTCGCTAATTGTCACACAGGTCGTTAAATAGCTTCCTAGAGGGCAACATATCCCATCATTATAACTCCATTTAGCTACTGGATTCTCCTTTAGTTGATGTCACATTTGATAATTCAATCACTATTCTGTTCTACGAACCACATTACCATTAATTAACAGGAAATTCTTATGAAAATATCTAAGCAATAAACTTGTGCTCCCAAGAATAATTAGAAGTATACAGTAGCATAATAATCTTTGGTATATATCAGCACAAATAAACCACAAGAGTAGATGAAAGAGACATTACACCATCAGTTGACTAAACAAATTTTACACCAGTAAGTACAGATCAGTGCACTAGCGACAAGATAAATCTAGCCTAAAGAAACTTTACATCTGTCACGACCCGGCTAGGGGCCGTGACGGGTACCCGAGGCTAACCATCGAGCACCACTCGTTCTACTACTCATCATACTCATTAAACGTTCTTTTATCAAATTCATACTCAAATTATAAGAGAATCATCTTTCATTTAAAAACATAAATACTTTTATAAACCTTTCGGCCATCAAAATAATATATATATATATATATATATTGTCACGACCCAACCCCGTAGGCCATGACTGGTGCCCGACATGGACACCCGTATACATACTCTTTAGCTATATGTTCATTTCACATCAAACTCAATATGGATCTTATAACGACCAAACCATGGTCTCAGAACTGTCACATAAATATTCATATAAATGCAAGCAGACAAGGCTGCTATCATATAATAATATCATATGCAAGCCGACAACGCCGCCATCATATACGAACATCATACCACAGCTGAACAGAACCCATACACAACCCACACATATGTCCACAGACCTCTAAGAGTATCAACAGTAACGTAACATATGACGGGACAGGGCCCCGTCGTACCCTTAGTCAACATATGCATATATATATATATATATATATCCGAGAAGGATTTGTACCAAAATCTGGACTCCGGAACAATGGAGCTCTCCAAAATAGCAGAAGGGGAATCCTAAGCTATCGGATCACCAAAGCGAGTATCTGCACCTGCGGGCATGAAACGCAGCCCCCCGAAGAAAGGGGGTCAGTACAGAATATGTACCGAGCATGTAAAGCATGAAACACAGTAAACGGGATCATAATTGAAATAAGAAGTACAGAAAATGAGTACAATAACCAGAATACCAAGTACTTGCTTTCGAAACATAAATCATGTATGTCAATATCATATATCATATCCGGCCCCATTATGGGACTCAGTGAACATGGTCGCCACCCCGTCTCTGGCGCCATAACACAGCATACTCCAGAATATAATATAACTCCGTAACACAGCATAACTTCATAACACAACATAACACCATAACACAGCATAACTCCAGAATATATATATATATATATATATATATATATATATATATATATATATATATTGTACCCGGCCCTTTAATGAGGGACTCGGCGAACAATACAATAGAAGTGTGCGCGATAACATACCCGGCCCGGGACTCGGTGAAAGATATATTGAGATATGCACGAGCAGAGTAGTGAGAAACTATATACAATTCAAAACATTTTTAAGGACTCAATAGAATAGTCAACACAAACCATCGTTCGCAATTTCAAATAATAGTCATATCATATACCTTTCGGATGTCCCTGTGGATTATATCAAAATGGAACTTGAATCATATGTACATACCAATATATATATATCAAAACATAAGTTATGGGAATCAAGATCAATAGCCATCCTAGTGGCTCTAGGAGTAGGAATTCCTTTGGAATCGTATATATATATATATATATATATATATATATATATATATATATATATATATCGTATATTCATTTCACAACGATCATGCCAAAAAGAAAGAAGGGTTAGCTTCACATACCTTTAGCGCTTATTCGTCACACAATATGTATACGCTGCCCAATAATACTTCAACCTATATTAAGATGCCAACAACTACGTTTAAGGTACGGGGAGATTCAAAACGTATTCTAACGTTAGTAACTCCTTTCTAGATGTTTAGGCGACGTTTGCTCTTGTATCCAAACCAAGTACATACAACCAGCCCAACATCAATAATTATGTGTTCAATATCAATCCGGACAGCCCACACAATATTCCAAACAGCCCACTTTCAGTACATGCAATAACGATTCACATACGGCTACTACATTCTCAAGTTACTTCTAATAGTTCGTAGCCTTAACGTTTGCATGTAATAACTTATAACAGCCCATCCAACATACAACACAATGCATAATCTTAATTATCATTAATCTTCCAAGTTCAATAACAACAACGTGTCAAAACAGCCCGTACCTTACAACACTAGATAATAGTGTACATGCGATTATGACACATCCAATTTATTCTTGTTAGTCTATAGTCATATTATTTCGTCGAAGCGATTCTATAACAGTCCAACCACTATGACAACATGATGTATACTCTTAACTATAATTAGTTTTTCCAACTTAATGAAAACAACAAGTCCGAAACAGTCCCTAACCAACAACACATCCAAAACAGTCCCTAACCGACAACATAACAATGTTCGGAATTCTTGCAAACGTTTACGAACATACTAAGCCAACCACATACGATTTTTACACATCATTTCATGTCTTCTTTTCATATAATTTCAGTAAGTTATGACCAGCTATCCACACGACAAGTACAACATCAATTCATACGCAACTACGCTACATCGTCATTTCTATAATCCTTACAACAACTCACAAACGACTTTAGTTTCAACTCCAACCATTAAACACCTTCATTTCCATCATAAATTTCATGATAATAACAATCAAAATATCAAGTAAAAACAGTTCACTAACTTCCTCACAAAACAGTCCACACACGGTTTCAACATGCTTCAACATCACTTCACATAAAATCATAGATTCACTTTATTTTCATACTAACACAACTTCACCTTTAACCTTCCAATTCTTTTCATTCTTTTTACCATGAGATCTATGATAGTAACATCCATATTTATTAAAGAAAATTAGTTCATTAATTCCACCAAAACAGTCCCCTTGGTCACAACAATATTCCAACACCAACATTCATGATTTTATGCATGCGATTCATGTTCTTCAAGTTACAACCATACTTCAACATAAACACATATAACCTCATGGTTACTATCATGTTCCAACATCATCACACCTTATTTCATACATACAACTTATATCTACTCATCTACATCACCCTTAATGCATGGAAAAGAAAGTTAGATCTTACCTTGACAACTTGACTTCTCTACTTGGCTAGAGTTGGTGACTTGAGATGAAAATGGTTCTTGTTGCTTCAAATACTATCTTCACGTTTTAGGGACCTTCTAAAGGGTTGAAACACCTTGGAAAATAATTTTTGGATCAAGACTCAAATAGCTCAAAAATCAGCCCCTTGGCCGAATGCTCTCTCTCTCTAGGCTTAGGTTTTCTTTCTTTGTGTTGTGTAGTTGAAATGAATTGTGATGGCTGATTTCTTGGTAATTATTTGGTTCAACTTTGATGCCTACAAGTTGGTCACATGCTCCACTTATGGCATGATTCATTCCATTAACTTTACACTTAAAATTTTCTAATTTTTCTCTTCAACTTTCGGCTAAGTGTGTTGGCTGATTTTTCATCTTTGTTTCCTTTCTTCTTTCTTTTCAATTGTTTACAAGACAATCTCATGTGTTGTGAATGATTCACACACCACCCTTTGTCCATTGTAATCATTCCAAGATGAATGATCCATATTTAATGTGAAATGATCCCTCCACCATGTTATGTCTTCCTAAAATAATGTATACTTTAATAAAGTAATGCATGCTTCAATATTCAATTGCATGACTAACCTTTTCCTCCTCCAAATTTCAGCTCCTTGGCCGAATATACATGTATATTTCTTCCAATTTAATTGTCCACAATATAATGAAAGTGTAGTGGATGAATCAACATTAAATGCATATTTGCATGTCTTCCATAATAGCCTTATTTTAGATGACTTTGAGTCATCTTTTGGACATGGCATGTTAATGTTCATATTGACTCATTGTTACCACTAATTTATACTTAACACCACAATTAAGTAGTTCTTAATTTCCGTCAACATTCTTATACTAAGTAAAAAATTATAACCGATTAGTTCTAGTTTAGAAATTAAAAATTCGAGATTTCTATCTCACGTCAATTCCTTTGCGAATAACTCGACGTATAAAATATGGGGTCTAACATATATATACATAATATCAACCTCGTGAGACCATATAACCCACACTGCGTATCTACGAGCCTCTACTGGAGTGCTAGACATTAGGACGGGACAGGACCCCGTCGTGCCCAAAATATACATATGTACACAAAAGAATAGTCACGGCACCACCGGAACAACGGAGTGCTCTCAAATCAGCTACTAGTTCCTATGAGTCTGGATCAAGATCACCTCTATGTCTACCTGTGGGCATGAACACAGCATCCAAAGAAAACAGATGTTAGTACAAACATTGTACTGAGTATGAGAGGCATAAACAACAACAATACATCAATGAGATAAAGGAAGCACCAATAAGGAGCAACTGTATATGACTGTCTCTTATAAAAGAAATAACACATGCTGGCTTACTCATAATCATCATTATATCATATATGCATAAATGTATAAGCTGCCCGTCCATATCGGATCGGTGTAATAATCATTACCCTGCGTCCAGGACTCCCGCGTCCGGGGTACCATCTTATGCAGCCCACTAGTGGTGTCTGCCAATGTCATCTGGACATGATGTATACATATAGCTGCCCGCCTTAGCGGTGTCTGCCCGGCCATATAGGCGCGGTGTGATAGCATCATGTACATATCATAGACTTACCTTGTTCTCATCATACTATTACCATAATGCATGACTGGAAACTTAAGAAAATTATACTCTATCGGGGTGACAAAAGGTCGTGAACCCCCGATTCCATTATGGAACATTTATAAGTATTCTGCCTCACCTTGAAGGAAATAGTATATAAGGTGAGTGTATACAATAAATGACATCATTAGCATTATAGGGACATCATATCATGAACTCCAGAATCTTTAGACTCAAGCTCATCATCACCATTTTTAGGATCATAATATATCACTTATCTCATGTAGCTATTCATGAACATAGACTCGTCGTTTTCCGGAATGGAGGAGATTCATGGAGAGGAAAGAGAAGTCATGCTATAGGATTCATGCCATAGAAAGAAAGGACTAGCCTCACATACCTTTTACGCTTAACTAATCTATTGCTTGCTTGTTCTCCTTCAATGCCCTCGTTTCTACCTTCAAGAGAATTCGCATCAACATTAGTTAATCGGCTATATGAACGTGTTACTATTTCTAGGGAAAATTGGGCAGCATTTCCTTTGTTTCTACTACTTTTCCCATATTTTATATCAACTCCCAAATGGTCATAACAATATTCACAATATCGGAAACAACAATCATCATTCATCTACATTTCCCACAATTCACCATTTTCCTTCAATTTCTCCACAATTATGGTTATAGCTCACTATCGCGTTTTCTCATATATAATACTTATTCCATGGTCTAAATGTCATTAATAACATATTTACAATCACAACATATCGATAGTCATGACTCAATCCAAACTTTTACCCAACAACGTCACTATTCCCATATTTATGACCCATTTTCTATGTCTTTCTACAATCCATGTGTTTTTAACTTTCAACACCTTAAACAATCAAGAATGATCATAAGACTCACCTTGTATGATGGATGAACAACACTGAGTGAAGCTTCTCTTCTTGCACCAAAAACCTAACTCACTTCCCTTGAGTTTTCTTGGTGTATATGAACTTTTAATAGGTCTCATACACTTGATTTCGTGGATTTGGTGTAGTTGATCATGGTTTTCCCTTGATTTATTGTGGATGAGTAATGGAGAGGATTATAGAGGTTTCTTGAGGAGAGGAGAGTGGAAATGAAATGAAATAATTAGAGAGGGGTCCTTATATTAATTGTTGAAATCTGTCCCGACCAACCTATACGGACCAACATACGGTCCGTACAATTTATACAGGCTGTATGTTTGGTCCAGTGAGTAATGCCCCTCTTGGCTAATTATACGGCCTAACATACGGCCAGTATAATTTATACGGCCAGTATGTTGGGCTGTATAATGCCCTGCTGTTCCGATTTCGTTCTCGTCGACTCGTTTAATCTCCAATCCTTATGGAACCTTCTTGACACTTGTTTAACACCTCAATACCAATATAAGGGACGTTATCACTCTTCTCTAAGACGTCATTACGCCATCATTAACTCATCGCCCATAATTCTTACCCGACACGCAACATATCATTTGCTTTCCTTGTTAACCTTCTTCCTTTTTGTTAAATGTCTTGAATCTCAATTAGGATCATCAAAGGCTATTTCTCACTTATCAAAACATCATATACGACCTGCTCTTCGCTAACCTATTCACTGTATGTTAACAGGAAGTTTTCCAAGGTGTAGCATTCTCCCCCCTTTTTGGGACATTCGTCCTCGAATGTTAAATACTCGGGAATTCTACGAAAATTTTGCTAGAGTTTCCCCTGTAATGTGGCACTACCAACTTGTCACAACAACCCATAATAACATTGCCTCACAGGGCCACAACACAATGAAACTATAAATTGGCCACACACGACCAAAAGCATGAAAAGTAAGCATACATACCTTATATTGTTGGTGTTTCATCTTGAATCTCTCATGGGGGTTGGAATAAATGCGGATATGTGGATTTCATTTTCTCTTACACTTCCCAAGTCATTTCTTCTCAGTTGCTGTCTCGCCACAAAACCTTGACTGAAGCTACTTCCTTATTTCGAAGTCTTCGTACTTGCCTGTCTAAGATGGCAATGGGCTCTTCTTCATATGCTAGCTTTTCTGTTACTTGGACATCATCAATCGGAACAATCCACGTAGGATCTCCAACACACTTGCGGAGCATTGAAACATGGAAGACTGGGTGGACTAATTCAAGTCCTGCAGGAAAGTCCAATTCATAGGCTACATGACCCACCTTACGGATAATTTTATAGGGTCCAATGTATCGAGGACTTAACTTCCCTTTCTTGCCAAATCTCATCACCCCTTTCATTGGTGAAACTTTCAAAAATACCCAATCATCAACCTGAAATTCCAAGTCTCACCGGCGGTTGTCCGCATAAGATTTTTGGCGACTTTGGGCTGTCAACAATCGATCTCGGATCACCTTAACGTTTTCTACCGCTTGTTGGATCAATTCAGGGCCTATCAGCTGCACTTCTCCTATTTCAAACCATCTAATTGGAGATCTACACTTCCTTCCATATAAAGCTTGATACGGAGCCATTTGGATACTGGAATGATAGCTATTGTTATATGCGAACTCAATCAGAGGTAAGTGATCATCCCAGCTACCACCAAAGTCTACTACACAAGTCCGTAGCATATCTTCCAAAGTCTGAATAGTACGTTCGGCTTTCCCATCCGTCTGCGAATGAAATGTCGTGCTAAGCTTCACTTGAGTACCTAGACCTTCTTGAAAATACTTCCAGAACTTGGCTGTAAACTGTGCCCCTCTATCTGTGATGATAGATTTCAGAATACCATGGAGTCGCATAATCTCCTTGAGATACAACCTCGCATAGTCTTCAGTCGAGTATGTGGTTCTGACTGGAAGAAAATGAGTTGCTTTCGTGAGTCTATCCATGATCACCCATCTGGAGTCATACTTGCCTCGGGAACGAGGTAACCCCACAATAAAATCCATGTTAATCACTTCCCACTTCCAAGTAGGGATTTCCATTGCTTGCAATAATCCTCCTGGCCTTTGATGTTCGATTTTCACTTGTTGGCAATTTGGACACTGCGCTACAAATTCTGCAATGTCTCTCTTCATGCCATCCCACCAATATATCAACTTGAGATCGTGATACATCTTTGTTGCACCTGGGTGAATAGAATATCGAGAGTAATGGGCTTCTTCCAGAATTCGACGGCGCCATTATGTGACATTAGGAACACATAGTCTGCCTTGGTATCTAAGAATTCCATCCATGAAAATTTCAAATGGGGACTTCTCCTTTTCATGAGATATGTCTCTGTGATGGCACAAATGAGGATCTTCATACTGACGCTCTTTCACTTCTATGATCATTTATACTAATCCCTGCACTACCTGAATCAATCACACGTACTCTAAGATTTGCTAATTGATAGAGCTCATGAACTAATTCTTTCCTTTCCGGAGGAACTTCGCATAAACTGTCCATTGATCGGCGGCTAAGCACATCGACTACTACATTTGGTTTTCCGGGGTGGTACAAAATATTCACATCATAATCTTTCAATAACTCTAACCACCGCCTCTGCCGCAGATTTAACTCCTTCTGTTTGAAAATGTATTGAAGGCTCTTGTGATCTGTATAAATATCGACATGCACACCATACAAGTAATATCTCCACATCTTTAATGCATGAATAACTATAGCTAATTTGAGGTCATGAGTTGGGTAGTTTTTTTCATGTTTCGGCAGCTGCCTCGAAGCATAAGCAATGACTCTACCGTGCTGCATTAACACACATCCTAACCCAACGCCGGAAGCATCACAATACACAACATAACCATCTGGCCCTTCTGGAAGTGTTAATACCGGAGCTGAGGTTAATGTGTCCTTCAACTCTTGGAAGCTGCGTTCACAAGCATCGTTCTATTGAAATTTGACTGACTTCTGGGTTAACTTCATCAATGGGGATGAAATAGCGGAAATTCCCTCTACAAACCTTCTATAGTAACCTGTCAATCCTAGGAAACTACGGACCTATGTAGGCGTCGTAGGCCTTGGCCAAGTCTTCACAGCTTCAATTTTCTGAGTATCAACTCGAATATCATCATCTGAAATAATATGGCCCAGAAATGTTACAGAATTCAGCCAAAACTCGCACTTTGAAAATTTTGCATATAATTCTCGGGCTCGAAGAATTCCAAGAATGATACATAAATGATCTGCATGTTATGCTTTTGTGCGAGAGTATACCAAAATATCATCAATGAATACTATCATGAATAAATATAAGAGTGGCCTAAATACATTATTCATCAAATTCATGAACACTGCCGGAGCATTAGTCAACCCAAACGACATCACCCGGAATTCATAATGGCCATATCTTGTTCAGAAAGCTGTTTTGGGAATATCTTCTTCTCTAACCCTCACTTGATGATAACCCGACCTCAAATCTATTTTAGAAAACCATTTGGTACCCTGTGGTTGATCAAACAAATCATCCATCCTTGGAAGAGGACATTTGTTTTTTATCGTCACCTTATTCAACTGCCTATAATCGATGCACATTCGTAGGGAGCCATCTTTCTTCCTTACAAATAGAACAGGTGCTCCCCACGGTGATGAACTGGATCTAATAAACCCCTTTTCAAGCAAATCTTTCAACTGTGCCTTTAGCTCTTTCAATTCTGCCGGAGCCATTCGATACAGAGGAATGGAAATAGGCTTGGTGTCCGACAACACATCAATGACGAAATCAATCTCTCTTTCTGGAGGAAGGCCTAGAAGTTCATCTGGAAATACATCCGGAAATTCATTCACTACCGGAACGGATTGGAAAGTTGGCGACTTTGCTTCGGTATCATGAAATCGGACTAGATGATAAATATAACCTTTAGCTATCATCTTGCTGGCCTTAAGGTAGGAAATAAACCTACCTTTTGGAGATGCTGTATTACCCTTCCATTCAAGCACGGGCTCTCCCGGAAATTGAAATCGAACCACTTTCATTCGGCAATCAACGCTCGCATAACATGAGGCCAACTAATCCATACCCATAATTACATCAAAATCTAGCATTTCCAGCTCAATTAAATCAGCTTTGGTGTGGCGATTGCATATCACAAGTACACAATTCTTATACACTTGTCTAGCTATCACGGGATCACCAACCGGAGTAGATACCTCAAAAGGTTTAATTGGCTCGGGTTTCACCACAATACAACCAGCAACATATGGAGTAATATAAGAGAAAGTAGAACCCTGATCTATCAACGTATACACATCACAGGAAAATATGGATAATGTACCTGTAACCACACCCGGGGAGGACTCAAGATCCTGTTGTCCGGCTAAAGAATACACACGGGGCTGAGTGGCACCTGAAGTAGATGCTCCCCCTCTGCCTCTACCTTGACCTGCTGGAATCTGGGGAGTCTGCCCTATCGGGCGCACTGAACAGGAACCAACCACTGATCCTGTGGGCTGAACCCCAACTCTACCACATACTGACGGGCAATCTCACATCATATGCCTAACCTGGACGCAGGCATAGCAAGTATCTGAACCCTGGCGACACTGTCCGGAATGTAGTCTACTGCACTGGCTGCACCGTGGTACTGGGGGTCTCCTCTCACTATAATCTTCCCTGAACTGAGAATCTGAGGCCCTGAAACTCTGACTCTGCCCTGAACGAAAGGAGCGATCAAATCTCCTACCCGTAAATCGAGGAGGTGCACTAGTCACCGACTGGCCTGAGTGTCTAGAATATGCCTGCCTTGATCCCCCTCTATAATCACTGCCTGCCCCCATAGATCTGGCCCTCTTGCTTTGCCTTCTATCAATGTCGCAATCACCCCTTTGTAGTTGTTGTCGCCCCTCTAAGTTCTGGGCATGGGCTTGTATTCGGGAAATATCCATCCTGTCTTACAATGAAGCTGTTAAGCAATATTTAAATAAATGTGGCCCTAAGCCACTCACAAAGCGATGCACTCTATCTCCCATATCGGCCACCATAGTTTGAGCATCTCTAGCCAACGAATTAAATTGAAGGTTATATTCCCGGGCACTCATATTTCCTTGCTTCAGATTTAAGAACCTATCCACTCTAGCTCGGCGGACCTCGGGTGGTAAATAGTGACAGATGAAAGCATCTACAAATTCTTGCCATACGGGAAGAGGCGCATTTTCTTTTCTTGATGCTAGAAAATTATTGTACCACAATACCGCCATATCTCGGAGTCTATAAGAGGCCAACTCCACAGATTCAGTCTCGGAGGCATGAATAATCCTCAATGTTCTCAGCATCTCATCCATAAAACCTTGCGGGTCTTCATCCGGCTTTGACCCGAAAAACTCCGGGGGATTCAAACTCATAAAATCACGGGCTCTGGTACTAGCTGCCCGATCACTTGAACTCACATTCTGCCGTTGTGCCTGGGCGGCAACTAACTGCGTCAATAGATGAATATCCTCGGTCACTTGTTGACCCGAAGCGACTGGTGGAGGAATTGGAGCTGAAGCTCCTCCTTGTTCTTCTACATTAGGCGAGGTGGAAGAAGTATTAAATAGGGCCTCATTGTGTGACTCTCCCTCTTCTACATTCATTGGCAGCTCTCTTTCTACCCGCCTTTTTGTCGTAGTCTTGCCCTTCTGGGCGGCTGTAGCTTTTCCCTTTGGCGGCATTTCTGAAATCATAACACACTATTAAGAGGGGAAAAATCTTATAACACAGCTCTATCGCACGATGTCTTAAGATGAAAGATGGTCATTTTTCCTAAATGCCCTGTAGCCTCCTGTTTATTAATGTAGCGCGCAACACACCATAAACAAGACTCTACTAGACACGGCTCGTAGACACTTTCTAGGACTGAACTGCTCTGATACCACTTTTGTCATGACCCGGCTAGGGGCCGTGACGGGTACCCGGGGCTAACCACCGAGCACCACTCGTTCTACTACTCATCATACTCATTAAACGTTCTTTTATCAAATTCATACTCAAATTATAAGAGAATCATCTTTCATTTGAAAACATAAATACTTTTATATACATAAACCTTTCGGCCATCAAAATAATATATATACATAATAGAAACCTCGTGAGACCATATAACCCACACTGCGTATCTACGAGCCTCTACTGGAGTGCTAGACATAAGGACGGGACAGGACCCCGTCATGTCCAAAATATACATATGTACACAAAATAATAGTCACGACACCTCCGGAACAATGGAGTGCTCTCAAATCAGCTACTAGCTCCTATGAGTCTGGATCAAGATCACCTCCCTGTCTACCTGTGGGCATGAGCACAGCGTCCAAAGAAAAAGGATGTCAGTACGAACATTGTACTGAGTATGAGAGGCATAAACAACAACAATACGTCAATGAGATAAATAAAGCATCAATAAGGAGCAACTGTATATGACTATCTGTTATAAAAGAAATAACACATGCTGGCTTACTCATAATCATCATTATATCATATATGCATAAATGTATAAGCTGCCCGTCCATATCGGATCAGTGTGATAATCATTAGCCTGCATCCAGGCCTCCCGCGTCCGGGGTACCATCTCATGCCGCCCACTAGTGGTGTCTGTCCATGTCATCTGGACATGGTGTATACATATAGTTGCCCGCCTTAGCGGTGTCTGCCCGGCTATATAGGCGCGGTGTGATAGCATCATGTACATATCATAGACTTACCATATTCTCATCATACTATTACCATAATGCATGACTGGAAACTTAAGACAATTATACTCTATCGGGGTGACAAAAGGTCATGAACCCCCGATTCCATTATGAAGCATTTATAAGTATTCTGCCTCACCTTGAAGGAAATAGTATATAAGGTGAGTGTATACAATAAATGACATCATTAGCGTTATAGGGACATCATATCATGAACTCTAGAATCTTTAGACTCAAGCTCATCATCATCATTTTTAGGCTCATAATATATCTCTTATCTCATGTATCTATTCATGAACATAGACTCATCGTTTTCCGGAATGTAGGAGATTCATGGAGAGGAAGGAGAAGTCATGCTATAGGATTCATGCCATAGAAAGAAAGGACTAGCCTCACATACCTTTTACGCTTAACTAATCTATTGCTTGCTTGTTCTCCTTCAATGCCCTCGTTTCTACCTTCAAGAGAATTCGCATCAACATTAGTTAATCGGCTATATGAACGTGTTACTATTTCTAGGGAAAATTGGGCAGCATTTCCTTTGTTTCTACTACTTTTCCCATATTTTATATCAACTCCCAAATGGTCATAACAATATTCACAATATCGGAAACAACAATCATCATTCATCTACATTTCCCACAATTCACCATTTTCCTTCAATTTCTCCACAATTATGGTTATAGCTCACTATCGCGTTTTCTCATATATAATACTTATTCCATGGTCTAAATGTCATTAATAACATATTTACAATCACAACATATCGATAGTCATGACTCAATCCAAACTTTTACCCAACAACGTCACTATTCCCATATTTATGACCCATTTTCTATGTCTTTCTACAATCCATGTGTTTTTAACTTTCAACACCTTAAACAATCAAGAATGATCATAAGACTCACCTTGGATGATGGATGAACGACACTTGAGTGAAGCTTCTCTTCTTGCACCAAAACCCTAACTCACTTCCCTTGAGTTTTCTTGGTGTATATGAACTTTTAATAGGTCTCATACACTTGATTTCGTGGATTTGGTGTAGTTAATCATGGTTTTCCCTTGATTTATTGTGGATGAGTAATGGAGAGGATTCTAGATGTTTCTTGAGGAGAGGAGAGTGGAAATGAAATGAAATAATAAGAGAGGGGTCCTTATATTAATTGTTGAAATCTGTCTCGACCAACATATACGGACCAACATATGGTCCGTACAATTTATACGGGCCGTATGTTTGGTCCAGTGAGTAATGCCCCTCTTGGCTAATTATACGGCCTAACATACGGCCAGTATAATTTATACGGCCAGTATGTTGGGCCGTATAATGCCCAGCTGTTCCGATTTCGTTCTCGTCGACTCGTTTGATCTCCAATCCTTATGGAACCTTCTTGACACTTGTTTAACACCTCAATACCAATCTAAGGGACATTATCACTCTTCTCTAAGGCGTCATTACGCCATAATTAACTCGTCGCCCATAATTCTTACCCGACACGCAACATATCCTTTGCTTTCCTGGTTAACCTTCTTCCTTTTCGTTAAATGCCTTGAATCTCGATTAGGATCATCAATGGTTATTTCTCACTTATCGAAACAGCATATACGTCGTGCTCTTCAGTAACCTATTCACTGTACGTTAACGGGAAATTTTTCCAAGGTGTAACAACATCAATAAAGAATCATTTCATCTTTCACAAAGCAATCAAACATTAAAATAGGAAGCTTCACTTCACATGACAACATTTGAATTTCACTTTATCTTCTGATAACTAGCTACAAATTTGTAACCAGCTATAAGTACCACACAACAAAAGAATACCACCTGAAAGAAAATATCAAACACAATAAGAACCAAAATTAGCAACCAACACCAAAAAAGAGCAGCAACAATTTTAAAAATAATAGTACCTGACAACATATTTTAACAATAGAATTATAAAAATAACTATTGTGCAACAAATATTCATAGCTAGTGCAGGAAGAAAATAAAAACTGGAACACTAATGAAAGCTCCAGCAGAGTACAGAAATCTCCAAAAGAGAAGGTGTAATTAATCTCTATTACCTCTAATAATGCAATAAAAAGGTGGATCATCATAGGTTTCAAGAGTACAAGCAGGTACGTAGTTTACCTGAAAATGCGAGCAAACAAGTAAAAGTTGAGGCAAAAAGAATGACAAAGTATCTATCATGCTACTGACTCTACAAACTCAAATCATATTTTATCTACAAAATTTAGGAGACAATTTGAATGTCCTCTTTGCCAAGCACAAATGGCATCAATTTTCGCTTTTCACTTTATTCTTTTACACAGAGATATACTTAATAAGAAGTCATTTCTATATGAAACCATTACATAAGGATGCATGAGATCCTAGTGAGATCTAGAATATAGACCATAGTAAGATTTCTAAATATTTATAACACCTCCAAAGTTAAAGTTTTTCTTTGAAAAGAATCATTTTCAATGACACCCAAACAAACAAAAATTAGTTTATCCACATATCAATACCCAAAAGCTAAAATCAACACCCCAAAGATTTCTAAATATTTAAATAAGACACAATTTTGAGACCTAAATAAGAAAAAACTAGTTTATGCACAAATACTTTGATAAAACTCCCTTCCATAAGCTAAAATCAACAGACTAAGATTTCAAAATACATGCAAACAACTCCAAGAGCACAAGTTTATGAAAAAAGGAACAATTATATGACACCAAGTCACAAATCTACTTAACAGAGATATAGGGAGTAAAGTGTAGTCTTCAGGTACGTGATTACCGCTGTTATTCTATTCTTACATTAACAGGTCAATAGGTAACCGGATAATCTAAAGTCAGAAGTAAATTTTCTCAATGGTGCCAATGACCTAAGATACAACTCCGGGATATCTACTTATTAGCAGGGATTTCCTTAACTATTGTTTGTCTAGCATCTTTTCCATTCCCGACAACCTTGATAACATGAGTTCTCACTGTCAAGAGATTAGAAATACTGACCATGTGACCCAGTGCATATTTAGGATATGCACACCAAAAGTAAGGATTCAGAAAACTTTAGTTATTCTTGTTTCTTCATATCTCTTAGAAAGTAGAATGTGTAGCAATTAACTAATTGGTAATGCGAAATTGTTCGTACGTATGACATTATGTAGAACACACATTACTTATATTGCGTGTCATTGAAGATAATTCCTACGTGATATTCTAACATATATCATTAGCTAAAGGGTGACAATGAATAACATACTTTCATTTGAATGGTGAGACCTCTTTCCGATGAAAGACCAAACCACAAGAGTCGTTGGTAGACTGTAGAGCTAGCTTTACAGGACTCTTCAAACTTCAATAGACAACATCCTGCTATATTAATTGAGATCTTTTTTCACAACACCAGTGCTAACTTGTACCTCAGGAATTTATCATTTGCATAGCGGAAGCATGTATAAGCATAAACATGTAAAGGTTAAATCACACTAAACCAAAAAATGCAGCTATTGAGAATGTTCTAGCAATTAGCAAGTATTGAGACAATTTAGCATAGCAAATCAGTATTTTTTATAGTGGAAAACGTTAATAGCAAGGATTTGCAAGAGAGCGGATGAGTCATTTAAAACCAATAGATTTTCATGGTGGTTTATGAACTAGACCTCATAAACCTCAATCCCCACAAGTCATTTAATTAACTTGGAAAGAGTTCACTCTTACAGGAAGCATAAGCAAACAACAATGAAGCTAATTATCAAATAACTACAAAGGCAATAGATTTACTAACGGAATAGAACAAATAAAACTAATAATGTCTGTAGCCTAAATTTTAATATACTTCTCTATAGATCACTAAACTATGTGATCCAATTCAACAACGGAAGAGCACTAAAGCTTCGAACATGAAAATTATTTAAGATTCCGCATGTAGTTATGACTAGCACCTACCACGAGGAGATGAACAGAGAAATAATGTTTTCTGTATCTTTACTAATTGATTCTTACATGTCATGATTATTATAAAATTTAATACACAGAGGTATCATAGGAACTCAGGAAGGTTAAATGGCAGTAGCCAAGTAGTACTCCTATTAATATAATTTTATCTTGTGATACCAATTTTTTCTTTCAAAGACATACAGGTCAAGATGAAGCATGGAATCTTTCAAGACTTAAGTTAAACTAATTTCTAGATGCAAAGGACTTAAATAGATAATAAATGTACATTACTCAAGATTCTTAAATATTTCTGCAACAAATCCAACTGTAGCTCTGGGATTCTAACTTCATAAACCCAACTTATACTTAGTAGAGACAACAAAAATGAGTTAACTAATTCTAATGCAATCATAAACATTCCACACATCTACAGAGTTCTAGCATGACTGTAAAAAAGGTCTAATATAAACTGTTGGAATGTAGTTGTTTAACACATAAGCAACTAGATAATGTTAACACAAAGAATTATAATGTAAATCCATGAAACTATTCCTACTAAAACAATTTTGATCCAAAAAACTATCATGTTGATCATGTCTCAAGAGCCTGAGCATACTCAATGAGATAAGATCAAAACATATAAAGTGACCATCCAGAAAAAATACTACTCCCTCCATCCCAATTTGTTTGAAGGTTGACCAGTTTGGGAGTCAAACAACTCTTTCTTTGACTACGATTTTCTCTAACTATTTTCATATATTTTGAATTATTAATTATGCAGACTTATAGTACTTTTTATGTAGTTTTCAAATATACAAATTTTATTATAAAACACTCGAAGAATCTATGTTTAAAATTAAGTCAAAGAAAAAGTTGTTTGACTCTCAAACTGGTCAACCTTCAAACAAATTGGGATGGAGGGAATAGTAAACATTAAATTCCACAATCATTGTACCTGAATGGCGGATCCATGAAATTCAAGTCAGGCTATCCTTTAGGAAAGATACCCCCAACAATGAATCTGCATAGATGCGACAAACATAAACAATTCATAATGCTTCAATTGATAAAACACCAAATCAGACCCACTTGTTTATTCTTTCTCCTCTAACCTTAAGTAAAACAGTAGATCCTGAATCCTCGACTTGAAAAACAATGGTACAGCATCTCAAATCATCTATTTAATCAATAGACAGTTTTTTAAGGAACAAGGAAGCATAATTTAATCGGAATCTCACAATAATTATGTTGACAAAAACGTACTAAGCACCTGTTGGACTATTACCCATATTTTAGGGTCCGGTTCCATATTTTTCTGATAAAAATTTTTGGACTTCCAGAAATTTGAGTCCATGGTTCCTTCATCGGAGCTTTTGGTCGAGCAAAAAAATAGAAAGACTGGACGAAGGGAGTGACGAAGCAGTCGGCGTCATTATGTCATTTTTTTTTTGGTCAAGGGTTTCTCCTTTTTTTCTTTAAGGGAGTGCATGGGAAGCGTGGGAGGTTGGGAAAAAGATGGGAAAGGTTGGTGCCTCTTTTGTTTCTTCAATATAATTAACGACGGGATATTGTACTTTTTAATGATGGGATATTATTTTGTCGTTAGAGTTTACATTTTAATGACCGGATAAAAAATTGGTCGCGATAAGTACACTTGTAATGACCGTACTCATGTCCCCTGGTTAAGAAGCGGTCGTTAAAGGTCTGATTTCTTGTAGTGTTCGTTAAGGCTTTATGATGGTGCGCATGACACTAGTGTACCAATGGCGGGGCGACGATTCAGCAGCGGTAGAGTATTAAACGTCGGTATGTGGGGACAAGTGTAAGTTCGGTAATGACCATCGAATTAGGAAAACGTATTGTGACCGCGTGTAATAAAGAAAAGAAGTTGACAATAAGGACATGAAGGAAGACTTTTGTGGAAAGTGTATAGCAAAGTGAGACTTCATAGAATATCTTAGACATGAGTACTTTTCGTAAGATTGGGAAAGGGAAAAATTGGTATCTGACATGGTTGTCAGGATAAGGTTGCGACTAGTGCTAAAAGTTATTCTTGATATAAGCTCATTGATGTTAAAGGACTACTCGGTTATTAAGTAAATTCTATGGGCACATCGTTTGATGGGTAATTTGATTGGGTTGTAGACTTCTGAGGAGTTACTAAACGACTGATGGAAATGACTTCAAACATGGGTGTACGCAATGAGTTAATGACTTGAGGAGTTACTGGTTGTTTCACTTAGATTTGAGGAGAAATATAGATATCTTTTTGTGGTTCGTTTGGCTTAGATAGATGATTAGTTTAGAGGATCGAATGGATTTGATTTGTTGTTGGTTGATGGTGATACACGTGATTTGAAATGACATATGGGTACTTGAGTCATGTTTGGACTGTGGGGACATTATATCATGACATACAGTAAGGGGTGTGACCGATGAAGTTGATTGGTGTCTTCAAGGTTAAGGGTAGAAAGGAAATCATTGAAACAAGAGTTAGTGATGTGAGAGCTTGGTTGCGATTGTACAGTGTAGAGTGGGTTTGAGAGTTTATGAATGAGCCGGTATGTTCGGTTATGTCATAGACTAATAGAGGTTAGTGGTGGACTAAGGTTGGGAACCTTGTATTCATTGTGTAAAAATTGGCTAGATCCCTCTACTAGTGGTGTTATTACTCGGCTTAGGAAATTGAATAAAAATGGATAGTCGTGCAAGTTGTTGGAGGTATTCAGATTCGATAATTGAAGTACGAGGTGATTCTTCAAGGACTAGTAATGCTAAGGATCCGAGTAAGGGATTAGTAAACATGGATACTTTAAATGGTAGATCGATGATGGGTTAATTGAGTTAAGTTCGGGATAACATTTGGATATTGAGTAAGGCAATTCGGGCAAGGACGCTTCAGTGAGATACATGAGGATATTAGTAAGACCGTTATGTGATACGTGGGATTTAGAGAGTGTTTCGTTTAGAGTGGTAAGCGTTAAAGAAACTATAACGGATAGAGTTTGTAGACTTATCGTTATGTAATAGACTACTGAGTGGGTTCGAGTAATGGTCAGACGATGGCGGTATAAATGAACTGATAGAAATTGAGGAATTAAAGAGTCAATAAAAGGTGTAGTTGATCGAGAGTCGGCAAAAATGAGGTACATCTTGGGATTACTTGAGTCTATTTAGATTGGGGCAGCATTGTCTTGCATATTCAGATGAGGTGTGATTGTTGCGTGAGCTTAAGGAAGGAAGTCTACAGAAATGGACTAAGTGATATGAGGAAAATTTTGTGAGATTCGTGATCCACAGCTAGTGATAAGCATATTTCAGTGAACCGACATTTTGAGATTTATAAGAAGTGGCTTGGTGGTACACCGTTAGAAGTTCATAACATTCTATAGTGGATGAGTTAGCATGCTTTAAAAGAAAGGATTGTGGAATTCCTATCATGTGAGGCTAGAGTTATATTTTCAGGGTAGGGCCCTACTCGTGGTAATATAGTATGATTCCAAGTAATATTGACTGGACAGTTTGGGTAAGCGCTTTTGGATATTAAGGACTTGGGAGTAATTGCGTGAGATTTAGAGCGGCAATTGTAAGATTGGATACTTTGGGAAAAATTATGGCATATCAAGGTGATGCAATGAGAGGTTCGATGGTTAAATAATTATTATATAAGGCTTCAGGTTTTGCGTCGAAAAGTTCGAGATTGTATCAGATTTGCGTGTTGGGTAAAGGTGGAGAAGCATGAAGATTGGAATTGTAAGTTATAGCTCTTCGGTACTAAGTTGATAACTTGGATAGGACTTAACTTGTAGAGTCAAGGGTGATAGACAGGATTTGTAATGCGTGGTATGACTGTGATTGGTTTTGAAATTCGGAGTAAGTTCTAATGACTATTGGTGATATTCGAGAGTTTTGCATTCATTGAGGGTCAGCATTGTTTGAGTTAAACTTAAACGTCTATGATTATATTTCCAGGAAGATATTAAGGATTCGATGCATTTCGGCTCAGATTTGAGGTATGATAGATTTACCGAGCTTTGTCAGGGTTTTCTAGTGTATTTGATGACATTTTCTTAGAACAGTTACTTGGGTAGAATAATGGTGTACAATGAGCTTAGTACAAATTTGAGGAGGAACTGTTGTGCGAGAGGTCTTTATAGTGATCAGTTGGGTTCCGACGGACTTTGCTTGATGAGATACTCGGTGGCATGTTTCTATATAGTGATTTGAAGGTTTAAGAAGACTTAGAACCAGCCAAGTTAGTTGTCACTAAGATTAGTTTTGATGGAATTGCGTATGGATCACAGATGAATCAAGAATTCTTTCTGGCGAGAGTAAGTTATGGTTTCAGAATTTTGGTCTGAGTGTTCATGTGTTTCTAAGGAATCGCGGTACAAAAAAAAATGGCTTTAGCAAGTGCGAAAGAAAGGTTAGCGGAATCAGAACATCTTCCCGGTTCAAAATCGGCTATGGTTTGTGGCCATGTTTCGAAGGATTGTGTGATCTGGGAAAGTGTTTGTGGGAAGGAACGTAGGTTGACTTTTAGGTAAACGGAATTTTTTGGGGAATCTATCGATTCCGAGAGGTCCAGATGGTCTCTTAAAACTTGTGTGTATTCAATTCGGTTCCCAATGCACTCGGGTGTATTTTGGGACTTGGGTTGGAAAGTTAGTTTTGAGGTATCGGGGGTTGACATGGTCAACGAGACCTCCAGTGGAAATTTCGAGGCCATGAGTGCGTTGGTACCGCATTTTTATGTATATCTGCATATTTGGTTTGTATCCGGAAGGTTCCAGGATGGTTTCGGGTGTTGATTCCAAGTTTGGAAGACACTAGAAAATTCTGGTGTCTGGTGAGCGCTATAGCGGTGGGGTGACTGCTATAGCGGTATGGTAGCGCTATAGCTGTGGGTTGACCCCTATAGCGGCTGACGGACCAGATTTTCTATTTAAAAACCCCTAAGTCTCTAAACATTTCCCCATTTCGTTAAAGGCTATTGGAGATGATTTTGGAGTTCTTGAAGAGGCTAAGCTTTGTGGTGAGTTTCCCCAACCTTATACTTCATTCCTTGATCATTAAATCACCATAGAAATTCATGGTTCATGCTAAGTCCAACAATAAGTTGAGTATTAATAGTGGGTTTTAATGGCTTTCTTCCTAAATGAGTTCTTGGCTTTAAATATGAAATTAATGGTTGGGTTAGCTTTATTTAGCATGAATTTGATTAATATAAGCTATGATGTTCACTTCTTGATTAAGGTCTAATTATTGAATTGGGAGTTAGGGTTTATACCCAAATTTGGGGGTTTTGCCTGGAATCCAAATTTGAGTAAATTGTTGGTTCTTCTAGCTTGATATTGATGGGAATTAATCACCTACATCTTTAATTTCATGTTGAGATCTTTAGATTCCTACTTTCACCTTTCTAGTTCATAAACCCTATTCTATAGGTTAGGAATTTGGGTCTTGAATAGAAGTAGGGTTTGAATGATATTCTTCTTGATTCTAATACCATGATTCGGATATGTTTAGAGTTTCATTATCTCAAGGCTCAAAGGAAAAGGAAGACTAAGGTTTGATTATTGGGGACTTTGTTGTTCGGCCTTTCAGGTAGGTTATGGCTTTTCTTATGGTGAGACTTCGATTAGCGAAGCGTATGTCTAGATGATATTGTCGGTGAATGCATGTAAACCTTCAGGTATGAAGTTGGGTTGGATATTGTCTTAGGTTGGGCCTTGTTGTGTTATTTGGGGTCTAGCCACCTCGTTATTGTTGACTTATCTTATTCTATTTACTTATTGGCTCGTTGCTGTGTTGAGACATCAGATATTGGTGATTAGAGATATATCATGGCTATGATATTGCGGTACTTTACTTGATTGATATTAAGATGAGTATAGTGATCCCATTGTGGCTTATTGTGTAGCCTTATCATTGATATTACTTGTGTGCCCTAGGAGGTACCGTTGAGAGTTGTGATTCTATTGTGGCTTATTGTGTAGCCCTATCATTGATATTACTTGTGTGCCCTGGGAGGTACTGTTGAGAATTGTGATTCCATTATGGCTTAGTGTGTAGCCTAACTATTGATATTACTTGTGTGCTATATGTGGTACTATTGAGATTGATTTAATTATTGACATTGAACTCTTACATTGCACGTACTCTCATACTTTATGATATATTGTTGATACATCGATGATATACAAGGAAACACTGTTATGAGCTAGGCTTAGTTGGATAAGAGTGACGTGAGGACCGATGTCCGATGTTTATCCCTGAATCGAGGTATGAGTGTGTTACTCCCAGTAGTTTTGTATGTTGAGATTCGAGTGTCACGACCCAGCTAGGGGCCGCGACGGGTACCCGGGGCTAGCCACCGAGCACCACTCGTCCTACTACTCATCTTACTCATTTAATGCTCTTTTATCACATTTATACTCAAATTGTAGGAAAATCATAGTTCATATGGGAACATAAATACTTTTATATACATATGCCTCTCGGCCATCAAAATAATATATACATAATAACATCTCGTGAGACCATCTAACCCACACTGCGTATCTACGAGCCTTTACTGGAGTGCTAAACATAAGGACGGGACAAGACCCCGTCATGCCCAAAATACATATACATGAATGCACACAAAAAAATAATCAAGCACCTCCGGAACAAAGAAGTGCTTTCAATCGGCTGACAGCTACTACGAATCTGGGTCAAGCTCTCCTCCCTTTCTACCTGTGGGCATGAACACAGCGTCCAAAGAAAACGGACGTCAGTACGAACATTGTACTGAGTGTGAGAGGCATAAGCAATGAAATAAGACAATGATACAAAGGAAATATCAATGTGAAACACCTGTATCTGACTGTCAAATATAAAAGAAGTAATGCGTACTATCTTACTCATACTCATCGTCAAATCATATATGCATAAATGTATAAGCTGCCCGCCTATATAGGTACGGTGTGATAATGTATAAACTGCCTGTCCATATCGGATCGGTGTTATAATCATAACATTAGCCTGCGTCCAGGCCTCCCGCGTCCGGGGTATCATCTCATGCCGCCCACTAGTGGTGTCTGCCCATGCCGTCCGGCCATGGTGTATAGCTGCCCGCCTTAGCGGTGACTGCCCGACCATATAGGCGCGGTGTTATATCATCATCATACATGCTCATCATAGTATGCTTATCATAATATACTTATCATAATGTGTTTATCATAGTACATGCATAGGGCTCAAGAACAACTACACTTTATCGGGGTGACGTAAGGTCGTGATCCCCCGATTTCATTATGGAGCATTCTTTGACATTCTGCCTCACCTTGAAGGAACTAACATATATAAGGTGAGTGTGAGTAATAAATAACATCATTATCATTATAGGATCATCATATCATCATAGGGCTCATAACATGTCTCTTATCTTATATAGCTATTCATAGACATAGGCTTTTAGTTTTCTGGAATATAGGAACTCATGAAGAGGAAAGAGAGTCATGCTATAGGATTCATGCCATTAGAAAGAAAGGACTAGCCTCACATACCTTTGACGTTTAACCAAGCTATCACTTGCTTGTTCTCCTTCGATATCACGTTTCTACCTTCAAGAGAGAATTCGCGCTAACGTTAGTTAATCGTCTATAAGAACGCGCTACCATTCTAGGGAAAAATTGGGTAGCATTTCCTTTGTTTATACTATTTTTCCCATAATCTATATCAACTCCCAAACGCTCATATCACATTTACAATATGATAAACAACACTCATCATTCATTTACAATATTCGTATTTCACAATTTGTCTTCAATTTCTCCATAATCATGGCCATGGTTCATTGTTGCATTTTCTCACATAGGATACTTATTCCATGTTCTAAATGTCACTCATAACATTTTTATAATCACAAATTATCAATGATCATGGCTCAATTCAAACCTTTACTCAACAATGGTACTATTCACACTTTCATGACCCATTTCTTACATCCTTCTATAATCCAAGTGTTTCAACTCTTCCATACACTAAATAACATGTAAATGCCATAAAACTTACCTTAGATGTTGTAGGAACAAGCCTTGAGTGGTATTACTCTTCTTGCACCAAAACCCTAGTTTGCTTCTCTTGAAATTTCTTAACTTGGATGAACTTTGATGAGTTTCATACACTTGATTCACTTGGATTCTTGATATTGATCTTTGATTTCCTTTGTTTTCTTGTAGATGAAGAGTGGAGAATATTCTAGAGGTTTCTAGAGAGAAGTATCGTGGAAATGAAATGAATTTAATGAGCTTGGGTCTCCTTTTAATGACTTAAAATCTGATTTGGAATGAACAGTAGTTGAAGTGCACAGTGGTCGTAAACCCAGTTTACGGTCCGTATTTCAGTTTACGGTCCGAATTCTGCGGGCGTATTTAAGCATAATAGAACCAGAAAGTCAGGCTGAGGATATGGTGGTTCACGACTCAGTTTATGGGCCGTATTTCAGTTTACGATCCGTATTTCAAGTCGTATTTAACCATTCAAGCATTTGACAGAAAGTTGAAGTTTTGTAAGTTGAAATACGACATGGCAGTTTACGGGTCGTATACCACTTTACGGTCCGTATTTCATTTTACGATCGACTGGGCCGAAGTGCAAATCTGCAACTTTCACGTCTTCAAAACCTATAATTAGTCATTGTGGAGCATAACCTATCTCTTATTCCCATTGCCTTTGAAATCTTACTTAGGGTCGTCAAATGTCATTCCTTTCTGATTAAAACAACGTATACTTGTATTCTTCGTTAGTCTATTCATGGTACGTTCACGGGGAAATTTATGAGGTGTAACATCGAGCTACCTTTCAGGAGGTATATAAGATTAGATGTGCTTATCTTATGATTGTGAGGGTTTAAGTTCATATAATAAGCTATGGAAGGATTGAAGGGAAAGTGAATCAAGGAGATTAAGTTTCTCGAACTTTGGGAGAAAAGTTAGGCAAGATTTCATACGATAATTTTGGTCTAAATTGGGGAAATAATATATTTTAGCATATGAAGAGTTTAGAGGTAAAGTAAAAGCCTAGATTGAAGTTCAGGAAGTCTAGTTTTCAATGCAACAAACCGCGTATCAATCCGACATCGGGATCAAACGTTATGAGAATTTTAAGACAGATTGCCAGAGCAAGGGTTAACTCTATGCGAACCTTCCTGGAAGTGGCACGAACGCGCAGAATCACGACCCAACTGGAGGGCCATGACTGGCACTCGGTGTTAACCCACCCGAGCACCTCTTATTGTACTTTCCTATTCACATCTAGGTGAGCCACATAGCTTATTCATAATTTCTATACACCAATAATACTTATCTCATTGGGTAGCAACACATTTATATCATCATCGATAACAACGCCCATATCTATATACACAAGCCGACGAGGCTAACAAAATGATATGCAAAATATGAGCCGACAAGGCTACAAGACATCTAACCATACGCAACTCTGTACGAGCCTTTAAGAAAAGTATGTAATATCATATAGACGGGACAGGACCCCGCCATGCCCATATGTATGTACATAAAAGAATAATACTAGCAGTTGTAGCTCCGGATGAAATGGAGCTCCTCTATGCAGTCCCTGAACGAGAAATCTAAGGATCAAGCCTGTCTCCCTGTCCACCTGCGGGCATGACGCAGCGTCCACAAACAAAAGGACGTCAGTACAAATAATGTACTGAGTATGTAAAGCATAATCAATAACATAATGAAAGCATAAGAAATAACATAAGATGGACGAGTTATGAGATAAAAGAGCTAGGTATACCTCTAGCGACGTTCGTCATATTTACTTACCCTCTTTCAAATAGGAAACTTCCATTTCATACATCCATACATTTAGAAGTATCATACCCGACCATAGAGGTTTGGTGTTTTACATACCCGACCATGATGAGGTTCGGTGCTATAGGTACCTCGCCCCACCAAGGCTCAGTGTTATCCGTACCCAACTACAGTGATGTGCGCGCGATAAATATCATACCAGGCCATATAAGCTCGGTATTACATAATAGCCATACATACTTATACACATGTACATAAGAGTCCATAAGTATCGTCAATATCATCATCATCATCATCGTTTTCGTTACAACTTTCCTCAGGGGATCGACTATCATATAAAAAAGGTAATAGCATCGTACAAATATCGAGAATCATGAGCTTTAGTAATTTTGGAGGTAGAGTCGTTTGGAAGACATTTTGGAACCCATGAGATGGTATATAGCAAAGGAATCATGCCTTAATGAAAGAAGGTTTAGCCTTACATACCTCGTCGTCTCCTTAATTATTTAACGTTCACCGTCGAGCTTGAGAAATCTACATTTAGAAGGATTCGTACCATAGTTAAGCCTTAAGGATACTCTTAAACACAAACTAGAACAATTCATGATCTAACGAAAATTGGACAGCATTTCCCCTATTTCATCTACTTCCACTATATTACAAAACAATTCCCAAACATGCACAATAACATCCACAATATCATAATTAAGTAATCACATTACATTAAGCCTTCAATATTCACTCTCATATTCAACCCATACTAGCAAATTCATACCGACTTTTGTACATTTTCATACAATGCTTCCTCGTCACCATCACTACCTTCCATAATAAGATTATATCCATATCATACTAAGAATCATAACTTAAGTTAGCTTACTACTCAAAAACATCATAAAAACTACATTTAGACTTGATTTTCTACTTTCTTCTTCTACCCAAGTTTTGCTAACCCCAAGCATCCTTAATAACATGAAATAAGCACGAAACTAACCTTTTTATCCCGTAGTAACAAGCTTTGGAGCATCTATAAACTTGTGCGAAACCCCAGCTACAATGCCCAAGTAAATCTTGAAATCTACCAACCCTAGGAAGACTTCTAACACATGAACACTTTGATTCTTGTTATTTAATCTTTGTAATCTCTTGGGTTTGAGTAGAATATGTTTGGAGAAAGGTTTTGGAGCTTTGGAGAGCTTGGAGGAAAGGTGGGAAATGAAAAATAAACAAGGGTCGGCCTTGTATATAAAAAGAAAATCTGTCCCGACCCGATTATACGGCCAATTATACGTGCCGTATAATTTAGACGGTCCGTATAATTAGACCGTATAATCTCACCAGGTTTCACCCTTCTCTGGAAGCAATCTAAGGACCATTATACGGGCTGTACAAATGGCCGTACAACTGGGAAAATCCAAATTTCATTCTCGTCGATTTGGTTGACTTGCAATCCTCATGGAACCTTCTTGGCACTTATATAAAACTTCATTAACCATACAATAGGCCCTATAGAAGCCCCTCAAGATATTCCTAAATAAACATTAGCTCAATTATAGCGAAAACCTTTCCGAACTCGACTTACATTTGACTTCCTTCAACAAACTAAACTTCGCATATTCCTATGACTTCGAAATCTTATAGTATGCACCTTAAGCTATCTAATTCTTTCCTTAATCTCGTAAGGGTTTCATAATCACTTTAATCTCACATTATCCTACTCACAAGGCAACAAATCCAAAATTTTTGAGATGTAACAAGTAAGGGATAACTCAGCACGAAAGCACCCAAAGGTGGCGCGAACGCGCTGAGCAAATTCTAGGTCGGTGCAACCCGACTCTAGAACATTATAAAAGGGGGCTTACCCCCTTATTTTTCATCCAAAACACCTCTCCAAACACCCCAAACTCTCTGGAACTTTCACCCACCTTCCGGTTATAAAATTTTATGCGAATTAAGTGGAATCTCCGGATGTAGGTCCAGATAGCGTATAGTTGCGATTATAGTATCGTTTTGTGCTGGATTTTGGCTTGGATTCAAAGTAGCTATTGAATATATTATGGTTCTAGCAAGAATAAGGTATGTATATCTCTTTATTGATATTGATTTCGATTTATTTAAGAAAATGGAGTTATTAAATCGTCGTATAACGGATTAGTTGGTTGAGAAATGGGGTAAACATCGTGTGGGACGTTTTATGGAGTATATTGGTGTTAATAATTTTGTTTTTGATGTTGGTATTGTTGTTGTTGTTGTTTTTGGTTGTTGGTATTTTGATTTCGGGCTAGGCATATAAACAGGGAAGACGCTACCCGAATTTCGAAAAATTCAAAATGGAAGTAAATTAAAGGCTTAAGACAAGTGTATGATGGTGAGCCTAACAATAATATGAATGGTTTTATATGTATATTACGAGACTACAAGCGATCGTAAATAGATTGCAAGGCAAAAGGTAAGTTGAAAAGTTGAGAAGTGAGGTTCCAGGTATGTTAAGGCTAAACCCCCTTCTTTCTTAAGGCATGATCCCTTTGTTGTGAACCTCTATATGATATCCTCAATAACCCTATTTCTAAAATACCAAATCTTACAGTTCCCGATGTTCCTGTGATATCATTGAACTTGTTTCATGGCTATTGATGTTATTCATTGATGTTGATCTCACCTTACGATTTGTTCCTTCAAGGTGAGATGTGTTCACGATGATGGTTCCATAATAATAATCCAACGAGTTTAGGAACAAGTTCTTAAGGAATGTCTTATATGACATGAATAGAGTGCTAGTAGAGGATACCTAATGAGGTATTTAATGTTCGAAGAGAGGTTTATGTTGTATCATAGGATTTGGTTATTGTCTAGTCCAGCGGGAAGAAGTACTAATGGCCTGAGTTGTGCTTATAAGTCTTATGTGATTATGTAGACCCTACAGGTTATGTGATGACAATGAGAAGTGCATAGAGATTACTTGTAGAAGTTTGGTTATGATGTTGATTATAATTATCACTGGTCTACGACCGGTTGGGCAGATATATGTTATTACCACCGAGCTACGGCCGGTTGGGCAGTTACTACTGATCAGTCGGGCAGTTACGCTCTACCATCGGGCAATAATCGGATGGGTGGTTACCACCGAGTTGTGGCCGGTCGCGCAATTACCGCTGGTCAGTTGGGCAGAGAAATAGCACCAGAATGATATGTTAGTCAGGATTACAGTATAGTACACAAATGTAGTTGAAGATATGAGAGTATGGAGAGATATATATGCTAGATTTTCATTAGTAAGTCAGAAGTGCCAAGTTGATGCTTGTCTTCTTCCCTGCAGTATACATTTATTATATTACATTTCCGCCTTACATACTCAGTACATTATTCGTACTAACATCCTTTCTTGTGGACGCTGCGTTCATGCCCGCAGGTGTAGACAGGCGGGACGAGGATCTTCCACAGTAGGTAGCTTTTAGGTACTAGTTTTGATTGGTGGGCTCCACTTCTTCCTGGAGCATTGCTGAGTCTGGGTTGTGTATGTATTTTATGTTAAGGGAATGTCAGGGGCCTTGTCCCGACTTATGTACTTCAGTCATGTTCATAGAGGCTTTACAGACAGATTCTGTATACAATTTAGTTATGTTTGTCAGTGGATATGTTAGCATCGTGGGCCTATTGTACTTATATGTATGTATGATATTATGTTTATATTTTAGCCTTTTTGGTCTTGTGTTTCCATTTGAGATATAGTGAGTGTAAGTTACAGCTTGGTTCGCTCGGTTCCCGTAAGGCGCCGGGTGCCAATCACGCCTTACCAAGGTGGGTCCGGAACCAAAATAACTCCAAAAAAAGGGTATGAACCAAAATACCCCAGGAAAAAAAAAGAGGTACAAAAGTACCTTTAACGCAAGATTTTCATGCGTTATTGGATTGTCTTATTTTTTTTTATTTCGTTCTTTCTTTTCTTTCTTTCTTTCCTCCTTTCTTTCACACTTTTTTACATACTTTAGACATAGATTAATCATGCTTCGAGACTCCAAAACTTGAATATTTTATATAGAACCCTATTTATTTTTGTGCGATTAATAAGGTAGGCTCAACATATCGAGGATACACAAAACTTTGGATTGTCGTTTTAGTGGTTGAAAAGTGCTCGAAGTCCATTTTTGTTTGAAGACTTGTTGTCATTAGCTTTAAGTTATTTATGTTTTAGGGTTTCGTGTTATTTTTATATTAATGCGTAACTTTATTTTGACAATTTCACAAATAAATAAATTAACAATAAATAAAAAATTACACAAATTAATAATCCATAATCAATTAACAAAATATTAATTCATAATCAATTATTTCTGTGTAATTTTGTTTTTTTTGTTATACCCTTCAACGCCCAACTAATTGGAGTCCGCAACTTAAATAACTTCAAAAGTGGGTTTGGGTACCAAAATAATCCATTAACGAATAACGAACAATAAGCTAAATCCCGAATAACGAATAATAAACTAAATCCCGAATAACGAACGATAAAATAAATCCTGAATAACAAACGATAAGCTAAATCCTTAGTTTTGGATTGAACATCATTAACAAAATTTTCGAAAAGGATTAGTTAGTTAACATAATTTTTTTACGAAGGATTAGTTAGTTAATATAAAATTTTGTTTGTTATTACTTTAACTACATGAGTTAAGTAAATTATAATCAACAATACAATATCATGGATTATTCAAAATAACTAATTAAATCCTCCATAACTATCCTAGTTAAGTAAGTTCTAATTAGATAAATATTTTTAGTTAATTTCAAGAATAATGAATAATTTAGTATTTACAAATACGACACCTCCATGGATCTTCGTTAATTATTTGTTAATTATGGCATTGTTAATATATTTATTTCTGAAATTGTTTTTCCCATGTTAATTACTTGTTTATCCCATGTTAATCGTTAAATAAATTAGTTCATTTTTTTACTAATAATATCTTCTCAACGCTCCTGCACAGGTTTGATCCCTGGTGGATGAGATAAAAAAAAGTCAAAAGCCAAAGGCTTTACCACCAAGCCAAGTTGGTTAAAGTAACAATGTAGACACTATTTATTATTTTTTATGTTCACTAATGCTATCTAACTTGTTTTCTTAAATTGAATTTGGAACCTTGAAAATGACATTGAAAACATCATTATCATGGGATTATGGAATTGAAATATATTTTTTGCCATTAGATTTAAAAAAGAAATAAATGAAAATTGCGCACGAATTTGGGGGAAAATTGAAATTGAATGGGATAACAGACGTTTTTGGAAATTTCGGGGCGGGCGAACAGCCTTGCGGCAGTTCAGACGCATAGATCTCGAAAAAATACCCAAAATAAAAAAAATTACACATAAATAATTGATCATGAATTGATAATTTGTTAATTGATTATATAAATAAAGTTATAATCACTAAAAATAAAGTTACGCATTAATATAAAAATAACGTGAAACCCTAAAACATAAATAACTTAAAGCTAATGACAACAAGTCTTCTAACAAAAATGGACTTCAAGCACTTTTCAACCACTAAAACGACAACCCGAAGTTTTGTGTATCCTTGATGTGTTGACCCTACCTTATTAATCGCACAAAAATAAATAGGATTTTATATAAAATATTCAAATTTTGGAGTCTCGAAGCATGATTAATGTATGTAAAAAAGTGTGAAAGAGAGAGAGAAAAGAAAGAAAGAAAGAAAGAAAGAAAGAAAAAGGGAAAATACATTAAACCCCCCCCCCCCTCCCCAACATATAGCCGGATTAATTATGACGCAGCCAACCTTTGCGGGTGACCTATTACCCCCCCCCCCCCCCCAATCTTAATTTTTCTGTATTTTAGTAGCATTTTTGGCTGACGTGGCAAAAAAAAATCTGGCGAGTGAAAATGTGATATTTTAATAAAAATTAATTTTTAAAAATTAATTTATATTTTATCCTCTCACACATCCCCACCCTCCCTCTCTTTCTTCTTCTTTCTTATTTTTCTCTTTCTTCTTCTTTCTCCTCAACCACCGCTACCGCCACCGCCACCGCCGCAGTGAAATGAAAAACAAATCCAAAATGAGTTCCTATGAAATCAAAATGCTATTAAAAAAATCAAATGGAAAAAAAATATCAACCACCGCCGCTACCGCCGCCGCAGCAGCTACTAAAAAAATCAAATGAAAAAAAAAGTGGCAATGAAATCAAAATGCTACTAAAAAAATCAAATGAAAAAAAAATCAAAATGAAAAAAAAAGTGGCGGTGATGTGGCGGTGACGTGGCGGAGAGTGTGCAACACTCTCCACTGTGCAACTGGGCTTCAATTTTTTTTTGCCACGTCAGCCAAAAAATGCTACTAAAATACTAAAAAATTAAGACTGGGGGGTAATAGGTCGGCCGCAAAGGTTGGGTGCGTCATAATTAATCCGGCTATACGTTGGGGGGGGGGGGGGGGGGGTGGGGTTTAATGTATTTTCCCAAAGAAAAAATAAGACAATCCAATAACGCATGAAAATCATGCGTTAAAGGACTTAACGGGTCTGTTTCCGTTAAGTCCTTTAACGCATGATTTTCATGCGTTAAAGGTACTTTTGTACCTCTTTGTTTTCCTGGGGTATGTTGGTTCATACCCTTTTTTTGGGGGGTATTTTGGTTCCGGACTCTACCAAGGTTAGGGCGTGACAGAGTGCTGGTAGCGATTGTCAAGGCCTTTGCCGGAATCGTGAGGGTACATGGACTTTGCAGGTCCCCCATAGGTTGTGCTGCCGAGATGTGATGTTCCATCATCGGAGTACATGTGTACGGTGCATATGCATTGCATTCACACTTCATATATTATTGCATTGCATTGCATCATTTGGCTTCCTGTGATTTATGATGATACCATTGTGATATACGAATTCAGTGTTGATATACTGAGACTTGGAACAGTTGGGTTTAGATGGTATAACATAGGTGATGATTCGTCGTGATACTATTATGATGTACTGGTTCAAATTGATTATGCTGAGACTTGGTACAATTGGGCTTAGATGCTATAACATAGGTGATGACTTGTTGTGACACTATTGTGATGTACTGGTTCGGATTGATTATGCTGAGACTTGGCACAGTTGGGTTTAAATGCTATAACATACAAGATGACTTGTTCTGTGGATATAAATTCGTGTTGACTCGTAATTGTTGGTTTATGTGTTTATCTTGCTTTCTTGTCTTTACATACATTAGCTAGTCTTAGTCTACCTATGATACCTACCAGTACTTGTTGTTTGTACTGACTTGTACTTGATGCATTCTTTTATGAATGCAGAGTACCAGGTGAGATCGACTTCTACTCCTCGCGACTGATATTCGAGGATGGCTGATTCAAGCCCTTTAGGGTCAGCATGAGGACGTTCGCGGCCCGACGACTCTTTCTATCATTATATCTTTATTTCTATTCTGAGACATGATCTTTGAGACTACTTATGTATTATTATGATTTTATGATTTAGACTTGTAGTATTCAGTTAGATGCTCTTGTATGACCAGACCAGATACTGGGGCGGATTTCATTTACTTTCACTATTTTACTTCTTCTGCTATTTTTTATTATTTGTGAATGTTGAGTTAAGGGTTTGCCTACCGAGGTGGGAAAGGGACGTACCCGTACGACTTAGTGAAATTGGGCCGTGACATCCCGTTGTGCAAGAACAAGGGAGATATCCAAAATGGCAACAACCATAGGGGTATCAAGTTGCCAAGCCATACGATGAAAGTTTGCGAGAGAGTGGTGGAAGTGAGGATGGGGAGGGATATGTCTATTTTCGAGAACCAGTTCAGATTCAAGCGAAGCGATCGACCACAGAAGCCATTCACCCACTGAGGAGGTTGGTGGAGCAGTACTAAAAAGGGAAGAGTGACTTGCATATAGTGTACGTTGACTAAGAAAAGGCATAAGAAATAAAGTCCGAGGGAGGTTCTATGGAGATTTCTAAAAGCTATGGGTGTTCCTGTAGCATACATTAGAGTGATTAAAGATATGTATGATGGAGTGAAGACCCGGGTGAGGATAGTGGGTAGTGACAAGAAACACTTCCTAGTAGTGATGGGTCTACACCAGGGATCCGCTCTTAGCTTGTTTTCTTTTGCCTTGGCGATGGACGCACTGACGCATCACATTCAAGGGAAGGTACCATAGTGCATCTTATTTGCAGATAACATAGTACTAATTGATGACGAATCTAGAGGTTTAGAGATATACCTTGGAGTCTAAAGGTTTCAGGTTGAGCAGGATTAAGACATAGTACTTGGAGTGCAAGTTCAGTGACACGATTCATAAAGCGGACGAGCATGTGAGGCTTGATACTCAAGTCATCCCCACGAGACAAAATTTCAAGTACATGAGATCGATTATTGAAAGAAATGAAGAGATTTACGATGATGTCACACATCCTATTGGAGCAGGATGGATGAGATGAAGGCTCGCTTCCGGCATTTTGTGTGATAAGAATGTGCCGTCAAGACTTAAAGGAAAGTTCTACGGAGTGGTGGTTAGACCGACTATGCTGTATGAGGCAGAGTGTTGGCCAGTTAAGAAAACTAATGTCCAGAAGATGCAGGTTGTAGAAATGAGGATGTTGAGATGGATGTGTTGTAACGACCCAACTAGTGGGCCATGACGGGTGCCCGGAGTTGAGTACCGAGCACCATTCATCATGCTATCTATCATGCTCAACCTGGACATACATCATTCCCAACACAAGACTTATCATGAGACAATCTCCAAACATCTCCCAAAACATATGTATGTTCGTAAGCTCACGAGGCTAAAAAAATGATGTACTGAATATACAATGAAGAAGTCACATAGCATCTACAACCCATACATAAGTATCTACGAGCCTCTAATCTAGAATACTGAAATTATAAGGGTGGGACAGGACCCCGCCATGCCCCAATATGTACCTAAAAGAATGTACCAATAGGCTACACCTCCGGAGTAGTGGGGTGCTCCTGTAAATCTGCTGAGTAAGCTCCTGAGCGTCTGCGCCGTCTCCCTGTGGGCATGAACACAACATCCATAAAAGAAAAGGACGTCAGTATGAATAAGGTACTGAGTATGTAAGGCATGTATGTCAACATAATAAAGGAATGAGGGTACATAAAGTGAAGGGGTAACCTGTAACTGATTGCCTCTTAAGGCGGATTCATGTATGCTAACTTTCATAATAAATAACATCATTTCATGTATACATATATAAATTGCCCGTCCATATAGGTACGGTGTGATCATCATTAGCCCGTGTTCGGGCCTCCCGTGTCTAGGGTAACCATCTCATACCGCCCACTAGTGGTGACTGCCCGACCAACTAGGCAAGGTGTATTATCATCATAGCCACCCACTACGCTTATCGTAGTGGTGTCTGCCCGGCCAATTAGGCACGGTGTATCATCACTACCATGTACATACCATAAAGCTTGCATGAGAGTTCAAGTAAAAGCCATAACTCTATCGGAGTGACGTAAGGTCGGTGACCTCCGATTATATTATGGGATAATCATCATCTCTATGTTTCACCTTGAAGGAACTAATATCTTGAGGTGAGATAACAACAAAAAATAACATCAACGAAATCATAAAGATAGGATTGTCAAGCTCATAATAGCATCATTATCATCACCATTATCATGGAACATATCTCATCTCTATCTCATAAGAAACTCTTAAGAATCATGAACTTTCAACTTTTGGGATGTAAGAAGGTCATGGAATATGGAGAAGATAGCAATATAGGAGTCATGCCTTTACGAAAAAAAAAGGGACTAGCCTTACATACCTTTACGCCTCTTTAATGACTAGGCGTTCTCCTTTTAAGCTCACAACTCTACATTCAAGAGAATTCTTACTACATTAGATCATTAGAAACATGCTTAAGCTAAGCTAAGGCGACTAAGGGCTAACAAAAATTGGGTAGCATTTCCTTTGTTTCGTCAACTTCTCCATATAATATAACAACTCCCAAACATCAATAGCGACACTTATAATATCATATCAATAGATTTCTCAAGTTAAATATTGTTCACTTCTCAAATTCACTTTCAACCCATCCATAACTATGAGTACAATACAACACCATTTTTGTTCTTCATATAATACTTCTTCAACGTTACTAACATCATTCATAACGATCTCATACTAAGAATCATGACTCAAATTAATTTACTACTCAAAGTGACATTATTTCCATATTTGAGATCATACTCCACATTCTTTTCCAATCCAAGTCTTTCAACTACTCAACACCTTTAATAACATGAAATAAGTGTAAAACTCACCTTGATTATGCAGGAATGGTCTTTGGATGAAGATACTACACTTGAGAAAACCCCAACTTCAACTCCAAAGGAAACCTTGACTTGTATCAACCCTAGTGAGTATCCACACACTTGATTCTCTTGATTCTTGGTGCTTAATCTTTTCTTTCTCTTGGATATGTGTTGGTATGGTATATGGAATATTCTAGAGCTCTCTCGAAGTGTGGAGAATGAGTGAAACGAGAAATAAAAACTTGGGGTCTCTTTTTTATAAAATTTAAAAGCTGCCCGTCGGGTGTTATACGGACACTTATACGGTCTGTATAACTTATACGGTCCATCTAAGTGACCGTATAATACTTCCAGTGGAAGACCCTAATCTGGATAGGTTATACCGTCCCTTATAGGGACCGTATAAGTGATCGTATAACTCTTTTTTTTTTACGGAATTGTACTCGTTGATTCGTTTGACTTCCAATCCTCGTGGAACCTTCTTGACACTTGTATAATACTTCATCAACTATCTAAGGAGCCTTATAACCTTTCCTTAAGACATAACCAAATAATCCCTAACACGATAGTTCGCGAAACCTTTCCAAAACGCGACTTATACTTCACTTTTCCTTGATGAACTTTCTTCTCTTCCCTCAACTGTCTTTGGAATCTTAACTAAAATCATCAAGTATCCCTTCTTCCTTGTAGGGACATCATATACACCTTAACTTGCATTAGTCTATTCACCGCACAACAACCCGTAATTCTGAGGTGTAACATATGTGGGCATACCAGGATAGATAAGATTAGAAATGAAGTGATTCGAGATAAGATGGGAGTGGCCCCCCAGTAGTGGATAAATTGCGAATGGAGGTTGAGACGGTTTGGACATGTGCAGAGGAGATGCAGATATTCGAGTGAGAAACACGGCACTCGGTGCCTTACTGCATGTGACCGAGCGAACCACATGGCTTGCTGAATCATCATGTGGCATAACATGAGCGGAATATAACGTGAATGCATGATGAGCCTTTATAAAACGTAGTAAGTCATAATACTTAATAAAAATACTTGTTTAAACATGAATGCGGAAATAACATGAATGAGCCAAAATGGCTATACGACTCTGAATGTCTGACATAACATAACTGACTTGTCTAGTCTATGAAACCTCTATCATGAGTCTGACTGGAAAACATACTTACTGGGACAAGGCCCCCAGCATACCTTAGATGCATAACTGACATAAATAGAAGTAAAGACACAACCCCGAATGAGATGGTGCTCACCAAAAGCTGATACGAGCAATGTCCTAACGAGCAAATCTGCTGTCCTGTCAATCAATACCTGCATCGTGAAATGCAGGCCCCTGGGCAATAAAAGGGGACGTCAGCACATTGAATGTACTGGTATGTAAAGCAACTGAAAGAAATAACATGGGACATGGAATAACATGATAAGAACTGAAACTGAAAACCTGGACATGAGCATGAGCATGAGCATGGGTACATATATATATATAACATAAGTAAAACATGATAAGTAGGGAGAGCATTTCATAAACCGACATGTGATATCACCACGTGGGTACGTGGAGTCTGGTACCTCGCCGGACCAGCAGAGCCCTCATACCTTGCTAGGGTATAAGGTGGTATCGTGCCTGATGGATCCATTCAGTGTAAAATTAAGGTATCGTCTTATCTGGGCAGAGCGATCCTTTTCCTACGGTGGCTACATAGTTTCAGGCTATCTGAGCCTTCTCGGTAATTTGTGCAACTCCCAAAAATATATACATAATATAGTTGGCTAAGAAGCCCATGATTTTCGTGATTTAACTTGTACTTGTCTTGAATTCATGATTTCACGAATTAACTTGTAAACACGGTTTCATGAAATGACTTGTAAATATGGTTTCATGAAATAACTTATATTTAGTATGTATGTATCTTGTATCATAGCATGAAAGTAATTATATAATATGGTTGCATGAAAACTTGTAGACATATAGGATATTCATGAAATAATCATTCTTAGTCAAAAACATGCATGCAAGAACCAATGGAATACCAAATATGGGTTTTCATGGATTACAGACAGATTCTCAATAATCATAATGAGTATAAAGAACACAATGATAGAATAATAGCAATTCAAACATAATATAGTCATAGACATGGACCTAGGGTTATCATGAGCATAGTATAGAATAGAAACCCTAATTTTGTAAAGTTTCATACTTTATGGATTAGGAGGCGTGGGAAAGAACAATGATGTCATGACCCAACCAGAGGGTCATGACAGGTACCCAGTATTGGCTACCGAGCACCCCTTATCATACTATCTATCGTTCAACCTGTACTGTCACGACCCAACCCCGTAGGCCGTGACTAGTGCCCGAGATGGACACTTATCATACTTACGTTTAGCATATTAAGGGCTTTTATAAATACAAGACAAAACGTTGTTTGAAACTGTTGCGTATAATGTCACATACAAGCCGGTCAGGCTGTCGTAATGTAGAGAAATGCCAAACGGTAAATCATGCTGACACAACCGGACAACAACCATTCATGACCCACATACATGTCTTCAGGCCTCTAAGAGTAACAACATTGTCATATGGCGGGATAGGGCCCCGCCATACCCTTATATATATATAACAGAAGGATCTGTACCAAAAGTATAGGCTCTGGAACAAGGGAGCACTCCAAAGTAGCAGAATGGATATCCTAGGCTGGCGGGTCACCACAACGAGCATTTGTACCTGCGGGCATGAAACGCAGCCCCCGAAGAAAAGGGGGTCAGTACGGAATATGTACTGAGCATGTAAGGCATGAAATACGGTAAAGAGGATCATAACTACAATGGAGATTTACCAGAAACAAGTATGACTGTTAAAAACATCAATACACTTGCCTTATGAAATGAAAGTCATGCATATCAACATCATATATCATATATATATAATGTGTCCCGGTCCTCTAGTGAGGGACTCGGTGAATAAAGTCATCATATGCCGTCCTGGCCGCCATCCCCGTATCATCATATCATCATGTCCTCATATCATCATGTACATATACATATAACGTGTTCCGGCCCTCTAGTGAGGGACTCGGTGAACAATGCAGTGGAATTACGCACGAGAACGTGTCCTGGCCCGGGACTCAGTGAAGGAAGTAATGATAGCATGCACGAGCAGAGTAGTGAGAAACCATATACATATAAATCATTTTTTTTTGGACTCAACAGATAAGTACACTAATCGACACTTGAAGGATCATAGACACGTTTCGAGTCAATCTGAGTTAGCATAAGAAAGTTATGGACGTTATTCATTACAGAAACCTCTACGAACGAACCAAAGCAATCCGAGACCGTCTATGAAAGTTAGGGACATCAATCCTTATAGAACCCTTTTAGGAATAGGGACTCTTTATGCTTTGCTCGCTATTCAATCATACAATAGCCATCAAACCTTCATTTTCATCATGGAATCCACAACAACAACAACAAAAAATATTAGATAAAATCAATTCATCACATCCTACCAAAGCAGCCCCTATACGGCCACAACCCACACGCACATGTTTAATGAATTTCATCCATTTCTACATACTACAACACTCACAAATCATCCCTAACACATAGAAAAGGAGATTAAACCTTACCTTTTTCACTAAACTTCTCAACTTGGCTAGGGTTATAAATTGCACAATAAATGCTTTGCTTGCTCCAACAACTACTCCACGTTAATAAGGGCCTTCCAATTGGATGGAATACTAGAAGAAAATTATTTTTTTTGATCAACTCCAAGGGCATCAAATTCGGCTAGCCATGGCCGAATACTTCTCCAAGTTTCTCTAAGTTTCTTGAGTTTGTGAAGTGATGAAGAATTATCTTGCTATGTCATCTCTCAACTATATATATACTTAGTCCCTACAAATACAAGGTGGACACATGCCCCCACTCATGGCTTGAGTTAATTGGCCAAGCCATGGGTGGGACCCACACATGCCACACGACCACTTATGGCTTTTTGTGGTTCATGAACAAATAAATTCCTAATTCCACTTTGTCCTTAATATTCCATACCAATAATATTTATAAGCAACTTGTGCATTAAGGCAAAACCGAAAAATAGCCTTGCCCTTAACTTATCGCGATTATCTCGAAATATCCGAATGTACAAAATACGGGATATAACATCCTCCCCCTCTTTAGAACATTTGTCCTCGAATGTTGAAATGGTCTTATGGGGTCTTATAACACTCCGGGGAAATATCTTTTACAGCTATCACATGCAGTTCATTCATCAATCAACATAGCCACTTTAGAAATTTAGATTACCTGTAGACATAGGAAATAAGTAGGGATACTTCTTCTTCATCTCTTCTTCGGTTTCCCAGATTATCTCCTCTCTGTTATTGTTTCGCCACAATACCTTAACAGAAGCCACGTCTTTGGTACGTAACCTTCTCACTTGTCCAGTATGGCTATAGGTTGTTCCTCGTAGGATAGCTCCTCTGTCACCTGGATATCATCTATGGGAAACACTCTGGAAGGGTCCCCAATGTATTTACGAAGCATGGACACGTGGAAGACTGGATGCACTGCTTCTAAATCAGATGGTAACTCTAATTCATAGGCGACCTTGCCAACCCTACGGACAATTTGATAAGGTCCAATATACCTTGGACTGAGCTTTCCCTTCCTGCCGAATCTCATTATACCCTTCATGGGTGACATTTTCAGAAATACCCAATCGCCAACCTAGAACTCTAAGTGTCGACGTCGATTATCGGCATATGATTTTTGTCGACTCTGGGCTGCCAGTAACCGTTCCTGAATGAGTTTCACTTTATCAACTGCCTGCTGAATTATATCTGGGCCGATTAACTTAGTTTCGCCAACATCGAACCAACCGATCGGTGACCTGCACTTCCTGCCATACAGGGCCTCATACGGCGCCATCTGGATGCTAGAATGGTAACTATTATTATAAGAAAACTCAATAAGTGGTAAATGATCATCCCAGCTACCCTTGAAGTCAATAACACAGGCCCGCAGCATATGTTCTAGCGTCTGAATAGTACGCTCGGCCTGTCCATCAGACTGCGAGTGGAATGCGGCACTAAGACTTACCTGGGTCCCCAATCCTTCTTGAAATGATCTCCAGAAGTTATCTGTAAACTGAGCACCTCTGTCGGATATAATAGATGTGGGAACTCCGTGAAGTCTTACTATCTCCTTAATATATAACATGGCATAGTCCTCAACTGAATAGGTAGTCCTGACTGGAATAAAATGGGGTGATTTCGTCAGCCTATCAACAATAACCCATATAGAGTCATACTTCCGCGGAGTGCATGGTAAACGTGTGATGAAATCCATGTTAATTGCTTCCCACTTCCAAGTCGGAATCTCCATCTCCTGTAACAATCCACCAGGCTTCTGATGCTCGATCTTAACATGTTGGCAATTTGGGCACTGAGCGACAAAATCTGCTATGTCCCTTTTCATACCATCCCACCAATATAAGCATCTGAGGTCATGATACATCTTTGTTGATCCCGGATGGACGGAATAACGGGCATAATGTGCTTCTCCCATAACTTGTCGCCGCAACCCCGCAACCTCAGGTACACATATTCTGCCTTTATGTAGTAGCACTCCATCAGGTGTAATCTCGAATGGAGTCTTCTCCTTTTCAAGAGCTGTGTCTCTATACTGTGCCAGAACAGGATCCTCATATTGGTGTCGCTTTACTTCTTCCATGATGGAGGATTCAGCAACTTCTCGGACAGAAACCCCAGTGTCTCTAGAATCAGCCAAACAGACTCCAAGACTAGCTAGCCGGTAAATCTCACGAACCATTTCTTTCCTTTCTGGCCGCACGTCCGTCAGGCTGCCCATAGACTTATGGCTGAGTGCATCTGCTACTATGTTGGCTTTTCCAGGGTGATATAGAATATCAACATCGTAGTCTTTCAACAATTCTAGCCACCTCCTTTGCCGTATTCAGCTCCTTCTGCTTAAAGATATACAGAAGGCTTTTGTGGTCCGTATAAATATCTACATGGATGCCATATAGATAATGTCTCCATACTTTTAAAGCATGAATTAATGCTGCTAGCTCCAGATCATGAGTAGGATAATTTCTTTCGTGCTTTCTGAGCTGCCGTGAGGCGTAGGCTATAGCCCTGCCATGCTGCATTAATACACAACCTATCCCAACACCGGAAGCATCGTAATAAATGGCATAACCATCTAGTCCCTCAGGGAGAGTCAGAACTGGAGCTGTAGTCAACTTTTCTTTCAGCAACTGGAAGCTTCATTCATAAGCATCAGTCCACTGGAACTTAGCTGCCTTCTAAGTCAGCTTCATTAATGGTGCTGCAATCGAAGCAAACTTCTCCACAAATCTCCTATAATATTCTGCTAATCCCAGAAAACTACGTACCTCAGTAGGTGTCGTCGGTCTCGGCCAAGTCTTTACGGCCTCGATTTTCTGTGTATCCACCCGAAGGCCATCAGCTCTGATGATATGCCCCAAAAATGCCACTGAAGTCAACCAGAATTCACATTTAGAGAATTTAGCATACAATTTCTGATGCAGGAGTACCCCAAGTACCGTCCTTAGATGACCTGCGTGCTCCTCTTCTGATCGTGAATAGACCAGGATATCATCAATAAATACAATCACGAACATATCTAGGAACGAATTGAATACTCGGTTTATCGGATCCATAAACACTGCTGGGTCGTTGGTCAACCCAAAAGACATCACCCTAAACTCGTAGTGCCCGTACCGGGTCCTGAATGCAGTCTTTGGGATATCTGCCTCTCTTATCCGCACCTGATGATAGCCTGATTGCAGGTCTATCTTCGAGAAACACTTAGCGCCCTGCAATTGGTCAAATAAGTCATCAATCCTGGGGAGGGGATATTTATTCTTTATTGTCACTTTGTTCAGCTGCCTATAATCAATACACATCCGTAGCGACCCATCTTTCTTCCTCACGAACAGTACCGACACTCCCCAAGGTGATGTACTGGGCCTGATGAAGCCCTTCTCTAACAAATCCCTCAGCTGCTCCTTCAATTCTTTCAGTTCTGCAGGTGCCATTCTGTAGGGAGGAATAGATATAGGCTGAGTATCTGGCAGCACGTCTATCGTGAACTCTATCTCCCGCTCAGGAGGAAGACCTGGAAGCTCGTCTGGAAATACATCTGGAAATACATTGACTACCCCCAAACGGACACTCCCTCATGATATGGCCTTGACGGCCGCAAGCAAAACAAGCACCGATAGCGAGACGGCATTCCCCCGGATGGCGCCTGCTGCACCGAGGGCACTGAGGCATAGGTAGCCTCGTCTGGCTGAACCCTCTGCTCGACTGCGAACCCGAAGCCCTAGAACTTTGACCAGCCCCTGAATATCCTATGCTATCAAGTCTCTTACCAGTAAACTGTGGGGGTGCACTCCGTGCTGACTGAGAAGGATGCCTAGTATATTGTTGAGGCTGCCCGTCTCGAAACTCTCCAGAATAACTAGCTGATCTAGCCCTCTTGGGCTGGCCCCAGTCATGATATTGTATTCCTACGAAGCTAATGATCCCTATATGATTCCTATGATATTATTTCCTTACCTCTCCACGACTTTCCTACCTTCCGGAAAACTAAGAGCCTATGTTTATGAATAGCCATATGGAATAAGATAAGAGGTATGTTATGAATATGATAATGATGATGATGAGTCAAAGTCTAAAGATTCTAAGGCCTATAATATTATGGTTCTACAAGGCTAATGATCCATTATACGATCCATTGATATAGTTCATTGACTACACTCACCTTATATGCTAATTCCTTCACGGTGAGGCATAATGCTTATGAATGCTCCATGATGGAATCGGGGGCTCTCGACCTTACGTCACCCCGATATTGTTATAGGTTGTCTATAAGCTCTAATACGTGTCCTATGACCAATGTTCTGAAAAGTTACGAGTCTATGTTCATAAGGGGTTCCATATGAGATTAAGGAAAGAGATATGCCATAGATACGATAATAGTAATAATGAGCCTAAGTTAGAGATTATAAAGTTTATTATGCGGCATTATTACGAAGTTCATACTACGAATACGATGCGATTCTCATAGATTGTCTTTAAATCCAAATGTATGCTCCATGAAAGGTTATGATAAGTTTATGAGACATATGTGATGATAATGATGACGATGTTGATAGTGATGATGATAATGATGATGATGTTGATAATGATGACAATGATAATAGTGATGACACTAAATATATTTATGGGCATTTATGTATATATATATATGTGCTTATGTATGACTATTATGAAACCCCGAGCTTATAAGGCCGGGTAGAATATGTATATATATATATATATATATATGTAACGCGCGCACACCTCTGTAGTTAGGTACGGATAACACTGAGCCTTGGTAGGGCTAGGTACGGATAACACTGAGCCCTGGAAGGGCCAGGTAGACATAACACTGAGCCTTGGTAGGGCCAGGTAGACATAACCCTGAAGCCTTGGTTGGCCAGGTATGTATATGATATAAATATGTATATACTATGATTATATATATAATATATGTATGAAAAGCCCGGAAAATATGTAGGTGATATTGTCGAGCCACTACGTGGTCGTATACGGATAACGTTTAATATATATGAGCAAATGCGGTGTTATGATATATATGTATGTATGATACGACGATGTATGAGCCATGATGATACATGTACCGTGATAATATATGATATAGCCACGAAAGGTATCCTCCCTTAAAAGTTACGCAGGTTATGTCTTATGATTCTCTATTATGTTTATTTCATTCATGCCTTACATACTCAGTACAATATTCGTTGACGTTCGTTTTCTTTGGACGCTGTGCTCATGCCCACAGGTAAGTAGGGAGGAGACCCAGGTTTGTAGAAGCTGATAAGCAGAGTTTCGAAAGCACTCTATTATTCCGGAGGAGCCATTGATTTACTATTTTATGTACATATATGCTTTGGGTGATATGCAGTGTGGGTGATATGGTTTCACGAGGTTGCCATATATATATATATGATTTTGATAGCCGAAAGGCCAATGTATGTGAAAGTATTTACGTTTCCATATGAAAAATGATGTTCTTATGATTTGTGTATAAATGCGATAAAAGACCGTTAAATGAGTATGATGAGTAATAGAACGAGCGATGCTCGGTGGTTAGCCCCGGGTACCCGTCGCGGCCCCTAGTCGGGTTGTGACATATACCTGGAATTCCTGCTAGTACCTCCATACATGGGGCAAAATACTTAGCATCCCAATACTCGGGTACAAATCTCCGTTTCGAGGCATACTTGACTAGAAAGCCATAAGTTTTTCCTACCATAAAAATGAGAGGTGTAACAAGGACAATTCACCACTGAGGCGTATAGCCCGGTGCATTTATTGTTGTGCTAGTCAAGAAGACGATTAGCCTCTGTAGTTTCCTAGCCCGGAGTATCGATTCATTGAGTTGCCTGTGAGTGGCTTATTCGTATCTTGTTGCCTGTGAGTGGCTTATTGGTAATAATGAACATCTTTTCCTGTAAGTGGCTTATTGAGAACAATGAACTTGTTTGCCTGTGAGTGGCTTATTGATAACAATGAACTTGTTTTCCTGTGAGTGGCTTGTTGATGATATTGGCCTCAAATTGGAAAGACTCAAATGATAATAAATGGTATACTGAATCGGAAAAGATATATATGCGTGTCTTGATGGGTTTTTACTGATAATGATGAGTTGTACGATTGATCTTGTCTTTGGTTTCAAACTATTCTATTGGAACTATTTTCACTAAGCTCTAGAAAGACTGGAATTGTACTTAATGACATAATGAGTTGGAACTGAATTATATACCGATTTATGGTCTCTCTATTGATGGTTGTGAAGTTGTTGGTCTATTCTCATCTGTTGATTTCCAACTATTTATCATTGAAATTGTTTCACTGATCTTATATAAATACATATTTTGTTATATTACTTATTGTCCCCAAGGCACTCGCCGACTACTCAGTACTCAGGCATACCATTGTTGTTTTTTATGGTATGTTAGGTAACGAAGAACAGCAAGTATAGACACATCGCGGGTTAGGAGTACTTGTTGTTTTCCAGATTGTTGGTGAGCCCACACATTTGTTCGTGGGTTTTCATTGAGTCAAATATTACTCCTTAGTAGTTTCGGGCTGTGTCCTGAGTTAGTTTATTTTTCTTAGAAGCTCCATAGACAAGTCTCATACTGTGGGTAGATGTTGAAGTCTCCTATGACTTTTTGAGGTGTTTACCACGTTCATAACTATTCATTTATATTAGACTTCCGTTGATATTGTTTCATAATTGTGATCTTAGATTTTATTTAGTTATTTATCACTTGTTTAATGAAATAATGAAAGATTATCGAAAAAGAGCTTGACGTTATTGATTTATAAGGTTCTTCCGATGTTGTTCATGACGTCGGATTCCAGTCATGTCTAGGGTGGGTTTTGGGGCGTGACATAAACTTAGCTTTTAATCCCCTTGAAACTTAGTTTTTTAACATGGTCCGCAGAAGGTTTTCAATAACGACCAAGTGGGTCGTTATATCATGTACCAATTAAACAACCGTTTGTCCCCGAACGGTCTAGGGTGTTTGAGTGACTGGAAGTCATCTTATTGCACCTATCGTAGGTACGAAATTTAACTACATACTATGGTCGCTTTATTTTATAACTTCGGTCTAGATCCTTTAAGGTTGCATTCCTCACTGGGGAAATGGAATTGGAACACATCACACGAACCCATATCATGGGTGAAAAGATGAAAAATTACGGGCGAGGGCCGCTGTAGCGGTGGGTTCCCTCGCTACGACGGGCTCACTACAGCGAAGGGAGGCTAGCTGCAGTGAACGACCCTTCGTAGCAGACATAATGTTTAGGAGGGGGGTTTATTTCCCCTCCCCTCCTATTTTACTCTATTTGGCTGTTACCCTTTACCACTCCCCACAAAATTCTCTTCATCCCATCCCCTTCTCAGTCCATTAATCTTCCCCCTACCCCTATTTAAACTACCCACCCTCTCCCATTTCTCCCACATTCTGAAAACTAGGACAAACACAACACCTACAGCAAAAGTCACACTTTTTGGGCAATTTCTGTTATAGCCCGTATTTTGCACGATTGGAAATTCCAAAGCCGTCGTGGAAAGTTAGGGGCGAAATCATTTTCAAAAAATTATTTCAATGTACGAGTGGTTGAAGACATTATTTATGACTATTATTAGTATGGAAGTATTGTGAGAGGTTGAGGGCGGAAAAGGGAAATTTGCAAAATGGGCCATGGAAATATTGGAAAAGGCTAGGGGCAAAATAGTCATTTCACAAGTATTGGAAATTTGAAGAAAAATCTAGAAAATAAAAAGAAGAGGAAAAGAGAAGAAAATTCTAGAAATGGAAAAAAAAAAAGAAAGGAAAAATCTAGAGAGGGGCATGTGCCCCTCACATGCCTATAACTATATATATATATATATATATGTAAAAGTCTTGAAAAAAACAAGCCAATTTATCATTTAGGTTCTAGAAAATTTAAGAGAAAGGGAGAGAAAAAAAAAAAAAGTGGACGGCAATAGGGGCTGGCCGAACCAGCCCCATAAGTTGATCTTGGAAAGTTCTTTCTTCATGTTTCTCCCACTAATTGGAAGGCCCTCGTCGACGTGGAGTAGTCTTTGGAACCAGGGAAGTATTCGTTTCGCAAGAATAAAGTTCTAGCCGAGAAAGGGGACTAGTATTAAGGTAAGGTTACTCCTTATTTTTATATGTTAAAGATGATTGTGTATGTTGTGGAGTATGTGGAAATGAATGAAAGTTATGAAATATATGTGTGTGTTGAAGTGTGGTCGTGTGTATAGGTTGTGTTGTGTGTAGTGTGTAGGAGTGATGAATTAAGTGTATTCAACATGATTATGTAGTGTTGTAATGTATGAAAAATGAATAAAAATCATGGAATGGGTGTATTGTGATGTTGGCCGAAAATGGACTGTTTTGCATGTCAAAGGATGAACAAATTTTATTTAGTATGTTTAGGTTGTTGTGTTGTGGATTATGTGATGTAAATGAGAGCTTAATGATCCAAGATGGTGTCGTAATGGTTGCGGGCTGTTTTGGAAGTCAATTTGAATCAAATGTAGTTTCTTGCAATTATGATAATAATGTTGTTAAAGTGTGGTTTGTTGGTGTAGTTTGTGAATTTTGAAGAAAGAAATGTGTTGTGATGGTTCCTATGGAAGTTGGAAGGTTTCGGATTCCATGGTGCATTGTTGGATTGTTTGAATATTTTGTGGTTTGTCCGAAGTGTTCTTGAATCTTGTTTAAATAGTTTGGATTAGTACTTGAATGCAAGAAGATGGATGTTGGTTTGATTGCATGCGGTTGATTGAATGAAAATGGAATATCGTCGAATTGTATGGAAAAGAGTTACTAATGTTAAAATGTGTTTTAAACCTCTTATCGATGTTGTAGCTTGGTTGTTGGTTGGGTTGCTGTTGAATTGGGCCGAGCCATATTCTCGGGGTTGGTATATTTACAGGGGAGGTGCTGCCGAAATTCCGGCAGAATATAAGTGAATGTGTTTGAAAGGTTAAAGCTAGTATATGATAATGGAACTAATAAAGGGATGAACTTTCTTGCATGTAGACAAACAAGTTGGATGCACAAACGTAACTAGTTGGTCGCGGCGCAGGTATGTAAGGCTTACCCTTCCTTTCTTTTGGCATGTCCTAGTTGTAATAGGCTATGATATGAGCCTCGAGGGAAACTCTATTCCTAGAAATCCGAGCTTGATTTGGACCCCTATTCATTCAGTGAAATTGAACTAAGAACCTTATGCTTTGATGGAAACATAGTTTGAACGTTCGTAACTTCTACAAATGAAACCGGATTGCCCTGAAATCTTCATGGATGACTCTATAAGGCTAAATGTTCATAGTTTATATACGCCACCTCGACTTAATCCGAGGTGGGCCCATAATTCCCGAACCCCATTTGTATTGCTCTATTGGACTCATTTCCGCATAGTAATTAAGAGAAACTTGGGCTATTGTTTTTGATTTGTTATGAACTGTATGTACTCTCTGATATAAGTATCTGGAAATTCTGATATGAGTATTCCTATATAGGCATTTGGATACAAGTATTTTCGATATGGATATTTTGACAAAAGTATTTTGACGTAAGTACTCCGATACAAGAAATTTGACGTAAACATTTTGATAGAAGTATTCGGATATAAGTATTTTGGATATGAGAATCCTGACATACGTATTCTGTTATAACTACTCTGATATAAGTATTTTGATATAAGTATTCTGACCTAAGCATTCTGACATAAGTATTCTGATATGAGTACCCCGACATAAGTATTTTAATATAAGCATTCTGATATGGGTAACCTGCTATGATTATTCTGATGGCACGTTCGATCATTCTATCGAGTCTCGATTTATGTGCATTTAGTCGCTCACTACTCTGCTCGTGCATGTGCATGTGCTATGATCCCTTTCACCGGATCCCGGGCCGGTATATATATATCGTGCGGATGGTTCGCCGAGTCCTCTGTTAAGGGCCGGGTTCCATATATGAATTCCGAAGTATGATGTGTCCGGTTCCGGGGTACTGTGTTATATGTCCGTCCCCGATTACCGAGGATATATTATGAAGTATGATGTGTCCGGGCTCGGGGTGCGGTGTTATCTGTCCGCCCCTGGGTACCGTGGTTATCTGATGATGTGTGACGGAGATCGGAGCAAATTTTCTGAAATATGATGTGTTGTGGCGCCAAAGGTAGGAGTGGCGACCACGTTCCTACGTTATCGTGCGCATCCCTTGGCATTGTTCACCGATTCCTCGGCGTGTTATCTGTCCCCAAGGTTATCATGTATATGATAGGATGAGACCGGTCCCTCGGCGTGATATTTGTCCCCGAGGTTACCGTATGTATGATATGGTATTTGTCCCGGCGTGGTATATGTCCCCGGGGTTACCGCATATGTGATATGATATCCGATTCCGATATGCCTGACTTGTGTTGGAGAGTAAGCATTCTGACCTTCCGTATATTCTGTATCCCGTTTGCTATATGACATCATTTGAGTAATTTGTACGTTTTGTAATCCGTCTGGCATACGAGATGAGTAAGTATGATTCGTGTCTGGAAAAGAAAAAAAAAATAAGTGTTTGGTATTCTGGATAGGCTATTTGTATGTTGTTCTATCTGTCTCAGTCATGGTTTCATTTTCTGTACTCATGCCTTACATACTCAGTACATATTCCGTACTGACCCCCTCTTCTTCGGGGGCTGCGTTTCATGTCGCGCAGGTACCCACAAGTGGATAGACGAGATTAGCTGAAGATGATCCAGTGGATTGGCGGGCTCCATTTCCTCCAGGAGTGCTGCCGAATCAGAGTATGTATGTTGTGATGTCTGATCAGTATTAGAGACTTTGCAGACAGCGTCGTGGGTAATGATAGTCAGTCTGTAAGCGGCTCCATCAGCTGATATGTCATTTTGTGTTATGTAGTAAATTTCATATAATTACAGATTTGTTAAATTCTGGAAATAGTAAGCAGAAAATTTTGAAAGCTCAGCATGTATTTTATTTGTAATTGACTTTCACAATTCAAAAAAAAAAAAACATTATGTGTGAAATCAGGGTCTGCGGGTTCGCTCGGCTCTGTATGTGGGGTCGAGTGCCCATCACACCCTAATAAAGTTAGGGTGTGACAAAGTGGTATCAGAGCAGGTCTGTCCTAGGGGTTGTCTGCAAAGTCGTGTCCGGTAGAGTCCTGTTTATGGTGTGTAGCGCGCCACATCTATAAACAGGAGGCTACAGGGCATCTAGGGGTTGTTGACGTTCTTTCTGTCATAGATCGTGCGATAGAGCCAGGCTATAGGAAATGAAATTCCTTATGTAAGCCTTACGTACGACGGAAAAGGTGAGTGGTGACATGGGAAGTCACAGGGGTAAGTACTAGTGTATTTGATCCGTTACCTAAAATTGGCAGTCCCGGATGGCCGGAATGTGGTGTAGCTGTGTGTTCCGCAAGGTGTTATTAGTATTTGCAGTGTACAGGAGGATGGTATAAGAAAAACAAGGTCGGATGGGGGATTCAGAAAGTTGACAATTAATTTTGCCACAAGCTACTATGTAAAAGCGGTGAGTAAGAAGTTCGAACGGGCTGATATCGGGGCATCCATAAAATAATGACAGCGAAGGTGTATTTGTTATCAGCAGGGGTCTGGGAACCCAGAATGAAAAGTAGTTATACACGGAAGCGAAAGGTGAGCACTGAAGACCGAAAAGGGTAAAATGGTAATTATGGAAGAAAAGACGTGCCACGAAGGTGTCCCGGGATCTGTAAGACCTCGATTAGTCCCGAATCATGTAGTAAAGGTCATGCGAGAAAGTGGACCCGAAAATACCAACATTAAGGCATCGGATTCCACTAAAGATTCGAGGTTAAGCGTGCTCAGGTGAGAGCAATTTCAGGATGGGTGACCCCCCGGGAAGTAATTGGGAAAATTTTGCAAAATTACAATTTAAGGGAACAAATGGAAAACTAGAGTAACCTGAGTGAGACTATGGTGTATGGGGTGGTTGGAGACCATAAGAAGACACGGAGAACGAGGCAGACCAGCTCGGTGAAGAGGCAAATGGTGTGTCACGGCTCAAGAATTAGGATAGGCTTGAGTAACGTTTGGAAGCATTTTGTGGGACAGTGTATGATAATTATTTATATGTATATGAATATGTATGATGGCTTATTTGTGATGGTATCAGCGAGCACGAGTGCCCCAACCAGCTATACTACGGTAAAGGAGGCCTCAATCGGGTAAAGGGTACCGAGATCTGGGCGGTAGTGAGAAAACAAATGGTGTAAATGTTATAAGATAAGACGCTATTGTCACTATAGGTCAAGGACAAAAAGTCTTAACAGTTCGGTATTTGAAAAAGAAGTGAGTGAGTAAATGAGAAGTAAGGAAATTCAGATATCGGAAAAAGGTAAGAGACGAGAAAAACCTTGATGATGGAACCCCTGTGAGGAAATTTCCGGCGAGATACGAGATTATCAGATAAAGGTGTAAATGCAGACATGGGGCAAGGATGGAGTACGGTAATATGGAACAAAAGAGGAGAGTGCGAGATTCGAGTATTAATTTCAACAAGCGAGGATGAAAGGAAATGAAAAGGTGGACAAAACGACGACATAAGTAAGAAGTGAAAAGGGGAAACAATTTGAGCTGAGAAGTTTCGATACGTTATGCATAGAGCTAGAAAGAGAGACGAGGGATGAAAAATAATTAAAGGTAAGGGCACTCAAAGATCGTGACGTATGAGGAACCCCCTTAAAGGGCGGGAGGCCATATTGGGCTTACAAGAAAGAATGAGGAACAAAATGAGCACAAACACATGAGGTCAAGACAAGTATGCCTGCATCAAGAGATACGAGAGGAAAGATTAAAGAAGAGTTGTGGTAGGGATCTAAAGGTGAGGCTTTTGTTAAGACATGGTCATGGGACAATAACAGAAAAGAGATGATCTGAGGAAGACAAGGATAAAAATGTCGGCCCAGTAGATTAGAAAACCTATGACACAGAATAAGGACCCATATGAGGACGGAAAGGCTCCATTATGTGGAATGGGCATGGAGAAACGGGCAACTATAGAAGAAACCCCTCCCGAAGTGCTACGAGTCCCCATAAGGTCAGTTGAACATTCGAGGACGAATGTTCTAAAGGGGGGGAGGATGTTATAGCCCGTATTTTGTACGATTGGAAATTCCAAAGCCGTCGGGGAAAGTTAGGGGCGAAATCATTTTCAAAAAATTATTTCAATGTACGAGTGGTTGAAGACATTATTTATGACTATTATTAGTATGGAAATATTGTGAGAGGTTGAGGGCGAAAAAGGGAAATTTCCAAAATGGCCCATGGAAATATTGGAAAAGGCTAGGGGCAAAATAGTCATTTCACAAGTATTGGAAATTTGAAGAAAAATCTAGAAAATAAAAAGAAGAGGAAAAGAGAAGAAAATTCTAGAAATGGAAAAAAAAAAAGAAAGGAAAAATCTAGAGAGGGGCATGTGCCCCTCACATGCCTATAACTATATATATATATATATGTAAAATTCTTGAAAAAAACAAGACAATTTATCATTTAGGTTCTAGAAAATTTAAGAGAAAGGGAGAGAAAAAACAAAAAGAGAAGTGGACGGCAATAGGGGCTGGCCGAACCAGCCCCATAAGTTGATCTTGGAAAATGCTTTCTTCATGTTTCTCGCACTAATTGGAAGGCCCTCGTCGACGTGGAGTAGTCGTTGGAACAAGGGAAGTATTCGTTTCGCAAGAATAAAGTTCTAGCCGAGAAAGGGGACTAGTATTTAGGTAAGGTTACTCCTTATTTTTATATGTTAAAGATGATTGTGTATGTTGTGGAGTATGTGGAAATGAATGAAAGTTATGAAATATATGTGTGTGTTGAAGTGTGGCCGTGTGTATAGGTTTTGTTGTGTGTAGTGTGTAGGAGTGATGAATTAAGTGTATTCAACATGATTATGTAGTGTTGTAATGTATGAAAAATGAATAAAAATCATGGAATGGGTGTATTGTGATGTTGGCCGAAAATGGACTGTTTTGCATGTCAAAGGATGAACAAATTTTATTTAGTATGTTTAGGTTGTTGTGTTGTGGATTATGTGATGTAAATGAGAGCTTAACGATCCAAGATGGTGTCGTAATGGTTGCGGGCTGTTTTGGAAGTCAATTTGAATCAAATGTAGTTTCTTGCAATTATGATAATAATGTTGTTAAAGTGTGGTTTGTTGGTGTAGTTTGTGAATTTTGAAGAAAGAAATGTGTTGTGATGGTTCCTATGGAAGTTGGAAGGTTTCGGATTCCATGGTGCATTGTTGGATTGTTTGAATATTTTGTGGTTTGTCCGAAGCGTTCTTGAATCTTGTTTAAATAGTTAGGATTAGTACTTGAATGCAAGAAGATGGATGTTGGTTTGATTGCATGCGGTTGATTGAATGAAAATGGAATATCGTCGAATTGTATGGAAAAGAGTTACTAATGTTAAAATGTGTTTTAAACCTCTTATCGATGTTGTAGCTTGGTTGTTGGTTGGGTTGCTGTTGAATTGGGCCGAGCCATATTCTCGGGGTTGGTATATTTACAGGGGAGGTGCTGCCGAAATTCCGGCAGAATATAAGTGAATGTGTTTGAAAGGTTAAAGCTAGTATATGATAATGGAACTAATGAAGGGATGAACTTTCTTGCATATAGACAAACAAGTTGGATGCACAAACGTAACTAGTTGGTCGCGGCACAGGTATGTAAGGCTTACCCTTCCTTTCTTTTGGCATGTCCTAGTTGTAATAGGCTATGATATGAGCCTCGAGGGAAACTCTATTCCTAGAAATCCGAGCTTGATTTGGACCCCTATTCATTCAGTGAAATTGAACTAAGAACCTTATGCTTTGATGGAAACATAGTTTCAACGTTCGTAACTTCTACAAATGAAACCGGATTGCCCTGAAATCTTCATGGATGACTCTATAAGGCTAAATGTTCATAGTTTATATACGCCACCTCGACTTAATCCGAGGTGGGCCCATAATTCCCGAACCCCATTTGTATTGCTCTATTGGACTCATTTCCGCATAGTAATTAAGAGAAACTTGGGCTATTGTTCTGGATTTGTTATGAACTGTATGTACTCTCTGATATAAGTATCTGGAAATTCTGATATGAGTATTCCTATATAGGCATTTGGATACAAGTATTTTCGATATGGATATTTTGACAAAAGTATTTTGACGTAAGTACTCCGATACAAGAAATTTGACGTAAACATTTTGATAGAAGTATTCAGATATAAGTATTTTGGATATGAGAATCCTGACATACGTATTCTGTTATAACTACTCTGATATAAGTATTTTGATATAAGTATTCTGACCTAAGCATTCTGACATAAGTATTCTGATATGAGTACCCCGACATAAGTATTTTAATATAAGCATTCTGATATGGGTAACCTGCTATGATTATTTTGATGGCACGTTCGATCATTCTATCGAGTCTCGATTTATGTGCATTTAGTCGCTCACTACTCTGCTCGTGCATGTGCATGTGCTATGATCCCTTTCACCGGATCCCGGGCCGGTATATATATATCGTGCGGATGGTTCGCCGAGTCCTCTGTTAAGGGCCGGGTTCCATATATGAATTCCGAAGTATGATGTGTCCGGTTCCGGGGTACTGTGTTATATGTCCGTCCCCGGTTACCGAGGATATATTATGAAGTATGATGTGTCCGGGCTCGGGGTGCCGTGTTATCTGTCCGCTCCCGGGTACCGTGGTTATGTGATGATGTGTGACGGAGATCGGAGCAAATTTTCTGAAATATGATGTGTTGTGGCGCCAAAGGTAGGAGTGGCGACCACGTTCCTACGTTATCGTGCGCATCTCTTGGCATTGTTCACCGGTTCCTCGGCGTGTTATCTGTCCCCAAGGTTATCATGTATATGATAGGATGTGACCGGTCCCTCGGCGTGATATTTGTCCCCGAGGTTACCGTATGTATGATATGGTATTTGTCCCGGCGTGGTATATGTCCCCGGGGTTACCGCGTATGTGATATGATATCCGATTCCGATATGCCTGACTTGTGTTGGAGAGTAAGCATTTTGACCTTCCGTATATTCTGTATCCCGTTTGCTAAATGACATCATTTGAGTAATTTGTACGTTTTGTAATCCGTCTGGCATACGAGATGAGTAAGTATGATTCGTGTCTGGAAAAGAAAAAAAAAATAAGTGTTTGGTATTCTGGATAGGCTATTTGTATGTTGTTATATCTGTCTCAGTCATGGTTTCATTTTCTGTACTCATGCCTTACATACTCAGTACATATTCCGTACTGACCCCCTCTTCTTCGGGGGCTGCGTTTCATGTCGCGCAGGTACCCACAAGTGGATAGACGAGATTAGCTGAAGATGATCCAGTGGATTGGCGGGCTCCATTTCCTCCAGGAGTGCTGCCGAATCAGAGTATGTATGCTGTGATGTCTGATCAGTATTAGAGACTTTGCAGACAGCGTCTTGGGTAATGATAGTCAGTGTGTAAGCGGCTCCATCAGCCGATATGTCATTTTGTGTTATGTAGTAAATTTCATATAATTATAGATTTGTTAAATTCTGGAAATAGTAAGCACAAAATTTTGAAAGCTCAACATGTATTTTATTTGTAATTGACTTTCAGAATTCAAAAAAAAACAAAAAACATTAGGTGTGAAATCAGGGTCTGCGGGTTCGCTCGGCTCTGTATGTGGGGTCGAGTGCCCATCACACCCTAATAAGGTTAGGGTGTGACAAAGTGGTATCAGAGCAGGTCTGTCCTAGGGGTTGTCTGCAAAGTCGTGTCCGGTAGAGTCCTGTTTATGGTGTGTAGCGCGCCACATCTATAAACAGGAGGCTAAAGGGCATCTAGGGGTTGTTGACCTTCTTTCTGTCATAGATCGTGCGATAGAGCCAGGCTATAGGAAATGAAATTCCTTATGTAAGCCTTACATACGACGGAAAAGGTGAGTGGTGACATGGGAAGTCACAGGGGTAAATACTGGTGTATTTGATCCGTTACCTAAAATTGGCAGTCCCGGATGGCCGGAATGTGGTGTAGCTGTGTGTTCCGCAAGGTGTTATTGGTATTTGCAGTGTACAGGAGGATGGTATAAGAAAAACAAGGTCGGATGGGGGATTCAGAAAGTTGACAATTAATTTTGCCACAGGCTACTATGTAAAAGCGGTGAGTAAGAAGTTCGAACGGGCTGATATCGGGGCATCCATAAAATAATGACAGCGAAGGTGTATTTGTTATCAGCAGGGGTCTGGGAACCCAGAATGAAAAGTAGTTATACACGGAAGCGAAAGGTGAGCACTGAGGACCGAAAAGGGTAAAATGGTAATTATGGAAGAAAAGACGTGCCACGAAGGTGTCCCGGGATCTGTAAGACCTCGATTAGTCCCGAATCATGTAGTAAAGGTCATGCGAGAAAGTGGACCCGAAAATACCAACATTAAGGCATCGGATTCCACTAAAGATTCGAGGTTAAGCGTGCTCAGGTGGGAGCAATTTCAGGATGGGTGACCCCCCTGGGAAGTAATTGGGAAAATTTTGCAAAATTAAAATTTAAGGGAACAAATGGAAAACTAGAGTAACCTGAGTGAGACTATGGTGTATGGGGTGGTTGGAGACCATAAAAAGACACGGCGAACGAGGCAGACCAGCTCGGTGAAGAGGCAAATGGTGTGTCACGGCTCAAGAATTAAGATAGGCTTGAGTAACGTTTGGAAGCATTTTGTGGGACAGTTGATGATAATTATGTATATGTATATGAATATTTATGATGGCTTATTTGTGATGGTATCAGTGAGCACGAGTGCCCCAACCACCTATACTACGGTAAAGGAGGCCTCAATCGGGTAAAGGGTACCGAGATCTGGGCGGTAGTGAGAAAACAAATGGTGTAAATGTTATAAGATAAGACGCTATTGTCACTATAGGTCAAGGACAAAAATTTTTAACAGTTCGGTATTTGAAAAAGAAGTGAGTGAGTAAACGAGGAGTAAGGAAATTCAGATATCGGAAAAAGGTAAGAGACGAGAAAAACCTTGATGATGGAACCCCTGCGAGGAAATTTCCGGCGAGATACGAGATTATCAGATAAAGGTGTAAATGCAGACATGGGGCAAGGATGGAGTACGGTAATATGGAACAAAAGAGGAGAGTGCGAGATTCGAGTATTAATTTCAACAGGCGAGGATGAAAGGAAATGAAAAGGTGGACAAAACGACGACATAAGTAAGAAGTAAAAAGGGGAAACAATTTGAGCTGAGAAGTTTCGATACGTTATGCATAGAGCTAGAAAGAGAGACGAGAGATGAAAAATAATTAAAGGTAAGGGCACTCAAAGATCGTGACGTATGAGGAACCCCCTTAAAGGGGGGGAGGCCATATTGGGCTTACAAGAAAGAATGAGGAACAAAATGAGCACAAACACATGAGGTCAAGACAAGTATGCCTGCATCAAGAGATACGAGAGGAAAGATTAAAGAAGAGTTGTGGTAGGGATCTAAAGGTGAGGCTTTTGTTAAGACATGGTCATGGGACAATAACAGAAAAGAGATGATCTAAGGAAGACAAGGATAAAAATGTCGGCCCAGTAGATTAGAAAACCCATGACACAGAATAAGGACCCATATGAGGACGGAAAGGCTCCATTATGTGGAATGGGCATGGAGAAACGGGCAACTATAGAAGAAACCCCTCCCGAAGTGCTACGAGTTCCCATAAGGTCAGTTGAACATTCGAGGACGAATGTTCTTAAGGGGGGGGGGGGGGGAGGATGTTATAGCCCGTATTTTGTACGATTGGAAATTCCAAAGCCGTCGTGGAAAGTTAGGGGCGAAATCATTTTCAAAAAATTATTTCAATGTACGAGTGGTTGAAGCCGTTATTTATGACTATTATTAGTATGGAAGTATTGTGAGAGGTTGAGGGCGAAAAAGGGAAATTTGCAAAATGGCCCATGGAAATATTGGAAAAGGCTAGGGGCAAAATAGTCATTTCACAAGTATTGGAAATTTGAAGAAAAATCTAGAAAATAAAAAGAAGAGGAAAAGAGAAGAAAATTCTAGAAATGGAAAAAAAAAAAAAAGGAAAAATCTAGAGAGGGGCATGTGCCCCTCACATGCCTATAACTATATATATATATATATGTGTAAAAGTCTTGAAAAAAACAAGACAATTTATCATTTAGGTTCTAGAAAATTTAAGAGAAAGGGAGAGAAAAAAAAAGAAGAGAAGTGGACGGCAATAGGGGCTGGCCGAACCAGCCCCATAAGTGGATCTTGGAAAATTCTTTCTTCATGTTTCTCCCACTAATTGGAAGGCCCTCGTCGACGTGGAGTAGTCGTTGGAACAAGGGAAGTATTCGTTTCGCAAGAATAAAGTTCTAGCCGAGAATGGGGACTAGTATTAAGGTAAGGTTACTCCTTATTTTTATATGTTAAAGATGATTGTGTATGTTGTGGAGTATGTGGAAATGAATGAAAGTTATGAAATATATGTGTGTGTTGAAGCATGGCCGTGTGTATAGGTTGTGTTGTGTGTAGTGTGTAGGAGTGATGAATTAAGTGTATTCAACATGATTATGTAGTGTTGTAATGTATGAAAAATGAATAAAAATCATGGAATGGGTGTATTGTGATGTTGGCCGAAAATGGACTGTTTTGCATGTCAAAGGATGAACAAATTTTATTTAGTATGTTTAGGTTGTTGTGTTGTGGATTATGTGATGTAAATGAGAGCTTAATGATCCAAGATGGTGTCGTAATGGTTCCGGGCTGTTTTGGAAGTCAATTTGAATCAAATGTAGTTTCTTGCAATTATGTGTTATATCCCGTGTTTTCACACGTTGGAAAAATTTGGAGATATTCTTGACTTGTAAGAAATAAGGTCATAATTAATTTTTATTTGACTTAGGAGTTGTGTATGAAAGAATATTAATGTGGAAGTGTTGAATAAGGCTAAGGACAAATTTGGAATTTTGAAAATTAGTTTCGGGAATTTCAAAATAAGAATTACAATCCATTGGGCCCAAATAATTGAAAGAAAAATTAGGCCCAATGATGAAGGGTGGCCGGCCAACTTAGTGGCCCAAGCCCATGTTTTATTAATTTTTCCATGTGTAAAAATTAATAAGGGGACCATATTATATACCTCATTATTTCTTGGAAGCTTCAAGAAAGTAAAGAGAAAGAACAAAACAAAATAAGAGCAAGCAAAGAGAAGGGTATTCGGCCCTAGCTCCAAAAAAAATCATTCCTCAAATCTTGTCTCTAAAATTATTTTCTTGTTGGATTTCCACTAATTCAAGGTCCCTTTGTAACTTGGTATAGTTGGTTTGGAGGGAGAAGCATTAGAATCATCAAAGTGATCATTCCTCCAAGTGAAGAAGACTTGAGGAAAAGGTAAGAATTTCTCCCTTATCTTTGTGTTATGAAGGCTTGTTTGTGTTGTAGTATATAGAAATGTGTTGATTGTATGGAAAAATGGAAGTTTGCAAAGTGGGTTTGGAATATGGCTTGTAGCCGTGGGCATGTGTGTATGGTGTGGTTATAATGTGTTGAATTCATGTTATATTCTAGTTGTGATTGTGATGAAATGCATATGGGATTTGAGAGTTGGATGAATTTAATTGATATTGATAAAATAGGCTTATGGCCGTAGGGTGTGTTTGGCTTGGGATAGAAATAAATTAAGTTGTTTAGTGTGTAATTGTGATGATCATTGATGAGTTTAGAAGTTGGAAGCATGTTATGAAGTTGTATGCCAAAGGTTTGATGTTTTGCACAAGTTATTACTTTGACGGAAAGTTGTATATTATGTATATCGAGTGTATAACTTAAGGAAAACGATATGAAATGTTTCTAAAACTATATTGTGATGATCTTGATTGTTAATGAATGTGAAATCATGGATATTAGTTTGAAAGTTTGGGTTGGAATGAAGGTTATGGCAATTGTCGGCAAGTAGAACTAGTTGTGCCATATTGTGTTTCTAATGTTTGTTGTTGGTGTTGATGTTGTTGTTTGGGTTGTTGTTGGTGATTTTGAGCCGAGTTGAATTCTCGGGGGTGCTATATGTATAGGGGAGGTGCTGCCGAAATTTCGGTAGACATATATGAGTTAAGTTGAATTCGTAGAATCTATAACTCACAATTGGTAAACTTGACCATTTGCAGATTTTTGACGAAACGGGAAGTGAGCTTGGAGAGGCGTGCAAAGCTCAAAAGGTATGTGAAGCTACCCCGATCCTTCTTTTGGCATGCCTAAGTGTATTAGAATCGGATTCGGGCCTCGAAAGACTTTCTGCCCATCGGAATCCGCAATTGGAAATCTCGCTTTTTCCTTCAGTAAGATTGAGCTCTTTTGTGTTGTAATCTTGATAATCATGCAAACTTTCCCTGAACTACTTGGAAAGCTATAGAACATCCGTAGAACCTCTGTAGGTGACCCCGTAAGCCTAACATATGCAATTTGAGCCCACCGCCTTGCTTGTCCCGAGGTGGGCCCGCTATTCCCGATTTTGCCCTTAATGTACTTAAGTCTTCTTTTCAAGCGGTCTTTGAAAGAAATGTTTTGACTACCATTCTAATTACCTAACAAACGTTGTTTTAAATATTCCATTAAGTCTGATAAATTGTTTTGATACTCGAAACTCATTTACTATGATTCCTTCCGACTTCATTGGATCGGTTTGTCTTTGATATGCCTCATCGAGTCTATGGAAACATTCATGATATTTTAATTGCATTAGTCTCTCACTACTCCATTCGTGGATGCCCCAATATTTCCCACACTGAGCCCCGGGCCAAGATATGTTGTCAAGCGTGATCCTTTGCATTGTTCGCCGTGCCTCGATGTGAGGGGGCAGGTATACGCGTAAATGGGTTTGTGGAGTATGCTGTGCCATGTACGCTTGTTCTGATATGATTTACTATGGCCATCTGATATGACATATTATGTTACGGGGTTATGCCCCTATTCTGATTCTTCTGTGTTGTGGCACCAGCGTCGGGAGGGTGGCCACGTTCTGTCTGCCGAGTCCCTTGGCAGGGGCTGGATTTGATATGACATATCTTTCTGTACACACTCCGCATGTTTTAAAAATATATATCTGATACTTTGTATTTTCTGTTTACTTTCTGTACGTTCTATACCAGTTATGATTTTGTTTCTGCAACTCAGGCTTTACATATTCAGTACATATTTCGTACTGACCCCCTTTCCTCGGGGGCTGCATTTTCATGCCGCGCAGGTACCGACGACAGGTTTGCTGATCCGTCCGCTTAGGATCTCATTCTGCTATTTTTGGAGCGCTCTTTTATTCAGAGCTATCTTTTGGTATAGTCTGTCACTTCTATATATGTATATTCTCGTTCATGGGTACGGCGGGGCCCTGTCCCGTCATATGATTCTGTCGGTCTGTTAGAGGTCTGTGGACATGTTTGTGGGTTGGGATCTCTCTGTACAGCAGTGTGTATATGTTGTGTTTGGGCGATCCCATTCGCCGCGGCGGCCGGTCCGCATATATTTAAATGTTACTCTGTTGACCCTGTGTGGCCTTTGTTGGTATTTTTTGCGTGCAGGGTATATGAGATAGTCCGTAAAACAAAGGAAACTCTGCCGAAATTTTTCTGGAAATTACCTAAATTTGAAATAAAGCCTTGTCGGCCTCTGCCATATACTAGAATGCGTTTGAGTGCCTAGATCGGGCACTAGTCATGGCCTATGGGGTTGGGTCGTGACATTATGATAATAATGTTGTTAAAGTGTGGTTTGTTGGTGTAGTTTGTGAATTTTGAAGAAAGAAATGTGTTGTGATGGTTCCTATGGAAGTTGGAAGGTTTCAGATTCCATGGTGCATTGTTGGATTGTTTGAATATTTTGTGGTTTGTCCGAAGCGTTCTTGAATCTTGTTTAAATAGTTTGGATTAGTACTTGAATGCAAGAAGATGGATGTTGGTTTGATTGCATGCGGTTGATTGAATGAAAATGGAATATCGTCGAATTGTATGGAAAAGAGTTACTAATGTTAAAATGTGTTTTAAACCTCTTATCGATGTTGTAGCTTGGTTGTTGGTTGGGTTGCTGTTGAATTGGGCCGAGCCATATTCTCGGGGTTGGTATATTTACAGGGGAGGTGCTGCCGAAATTCCGGCAGAATATAAGTGAATGTGTTTGAAAGGTTAAAGCTAGTATATGATAATGGAACTAATGAAGGGATGAACTTTCTTGCATGTAGACAAACAAGTTGGATGCACAAACGTAACTAGTTGGTCGCGGCGTAGGTATGTAAGGCTTACCCTTCCTTTCTTTTGGCATGTCCTAGTTGTAATAGGCTATGATACGTGCCTCGAGGGAAACTCTATTCCTAGAAATCCGAGCTTGATTTGGACCCCTATTCATTCAGTGAAATTGAACTAAGAACCTTATGCTTTGATGGAAACATAGTTTGAACGTTCGTAACTTCTACAAATGAAACCGGATTGCCCTGAAATCTTCATAGATGACTCTATAAGGCTAAATGTTCATAGTTTATATACGCCACCTCGACTTAATCCGAGGTGGGCCCATAATTCCCGAACCCCATTTGTATTGCTCTATTGGACTCATTTCCGCATAGTAATTAAGAGAAACTTGGGCTATTGTTCTGGATTTGTTATGAACTGTATGTACTCTCTGATATAAGTATCTGGAAATTCTGATATGAGTATTCCTATATAGGCATTTGGATACAAGTATTTTCGATATGGATATTTTGACAAAAGTATTTTGTCGTAAGTACTCCGATACAAGAAATTTGACGTAAACATTTTGATAGAAGTATTCGGATATAAGTATTTTGGATATGAGAATCCTGACACACGTATTCTGTTATAACTACTCTGATATAAGTATTTTGATATAAGTATTCTGACCTAAGCATTCTGACATAAGTATTCTGATATGAGTACCCCGACATAAGTATTTTAATATAAGCATTCTGATATGGGTAACCTGCTATGATTATTCTGATGACACGTTCGATCATTCTATCGAGTCTCGATTTATGTGCATTTAGTCGCTCACTACTCTGCTCGTGCATGTGCTATGATCCCTTTCACCGGATCCCGGGCCGGTATATATATATCGTGCGGATGGTTCGCCGAGTCCTCTGTTAAGGGCCGGGTTCCATATATGAATTCCGAAGTATGATGTGTCCGGTTCCGAGGTACTGTGTTATATGTCCGTCCCCGGTTATCGAGGATATATTATGAAGTATGATGTGTCCGGGCTCGGGGTGCCGTGTTATCTGTCCGCCCGGGTACCGTGGTTATGTGATGATGTGTGACGGAGATCGGAGCAAATTTTCTGAAATATGATGTGTTGTGGCACCAAAGGTAGGAGTGGCGACCACGTTCCTACGTTATCATGCGCATCCCTTGGCATTGTTCACCGGTTCCTCGGCGTGTTATCTGTCCCCAAGGTTATCATGTATATGATAGGATGTGACCGGTCCCTCGGCGTGATATTTGTCCCCGAGGTTACCGTATGTATGATATGGTATTTGTCCCGGCGTGGTATATGTCCCCGGGGTTACCGCGTATGTGATATGATATCCGATTCCGATATGCCTGACTTGTGTTGGAGAGTAAGCATTCTGACCTTCCGTATATTCTTTATCCCGTTTGCTATATGACATCATTTGAGTAATTTGTACGTTCTGTAATCCGTCTGGCATACGAGATGAGTAAGTATGATTCGTGTCTGGAAAAGAAAAAAAAATAATAATAAGTGTTTGGTATTCTGGATAGGCTATTTGTATGTTGTTCTATCTGTCTCAGTCATGGTTTCATTTTCTGTACTCATGCCTTACATACTCAGTACATATTCCGTACTGACCCCCTCTTCTTCGGGGGCTGCGTTTCATGCCGCGCAGGTACCCACAAGTGGATAGACGAGATTAGCTGAAGATGATCCAGTGGATTGGCGGGCTCCATTTCCTCCAGGAGTGCTGCCGAATCAGAGTATGTATGCTGTGATGTCTGATCAGTATTAGAGACTTTGCAGACAGCGTCGTGGGTAATGATTGTCAGTGTGTAAGCGGCTCCATCAGCCGATATGTCATTTTGTGTTATGTAGTAAATTTCATATAATTACAGATTTGTTAAATTCTGGAAATAGTAAGCAGAAAATTTTGAAAGCTCAACATGTATTTTATTTGTAATTGACTTTCAGAATTCAAAAAAAAAAAAAAAACATTAGGCGTGAAATCAGGGTCTGCGGGTTCGCTCGGCTCTGTATGTGGGGTCGAGTGCCCATCACACCCTAATAAGGTTAGGGTGTGACAATTTCATCAACTTTTCATCCTTTCTCAGGTACACTTCACATTCCTATACTCTATTTTGTGATTCTACATGCTTGATTTCGAAATTTCTCATGCTTGTTACTAGTTAGTGTAACTATGTTGGGATTTGTGGAAGAAATTTTGATTTGTTTGAAAGAGGGTTTTGCGACCAACATGGGTGGGAGATTTTAGATAGTAACTAGTTATTTAACGTTCACATGGCCTTAGAATCATGTTCTACTTAAGATCTGCTTGAAAATGGGGGCAATATCAGATTGGGGTGGTAGGTGTAGTGATGGGTGTAATTTTGGGTATTTTCTTGAAATCAGAAGCCTAAATCTTGTTTAAATGATGTGCTATGGGGTGTAAACTACATGCATGTTAACATATTACCAGATCTAGGCTGAATTCTTTTGTTATTTTTTTTGAAATTTCAAGGCTCCATTTTTTAAAACGAGGGTTTTTCTTGTTGAGAAAGATGATGGGTTCGCTGCAGCAGACCTGTCACGACATGCCAAGGTCTCGTGGTTACGGAAAAAGTGGGGTGGGTATTTTTTCATAGCGACCAGGCCTTCGTCATGGCAGGCTCGTTACCATGATAATGGCCTCGCTTGCAACGGGCACAGTTCATCCCTGGCGATCCGTGTTCCACTGTCACAACCTCGCTGCAGCGGTCAATTCACCATTACAGTGAAGGGGTTTGAGGCAGCAACTTCAGTATACGGTTTTATTCCAAATCTACTTGATTTTATTCTTCTTAATATTGTTCTACTCAATATTGTAAGGAACTAACATTGTTTCTTCTTATAGGTACTTTTTTTCTCTACACTATGGCCCAAGGTCAAAATGCTCCTCCCGCAGCCTCATCCCAAGCTACCCCCTTCCCCTACAATCGGTTTGTCACTCCACAATGCAAGACACACTTCTTAGAGCACAAGAAGAAGGGAATTTTGGCAGAGAGGGGATTCCTCATGGACCGGGTAGATGAGCTTGCCCCTGAGTTTTACCGTCTCCTTCACGAGATCAAATGGACTAAGCTAGTGGATTCCCCAGGTAAATATAAGGCACACTTGGTTAGGGAGTTCTATGCTACGCTTCCTATGATGGACTTTACTTCCCCCCAACCCGATGGTTCAGCTTCAGGGCGTTACAGTGCCATTTGGCCCTGCGGTGATCAATGATATTTATGAGGTTGACAACCACCCAGAGGATGCATTGAAGGTCAAGGATCAGGAGGGCAATGGTCAGTGGCTAGTGGATACCTTGGTGATGGAGGGGAAGTGTTACACCCCAGAAAATTCTCGTTAACGTACAATGAATAGACTAATGAAGGGCACGACGTATACGATGTTTTGATAAGTAAGAAATAACAATTGATGGTTCTAAATGAGATTTCAAAGACATGTGAGGTAGGAGATGGAAGTTGTTAAGGAAAGCAAGGTATAGATTGTGTGTCGGCAAGATTTACAAGTATCGAATTAATGATGGCTTAATGATATTTTTAAGAAGATTTATAATGTCCCTTTGATTGGTAATAAGGTGTTAAAAAAGTGTCAAGAAGGTTCCATAAGGATTGGAGGTCAAACGAGTCGACGAGAATGAATCCCGGAAGGTTAGGCAACATACGGTCAACAATACTGGCCGTATAAAACATACTGGCCTTATGTCTGGCCGTATGTCCTGCCAAGAACGGGACCTTCACTGGACCGAACATACGGCCAGTATAAACGATACAGACCGTATGTTGGTCCGTATGTCCGAGTCGGGTCAGATTTTTCTTAAGTTGATATAATGACCCTCTCTCATTTAATTCATTTTATTTTCACTCCACCCTTCAAGAATTCTCTAGAACCTCTCCACTCTTCATCCACAAGAACCCAAGAGAAATTGATAATCAACTTCATCAAACCAACAAAATCAAGTGTATGAAACACATTAAAGTTCATCTACGCTAAGAAATTCCAATGGAAGTGAACTAGGGTTTTGGTGCAAGAAGAGTATTTCCAATCAAGGCTTATTCCTACACCATCTATGGTAAGTTTTATGGTATTCCCATGTTGTTTAAGGTATTGAAAAGTTGAAACACTTGGATTGTAGGAGGATATAGGAAATGGGTCATGAATGTGGGAATAGTGTCATTTTTTAGTAGTAGTTTGGAGTGAATCATGAATATTAATATGTTGTGATTGTAATTACGTTATGAATGATGTTAAGATCATGATAGAAACATTAGATGAGACTGTAGGTAATGTTGTATTATGATCATAACTATGGATGACCTTGAGAGGAAAGTGTCGAGATTGGATAATGATGAATTTGACAAAAGTTATTGATGATGATATTATGAATGCTATTATTGACGTTTGGGAGTTGATATATGATATGGAGAAAGTAGTAGAAACAAAGGAGATGCTGCTCAATTTTCTCTAGCTTTAGTTCAAACACGCATACGTTCTCGATTATCTAATATGAGTATGAACTCTCTTGAAGGTAGAAACGTGAATATTGGAGAGGAACGTTCAAGCGATAGAGTAGCTAAACGAAAAGGTATGTGAGGCTAGTCCCTTCTTTCTAAGGCATGAATCTTATGACATGATTTCCCCTCCTTCTCCATGAATTTCCTACATTCCGAAAAACTAAGAGTCTATGTTCATGAGTAGCCAAATGAGTTAAAAATAAGAGATATTATGAATATGATGATGATGAGCTTAAGTCCAAAGATTCTAGAGTTCACGAACATGATGTTTCTACAAAGCTAATGATGTTAACTACGATCCGTTGATGTTGTTCATTGTATACACTCACCTTATATGCTAATTCCTTCAAGGTGAGGCAGAATGCTTATGAATGCTCCATAACGGAAACGGGGGTTCACGACCTTACGTCACCCCGATAAAGTATAGTTGTCTTGAGTTCCCAGGCATGCATTATGATAATAGTATGATAAGATTATGATAAGTCTACGAGATGTACATGATGATATCACACCGCGCTTACATGGCCGGGCAGACACCGCTAAAGCGGGCAGCGTATACACCATGTCTAGATGGCATGGGCAGACACCACTAGTGGGCGGCAAGAGATGGTACCCCGGACACGGGAGGCTTGAACACGGGCTAATGATTATCACACCGTATCTATATGGTCGGGCAGCTTATACATATATGCATACATGATATGGTGATGATTGTGGAGTAAGCCAGCATGCATAATTTCTTTTATAATTGATAGTCAGTTACAAGTTGCTCCTCAATTGATGCTCCATTATTTCATTGATGTATTATTATTGTTGCTGCCTTACATACTCAGTACAATGTTCGTACTGGCGTCCATTTTCTTTGGACGCTGTGTTCATGCCAACAGGTAGACAGGGAGACGGTGCAGATCCATAGAAGTTATCAGCAGATTTACAAGAGCACTCCATTATTCCGGAGGTGCAATTTGATTTATTATTTTCTGCAAATATTTGGGCACGGCGGGGTCCTGTCCCGTCCATATGTCTAGTACTCTAGCAGAGGCTCGTAGATACGTATGTGTGAGTAATATGGTCTCATGTTTTTTTCCTCATTGTATATATTATTTTGATAGCCGAGAGGGCTTATGTATATAAACGTATATGTGTTTCAAATTGTAAATGGTTTTCCTTACGACTAGAAGTGTGGAGCAATAGGTAAATGCAGAATAAGTATGTTAACTAGCAGTATGAGTGGTGCTCGGAAGTCAGCTCCGGGTACCCGTCATGGCCCCTTAGTCGGGTCGTGACAAAAGTGGTATCAGAGCAGTTCAGTCCTAGGAAGTGTCTACGAGCCGTGTCTAGTAGAGTCTTGTTTATAGTGTGTTGCGCGCCACGCTAATAAACAGGAGGCTACAGGGCATAAAGGAAAAATGACCATCTTTCCATCTTAAGAGATCATGCGATAGAGCTGTGTTATAAGATTTTCTCCTCTTTAATAGTGTGCTATGATTTCAGAAATGCCGCCAAAGGGAAAGCTACAGTCACCCAGAAGGGCAAGACTACGATGAAAAGACGGGTAGAAAGAGAGTAGCCCATGAATGTAGAAGAGGGAGAATCACATCAGCTCTAGCTCCTATGCCTCCAGTTTCTCCACCGACTACTTCGGGTCAACAAGTGACCGAGGCTATTCATCTATTGACGCAGTTAGTTGCCGCCCAGGCACAGCAGCAGAATGCGGGTCCAAGTGATTGGGCAGCTAGTACCAGAACCCGTGATTTCATGAGTTTGAATCCTCCGGAGTTTTTTGGTTCAAAGTCGAATAAAGACCCGCAAAGTTTTATTGATGAAATGTTGAGAACACTGAAGATTATTCATGCCTCCGAAATTGAATCTGTGGAGTTGGCATCTTATAGACTCCGAGATGTGGCGGTATTATGGTACAATAATTGGATATCATTAAGAAAAGAGAATGCGCCTTCTCCCGTTTGGCAAGAATTTGTAGATGCCTTCATCCGCCACTATTTGCCACCCGAGGTCCGTCGAGCTAGAGCGGATAGGTTCTTAAGTCTAAAACAAAGAAATATGAGTGCTCGGGAGTATAGCCTTCATTTTAATTCATTGGCTATAATGCCCCAACTATGGTGGCCGACATGGGAGATAGGCTACATAGGTTTGTGAGTGGCTTAGGGCCATATTTATTTAAGGATTGTTTGACTGCTTCGTTGCAAGATGGGATGGATATTTCCAGCATTCAAGCCCATGCGCAGAATTTAGAAGGACAACAACATCCGCAAAGGGGTGATCGTGATACCGATAGAAGGAAAAGTAAGAGGCCTAGATCTATGGGGGCAGGTAGTGATTATAGAGGGGGATCGAGGAAAACATATCGCAGACACTCAGGCCAGTTAGCGACTAGTACGCCTCCACGATTTGCAGGTAGGAGATTTGATCGCTCCTTTCGTTCAGGACAGGGTCAGAGTTCGAGGGCCTCAGATTCTCAGTTTGGGGGAGATTATAGCCAGAGGAGACCCCAGTACCGCGATGCAGCCAGTGCGGTAGATTACATTCCGGACAGTGTCGCCAAGGTTCAGATGCTTGCTAAGCCTGTGGCCAGGTTGGGTACATGATACAAGATTGCCCGTTGATAAGTGGTAGAGTTGGGGTCCGGCCTACAGGATCAGCGACTGGTTCTTCTTCAGTGCGCCCGGTAGGGCAGACTCCCCATATTTCAGCAGGTCGAGGTAGAGGCAGAGGGGGAGCATCTACTTCAGGTGCCACTCATCCCCGTATGTATTCTTTAGCCGGATGACCGGATCTTGAGTCCTCCCCGGATGTGGTTACAGGTATATTATCTGTATTTTCCTATGATGTGTATGCATTGATAGATCCGTGTTCTACCCTATCTTTTATTACTTCGTGTGCTGCTGGTCGTATTGGGATGAAACCTGAGCCAATTAAACCTTTCGAGGTATCTACTCCGGTTGGTGATCCCGTGATAGCTAGACAAGTGTACAAAAATTGTGTAATTGTGATATGCGACCGCCAGACTAAAGCTGATCTAGTTGAGCTGGAGATGTTAGATTTCGATATGATTATAGGTATGGATTGGCTGGCCTCATGTTATGCTAATGTTGATTGCCGAATGAAAGTAGTCCGATTTCAATTTCCGGGAGAGTCCGTGCTTGAATGGAAGGGTAATATAGCATCACCAAGAGGTAGGTTTATTTCCTACCTTAAGGCGAGAAAGATGATAGCAAAAGGCTATATTTATCACTTAGTCCGAGTTCATGATACCGAAGCAAAGTCCCCAACTTTCCAATTTGTTCCGGTAGTGAATGTATTTCCGGATGTATTTCCAGATGAACTTCCAGGCCTTCCTCCAGAAAGAGAGATTGATTTCGCTATTGATGTGTTGCCGGCACCAAGCCTATTTTTACTCCCCCTTACCGAATGGCTCTAGCAGAATTGAAAGAGCTAAAGGCACAGTTGAAAGTTTTGCTTGAGAAGGGGTTTATTAGGCCCAGTTCATCACTGTTACACCTCGGAAACGTCCCCGTGAACGTACAATGAATAGACTAACGAAGAATACGAGTATACGATGTTTTATTCAGAAGGGAACGACGTTTGACGACCCTAAGTAAGATTTCAAAGGAAATGGGAACAAGAGATAAGTTATGCTCCATAATGACTAATTATAGGTTTTGTAGACGTGAAAGTTACAGGTTTGCACTTTGGCCCTGTCGATCGTAAAATGAAATACAGACCGTAAAGTGGTATACGGCCCGTAAGCTGCCATGTCGTATTCCAACTTACAAAACTTCAACTTTTTGCTAAATGTTCAAATGGTTAAATACGACTTGGAATACGGACCGTAAATTGAAATACGGCCCGTAAACTGCGATCGTAAATCACCATGATCCCCAGCATACCTTTCTGGTTTTGTTATGCTTAAATACGACCACGAAATACGGCCCGTAAACTGGAATACAGACCGTAAACTGGGTTTATGACCACTATGCACTTCAACTATTGTTCATTCCGGATTAGATTTTAAGTCATTAAAAGGAGACCCAAGCTCATTAAATTCATTTCATTTCCAAGATACTTCTCTCTAGAAACCTCTAAAATACTCTCCACTCTCCATTTACAAGAAAATCAAAGGAAATCCATGATCAATAACACCAAATCCATGAGACAAAGTGTATGAAACCTAGCTAAAGTTTATCTCTCTCAAGAAAAACCCAAAGGAAGTGAAGTAGGGTTTTGATGCTAGAGGAGTAATTCCATTCAAGGCTTGTTCAATCATCATATAAGGTAAGTTTCATGACTAAACCATGTTGTTTAAGGTATTGGAAGGTTAAGATACTTGAATTGTAAAAAGACATAGGAAATGGGTCATTCATGAGTAAATAGTGTCATGGTTGGATGATAGCTGGGTTGAATTATGAATGTTGGAGTGTTGTGATTATGAATACATTATAAATGAAATTTAGACCATGAAATAAGTATTATATATGAGGAAACGCGATAGTAAGCTATAACCATAAATGTGGAGAAATTGAAGCGAAATGGTGGATTGTGGTCAATGTATATAAATGATGATTGTTGATTGCGATATTGTGAATGTTGTTGTGAGCGTGTGGGAGTTGATATAGCATATGGGAAAAGTAGTATAAACAAAGGAAGTGCTGCCCAATTTTCCCTAGAAACAGTAGCGCGTTCTAATAGTCGAATTAACTAACGTTAGTGCGAATTCTCTCTTGAAGGTAGAAACGTGATATCAAAGGAGAAAAAGCAAGCGATAGCTTAATTAAACGTCAAAGGTATGTGAGGCTAGTACTTTATTTATAATGGCATGAATCTTCTAGCATGATTTTCTTTCCTCTTCGTGAGTTCTTATATTCCGGATAGCTAAAAGCCCATATCTATGAGTGGCAATATAAGATAAGAGATATGATATGATGATTCTATAATGTTAATGATGTTATTTATTGCTTACACTCACCTTATGTGCTAGTTCCTTCAAGGTGAGGCAGGATGTCAATAATTGCTCCATAATGAAATCAGGGGATCACGACCTTACGTCTCCCCGATAAAGTAAAGTTGTTCTTAAGCCTTATGCATGTATTATGAAAAGTATGTTATGATAAGCATATTATGATGAGCATGTATGATGATGATATAACACCGCGCCTATTTGGCCGGGCAGTCACCGCTAAGGCGGGCAGCTATACGATACACCATGGCCAAATGGCATGGGCAGACACCACTAGTGGGCGGTATGAGATGATACCCCAGACGCGGGAGGCCTGGACGCAGGATAATGTTATGATTATCACACTGATCCTATATTGACGGGCAACTTATATATTTATGCATACCTGACTTGATGATTATGAGTAAGCCAGCATGTACTATTTCTTTTACACTTGACAGTCAGATACGGTTATTCCATATTGATACTTCTTTTATATCATTGCCTTATTTCATTGTTTATGCCTCTCATACTTAGTACAATGTTCGTACTGACGTTCGTTTTCCTTGGACGCTGTGTTCATGCCCATAGGTAGACAGGGAGGAGAGCTCGACCCAGATTCGTAGTAGCTGTCAGCTGATTGAAAGCACTCCTTTGTTCCGGAGGTGCTTGATTTTTCTTTTGCGTATATAGTCATGTATATGTATTTTTGGGCATGACGGGGTCTTGTCCCGTCCTTATGTATAGCACTCCAGTAGAGGCTCGTAGATGCGCAGTGTGGGTTATATGGTCTCACGAGATGTTGTCATGTATATATATATATATATATATATATATATATATATATATATATATTATGATGGCCGAGAGGCTCATGCATATAAAAGTATTCTACGTTCTAAATTGATAAAAGATGATTTTTTTATGTCTTGAGTATAAAATTGATAAAAAGCATTAAAAGTGTGAGATGAGTAGTAGAACGAGCGGTGCTCGGTGGCTATCCCCTGGTACCCGTCGCGGCCCCTAGCCGGGTCGTGACAAAAGTGGTATCAGAGCGGTTCAGTCCTAGGAAGTGTCTACGAGCTGTGTCTAGTAGAGTCTTTTTTATGGTGTGTTGCGCGCCACATCAATAAACAAAAGGCTACAGGGCATTTAGGAAAAATGACCATCTTTCTTCCTATGAGATCGTGCGATAGAGCCATGTATAAGATTTTATCTTCCCTAAAAGTGTGTTGTGATTCCAGAAATGTTGCCAAAGGGAAAAGCTACAGCCGCCCAGAAGGGCAAGACTACGACAAAGAGGCGTGTAGAAAGAGAGCCTCCGCTGAATATTAAAGAGGGTGAATTGCATAAACAGGCACCATCTAATACTTCCTCTACCCCGCCTAATGTGGAAGAGCAAAGAGGATCTCCAGCTCCAATCCCTCCACCAGTTGCTTCGGGTCAACAAATGACCGAGGCCATACATCTATCGACACAGTTGGTTGCCGCTCAGGCACAACGGTAAAATGTGAGTTCAGGTGATCGGGTAGCAAGTACCAGAGCCTGTGGTTTTATGAGTCTAAGTCCTCCGGAGTTTTTCGGGTCAAAGCCGGATGAAGAACCCTAAGGCTTCATAGATGAGATGTTGAGGACGTTGACGATTGTCCATGCCTCCGAAACTGAATCCATGGAGTTGGCATCTTATAGACTCCGGGATGTGGCAGTTTTATGGTATAACAACTGGGTACTATCAAAAGGAGAGAATGCGCCTCCTCCGGTTTGGCAAGAGTTCGTAGATGCTTTTATTCGTCATTACTTGCCACAGGTTCAGCAGCTGGTTCTTCCTCAGTGCGCCCGGTAGGGCAGACTCCCCAGATGTCAGCAGGTCGAGGTAGAGGCAGAGGGGCAGCATCTACTTCAGGTGCCACTCAGCCCCGTGTATATGCTTTAGTCGGACGGCAGGATCTTGAGTCCTCCCCGGATATGGTTACAGGTACACTGTCTATATTTTCTCGTGATGTGTATGCATTGATAGATCTGGGTTCTACTCTTTCCTATATTACTCCGTATGTTGCTGGTTTTATTGGGGTGAAACCTGAGTGTCACGACCCGTCTAGAGGGCCACGACGAGCGCCCGTTGCTAGCCCACCCGGGCACCCCTTGGCTTACACTTCACTTACGTCTAGGTGAGCCGTACAATTAAACATACATTTCTATTCATTCATCATACTAGTCCCATTGGACAACAATGCTTTTATATCATCATTGGCATCTATGCCACATCAATGTACATGAGCTGACGAGGCTATCAATACGATATACAAAATTTAGGCCGACAAGGCCAGACATATCTAACCATATACACATGTCTACGAGCCTCTAAGGAGAGTATAACATATCACATAAGCGGGATAGGACCCAACTATGCCCATAATTATATACACAAAAGAATAAGTACCCAAAAGCTATGGCTCCGAATGAAATGGAGCTTTGCTATGTAGTCTCTGAGAATATCTCTATGGATCGAGCCTGTCTCCCTGTGTACCTGCGGGCATGACGCAGCGTCCACAAACAAAAGGACGTCAGTACAAAGAATGTACTAAGTATGTAAAGCATGTAAAACATGATCAATATCAACATAGAAGCATAATAAACAACATAATAAATAGCACAAGATGGGAGATGGTGATTTCATCGTCATAGGCACTTACTTGCCTTTCATAGGGCTTTCCATTTCTAATGCGTATTTGTGTTCTTACATCCAAATCGTATCCGTTCCATATTTGTACTCGTATTCGTATACATACCCTTATCCACATTCATATCGTATCATATTCGTATTCATATCATATACATAATCATATCATATACATAGCATTTACATAGCATACCCGACCATGCAGGATCGGTGTTTCATACATACTTGGCCAACCAAGGCTCAAGGTTACTCATACCTGGCCCTACCAAGGCTTCAGGGTTATATCTACCTGGCCCTACCAAGGCGTCAGGGTTACATCTACCTGGCCCTACCAAGACGTCAGGGTTATCCGTACCATCTGCAGAGGTGTGCGCGCATTACGTAATCATATACATACTTATTTACATATCTTACCCGGCCTCATAAGCTCGGGGTTCCATAATAGTCATACATAGACACATATACATAATAGCTCATAAGCATCTTTACTATTTACATCATTATCATCATCGTCACCAACATTGTTATACTATCATCATCATTCATCACATTTATCTTTATCGGCTTACTCGTCATATGAGGGATTTAGTACAATCATGGCGTATCAAGAATCATGAGCTTACTAGCTCGGGAGATCAAATCATTTGAAGGATATCATAGTCTCATAGAAGATTTAGATATTTGGCCAATGAACCATGCCTTAAGAAAGAAGGGTTAGCCTTACATACCTTTTCTGTTCAACTATTCTACACTTGGGATTTCTCCTCCAATGCTAGTGTTTCTACCTTCATTAAAGTCATACTATCATTAGAATCGATAGCTATCATATATGACTAAAGCTAGAGAAAATCGGACAGCATCTCCTCTATTTATACGACATTCCTCCATAACGTATATCAACTCCCAAACATCAATAATACATTCACAATACCATAACAATAGTCATTATTCATCCACATTTCTCAATTTGCTTTCAATTACTCATATCCATGGCTATAACACACAACTATGTCCATTCACGTATATTGCTCATCTCATGTTCTCAACATCATTTATAACACATTTACGTTACAATACATCAAGACTCATAACTCAATGCAAACTGTTTCTCAAAATGGAACTATTCCACATTCATGACCCATTTTTCCATACCTCTCTACAATCCAAGTATTTCAACTCTTAAATACCTTAAACAATATAGAAACATCATAATTCTTACCTTAGATGTCGTAGGAACAAGAATTGGTTGGTAATACTCCACTTGAGCAAAACCCTAGTTTATCTCCAGTGGGATTTCTTGACTTGTATGATCCTTAATGGGTTTTCTTACACTTGATTCACTTAGTTTATGTTGTTGATCACCAAATATCCTTGAATTCTTGTGGAATTTATGTAGAGAGATGTTTTAGAGAGAAGGGGTGTCATGTAGAAGTGAAATGAAATGAAATAATAAACTTGTCCCCTTTTTAATAACCCAAAATCTGATCTGAAATGAACAGTCGTCGAAAGTGCACAGTTGTCGTAAACCCAGTTTACGGTCCGTATTCTAGTTTACGGGCCGTATTTCATGGTCGTATTTAAGCATAACAGAACCAGAAAGTATGCTGGGGATCATGGTGATTTACGATCGCAGTTTACGGGCCGTATTTCAATTTACGGTCCGTATTCCAAGTCGTATTTAACCATTTGAACATTTGACAGAAAGTTTGAAGTTTTGGAAGTCATAATATGACATGGCAGTTTACGGACCGTATACCACTTTACGGTCCGTATTTCATTTTACGTCCAACTGGCCAAAATGCAAATCTGCAACTTTCCACATTTTCAGAACCTATAATTAGTCATTATGGAGCATAACCTATCTCTTATTGCGATTGCCTTTGAAATCTTACTTAAGGCCATCAATTGTCATTTCTTACTCATGGAAATATCGTATACTCGCACTCCTCACTAGTTCATCCACTTGCGTACCAACGGAAAAGTTTCTGAGGTGTAACACTGAGCCAATCAAACCTTTTGAGGTATCTACTCCGGTTGGTGATCCCGTTATAGCAATACAAGTGTATAAAAACTGTGTAATTGTGATATGTGATCGCCAAACCAAAGCTAATTTGATTTAATTGGAAATGTTATATTTCGATGTAATTATGGGTATGGATTGGTTGGCATCATGTTATGCTAACATCGATTGCCGAATGAAAGTGGTGCGATTTCAATTTCCGAGAGAGCCCGTGCTTGAATGGAAGGGTAATACAGCATCTCTAACGGGTAGGTCTATTTCCTACCTTAAGACAAGAAAGATGATAGCTAAGTGCTATATTTATCACTTAGTTCGGGTTCATGACACCGAGTCAAAGCCGCCAACTTTCCAATCAGTTCTGGTAGTGAATGAATTCCCAGATGTGTTTCCAGACGAGCTTCCAGGTCTTCCTCCAGAAAGAGAGATTGACTTCGCCATTGATGTATTGCCGGATACCAGGCCTATTTCTATTCCTCCTTATCGAATGGCTTCGGCGGAATTAAAAGAGCTAAAGACACAGTTGAAAGACTTGCTCGAGAAGGGATTTATTAGGCCTAGTTCATCACCGTGGGGAGCACCGGCCTTGTTCGTGAGAAAGAAAGACGGTTCTCTACGAATGTGCATCGATTATAGACAATTGAACAAAGTGACGGTAAAGAACAAATACCCTCTCCCAAGGATAGATGATTTGCTTGATCAACTACAGGGTGCCAAGTGGTTTTCAAAAATAGACTTGAGGTCAGGTTATCATCAAGTGAGAGTTAGAGAAGCGGATATTCCCAAAACATCCTTCAGAACGAGATATGGCCATTATGAATTCCGGGTGATGTCATTTGGATTGACTAATGCTCCGGCCGTGTTTATGAATTTGATGAACAATGTATTCAGGACTCTCTTGGACTTATTTGTGATAGTATTTATTGATGATATTCTGGTGTATTCTCGCACGGAATCAGAACATGCAGACCATTTACGTATTGTACTAGGTATCCTTCGAGCTCGGGAATTATATGCGAAATTTTCGAAGTGTGAGTTTTGGCTAAATTCTGTAACCTTTTTGGGCCATATTATTTCAGACGATGGCATTCGAGTCGACACTAAGAAGATTGAAGCTGTGAAGACTTGGCCAAGGCTTACAACGCCTACAGAAGTTCGTAGTTTTCTGGGGTTTGCAGGTTATTATAGAAGATTCGTAGAGGGATTTTCATCTATTTCATCTCCATTGACAAAGCTAACCCAGAAGTCAGCCAAATTGCAGTGGAATGATGCTTATGAGTGCAGTTTCCAAGAGTTGAAAGACAGATTGACCTCAGCTCTGATCTTAACACTTCCAGAAGGGTCAGATGGCTATGTGGTATATTATGACGCTTCCGGTATCAGATTAGGATGCGTATTGATGCAACATGGAAAAGTTATTGCATATGCTTCGAGACAATTACGGAAACATGAAAAGAATTATCCAACTCATGATCTCGAATTGGCTGCGGTTATTCATGCCTTAAAAATATGGAGGCATTATTTGTACGGTGTGCATGTTGATATTTATACAGATCACAAAAGTCTTCAATACATTTTCAAGCAAAAGGAGTTGAACCTGCGGCAGAGGTGGTGGTTAGAATTTTTAAAAGATTATGATGTGAACATTTTGTACCACCCTGGAAAAGTGAATGTAGTAGCCAATGCGCTTAGCCGCCGATCAATAGGCAGTTTATTTGAAGTCCCTCCGGAAAAGAAAGAGATAGTTCATGAGCTCCGCCAACTAGCTAATCTTGGGGTACGTGTAATCCGTTTGGGTAATGTGGGGATTAGCATCAATGACCCCACAATTTCGTCCTTGGATATGGAAGTGAAAGAACGGAAATATGAAGATCCTCAATTGTGTCTTTACAGAGACACATCTTATGGAAAAGAAAAGTCTTCATTTGAGGTTTCTATGGATGGAATTTTTAGATACCGAGGCAGGCTACGTGTGCCGAATGTAGCAGAATTGCGCCGACGAATTCTAGAAGAAGCACATTGTTCTCGGTATTCTATTCACCCGGGTGCAACCAAAATGTATCGTGATCTCAAGATGATGTATTGGTGGAATGGCATGAAGAGAGACATAGCCAAATTTGTAGCACAGTGCCCAAATTTCCAACAAGTAAAAGTTGAACATCAGAAGCCATGTGGCTTGTTGCAAGCATTGGAAATCCCTACTTGGAAATGGGAAAAAATTAACATGGATTTTATTGTGGGATTACCTCGTTCCTGCGGGAGGTATGATTCTATATGGGTGATCGTGGATAGATTGACGAAAGCAGCCCATTTTCTCCCAGTTAGGACTACGTACTCAGCTGAAGATTATGCGAGGTTATATCTCAAGGAAATTGTGCGACTTCATGGTATTATATTATCTATTATTACAGATAGAGGAGCACAGTTTACAGCCAAGTTCTGGAAATCCTTCCAAGAAGGTCTATGCACTCAAGTGAAGCTTAGCATGGCATTTCATCCGCAGACCGATGGACAAGCCGAGCGTACTATTCAGACCTCAGAAGATATGCTACGAGCGTGTGTGCTGGATTTCGGTGGCAGTTGGGACGACCATTTGCCGCTAATCGAATTTGCATATAACAATAGCTACCATACCAATATTCAAATGTCTCCATATAAAGCTTTATATGGAAGGAAATGTAGATCTCCAATCGGATGGTTCGAAATAGGAGAAGCACAACTAGTGGGCCCTGAATTGATTCAACAAGCGGTGCAAAAAGTTAAGGTGATCCGAGATCGATTGTTAACAGCCCAAAGTCGCCAAAAGTCTTATGCAGACAATCGCCGACGAGACTTGGAATTTCAAGTTAGTGATTGGGTATTTTTGAAAGTGTCGCCAATGAAAGGGGTGATGAGATTTGGAAAGAGAGGGAAGCTAAGTCCTAGATATATTGGACCCTATAGAATTATCTGCAAGGTGGGTCATGTAGCTTATGAACTGGACTTACCCTCAGAGCTTGAGTCAGTCCATCCAGTCTTTCATGTTTCGATGCTCCGCAAGTGTGTTGGAGATCCCACACAGATTGTCCTGGTAGGTGATGTGCAAGTGACAGAAAAGTTCCTATTGCTATTCTAGACAGGAAAGTGCAAAGACTTCGAAATAAAGAGGTAGCTTCATTCAAAGTCTAATGGCGAAACAACAATCGGGAAGAAATGACTTGGGAAGCGAAAGAGAGTATGAAGTCCAAGTAACCGCATTTATTCCAACCCCCAGAAGAGACTCAAGATGGAACGCCAACAAATAAGGTAAGTATGCAATAAATGAAGTGTAATAATTAGAGTATCTGAACCCCCTCCCCCCCCCCCCCCCCATGTCCATCATTACTCAGATATTACATCCCCTACTCTCGGCGCTTTCGTAAGTCTTTCTTAGAGTTCGATTGTGTTGTGGCCCTGTGAGGCAATGACAATATGGGTTGTTGTGACAGGATGGTAGTGCCATATTACAGGGGAAACTCTGGCGAAATGTTTCTAGAATCCCCGATGACTTAACATTCGAGGACGAATGTTCCAAAAGGGGGGAAGAATGTTACACCTCGGAAACTTCCCCGTGAACGTACAACGAATAGACTAACGAAGAATACGAGTATACGATGTTTTAATCAGAAGGGAACGAAGTTTGACGACCCTACGTAAGATTTCAAAGGCAATGGGAACAAGAGATAGGTTATGCTCCATAATGACTAATTATAGGTTTTGAAGACGTGAAAGTTACAGGTTTGCACTTTGGCCCAGTCGATCGTAAAATGAAATACGGACCATAAAGTGGTATACGGCCCCGTAAACTACCATGTCGCATTCCAACTTACAAAACTTCAACTTTCTGCTAAATATTCAAATGGTTAAATACGACTTGGAATACGGACCGTAAATTGAAATACGGCCCGTAAACTGCGATCGTAAATCACCATGATCGCCTGCATACCTTTCTGGTTTTGTTATCCTTAAATACGACCACAAAATACGGCCCGTAAAGTGGAATATGGACCGTAAACTGGGTTTACGACCACTGTGCACTTCAACTACTGTTCATTCCGGATCAGATTTTAAGTCATTAAAAGAAGACTCAAGCTCATTAAATTCATTTCATTTCCACAATACTTCTCTCTAGAAACCTCTAGAATACTCTCCACTCTTCATTTACAAGAAAATCAAAGGAAATCCATGATCAATAACACCAAATTCATGAGACAAAGTGTATGAAACCTAGCTAAAGTTCATCTCTCTCCAGACAAACCCAAAGGAAGTGAAGTAGGGTTTTCATGCTAGAGGAGTAATTCCATTCAAGGCTTGTTCAATCATCATATAAGGTAAGTTTCATGACTAAACCATGTTGTTTAAGGTATTGAAAGGTTAAGATATTTGAATTGTAAAAAGACATAGGAAATGGGTCATTCATGAGTCAATAGTGTCATGGTTGGATGGTAGTTGGGTTGAATTATGAATGTTGGAGTGTTGTGATTATGATTACGTTATAAATGACATTTAGACCATGAAATAAGTATTATATATAAGGAAACGCGATAGTAAGCTATAACCATAAATGTGGAGAAATTGAAGAGAAATGGTGGATTGTGGTCAATGTATGTAAATGATGATTGTTGATTGCGATATTGTGAATGTTGTTGTGAGCGTGTGGGAGTTGATATAGCATATGGGAAAAGTAGTATAAACAAAGGAAGTGCTGCCCAATTTTCTCTAGAAACACTAGCGCGTTCTTATAGTCGAATTAACTAACGTTAGTGCGAATTCTCTCTTGAAGGTAGAAACGTGATATCGAAGGAGAACAAGCAAGCGACAGCTTAGTTAAAAGTCAAAGATATGTGAGGCTAGTCCTTTCTTTCTAATGGCATGAATCTTCTAGCATGATTTTCTTTCCTCTTCGTGAGTTCCTATATTCCGGATAGCTAAAAGCCCATATCTATGAGTGGCAATATAAGATAAGAGATATGATATGATGATTCTATAATGTTAATGATGTTATTTATTGATTACACTAACCTTATGTGCTAGTTCCTTCAAGGTGAGGCAGGATGTCAATAATTGCTCCATAATGAAATCGGGGGATCACGACCTTACGTCACCTCGATAAAGTAAAGTTGTTCTTAAGCCTTATGCATGTATTATGATAAGTATGTTACGATAAGCATATTATAATGAGCATGTATGATGATGATATAACACCGCGCCTATTTGGCCGGGCAGTCACCGCTAAGGTGGGTAGTTATACTATACACCATGGCCAAATGGCATGGGCAGACACCACTAGTGGGCAGCATGAGACGATACCCCGGACATGGGAGGCCTGGATGCAGGCTAATGTTATGATTATCACACCGATCCTATATGGACGGGCAACTTATATATTTATGCATACATGACATGATGATGATTATGAGTAAGCCAGCATGCACTATTTCTTTTACACTTGACAGTCAGATACAATTATTCCATATTGATACTTCTTTTATATCATTTCCTTATTTCATTGTTTATGCTTCTCATACTCAGTACAATGTTCGTACTAACGTCCGTTTTCTTTTGACGCTGTGTTCATGCCCATAGGTAGACAGGGAGAAGAGCTCGACCAAGATTCGTAGTAGCTGTCAGCTGATTGAAAGCACTCCTTTGTTCCGAAGGTGCTTGATTTTTATTTTGCGTATATAGTCATGTATATGTATTTTTGGGCATGACGGGGTCTTGTTCCGTCCTTATGTATAGCACTCCAGTAGAGGCTCGTAGATGCGCAGTGTGGGTTAGATGGTCTCACGCGATGTTATCATGTATATATATATATATATATATATATATATATATATATATATATATATATATATATATTTCGATGGCCGAGAGGCTCATGCATATAAAAGTATTTTACGTTCTAAATTGATAAAAGATGATTTTCTTATGTCTTGAGTATAAAATTGATAAAAAGAATTAAAAGAGTAAGATGAGTAGTAGAACGAGTGGTGCTCGGTGGCTAGCCCTGGGTACCCGTCGCGGCCCCGAGCCAGGTCGTGACAATCACAGTGGGGAGCACCAGTTCTCTTCGTTAGAAAGAAAGATGGTTCCTTATGGATGTTTATCGATTATAGGTAGTTGAATAAGGTGACGATAAAGAACAAATATCCTCTCCAATGGATTGATGATTTGTTTGATCAACTACAAGGTGCCAAGTGGTTTTCCAAAATAGACTTGAGGTTAGGATATCACCAAGTGAGAGTTAAAGAAGAAGATATTCCCAAGACAGCTTTCAGAACGAGATATGGCCATTATGAATTCCAGGTGATGTCATTTGGGTTAACTAATGCTCCGGCAGTGTTCATGAATCCGATGAATAATGTATTCAGGCCTCTCTTGGATTTATTCATAATAGTATTCATTGACGACATTCTGGTATACTCTCGCACAGAATCAGAACATGCAGACCATTTACGTATTGTTCTTAGAATTCTTCGAACTCGAGAATTGTATGCGAAATTTTCAAAGTGAGAGTTTTGGCTGAATTCTGTGACATTTTTGGGTCATGTTATTTCAGATGATGGCATTCGAGTTGATACTCAGAAAATTGAAGCTGTGAAGACTTGGCCAAGGCCTATGATGCCTACAGAAGTCCGTAGTTTTCTGGGATTAGCAGGTTACTATCGAAGGTTCGTGGAGGGATTTTCCTCTATTTCAACTCCATTGACGAAGCTAACCCAGAAGGCAACTAAATTTCAGTGGATGATGCTTGTGAGCGTAGCTTTCAGGAATTGAAGGATAGGTTAACTTCAGCTCCGGTCTTAACACTCCCAGAAGGGCCAGATGGTTATGTTGTATATTGTGATGCTTCCGGTATTGGGTTAGGATGTGTGTTAATGCAGCACGGTAAAGTTATCGTTTATGCTTCGAGACAGCTGCGGAAACATGAAAAGAACTACCCAACTCATGATCTCGAATTGGTGCAGTTATTCATGCATTAAAGATGTGGAGACACTACTTGTATGGTGTACATGTCGATATTTATACATATCACAAGAGTCTTCAATACATTTTCAAATAGAAGGAGTTAGATCTGCGGCAGAGGCGGCGGTTAGAATTATTGAAAGATTATGATGTGAGTATTTTATACCACCCCGGAAAGGCAAATGTAGTAACTGATGCGCTTAGCTGCCGATCGATGGGTAGCCTATGTGAAGTTCCTCCGGAGAAGAAAGAATTAATTCATGAGCTCCACCAACTAGCTAATCTTGGAGTACGCCTAATTGATTCAGGTAGTGCAGGAATGGGTATTAATAATCCCACAGTTTCGTCCCGAATACGGAAGTGAAAGAGCGTCAATATGAAGATCCTTAGTTGAGCCATTATAGAGACACATTTCATGAGAAAGAGAAGTCTCCATTTGAAACTCCTATGGATGGAATTCTTAGATACCAAGGTAGGCTATGTGTTTTGAATGTTGCAGAATTACGTCATCGAATCCTCGAAGAAGCTCATTATTCTCGTTATTCTATTCATCCAGGAACGACAAAGATGTATCATGATCTCAAGTTAATTTATTGGTGGGATGGAATGAAGAAAGACATAGCAGAATTTGTAGCTCAATGTCCAAATTGCCAGCAAGTGAAAATCGAACATCAAAAGCCAGGAGGATTATTGCAAGCAATGGAAATCCTTACTTGGAAATGGGAAGTGATCAATATGGATTTTATTGTAGGATTACCTCATTCCCGAAGTAAGTATGATTCCATATGGGTGATTGTGGATAGATTGACGAAAGCAGCTCATTTTCTTCCAGTCAAAACTACGTACTCAGCAGAAGATTATGCAAGGTTGTATCTCAAGGAGATTGTGCGACTCCATGGTATTCCAATATCCATTATCACAGATAGAGGAGCGTAATTTACAGTCAAGTTCTGGAAATCTTTCCGAGAAGGTCTAGGTACTCAAGTAAAGCTCAGCACAACATTTCATCTGCAAACTAATGGGCAAGCCAAGCGTACTATTCATACCTTGGAAGATATGCTACGGGCATGTTTACTAGATTTTGGTGGTAGTTGGGATGACCATTTACCTCTTATTGAGTTTGCATACAACAATAGCTACCATTCTAGTATCCAAATGGCTCCGTATGAAGTTTTATATGGAAGAAAGTGTAGATCCCCAATTGGATGGTTTGAAATAGGAGAAGTACAGCTAATAGGCCCTGAGTTGATTCAACAAGCACTAGAACAAGTCAAGGTGATCCGAGATCGATTATTGACAGCCCAAAGTCGCCAAAAATCTTATGCGGACAACCGCCGGCGAGACTTAGAATTTCAAGTTGATGATTGGGTATTCTTAAAGGTGTCACCAATGAAAGGAGTGATGAGATTTGGTAAGAAAGGAAAGTTAAGTCCTCGATGCATTGGACCCTATAAGATTATCCGCAAAGTGGGTCAAGTAGCTTATGAATTGGACTTGCCTCCAGAACTTGAATCAGTCCATCCAGTTTTCCAAGTCTCAATGCTCCACAAGTGTGTTGGAGATCCTACGAGGATTGTCCCAATAGATGATGTTCAAGTGACAGAAAAGCTAGTCTATGAAGAAGTTCCCATTGCCATATTAGACAGACAAGTACGGAGACTTTGAAATAAGGAAGTGGCCTCAGTTAAAGTCTTATGGCGAAATAACAACCGAGAAGAAATGACTTGGGAAGCAGAAGAGAGTATGAACTCCAAATACCCGCATTTATTTCAGCCCCCAGAAGAGATCCACGATAAAATACCAAGATTATGAGGTATGTATGCTTTCATTTTATGTATATGGGTCGTGTGTGGCCAACTTATATTTCTATTGTGTTGTGGCCCTATGAGGCAATGTTATTGTGGGTTGTTGTGACAGGATGGTAGTGCCATATTACAGGGGAAACTCTGGCGAAATTTTCGTAGAATTCCCGAGTGCTTAACATTCCAGGACGAATGTTCCAAAAGGGGGGAAGAATGTTACACCCCGAAAATTTTCCGTTAACGTACAGTGAATAGACTAACGAAGGGCATGACATATACAATGTTTTGAAAAGTAATAAATAACGATTGATGGTTCTAAATGAGATTTCAAAGACATGTGAGGTAGGAGACGAAAGTTTTTAAGGAAAGCAAGGTATAGGTTGTGTGTCGGGCAAGATTTACGAGTATCGAATGAATGATGTCTTAATGATGTTTTGGTGAAGAGTTATAATGTCCCTTAGATTGGTAAGGAGGTGTTAAACAAGTGTCAAGAAGGTTCCATAAGGATTGGAGGTCAAACGAGTCGACGAGAATGAATCTCGGAAGGTTGGGCAACATACTGGCCGTATAAAACATACTGGCCGTATGTCCTGCCCAGAATGGGACCTTCCATGGACCGAACATATGGCCAGTATAAAAGATACGGACCGTATGTTGGTCCGTATGTCCGAGTCAGGTCAGATTTTTTTTAAGTTGATATAATGACCCTCTCTCATTTAATTCATTTCGTTTTCACTCCACCCTTCAAGAATTCTCTAGAACCTCTCCACTCTTCATCCACAAGAACCCAAGAGAAATTGATAATCAACTTTATCAAACCAACAAAATCAAGTGTATGAAACACATTAAAGTTCATCTAAGCTAAGAAATTCGAATGGAAGTGAACTATGGTTTTGGTGCAAGAAGAGTATTTCCACTCAAGGCTTATTCCTACACAATATAAGGTACGTTTTATGGTATTCCCATGTTGTTTAAGGTATTGAAAATTCGAAACACTTGGATTGTAGGAGGATATAGGAAATGGGTCATGAATGTGGGAATAGTGTCATTTTTAGTAGTAGTTTGGAGTGAATCATTAATATTGATATGTTGTAATTGTAATTACATTATGAATGATGTTAAGATCATGATAGAAACATTCGATAAGAATGAATGTAATGTTGTATTATGATCATGATTATGGATGACCTTGAGGGGAAGGTGTGGGGATTGGATAATGATGAATTTGACAAAAGTTATTTATGATGATATTATGAATGCTATTATTGACGTTTGAGTTTTGATATATGATATGGAGAAAGTGGTAGAAATAAAGGAGATGCTGCTCAATTTTCTCTAGCTTTAGTTCAAACACGCTTACGTTATCGATTATCTAATATGAGTATGAACTCTCTTGAAGGTAGAAACGTGAATATTAGAGAGGAACGTTCAAGAGATAGAGTAGCTAAACGAAAAGGTATGTAAGGCTAGTCCCTTCTTTCTAAGGCATGAATCTTATGACATGATTTCCCCTCCTTCATGAATTTCCTACATTCCGGAAAACTAAGAGTCTATGTTCATGAGTAGCCAAATGAGTTAAAAATAAGAGATATTATGAATATGATGATGATGAGCTTAAGTCCAAAGATTCTAGAGTTCACGAATATGATGTTTCTACAAAGCTAATGATGTTAACTACGATCCATTGATGTTGTTCATTGTATACACTCACCTTATATGCTAATTCCTTCAAGGTGAGGCAGAATGCTTATGAATGCTCCATAACGGAATCGGGGGTTCACGACCTTATGTCACCCCGATAAAGTATAGTTGTCTTGAGTTCCGAGGCATGCATTATGATAATAGTATGATAAGATTATGATAAGTCTACGAGATGTACATGATGATATCACACCGCGCTTACATGGCCGGGCAGACACCGCTAAAGCGGGCAGCATATACATCATGTCTAGATGGCATGGGCAGACACCACTAGTAGGCGGCAAGAGATGGTACCTCGGACGCGACAGGCCTGGACGCAGGCTAATGATTATCACACCGTATCTATATGGTCGGACAGCTTATACATATATGCATACATGATATGATGATGATTATGGAGTAAACCAGCATGCATAATTTCTTTTATAATTGATAGTCAGTTACAGGTTGCTCGTCAATTGATGCTCCATTATTTCATTGATGTATTATTATTGTTGCTGCCTTACATACTCAGTACAATGTTCGTACTGGCGTCCGTTTTCTTTGGACGCTGTGTTCATGCCCACAGGTAGACAGGGAGTCGGTGCAGATCTATAGAAGGTATCAGCAGATTTACAGGAGCACTCCATTATTACGGAGGTGCTATTTGATTTATTATTTTGTGTACATATTTGGGCACGGCGGGGTCCTGTCCCGTCCATATGTCTAGTACTATAGTAGAGGCTCGTAGATACGTATATGTGGGTAATATGGTCTAATGTTTGTTTTCCTCATTGTATATATTGTTTTGATAGCCGAGAGGGCTTATGTATATAAACGTATATGTGTTTCAAATTGTAAATGGTTTTCCTTACGACTAGAAGTGTGGAGCAATAGATAAACGGAGAATAAGTATGATAACTAGCACTATTAGTGGTGCTCGGTAGTCAACTCCGGGTACCCGTCATGGCCCCCTAGTCGGGTCGTGACAGAAAGAGGATAAAGATTACTTGGGTCAACAGTTGGACTGGGATCTAGTTCCCACCATTTCACTGCCAAGGCTCGGAGAAGGCTGAACATTGTAGCTCGCTGGATCCTTCCTTTGAGCAACACTTATGATGTCACCTACCTCTGAGCACTTGTGGTGGCTTGTGTGCTAGATAGGGTGCCGGTGAATGTGGGCAATCGGGTGATCCTAGAGCTTAGGTGCTTCATGGATAAGCCGGGGCGAGTTTCCTGTTCCCTTCCCTCATTACTATGCTATGTGAGCGAGCTAATGTTCCTTGGAGCGTAATGATTAGTGGGTCTATTCTGATGTTGACTTCGATCCACTGAGGGTGAAGGGCACCTAAAGCCAAGGCAAGAAGAGGAAGGTTGACACGAGTGACGAGGATAGCTATGATTCTGAGGAGGAAGGGGACAGGGTTTATACTTCACAGTCCCAGGTCCTTCCTGAGCGGATTGAGACCCAGCTAGAGGCTATCAAGAACGAGATGACTGGTTGGTCATGGAGCTCTATTTAGGTGAGTTCATCGAGTGGTGCTGCTGGTACAGGTGGGACTTAGACCAAAATGCAGGACTCAGTGGACACTCTTCAGAGTGTATATGGCTCTTTGGCTAAGGCTCACAGGGAGCTCCATCAGGATCTGGATAGGGAGAAAGTGAAGAACAGGGCCTGGGGTAAGCTATTTGTCGATATGTGGAAATGCATCGAGGGTATTCTAAAGATGATCAAGCCGCGAGCGAAGCTTCCCAAAGCGGTCAAGGCCGATGCCTAATGATTCTCCTTCCTTAGCAAGTTTGGTCTTGACACCAATGGCTCTAGTAGCTCGAGTGTTGGTGGTGATGAGGCAACAGTGGCCCCAAAAACTAATGATGCCCCCTTCTCTTTTAAGCATGGTTTTTCTCAGCCCGTGTAGGGATTTTAATTTTAGACAATGGTTTTGTTTGTTTTTGGTATGTTTGGACAATTTTCGTTTGTTGTGCCCAAATTTTGTTGGATATTTGTGTTGTTTTGGTGGTTGTAGACACTGGCCCTCTTCGGTCATGGTGTTTGCTTGGTTTGTTGAATTGCACAGGTTGGAAAATTTATGGGAACAGATTCTGGTCACTGGACGCGTGCTTCGTTGCAGCAGACGCCTTCTCGCTCTAACAGTCCCGTTATGACAAAAAAGTGCTTCGTGAGGCCGACTAAGAAAGAAACGGGGGTCTGTTGCAGTGACCGTTATCTCACGATGACGAACCCGCTGCAGTGAGCTGTCACACCCCCGCCGGGAGGCGTGACAGGGCACCCGACCTCATGGTCGGAATGCCGGCTGAGCTAACCTGAACTAGATAACATAATCCTAATGGACTTGGAATAACTTAGCATAAAGCCTTAACTGCACATGCATCCAGCAAAACCCAAACTGAACAGTAGACAACATCACCTACATATACACATAATCACAATACGCGTGCCGACAAGGCCTCCACTAAATAATATCATAAGTGAGTAGGCCCATTTATCAAAACAGAATTCTCACGACCAACACCAACACACTACACAGGGTCTACGAGCCACTAAGAGTAGGAAACATCATCCTCATAAAAGGTCGGGACTACACGTCCACCGACATATCCAGAAACGTATACAGTAACCATGCAATCATAATCGTAAACCAAAACAGGCAAGTCCAGATGAATGGCACTTGCTGACCCGATGACGATGCTCTTATCATGGCGCGTCTTCAGTAAACCCATCCTGACCTGCAGCACAAGATGCAGGTACCAAAATGGAGCAGTCAGTATGGAAAATATGTACTGAGTATGTAAGGCAGGATGAAATACGGTAATGAAACAAGACATAACCACAAGATAGGAAAAACGAAGGACATAATCTGAAAACAGCTAATATGCAATGCATGATAAAACCATTTTTCATATACAATATAGTGTGTGTATATATATATATATATATATATAACATACCCGGCCCGGCCCTAGTGGGACTCGGTGAGATCTCGTACCCGGTCCTTTCGGGACTCGGTAAATAAGCATCATCATCGTCATATCCTCCCTGTCACGACCCGACTAGGGGGCCATGACAGGTACCCGGAGCTGACTACCGAGCACCACTCGTTACGCTAGTCATCATACTCATCCTGAACACATATAAACTCCAAGGCAATACATAGATATACATAATCCCTCATGGCTATAAAAATGATATACAAGAATGTACCGTGAAGTCATTATAGGACATCTGCTACCCACACATACGTATCTACGAGCCTCTACTAGAGTACTGTGACATAAAGACGGGACAGGACCCCATCATGCCCATATATATATATACACAAAATAATGTATCAAAAATTGCACCTCTAGAATAATGGAGTGCTCCTGTAAATCTTCTGATCCTAGGAATCTGGACCACCTCCCTATCTACATGTGGGCATGAACACATCGTCCAAAACGAAAGGACATCAGTACGAACATTGTACTGAGTATGTAAGGCATGAATAATAATAACATATCAAAGAAATAAGGGAACTTCAAGTAAGCAAACAACCTGTAACTGAATGTCGCTTAAGACGGAACAATGCATGCTAACTTACATCATAAACATCATCATATCAAGTATAAATATATAAGCTGCCCGACCATATAGGTACAGTGTGATCATCGTTAGCCCGCGTCCAGGCCTCCCGCGTCCGAGGTAACCATCTCATGCTGCCCACTAGTGGTGTTTGCCCATGCCTTCTAGACATGGTGTATATGTTGCGCGCCATAGCGGTGTCTGACCGGCCATATAGGCACGGTGTAATCTCATTATCATATACTTATCATAAATCATGCATTAGAACTCAAATATAAACTATACCCTATCAGGGTGACGTAAGGTCGAGAACCCCCGATTCCATTATGGAATAGTCATAATCATCATGCCTTACCTTGAAGGAACAAGCATTGTAAGGTGAGTGTAACAACAATGAGCAACATCAAGAATCGTATAAAGATCATTAGCTTACCATGAGCTTTAGAATCTCTAGAGTTAGGCTCATCATCAACATTATCACATTTGTAACATATTTCTTATCTTTACCTCATGAGAAGCTGTTTAAAAACATAGACTCACAGTTTCCTGGATGTAAGAGGGTCATGGAAATACAAAGGAATTCATGTCATAGGAATCATGCCTTAGAAAAGAAGGGACTAGCCTCACATATCTTTACGTCTCTCCAACTTTATTAATTAAACGCTTTCCTCCAACGTTCACGATTCTACATTCAAAAGAGTTCGTACTAAAGTTAGATAACCAGAAACATGCTTAAGCTTAGGCTAAAGCTAATGAAAATTGGGCAGCATTTCCTTTGTTTCTACAACTTTCTCCATATAATTTATCAACTCCTAAACGTCAATGACAACACCCAATCAATAAAATTTGTTGAGCTAAACATTATTCAACCCTCAACTCCCCTTAAAGTCATTCATAATCATATTTATAATATAACGCCACATTCATCCTCATATAATACTTCTTTAACATCATTTATATCATTTACAACAAGATTATACTCATAACATGTCAAGAACTATGATTCAAATCAAGCTACCATTCAACAATTCCACCATTTCCATATTTGTACTCCATTTTCCATTTCCTTCCATAATCCAAGTCTTTCAACTCCTCAATACTCTTAATAGCATGAAATGAACATAAAAATCACCTTTGATTACGTAGGAATGGTCATTGGATGAAAATACTTCACTTGGAGAAAACCCTCATTTCATTTCCAAGGAGATTTCTAGCTTCTAACAACCCTAGTTAACATTCTTGCACTTGATTCCACTACTTTTTTATGTTTGATATTGATTTTCCCGTGTAAATGTGTTGGTATGGCGTGAGAGAGTTGTAGAAGTTTTGTGAGTGTTAAGAGAGAAATGGGAAATGAAAGAAATAAATTTGGGGCCTCCTTATATAAAACTTAAAAGCTGCTCGTTGGGTTTTATACGGACACATATACGGTCCGTATAACTTATACAGTCTGTATATGTGACCATATAATACTTCCAGTGGAGGACCCTTTTCTGGACAGGTTATACGGACCCTTATACGGACCGTATAAATTATACGGGCCGTATATGTTGGTCGTATAACTCCTAGTTTTTTTTCTGAAGTTTCTCTCATCAGTTCATTTGATCTCCAATCCTTATGGAACCTTCTTAACTCTTGTTTAATACTTCATTAACAATCTAAGGAGTGCTATAACTTTTCCTCAAGACATTATTAGGTCAACATTAGTTCGGTACTTTGAAAACCCTTTTCAAGACATGGCTTATGCTTGACATTCTTCAATGAACTTTCTCCTCTTGCCTCAAATGTCTTTGGAATCTTGATTAGAACCGTTAAGTACTACTTCTTACTTGTAGAAACATCATATACTTCTCACCCGACGTTAGTCTATCTATCATACAACAACATGAAATTTTTTGAGGTGTAACACTCTCGCGTCCGGGGCATCCCACGTCTGGGGAAACTTCATATCTTCATCATCATCATAACGTACCCGGCCCTTCTCGGGACTCAGTAAACATACCCAGCTGATCAGTGGTTGCACATCTACGTGTCGTACCCTACCGACTATAGTGCAGCTTGGTAAGTAAATTAGTGCATATATAGTGTATATATATATATATATATATATATATATATATATATATATATATATATATATAAATGCATGCAGAGTACAAAGAAGTAATACATGGGCCTTTCGGAGTGACGTAAGGTCGTGACCTCCAAATTAGTTATGGAATGTATATCGAGGCCAAAAGAACAATCAATAATAGTTATGATATCAATAAACAAGCATAAGGATTATACGTGACATTTTGTGGAATTTAACAAAGGTCAAGGAATGCGCGCTAATGGACTTTTAGTCATATTTAAATAAGCTCCTTTAGAGAAAATCGTATAAAATCTACTTTTCCATAAATCGGTAAATCTCGTAAAACATGACTTTTTCTCAAAATCCACCTTTCTTATAAAAACTTATCCTTTCTTTGTAAAACTTTGGACGGTTCGAATGGAGGAGCATGCATGCTAAATAACTCTAAGACTTGTGCCAAGGAAATGAGGACAGCTAAACCTTACATACCTGTCTCTGCTGCCTTGCTAATCCCGACTTGCTCCCTTATTCCACCGCTCGTCCCTTCGTCCCGAAACCTATATCGACAAATACTTCCTTTAGTCAATTTCATAGATTTTGTAGATTCAACTTATCCAAATCCTATAGTCTTGAAGAGTTCGATTTACGAAAAATTCGGCAGCACTTTCTCTATTTTTGTTATATCCCGGCATATGTCAGATAGCCGTAATATCACTAACAACAACAACCATCAACAACAACAACAACAACAATACTCAAGAATCAACATCCACAACCTCCATTCAATCCAATATTCATATCAATCCACCTGTAACACCCACAACGAGGATAACCTCACTTTTCTGATCAATTCAACTTAATATGCGATAATCTAGCGAGTATTACTACTGATTAACTCAATTACCAAAGAATGAGCGGGATTTACCTTAATTTTTCTAGAAAACTTCAAGGACCAGATTGCATGGAGGGGTTCGGCCTCCTCCTACGATGCCACGATGGAAAAGACGAGGTATACTAAGCGTTACACACCTCCCGAGCCATAATCTCCACTAGATCTTACCAAAATTTTTGCCAAAATTCCCCTAATCTCTCGAAGGTTTGCTTATGGATGTAAATCTGATGTTTTGGGGGTGAAATGGGTGTGGATGAACGGTTTGTTGCATTGGATTATACACTCGAAGAACTTCATTTTAAGCTCTTGAAACACCTCAAAACTCCTTGTCATATATTTGGACCAAAATTTGCTTTCAAAATTTCACCAACTTCTTCCAAAGTCCCATTAACTTTCTTTTCTTCTATCCGGTTGATCCCCGAACCTTCCGAAACATCTCATACATGATATTTATCATTAATTATACTTGATAAGGGTCATGTCCCCTGGTTCCAAGGTTGTCCTTCCCAGATACGACTTACGAGATCATAATTCATCCTTTACTTCATTGTTACGTATTTTCCATGGCTTGTACCTTTCAAGACTTCACGGGACATCTCCGATATTCCATTAATACGGTTAAATATGTGGCGTGCTCATACTCTGAGAGGGAGGGGTGTAACACAAGCCTACCAGCGCTGCAACGAAGAGAATTGAGTAGGGCTTTTCAGTTGTCCACTCAATACGGCATAACACCCGAACTCATTTGTTCAACCACATACCTAATCACATAGATCATAATATCATTAACATGACGCTATAGATAGACACCCACTGGCCTTGCCAGACACCCATTCGACTTTCTGAGATACCAATTGGAATCGTCTAAATACCAATTGGGCTAAACTAGGGAGTTCGAATGACCGAGATAGCACGATAGGAAGGAAAGAAAAGAAGAATTCCGAGATGTCCCATAGCCTCCCGTGGATGGGTACGAACGTCATCGTACCATTCCACGAGACTCTACTAGACATTGCTCTTGTACTCGTGAGACCGGTAACCTAGGCTCTGATACGAACTATCACGACCCCAAATTACAGGTCGTGTGGGCATCTACCTTATCCCAACCTAGCAGGCAAACCCTAACCCCATACTTTCTTCATAAAATAATTTTACTATTTAGTACCAATAATATTGAATAAAATAAGTAAATAGAATGCCTTTCTAGTAAAATTCACACCTTACATTTTTAACAATACACATTCCCGGGACCTAGTCTAGACGTGTACAAGAGCTTCTATGACATACAAGGATGGTCAAGTAAAAATAAAATAATGACACAGCTTCTGTTTGGAGAAGATACACAAAAGCTGTCAGAGGATATCTACCGCTGCAACACACTGAAACCTCCAAGCAATAACCTAAAAACAATCTACACCCTAAAAGGAATGTAGCAAGAGAGTATCAGTACACCACACGTACTGGTAAGCATCATAGGTCGACTAAAATTAGTTCATGCAATATAACATAAAATTAATCAGAATAAACACATATGTTCAATACGATTACACTTATTAACTATTCCCACTAAGTAACAGTTTATCATGAAATTAGTTGGAACCCCTCTATCACTATCACTTACATAATCACATATAAAGGACTAACGTAACCCAACAACCTCGTTTATTTTGCATACTCTCTAACATCCATATCTCGAAAATAAGACATTGGGACAACTCGTCATGCCTCTTTGTCCTATCGGAAATGAATAACATTCCCCTTTATTTCCCCCAATATAGCGAACTTACTAATTAACGGGCAGACACAGGATATAACGAATCTAGACAACCCCTAGCTGCTATCTACTTGTTAATTATTCTTTATCACAAATGTCAACAACCCATAAACAACGGAACACCCGATTTACGTATTTCATTCTTAGCCTTTCCTGACGTAGACATTAAATGCACGAAAAACCACAACTACTTTACTATGAAAGGATTCAACTCTTGAAATCTCAAAAGTGAGTCATACCTTAATATAATGCCAAAAGACTCGTGAACACCATCACATACATAAAGAAATAATTACAGAAGTAGAGTGAAATAAATGTATTCTCTCACCAACCATGTACACACATGCTAAATGGTAATATTTTTCTAAAATAGCCATGACCTGTAGGGGACCCATGGTGTCCATGTACCACTCGTTCGGGAACGAACCTCGGACTACGAGTTCACAACAAGGCCACCCGTTGTCAAATGTGCCTTATGTAGATGTATATGTTCCATCTTCAATTATTATCAGCATTATCCACCACAATGTATTATCAGTAATTTCCATTACAAGATATTATCCATAATCCTTAGTCGAACATAATCAAATCATAAATACGAAGGGATGCCAGAATCAGGGATGTACTAATCGAATTGCCACAAGTCATAATAGAACTCGATATTAATCATGCATACCCACAATGGAAATTACTATAGTAAAGTACGCGCCACATAACATATCATAATCTAACCTATATTAAGATCAATTTACAACCGCATCAAGCCCAACCCTTCTAGACCTTCCATGATTATACACGCAACACTAATATCCCTCTTCTCACTACTACAAGCCTTTTTTAATACTAACAATGTCAGCCTATCATATGTCCAATCGAACTTCTTGTCCGAAGACCTAATCATGCTTTCTCCCGTCAATTTTACGTTATATATACGTTTCACTAATAAAAGTCTAACTCAAGTAAACCATAAAGTACCTCAATGTCGAGCAGCTAGCATGAGCGCAGTGGACTCTCCTCCTACCACAGAATCCGAACCGAAGCCTTGACAGCGAATTCTAAGAATTCCACGAACCCGAGAACCAGAGTCAAAATCAAGCATGCATAATTAATCTAGATTCCGTGGAGATTAATGTTTCTGTGTCGCTGATGGCTAATTCTCCTTTTATTAATCCTGAGGGGAAACTTACTACAGGCGAGATTGTCTTTATGAATTCTTAGCAATAAAGTTGGTTGGGGACTTACCTTGACGAAGTCTCCGAATGTTCTATCAAATATCTCCAGGAGGCAGCCTAGAATAAGGTTTTGAGGAAAAGTGGGACAAAACCCCGAAATAGGGATATATTTTTTTTTGAATTTTTGCCACCTTCATTATAGCGATGGTCTCTTTGCTACAACGGGCTCCCTGCAGTGAAGGTTTTTTTCGGGCTTACAAATTTTGATTTCTCAGGATTTGATCACAATTTCAATTTTATGTAACACTTCTAAGCACACTTAGCTTTTAATCCCCTTGAAACTTGGTTTTTGAACATGGTTTGCAGAAGGTTTTCAATAAAGACCAAGCAGGTCATTACATTGTTCTTGGTCTTCCAAAGACCTTAGGTAAACTTGATTCGATTTGGGTCATTGTTGATAGATTGACCAAGTTTGCCCATTTCATACTGCTCAAAAGTTAGCCTAGATTTATATCTGTGAGATTCGTCGTTTGTATGGGGTTCCTATTTCCATCATATCCGATAGAGGCACAACATTTGTATCCCGATTTTGGAGGACTTTCCAATCCGAATTGGGCACTAGATTGGACCTTAGTACAACTTTCCACCCTCAGATAGATGACCAGTCTGAGCGGACGATGCAGGTCCTAGAGGATATGCTCCGAGCTTATGTGATTGATTTCGATGGTCATTGGGGCCAGTTCCTACCCTTGGAAGAGTTTGCGTATAATAATAGTTACCACTCGAGCATCGATATGGCTCCATTTGAGGCTCTTTATGGGAGGAGATGTAGATTACCTATTGGGTGGTTTGATGCATTTGAGGTAAGGCCATGGGGTATTGACCTTTTAAGAGAGTCCTTTGATAAAGTCAAGGTGATTCAGGAAAAGCTCTTGGCGGCTCCGAGTAGACAGAAGGAATATGCAGATCGAAAGGTCTGAGATCTTGAGTTTATGGTTGGAGAACAAGTTTTGTTGAAAGTCTCACCCATGAAGGGTTTGATGAGTTTTGGAAAGAAAGGTAAGCTTAGTCCTAGATTCATTGGTTCGATTGAGATTCTTAGTCGTATGGGGGATGTAGCCCATGAGTTGGCTATGTCTCCAGGTTTGTCAGGCGTTCATCTGGTGTTTCATGTCTCTATGTAAAAGAGATATCATGGTGATGGTTCAATTATCATTCATTGGGATTCTGTCTTGTTAGATTAGAATTTTTCTTATAAGGAAGATCCTATTGCTATTCTAGATATGGAGGTTCGTAAGCTAAGGTCAAAAGAGATAGCATCTGTGAAAGTTCAGAGGAAGAATCGTCCCGTTGAGGAATCTACTTGGGAGACCAAATCCGATATGCGTAATAAGTAACCCCGACTTTTCACTGAGTTAGGTACCTATTTAGACATTTATTCCATTCATTAGATAGCTTTATGTTTCAGAGTCCTTGTACAATGACTTTCGGATCTTTGGGGTTGTAAGAGTTAGGACTTCCGCAGTTACTGTATTTATAGCAATTATTTAGACTTATTCATGATTTATTTCTGGTTAATAATTTATAAGTGTTTAAATGATTATGAAAATGGGTTAAGGAGATGGTTCGCCTACTAGGGGATTTGTGTGGGTGCCACTTACAGCTAATTGGGTCATGACACACACTCTGACCATAATCCTCTTCTTATTGACTAATTCCTAAACCTAATTTTCCACATGCAAAACCTTTTCGACTGGAAACATATTGGCGTAGACATCCTGACTTCATCAATGTGGTTAAGAAATGTTGACTGAATAATCCTCTTGAAAGAGCTACTAGTACTTTTAAAGATGAGGTTATACACTGGAACAATAGGCCCATTGGAGATATTTCTACGAAGAAAAGAAAGCTCCTTGCTAGGCTTAAGGGCATGCGAACCTCAACTTTGTATTCACATAGCTCTTTCCTTCAACACCTTGAGAAAGATCTCATCTCTGAATATAATGAGATTCTTATTTTAGAGGAGGATTTTGAAAATTATGCTCTAGAATTATGTGGCTAAATGAAGGTGATGCCAATACTCGCTTCTTCTATACATCTGCTAGCACCAGGAAAAGAAGAAATAAAATTGCCTTTTTTAAAAATGAGGCTGGTGATGGATTGATGATTAGTTTTTAATCATACTCTTGTTTTTTTCAAATATGTTCACAACCTCTCACTCCGAAAATAAATGGTTGGAAATAAAAATTGCCAAGACTAGTTTTTAAAAAACTGATTTATCCTCCCTAGACTATCCTCTCCATCCTAAAGAAAATGTTAAGGCAGTTTTTTCTTTAAAACCATTTAAATCCCCGGGCCTGACGGACTTCATCCGTTTTTCTATAAAAAATACAAGGTCACTGTAGGGAATTCTATAATTAACTATTGTGCAAATACTTTCAAGAACTTTGCCCTCCCATAGATATAAATAAAACCATTCGTTTTTTAATCCCTAAGGTCCCAAATGCTAATAACTTAAAAAAAATCGACCAAGTGAACTGCGCAATACCATATATAAAAGGGGAAAGAACGCGCGTGCACTCTCAAACCTAAATAATTACCCGCTTATACCCCCATTACTTTCGTACCCCTAGGAAAAATCAAAATTATTTACCCGAGATGCGCCCAAAATGATGATACCAACATGGTATATAAATATACCGAGATGGTATCATGGAAGAATCTTCAGTACTATTCTTAGTCCTCCATGATGCCATCATGGTATATAAATATAATGAGATGGTATTATTGACACCAAATTTTTTACCTTTGATAATTTACTTTAATTGCCCAGAGTCCTCGGATATCAAACAGAGTAAAGTATGTGTTCTCTACAAATCAATAATGATTTTGTAAAAATTATTAGATAATGTTTGCCATTTTATTTTCCAAAATAACCTCTATTATATTATTAAATCATTTTAAAAGTTTATAATTCAATACGGAAACATTTGCTAACTTTAATCAAGAAATGCAATGTAGAATAATTATTTATTTGATAGTTGATTAAGCAAGTATTTTACTCTATCTAATTCAAGGAATCAGAGGAAAGGGTTTCATCGATATGAAACCCTGGCTCCGCTTGAAGACTTTCTCTCTCTTCGTCACTTTGATGCAAAAAATGGCAACGTACAGAGTACCACTACTTTCTTGCAGTAGGTGTTTGATTGTTTCAAGCAAAGCATTTAATGTTTTGTACCCATTTCCACCGAGGCTCTACCAAACAAGGTATAAACCTCCATTTTCGTTGCTTTTTCTGTGGTTTCAACGGTCATACATTGAGAAATCTTAATGGGTTTTGTTGCGTTGTGATTTTTAATCCACATTTTCTATTGGTTCATATAGAACAATGCGGATTGACTTCATTTGGGTCAAATCTGACCTTTGCTTGTTTGTTTAACCTGTTTCTCAACCGTTGGAAGAGCATTTGAGAAGAGCAATTCTTAGAAATTGCAAATTCCCACATTGGTCGAGAATTAGGGTTTGCTCAATTTTGGGTTCTATAAATAGAACCCCCAATTCACAATCTTAGCAGACTGAATGTACTGCAAATTCACCAAAATTTGAAATACCTAGGATTTTAGCAACTTCTGCTTGAGATCCTTAATTTTTTGAGTTGGTTTAAAATTTTTAAGTTTTATTTTCATTTCTTTGTTGTGTTCGAGGCTAAGTATTAGAGGGTAAAGGAGCAAAGGAGTCTTCCAAATGCAATTCTCGAATATCGACTACACTCACAAAATTAACCCTTCTTCTCTGACTTTTCTTTCCTTTTTTATGTTGTTTAAGTGCTAATTATGTATTTAGCTTATGTAGTTTTGCATCTTAAGTGCTAATTATGTGTTTAGCTTATGTAGTATGGTAGTTTAAGTGATAATTATGTGTTTAGCTTAGGTAGTTTTGTGGTTATAATCTCTTAGTTAAGTTTACTGCTTTATCATCCTACTTAGTTTAAGTTATTAAGTGTAGTTATCGATTAAACATGTGTTAAGCATAGATCTTGATCATATTAGCTAAGCCTAACGTATTTAAGAGCACTTAGTCCCTCCTCATATGTTATCTGTTAGTTTAAACTGCTCTTAATCAAGTATGTCAAGAGACTAGTTTAATTAGTACAATATTGTTTACCTTGGATTGGTTCTGTTTTAGTTTCTTTTTTCTTATATGCAATTAAGTTAGTAGCATGTTTTAGGTTTGTGTCATTTATGTTTTTTGATTAGTTGGTTTAAGTTAGAAATTTGCTAATCATATTTACATGTTTAAATCTCTTATGATTAGTCAGCATAGATAGTTTACATAGTACTTATATTGGGTCAAGCATGTATTAGGGCCATATTTGTAGTTTTGTTGGTTTTGAGCTCTGTAATCATGTGATTAATTTGAAGCTCAGTGTTTTGACCATGTTTGGTTTCAGTTATGCATAGTATTGAGTGTTCAACTTGGGGTTTGTTGATTATGGCCAGCTGATTAATGTCTTCCTAGTTATATACCTGTTTAATCTAAACTAGATCCTTTGTCTTAAAATCCTGCTGCAAATTATCAGTTATATGTTTTAAGGGAACCTGCTTACAGCTCTAGTTTTATCTGTGGTTTAATTAAGTCCAAATTAGCTTGTGGAGATTCTGTGGGGATCAAACATATGTCTATGATGGTTTTAATAAGATGTGCATGTTTAAACTGATCTAATTCTGTATGCTTAAAGTATGTAATTTATCTAAATATGTTGCATACTGTCCTGTAATTTTTACATAAAAAATGCATCATCCTTATGCTATATATTTAACAAGTGTGTCCAGTATACATATCTTTTTGTAAGTCAACTGCAAGAGGTATTACATGCATAGAGTCCTGAAGTACTATGTTAAGATTGGTATAGGTATATTAAGGTTCAATATTGATTGGTTAAGTGTTAAGAATGTTAGTTGCATCTCAAAATATTAACTCTTTGATGCATCTGAATCTGCCTCTTTCATTTTTGGCACATTGGTTACCTTCCAAGCATCATATGAACCTGTGAAGTTATTTTCCTTTTCTCAGAAATGCATTATGCACTTTAAATGCTTGTGGTATATTGGTTTTTTTCCTTTCTCGCATAGAATATGCTTACTCCCTTTAGTCTATGAGACTGTTACTAAAATGGACCACTTAATACGCTTTTTTGTCTTGTTTTGCACCTTCATCATGTTCCTGTTTGATTCAACTTGTGTGACATTTGCCTAAGTAACAAAGGGATGTTTGAGAGGCTGTCACTTGGGGTATGAAAGACCATGGTTGTGACTTACCCAGGGCTAGGAAGGAGGGTGATAGGGTTTTAAGTTTCAAGTAGAACTCAGCCCAGTCCCTTCTATTCCAAGCTACTGGGGTTCCCCTATGTGAATTTCATATTTCATGGGATCCTCTGAGTTTTTTTATTTTTATTTTAAAAAACGTTAGGGTTTGTATATGTTGCATACTAAGTCCCTCTTCGAATATAAGAATGACATGAAATGCCTTAATGTATCAAACCATATCTGATGATATGTTAGTAATTGATTTCTGTTTTTATGTACACTATACTGCATTTTTTTTACCTCTTTTGTTCTTGGTACTATCTCTATACTTTGAAAGTAGTCTAAACATGTTAAGTAAAAGTAGGCCTATCCCTTTACAGATCTGATTGTTGATTTATGAGTAAATATACCAAGGATATGCCTGAATAGACCAAGTATATACAGTCCTGTATACTGCTAGCATAAGGGAACTTGTATATTTTGGTATAAGTCAAGTATATCACTTATATAGGTAAAGATCTTGTAACCTACGCATGCAGTTTGGGTTTAGTCTCTTTCAGCTATTTATTGTTGGGCCTTCTTTATGTGCTAATATTTTGGTTTATGTTTGGGACAGTCTGAATTGGTTTTAAGTGATCTGTTTGATTTGGGCCTTCTTTGTATTGTTTGAATTGGTTTAAGGCCTTTCCTTTTCTTCCTGTCTCTATTTCATTTTCCTCTCATATCCCCCTGTTTGTATACATAAATCACATGTGATTAAATTACTTAAGCTTTAGTTTAGTATACAAGTACTAAATACCCTCTAATCCTTATTTTCTTTGTGTGTCCCATGTGAATGAATGTCAGGCCATTTGGGTCGTTTTTTGTGCATATAAGACTTGTTGGGCCTAAGGCCCAACTTACTTTCTTTGATCAAGTCTGAACCTGAAAGGGAAGCAAATATTTGCATTGGAAGGCCCAGTCATGGGTGAAAATGACTTGCATCGTTTGAAGGCCCAACTATGAGTGAAAATAGTAATTGGTGGGCTTAGGCAGGCCCACCAGCCTAACCCTTCTTCTTTCATTTCCATGCTTGTATATATGTATTTGTAAAACAACTTGTATAATATTGAAACCCTGTGGATGCTAGAACTTAGGAAAATGATTATTATTGTTAGGATGACGCCTAAATATTTTTAAAACCACGCTAAATTTAACACTTTGCATGAAATCAACCTTTCTCAAAGTTTAAAACTGGTCCAAAAAGATGGAAATGAGAACAGTTTTGGGCCTTTCGCCCCTTTAAATAGTCCAAAAATGTTTGAAACGTGTAAATTGATTTTGGGCCTCAAGCCCACTAATGGACCGCCTTTTCCAGAATTAAAACTGATTAGATTTTCACTCTTGGGATTCATTTATATTTGGACTGAAATTGAGTTAAAAAATGATTTAGACTTGTAAAAATTTGAAATTTGTTGGACTTGGGACACAAATCCGGAATTAAGAACTCAGATTTTCTATCAAAGTAACTTTGGCAAAACCTGTTTGGACTGGAACAATTTTCAGAAAAGAGTAAGTCTTTTGGGTCAAAAGCCCAATTTGAAGGGACAAAAACTAAAGGAGATCTACTTGGACCGAAATTGAGAGTAAGGTGGCTTTGGTGTGGATTAAGTTGACTTATTGAGCTTCAATGAACTAAAATGGACTTAACGAAAATTTTCCAATTCCTATATATACTTATCTAAAAATAGGAGATATACTCCATATTTTCTTATATAGATATACATGTGTGTGTGAGTGTGTGTGTGTGTAATAAAACCTATAAGAACTAAATTCATTTTATTAGGACCAAAATAGTAGTGACTCTACTTGGGATAAATCCCGAGTGTGTCTTGATCCGACAATAAAGTGAGTTGAACACTCATACGGATTTTTGAAACTAAAACCCCCTTTTCTAAAGGGGGACATTTTGCCGAAATTTTGAATTTATTATAAATGAATGACATTTTACGGTAAAGTAAACACCCTTTAAGAAAATAATTACAATAATCACACATTGAAGCTCGTAGGTCAACCGTATTCTACGGATTCTTAATACTAGGGTGCTTAAAACCTTCCCTAGGGGATCACCAGAACCCTTACCTCGAACTCTGGTCCAAAAGAAGTTTTCTCTTGTTTGAATAAACTCTTTTAACCTGATTTTCCTAATTTCCCTTAAATAATTAGGTGGCGACTCTAAAATACTAAAATTCAATTAGAGCACCAACAACCTCTTAGTAGCTTTTATGCGCTCGTAAAAAATGAACCTCTTAGTAGCTTAGTAGCTTGCATATCTGCTAGTAGTTTTGCAATTAATATAAATGGTGCTTTTACTAGTTATTCTTCTACTAGCAAGGGTATACGTCAGGGTGATCCCCTATCCCCGTATATATTTATTCTTTGTTTAGAATTACTGTCAGTTTACATTAGTCATCAAACTGATATTGGCAGGTGCACACTATAAAAAATAACCCGAAAGGCCCTGAACTTTCTCACCTCTTTTTTGCGGATGACCTTACCCTAATGTCCAAGATTAATCCTAAAAATTGCTCTACCATTAAACACTCTCTCCCCTACTTCTGCCAATTATTTGAACAGCTTGTTAACCATGCTAAATCCAAGATTATATTTTCTAACAACTGCCCACAAGATATCGTTAATACTAGTGCAAAGTTTTTTGGAATCAAATCCAGTGAATGCTTTGGAAAATATTTGGGCTTCCCAATTCTTCAAAAGAAACCTAGAGCTTCTGATTACCAATTTATCCTCGAAAAAATGCATAATAAATTGGAAATTTGGAAAAACCTTTTCTGAACATGGCAGGATGAGTTACTCTTACACAATCTACCCTAAATGTCATTCCTGGTCACTATATGCAATACACCATGCTTCCCACAAAAAACCTTAAACATATAGACAAGATAATGAGTAACATCATTTGGGGAACAACAAATACCAAGAAAAAATGCACATGAATTGGGATACTATCACCACTAGTAAAGAGGATGGTGGATTAGGAATTCATAAGGCTCAATCAAAAAATGAAGCTTTACTTTGTGGACTAACCTGGAAACTATTGACAAGTCCCCAAACCCTTTGGGTCAGGATTATTACTCAGAAATATGCTAAAGGTCGAGTCAGTCAGGACTCTTCTTTCATTTGGAAAGCCATATTAAAGGGTCAGGAATTATGTAGTAATTTTTTTACACCTCATATTTTTTTCACTGCTTTTCTATCATAAGTTAATCGACGTAGACTTGGAGAGTGAGACTATCCTTTAGCTTATGAGAGATTAGACATGTTAATCCTAGGTGTGTTAGAGTTTAAGACTATGTTTAGTAAGTATTGGAAGGTTTAGAGGTTAAACTAATCGAAGAGAAAACGTTTCGTCGGAAGTTGACGTGTTGTACAAAATGTACGGACCTTATTTTTTATGGAACCCTACCGTTGTCTTAGGAAGAACCTTGAAAATTTCTTGGACTAGGTACGGTCCAATGTATGGACCGTATATACTATGTACGGTCGGTACAATTGGTCGTACATTGAGGTGGTAGTTGTATTTTTTATCTATTTATTTCATGGATGCTTTGTTAATTCATTTACACCCAAACACAGATCCTATAAGCTCCGTAACCCTCTCCCTAAGCTTTTCAACTATATTAGGCTTAATCCTAAGGTGAATCAAGGTGATTAGTGCATCAAGAAGTGGGAAAATCTTGCTAGAGTTGGATTGCTTTTCTTGTGTTGAAGTTGAAACTCCTTCTTGGTGAAGTAGCCTAAGGTTGAGATTGTTCTATGGTCTTGAGTTTTTTTAATCTTTAATTAGCTAGTTGGATGAAGAATTTGTGGAAATGAAGCTAAAAGTTGTGCTCGAACTCTTGTTAGTTTTGTGGACTGATTTGAGGTGTGTTCATGAGTTGTTGTGGCTGTTTTTTCCTAGAATTTAGTAAGTATAGTTTTTGTGGTTGTTGTTGTTGTTGAAACACTTCATGAATATGGAAGAAGGCATATATAGAAATGTTGTGTATGAGTGTATATTGGACCATTTAGGGTATATTTCTTTATTGTTTGTGATTTGAAAACAAGGGGGAAAAAAGAGAGTTTTATTGATATTATTGATCTTGTTGGTTAAGTTGTGGATGTTATGAAGTAGGAAACATGCTGTCTGATTCCTTATAGAGACTAGATATCATTCGATATACATCGTATACTAGTGTCCTCTAATTTGATGAGCGCATTGTTAATGTTATAGTTGAAGTACTATTCGGGCTGAGTTCGTTGTTGCATTCGTATATACAACAAGAGGTATGTAAATGATATTCCCTTTCTTTTCTTGGCATGACTCTATTTTCAGAGAGGATTCCGAAACAACTTATCGAAAGAAGAGCTGAAATCTCTATTCCAGCTTTAGTATATCACTAATAGTTTATTATTGTGTTACACCTTGGATATTTCATGTCGCTCGCATTATGAATATGATAATGCAACCCTAAAGTGGACATGAATCCCTTTTAAGGTTAAGAAGGGTATTCGATAATTCTAAGAGTATACCTCAAGGTTTCAAAGACATATGAGGCAATAAAAGTAAGTTCATCGGAGAAAGTTGAGGTTGAATAATGTTTGGAAAGATTTCATATCATTTGAGCTACATATTTCTTAGAATCACTTTTAGGGAGATATATAAGACCCCTTAGATAGTTAATGAAGTTTTATACAAGCTCTAAGAAGGTTCCATAAGGATTGGAGATCGAAAGAATCGAAAAGAACGCCATTTCGCGAAATCAGGGAAATTGGGGTAGTGTACGGTCGCACATTGAGTGTGCTGAGCCGCATACTGACTGCCAACTTCCCATTTTTGGTGTAATCACTGGACAACACCACCCCTAAGTGGTGGAGAGAGTGTGCGGCCGCACACTTAGTGTGCTAGGTCGCATACTCTTCGCCAAGTGAGTCGGGGTGTGATTTTGCCATCTTTTTAAATCCCAAACCACCCCAACTTTATTTCCAACTTTCTACACTTATTTTCCTACCTTTCTATAGGCTTCCTAAGAGTTCTTGAAGGTTCCCAATCACTCCACACCCTTCCATATCATCCAAACAGCGAACCAACATCAAAACCTCAAGGTAATCCAAGGAAGGTGAATGTTCTTGCTGCTCTTCAAAGTGATGGTGAACTTGATCTTGGAGGGAGTTGAGTGAGGTGAAGTTACTTGATTATAAGGTATGTTCTCCATCTTATTTGTATGATTGAGTTGATGTAAAGGTTTAGTATTTCTTAGAAAGGAAAAAAATTAAAGTGGAAAAGCCATGAATGGTGTAATGAAGAAGATGACTATGAGGTGAACTTAAAAAGGGGATTTTGGATAAATTTGAGGATGAATTGAATATAATCTCTTGATTACGATATTATAGATGTTGTTATTTCTATCTGGGATTTGTTTTATGATATGATGGAAGTTGACAAAATAGGGGAAGTGCTGCCCAAATTTCGTTAACTCGTTAATTATGCTAGTTTGAACTTAAGAAGTATTTTCAAGACTTAGAGCCTGTTTGGATGGGCTTATGCCTATTTGCAGCTTATAAGCTAAAAAAAATAAGTTGGGGTAGTCTAACTTTTTTTTTTGGCTTATAAGTTGTTTTCAGCTTATAAGCTGCTTTAGATAAGCTAAGTCAAATGGGACCAATTATTTTTTTGAGCTTATTTTAAGCACAAAATGACTTTAAGCTGGCCAACCAAACACTCAAAAAAGCTGAAAATAGCTTATAAGCAACTTATAAGCCAATCCAAATGGGCTCTTAACCTTAGTAAGATTCCTCTAGGATGTAGATTTTTTGAACTTGGAAGGAGAACGTTAAGTGAGTAAGGAGATGTAAAGGTATGTTAAGGCTATCCTTCATTCATTTTTGGCATGATCTTATGATATGAACTAACAAGCGAGCAAATGAGCTTCCATATAAATCTACTCTTAGAAGCGCTAGGAGTACTTCAGTCTTTGATGTTCCTATACCCTATTTATGATTGTTCCTTCTGTTTATGGGTCTTAAGATTTCTTATATTGATGATGTTAGCTCAAAAGATGTTCATCGGAGATAGTACGACCTTATGTCACTTTGAGAGTTCTATGTATTCAGTTTATTCATGCATTGAATTTATATATCCATATGCATATTGACCCGTGACTAGAAGGGGTTATATACGTGTATATTATATGTATATGGGGTATGGGTAAAGGGATAGGCGTTATATACTCATTACCACATGATCAGATGGTACACCGTGATGATGATATGTGGATCGGGTTGCACATTCCGCAGCAATGCATATGATGATGATGATGATGATGATGATGGTCGCAGAGAGGCTGATATGATATGATATATGGTGTCACGACCCGTCTAGGGCCCGTGACGAGTACCCGATACTTGTACCGAGCACCCCTTGTCTATCGTTTTACCTTTACCTCTTAGCAAGCCATGTAAACAGAGCCATTTTTTTTTTGAACATTAACATTAGCAGCGTCATTCTGAACATAGACTAATAAACTTTGTTATCACTTATACATCAACATTAACATGCCAAAACACCATATATCTAACTGTACTTAACTGACTGTACATAACTGTCTACGAGCCTCTAGACGTAGTACACTTATATAGAAAGGGCTGAGTACTGCCGTGCCCGAATATATATACACAAAATAGTACCAAGGAAGTGAGGCTCCGGAATAACTGGAGCACTGTCAGCACTGCTGGTAGAGCTTCTAAGGATCAAATCCGCCTGTCTGCTGACCTGCGCGGTATGAAACGCAGCGTCCACAAGAAGGGACGTCAGTACGAATAGTGTACCGAGTATGTAAGGCATGAATAGTAATATACAGAAAATATGAATCATGTATAATGACATAAGAGAGTTACAACACATGTCCTGGGATAGAAACATAACCTGTATATATATATACCCTTGGCAGGTGCTATGCGTACTTAGCTTTCCTTTAAGAATCTTTCCTTGTTCATATACATATACATATAAAATAGGACATCTCATATTGCCGAGGCGTCGGCAGCCGATCCATTTAACCATAAATATACACATCCCGCGTCCGGGCATCCCGCGTCCGGGACGATATCATATCATGTAATGCCAACTGATCAGGTGGATATGCGTTCATAACGCTCTGCCCTTACCTCCATTTCCCCCGTATACATATGTTATATCCCGTATTTTTGAACCTCGGAGTATCTGCTGTGGTGGGGCCCACATACCGAGATTTTTTTTGGAACATCTGAAAAGTCATATGAATCACATATGTAAAGTTAAACACAACTCATGAAGTACCCTTGGACCAAATCAAAGTGGAAACCCTCCAAACGAATATTTTTAAGAAAACGTTTTCGGGTGACCTGACTTTGGGGGGCAAAAACTGTATTATAAGTTTGGAATTTCGAAAATACCTTGAAATAGAAGTTGTAGATAATTGAATTAGCTTTCCATCCATAGGTCGTGGGTTCCCAGGTGACGTCGGTACAAGGAGTTATGAACGTTTTAAGGTCGAAAGGTCAGTGGGCTAGGCCCAACTCGGGAGGCCCAAAAAAAAAAGAATTTAGGCCCAATGTTTAAGGGGTGGCCGGCCAAGTGAGGCCCAACCCATGGCTTTAATGAGTATTTCCATGTGCTAATTAATTATAAAGGGATCAATATCCCTTAGAAGGTTCAAGAGACTTAGAAGAGAAAGAAGAGCAAAACAAGAGCAAAAAAAGAAGACCATTTCGGGTTTGAGGTGCAAAAATTCACCACCAAAAATCTTGCTCCTAAAATTTTTCTTTTGTGGTTTTCCTACTAAGTTAAGGTTCCTTTGTAACTTGGTATAGTTGGATTGGAGTGGGGAGCATTAGAATCACCAAAGTGATCACATCTCCAAGTGAAGAAGACTTGAAGAAAAGGTAAGAATTTCTACCTTTTTATTGTGTTATGAAGTTTTGATTGTGTTGTAGTATATAGAAATGTGTTGATTGTATGGAAAAATGGAAGTTTGCAAAGTGGGTGTGTGTTGTAGGTGTGTAGCCGTGGGTATGCACAATTGTATAGCCACAATGTGTTGAATTTATGTTATATTCTAGTTGTGATTGTGATGAAATGCATATGGGAATTGAAAGTTGGATGAATTTAGTTGAATTGGAAAAAATAGGCATATGGCCGTAGGGTGTATATGGTTTGGGATAGAAAGGAATTGAGTTGTTTAGTGTGTTAAAGTGTTGTTGTGATGTTTGTAATGTAAATGAAGTTAGAATGATATAAGTTTGTATTGAATTGGAATGTAGAAACTTATGTCGTTTTAGTATGATTTTCCGACATTAAGGAAATGAAGTTGTTTGGTTGCTAATAGTGATGATCATTGATGAATTTGGAAGTTGGAAACTTGTTATGAAGTTGTATGCCAAAGATTTGATGTTTTGCATAAGTTATGACTTTGGCGGAAAGTTGTATATTATGTATATCGAGTGTATATCTTGAGGAAAACGATATGAAATGTTTCTAGAACTATATGGTGATGATCATGATTGTTGTTGAATGTGAAATTATTGATCTTAGTTGGAAGTTGGGTTGAATTGAAGATTATGTCAACTTGTGAGAAAAATGACTAGTTGAAGGATATTTATGTTTTTAATGTTCATTGTTGATATTGATGTTGTCGTTTGGGTTGTTGTTGATGATTTCTAGCCGGGTTGAATCCTCGGGGTGCTATATGTATAGGGGAAGTGCTGCCGAAATTTCGGTAGCCAAATATGCATTAAGTTGAAACTTTGGTATTCATAGCTTACAATTGGTAAACTTGACCAATTGCAGTTTTTCGACGAAACGGGAAGTGAGTTTGGAAAGGCTTATGGAGCGTGAAAGGTATGTAAAGCAAACCAAATTCTTCCCTTGGCATGCCCTTAGTGTATTAGGGTCGGATCCGGGCCTCGAAGGACCTCTTGGCCCTCGGAATCCGCAAGACAAAATTTCAGTTTTTCCTTCAGTAGAATTGAACCATTTTGATACGCTTTTTCTGAAATTATGCAATTGTGCTCTAAGTTACTCAGAAAGTCATAGAATGTCTGTATAACCTTCGTAGATGATATTATATGTTTAGAGGGCACAATTTGAGCCCGCCACCTTATTTGTTCTGAGGCGGGCCCACTATTTACGTTTTTGCCCCTAATGTGTTAAAGCTTCCTTTTTAAGCGATTTTTGAAAGAAATGTTTTAATTACCCTACTAATCGCTTAACGAATATTATTTTAAATATTATGTTAAATATTATAAATTATTTTGACACTCGGAATGACTTCGGGAAAGTTATACTTCTGTAATTTATTCTGATATCCGAAATACATTTATTATGATTCCGTCCGACCCCATTGGATTTGTTTGTCTTTGATACGCTTCATCGAGTCTTTGAAAACATTTATTATATTTTTAAATTGCATTAGTCTCTCACTACTCCATTCGTGGATGTCCCAATGTTTCCCACACTGAGCCCGGGCCAGGATATGTTGTCAAGCGTAATTCTCTGCATTGTTCACCGCGTCCCGATGTGAGGGGGCAGGTATACGCGTACATGGGTCTGTGGAGTATGATGTGCCATGTCCGCCTATTCTGTTTTGATCTGTTATGGCCATTTTGATATGACATTATATGATACGGGGCCACGCCCCTTTTTCTGATTCCTCTGTATAGTGGCACCAGCGTCGGGAGGGTGGCCACATTCTGTCTGCCGAGTCTCGTGGCAGGGACCGGATATGATATGATATGACATATGTTTCTGTACGCATTCTGTCTGTTTTGGAAATATGCATTTGACACTCTGGATTCTGTAACCATTATGATTTGACTTCTGTGATTCCGCTTTACATATTCAGTACATATTTCGTACTGACCCCCTTTCTTCGGGGGCTGCGTTTTCATGCCGCGCAGGTACACACGACAGGTTTGCTGATCCACACGTTTAGGATCCCGTTTCTGCTATTTTGGGGCGCTCTCTTCTTCAGAGCCCATCTTTTGGTACAGTCTGTCACTGTTATCTGGATATGTATATTGTTCTGGGTATGACGGGGCCCTGTCCCGTCTTATGATTATGATATGTTCTGTAGAGGTCTGTGGATATATCTGTGTGGGTTCTGTACATATGTTTGGGATGTTTTGGTTTTATGACAGCCTTATCGGCTTCTGTGTGCCAAGTCTGCTTTTCTGCTAAATTCTGTAGCATCCACTAATGTTGCTATTATATTACATTATTTTGATAATATGCTAAATTGGGTATCGGGTACGTATAGGTGCCCAGCTAGGGCACTGGTCGCGGCCCACGGAGTTGGGTCGTGACAACATATGCATATATCATGTACATATATCAGCGTCTATAGCGCTCTAGCTCTTTTATCATATACATATACATGTGTCGTGTAGGTACATCAACGTCTATAGCGCTCTAGCTCTTTCGTCATGTGCATGTTTTAAGAATATATACACATATCTTACATACATTTACATCTCTTATATGCATTTACGTATCCTATATACATATGTCTCATAGGCACGCAGGGAAGCCCAAAGAAGAATCATGTAGTCATCGGAGTGACGTAAGGTCGGTGACCTCCAATTATATTATAGAATACTAGTGATCGCTTTGTCTCACCTTGAAGGAACGAGTATTTTAAGGTGAGACTACCAACGGGGAATAATATTAAAGTAAACGTAGAATTAAATCGGGGCATCATAGATGACGGTTCATAGACTTTGAAATCTTTTAGAAAATAAAGTCATAGCTAGGAAATATAAATAAGATTCAAAAATTAGTTTATCATTTTCATGTTTACATAAGATACTTAGCTTAGTCATCTTAGTCATAGAGTCGTTCCGGTAGTACGTATCATAGGCATATTCTCTTATCTAACATCATTGTTATCATTATCGTCATGGAAGTGCCCTCGTTAGAGGAGTCATAGTATTTATCATTTGGTATTGAAATCGGGATCAAAGGTTCCCTTTGGATTCACTTCAAGTAAGTCAACCAAGACTGTAAGGAAAAATCCGAGAATAGCGGGCCCACCTCGGGCCGGATGGGGTGACGTGTATGATTTACATATATTACGTGTCATGTCATTACTTGTGAGGGTCCTAGGGTAATCGGGTCCCACTTATGCAAGTTCTAGGGGTTTAAGAGGTCTTTCCATCATTTGCACACTTTCTAGTTCAATTCTATTGAACAAAAAGTGGAAAACTTTAGGTGCGGATTCCGGGGAACCGAGTTGTCCCCGAGGCTCGTACCCAACTTATTTCAACTAAGACATGCCATAGAAAGAAGGGTGAAGCCTTACATACCTCTTTCCGCTTCTTTTTCTATTCCGAATTCACGTTGCAATCTCGTCAAAATCTGCAAATTGGTCACATTTACCCAAACTTTCATTAGGGTACTTAGAGTTAGAATCTTAAGGAACCACTTGGCTTCCGAAATTTCGGCAGCACTTCCTCTGTAAATATATCATCCTCAACATTCAACATAGCCAAATTCTCATCAATCACAATCCGGGAATTCAAACCCGGCCAAACTATTAACATAATTCAACAATCACACTAAAAATTCACATATTCCATTCAAGGTGCATTCCAACACTTCAATTAACATTCTACCTCCTTCAATACTCAACAAATCCAATGAAACAACAATAACCTTATAATACATATATTCCAACAACATCATAGTAATACCATTACATGTCTTCCATACAAAAACATTATTTTCAATTTACACAAACTTCCAATTGCCAATACTTCACCAAACTTATCAAGTCTTTATTTGCTATATAACATCTACAACACAACGATTAAGATATTAATTACAACTCGCTCATTATTCTTTCACAACTCACCAATATACACGACTATACATCAAGTATACACGGCCACATATACCATGCACACTCACACGGCTCCAACATGTATACACCACTACAATCTCTCCAAACTCATTCAAATTCCATTTTCCACATATCATTCACAACAATAACAACTAAACACTAATTAAAATAATTGAAGCATGACTCCCACACACATATATATATACACGGCCATATACTATATTTCTTTCCTTCATGAATTTCATCCATTTTAGCATACTACAACACATATAAACCATATATAACACATAAAACAAGATCAAAACTCACCTTTCTTCTTCAACTTCTCACTTGACTACAACTTGACAACTTGTATGATTTTGAATTTTTCTTGCTCCAACAACAACTCCACCTTGTTAATCACCCTTTACTTGGTAGAAAATGATTTTTGAAGAATTTTTATCAATGTTTCCTTTGAAATTTGATCTTGGCCGAAATGGCCTTCAACTTTTCTCCTTCTCTTTCTTGTTCTTCAACTTCTTGAATATTCTAGAGGTTGTGTGATAAAGATGACTTAGTCATCTTATTTATTGACCAAATTTTATGTAATATGGGCTTGGGCCATAACCATGGCCGGTTGGTCCTCACAAATTTTGGGCCTTATTATTTGTTTTTGATTTTTTTGGGCCAACTCGGTTTGGTCCCGAGTTGGGCCTAGCCCACTGACCTTTCGACCTTAAAACGTTCATATCTCCTTGTACCGACGTCACCTGGGCACCCACGACCTATGGTTGGAAAGCTAATTCAATTATCGACAACTTCTAGTTCTTGGTACCTTTCCAAATTCCAAACTTATAATACCGTTTTTGCCCCTTGAAGTCAGATCACCCGAAAACGTTTTCTTAAAATATTCGTTTGGAGGACTTCCACTTTGATTTGGCCCAAGGGTCCTTCTTGAGTTGTGTTTAACTTCTCATATGTGATTCATATGAATTTTAAGATGTCCCCAAAAAAAATCTCGATGTGTGGGTCCCATCTCAGCAAATAATCTGACGTTCAAAAATACGGGATACAACATATGGATTGAGCTAAACGTTCCTCAGCACTATGACCTACTTGTACATACATGATTTTCATAGAGAGTATGCATATCATACGCCCTCAGAGGCACTTTCTTATACAGAGTTATTCAGATGCTTACAGATATTCAGTCATGCAGATGTATTCAGTTAGTCAGCTTGATCTCTGAGTTTCAGATTCCTTTCATGATTCTTACGTACATGTTATTCTTATGCCTTACATACTCAGTACATTATCCGCACTGACTCCCCTATTGCTCGGGGGGCTGCGTTCATGCCCGCCGGTTCAGGTAGATAGACAGGCGGTCCAGCTTAGTAGGACCTCTATCCAGCGGTGGTCAGTGCGCACCACTTGAATCGGAGCTGCGGTCTATTTTGGTATGTCATTTTGAGATGTATATGCATATATGGGTATGGCGGGGCCCTGTCCCATCCTTTCTACAGCTTTTATTCCAGTAGAGGTCTATAGACAGTTGTATGTAGATGACACGTGATGTAGCCTAGTCAGCTCCTATTCTTTTATCTACAGCATATGTGGCGGCCTAATCGACTTGCATTGTTCTTTCTAGCTCATATCTATATACATATTGTACAGAGCTTATGATGTCCTCCTTTCATGAGTCAGTATAGTTCAGATTGAGTTATTTGCGGGCCCTTAGTATGCAGTGTTATTCAAATACAAGCTAGGTGTGTTTGGTCACTAGGGATCAGGCACTCATCACGATTCATCAGTTTGGATCGTGACATATTATGTATTCCTTGTCGGGAGTACTCTTTAGTTATATCTTATTGTGTTTAGTTGTTGAGATAGAGAATATATATATATATATACGGATTAGTGTAGTTGCCTTCGGGTCTATGATGCTTTCCTTCGGGGCTATGATAGTTGCCTTCAGGTCTATGAGAGTTGCTTTCGAGGCTATTACACCATTGCCTACAGGGCTACTTTATAGCTTGTTAGGTACATGCCGAGTCTAGATAAGGCCAGCTACTTTTTTATAGTTTTGTACATATTGTAAGAGTCACAAAGAGGTAAGTTACACCCAGCTATCTTCGACTCTTCAGCTTACTTTCAGTATTACCGCTTTCAATTATATTTAGTCGTCTTACGTACTTGGTTATTTCGTACTGATGTTCCTTTGTTGGGGACGGGGTGTTCATGCCCGCAGGTTCAGATAGATAGCTGGAGGGACAGCCCCAGTAGAGTTTCTGAGCACCAACTAGAGTGGTAAGCTCCATGTCATCCGAAGTTGCCTAGTCCAGAGTTTTACATATATACAGCTGATGGGTAAGTCGAGGCCCTGTCCCGGCCATAGTACAGATGTATCTTGTATGTTATGTATGTCAGTATAGCATCCTTGCTAGCCCTTGTACATGTTCATTTTGGTAGTGCTGTTTGTAGATGTTCATGGCGGCCTCATCGTCCTGTACAATTTTATATGTATGTTTTTGGGTGTGCTTACCCTTCAGATAGATAGATGTTATGTTCAGGATTTAGGATACAGCCTTGTCGGCCTTGATTAGTTTTATCTGTTTGTAGGTAGGCCTTGTCGGCCTATGTTGAGGGTTATCCCCAGAATTACAATTACAAAGTGGTACGCTTGGGGTCAAGTATGGCACCAAGTGCCGGCCACACCTCCCCAGGTTTAGGGCGTGACAAACATGGTATCAGAGCAGGTCTGTTCAAGAGAGTCTAGAAGTCGTGTCTAGTGGAGTCTTGTTTATAAATATGTTGTGCACCACTTCGTATAAATGGAAGCTACAGAGCATTTAGGAGTCAGTTACCCTTCTTTCAGACCCAAATTGTGCTATAGAGCTGAGTCGTAGGAGTTTGAGTTTACTCTTACGTATAGTGTTTGTATATAGAGATGCCGGTGATTAGAAAGACTTTGGCTAGTCAGAGGGATAATGCAATAGTAGGTTTGGAGACTAGTAGGGTACCCCTAGTAGATGGGGCCCCATCTGAGGCCCAGGGCGAGACACCTTCTCTATCATCACAGACTCTTTCACCACTTAAGGAGCTTCTGAGGAAGACAGCACCTCCAGTACCCCCTCATGTGCCATCTGATTAGGATATCTGGAGTGCGGTGTAGTTACTGACCCAGATAGCGGCTTTCCAGATATAGTTGAGAGCACCGGCTAGTGCCGGACCTTCAGAGGGGCCCGATAGTTTAAGGGTTCGCGAGTTTGTAGCATTGGAGACTCCAAAGCATGCGAGGACCAAGCAGGATGAGGACCCGCAAGATTTTATTGATCAGCTCCAATAGATTTTCAGAGTAATGTATGCTTCAAGGATCGAGGCAGTAGAGTTAGCGGCCTTCAGATTACGAGACATACTCGTTCTGTGGCATGAGGGATAAGAGAATTCTGGGGGATCTGACACACCTCCCGTAGATTGGACTGAGTTCTCAGAGGCCTTCTTGGACCATTATTTACTGCTGGAAATACGAGAGGCTTGGGTGGATCAATTCCTAGCTATTCAGCAGGGTAGTTCAAGTGTCCGTGAGTATTGTCTTCGGTTTGACTCCTTGGCCAGATATTCTCCATCTTTGGTTGACTCGATGAGGGCTAGGATTCACATGTTTATAGTAGGGCTACATCTAGATTATGTTGAGGCCTGTACTATAGCCGCATTGAATGATAATGTAGATATCTCTCGGATTCAGGCGTTTTCGTAGAATTTGGAGGATTGTAGGCACCAGCAGCAGGTCACCGAGAGGATAGAAAGAGAGCAACATAAGAGAGTGAGGTCAGCTGGTGATCAGGGAGATGCTCAGGGTGACTTCAGGCCATGCGATCATGGTAGGCCACTTATGCCAACACCACCTCAGTCCCAAAGTCGTAGATCAGATCAATATATCCCATCAGGACCTGGCGATAGTTAGCGAGCATCCGAGTCGTAGCAACAGCCGGGTTCAGGTCAGATGAGATCGGTTCCTCCACAATGTGATTTTTACATCCCGCGTTTTCATACGTTAAGTACATCGTAAGTCAATTGACGTAAGCTTGGAAATAGGATCATCCTAGCTTAGAAATGAGATCATCCTTAAGATTATACAAAGGAAGTTGATCATGTTACCTTGGCGGACAAAGGTTTAATATCATGATCAGAGAGTACCAAGAGGATTAGAAGTTAAACGAGCCGAAGAAAATAAGTTTCGTCGAAAGTCAACAAGTTGGGAATGTTTGTCACGCCCCAAACCTAACTCTGGACGTAACAGGCATCCGATGTTATGAACAGCACCAGAAGCACCTTATGAATTAATAATAACGAGTTCCTCTTTAATAATCTCTCAATATTTAAATCCAACAAGCCATAATATCTAGATGCAATCATTATCAAACTTATTAAATAACACAACGAAAGTCTAGTCGAATACTTAGTCATAAAACGTGACCAAATGCCTCAACGAGTTATACGAGACTCCAACACACTACCCAGAATCAGTCAACTATCTATGGAGCTTCTAAGATAATAAATGAATGTCTAACTCATCGGGACGCAACTCGGAAACTAAAATACGTAAAGTAAAGATAGAATGGTGCCCCACGAACAATGTGGGCTCAATGAATGATCTTGAAAGCATCAAGTTCTCCTAAGTCATTGGCGTATCACGAACCTGCTCTTCTATGTTACCTGACACACCATCAAAAAAACAATAGTATGCCTGAGTATTGGGTACTCAGTGAGTGTCCAAGGGGCAATAGTTAACAAATAAAATAAGATAAATAAAGTTCGTAAAACAGTATCCATGATAGACAGTTCAAATCCAGAGATAGAGTAAGCCAATAACCTTAAAGAAATCATGAGAGAATCCAAAAACGAAGAACACATCAAGTTAACTCATTACCATTTAGTATCGATGCGTTAGGATCCATACAGCAAATCGTCCTCTAGAGTAGCACAGCTTGCCCATATAGGCCCAAACACAAACATTCACAATCATGGTATATAACTGAATCATCAATCATGGCTTATAGCCGAATTCACTTCTCAAACCATATTCTCACAATAGAGATATTTCATGTCACATTCCGTATAGAAGTCATGTTCAAATCACCTATTCAATTTCAAGTTCAAGAACATCCATTCAAGGCACACCACATTTAAAACATGATTCTTTTAGAAAGTAAATTCAATCATCCCATAATGGGTAAAACGGGTTCACTATGATAGTTTGATTCATTTAAGGTTCGATGCGGGCTTGATCCTACACGCGCATGACCTTATTCAAAATCATCTCATATTTCAAAAATGAATTGAAAAGAAGCATCCACCAAAACAATAGTTTTCAATCATGTTCATATTCCAAAGAAGGATCTCAAGACACATGTATTCATCCACATATATAGAACAAGAAGAACATACTTTATTAAGTTTTAAATAAAGTTTTCATGCTTCAAAGAAGATTTTTAAAACTTAGACATACCTTAAGTCCCACTCAAACATAATTCCCAACGATCAACAATCACACTACAATGGTTTTAGATGAGGAAGATTAGAACTTTAATCGTTTCTTTATGTCTTCTTGGAATTTCGAAAACTAGGGTTTTTTCTAAGCCCAAAATCTTGTTCTTTAATCTTATGGGAATCATGGGTGGATTCTAACCTCTTAGTTTACTCTATACTAGTTCAACTTCAATAATAATCTCATAAAATTTAGTGTCTTACCTTTTTATGGAATCTCACACGCCCCTATCTTTTTTTTTCCTTTAATTTTCAAGAATCTAGGGTTTGGGAAGATGAACTAGGGTCAATGAGTAGTGATTTTGATTTTAGATTGATGTAGCAATGATGGGATTTTATCAAGAACTTACCTTAGATGTTTTGGGGAATCTTTAGGGTTGTTTCCTTTCAAAAAGTCATCCAAAACGAAGTGGGTATGAAAGTCCCAAGCAAATCCCATTTTTATACAATGTTTTCCCAGTTGGGGATGCTACGATGTTTATGTGGTCGCATCTCGAGTTTATGGCCGCATACGGGTCGCATTCTGGATGAAAATTCACTCTAGAAACATTCAAAATTTTATCAATATGCTATGTTATACGACGTCGCATTCTGAGTTTGTGGCGTCGCATTTTGAGTTTGCGGCCGCATCCTAGCCTGCATCTTAGATAGGCTTCAGTAAAATAGGCATAAATTTTTGGTCGAATCTTCTTTTAAGCTCCATATTACATAGTTGAAAATTTATTTCACAGATCTACAACTTCTATTAGAGGAGGTCTTCCCAAATTCTCAATGGATTTTCACGAAACTGGCCTAATAGCCAGACCTACCAAAACATAGATGAGTGTAAGAACTTTGACGAACTTTACTACCTGGTGGTCTTGATCTTAAATCAACTATTTCCACCCAAAATCATCTTGATAGGACTTCATATGCCTAAAATGTCTCATTAATTCCCATTTAATAGACACACACCTAACCCGGTTTCACATTATCCCCCCCCCCCCCTTTCAGGATCATTCGTCCCCGAATGAAGGTCATAGCCTAAGATTTTCACTAAGCCTCAACTTCTCAGAATTTCTAGAGTTTTCTAGACAAACTATCCCTTAGATACTACCTAACTATTAATTTCCCAATGAAATTATGTGATCCTCATATGGATTCCCCATAACCATTAACCATATCATCTGTGCCATTACGCAAAAGAAGGAATTCGCACTTCTAATCTACACCTTCACAAAGTCCCAATAACTAAAAGGTTCAACACATACTTGGAATGGGAAATAGGTGATGGTATCTCTTCTTCAGTATTATGATTTCGCCACAGGACTTTCACCGAAGCTATATCTTTCGTCCTCATCCTTCTAACTTGCCGATCTAAGATTTGTACATGTTCTTCTTCATAAGACAACCCTTCATTGACTTCAATCTCTTCATGAGATAAGACATGAGAAGGAGCAGGATTATACAACCTCAACATCGAAAAGTGAAACACAGGATGCACCATGGCCATCTCAGATGATAACTTCAACCCATAAGTCACTCTCCCAATTCTCCTAACAATCTCACAAGGGCCAATAAAATGAGGGCTAAGCTTACCCTTTCTACCAAACTGCATCACTACCTTCATTGGCGACACTTTCAAGAAAATTTGGTCACCAACAGCAAACTCTAACTTGTGACGCCCCATATCCATATAATACTTTTGTCGACTCTGAGCCGTCTTGAGTCATTGCACAATGAGGTTCATGCCACACCCCAATCGTGATAAGGCATGATGGGCACCCGACCCTTACTTAGAGCCGAGCGAACCCGCTAGTTCTTGTTATACTCATAGTCTCACTGGACTCTTAAATCATGAGATAAAATGCATGGTGAAAGCTTTTCAAAACAATTCTTTTTGTCTTTCTCAAATCAAGTGAAGTCTGTAATATAATGCCTAATCATACATCGGCTTACATAGCTGCTTACAAGACTGACGTACTGTATACATGACTCTGTCTGCAAAATTCTGTAACGTAAGATATGACATCAAAACCTAAGTTGGGACAGGACCCCAACATACCCATAATGTATATGACTCAGCACATACGGGAATACTCCGACGCGGCATCACTCCGAACCGAATGGAGTTTACCAATCCAACTTATTGCTTGGAACATCCTACAATCAAATTCCTGGATAACTTTCCTGCAAAGCAATATGGAACTGTGTGGCATGTAACACAGCTCCCCCAGGCAAAAGGACGTCAATACGAATAATGTATTGAGTATGTAAAGCATGATCAATAACATAATCAAAGCATAAGAAATAGCATAAGATAGACGAGTTATGAAATGAAAGAGCTAGGTATACCTCTAGCGACGTTCGTTAAATTTACTTATCCTCTTTCTAATGGGAAACTTACATTTCATACATTTGTACATATAGTAGTATCATACCCGACCATAGAGGTTCGGTGTCTTACATACCTGGCCATAATAAAGCTTAGTGTTATACGTACCTGGCCCTACCATGGCTTACTGTTATCCGTACCTGGCCCTACCAAGGCTCACTGTTATCCGTACCTGGCCCTACCGAGGCTCAGTGTCATCCGTACCCCTACTGTGGTGTGCGCGCGTTAGATATCATACCCGGCCATACATGCTTGGTGTTATGCAATAGCCATACATACTTATATATATATATATATATATATATATATATATATATATATATATATATATATATATATATACACACACACACACACACACACACATAGGTGTGCTTAAGTCATGTAAACATCATCATCATCATCCTTGCCATAATTACTATTATCATCATCGTTATTATCATCATCACTTTGAAGAACTTTCACCGGAGGTATTTCAAAATATCAAAAGTCATGAACATTCTAACATTTCTAGGAATAGAACGTTTCGAATATCTTAGATGGCATCCCTAGAGTTCACCTTGTCATCATATCGTTATCATTATCATCACGAGAAATATTGTCAACAATATCAAGAGAATCTCAAGGATCATGAGCTTACAGCATTTATAGGAATAGGAGTAGCGTAAATATCTTGTATAGACGCAAAATGAGGAAAACATGCCTTTAGAAAGAAGGGTTAGCCTTACATACCTCTTTGTCTCCTTAACTCTATCGATTAAATGGTTCCTTTCGAAGCCAACGATTCGACATTCAAGAGAATTCGTGCTAAGATTAGATACTCGATAATATACTCAAGCTCAAGCTAAAGCTAATAACAATTAGGCAGCATCTCCTTTGTTTCTACAACTTCCTCCATATGATATAACAACTTCCAAACATCAATAACAACATTCATAATATCATAATCAATAACTTCGTCAAGTTCGACATTATCCAATTCCCACAATTCCCTACCAAAATGATTCATGACCATAGCTATGGAATAACACCGTACTCGTTCTCATATAATACTTCTTTAACATCATTTGTATCATTTACGACAAGATTCCACTCATAACATCTCAAGAATCATGATTCATGTCAAACTACTATTCAAGAATACCACTATTTCCATATTTGTAACCCATTTTATACTTTCTTCCATAATACAAGTCCTTCAACCATTCTATACTCTTAATAGCATGAAATGAACATAAACATCACCTTTGATTATGTAGGAATGGGCTTTTGATGAAAATACTTCACTTGGAGAAAACCCTAGCTTCAACTCCAAAGAGATTCTTGACTTCTAGCAACCCTAATGAGCACCCATACCCTTGATTCCACCAATTTTTGGTGTTTGATCTTTGATTTACCTTGGGTTTATGTTAATGAAATGTATGGAACCTTCTAAAGGTCTTGAGAAAAGTGGAGGAGATGTAAAATGAAAAATTAGAAGTGGGAACTTATATTTATACTTGGAAAAATACTCAGCCCGGCGGGATTTATACGAACCCTTATACGGTCCGCATAATATTATACGGTCCATATAAGTGACCATATTTCACCATCAGGGAAATTCCCTTTCCTGTAAGGTTATACAGACCCCTTATACGGACCGTATAAAGTTATATGGACCGTATAAGTGATCGAATAACTCCATTTTTCTGAAGCTAATCTCGTCGTTTCCTTTGATCTCCAATCCTTATGGAACCTTCTTAGCACTTTTTTAACACTTCATTAACAATCTAAGGAGCATTATAACTCTTCCTCAAGACATTATTAAACCAACATTAGCTCGGTACTTTGCAAACCCTTTCCGAACACGACTTACATTTCACTTCCTTCAACAAACTAGATTTCACATATTCATATGACTTCAAAATATTATAGTGTGCACTTTAAGCTATCTAATACTTCCCTTAATCTTGTAAAAATTTCATAATCACCTTAAGTTCACATTAGCCTACTCACAAGGCAACAAATCCGGAATTTCCGAGGTGTAACTGTTCACCTTCTCGATTGCTTCATGAACTAAGTCTGGACCCAATAGTTCTACTTCAGTAGGCTCAAACCACCCAATTGGAGATCTACTATGCCTTTTATAAAGTGCTTCATACGGAGCCATCGGAATACTCGCTTGATAACTATTATTGTACCCAAATTCCATAAGAGGTAGATGTCCATCCCAATTACCTCCAAAATCAATTGCACATGCCCGTAACATGTCTTCCAGAGTTTTTATAGTTCTCTCTGCCTGCCTGTCCGTCTGAGGATGAAAGGCAGTGCTCAAGTTCACTCGAATTCCCAACTTTCTTGGAACAATTTCCAGAAATGAGTAATGAATTGTGTACGTCTGTCAGATATGATAGATGTAGGAACCCCATGTAATCTAACGATTTCCTTCCAATATAAATTGGTGTAATGCGCCACGATATCCATTGTTTTCACCGGAAGAAAATGAGTAGACTTGGTGAGTCTACCCACTTTTACCCAAATAGAATTGAACTTGGCCCTTGTGCGGGGTAAACCCACGAAAAAGTCCACATTAACCATTTCCCACTTCCATTGGGGAATCTCGATGTTCTGAGCCAAACCACCAGGTCTTTGGTTTACATCCTTAACTCTGCTGACAGTTCAAACACTTAGCCACAAAGTTAGAAATATCTAATTTCATGCTCTTCCACCAATAGTGTTGTTTCAAGTCCTTATACATCTTGGTGGATCCCGGATGCACAGAATATTTGGAACTATGCGCTTCCACCATCAATTCTTGCCGGAGGCCATCCACATCAGGGACATATAAGCATCCTTGCAATTGCAAAACATCATCATCGACACCAACGGTAAATGAAGTGTACTCACCCTTGTTACACCCCGTATCTTAGAACTAAGGTTATACCTATATCGTTAGATTTTTAGCGAAAAATTTGAAAGTTTGTACGTATTACGAAAATGGTTGACAGACCTAATTTGAGCACCCGTAACCCCTTGATTAGTTAAGGATTTGGAAAAAGTTCCTTAATGAAAGTTGTAGTACGTGGAAATACCTTTCCGTCCATATAAGGTGGCGCTCAAATGGAGCTTTGTGCTAGGAGTTATGCCCATTTTACTTAACATTGTTGATGAGCAAAAAACGTGAAATTTTGACCAAGTGTAAAATGGACAGAAGAGCTTGCTGAGCTCGCCCCAAAGAGAGGCAGGGCTGAGCTCACCCGAAACCGATGCAGGGGTTGGCCATAGACCGCGCTCAACGAGGTAGGGGTCCAAAAATTGAAAAAAATCATCTATGTCCAAAATGTCAGGGGAGCTCGTTGAGCTCGCCCCAAAGAAAGGCAAGGGCTCGCCTTAGACCGCGCTCGGAAAGCCTGGGGGACCAAAATGCCAATGCTATAAATTCAACACTTAACTCAAAATTTTATTTATCAGACATTCCAACTTCGTTCTAAAGCCCTAACCAGTCGTTTCCTCCTCTCCCCATCCTCCCACGTCAAGGTAAGATCACTTTAATGATTCCTAAGAGATTCTAATATTAATTCATGATTAGTAATATGATTCTTCAACCAAAACATAGGATTTCCAACGTAAATCCTTCTCAAGAGATTCAAAGCTAGAGTTTAGGTGTTCTTCATCAGAGATGCAGTTTAGTTCGTTGTATTGGAGTGATTACAGGTACGTGGGATTTCTATCTACGTGTGGGAACATCATTGTTCTTCCCCACGCCACGTTCTTCCATGATTATAAAAAACTTCACCAAAATTAGGGTTTCCAGCCATGTTCATGATAACCCTAAGTACATGTACCATGATATACCATGTTGTATTAATAATTCGTTATTGTGTTCTTAATATTCCATTTTGGATATTGAGAATCTGTCTGTAATCCATGAAAACCCATACTTTGCATTCCATGGGTTCATAAATGCAAGATATGAACTTTTATGCTTATTTTCATGAACTTCTACATGCTTCCATGTATTCGTACAAGTTATACTATATATCTATCTTCATGTTATGATTCAATCACGAATCATGTTTATATAAATCATGGGTTACTAAGCTAATTATATTCAAGTTCATGTTTTGGGAGTTGCATAGATTACCGAGAAGGCTCAGATAGCTTGATGTTTCTTTAGTCTAATAATCGATTTATCAATTATACGATATTCCCACGGCTTTACTCTTGTAAATTAATTCCAATTAATGAAAGTAACAAGAGATTCTTACCTATACTTGCTGAGACATCAATACCTTCAACCAAAACTTCGAATCCAATTCAAATCTGCCGCAATACGATACTATAACCACAACTATACGCTATCCGAACCTTAATCCCGAGATTTCACTTAATTTGAGCTAAAATGTTATGGATAGAAGTTGGAAGAACATTTTAGGGATTAGGAATAGGTTTGAGAGGTCAATAAGTGAAAATGAGGGAGAAATCCTCTTTAAATCACGTTTTGGAGTTAGGTTAAATTAAACTACGTATGCCAGCATAGGATAAGGATCTCTCCGCCCAGTTAGGATGATACATTCATGTTTACCCATTGCGGGTTATTGGATCCATTCATGTTCATGTTCATGTCTTGTACCCCAGCAAGGTACAAGATGGTTTAGCTGGTTAGGTAGAGATCAGACGCCACGTACTTAGGTGGTGATTACATGTTGGTTATACTAAGGCTCTTCCACTTAAAATGTTTTACTCATGTTATATATACATATTCATGTCAGATATACTCATGTTCATGTTCAGCTTACAAATACAGTTTCAGTTTCAGTTATATTATTTCATGTGCCATGCTTATTTCATTCAGTTGCTTTACATACCAGTACAATTCAAGTGTACTATCATCCCCTTTTATTTGCCTGGGAGCCTGCATTGCACGATGCAGATTTGCAGGACGACGGATCAGCTTGTTAGCACTTGCTCGTACCAGCTATTGGTAAGCCCCATTCTATTCGGGGTGTTATCTTTATTTATGTTTATTTTAGTCATGCATTTAAGGTATGCCGGGGTCCTTGTCCCGTAAACAGTTTAGTAGTCAACTCATGTCAGAGGTTTCATAGACTAGACTAGTTCAGTTATGTCATGTCAGATGTTTAGAGTCGTATAGCCAGTAATGGCTTAACATTTATTATATGTTTTCAGACTTATGATTATTTAATCCCATGTTTTACTCCCACCATGCATGTTTATATTATATTCCGCATCAGCTCATGCCCCATGTTGATTCAGCAAGCCATATGGTTCGCTCGGTCACATGCAGTAAGGCACCGAGTGCCGTGTTACGCCCAGGCCATGATTTGGGGTGTGACAATCCTTCTGACCCCGTCTCACAGCTTCACCAAAAGTCCATCTTCATATTGCTAGGAATTAATTCTCTCCACAATATCAAATCGCGCTTGCATGACTCCCACTAACTCTCCATTTTTTGTTACATCGAGTTGGACTCCAAGACTGGCAAGTCTTCAAATTTCCCTGCCTATTGGCATATCTTAAGCACACAATATGCTAACATGCCCATAGATTTTTGGCTCAAAGCATCAGCAACAACATTCGCTTTACTAAGGTGATACAAGATGTTCAAGTCATAATCTTTCAACAACTCTAACGATCTTTTCTATCTGAGATTCAACTCTCAATACTTAAAGATTTATTGTGAACTCTTGTGATCAGTGAAGACATCACAGTGCTCACCATACAAGTAGTGATGCCAAATCTTTAAAGCGAAGACCACAATAGCCAATTCCAAATCATGAGTTGGATAATTCTTCTAATGCTTCTTCAACTGTCGCGAAGCATAGGCAATCACCTTACCATTCTGTATCAACACACAACCCAACCCAATTCTGGAAGCATCACAATAAACTACATAACCACCAGACCCTGAAGGCAGAGTCAAAATAGGAGCTGAAGCCAATCTCACCTTAAGCTCTTGAAAGCTCTTTTCACAAGCTTCAGACCATTGAAACTTAGCAGTCTTCTGGGTCAATTTTGTCAGTGGTGCGGCTATAGATGAGAAACCTTCCACAAACTTCCGATAGTAACTTGCCAAACCCAAAAAGCTACGAATTTCCGCTGCACTAGTAGGCCTCAACCTGTCCTTGACTGTCGAAATTTTCTGAGGGTCAACTTTAATACCTTTACTAGACACCACATGGCCCAAGAAAGCCACAGAATTAAGCCAGAACTCATACTTAGAAAATTTTGCATAAACCTTGTTCTCCTCAAGCGTTGTTAAGGTTATTCTTAAATGATCTGCATGTTCCTCACGACTCTTCAAATACACAAAAATATCATCAATAAAGACAATAATGAAACGATCAAGAAAATGTTTGAACACGTGACTCATCAGATCCATAAAAGCAGTAAGGGCATTAGTCAGGCCACAGGACATCACAAGAAATTCAAAGTGTCCATAACAAGTACGAAAAGATATTTTTGGAATATCCTGTTCCTTTATTTTCAGCTAATAATACCCAGATCTCAAGTCAATCTTTGAAAAGAACATAGCACCCTGAAGTTGGTCGAACATATCATATATCCTAGGTACAGGATACTTATTCTTAATGGTCACCTTATTAAGTTGACGATAATCAACAAACATTCTAAAAGAACCATCCTTCTTTCTGACGAACAGGACTAGAGCACCCCAAGGTGAGGTACTTAGTCAGATAAAACCTTTATCCAGTAAGTCTTTCAATTGATTTTTCAATTCTCCTAGATCTACCGGAGTCATACGATATGGTGGAATAGAGATAGGTTGAGTTTCGGGAATAACATCGATCCCAAAATCAATAACTCTATCAGGTGAAATACCAGGAAGATATTCTGTAAACACTTCGGGATATTCATTAACTATAGGGACAGATGCTAATTCAAGTACTACGGCTTAAGTATCATTGACAGTAACTAGATGATAAATACACCCCTTTGAGATCATTTTATGATCCTTACGATAAGAAATAATCTACCTCGAGGCTTAGCAATTTCACCTTTCCACACAATAACTGGTTCATTAGGGAATTCAAAACGAATTAATTTATGCGGGCAATCCACATTTGCATAGCTCTCAGAAAACCAATCCAACCCCATAATCACATCAAAATATACCATCTCTAGTTCAACCAAGTCAGTTGTAGTCTCACGGCCTTTAATTACAACTACACAATTTCTATAAGCTCTAGAAGTAATAACGGGAACACTAGCAGGGGTATCCACATAGAAGAGTTCTAACAGTAGTTCGAGCTCCACCCCAAAATCAAGGGCAAAATATGATGACACATAAGAAAGATTCGAGCTAGGATCAATCAACGAATACGCATCAAAAGAGCAAATAGTGAGAATACTTATGACCATCGCATTTGAGGATTCAACTGCCTCTGTACGAGTCAAACAATAAAGTCAAGCTTGTCCCCCATTAGCTGTGTTAGAAACCTCTTTACCAGTCCTACTACCACAAGCATTAGGAGTGTTATTAGCATTACTAGCCAGTGGATTCTTATTGAATCTGAAGCACCATTACTCCCTTGGTTAGCAGCTCCTTCATGAGTTAAAGTCATTTTTGTGAGGCACGAATTAACGAACACGTCAGAATGATCCTAAGGGAAGTTCAAGCTATATAGCACAATCAAGAATAAAGAAGAATGAGAAACACCTATAAATGCCCTGGTAATCTTTTGATCATGCAGGTGATCAAGTTGTACAAGGAAGACTCCACTAGACACAGCTCCATACACTCAGAAAACTCATAGGACACATTTAAACCTAGGCTCTGATACCAAGCTTGTCACACCCAGAACCAAACCCTAGACATAACAGGCATTCGATGCTATGAACAGCATCGGAAGCACCTTATGAATTAATAATAATGAGTTCATGTTTAATAATCTCTCAATATTTAAATCCAATAAGTCATAAATATCTAGATGAAATCATTATCAAACTTATGAAATAACACAGTGAAAGTCTAATCAAATACTTATTCATAAAATGTGGCCAAATACCTCAACGAGTCATACGAGACTCCAACACACTACCCATAATCAGTCAACCATCTATGGAGCTTCTAAGATAATAAATAAATGTCTAACTCATCAGAACGCAACCTAGAAACTAAAATTAGTACATCAAATATAGAATTATGCCCAATAAACAATCATGTGTGCTAACCGAATGATCTCGAAAGCATCAAGTTCTCCTAAGTCGTTGGCGTATCACGAACCTACTCTTCTATGTTATCTGACACACCATCAAAAATAACAATAACATGCCTGAGTACTGGATACTCAGTGTGTGTCTAAGGGGAAATAGTTAATAGAATAAAATAAGATAAATAAAGTTCGTAAAATGGTATCCATGAAAGACAGTTCAAATCCTGAGATAGAGTAAGCTAATAACCTTAAAGAAATCATCAGAGAATCGAAAAATGAAGAACATATCAAGATAACTCATTACCGTTTACCATGTCAAATAGATCACTTACAAACTCAATATCACCATTAGCCACTTACATGCAACAAAATATTAACCATTCGATACACCAGGCTAAGAAACCATAGAGGCTAATTGTCCTTTGGACTAGCACAGCAATAGATGCGCCGGGCTGTTTCCCTCGAAGGTCAATCATCCTCTATATTGACACAACAATACTCGTATCGCTATGTTAGGATCCATAACGGCTAATCGTCCTCTGGACTAGCGCAGCTTTGCCATACAGGCCCAACACAAAAAATCACAATCATGGTATATAATCGAATTATAAATCATGGCTTATAGATGAATTCACTTCTCAAACCATATTCTCACAATAGAGGTATTCCATGTCACATTCCGTTTAGAAGTCATGTTCAAATCACCCATTCAATTTCATGTTTAAGAACATCCATTCAAGGCACAACACATTTGAAACTTAATTCTTTTAGAAAATAAATTCAATCATCCCATAATGGGTAAAACAGGCTCATTATGATAGTTGAATTCATTTAAGGTTCGATGCGGGCTTGATCCTACACGCGCATGACCTTATTCAAAATCATCTCACATTTAACAAATGAATTCAAAAGAAGCATCCACCAAAACAAGATTTTTCAGTCATGTTCATATTCCAAAAGAAGGATCTCAAGACATTTGTATTCATCCACATATATAGAACAAGAAGAACATACTTTATTAAGTTTTAAATAAAGTTGTCATGCTTCAAAGAAGATTTTTAAAACGTAGAAATGCCTTAAGTCCCGCTCAAACATAATTCCCAATGTTCAATAATCACACTACATTGGTTTTAGATAAGAAAGATTAGAACTTTAATCGTTTCTTTATGTCTTCTTGGAATTTCGAAAACTAGGGTTTTTTCTAATCCCAAAATATTGTTCTTTAATCTTATAGGAATCATGGGTGAATTATAACCTCTTACTTTATTGTATACTAGTTCAACTTCAATAATAATGTCATAAAATTTAGATGTCTTACCTTTTGATGGAATCTCACACGCACCTCTCTTCTTTTTTCTTTAGTTTTCAAGAATCTAGGGTTTGGGAAGATGAACTAGGGTCAATGAGTAGTGATATTGATTTTAGATTGATGTAGCAATGATGGGAATTTATCAAGAACTTACCTTAGATATTTTGGGGAATCTTTAGGGTTGTTTCCTCTCAAAAAGTCATCCAAAACAAAGTGGGTTTGAGAACTATGACGAACTTCACTACTTCATCTTGATCTTAAATCAGCCATTTCCATCCAAAATCATCTTGATAGGACTTTATATGTCTAAAATTTCACATTAATTCTTATTTAATACATTCACACCTAACTCAGATTCATGGAGTGTTACAATGTTATAACCCGTACTTTTAAGGTAAGACTAGGAGTGCTTAACATAAAAAGAAGGGACGTTTATGAGGTATATTAGTTGTATGATAGTCGTGTGTTGAGTTTTTAAGTCAAGCGATTTGTAAAACAAAAGTCGTCACAAGTTACGTTTATAAGTTACCTGAAATTCGGGTCAGATGTCACTGAGCTTTTCTCCCAATTTACTTAGAGTTACGGGGTGATCCACCCACCAAATTGAAGTTCCACAAGTCTAGTTTCCAACCAATCAAACCGTTAATATATACAACATTGGAGTAGAGAGATATTCGTGTTTTTGAGAAACTACGCAGGCAGACTCTTTGGGACCCACTTGAGGCGGTGGCCGACCCTTTTAAGGGTATTTAAGCCTCACAGGCCTTATACTTTATCATTTCTCATCCATATCAGTTCCAAAACACCTCCAAATTCCTTCTAAGATATCCCCAACCATCGAAGACTAAAATCCAAAGAACACAACGCAAATCAAGTCGGGAATCCCGAGGTGATTGTTACCTTGCTTTTCTTGATGTTTGGAGTGTTATATGGTATTTTTTTACACTCTCCTACTTAGGCTTATTCGTTTTTTGGCTATAGCATGCTAGGGTAATGAAGAAACCATGAAGAATAAGGGTTTAAAGGTGAATTTGACGTGTTGTGCGAATGGGACTGTTTTGGAAGGTTATTGAGCTAGGTTTCGGCTGGTTCTTGATGTTGCAGCTTGGATGTGTTTTTTTTTTTTTATGTTTTTCTTTCTTTATTTTTGGTTTGGTTTGAATTTGAAGGAAGTGAAAGATATAGGGGCAGTGTTGCCCAATTTTCTGAAAATCGTAGGTATGTTGTTGTTGATTGTTGGACTGTTTTGGAGGTCTTCTTGCAGTGTTTTATGGCTGGAAAATTGATGGAATATCCTGAGTATATTGTGTTGTTATTATCAATATTTTTCTGGAAAAACAAAGGAAGGGAGAAAGGGTTTGAAGCTATAGTTTTGTTAATCGTAAACCGAGCTTGTCGCTCATCGTGTTGCTGCTTGGGTTGGAGGTTGCTTCAAGGTGAAGTAAGCCCAAGATAGGGGTTGTTCGTGTGATGTAGGGTAATATTATTTCCCCCTCTCGTGTATAAGAGTTATTTTAAATCTACGGAAGGTTAGATGGATGAAGAACATGTTAAATATCGACTAGAAGTTGGAAACTGAATATTTAGAGATAAGGTGTTGTTTTGTTGATTGTTTGAGCTTGGTATGGTGCTGCGAATGTATTGTAAGTTTTTTTGTGTGTTTTTGTTCTTGTTTAGACTAGGAAGTGAAGAAATTAAGGGGAGATGCTGTCAAATTTCTTATAGGATAAGTTTGCCGCTCGATAAAATTTGTTAAGTTCATTATGGTAACATTGGTGTCCTTATTGTTGACTGTAGATTCAAAGTAAATAAGGCTAAACTCAAGTGAATACGTAAGGATTCGGTATAAAGTATATTAAGGCTAATCCTTCCTTCTTTTGGCATGATATAAGTAACGACATGTAAACGTAATTTTATTCCATAAATGGTTCTACCCTTAATAGTTAAGGATGCCTATGATATTCATTCCTATGAAATATAATTCAAGCATGTCTAAATATGATTCCTAAGTCCCTTTGAGGTATATGATGATGGTTTTAATGTACATAATACTATTCGGAGGATTAACGACCTTAGGTTACTCCGAAAGGTTCAGAATGTTATTCCATGTCATCATGCATGTATATATGGTATTACTACTTACCACCGAGCTATAATTGGTTGGGCAGTTATGTATCCCCATTTACCACCGAGCTACGGCCGGTCAGGGAGACATGCATTTACCATCGAGCTACGGCCGGTTGGGCAGTTACGCATTTATCACTGAGCTACGGCCGGTTAGGCAGTTACACATTCACAACCGAGCAACGGCCGGTCGGGCAGTCATGAATTTACCACCGAGCTATGGCCAGTTGGGCAGTTATGCATTTACCATTGAGCTATGGCCGATTGGGAGGTTACGCATTTACCACCAAGTTATGACCGGGTCACGCCCTAAACCCGACCTTGGACATAACAGCCATCTGATGCTATGAACATCACCAGAAGCACCTTACGAATTAATAATAACGAGTTCCTATTTAATAATCTCTCAATATTTAAATCCAAAAAGCCATAATATATGATGCAATCATTATCAAACATATGAAATAACACAGCGGAAGTCTAATCGAATACTTAGTCATAAAATGTGGCCAAATGCCTCAACGAGTCATACGAGACTCCAAAACACTACCCACAATCAGTCAATTATCTATAGAGCTTCTAAGATAATCAATAAACGTCTAACCCATTGAGACACAGCCCAGAAACTAAAATACGTAAAGTAAAGAGAGAATGGTACCCCACTAACAATCATGTGGGCTCACCAAATTATCTCGAAAGAAGCAAGCTCTCCTAAGTCATTGGCGTATCACGAACCTGCTCTTCTATGTTACCTGACACACTATCAAAAACAGCAATGGTATGCCTAAGTACTGGGTACTCAGTGAGTGTCTAAGGGGCAATATTTAACAAAATAAAATAAGATAAATAAAATTCGTAAAACGGTATCAATGAAAGATAGTTCATATCCAGAGATAGAGAAATCCAATAACCTTAAAGAAATCATCAGAGAGTGCACAAAATGAAAAACACATCAAGTTAACTCATTACCGATTTTGGTGTTGAGTAATTCACTTATGAACTCAATATCTACACAAGCCACTCACAGGCAACAAAATATAAACCATTCGATCATTCGGGCTAAGAAACCACGGAGGCTAATCGTCCTTTGGACTAGCACAGCAATCGATGCACCAGGATGCATGCCTCGGAGGTCAATCGTCCTCTGAACTGACACAGCAATACTCATATCGATACATTAGGATCCATAACGGCTAATCGTCTTCTTGACTAACACAGCTTTCCCATATAGGCCCAAACACAAACAATCAAAATCATGGTATATAACTGAATCATCAATCATGGCTTATAGCCGAATTCATTTCTTAAACTATCTTCTCACAATAGAGGTATTTCATGTCACATTCCGTTTAGAAATCATGTTCAAATGACCTATTCAATTTTAAGTTCAAGAACATCCATTCAAGGCCCAACACATTTAAAACTTCAGTATTTTAGAAGATAAATTCAATCATCCCATAATGGGTAAAACGTGTTCATTATGATAGTTTAATTCATTTAAGGTATGATGCGGGCTTGACCCTACCCGCGCATGACCTTATTCAAAATCATCTCACATTACAAAAATGAAGTCGAAAGGAGCATCCAGTATAACAAAAGTTTTCAATCATGTTCATATTCCAAAGAAGGATCTCAGGACATATGTATTCACCCACACATATAGAACAAGAAGAACATACTTTATTACATTTTAAATAAAGTTGTCATGCATCAAAGAAGATTTTTAGAACATAAACATACCTTAAATCCCACTCAAACGTATTTCCCAACGTTCAATAATCACACTACAATGGTTTTAGATGAGACAGAATAGAACTTTAATCGTTCCTTTAAGTCTTTTTCGAATTTTGAAAACTAGGGTTTTTCTAAGCCCAAAAATCTTGTTCTTGAATCTTATGGGAATCATGGGTGGATTCTAACCTCTTAGTTTATTCTATACTAGTTCAACATCAATGATAATCTCATAAAAATTTAGAAGCCTTACTCTTTGATGGAATCCCACACTGCTCTCTTCTTCTTTCCTTTAGTTTTCAAGAATCTAGGGTTTGGGAAGATGAACTAGTGTCAAGGAGTAGTGATTTTGATGTTAGATTTGATGTAGCAATGATGGGAATTTATGAAGAAATTACCTTAGATGTTTTGGGGGAAGCTTTAGGGTTATTTCCTCTAAAAAATTCATCCAAAACGAAGTGGGTATGAAAGTCCCAAGAAAATCCCATTTTTCATACAAATATTTCCCGGTTGGGGATGCTACAATGAGTATGCGGTCGCATCTTAGGTTTGCAGCCGCGTACGGGTCGCATTCTGGATGAAAATTCACTCCAGAAACATTCAAAATTTTGTCAATATGTGAAGTGTATGCGACGTCGCATTCTGATTTTGCGGCGTCGCATTCTGAGTTTGCGATGGCATTCCAGCCGACATCCTAGATAGGTTTCAGTAAAACAGGCATAACTTTTTGGTCACAACTCCGTTTAAGCGCCGCTTTATATATCTGGAAAGGTATTTCAAAGATATACAACTTGTATTAGAAGAAGTCTTTCCATACTCTCAACGAAATTTCATGAAACTTGCCTAGAAGTCAGACTTACCGAAACTTAGATAAGTTTAAGAACTCTGACGAACTTCACTACTTGGTCTTGATCTTAAATCAACTATTTCCATCCAAACTCATCTTGATAGGACTTCATATGCATAAATGTCACATTAATTCTCTTTTAATACATTCACACCTAACCTGGATTCTAGGAGTGTTACAGGCCGGTTGGGCAGTTACGCATTTATCACCGAGCTACGGCCTGTTGAGCAGTTACGCATTTACCACCGAGCTACGGCCGGTTGGGCAGTTACGTATTTATCACCGAACTATGGCAGGTTGGGAAGTTACGCATTTACCACCAAGCTACGGCCGGTCAGGCAGTTACCACTGATTAGTTGGGCAGTTGAGTAGTTAGAGTTACGACATGGATATAGTCTCACAGAGTGACATTATACATAAATATGATCATTGTACATAGCATGGCCCTCAGTAGCACTTCAGAGGTTCAGGTTGACTCATATCTCTCTCCTTTATGATGTCTTACTAGTATGTGTCATTTCCGCTTTAAATACTCGATACATTATTTGTACTGACGTCCTTTTGTTTTGAAAACTACATTCATGCCTACAGGTGCAGGTAATCAGTTTAACGAGCCCTCACAGTAAACGAGGTTGACATTCAGCGAAGGATCGGTAAGACTCCACTTCATTCAGAGTGCGGCCAAGTCTGAAAGTCATGGTGTCAGAGTTTTGCTACAGACTTATAGGCAGACCGAGGCCCTGTCCCGACCATGTTTTGATGTCAGATACTCTTAGAGGCTTTGTAGACACAGGTTCAGTATGTACAGTATGTCTGTGGCCTAGTCGGCCCTTGTGTATGTTTCCTTTTGGATTGTTTGGTGTTGATACTCATAGTGGACTTCTCGGCCCATACATATAGATATGCTTTGAGTATAACAGCTAGCTAATATAATGCTTTCCGACTTACAGTATATATATCACGAGTTATGGCCATGTTGGCCCGTGATAGTTTACAGAAAGAATGAGTTCGGCCAAGTCGGCCTATGTATGTTTTGGTTTACGTCCAACGATCTTGAGTTACAGAGTGGTTCGCTCGGGCCAATATGGCAACGAGTACCAGCCACGCCTCACCTAGGTTGGGGTGTGACAGTGATACTTGCGACAGGAGGCATTATGAAAGGTGTAGATTTGGTTCAACCGCCTATTATACATGTGGTCGTGAGTGCCATAGGATGAGGGATTGCCCAATGAATGGGTAGGGTGGCATGGCTCAGCCGACTGGGTCAGTAGCAAGGTCATCTTCTTCGATACGTCCTCCGGGACGTGGATCGCAGCCCCTTGCTGGCCGAGGTTGAGGTAGAGGTGCAGTGTCCAGTTTGGGCGGTGGCTAGGATCGCATGTATGCCTTGGAAAGTCATCAGGACCTAGAGTCTACACTAGATGAGGGGACAGGTACAGTGACTGTGTGTATTCTTTTAGATCTTGTTTATCGTGAGTCAACCCGTTTGATACAGATAATATAAGGGTGAGTAAGTATTATGCCGGAGTTGTCGAGGGAAGTCTAAGCTAGGTTGAAAGAAAATTAGGAACCCGTTAGTATGAAAAAAAGGGGGGAGTGACCTAAGGTATTAAGAAATTAGAACTTCGATATCTCTATAGTTACGCCCCTAGTTGTGAACCTACGAATAGCTGTGGGATTTTAGAAAGTTACATTAGGATAAGGAGTAAGGAGTCCGATGCTTAAAACCAGTAGATGCTATTATCTAGAATAGATTGGTAGACTTGCAAGAGAAAAGGGATTAGGATGTGACCTTGGAGTAGAAGTACATTCTATCCCACGAGGCAACATTTAATAGTTATTAGCCCCATGAAAGCCCGATAGTTTGTTTTGCTATGATTATGACATTAGGATATATATACATATGGTTTCCTCGGTTGTTGACAGGTTAGTAGTAGAACAGTTGCAGGGAAGACTCTGTTGAAATTATGTAGACCTCTAAGAGTTTAGACATTCTAAAACGAATGTTTCTATGGGGGGAAGGATGTTACACCTCGTATTTTTTTCGTTAATTTTTCATCGTAAGTTAACCAATGTAGACTTGGAGAGTCAGACTATCCTTGAGCTTATGAGAGATTAGACATGTTAATCCTAGGTTTGTAAGGATTTAAGACTATGTTTAGTAAGTATTGGAAAGTTTAGAGGTTAAACGAATCTGTAACGACCCATTTGGTCGTTATTGTTATTTTGGTACTTTTGCCAGCCCCCGAGCATTGATTAGCTCCTTTTTGACCCAAGGGGATCATTTGACACGCTTCCTAAAGTGTCTAGACTGGATTCGGGTAACTTTGGTGAAAATATAGGCTTAAAAGTGAAAATGGTTGACCCGAAGTTGACTTTTGGGTAAACGAACCTTTTTTAGAATTTCATCAATTTTGAGAGGTCCGGATAGTTGTTTAGAACTTTTGTGTGCATTTTATTCGATTCCCAATGCATTCGGATGCATTTTGGGACATTGGATAGGAATTGGGAATTAAGGCATAGGTAGTTGACCCGGTCAACGAGACCTCCATTGGGAATTCTGAGCCAACAGGCGCATTCACAACACATTTTTATGTGAAACTAGGTATTTGGTATGTGAGCAGATGGCCTTGGGAGTTAGTCAAAAAATCGGATCAAAATAAAATATTGGGCCAAGGTTCTTGGGTCTAGTGCCCGCTTTGGCGGCACCAGCACTGCAGCAGCCGCACCGCTGGGGCGGTAGCCCTGCTATTGAAGCTGTCCCAGCCATTTTGGCTTGACCGCTGAAGCGGTCAGGGGGCCGCTAGGGCGGTCCAGTTACAGCTATAGCGGTGACGGGCAGTGACTGTGCATTTAATGAGTCTTAGACCCTTATTATTTCATATCTCGATATTGGGGATTGGGAAGGCTATTCTTGGAGACGAATTGAAGGAAATCTTGGAGGTAAAACCTTGTCTAATCCCTTACTTCTCTTTAATCACAATCATGTTAGACTTTCCCCTTCCCTTTTCAATCCCTTAGAAACGGAATTTGAAAGAGGGTTTTGGAAATTTTTTCTCTAACAGTATACTTGATAAATTGATGATGTTAATGTTAAAATGTGATGAATCTAAGCTCAGTAATCATATATCTTTCACTTTTAAGGTTGAATTTCGGATATGGAGAATTAGGGTTCATACCCAATTTGGGGGTTTTTACTAGAAATCAGATTAGGGGATAATTCTTGAGCTAAATCAACAATTAACGATGGGGTGATGATTTCCTAGGATTGAATTTGGTACTTTACCAGTGAATTTCCCCTTTCGCCCTTGTGGGTCCATTTCCCCAATTTCTAGGGTTAAAATGGACCTAATTGATATCATAACAATATTAGTATCATTATTCATGATGTCTAATTTAGAATTCGATTGTACTTAGACTACTTTGGTTCTGAGCTTCAGAGAAAGGGCAAGGCGATAGAGTGACTTATTGGTGTTGCAGTTCGGCAGTCTAGGTAGGTTATGATTTACCTTGGTGAGACTTAGTATAGTGAATCACATATTTAGATTATGATGTCGGAAATAGCATGTGAACCTTCGGGTGTGAAGTTGGGATGGATATTGCCTTAGGTTGGGCCCTGATGTGTGTTGAGACTAGCCACCCCGTTATATGTGTTTGATTGTTTAATTGTGTTAGCTTGATGCCACGTATAGTTGGTAGATAGCGAATGTCGCTTGTTGGCCTGATTTGTGATAGGATTGACATACCTGTTATTGGTATTTGTACTATGATACATTATTGGCGTAACCACTGTTGGTACTTGAGTTATTGATATATGTTGCCATACCCACTGTTGGTATTGTGATGTGATATATTGTTGGTGTACCCCGTTGAGGTACTTGTGATATTGAGTTTACTTGTTGATGATTAACTTATGCATTGCACGCATTCTCTCATATTATCATGCATGGCCGATATCCGGTGATGATCCGGTATCGTTGATTGAGAGAACTGATATTTGATAAACTCTTTTACTTAAGTGATTGTGAAAAAGGCCGATGTCCGAAGATCCATTCCGAAATCGTTGTTTATATGAAATTGATACTTGCTAAACTCTTTTAATTGTGTGATTGTGAGGAGGCCGATGTCCGAGGTTCAATTCCGGAATCGTTGATTTATGGAACTGATATTTGATAACTCTTTTGAGTGATTGTGAGGAGGCCGATGTCCGATGGTTATATTCGGGCATCGTTGTGCATGGCCGATTCCGATGTTATCCCGAATTCGATTGTAGTGCATGGGCTTCGCGGATCCCCCAGAGTGGTGCCGGTGAGACTCCTCCTGTGAGCAATTAGCCAAGGTCTCGTCTTTCTGTTTGGCAAAGATCCGGGATGGGTGGCACTCAGACTTCGCGAGTCACACAGGGTTGTGCTGCCGAGATGTCGATATTTCCATCCGGAGTACATGTGTACATCTCATTTGCATAGCATGGCATGCCATCACATTCATACCATTATTGCATTGCATTGCATTATGACTTGAGTAAGATGTCGTGATGACTGTATTGTGACGATTGTGTTGTTGATTCTATTGTGTTTATTATTAAAAGATTAGAAATACTCAGATATATTGGGGTTAGATACTTACATAGGTGTCGATGAATACTTGGTTACGATTATATTGTTCCATGCGTGATTGGTCTACTTGTTTATCTGCGTTATTTTCTGAATTGTACTAACTATGCTTAGTCGGCCTATGATGCCTACCAGTACTGTTGTTTGTACTGACTTGCACTTGCTGCATTCTTTTATGAATGTAGAGTATCAGGCCGGATCTATTTCTCTGACTCGTGGCTGATCGACGCCTCGACTTCTACTTGAGTTTTCCAGGGTGAGCATAGCGTCCACTGACCTCGAAGACTCTTCTATTGTTTATGTCTTACTTTTCCTTCAAAACATGAGTTGAGACATTTTTTGTATTATTATTCATACCAGAGTCATTCGTATTTAGATGCTCTTGTATGATCAAACCAGAGACTGGGGTGGATTCATTTACTTCTGCACTTATCTATATTATATTACATTGTGAGACTTACGTCATTTACTTCTTCCGCTATTTTATTATATTTATTGATTGTGAACGTTGAGTTAAGGGTTCGCCTACCGAGATGGGAATGGTAGGTGCCTGCATGACCTAGGCTAAAATGGGTCGTGACAGAATCGAAGAGAAAACGTTTCGTTGGAAGTTGAAGTGTTGGACAGAATGTACGGACCGTACAATTGATGTACATGCCATATTTTTTATGGAACCCTACTGTATGTCTTAGGCAAATACTTGAAAATTTCTTGGGCTAGGTACGGTCCAACGTACGGACCGTACATACAATGTACAACCGATACAATTGGCCGTACATTGAGTAGGCCAATTGTATTTTTGATCTATTTATTTCGTGGCTGCTTTTGTTAATTCATTTACACCCAAACACAGATCCTAGAAGCTCCCTAAGCTCTCTTACTAGATTAGGCTTAATCCTAAAGTGAATCAAGGTGATTAGTACATCAAGAAGTGGGAAAACCTTGCTAGAGTTGGATTGCTTTTCTTGTGTTGAAGTTGAAGCTCCTTCTTGGTGAAGTAGCCTAAGGTTGAGGATGTTCTTGTGTGATTGAGGTAAGATTACATCTCTTCTATATGTTCTTGAGTTTGTTTAAACTTAGCTAGTTGGATGAAGAATTTGTGGAAAGGAAGCTAAAAGGTGTGCTAGAACTCCTGTAAGTTTATGGACTGACTTGAGGTGTGTTCTTGAGTTGTTGTGGTTGGTTTTCCCCAGAATTTAGTAAGTATAATTGTTGTGGTTGTTGTTGTTGTTGTTGAAACGCTTCATGGATATGGAAGAAGGCTTATATATAAATGTTGTATATGATTGTATATTAGACCATTTAGTGTATACTTCTATATTGTTTCTGATTTTAAATCCAAGGGGAAATAAAATGAGACTGTTATTGATATTGTTAATCTTCTTGGTTGAGTTGTGGATGTTATGAAATAGGGAAAATGTTGTCTGATTTCTTTAGAGACTAGATATCATTCGATATACATCGTATACTAGTGTCCTCTAAGTTGATGAGCGTATTGTTAATGTTATAGGTTAGAGTACTACTCGAGCTGACTTCGTTGTTTCATTCGTATAGACTGCAAGAGGTATGTAAAGGTTATTCTCTTTCTTTTCTTGGCATAACTCTAGTGTCACGACCCAACCGGAGGGCCATGATAGGCACCCGGAGCTAACCTACTAAGAACCACATACACGCATCTCTTAGTCATACCTGAGTGGCCCATAATGCTAACTCGTAGATACCATAAGTTGTATGGGACACAAGCCCAAGAGATAATACACATACGTCATCAAGCTAATCCCAGGTACATATGCTGGCAAGGCTATCCATAGTAATGGTATAACAAAGTATAAACCAAGATGACCATAAGACTTCTACCTGTACATATCTGTCTACTAGCCTCTACTGGAGTACATGACATAATGTGGCCGAGACAGGCCCCTGCCATACCCATGCAAATGCATATGCAACTATGCTGACTCACAGCGCAACTCTGGAGCAAGTGAGGTGCCACGACACTACCTGCTGAGCTGGTATCCTACCGAGAGATCCGTCAACCTGTATCTCAAGACCTGCGGGCATGAAACGCAGCTCCCCAGCAAAGGGACGCCAATACGAATAATGTACGTAGTATGTAAGGCGGAAATATAACGTAACAAACATATACTGTAAAGAAGAAGGATAAGAATCAACCTGGCACTTCTGAGCTACCGATGTAAATCTAGTATACATATACATACCTCTTCATATTATTGCAATCTCCGCTATGTCTATATAGCCTACCATGGTCCTGGTTAGCTTATTCTCATAACGCTATCCGAACATATGTTGCGGCGTGCAACCGGATCCATGTATAATGCATGTCTCTATACTCTCATATGCTTAACTACATGTATGTACAATACTATGGCTCTGATCTACTTATTATCCTGGTACTATCTGCCCAACTGATCAGTGGTAACTGCACGACCAGCCATAGCACGGTGGTAACTGTCCATCTGATTATTGCCTGATGGTAGAGCGCAACTGCCCGACTAATCAGTGGTAACTGCCCAACCGGCCATAGCTCGGTGGTAATAACTACCCAACCAGCCATAGCATGGCAGTAAATACATATCTGCCTGATCGACCGTAGCTCGATGGTATAACTGCCTAACTAGCCGTAGCATGGTGGTAAATACATAACTGCCCAACTAGTCGTAGACCAGTGGTAAATATGAATGCATGTGATGCGGAATGTGCAACCCGATCTAGAAATGAATGCATGTGCTGTGGAATGTGCAGCCCGATCCAAATATGGAGGCATGTGTTATTGTCACAGCCTAATTTAGCTAAGTCGTGCCGGCACTTACTTTTCCACCTCGGTAAGCGAACCCTCAACCCAACGATAGTAAAAACGTAAATAAATCACTAAATAAGCGGAAGAGAATAAATCACATAAGTCTAACGATAATAATATAGAACAAGAGCGGAAATAAGAAAATACACCCCAGAGTCTGGTCTAATCCATACAAGAGCATCTAGCTAGAAATATACTAGTTTGGAAATATAATACATCAAATCTGTATATGTCTCAGAATGGAAAAGTAAGACACAAATGAGAGGAGTCTTCAAAGTAGCGAACGTCTCGTGCTCACCCTGTAGACTCTAAGATGTCCTGATAGAGACTACAGCCACGAGAGACAGAAGAAGATCCAACCTGGAACTTTGCATTCATAAAAGAATGCACCAAGTGCAGGTCAGTACAAAACCACAGTACTGGTAGGTATCATACGCCGACTAAGTATAGCTAACATAATTCAGACAATAATGCAGGATAAACAGATAAATCAACAAGTATAAGTCAAACACAATCAGAACCAAGTACACGTCATCACCTAGGTTGAAGCATCTAAAACCCAAGTGTGCCCAATCTCAATATGTCCAATCCGAAACCAACAACACCAGTAAATCACAAGATCATCACAATGTCAGCCATAATGCAATGCAATGCAATAATGTAATAATGTAAATTCAATGCAATGATGTGTATACATGTACTCTAGAAGGAAGTATCGACGTCTCGGTAGCACAACCTATGATGGACCCGCGAAGTCCATGTACCTCACAGTTTCGGCACGAAACTCGGCAACCATGGCACTCAATACACAATTTCGGGACAACCATCGAATATCGGACTCTCACATCACTCGCACTCAATCAACGATTTTGGGACAACCATTGGATATCAGACTCTCATGCAAACTGAGCCCAGCTCATCTCAGTGTTTTCTCAAGAATCATCAATGTATCAACAATATATCATGAAGCATGAGAGTGCGTGCAATGTATGAGTCAACATCAATAATCAGATCAATATCACAACTACCAAGCATGGGTACGCCAACAATATAATGAAAGACTACACAAGTCATATAGAACACTATCCTCGTAATCAAATGTCAACAAGTGAGGTACCACGATCATGAATGAGATATATCAATAGTCTCCAATATCTACTATTACCATGCAGCATCAAGCCAATAATAATAGAACAATCAAGTCACAACACAATGGGGTGGCTAGCCCCAATCACACAACGGGGCACAACCTAAGACAATATCTAACCCAACTTCATACCCGAATGTTTACATGCTTTCTCCGACAATACCATCTAAATATATGCTTCGCTACACGAAGTCTCACAAGGGTAAGCCATAACCAACCTGGATGGCCGAACAGCAATAATACCAACAATCACTCCTTAGCCTTCCCTTTCCACGAAGCCTCAAGATCAAGAAAGTCTAGGCATATTCGAAATCTAGATTAGAAATCATGAAGATCAATACCTATATTGCTATCATTCGAATTAGGTCAAAACCAACCCTAGAATTTGGGGAAACGGGGCCTATAAGATCAAACCAGGAAATTCGAGGGTAAAATATCCAATTAAACACTAGGTGATCAAAACCCATTAACTAATTTGTAAACTAACTATCATAATCTAGCGTAAACCCAATCAATTTAATCATTTAAAAGCCTAGATAGTGTCACGACCCGGCTAGGGGCCGTGACGGGTACCCGGGGCTAACCGCCGAGCACCACTCGTACTAGTATCCTTAGGCTTAATTAACCATCGTTTATCAGATTCATGCTCGATTTAAAAGAAAACCTGTTTTCCTTTAGAAACATAATGTTTTTATACACATGAGCCCTTAGGCTAGCAAAATAATATATCTGTATATATTTACACAATGACCACGCCGTGAAACCACATGACCCACACTGAGTATCTACGAGCCTCTATGAGATGACATCTACAATTGTACACAAAAGAATCATCATAGGCACCTCCAGGACAATGGGGTGCTTTCAGTCAGCTAACAGCCTCTAAGAATTTGGAGCAAGATCTCCTCCCTGTCTACCTGTGTGGCATGAACACATCGTCCAAAGAAAATGGACATCAGTACGAATATTGTACTGAGTATGTAAGGCAGGAATGAAGTAAACAAACATAATAGAGGGATCCGGAATCATGAGAGAAGGATATAACTTGAATGTATATCATGGACAACATAATCTCTACATATATTGCATTTCACATAATCATAGTATACATGCTATCACATACCATGCATCATCATATACGTCATATACGTCATCACATATAACCGCACATCGCAATCCGCATCGTTACCCGTGTCCGGGTAACCCTCATATGCCGCCCACTAGTGGTGATCATACCCGGCCCTCTAGGCTCGGTGTAAACATAGCAGCCCGCATTAGCGGTGACATGCCCGACCATATAGTCTCGGTGGAATCATACGCAGCCCGCATTAGCGGTGACATGCCCGACCATATAGGCGCGGTGGAATCATATCATCACAAAATCAATCATAACACATCACTATTACACATCTCATACCATAGCATCATGTTATCAATTCCTTGGTATTCCATGCATCCCATAGTCGTATTGCAAGTTAGCATTATTCATCATCTTATTGTCATAGCATACATTAGCATTAAGAGCATACATTAGGCTTTAAGGCAACCTCACTATGTCGGGGTGACGTAAGGTTGTGAACCCCCGATTGTATTATGGACATTTTATGAGTATCATGCCTCACCTTGAAGGAAATAAAGCATAAGGCGAGTGTTAACAATAATAACATCATTAGCATTGTAGGAACATCGTGCCACAATTTCTTGAATCTCTATACTCTAGCTCATTGTCATTATTATCATGCTTATAGGTGATTCGATATGTAGAAGAACTCACAAGCTTCATCTTATAGAAGGATTATGGAAAACTTGAAGGATTCATGCCTTGTGAAAGAAGAGTTAAGCCTCACATACCTTTCTCGTTTAAGCAATCTAGTGTTCGCTTATTCTCCTTCAATGTCACGTCTCTACCTTCAAAAGAGGATTCGTACTAACATTAGTTAATCAACTATAAGAACGCATTACTAGTTCTAGAGACAATTGGGCAGCACTTCCTTTGTTTATACTACTTTTCCCATATTCCATATCAACTCCCAACACTCACAACAACAATTACAATATAGCAATCAACAATCATCATTCATATACAATGACCATGATCCACCATTTCTCTTCATTTTTCCCACATTTATGGTTTTGGGTTCGCTATCGTATTTTCTCATGTATCACACTTATCTCATGGTCTACATGTCATTTATAACGTATTCATACTCACGACACACTAACATTCATGATTCGATTCAACTACCATTCACTCATGGCACTATTCACTCACTTATGACCCATTTGCTATGCTTCTCTACAATTCGGGTATCTTAACCTTCCAATACCTTAAATAACATGAAATGGTCATGAACCTTACCTTGGATAATGGTTGAACAAGTCTTGAGTGGAGTTTCTCCTCTAGCACCAAAACCCTATCTCCTCTCTTTTGGTTTTCTTTGAGGAAGATGAACTTTACTTGGGTTTCATACACTTTGATTCATGGATTATGTGTTGTTGATCTTAGTTTCCCTTTGATTTCTCTTGTAATTGAAGAGTAGGGAGGGTTATAGATGTTTCTTGAAGTGTAGAGTGAGAGTGAAATGAAAAATGAAATGAAAGAGGTCCCTTATACTTAAACTTAAAATCTGCCCGACCCTCTTTATACGGACCAACATACGGTCCGTACTATTTATACGGACCGTATGTATGGTCGTACATTTGGTCCAGTAGCTGGTGGCCTTCTTGGCCAATTATACGGTCCAACATACGGCTGGTACAATTTATACGGTCCGTAGGTTGGGCCGTATAATGCCTAGTGATTTCGTTTTCGTTCTCGTTGTCTCGTTTGATCTCCGATCCTTATGGAACCTTCTTGGCACATGTTTAACATCCCAACATCGACCTTAGGGACATTATTACACTTCTCTAAGACATCGACCTTGCATTGTATGCCTTTAAAAACTCGTTGAGGGTCATCTAATACTCTTTCTTACTTGTCAAAACATCGCATATGCTATGTCCTCTACTAGCCTATTCACTGTACATATATGGGGAATTTTTTCCAAGGTGTAACAGATAGAATATCCATTAAACCCACTTTTAATCTTCCGTAACTAATGAACTAACAAGGAAAAAGGGATTCTAATATGATTAGGAATAGTGAATTAGCAAGGAGATTAGAAGGACTTACCACCAAGAATCCTCTAGAATAGTTCCCAAGAGCTCAATTTTCAGAATGGTAATAAATGATAGACTTAGGGCTTTTAATACACACTTAATGAATATAACAGACCCGATACCGATACAGCAGCATCGAGACTGCTAAGACGGCACCGCCCCGACGTCCCCTAGGACTGTCGGAACGGTCAGGCCACAAAAGTGCTTGGCCGCCCCAGCGGCCATCCCACCGCTATGACGGTGCCGCTGGGGCAGACACCAGTACCAAAAATCCCAAATTTTTTCTCAAACTCAACCGAAATCCCGACTAATTCTCGAGGCCATCTGCTCACAATCCACATATACATACTCACATAAAAACATGCTACGAACGCACTCGTGGCCTCGAAATTCCCAACGGAGGTCTCGTTGACCGAGCCAACCCCCGATACCTCAATTCCAACTTCCAACCCAAGTCTAGAAATGCATTCGAGTGCATTGGGAATCGAACCAAATATATACACAAGTTCTCAACAACCATCCGGACCTCTCGAAATCGATGAATTTTCAAAAATGGTCCATTTACCCAAAAGTCAACTTTGAGTCAATTCTTTTTCACTTAATGCCCAAATTTCACAAAAAGTCACCCGAATAAAATCTAAACACGACGGGAAGAGTTCCATCGGTCCCCTCGGGTCAAAGTGAGCTAACCAAGCTCGGGAAAGAGTCAAAAGTGTCAGAAAGACTATAATGATCAAACGGGTCGTTACAACTATGGAACGTGCAGCCCAATCCAAATATGAATGCATGTGTGCGGAACGTCCATCCTGATCCAAATATCCCCTATAGGTACCTTTTACACACTTCTAGTGTTCATTCTTTATCTATTAGCTTCTATGCACTTCTCATGATCATTACTTATCCTTTGACACCTACATGATTACATAAGACTTATAAGCACATTTCTAGGCCAATAGGACTCCTTCCCGATTAACTAAACCTTAACCAAATCCTGAGATATATCATAAGCCTCTCTTCTAGCATTAAATACCACGTTAGGGATCTCATAACCAGTATACTATTCATGTCTTACAAAACATTTCTTGAGAACACATTTCTAAATTCATCGGAGTGACGTAAGGTCGTTATACCTCCGATTTCCATTATGGAGCTAACATCATTGGCATATCTCACCTTGAAGGAACAATAAACATAAGGTGAGACCAACATCAATAATATCGTACGAACATCAAGAATGTAAGCTGCTAGCATTTCTATGAGAAGAATCATTATGGACATCATTTGTGAATATTCATAACAATAGGATCATGCCTTAAGAAAAAAAGGGACAGCCTTAACATACCTTGCTGCTTACTTAGAAATTCAGAGTCTACCTTCAGAGCCTGCAAATCTACATCCAAGATGATTCATACAACAATCAGGCCATAGGAACACTTTCACACTTAAACTTAGCTAGTTAATAAGTTAACAGAATTCGGACAACATTTCCCTTATATTATCTACTCCAACTAATTCCAAAATAGCTCCCAAACGTCAATAACAACATCAACAATAACATAATCAAGATACTGCATGACAAACATATACAAATCCAACTAAGACTTCCTTTGAAAATCAGCCCATAAGCCAACAACATCAACATATCAAAGTCAAGAAGAAGAAAATACCTTATACTTGAATAACGTCAACTCACACAACTTGCTTCAAGACCAAACTCACCACAACATCAACTAGAAGCAAGAACAATAACTTTTCATGAATTAGTTTAGTGTAATCTTGTTGAATTCTTGATCTAAGGTGCTACAAATGTTTAGGACAAGCATATGGAGTTTCTAGAGGTCAAGGGAGTGTAAAATGGTGATAAAAAGGGGATAATAGGGTATTTATATCACTTGAGGTTCGGTTCCACCGAATTTCCAAGTGGGCCCGCGGAGAAGCCATCTGGCAGGCTATCTTGAAACACCCATAACTTTCTACTTCAATGTCGTATCGACTAACGGTTTGTTTCATTGGAAACTAGACTCAATGAAATTCAATTTACATATGTTATGCATTCCATAACTCCTCCTATTATAGGAGATAAACCTCCCTCAAGTTGGACCAGGATTTCCTGTCCAAAATTCTACCAAGTTTTCCAAAATTTTGACAAACTTAATTACTTCGATTCGCTAGATCCCGAAAACTTTAGACACTTGCTTAGGACTTGTTAAAAGTATTCCTTAACCTTATAAGGATTTCACGACCTCTCCAAGCTTGCATTAGTTTTCTTACGACGCAAATGACGTGAAATTTTTTTGAGGTATAACATCTAGTTTCGGAGAGGATTCCAAACCAGCTTATTGAAAGAAGAACTAAAATCTTTATTCCAGCTTTAGTATATTCACTAATAGTATATTATTGTACCCTTGTCGGGAGTACTCTTCAGTTATATCTTATTGTGTTTGGTTTTTGAGATAGAATATATATATATACGGGTTAGTGTAGTTTCCTTCGGGGCTATGATGCTTGCCTTTGGGGCTATGATAGTTGCCTTCAGGGCTAAGATGCTTGCCTTCGGGGCTGCGATACTTGCCTTCGTGGCTATTACACCATTGCCTATGGGGCTATTCTACAGCTTAGTTAGGTACATACCGAGTCTAATAAGGTCGGCTAGTTTTTTATTGTTGTGTACATATTGTAGGAGTCACAAATAGGTAAGTTACACCTAGCTATCTTCAACTCTTCAGCTTATTTTAAGTATTACAGCTTTCAGTTATTTTTAGTCGCCTTACATACTCGGTACATTATTTCATACTGACGTCCTTTCGTCGGGGACGTTGTGTTCATGCCCGCTGGTTTAGATAAATAGTTGGAGGGACCGCCCAAGTAGAGTTGTTGTGTACCAGCTAGTGTGGTAAGCTCCATGTCATTCGGATTTGCCCAGTCCAAAGTTTTGCATATAATAACTGATAGGTAGGTCGGGGCCCTGTCCTGACCATAGTACAGTCATTACTCTTTAGAGGGTTGTAGACGTATCCTGTATGTTATGTATATCAGTGTAGCGGTCTTACCGACCCTTGTATATGTTCATTTTGGTAGTGTTGTTTGTAGACTTTCATTGCGGCTTATATACATGCTTTTGGGTGTGCGTACCCTTCAGACGAGATAGATGTTATGTTCAGGATTCAGGATACAGCCTTGTCGGCCCTGATTGGTATTGTCTGTTTGCAAGTAGGCCTTGTCGGCCTAAGTTGAGGGTTATCTCCAGAGTTACAGTTACAGAGTGGTACGCTCGGGGTCAAGTATGGAACCGGGTGCCGGCCACGCCTCCTCAGGTTTGGGGCGTCACAAAAATTATATGATGGAACCCCTCTTTGAACTCAAAAATTGACATTTGGTACACGAAATGGATCCCTAATCTAGAACCTTTAAGATATTGTATCTCTGGCCACTTAAACATTTCAGATATGAGCTTAAAACTAAATCAGCTGTGTAAGAATAATATTTGGGATTTGGGGAAAGTCTCTTTTGACCTACCCCAAGAAATATGTCAACACATAAAAACCATTACATTTCCTTTACCTAAATATACTCTCGGTGTCCCCCTTTGGGCTCCTAACAATGTTGTTACCAGGTTCACCACGGCTTCTTGCTATCAGTTTATTAAGAAACCTGAATCTGGCCACCAACAGTTTTAAATTGATATGGAATCTTAAGCGCCCTAACAAAATTAAGTTTCTACTTTGGTTTTTTTTAGCACAATAGGATCCCTAGAAGAGCTTTCCTTCATCATATAAGAATGAATATAGACGACCAATGTCTGGTTTGTAGAATGGGAAAAGAAACTACAACCCATATCTTCCTTTACTGTCCTAACTCCAAGCACCTTGGGCTATCATAGGATTTACCCCTATCTCCAACACGTACCAACACTAGTTGGACACCATCCGAAATGGCTCACGCCCTCTCCCTCACCACATAAACAAATGGGATGATTTGTATCCTTTTGTTCTTTGGAACATACGGATTACAAGAAATAATAACTATCATACAACACTTCCTTTTAGGTAAGTTACAATACAGTCATATTGTCTACGGGTAAAATCAGGATACGGACATGCTCGGTTTCCCGTTGTCATGGTTATGCTCAGGCAAGATATGACTGGCTCATCGGGAATGGGGCATCGAGCTCGATTTGGGATGAGGTGATAAAGGAAGGGCAGTTAACTATCATAAGGAGAAGACCGAAATATTCTCCCTCAACCAGATATTTCGGCGTCGATCTCGGCAACAGCTGTCACCAGATTTCTTTCCTTTATTTAGAATTGTATTAGGGTTGGGAATCCTCTACCATATAAAGAGGAGGTTCACATCCATTGAAGGGGCTGGCAACAGAAAGAGTGAAAGATTTTATATCAGAAAACAATAAGAATCCTTTGAAACCATTCCCATTTGTTCCTTAGTTCATCTTTGTTGTTCATCGTGTAAGTACTCAACAGAGGGTATCGACCTCGGTTTCTATACCCGAGGCCGGACATAATTAATATTCAATCAGATCTGCTTCTTTATTTACTTATTGACTCATTACGCAAATTAATCTTGGATTGAATTTAGCCACATATCTTTGGCGTCACGCATAAATTTAATTGTTCTCCATTTTAAGGTTAAACAGTTTGGCGCCCACCGTGGGGCTGTAGATAGTAGTGGCGGTTCAATACAACATTCTGGTTACGCTCGATATTTTACATTTGTTCTTTAAGGTTTGATTTCAGGTATACAAAAAATGTCGGATTCCCATTCTGTCAACTTCCAAGTGGAACCAAGCCATCACGAGCATGACGACGGAGATGTACCAAACAACAACGCGCCCCCGTTAATCCTATTCAAGTCGGATCATCGGTGGGCAACGTACCGACTGGCGAGAATAACGGAGTCATGCTGCAGTAGCTCAAAAACCAGTTAGACATGGCTATAGCTCAGTTGCAGGCCCAGTAAAAGATCATAGCACAATTGCAAAACCGGGGTCAAGCACCCGATATTGCACCATCAGAACAAACCTAGGATACGGAGGAAAGATATGTCCCACAGGGTAACGAGAACCACCTCGGGCAAAGCAGTGAATTGATAAGAATGCTCAAAGAATTGACTAAACGAGTCGAGTCCGGCAAAAAGAAGATAGAGGCGAATGACAAGAAGGTGGAGAACTACAACTCAAGGGTCGATCAGATTCCGGGGGCTCCACCAATGTTGAAGGGACCGAATTCGAAAATTTTTGTTCAAATGCCATTTCCGCCGAGTGCGGCACCGATGAAAATCCCAAGGAGATTTCGCATGCCCGATATCTCGAAGTATAATGGGACGACAGACCCAAATGAACATGTGACTGCATATACATGTGCTATTAAGGGCAATGATCTCGCCGATGACGAAAGAGAATCAGTGCTACTTAAGAAATTTGGGGAAACCCTGTCAAAGGGGGCGATTATTTGGTATCATAACTTACCCGAGAATTCAATTGATTCATTTTCCATACTCGCTGATGCTTTCGTCAAAGCCAATGTCGGGGCCATCAAGGTCGAAACACGAAAATCGGACTTGTTCAACGTCAAGAAACGAGATGACGAGACCCTTCGCGAGTCTGTGGCTCGATTTCAAATGGAGCGCATGGACTTACCCCCAGTCACTGATAATTGGGCCGTTCAGGCTTTCACCCAAGGGGTCAATTCAAGGAGCTCGATCACATCTATGGAGCTAAAGCAAAATCTGAAAGAATACCCGGCGATCGCCTGGGCTGATGTACACAACAGGTATCAGTCGAAGATCAGGGTCGAAGATGATAAAATTGTGAGGGCTACTTCGGTATCATGGCATTCCGATAAAGGGAGTGATCGATTAAGAAGAGTGGTAGATCGGGATTCCAAATCATCATATGATAGGTACCAGCCTTACCCACTCGATCGAAGGGGAAATAGGTGCAACAGCGAATCAGGCAAGAATGATAGGCGGAATGATCGAGGCCAAAGTATCCATGGATTGATAAACATAAATGCTATCGATAAACCACCGGGAAACAAAGAAACTCCAAGGTTATCCGAGTACAACTTTTGCGTTGATGTAGCAACCATAGCAGCGGTCATTATCCGAAACAAAGAAATAAGACATCCAAGGCCAATCCAATCTGATCCAGAGAAGCGAGATAAAAGTCTTATTTGTAAATATCATCATACTCACGGCCATCGGACCGAGGATTGTCGGCAGCTGAGAGAGGAGGTCGCTCGTTTGTTCAATTTGGGACATCTTCGAGAATTCCTAAGTGAACGAGCAAAAACCCATTTCAAGAACCTGGATTCCAACAAGCAGGATAGGCCGGAAGAGCCTCAGCAGGTGATACACATGATCATGGGAGGAACTGACGTTTCTATTAGGCCGGTTGTAAAACACACCAAAATTTCCATAACGAGGGAAAAGCGTATCCGGAATGATGACCCTGATGGTCCCATCACGTTCAATGACGAGGACATGGAAGGCATCGCCCAGCCGCATAACGACGCACTGGTAATATCTGTCCCTGTCAATAAATTTAAAATTAAACGTGTGCTAATTGATCCAGGTAGCTCGGCTAACATCATCCGATGGAGAGTCATCGAACAGCTGGGACTACTAGATCAGATCGTGCCAGCAATACGGGTCCTCAATGGATTCAACATAGCATTCGAGACGACGAAGGGTGAGATCACTTTACCGATCAATATGGCAGAAACTACGCAGCAGAAAAACTTTTATGTGATAGAGGGAGACATGGGATACAATGCATTGTTGGGCAGATCGTGGATTCACCTCGTAAGAGTGGTCCCCTCAACTATGCATCAGGTATTGAAATTCCCAACCCCAGAAGGTATCAAAACCGTCCGTGGTGAACAACAGGTCGCAAAAAAAATGTTCGTAGTTGAAGAATCTGTTAAAACTATAAAGGTGCCAGATCGGAATGAAGGGAAGAATGCCAAATAGCAATCACAGATCCCGAACCCGGAATCTTCGGAAGATCGGAACGTAGACACACTAGATGAAGAGTTAAAATTCGGAGTACCGAGAACCTTTGTGGTGCCCGATGATTCTGATGCCACTAAGTCCACAGTCGAAGAAATCGAGCAAGTCATAATGTTAGTCCATCTACCAGAGAAGAAGGTATACCTGAGCATGGGGTTAACCCCCGAGCTCAGGAAAAAATTTATCGGGTTTCTTAAAAATAACTCAGATTGCTTTGCTTGGTCCCATTTAGACATGACAGGTATTCCACCGGATGTGACGACACAAAAGTTAAGCATGGATTCGAGTTTTCCTCTTGTCAAACAAAAGCAGAGGCCACAACCCGAGGTAAAATATGCATTCGTCAAGGACGAGGTAACCAAGCTCCTTAATATAGGGTCCATTCGAGAGGTAAAATACCCAGATTGGTTACCTAACGTTGTAGTAGTGCCTAAAAAGGGGAATAAGTTTAGAATGTGCGTAGATTATAAAGATTTAAACAAGGCCTGCCCGAAGGATTCATTTCCTTTGCCCAGCATCGATCGCACGATCGACGCTATTGCGGGTCACAACACGCTGAGTTTCCTCGACACCTACTCCGGGTACAACCAAATACAAATGGACCCGGAGGATCGAGAAGAAACCTCCTTCATAACTAGGTCTGGCACATATTGTTATAATGTAATGCCCTTCGGCTTAAAAAAATGTCGGTGCCACCTATCAGCGTTTAGTCAATCGCATGTTTGAACACCAAATAGGGAAATCCATGGGAGTTTATATAGATGACAGGGTTGTTAAGTCCTGCGAGTAGAGGACCACTTGAAATTTTTGCAGGAAACTTTCAGCATATTAAGAAAGTACAACATGAAGCTGAACCCGAAAAAATGTGCCTTCGGAGTCGGATCGGGCAAGTTTCTCGGATTCATGGTATCAAAACGGAGGATCGAAATCAACCCGGATAAGATAAAGGCAATTGAAGTTATCACCGTGATCAACGACATCAAAGGGGTACAAAGACTGACAGAACGGATAGCTGCCCTAAGCCGATTCATCTCCAGATCCTCGGACAAGAGTCATCGGTTTTTCTCGCTGCTAAAGAAAAAGATTGACTTTGCATGGTCCCTGGAATGTCAGATGGCCTTAACAGAAATAAAAAGGTACTTATCAAGCCCACCTCTACTCCACACGCCAAAAGCGAATGAGCAGTTGTATCTATACTTGGCAGTGTCCGAGATAGCGGTGAGCGGTGTCCTGGTTCCAGAGGAGAAAGGTACGAAACACCCGGTTTACTATGTAAGTAGAACCCTCGGTGATGCCGAAACCAGGTACCCACATTTGGAAAAAGTCGCTTTGGCTTTATTGAGTGCATCTAGAAAATTAAAACCTTACTTTCAGTGTCATCCCATATGTGTCATAACGTCGTACCCCCTAAGGAATGTCATGCATAAACCCGAACTCTCAGGCCGACTAGCAAAGTTGGATGTGGAGAGTAGCGGGTATGATATTGAATACAAACCCCAAACTGCGATCAAATCCCAAATATTGGCGGATTTCGTGGCCGATTTTGCACCGGCCATGATCCCCGAGGTCGATAAGGAAATGCTTCTTACCTCGGGGACTAGTACGGGAGTCTAGACTCTTTACACAGACGGTGCTTCTAATGTAAAAGGGTCTGGGTTAGGGATCGTTCTTAAACCTCCCTCGAATGACGTAATAAGACAATCTATTAGATCGGCTGATTTAACTAACAACGAAGCCGAATATGAGGCTATGATTGCAGGTTTAGAAATGGCTAAAAGCTTGGGAGCCGAGATCATTGAGGCCAAATGTGATTCTCTCCTGGTGGTCAACCAAACGAACAGAACCTTCGAAATCAAGAACGATCGAATGCTGAGATATCAGAAAAAATTATAGGTTGTCCTTCGCCGGTTAAAGGAGTGGACGTTGGAACACGTACCCCGGGATCAAAACAATGAGGCGGATGCCCTGGCAAATCTGGGATCCTTGGTAGAATCGGATGGATTCAATTCTGGAGTTGTGGTGCAGTTGACAAAATCGGTCATGAAGACTAGCCACGCCCAAATAAACTCGACCAGCCTAACTTGGGATTGGAGGAACAAATACATAGACTATCTTCAAACAGGAAAGCTACCATCCGATGAGAAGGGATCAAGAGCCCTCCGAACCAAAGAAGCTATATTTTGTTTGGTCGATGGCCAGTTATACCGAAGGTCATTCCACGGCCCCTTGGCGAGATGCCTAGGCCCAGGAGAAACCAACTACGTTCTGAGGGAAGTTCACGAGGGGACTTGCGGAAACCATTCGGGAGCCGATTCATTGGTCCGCAAGCTGATCAGAGCGGGATACTATTAGAACGAGATGGAGGAAGACGTCAAAACCTTCGTTCGAAAATGTAACCAATGCCAAAGGCATGCCCCGTCAATACACAAACCCGGGGAAAAGCTTCATCCGGTCCTTTCCCCATGGCCATTCATGAAATAGGGCATGGATATAGTAGGGCCTTTGCCATAGGCCCCAGGTAAGACGAAATTTATTTTACTTATGACTGATTATTTCTCTAAATGGGTCGAAGCACAGGCACTCGAGAAACTTAGGGAAAAAGAGGTTATTGATTTCATTTACGACCCTATAATCTGTCGATTCGGGGTACCTGCGGAGATCTTATGTGATAACGGGAATCAATTCATAGGTAGTAAGGTCAGCAAGTTTTTCGAAGAATACAAACTCAAGAAGATCTTATCCACCCCGTATCACCCAAGTACGAATGGCCAGGTCGAGTCTACCAATAAAACTATATTGTAGAATTTAAAGAAAAGACTGGCCGGCTCGAAGCACTGATGGAAGGAGATTCTGCCCGAGGTTTTATGGGCCTACCGCACAACAGTAAGATCAAGCACTGGGGAGACTCCATTTTCCCTTGTATACGGAGTCGAGGCCCTGATACCCGTCGAAGTTGGTGAGCCAAGCTTGAGATTCCGATATCCCACTGAGAACTCGAACTATGAAGCAATGTCTGCTAATCTGAATCTCCAGGACGAAAGGAGGGAAGCTGCTCATAACTGGATAGCCGCACAAAAATAAAGGATGCAAAGATATTATAACCGGCGGACCAACCTCAGGCACTTTCAGATTAGGGACTAGGTACTGAGGAAGGTCACACTTCATACAAAGAACCCTCACGAAGGGAAATTATCCCCCAATTGGGAAGGACCATATCGAGTCACTGGAATAACCGGGAAAGGTTCTTATCAGCTCGAGAACAAGACGGACAGCAGTTGAGACACAATTGGAATGTATCACACCTAAAGCGATATTACTGTTAAAGGTACGAATAACTTTTCTTTTGTTTTTCTTCTCTATCGATCTAACCACGCAGAGATACAATCCGAAGGACACCGGAGCAGCACAACGGAAATTAGAAAGTCATAGACTTAGGACTGAAAGCACGTGCTGCACTCTTTTTCCTTTTGACCGTTTTGTCCCGAAGTGGGTTTTCGGCAAGGTTTTTAATAAGGCAGCGCTGAACAGCGTGCTACGCAAATAGAGCATACCGATCAAAGACCGGAGATCGGGGACTGCACATACCGGGCTAATAGTACCCGAGCTCTCATACCTCGGACTTGAGTACTAGGGGACTATTATACTAAGTTATAACTATGTTAAAGCCAAGGCTTGAACGATAGGATCAGATGTAAGGACAAAACAATTGATTGAATCGTGTCCAATTAGTTTGTTCTTGCCACGGCAACAATTGCGGATACATATCCGGCCGGATTTTCAATAGAAAATCTTACTTTGATCACAATGATCAAATGTTGCCAGATACTGAAAGGATATGGGTACGGTCTAGAAAACATACACAATGCTAAAAAGTTATGGCCTAAACGGTTAAAGACTACGGTCTATAAAACATGAATATTACGGTCTTAAAACATGAAAATATCGTGATCCGATCTGTCTTGCAATTTACAAATAAAGCAACGATTAAAGTCAACATGGACTAAAACCCGATCATGAGCCGTTACCACTTGAATTTTATCATGGCCGAAACAATAAGGCAAGCTAAAACGATGGCAAAAATCGAACAAACATTGAACCGATGAATACTTTGCAAAGAGCAACAAAAGGCGATGAATAGACCAAATGAAGATCTTATTTTCATTTATACATACACATAAGTGGATTTACAAAGGCTCGAATTAGCGGCCTTAAAACAAAAAGCAAAACCAACAACAACGGGGGAAAGAAGGGATGTAAGGCCTACGAGCCTAATCTTCACCCGATCCCTCCGTTTTTGTTAGGCCCCGTGTTTTCGTACAATTGGAAATCGAGAAATAATTATGACTAGGGTGTTAGAAGGATATAAATTAATTTGTGAGAATATGACTATGTGGGTTATGGAATCTTTTATGCTAAGACCTCGGGGAAGGCCGAGGGTAAATTTGGAATTTCGGAAATTAGTTTCGGGAATTACAAAACGGGACTTTTTAAGCATTGGGCCAAGAAACCAAAAAAAAATTAATTGGAAGCCCAAAGGAAAGAGAGGGGCCGGCCTTAGCTTGGCCCAACCCATTATGTTGGTGTCATGTGCATAGCACATGACACTTAAAGGATATATATCTATGTTACACTTGGAATTTATCATAAATCAACAAACATTTCAAGAGCACAAAGAGAGAGAGGGTTCGGCCGTGAGTAAGAGGGAGAGAAGGGAAAAAAAATTCCAAGCTTGTGTGTGATCCAAAAATCTTGGTTTCTACATATTTGTGAAGTACTCAAGACGCTCTCCGACGTGGTATAATTTGTTTGGCACGGGGACGACGTTTTCGACAAGTCGGGGTTTCAAGAAAAGGTGAGAATTCTTACCCTTTTATGTTATAGAATTGATGTGAATGTGTTAAGCATTAGAAGTAGATGGAGATCCCGTAATTTTAACGTAAATAGGAAGTCGTGGGTGTGTGTTTGTAGTGGGTTTGGCCGAGAGCCATAGAAGGAAAAATTGGTGTGAATTGATCTTGGTTAAGTTGGTCTAATGTGTTGTTGTGATCCTTATATCGTAAATGATTGATTGTTGAATTAAATTGGCGGTGGAAAACGAATTTGGATGTTATCGGAAAGTGTATATCCTTGGTATCTTTATGTATATCAATGTATATCTTGGGTGTTATAGACTTTAGATATGAATCTATATCGATGTTGATGAATTCGGAATGTAACGACGTGAGTTAGAATGTTCGTAGTGCATTTTAGATGTTTTGAAGAATTTGGGAAATAATGGATTTTTTTTTTATGCAATTTCGTGTATGGCATGGTTTGTAATTAGAATGTGATTGTATAAGTTTTAATGTGGGAATACATACAATTATGTAGAATTGGAGTTGTGAAAGTTTGAATGAAAAGTCGCCAACTTAAGGAATCATGTCAAACTTTGAAACTAGAATGGTGTTATTGTTGTTTGTTTTGGTTGTTGATGTGTGGGCTGTTGTAGCTGGTTAATTGGAGCCGAGCTACGCCTCGGGGATGTTAGATTTATAGGGGAAATGCTGCCGAAATTTCGGTAGGCAATTATGAAGTTAAAGGCATTTCAAAGCCTAAGGATCTCATTTGGTAACTTTGACCATTTGCAGATTTTTGACGAAACGGGACGAGACATTTGGAAGAGCTTACGACGTTTGTGAGGTATGTAAAGCTTCCCAATTCTTTATTTGGCATATCTTAGTGTGTTAGTTTAATGTGAGACCTTCCGGAGCATTTCTGCTCCTCGAAACCCGATCCACAGGAAAGTTACTATTCATTCAATTCGATTGAAGCCTAAAGGCTCCCTTTTGGCTAGAATGCCATTATTCGTCCGAAACCTATCGAAATGTGGTCGGGTAACCTGGGAATGATTATGTATGACCCTTGGCATATAACTGCTCATAAAAATATGTTCGCCACCTCATTTCGACTCGAGGTGGGTCCGCGACCCCAAAATGCCCGATTTGCCCTTCGGGCCATCTTTGACAATAAAGTTGTAAATACTACTTCGGATCCTTGGAACATCTTCCTACGGGGTAGGTTTGGACAATTCGATACGCTAACCTATGTTTTGAATTATATGGACCATTTTGGAAACGTTTTGTGAAATGAAATTTTATGTCAACTAAGTATTCGACTATTTTGTAATGCGATATGAATTATGAATTTACCTTGTTCTGAAACACTATTTTGAACGACGATTTGCATTTGTTTGCTCACGACTCCGCTCGTGCCATATTATGACTTCGTTCGCCGGTTCCCGGGCCGGTTTTGATTCGTGCGCTATATGATAAATTCGGCTGTATGCTGTGTTACGGTTCCCGAGGCTTCGCCATAGGGCCCGGTTCCGTTTGGAGTTATGCTGTGATATGGCTCGGGATGCGATACGCTCACCGATGATTATGATTATGTTCGGGGATGTACGGAGATTTGAAACCTTCTGGTGTTATGCTGTGTGTGGCGTCAGCGTTGGAGTGGCGACCACGTTCCTAAGCGTTTGCATGATTTCATTTGCATAGTATATACGTATATGATTTCGATACAGATTTTGACATACCAGTTTGTACCCCACTTTGACATTTGATTTGCTTTCGGTTTTGATCTATAATTCTGTACTCCGTGCTTTACATACTCAGTACATATTTCGTACTGACCCCCTTTCTTCGGGGGCTGCGTTTTATGCCCGCAGGTGCAGATATCGGTGATCCTCCGCAGTAGGCTTCACTTCTTGCTATTCCGGAGTACTCTTATCCGATCCGGAGTCCACTTTTGGTACAGACTCTTTTGTTTTGTATATATTTGGTATGTCTGACTATTTGGGTACGGCGGGGCCCTGTCTCGCCACATGTCTTTGTTTTGAGTTCGTAGAGGCCTGTAGTCATATATGTGGGGCGAGGGTCCTATGTGTTTATTGTCTGATTTTGCTTTCGGGTCTTAAAGCGGTCTGTTTGATATGATGGCCCCAAATGGCCCGTTTGTATATATTTGTATTTTGACCGGCGATGTCTATTCCGCCGCTTTGTTTGAGTTTGATTTGATATGACCGCTTAAGACATATTTTCGATATACATTATGTTTGATATAACTTCTTGAAAATTCTGAAATAAGTTTAGATTCGGAAATAAATATGCGATTTGGTCTGGGTACCCAGGTAGGGTGCCAGTCGCGGCCCACGGGGCTGGGTCGTGACAAAAGTGGTATCAGAGCAGTTTGTCCTCGGAATGTCTACAGGCCGTGTCTCGTAGAGTCTTGTTTATCGATGTGTTGTGCACCACGTCTATAAGCAGGAAGCTACAGGGCATTTAGGATGTTACTTTCTTTGTAATCTTAGATCGTGCGATAGAGCTGTGCTATTAGGATGATTTTGATCTGACTCGCCTTCGTGTTTGCAGTGATGCCTCCGAAGAAGGCAACGGCAGCCCAGAAGGGCAAGGCGAGGATTGGGGAGACCAGCCAGGCACAGCGAGCTACCCGGGCTCGTGTTTATGATTTGCCTGAGGATGTGCCACAGTCTGAGGGGTCTGCTACACCCCCACTAGTACAGCCTGGAGCAGGACCATCGGCAGCTCCAGAGGTCCGTGTACCCGCACCTGAGACTCCAGCTCCTCAGCCAGGGGCGGAGGACCGGACCCTGAGAGAGGCTGTGCAGTTGCTGACTACGTTGGTAGCAGGGCAGGCTCGCAGACGCGGGCGGAGGGATGATGATGATGATGACAGGCGGGACAGCCTGCGAGTTCGGGAGTTTCTGCTATGTGGCCCTCCAGAGTTCTTCGGGTCTAAGCCCGACGAGGACCCCCATGACTTTATTCGGGGGATGCGACGCTCGCTGGATTTGGTCAGGGCTTCTGAGACCGAGTCAGTTGAGCTGGCTTCACACAGGCTCCGAGATGTGGCTACTCATTGGTACGAGACTTGGGAACTGTCTAGGGGAGTGGGAGCCCCTCCAGCCACTTGGGATCAGTTTGTGACAGCATTCACCCGCCACTTTTTGCCACCAGAGTTACGGCGGGCACGGGCTGATCGGTTTTTACGTCTGCAGCAGAGGGGTCGGAGTGTTCGCGAGTATAGCCTTGAGTTTGATTCTCTGGCCCGATATGCACCGGCCGTGGTAGCAGATATGTCCGATCGGATGCACCGCTATGTTATGGGATTGGACCGGTATTTGGTAGACAGCTGTATGGCCGTATCACTGCAGGCAGACATGGATATTTCCCGGCTTCAGGCCTATGCGATGGGTATGGAGGACCGTCGCAGATCTGATCCTGCTGGCAGAGATAGAGACAGGAGGCCGCCCAAGAGGGCTAGATCCGCGGGTTATTCAGGGGATTCTAGAGGCGGACAGCCTCAGTAGCAGCAGCAGTCTGACAGATATTTTCCTTCTTCCGGCCGGGGTACTCAGTCAGGCAGCCGGAGATTCGACAGTACGGGACCGTCTGGGGCCGGTCAGAGCTCCAGAGTGGCAGATTCGCAGGTATCCAGGGGTCCCAGTCAGGCCAGACCACCTAGACCCCGTTGTCCACACTGCGGGAAGTCTCATCCCGGGGAGTGTTACCGAGCGACGGGAGCTTGTTTTACTTGTGGTGGTCAGGGCCACTTTATGAGAGACTGCCCATTGGCCAGTGGTTCGGGTAATGCGGCTCAGCAGACAGGGTCAGCCGCCGGTTCTTCCTCTGTTCCATCTGTTGCACGCCCTGGAGGGCGGGGTATTCCAGCACCGGCAGGGCGCGGTCGAGGCCGCGGTGGCGCTTCAGGTTCTAGCGGTCCCTCGAACCGCATATATGCTTTGGCCAGCCGCCAAGATCAGGAGGCTTCGCCAAACGTTGTCACAGGTACATTGCTGGTTTTCTCCAGATCTGTACATGCATTGATTGACCCTGGTTCTACTTTATCGTATATTTCCCCGCTCGTTGCTAGTAAAATTGGGATAGTGTCTGAGCCTATAGAACCGTTTGAGGTAGCTACGCCAGTTGGGGATTTTATTGTAGCGAGACAGATTTATAAGGATTGTTCTGTGACCATTTATGATCGTAGCACTAAGGCTGATTTGGTAGAGTTAGACATGCTCGAGTTTGATGTCATTATGGGCATGGACTGGTTGTCTTCCTGTTATGCTAATGTTGACTGCCAGAAAAAGGTAGTCCGTTTTCAGTTTCCAGGGGAACCAGTCATAGAGTGGTTCGGATCTACTGCATCGCCGAGGGGTAAGTTTATTTCATACCTCAAGGCTAAGAAGATGATCCAGAAGGGTTATATTTATCATTTGGTTCGTGTGCACGATACTGCCGCGGAGGTACCTACCCTTTAGTCTGTTCCGGTCGTCAGTGAGTTTCCAGATGTTTTTCCTGACGAGCTTCCTGGCCTTCCGCCTGAGCGGGAGATTGATTTCTCTATTGAGTTGATGCCGGATACGCAGCCTATATCTATTCCTCCCTATAGGATGGCACCAGCTGAGTTGAAGGAGTTGAAGGAGCAGCTGAAAGATTTGCTGGATAAGGGTTTTATCAGGCCCAGCACATCACCCTGGGGAGCGCCGGTATTGTTTGTTAGAAAGAAAGATGGGTCGTTGCGGATGTGTATTGACTACCGGCAGCTGAATAAGGTGACTATTAAGAATAAATATCCCCTTCCCCGGATTGATGACTTGTTTGATCAGCTGCAGGGTGCTAGACACTTCTCCAAGATAGATCTGCGCTCAGGCTATCACCAGGTGCGAGTACGGGAGTCTGATATCCCGAAGACTGCTTTCAGGACCCGGTACGGGCATTATGAGTTCAGAGTTATGTCTTTCGGGCTGACTAATGCTCCAGCGGTGTTTATGGATCTGATGAACCGGGTATTTCGGCCTTTTCTGGATATGTTTGTTATTGTATTTATTGATGATATCCTGATTTACTCGCGATCAGCCGAGGAGCATTCAGATCATTTGAGGACGGTACTTGGCATCCTCCGTCAGCAGAAGTTATATGCTAAATTCTCTAAGTGTGAGTTCTGGTTGACTTCTGTGGCATTCTTGGACCATATTGTCGGCGCAGATGGTATTCGGGTTGACACGCAGAAGATTGAGGCTGTGCAGAATTGGCCCAGGCCTACTACACCGACAGAGGTGCGTAGTTTTCTTGGATTGGCTGGGTATTACCGCAGGTTCGTGGAGGATTTCTCTTCTATTTCAGCACCACTGACGAGGCTTACCCAGAAAGCAGCAAAATTCCAGTGGACATATGCTTGCGAGCGCAGCTTTCAGATGCTGAAGGAGAGATTGATTACAGCACCAGTTTTGGCTCTTCCAGAGGGAGCTGACGGGTATGTTGTCTATTGTGACGCCTCTGGTATTGGGATAGGATGTGTATTGATGCAGCACGGTCGAGTCATAGCCTATGCTTCCCGGCAGCTCAGACCGCACGAGAAAAACTATCCCACTCATGATCTTGAGTTGGCCGCGGTGATTCATGCTCTGAAGATTTGGCGGCATTATTTATATGGGGTCCATGTTGATATCTATACGGACCATAAAAGTCTCCAGTATATTTTCAGACAGAAGGAACTAAATTTGCGGCAGCGGAGATGGCTTGAGTTACTAAAGGACTACGACGTTGATATTTTGTACCATCCGGGGAAAGCCAACGTGGTAGCTGATGCGCTTAGCCGCAAGTCCGTGGGCAGTCTGGCTGATGTTCCACCTGATAAGAGAGATTTGGTTCGTGATATTCATCAGCTGGCCAGCCTCGGAGTTCGTTTGGTGGATTCTGGAGATTCTGGGATTTCTGTTCGTCCAGTTGCTGAGTCATCTATTATTCAGGAGGTAAAGCAGCGCCAGTTTGAGGATCCTCTTTTGATTCAGTACCGAGATGCGGCCCTTAATAGGACAAAGACCCAGTTTGAGATCTCGCCTGAAGGGGTACTATTGTATGACGGCAGATTCTGTGTACCGGACGTTGCGGGCTTACGACGGCAGATTATGGGCGAGGCACATTGTGCCCGGTATTCTGTTCATCCTGGTTCCACTAAGATGTATCGGGATCTTCGGTGTTTGTATTGGTGGGACGGCATGAAGAAAGACATTGCTGAATTTGTTAGTCAATGCCCGAACTGTCAGCAAGTCAAGGTTGAACATCAGAAGCCCAGTGGGTTGCTACAGGAGATGGAGATTCCAGCCTGGAAATGGGAGATGATTAATATGGACTTCATTGTTGGGTTGCCGCGTACTCTACGCAGGTATGACTCCATTTGGGTTATTGTGGACAGGCTGACGAAATCAGCCCATTTCCTTCCGGTCCGGACTACATATTCGGCTGAGGATTATGCCAGATTATATATCAGAGAGATAGTCAGACTTCACGGGGTCCCTGTATCTATTATTACCGACCGAGGTGCTCAGTTCACAGCTAATTTCTGGAGGTCATTTCAGGAGGGATTAGGGACCCAGGTGACCCTCAGTACAGCTTTCCATCCTCAGACCGACGGGCAAGCCGAGCGCACTATTCAGACGCTCGAGGATATGTTACGGGCCTGCGTTATTGACTTCAGGGGCAGCTGGGATGATCATTTGCCGCTTATAGAGTTTGCCTACAATAACAGTTATCACTCCAGCATTCAGATGGCCCCGTATGAGGCCCTTTATGGCAGGAGGTGCAGATCTCCTATTGGCTGGTTTGACGTGGGCGAGACCAAGTTGATTGGGCCAGATGTGATCCAGGAGGCTGTAGATAAGGTAAAGCTTATTCGGGATCGACTGTTAGCCGCTCAGAGTCGACAGAAAGCTTATGCTGATAAACGGCGTCGACCGTTGGAGTTTCAGATTGGTGACTGGGTATTCCTGAAGGTGTCGCCTATGAAGGGCGTTATGAGATTTGGCAGGAAGGGCAAGCTGAGTCCGCGGTACATCGGGCCATACCAGATTGTTCGGAGGATAGGCGCAGTCGCCTACGAGCTAGACTTGCCATCCGATTTGGAGTCCGTGCACCCGGTGTTTCATGTGTCTATGTTGCGGAAATGTATTGGTGACCCTTCCAGGATATTCCCAGTAGATGATCTCCAGGTGACGGAGCAGTTATCTTATGACGAGCAGCCGGTATCTATTCTGGATCGTCAGGTGAGGAGATTGCGCACTAAGGAAGTGCCTTCGGTTAAGGTTCTATGGCGAAATAACAACCGGGAAGAGATGACTTGGGAGGCGGAGGATGAGATGAAGAAGAGATTCCCCCATTTATTCCCTACGCCTCCTGTAATCTAGACTTTTGTATTTGTTGTACCAATGAACGGACGGACCATGTGTGTTATTTATATAAAAATGGTTTTCCCGTTATGCTTGTGAGCCTTCATAAGATTTGTTTAACATTCGGGGACGAATGTTCTTAAGGGGGGGAGAATGTTAGGCCCCGTGTTTTCGTACAATTGGAAATCGAGAAATAATTATGACTAGGGTGTTAGAAGGATATAAATTAATTTGTGAGAATATGACTATGTGGGTTATGGAATCTTTTATGCTAAGACCTCGGGGAAGGCCGAGGGTAAATTTGGAATTTCGGAAATTAGTTTCGGGAATTACAAAACGGGACTTTTTAAGCATTGGGCCAAGAAACCAAAAAACAATTAATTGGAAGCCCAAAGGAAAGAGAGGGGCCGGCCTTAGCTTGGCCCAACCCATTATGTTGGTGTCATGTGCATAGCACATGACACTTAAAGGATATATATCTATGTTACACTTGGAATTTATCATAAATCAACAAACATTTCAAGAGCACAAAGAGAGAGAGGGTTCGGCCGTGAGTAAGAGGGAGAGAAGGGAAAAAAAATTCCAAGCTTGTGTGTGATCCAAAAATCTTGGTTTCTACATATTTGTGAAGTACTCAAGACGCTCTCCGACGTGGTATAATTTGTTTGGCACGGGGACGACGTTTTCGACAAGTCGGGGTTTCAAGAAAAGGTGAGAATTCTTACCCTTTTATGTTATAGAATTGATGTGAATGTGTTAAGCATTAGAAGTAGATGGAGATCCCGTAATTTTAACGTAAATAGGAAGTCGTGGGTGTGTGTTTGTAGTGGGTTTGGCCGAGAGCCATAGAAGGAAAAATTGGTGTGAATTGATCTTGGTTAAGTTGGTCTAATGTGTTGTTGTGATCCTTATATCGTAAATGATTGATTGTTGAATTAAATTGGCGGTGGAAAACGAATTTGGATGTTATCGGAAAGTGTATATCCTTGGTATCTTTATGTATATCAATGTATATCTTGGGTGTTATAGACTTTAGATATGAATCTATATCGATGTTGATGAATTCGGAATGTAACGACGTGAGTTAGAATGTTCGTAGTGCATTTTAGATGTTTTGAAGAATTTGGGAAATAATGGATTTTTTTTTTTATGCAATTTCGTGTATGGCATGGTTTGTAATTAGAATGTGATTGTATAAGTTTTAATGTGGGAATACATACAATTATGTAGAATTGGAGTTGTGAAAGTTTGAATGAAAAGTCGCCAACTTAAGGAATCATGTCAAACTTTGAAACTAGAATGGTGTTATTGTTGTTTGTTTTGGTTGTTGATGTGTGGGCTGTTGTAGCTGGTTAATTGGAGCCGAGCTACGCCTCGGGGATGTTAGATTTATAGGGGAAATGCTGCCGAAATTTCGGTAGGCAATTATGAAGTTAAAGGCATTTCAAAGCCTAAGGATCTCATTTGGTAACTTTGACCATTTGCAGATTTTTGACGAAACGGGACGAGACATTTGGAAGAGCTTACGACGTTTGTGAGGTATGTAAAGCTTCCCAATTCTTTATTTGGCATATCTTAGTGTGTTAGTTGAATGTGAGACCTTCCGGAGCATTTCTGCTCCTCGAAACCCGATCCACAGGAAAGTTACTATTCATTCAATTCGATTGAAGCCTAAAGGCTCCCTTTTGGCTAGAATGCCATTATTCGTCCGAAACCTATCGAAATGTGGTCGGGTAACCTGGGAATGATTATGTATGACCCTTGGCATATAACTGCTCATAAAAATATGTTCGCCACCTCATTTCGACTCGAGGTGGGTCCGCGACCCCAAAATGCCCGATTTGCCCTTCGGGCCATCTTTGATAATAAAGTTGTAAATACTACTTCGGATCCTTGGAACATCTTCCTACGGGGTAGGTTTGGACAATTCGATACGCTAACCTATGTTTTGAATTATATGGACCATTTTGGAAACGTTTTGTGAAATGAAATTTTATGTCAACTAAGTATTCGACTATTTTGTAATGCGATATGAATTATGAATTTACCTTGTTCTGAAACACTATTTTGAACGACGATTTGCATTTGTTTGCTCACGACTCCGCTCGTGCCATATTATGACTTCGTTCGCCGGTTCCCGGGCCGGTTTTGATTCGTGCGTTATATGATAAATTCGGCTGTATGCTGTGTTACGGTTCCCGAGGCTTCGCCATAGGGCCCGGTTCCGTTTGGAGTTATGCTGTGATATGGCTCGGGATGCGATACGCTCACCGATGATTATGATTATGTTCGGGGATGTACGGAGATTTGAAACCTTCTGGTGTTATGCTGTGTGTGGCGTCAGCGTTGGAGTGGCGACCACGTTCCTAAGCGTTTGCATGATTTCATTTGCATAGTATATACGTATATGATTTCGATATAGATTTTGACATACCAGTTTGTACCCCACTTTGACATTTGATTTGCTTTCGGTTTTGATCTATAATTCTGTACTCCGTGCTTTACATACTCAGTACATATTTCGTACTGACCCCCTTTCTTCGGGGGCTGCGTTTTATGCCCGCAGGTGCAGATATCGGTGATCCTCCGCAGTAGGCTTCACTTCTTGCTATTCCGGAGTACTCTTATCCGATCCGGAGTCCACTTTTGGTACAGACTCTTTTGTTTTGTATATATTTGGTATGTCTGACTATTTGGGTACGGCGGGGCCCTGTCTCGCCACATGTCTTTGTTTTGAGTTCGTAGAGGCCTGTAGTCATATATGTGGGGCGAGGGTCCTATGTGTTTATTGTCTGATTTTGCTTTCGGGTCTTAAAGCGGTCTGTTTGATATGATGGCCCCAAATGGCCCGTTTGTATATATTTGTATTTTGACCGGCGATGTCTATTCCGCCGCTTTGTTTGAGTTTGATTTGATATGACCGCTTAAGACATATTTTCGATATACATTATGTTTGATATAACTTCTTGAAAATTCTGAAATAAGTTTAGATTCGGAAATAAATATGCGATTTGGTCTGGGTACCCAGGTAGGGTGCCAGTCGCGGCCCACGGGGCTGGGTCATGACAAAAGTGGTATCAGAGCAGTTTGTCCTCGGAATGTCTTCAGTTTTTTCCCTGGCTGACGCAAGGTCGATATTCGATTCCTCAGGGTCGAATGTAGCCGTTGCTTCCCCTTCGAGCTTCTTGGCCTCCTCGATCAAATCTGACAAGTCCACTCCGGTGGCTTGAACTTCTTCGAGGGTTTTCCTTCGGGATAAGCACCGCACGTACTCAGCTTGTAGATTACTTCTTTCTCGACAGCAGTAACGTTGGCCTTACACTGCTCTAACATATCATCATAACTCGAGATCTGGCAAAGAGCCTTTCCATGTTCAGCTTGTAGATCGGTGATGACCCGGTTCAGTCAATCCCGTTCGGCTTCGGCCGCAGCAAGCGATGAGCTAAGTCCGTTTAATTGTTCCACCGACGCCTGAAGCTGCTGTTATGTCCCGTATTTTCGTATAACGGGAAATCAAGAAATAAATAAGACTTGTGTGTGTTGAGGAAATAATTTGATTCAAGTTGCTATGCTCATGTTGATTATGAAATCATTGATGTCAAGACCTCGGGGAAGGCCGAGGGTAAATTTGGAATTTTAGAAATTAGTTTCGGGAATTACAAAACGGGACATTTCACGAATTGGGCCAAGTTTGGACAACAAGGAATTAGGCCCAAGTCTTTGGGGGTGGCCGGCCCCTAGGGAGGCCCAAACCCAATTTTAAAGGTCATGTGCTATGCACATGACCTCTACATATGGATATATATCAATTCTCCCCTTGGACTTAGCAAGAAAAATCACAATTCAACTTGACTCCAACCAAAACCCCTCTCGGCCGTGTAGAGAAAAAGGAAAAAAAAAATTCCCAAGCCTTGTGCTTGCTCTAAAAATCTTGAGTTTTACATAGTTGTGGAGTACTCAAGACGCTCTCCGACGTGATACAAGTAGTTTGGAGAAAGAGCGACGTTTGCGACAAGTCGGAAATTCAAGAAAAAGGTAAGATTTTTATGTTTTAATGTTATGAAATGGATATATATGTGTTAGTGATTGGATTAGTGTGAAGATTGTGGGATGAGGTTGTGTTTGTGCATGGTGTGTGTGTGTAAAAAGGGTGTGTTTGGCCGTGAGTTCCATGTGGTGCAAGCCATAAGAATTTTATCTTGTTTAGTTTGAATAATGTGTTGTTGTGATCTTTATGTCGTAAAGGATCGATTAAAGAATTGAGTTGGTGCTAGCAAATAATTTCGGACGTTATCGGAAAGCGTATACATTTGGTATATTTGTGTATATCATAGTATATTTATGACACTAAAGACCTTAAATAAGAATTATGGTTGATGATAACGAATTTGGAACGAAACGACGCAAGTTAGAACATTCGTCGTAACTTTTGGTGTTTTGAATGAAAATTGGAAAGTAGTGAACTTTGGGGATGTTTGTATGTGGTTTGGAACTTGTATGTAGTGTGTTTGAATAATTGGGAATGAGTGAATGAATGGACTAAGGTGGAAATAGATTTGGAATTTTGAAGTTGAATCAAGAATTTGCCAACTTATGTATTAAAGTGAAATTTTGAAGTTAATGTAGTATGATTGTGGGTTGTATGGTTTAATGATGTTTGGGCTGTTGTTGTCGTTGTATTTTGAGCCGAGCTAAGTCTCGGGGGTGTTAGATTTATAGGGGAAGTGCTGCCGAAATTTCGGTAGCCAAATTTAGCCCAAAGACTAAAATGTTAATTCTCATGAATAGTAACTGGTAAAGGTGACCATTTGCAGTTTCTGGACGAAACGGGAATTGCGATTTGAGGAGCGTAAGGCGCCAACCAGGTATGTAAAGCCTACCTATCATTCTTTTGGCATGTCCTAGTCATACTAGGTTAATATCGGAATCTCGGGGGTAACTCTGCTCTTGGAAATTTAGGTTCAAGTTTGGGTACTATTCATCCAGCGCAATTGAACCCTTTTGTTGCATTTGGTCCAAAGAATGTTCGAATCGTCATAACTTTTGTTGTTGTGTCCGAAACTCTCCGAAACTTTCGTAGATGGCTCTAGGGAGCCTAAAGTCTGTGATTTGCGTCCGCCGCCTCAATTTGACTCGAGGTGGGCCCGCGAGCCCCAAGGCTCCCCTTATTCGGTTTGTTTGGTTCGTTTGCGTCCGCTATGATCAGCGATCGTTTGTTTATGACCCAATGCTGCGTTTGAAACTTCCTATGCCATTAGTGAACGTTTTGTACTTTGAATAATGTGAGGTTTTCGGAACATGACCTATAAACAGTTTTCTCTAAAGATTTGGCAGTTGGAACTTCGTACCTTTTACCCGCAAATTTTGCTTAACCTGATTCCTACTCCGAGCCTTCTGGCGTCGGTATATACCTATATGTAAACTATATGTTGAGTCCGGTAAATTATTTTTGATATGCATATGGTTTCTGCACTACTCTGTTCGTGCTGTCTGCTATGATTTCGTTCGTCGGTACCCGGGCCGACTTTGTGATCGTGCGCGCCATAACATATTCGGGAGTCATGATGTGTTACGGTTTCCGAGGCCTCGCCATAGGGCCGGTTACCATTTATGGAGTTATGATGTGATATGGCATATGATATGTTCTGATGATGTGATGTGTGTGTGATATGATGTGTCTGGAGACTGTACGGAGATTTGAAAACTTCTGGAGTTATGATGTGTTGTGGCACCAGCGTCGGGGGGTGACCACGTTCCTAAACCCTATACATGATTTGATTGCATTTGTACGTTCGCCTCCCGCACAGGTTTGCTTTGTTTACGTTGACGGTGTGTTTGTTCTTTCTGACTCCAGCTGTGTTGTGATTTCTGTACCTTCTGACATACTCAGTACTTCTCCCGTACTGACCCCCGTTTCTTCGGGGGCTGTGTTTCATGCCCGCAGGTACAGAAGTTCGTTTGGGTGGTCCTCCAGTTTAGGCTACTCATTCTGCTGTGTTGGAGAGCTCCCCTTGATTCGGAGCCTACTTTTGGTACATATCTTCTGTTGTATGTGTGTGTTCGGTACATTTGTGGATGTGTGGGTACGGCGGGGCCCTGTCCCGTCATATGTTCATATGTTCTGTTTTGTTTAGAGGCCTGTAGTCAGATTTGTGGGTCGTGGGTCCGGTGTGTTTGCATGTGAGTCTGTTTTGCGTTCTTAAGCGGCCCGTACGCTGCTATGGCCAAGTCGGCCTCTGAGTTTGTATGTATGTGTATGTACTTGGGGGCGATGTGCATTCCGCCACCCTTCTGATGTGTGTGTGTGAAATTTGGCGATGTATATTCCGCCTCCTTTCTGATTTGTGTTTTGTCTGATCTGTACGGGCGACTGCTTAGGATAAGTGTTCGGTAGATGTCTGATTACGATGTTGAGTTCGAATAACGTACGTGAGTTTGGGCGAGTCTGATTACGATGATCTGGGTGTGAGTTCGTTTGGGGTGTCCCAGAAGGGCACCAGTCGCGGCCCACGGGGCTGGGTCGTGACAGCTGCTCCTTCAGAACATCATGTTTTCCACAGCACCGATGGTCGTTTCTTGGAGGGCATTAAGCTCGGGCTTGATCCCATGAAGATCTGCCCGAAGTTGATCAATCTGGCTAACATATGCCCGGGCCTGAGAAAGAAGGGCATTAGCATCGGCTATTGAAGATTTATTGAAAACTTCGAAATCCCTTACCTTCTCTGCCAACTGGTCACGTTCCCGCTTAGCCTCGGCAGATTCGTTTCGAGCCGCTACTAAATCCGACTTAAGGATAGAAAGGTCAGGAAGAGACGAGATACATTGCAACTTCTGCTCATACCTGAATCTTGCTTTTGAGCTCCTCCTTGAGCCGGCCCACTTCGTGCGTGAGCTGGTGGAAGCTTGCATAATGAAGCACGGAGGCCTATAAAGGAAAGAGGAACGGTTGTTAAAATGAGGCATGAAATTAAAGCTAAGTGAAAAAGGTGTAAGAACGAGACTTACCCGGTTCAGTGCCTGCTGAGCCTCGTTGAAAAAGCATGATTCGCTGACTTCAACCATTTTCTTACGATCCTCTTGGGACACCAAAGGGTACAAATAACTGGCCACCCCGACCGGCCCCGATAATATGTTCATATCGGCCGGCACCTTGAAAGTTATTAGCCTCTTCCGATTCGGGTCAGTACTAGGGGCAAGAAATAATTTCTCCAACCTAGGACCGGAATTAACCCCGAAACGGTTGGCCACGGGGATGGACAAATTGTCACGACCCGACTTAGGGGCCGTGACAAGTACCCGATACTTGTACCGAGCACCCCTTACTTATCATCTTACCTGTACCTGTTAGCAAGCCGTATGAATAGTGACATTTTTTTTTTCTTTTTGAACTGAGCATTAACATTAGCAGCGTCATTATGAACATAGACTAGTAAGCTTCGCTATTACTTCATACAGTAGCATTAAGATGCCAAATTACCACATATCTAACTATACATAACTGACGGTGCATATCTGTCTACGCGCCTCTAGACATAGTACACTTATACATAGAAAGGGCCGAGTACTATCGTGCCCGAGATTATATATACACAAAATAGTACCACTGCAATAAGGCTCCGGAACGACTGGAGCGTTGTAGAGTACTGCTGGCAGAGCTCCTAAGGATCAAGTCCACCTGTCTGCAGACCTGCGCGGCATGGAACGCAACGTCCACAAGAAGGGACGTCAGTACGAATGGTGTACCGAGTATGTAAGGCATGGAAAATAATACAAGCAGTAACATAGAGTACGATTAATAATATCATGGAGTCACATGGCATATAACGAGGCGAGAAAGTAACCTATGCATAGGAAGGCCCCTTTTCAGGCCGGCTGTCATGTAGGCTTGTCCTTTCGTCTTTGAAACGTTTCTTTTCATAAGCATAGGAATTAACATTTATATATTACTTATTCTCGTGTACAGAAAACAGTACATTTCAGTGAACGGTATCTTTTATTCACATTTACAGACGCCGAATACATCGGCTCTCCCAAGCCCCCTCCCCAACGGTGTCCCAACACATTACATCATATATATATAGGTAGCATAAATTATATATATATATATATATATATATATATATATATATATATATATATATATATATATATATATATATACAGACGCCACGTACGGCTCTCCCATATCCCGCGTCCGGGCATCCCGCGACCAGGATGGAATCCAGCTGAATCAGGTGGTGATATAACAGTGACCCTTCCCATTTCCCCCATGTATCCTTTCCCCCCCAACCCAGGTTCATATACATAGCTTGCATACATATACATGTCTTATATACATTTACTTATCTTATATACATATGTATCTTTTATATACTTATACATATCTTATATACATATACATGTTTTCTATATGTATATATCCTATAAGCACACAAGGGAGCCCAAGGAAAAATCATATAGCCATCGGAGCGGCGTAAGGCCGGTGACCTCCGATTACATTATGGAATACTCGTGATCTCTCTTGTCTCACCTCGAAGGGACGAATATTTTAAGGTGAGATGGTCAACGGAGAATAGTATTAAAGTAAACGTAGAATGAAATTGTGGGCATCATAGGTGATATTTCATAGACTTTGAAATCTTTAGAAAATAAAGTCATAGCTAGGAAATATAAACAAGATTCAAAAATTAATTTATCATTTTCATATTTACATAAGATACTTAGCTTAGTTATCTTGGTCATAGAGTCGTTCCGGTAGTGCGTATCATAGGCATATCCTCTTATCTAACGTCATTGTTATCATTACCGTCATGGAAGGGTCCTCGTTGGAGGAGTCATAGTACTTATCATTTGGTAACGAAATCGGGATCAAAAGTTCCCTTTGGATTCACTTCTAATAAGTCAAGCAACACTGTAAGGAAAAATCCGAGAGTAGCGGGCCCACCTCGGGCCGGATGGGGTGGCGTATGTTATTTACATATATTACGTGTCATGTCATTACTTGTGAGGGTTCTAGGGTAATCGGGTCCCACTCGTGCAAGTTCTAAGGGTTTAAGAGGTCTTTCCATCATTTGCACACTTTCTAGTTCAATTCTATTGAACAAAAAGTGGAAAACTTTAGGTGCGGATTCCGGGGACTAGGGTTGTCCCCGAGGCTCGTACCCGACTTATTACAGCTAAGACATGCCATATAAAGAAGAGTGAAGCCTTACATACCTCTTTCCGCTCCTTTTGTTATTCCAAATTCATGTCGCAATCTCATCAAAATCTGCAAATTGGTCATGTTTACCAAAACTCCTATTAGGATTCTTAGAGTTAGAATCTTAAGGAAACACTTGGCTACCGAAATTTCGGCAGCACTTCCCCTATAAATACTCCATCCCACCAAGTTCAACTTGGCTAATTTCAATCAACAACAACCCGGGAATTCAAACCCGGCCAAATTATCAACCACAACTCCAATAACAACAACACTAACAACTTCTACATTCAATCAACTTACTACTCCTTCTAAAAACTTTCTAACTTTAATGAAAACAATAGCAACCTCATAATCTATGTTCCAACAACATCATACTAGCCACATTACCTTCCACACATGCAAGAACATTACATTCCATTCATATAACTTCTAAAACAAGTCTCCACTACTACAACTTCACTAAGGGCCTTAGACATTCATTAGCAACATAGAGTCCACAACATAACAACAAGCAAAATATTAAATAAAATTGACTTATTCTCTTCCATCTTTCACCATAACCACACGGCCAACACCAACATACACACTACAACCTCTCAAAATTCATTCAACTTCCATTATCAATATAGTATTTATAACAACAACAACCAAACACTAAACAAAATAATTGAAACATGATTCCTACACATATATATATATACACGGCCACATACCAATTTCCTCTTCTTCATGAATTTCATCCATTTTATCATACTACAACACATATAAACCATGTATAACACATAAAACAAGACTAGAATTTACCTTTCTTCTTCAACTTCTCACTTGACTACAACTTGGCAACTTGTATGATTTTGAATCTTTTTTTGCTCCAACAACAACTCCACCTTATTAAGCACCCTTTACTTGGTAGGGATTGATTTTTGAAGAATTTTTATCAATTTTTCTCATGGACTTTCTCTATGGCCGAAATGGCCCTTCCAATTTTCTCCTTCTTTCTTTTCTTCTTCTTTCTTGAAACTCTAGAGAGTTCAATGGATAAGATGACTACTAAGTCATCTTTTATTTTAAAATTAGCCCCCATATGGGCCTAACCCATACCATGGCCGGTTGGGCCTCACAAATTTGGGCCTTATTATTATTATTATTATTTTGTTTTGGGCCAACTCGGTTTGGTCCCGAGTTGGGCCTAGCCCACTGACCTATCGACCTTAAAACGTTCATATCTCCTTGTACCGACGTCACCTGGGGACCCACGACCTATGGTTGGAAAGCTAATTCAATTATCTACAACTTCTATTTCTTGGTACTTTTCCAAAGTCCAAACTTATAATACCGTTTTTGCCCCTTGAAGTCAGATCGCCCGAAAACGTTTTCTTAAAAATATTCGTTTGGAGGACTTCCACTTTGATTTGGCCCAAGGGTCCTTCTTGAGTTGTGTTTAACTTCTCATATGTGATTCATATGAATTTTCAGATGTCCCAAAAAAAAATCTCGATGTGTGGGCCCCACCTCAACAATTAATCTGACGCTCAAAAATACGGGATATAACACAAATGCTCAAAACCCAACATACCCGGAGCGGGTATTTCATAACCCTCACGACCGACTGCCCCTTCATATATATATATATATATATATATATATATTGGTCATCTTGCCTTTGACTTTTTCAACATCGGCGGGAATATCCACCAATGAGGGCGGAGAGTCCTGTATACAAATTATCATTTCAGACGAGGCCACAGCTTGTATCGAAAGGACAGAACCAATATCATACAAAGGCGGAATGTTAGGTACCTTTGAGCCTGGTACCGATGAAGCTGCCTTCGATCCAGCAGCTGCGGCGGGCAGCCTTTCTAAACTTCGAGTAGGAGTATGCTCTGTCATAGGGTCTATAAATGCCTAGACCTTCGACCTGATGCTCCCTAGGACTGTCGGCCTTGGGACATCCCTCGAACCTGCCAGAACATGACCTGAGCTTTCCACCAATGGTGGAATAATCGCCGCAGAACCGGTCAGATCTTTCTCAAGGAGCTCGTCAACAAGATGATGCCCGCCTAACGCCTGGTCATCATCATCAGAATGATACGATAGTTGACCGATAACCTCGGCATCCAGAGCACAGGCCGAGGCATCTTCCGAGGAGGTCTCTCTGATAGTGTGCCTCGATCTTTTCCTGGCCTGGGACGAACCTCGAGACGATTCGGAGGATCGTCTTTTCCTCCTTTCTGCTTTGTCTCCCTGATCAGGAGCTTCGCTAGCTTTCTCGTCGGCCGAGGCCTCAGCAGCTTCCTGGCCTCGAATTCTGGTGGCCTTTGACAGACCTGTGAAGCGAAACGAAGGACATTCCTTACTTATTTAACATAGCGTAGCACGTAGGGAAGACGGGACAACGCTTTAAGAGAAAAACTTACCGTGTGTTCCGGCCTCCCACCGGGACCGGGACAAACGTCTCCAGGTACGGTCGGCATAAGTAAGTTGGGAATAGATTTTCCCGATCCACTGATCAAGGTTAGGAACCGCACCGAGGGTTCGGGTAAGCGCTATATACACACGAGCAAATAAAAGATTCAGTGTAAGTACAGGCATATGGTCATATCGCACCAAAATAAAGTTACTTACGGTTCGGGTTCCATCTCTCGGGAAACGGTAACTTGTCGGCGGGAATCAGATCCATTATCCTGATTCGGACAAACCTGCCCTGCCAGCCTCGGTCTCTATCTTCGTCCAGACCGGAGAAGGGCGCCTTTCCGGCTCGTTTTGAGAGTTTAATCATGCCCCCTCTGAAGACACGGGGACTATATAGCTGTAGTAGATGGTGCACCGTGAATGGAGCATTCACGTTTGAAGTTAAATAACGGAGGAGCACAACGATCCTCTGATACGCTCAAATTACACCTATTAATGGTATAACGCGGACGTTGTCAAATATAGTAACCCAACAAGGTTGGGGTCGAATCCCACAGAGAACAATATGTAGGCAATTTAAGCAGATTAGGAATTATCACTAACAATAGCTAGACCGAACGCATCAATGGTGGTTTTTTATAAGGTTTTGATAAAATACGGAAATATAACTTCTAATCTAGAAAGCAAGTAAATTGATCAATGACAACAAGAATGGAATAAAGGAAACTACTTCTCAAGTAACGATCCAATATATTTCACGAATTATAAATAATAGCAAGTTTATATTATTTAGCCTCGGATAATGACTCTAAATTAACTTCTCCCGAAGGTTAACTAGACTACCCAATTGAAGATCCCTCAAGCAATTAGGAGCATTAAGAACACCCGAATATGGCTACAAGTGGTATCGCCTATTCCTAGGTCAATTTCCATTAGATGAGGGTTAACACCCCAAATTCATGTTAATTATTCTATCTCAATCCCGTTTTTCCTCTTCCGAGTTTCAAACAAAATAAATGGGTGAGTCCTAGGGTTAGCTACTCCTTTGAGAAACGTTGAAGAACAAGAATAATTAAAATAACAAGAACTTACTTGAATATAAATAATGTCGATGAATAAATAAGCACAACAAGAGTATCAATCTTAATTGTCACCAAGAAATTCCCATAAACAAGGTTTGAATAAAAGAAAGAAAATATACGTAGGAACCCTAGCCTCCAAACTTGTGTTTTATGCCAAAGATAATTTTACAATGCTCTCAAATGGCTTTTTAAAAGAACTGGAATAGCAAAAATCGTCAAAATCCAAGTTCTGTCCGGACTGGGCCAAAAATCCTTCAACGCGAACGCGCCACCTAGATGCGCGAACGCGCCAAGATGACGTCAGCTTCATTCTGTTACTTCAACGCGAACACGTGACCTTATAGCGCGAATGCGTAGAGCCACTCCCGCGCGTGGGCGCGAATGCGTGGATTACCTGCGCGAACGCGCAGAGTAATTTTCCACTAAAATTTCCAGAACCTCCAGTTGCGTTCAGTGATCACTCTTTTTCCTCTTTTTCGCTTGTTTTTCCACACTTAGGCTCTAGGGACCTCGTATTACCTGAAACATAATAAAAACCACGTAAAATCACATAGACTTGCTTAAAAACAAGTAAAACTTATAGCCAAAAAGCATCGATTGTGGTGTAAAATCATGCCACATCATCCTCCAAAATGACGGATGAATTTGGTCGAGGGTAATCTTATACCGTTTGCAGAAATCCACTACCACGGGATCGAGTGTGCTAAATGTGAAAACATAGGTATAAACACTTAAATACCCTTTCACGTAGGTCGTTATGGCTTCATCCTGGTCGAGAATAACGACCTCCTTACCCTTCCACTCACAATCGACCTTGACCTGCTCGAGTTTACTCTGGGGTATCGTGCACAAATAGGCCGATATTTTGACACCTCAATCCCATTGTTGAGAAGGTTTCTCGACCTTGAAATCCCAGATGGTTGAGCAATCTTGAGGAATGAAGTCAGTCAGTACTGGCTCCGGTTTTAGAGCCGAGGAGGTCTCACCGGTTTTAGCCTTTTAAGATTTGATCGCTATTTCAGAAGTATGAAGATAAGAAGGTTTGAATGAAGGTTTGAAGATTGAGTAGGAGACTAATAAGGAGATATGAAGATATGAAGGTTTGAAGCTATGAGGATCAACACGCATGAAGGTAAAACTCTCTTTGGTAAAAGTCAGAAAGTGAAAAATGAAAGGGAAAGCTTGCTTTTATAGAGTTGGGCCGAAGACGGTTTGCCTTCCATAACCGTCTTCAGAACCAACGGGGTCTTGACATGTGCCGATGCCAGACGGATGTGACCTTGATCTTATCCAACCATGGGGAGCGTACGCTAGAAGGAACCGGGACGATCGCTTGATCAACAGATCGTATTTAAGCAGGTTGACCTTCCGATGAGACCTAGGTCGGGTTCTCACACGAATACCACTATGATTAAGTAAAGCTTTCGTATCGGTCGCAAAAGGTGTGGTCTCGAACCTATTACGGTCGAGTTTTGAATAAAATGTTCGAATATGGAAGCCGGTAGCAAAACATTTTGATTTTTTGTGAATTATAGAACAATAGATTATTGATCGAATATTGCAAGGACATATACAAAGATTCAGGTATAAACAATGCTCAATCAAGTCCAACAAAAACAAATTCGCAAAGTCCAATTAAAAGTTGTTCCATTCCACAAAATTTCGACTATGCCGGATACATCAGTATAACAGGAAAAATGGGAGAAGCCCTACTCTACTGTTACTAATTGGAAAACGAAAGTAAAACAGCAACACCCTTAACCGACCTAACGAGTCGAAGGTTGAGATCTTTATCCTATTCCATGGGATGCGGCGATGACGCATGATACCGATTAGATATCCCCATGACTTGCACCTGAGGCGGATGAACCGGGGAAATTCGGCCCCGGTAGATCTTCTTCATCAAGCACTATTGTCGGCGGAGTTTTTCCAAAAGGCATTTCTCGACGGGTCTCCATGATATGACGGGTTCGAACCCGAGATCCAACCCCCGAAAGCCTAACTGGGAAGCTTCTAGTCTCTCTGCGCCCAGGTGCCCTCGGTGGCGCAGATGCTCTTCAACCCCCGAACAACATCCTCGGCTACTAACTTTCCCTTGGAAGCCCTCCTCGGCTGAAGTCCTGAAAATCAAATACATTGGGTTGAGACATAATACAGGGAAATGAGGGTCAAAATGATCAAATTAAGAAATTACCATAGTCTTTGCCTTTCCAACCTTCGGGTGCCATCCTTCTCCAAGAACGGTCTGCATTGCGAGAAGCTCAGAGAAGGGCAATCACCCATTAAAAAATAGTTGTAACAAACTCGGGTTCAACCAAATTTGGTGAGGGATTCCACACCTCAGGAAAATCGGCAGATGATGGACGATGAAGTTGAGCTGTGCGTATCATCACAAACCGATGAAGCCATCCTCAGTCATAATCGTCTTCGGGGTCGATCAGGCTTCGACTCCCCCAGGAACCATATGAACAATTCCCCTTCAGATCACCCGAGGTATATATATATATGAAGCAAATGGTCAAGGGTGAAGGTGACTCCGGCCACATTAGCCAACTTCTCAATACAATACACAAGTCTCCAAACCTGTGGAGCGATCTGCCCGATACATATCTGATACCGGCGACAGAAGTCCTCGATCACTCGATGAACAGGGAGAGTGAACCCTATGGCAAAAGGATATGTGTATGACAACGAGTAACCAACAATGTGGTGATTTATTTTTCCACCGTCCCCAACAGGGCGAACGTCAACATCTGCGCCTAAGTTGCAATCTTCCCTGACTACGGTAATGTCACCATCATCAATACAAGATTCAAAGTTCTCCACCGAGTCAAAATGGTGAAGAATTTTACAGTCGTTCGTATAGATAAGATCCAATGGGAGAATACCAGCAGCAAGAGATTCTAGCCTCCTATCGGAACCAGCGGCTCCCGTTGATGGCGTAAACGAGTGCTGATCTTCACCTTGAGTCAATAATGGGATGTGAGCCATGTTCGTGGAAGGTTTTTCTTAATAGTAAATAGTCACGCCTTGATGAAGGAAGATTGAAAATTCGAGGATTACTACGAGCTCGATTCGGGAATTGCAGACGGCTTTAAGGAGGAACAAAGTGAGATTTGAAGAAGTGTAGATGCATGGAAAAGGAAGAATACATGGGCTGTATATAGAAATAGAATCAAGTGATCCTGTAGTGTATCAAGGACTCTGACATAAGGAGGACTCCCAAAAGGATTTGGCGGCTGGGTAATGATGACCTAGCATCGGGCAGAGTGAGATTTTGACTGGAAGGTCTTGTCCTAGGTAATTGGAGGCGGCTGTTCAGCTTTATTTGGGTCCATTCCCCGCCGTCAGTAATTTTACCTCGGGAAATGGGGGGACTATCTGTATACGGGTAAAACCGAGGATACGGACATGCTCGGTTTCCCGTTGTCAAGGTTATGCTCGTGTCACGACCCAATCCCGTGGGCCGTGACTAGTGTCCTAATTGGACACCCAAACCCATTCGCTTACCAAATCGACATATCAAAGACTTATTCAAATTCAACATACGTTATTTTGCATAGATACTGAGAACAGACGTCATCTTAAGCGGTCACCTGTGACAGAAATATCATACAAAAGCTGGCAGGCTGGCGGAATACACATCGCCCGAATATACATACATATATAAACATATGGGCCGTTTTTGGCCATAATAGCAAACAGGACCGCTTAAGGCACAAGTCACAGACATAATCGAACAAACACGACCCATGACCCACATATATGTCTAAAGACCTCTACAAACCATAACAGAAACATATGACGGGACAGGGCCCCGCCGTACCCCCAAATAGTCATCATATATACAGAAATATGTACAACGGAAGATATGTACCAAAAATGTAGGCTCCGGATCAAAGGGAGCACTCCAAAGTAGCAGAATACGTATCCTACACTGGCGGGTCACCAGAACGAATGGCTGTACCTGCGGGCATGAAACGCAGCCCCCGAAGAAAGGGGGTCAGTACGAAATATGTACTGAGTATGTAAAGCATGGAATACAGTAATTCAAATCAGAACTGAAGTGAGAAGTACGGAAAATGGATACAGAATTAGTATATCAAAGCCTGTGCTGAAAACATAAATAATGCAAATAAAAATCATGCATAGGGCTCAGGAACGTGGTCGCCACTCCGACGCTGGCGCCACAACACATCATACTCCAGAAGGTTTCAAATCTCCGTACAATCCCCGAACATATCGTATCATTATAACATATCACAACATCATAACACATCGTATGCCATAACACATCATAACTCCGTATATAAGCGGTATCCGGCCCTATGGCGAGGGTCTCGGGAACCGTAACACATCATACTGCCGAATATAACATAGTGCGCACGAAGACAAAATCGGCCCGGGACCCGGCGAACGATGTAATAGTAGTATGCACGAGCGGAGTAGTGAGGAAACCATATGCATATAAGTAAATAAATTCCAAGACTCGATGAATAAATATATATACCGATATCAGAAAGCTCAGAAACAAGTATCGGGTCAATCGGAATTAGTATAAGAAAGTTGTGAGCTTTTGAAGTACAGAACCATCTAAAAACATTTCATAAGCCATATTTGGAAATTCAAGTATCATTCATATTAGGAAACTTTCAAATAACATTATGGATCAAATCAAATGGAGACTTAGGACCATATTTACGTCTCAAAGTATTCATCAAGGAATTTAGTCATCTCGATTTTCCTTCGAACAACATTAGGAAACATAACAACTAGAATCTTCGAACATCATAAAATACATATCAAGCCATATGGAATAGCTTATGGAAGTCAAAGATGTTAGCCATCCTAGTGGCTCTAAGAATAGGATTTTCTTTAGAGGCATACATGTATGTTATTTGTTCATTTCATAAGTCATGCCAAAAGAAGGAAAGGTAGGCTTTACATACCTCGATCGCTCGCTAACCAAATCCCGACTCAAGTCTCGGGCTCCCCAATATCTACAATAACGTTATCAATTACCAAACATTAGCTACAAGTACTTAAAAATCCAATTCAAACTAGTACTTGTCTACAAAAATTTCGGCAGCATCTCCCCTGTAAATTCAACATCCCCGAGAATTTAACTCGGCTAAATTCATCAACAACCATACCAACAACCATACTAGTAACATCAAGAATAAATTTAAAGCGCATTCTAACATTAGTAACCTTCTTCTCTACGTAGCTTATCACATTCAATTCAACTACCTACATTCAAGCCAATATCAACGCTCACATATTCATTACTAATCCGAGATCATTCAAACACAATTCAAGAACATTTCAAACAATCTATACAATATTCAAACAATTCCACCAACACCATACTCCACCCGAAATCTTCTCAAACGCAACAAAACTACAACGACGCATTTTCTACTTTCAAATTCACAAACTACAACAACAATGCACACTTTAGCAACTCCATTTCCACAATTACATAAAACCATATTACAATCGCATTAATTTCCTACAACAACCTACAACCAATTTCCATGCCAACTTGAATCATTAGTCTTTCATTTACATCATAAAGGCCACAACAACACAACTAACATGCTAAATAAAATTAACTCATCCTTCCTCTACCAATTAGCACCACACGGCCACACACACACAACACATAACATTTCTATGATTTTCGTTCAATTCTACTCACTACAACATATATAAACCTTCCATAGCATGAAAAAGAATGGAAATTCTTACCTTCTTCCTCAATTTTCCACTTGAATAGAATTTTTGCACTTGTCACAAAAGTAATTTTCTTTCTCTAATAATTATACCACGTTAAAGAGGGTCTTGAAATTAGTAAGAATTCAAGAAGAAATGAATTTTTGGACCAAGGATGGAAGGCTTCAATTTTTTTTTCTTTGTTGGCCGAATGGCCTATTCTTTTTGCTCTCAATATTTTATCTTCTTGAATGTTCTAAAATGGGGGATAATAATAGTGGCCCTCTCTATTTATTTGGTCCATTAAATTTCACATGGGCCTTGGGCCATGCCCTATGGCCGGCCACCTTGTTGGGCCTTTTCTTTTTTTTTCTTTTTTTTCTTTTTTTTTTGATTTTCCAAGCCCACTTACTTATGGTTAATATTTTGTAATTCATGAACCATTTTTCAAATTTCCAATTTTTTCCCTTGGCCTTCCTCCATATTTTCGCATCAATATTTTTCATGAACAACATATATATTAAATAGAATCAAAATATGGCCTTACCTCTTACTAGTCACAATTATTTCAAATTTTACGAATATGCAAAATACAGGATATAACATCCTCCCCACCTTTAGAACATTCGTCCTCGAATGTTAAACTAGCCTTATAGGGTCTTGCAAGCATTTCAGGGGAGCTTCTTTTTATGGACATCACATATAATTCATTCACCAATTAGTGTAACCAATTAAGGAATTTAGATTACCTGTAGACATAGGAAACAAGTGAGGGTACTTCTTCTTCATCTCGTCCTCCGCTTCCCAGGTCATTTCCTCTCGGTTATTATTCCGCCACAAGACCTTAACAGAAGGCACATCTTTGGTACATAGTTTCCTCACCTGACGATCCAAGATAGCTACAGGTTGTTCTTCATAGGACAGTTCCTCTGTTACCTGGATATCTTCTATGGGGAATATTCTGGAAGGATCACCAATACACTTACGAAGCATTGATACATGAAATACCGGATGTACTGCTTCCAGATCGGATGGTAAGTCTAACTCGTAAGCGACCTTGCCTATCTTTCGAACAATCTGATAAGGCCCAATATATCTCGGACTGAGCTTTCCTTTTCAGCCGAATCTCATTACACCCTTCATAGGCGACACTTTCAGAAATACCCAGTCACTAATCTGGAACTCTAAAGGTCGACGTCGTTTATCTGCATATGATTTCTGTCGACTCTGGGTTGCTAATAACCGCTCCCGAATGAGTTTCACCTTATCGACTGCTTGCTGGATCATATCTGGACCAATCAATTTAGTTTCACCCACATCGAACCAACCAATCGGAGACCTGCATTTTCTACCATATAGGGCTTCATACGGCGCCATCTGAATGCTGGAATGATACCTATTGTTATAAGAGAATTCAATAAGTGGCAAATGATCATCCCAACTACCTCTGAAATCAATAACATAGGCCCGTAGCATATCTTCCAACGTCTGAATAGTACGCTCGGCCTGTCCGTCAGACTTGTTATATCCCGCAATTTTGCATATTGAAAAATATGAAATAATTGTGACAAGTTAAAGACAAGGCCATGTTTTGATTTTGTTCAACATATAAGTTTTTCATGGAAAATATTGGTGTGGAAATATGGAAGGAGGCCAAGGGAAAAATTGGAATTTTGGGAATTAGTTTCGGGAATTACAAGACAGAATTTGTAGCCAATTGGGCTAAAAAAAATGAATGAGAAAATTTAAGGCCCATTTTAAAGGATGGCCGGCCATACACTTATGGCCCAAGCCCATTTAATTGTTTCATATGACAAAATAAATAAGAGGGACATTTGTTCATAACTAGAACATTCAAGACACAAAAAAAAAAAAGGAGAGGAGAGCAAGACCAAGGGGTTCGGCCGTAGCTTGCAATTTTGAGTTCAAGAAATCTCATCCCAAAAATTTGTTTCTTCATGTATTTCCACTAATTTGAAGGCCCTCTTCAACATGGTATGATTGATGGAAGGAGAGAATCACTCTTTGGAACAAAATTCCAACCCTAGTTAGGTGAAGAAGTTGTGAAGAAAGGTAAGATTTCATCCCCTTTTATATGTTGTGAAGGCTTTGTTTATGTTGTGGTGTGTAGAAATGGATAGAATTCATGAGAATATGGAAGTTTGCATCGTAGGTATGTATGTGTGCATGAGCCGTGTATGTGCAGTGTTGTATAGATAATATGAGTTGAATTTTATGTTGTAATCTAGTTGTAGTTATGGTGGAATTTATATTGGAAGTGAAGGTTGAATGAATTTGGTTGAAATGGGTTGTGTGTTGTTATGGGGAATTTATGTGATTTTCATATGATTTTCGTATAATTGTGAAAATAAGAAATTAAATGTGAACTTTGGTAGTTGTTGTTGCATTCGTAGAAGTTTCGGATGGAATATAGAATCGGTGGAAATAATTGAATTCGTGAATATTGGTTGGAATGTCATTGAAATATGTTTGAATAACCTTGAGTTAGTAAATGAGTATGAGAATAATGATATTAGCTTGATATGGTGAAGTTGGAATGGAAAGTGTCGCCTTATGTAAAAAGATGACTATTTGTGTTATAGTGCGTTTTATGATAATTGTTGATGTTGTTGGGTTGTTGGGTTGTTGTTGTTGATATATTGAGCTGAGATGTATTCTCGGGGCTGCGAAATTATAGGGGAAATGCTTCCCAAATTTTTGTAGAGAAGTGATGAGTTAAAGATTTGAATGCTAAAAGTCTTACTATTGACAATTGGTAAACATGACCATTTGTAGATTTGAGCGAAACGGGAATTGAATCTGGACGAGCGTAAGGCGCAACTAAGGTATGTAAAGTCCTTCCCTTCATTCTTTGGCATGTTCTAAACATGATAGGCTCGGACACGAGCCTTAGACACGACCCTGTTCCTAGAAATCCGAGATTGAAATTGGCTTCATTTCATTCAATGAGATTGAATTGGTCTCTTAATATTTCGTCGGCAAAATGACCTATATGCATGCAGCCTTCACAAATGAAGTCGGAATGCCCTAAAACTCTCATGGATGACTCCATATGACCTATGATCCATAAATTTATGTACGCCACCTCGGTTCGGCCCAAGGGGGGCCCACAAATCCTGATACTTTCTGTATGGCTTTAGCTAACTCAATTTTGTCCGGAACTCACGGGTAGCTTTTGGTTATTATTCTGTTTACTATGCGATAAGTGTTATGACTACCTTTATGAGTCTTATAAAATATTTTTGACATCTGGAACGTTTTTGGAAATCTTATTCTGATCTTCTGGATAAGCTAAGTACCTTCTGTATTTTTCGGATATACGATTTTGGCATACATGAATCTTGTGTGATGCATGATCCTGGCATGTGTGATATATGTTCGGAAAGTAATAAATTTGGCATTCTGTTATTACCTCCTTTGCCAAGTCCCGAGCCGATTATAGTATTGTGCGCACTATGTGATATTGACCGCTGGATTCTTGACCGCGGTGTGTGCGACATTGACCGCTGGATTCTTGATCGCGGTATGCCGCATTTGTGATGTTGACCGCTGGATTCTTGACCGCGGTGTGTGCGACATTGACCGCAGGATTCTTGACCGCGGCATGCCACATTTGTGATATTGACTGCTGGACTCCTGACCACGGTATCTGCGACAATGACCGCTGGACCCCTGACCGCGGTATGTCGGGTTTGGGATGTTAACCGCTGGATACTTGGCCGCGGTATGTGTGATAGTGACCGCTGGACTTTTGGCTGCGGCAATTGTGTGTTTGATTTTCTATGTGTATGAGACGGAAATGTTTTTCAAAAAAAAAAGAAAAGCAGTTTGGCATTCTGATTGCCGTATTTGTCTTCCGGGGTATGATATATATGCTATCTGTATCTGTATATGCTTATGACTCTGCATGCAAGATTCATTCTGTTACGCTTCTGTACCTCTGACTCTGATTACGATTATGTCAACCATATTCTGTGCCCTGATCCGTATGGTGATTCTGCTCGTTATATCTCTGTACTTCTGGTTCAGACTATGATTATATTTGTTATATTTCCTCTTTACATACTCAGTACATTTTCCGTACTGACCCCCTCTTCTTCGGGGGCTGCGTTTCATGCCGAGCAGGTACTCCCAGGTGAGTTGAAGACAGTATAGAAGATGTTCCAGTGCATATGGCAAGCGCCATTTGTTCCCGGAGTGCTGCCGAGTCAGAGTTTGTATGTTATGCTTTCTGGATTACGTTAGATACTTTGCAGACGGCGTCGTGGGTATTGGTTGTCAGTCTGTAAGCGGCTCCGTCAGCCGATACGTCGGTTTGTGTTATGTACTGAATTTTGTACGATCATAGGTTTGTTCGGCTTGGAAGCTACAAGAAAGAATATTTCAGAAAAAAATTTACTATGTATTTTATCTTATTTGATTTAAAAATTTTGACGTGATTGTGTGTGCAGCAGGAGTCTGAGGGTTCGCTCGGCCCTAAGTAAGGGTCGGGTGCCCATCACACCCTACGGATATTGGGGTGTGACAAAGTGGTATCAGAGCAGGTCTGTCCTAGGGGTTGTCTGCAAAGTCGTGTCCGGTAGGGTCCTGTTTATGGTGTGTAGCGCGCCACATTATAAACAGGAGGCTACGGGGCATCTAGGGATTGTTGACCTTTCTTTTGTCATAGATCGTACGATAGAGCCAAGTTATAGGGAAACGAAACTCCTTCTGTAAGCCTTACCTACGATGGAAAAAGGTAAGTGACGATATGAAATGGTCACAAGGGTGAGTATGGATGTATTTGTTCTGTCACCCGAAATTGGCAGTTCCGGATGGCTAGAATGTGGTAATTAGCCGTATGATCTGTAAGGCATTGTTGATATCTGTTGTGTACATATTTTGAAAAGAAATAATGCTATAAGAAGTAAAAGAACCAAGTCTGTTGAAGGACTCAGAGAAAGTTGACAAGCAGTTGCTGTAAATTATTATGTACGAATGGTGAGTGGAAATTCAAACAGGTTGGTGACCGTGTATGTATGAGCAATGGTGATGAAGGCACATTTTGTTATCGATGGGACCCTGAGAACCCAGGACGGAAGATAACTATTCACAAAAGTGAAAGGTGAATATTAAGGGTCACAAAGGGCAAAACGGTAATTGTAAAAGAAAGGACGTGTTACGAAAATGTTTCGGAATCGGTAAGACCGCGACTAGCCCCAAATCATGTAATAAGGGCCATACGAGGAAGTGGACGTGATTATACCAGCGTTAAGGCACCGAAACCCACCAAGGTTTCGAGGTTAAGCGTGCCAAGGTGGGAGGATGGGTGACCCCCTTGGGAAGTATGTCAGAATTTTATGTATTCCGATATAAGAGACGAATGGAAAGCTAAAATAGCCCGAGTGAAATTAGAATATACGAGATGGTTGGAGACCATAAAAGGCCACACAACACGCAATTGGTTAGATTAGAGAAGAGACAGAAAGAACGCTACAGCTTTGGAATCAGAATAAACTTGAACGACGTTTGGAGGTAATGTGTGGCCTAGTTGGAAATAATTATGTATACACATATGAATGCGTATGATGCCTTATCTGTGATTGTACTGGGGAACACGTGTGTCCCCGCGATCGGTGCTATAATGTGGAAGGCACCAATCGAATAAGGGTACCGAGCTCCAAGTAGCAATAACAAAGGTAAATGGTGCAAATGTTATAAGGTAGGCTGCTGTTATTTTCTCTATCTGGTAAGATTGGAAAGTTCCAGTATAATGATACTTGGAAAGGAAAGAGAGTAAGCAAGGGAAAAGCAAAAAGGTCAAACATTGGAAGGAAGAGAAAGGTAAGAAACATGACCGAGCAGAACCTCCAGAAAAGGAACGACGGGTAAAGCACGGGACTATTTCGGTAAACTGCAAACATGGACACGTGAAAAAGGATAAAGTGTGTCACGACCCGTCTAGGGGCCGTGACGAGTACCCGATACTTGTACCGAGCACCCCTTGTCTATCGTTTTACCTTTACTTCTTAGCAAGCCATGTAAACAGAGCCATTTTTTTTTTTGAACATTAACATTAGCGGCGTCATTCTGAACATAGACTAATAAACTTCGTTATCACTTATACATCAACATTAACATGCCAAAACACCATATATCTAACTGTACTTAACTGACTGTACATAACTGTCTACGAGCCTCTAGACGTAGTACATTTATACATAGAAAGGGCTGAGTACTGCCGTGCCCGAATATATATACACAAAATAGTACCAAGGAAGTGAGGCTCCGGAATAACTGGAGCACTGTCAACACTGCTGGTAGAGCTTCTAAGTATCAAATCCGCCTGTCTGCTGACCTGCGCGGCATGAAACGCAGCGTCCACAAGAAGGGACGTCAGTACGAATAGTGTACCGAGTATGTAAGGCATGAATAGTAGCATACGGAAAGTATAAAACGGAAATAACGACATAAGAGAATAATAGCACATGTCCTGAGGTAGAAACATAACCTGTATATATATATACCCTTGGCAGGTGCTATGCGTACTTAGCTTTCCTTTAAGAATCTTTCCTTGTTCATATACATATACATATAAAATAGGACATCTCATATTGCCGAGGCGTCGGCAGCCGATCCATTTAACCATAAATATACACATCCCGCATCCGGGACGATATCATATCATGTAATGCCAACTGATCAGGTGGATATGCGTTCATAACGCTCTGCCCTTACCTCCATTTTCCCCGTATACACATGCATATATCATGTACATATATCAGCGTCTATAGCGCTCTAGCTCTTTTATCATATACATATACGTGTGTCATGTAGATACATCAGCGTCTATAGCGTTCTAGCTCTTTCGTCATGTGCATATTTTAAAAATATATACGCATATCCTACATACATTTACATGTCTTATATGCATTTACGTATCCTATAAACATATATCTCGTATGCAAGCAGGAGAGCCTAAAGAAGCATCATGTAGTCATCGGAGTGACGTAAAGTCGGTAACCTCCGATTACATTATAGAATACTCGTGATCGCTTTGTCTCACCTTGAAGGAACGAGTATTTTAAGGTGAGACTATCAACGGGGAATAATATTAAAGTAAACGTAGAATGAAATCGGGGCATCATAGATGACAGTTCATAGACTTTGAAATCTTTTAGAAAATAAAGTCATAGCTAGGAAATATAAATAATATTCAAAAATTAGTTTATCATTTTCATGTTTACATAAGATACTTAGCTTAGTCATCTTAGTCATAGAGTCGTTCCGGTAGTACGTATCATAGGCATATTCTCTTATCTAACATCATTGTTATCATTATCGTCATGGAAGTGCCCTCGTTAGAGGAGTCACAGTACTTATCATTTGGTAACGAAATCGGGATAAAAGTTCCCTTTGGATTCACTTTAAGTAAGTCAAGCAAGACTGTAAGGAAAAATCCGAGAGTAGCGGGCCCACCTCGGGCCGGATGGGGTGACGTATATGATTTACATATATTACGTGTCATGTCATTACTTGTGAGGGTCCTAGGGTAATCGGGTCCCACTTATGCAAGTTCTAAGGGTTTAAGAGGTCTTTCCATCATTTGCACACTTTCTAGTTCAATTCTATTGAACAAAAAGTGGAAACTTTGGATGCGGATTCCGGGGGCTAGGGTTGTCCCCGAGGCTCGTACCCGACTTATTACATCTAAGACATGCCATAGAAAGAAGAGTGAAGCCTTACATACCTCTTTCCGCTCCTTTTGCTATTCCAAATTCACGTCGCAATCTCGTCAAAATCTGCAAATTGGTCATGTTTACCAAAACTCTTATTAGGGTACTTAGAGTTGAATTCTTAAGGAAACATTTGGCTACCGAAATTTCGGCAGCACTTCCCCTATAAATACTCCATCCCACCAAGTTCAACTTGGCTAATTTCAATCAACAACAATCCCGGGAATTCAAACCCGGCCAAAATATCAACCACAATTCCAACAACAACAATACTAACAACTTCCATATTCAATCAACTTACTACTTCTTCCAAAAACTTTCTAACTTTAATGAAAACAATAACAACCTCATAATCTATATTCCAACAACATCATACTAAATAAAATTGACTCATTCTCTTCCATTTTTTTCACCATAACCACACGGCCAACACCAACATACACACTACAACTTCTCAAAATTCATTCAACTTCCATTTTCCACATATCATTCACAACAATAACAACCAAACACTAATTAAAATAATTGAAGCATGACTCCTACACATATATACATACACACGGCCATGTACTATATTTCTCTCCTTCATGAATTTCATCCATTTTAGCATACTACAACACATATAAACCATATATAACACATAAAACAAGATCAAAACTCACCTTTCTTCTTCAACTTCTCACTTGACTACAACTTGACAATTTGTATGATTTTGAATTTTTCTTGCTCCAACAACAACTCCACCTTGTTAATCACCATTTACTTGGTAGAAAATGATTTTTGAAGAATTTTTATCAATTTTTCCTTGGAAATTTGATCTTGGCCGAAATGGCCTTCAACTTTTCTCCTTCTCTTTCTTGTTCTTCAACTTCTTGAATATTCTAGAGGTTGTGTGATAAAGATGACTTAGTCATCTTATTTATTGACCAAATTTTATGTAATATGGGCTTGGGCCATAACCATGGCCGGTTGGGCCTCACAAATTTGGGCCTTATTATCTTTTTTTGATTTTTTTGGGTCAACTCGGTTTGGTCCCGAGTTGGGCCTAGCCCACTGACCGTTCGACCTTAAAACATTCATATCTCCTTGTACCGACGTCACTTGGGGACCCACGACCTATGGTTGGAAAGCTAATTCAATTATCTACAACTTCTAGTTCTTGGTACTTTTCCAAATTCCAAACTTATAATACCGTTTTTGCCCCTTGAAGTCAGATCACCCGAAAACGTTTTCTTAAAATATTCGGTTTGGAGGACTTCAACTTTGATTTGGCCCAAGGGTCCTTCTTGAGTTGTGTTTAACTTCTCATATGTGATTCATATGAATTTTCAGATGTCCCAAAAAAATCTCGATGTGTGGGTCCCATCTCAGCAAATAATCTGACGTTCAAAAATACGGGATATAACATTCTCCCCCCCCTTTAGGACATTCGTCCTCGAATGTTAAACTGGCCTCATAGTGTATCATAATACTTCGGGGGAGGTCTCCTTCGTAGACATCTCACATGTCGCTTAGGTCGCTTTTATGTCGTAAGTCCATTGAGTAAGCTCCGAACGTTGGCCCCACGATAATAAGTCCCCTTTCTGTCACGCTTTCTCCTCTTCCGTTAGTCTTGTCCGTCTCAGCCTACATGACTTTTATAGGGTTTGTAACCACTCCACACACTCTAATTTACATTGGACTACCTAGCTTCACATTCGTCTCTTGTTCCCACATTTGTGAAAATTTCAGCATATTTCCCAGGGGGTCACCCATCATGAAATTACTCTCACCCTAGCACGCTTAACATTGAAACTTTAGTGCATTTCAGCGTCTTAGCGTTAGTATTTTCGCCCCCACTCCCTCGCACTACTTATATCACATATTATGGAACGAGTTGGGGTCTTAGCAGTTTTCGAAACGCCGCGTAACACATCTCTTCTTTTATTTACAATTCTAACCTCCGCAATCTCTAGTATTCGTCTTCTTACCTGTGCATATGGCTACCTTTCGTCCTAATTTCTGAATTCTTAATATGATCAGCAATATAAAGGCAACGTAGGATAGGATAGAATCCGAATCAATTAACATACACATCATAGAAGGTGCCGAAAAAGTACCTGTGGCCGCGTCTGCGGAAGGCTCAGGGTCCTGTCGTCCTGTCAATGCATATAGGCGGTGCGGAGGACCAGCTAAACTAGGTGTCCCTCCTCTACCTCGGCCGCGGCCCGCTGGAGCTTGGGAAGTCTGTCCAAGAGGGCGTACGGTCGACGATGAACCAACCGCGGACCCGACGGGCTGGGCTTGGTCTCCCTCATACCTCAGTGGGCAATCACGCATCAAATGGCCAACCCGCCCACAAGTATAACATGCACCTGTACCTGCGCGACACTCTCCAGAATGTGGTCTACCACATCGCGCACACCGTGGCGGGGGTGGCATCATCCTGCTAGAATCAGCTCTATACTGGGATCCTGACGCCTTAGTACCCTGATCTGGTCGCGAGTGAGTAGAACGGTCAAGTCCCCTATCCGTAAATCGAGGCGGTGCACTGGCCACCGATTGTTCTGACTGCCTGAATAGCTCTTGTGCCTGTCCCCCCCCCCCCCCCCCTGTACTCGCTTCTAGTCCTGGAAAACCTGCCCCTTTTTCTGGAACCCCTATCTGGGTAACGCTCCTCTCGCCGTGGCTGATATTGTTCCTCCAGATTTTGGGCGAGGGCCTGGATTCGAGTAATAGTCATCCCGTCCTGGAGTGAAGCTGTCAAACATTCCTTAACCAAATGTGGCCCTAGCCCACTCACAAATCGGTGTACATGATCTCCCTTATCCGCTATCATGGCTGGGGCATACCTGGCTAATGAATTAAAACAGAGGTTGTATTCTCGAACGCTCATATTTCCCTGTCTCAGGTTCAAGAACATATCGGATCGAGCCCGTCGAACCTCTGGCGGCACGCAGGAACGCCTCAGGGAACTCCTGCCAAACCGGAGGGGGTGCATTTGCTCCCCTCGATGATATCCAGCTACTGTACCACAGAACTGCCACATCCCGCAACCTGTATGAAGCCAACTCTACGGACTCTGTATCCGAAACATGTATGATCCCCAGAGTCCTCAGCATGTCATCTATAAAACTCTGCGGGTCCTCCTCTGGTTTTGATCCATAAAACTCTGGAGGCTTCAGGGTGATAAAGTCGCGGGCCCTTGCACTTACCGCTCTGCCTCCCAGGTCTACATCTTGCCGCTGAGCCTATGCGGCAACGAGCTGGGTTAATAACTGGATGGCCTCTGCCATCTGCTGGCCCGGAACTGCTGGCGGTGGAACTGGAGGTGCGGGGGCTGGAGCTGGAACTCTTTCCTGCTCTGCTAGTGCAGGGGGAGCAGGAACAGTCTGAGGGGGAGCCTCATTATGAGATTCTTCTTCTTCTAGCTCCCGTTCAACTCTGTTGGCTGCCACCCCCTTGGCTTTCTCGGCCATCGTAGCCTTTTTCTTCGGCGGCATTACTGAAACCATAACACAGGTTTAGGAAAAGGAATATGGAAGCTTGGCAACTTAGCTCTATCGCACGATTTCAGAATGCAAAGAAGGTCACATTTCCTAAATGCCCTGTAGCCTCCTATTTATAAGTGTGGCGCGCAACACACCCATAAACAAGACTCTACTGGACACGGCTCGTAGACAAACTCCTAGGACCGAACTACTCTGATACCACTTCTGTCACGACCCGTCTAGGGGCCGTGACGAGTACCCGATACTTGTACCGAGCACCCCTTGTCTATCGTTTTACCTTTACCTCTTAGCAAGCCATGTAAACAGAGCCATCTTTTTTTTTTGAACATTAACATTAGCGGCGTCATTCTGAACATAGACTAATAAACTTCGTTATCACTTATACATCAACATTAACATGCCAAAACACCATATATCTAACTGTACTTAACTGACTGTACATAACTGTCTACGAGCCTCTACACGTAGTACACTTATACATAGAAAGGGCTGAGTACTGCCGTGCCCGAATATATATACAAAAAAATAGTACCAAGGAAGTGAGGCTCCGGAATAACTGGAGCACTGTCAACACTGCTGGTAGAGCTTCTAAGTATCAAATTCGCCTGTCTGCTGACCTGCGCGGCATGAAACGCAGCGTCCACAAGAAAGGACGTCAGTACGAATAGTGTACCGAGTATGTAAGGCATGAATAGTAGCATACGGAAAGTATAAAACGGAAATAACGACATAAGAGAATAATAGCACATGTCCTGAGGTAGAAACATAACCTGTATATATATATACCCTTGGCAGGTGCTATGCGTACTTAGCTTTCCTTTAAGAATCTTTCCTTGTTCATATACATATACATATAAAATAGGACATCTCATATTGCCGAGGCGTCGGCAGCCGATCCATTTAACCATAAATATACACATCCCGCGTCCGGGCATCCCGCGTCCGGGATGATATCATATCATGTAATGCCAACTGATCAGGTGGATATGCGTTCATAACGCTCTGCCCTTACCTCCATTTTCCCCGTATACACATGCATATATCAGCGTCTATAGCGCTCTGGCTCTTTTATCATATACATATACGTGTGTCATGTAGGTACATCAGCGTCTATAGCGCTCTAGCTCTTTCGTCATGTGCATATTTTAAAAATATATACGCATATCCTACATACATTTACATGTCTTATATGCATTTACGTATCCTATAAACATATATCTCATATGCACGCAGGAGAGCCCAAAGAAGCATCATGTAGTCATCGGAGTGACGTAAAGTCGGTAACCTCCGATTACATTATAGAATACTCGTGATCGCTTTGTCTCACCTTGAAGGAACGAGTATTTTAAGGTGAGACTATCAACGGGGAATAATATTAAAGTAAACGTAGAATGAAATCGGGGCATCATAGATGACAGTTCATAGACTTTGAAATCTTTTAGAAAATAAAGTCATAGCTAGGAAATATAAATAATATTCAAATATTAGTTTATCATTTTCATGTTTACATAAGATACTTAGCTTAGTCATCTTAGTCATAGAGTCGTTCCGGTAGTACGTATCATAGGCATATTCTCTTATCTAACATCATTGTTATCATTATCGTCATGGAAGTGCCCTCGTTAGAGGAGTCACAGTACTTATCATTTGGTAACGAAATCGGGATAAAAGTTCCCTTTGGATTCACTTTAAGTAAGTCAAGCAAGACTGTAAGGAAAAATCCGAGAGTAGCGGGCCCACCTCGGGCCGGATGGGGTGACGTATATGATTTACATATATTACGTGTCATGTCATTACTTGTGAGGGTCCTAGGGTAATCGGGTCCCACTTATGCAAGTTCTAAGGGTTTAAGAGGTCTTTCCATCATTTGCACACTTTCTAGTTCAATTCTATTGAACAAAAAGTGGAAAACTTTGGATGCGGATTCCGGGGGCTAGGGTTGTCCCCGAGGCTCGTACCCGACTTATTACATCTAAGACATGCCATAGAAAGAAGAGTGAAGCCTTACATACCTCTTTCCGCTCCTTTTGCTATTCCAAATTCACGTCGCAATCTCGTCAAAATCTGCAAATTGGTCATGTTTACCAAAACTCTTATTAGGGTACTTAGAGTTGAATTCTTAAGGAAACATTTGGCTACCGAAATTTCGGCAGCACTTCCCCTATAAATACTCCATCCCACCAAGTTCAATATGGCTAATTTCAATCAACAACAATCCCGGGAATTCAAACCCGGCCAAAATATCAACCACAATTCCAACAACAACAATACTAACAACTTCCATATTCAATCAACTTACTACTTCTTCCAAAAACTTTCTAACTTTAATGAAAACAATAACAACCTCATAATCTATATTTCAACAACATCATACTAAATAAAATTGACTCATTCTCTTCCATTTTTTTCACCATAACCACACGGCCAACACCAACATACACACTACAACTTCTCAAAATTCATTCAACTTCCATTTTCCACATATCATTCACAACAATAACAACCAAACACTAATTAAAATAATTGAAGCATGACTCCTACACATATATACATACACACGGCCATGTACTATATTTCTCTCCTTCATGAATTTCATCCATTTTAGCATACTACAACACATATAAACCATATATAACACATAAAACAAGATCAAAACTCACCTTTCTTCTTCAACTTCTCACTTGACTACAACTTGACAATTTGGATGATTTTGAATTTTTCTTGCTCCAACAACAACTCCACCTTGTTAATCACCATTTACTTGGTAGAAAATGATTTTTGAAGAATTTTTATCAATTTTTCCTTGGAAATTTGATCTTGGCCGAAATGGCCTTCAACTTTTCTCCTTCTCTTTCTTGTTCTTCAACTTCTTGAATATTCTAGAGGTTGTGTGATAAAGATGACTTAGTCATCTTATTTATTGACCAAATTTTATGTAATATGGGCTTGGGCCATAACCATGGCCGGTTGGGCCTCACAAATTTGGGCCTTATTATCTTTTTTTGATTTTTTTGGGTCAACTCGGTTTGGTCCCGAGTTGGGCCTAGCCCACTGACCGTTCGACCTTAAAACGCTCATATCTCCTTGTACCGACGTCACGTGGGGACCCACGACCTATGGTTGGAAAGCTAATTCAATTATCTACAACTTATAGTTCTTGGTACTTTTCCAAATTCTAAACTTATAATACCGTTTTTTCCCCTTGAAGTCAGATCACCCGAAAACGTTTTCTTAAAATATTCGTTTGGAGGACTTCCACTTTGATTTGGCCCAAGGGTCCTTCTTGAGTTGTGTTTAACTTCTCATATGTGATTCATATGAATTTTCAGATGTCCCAAAAAAATCTCGATGTGTGGGTCCCATCTCAGCAAATAATCTGACGTTAAAAAATACAGGATATAACAGTGTGGTTATATGAAACGAGGGAAAAATGTGTGAGGTTTGGAAATTAACTTAAGCAGGCGAGGCCAAAAGAATCGTGACCACGAAAAGAATTATGAAGTAAGAAATGGAATGATAAAGCCCTGTGACAATGTTAGGAAATTTAAACTCCCGAAAGGTATGTAAGGAAATAGATGGCGGGGTTAAGAAGAATCATGAGTAAGTGAGCCAAATAAGTGAAAAGGTTAATAGTGGGTGAAGAGGTGTAGGGATACTGACAAGAATGATGGTGTAGACACAACTAATGGTAAGAAGATTCAGTATGTTATGCGTAGAGTTGGGAAGAAAGACGAGGAATGAAATATAATCGAAAACAAGGATACTCAAAGATTGTGACATATAAAGAACCCCTTAAACATGTCGGCACATTAAGAGAATAATGGAGAGAATGATAAGGAATTAAAGGATATTTCGGATGACGACGACTATTGTATCTATGTTTGGTTTGGAATTTCTTGAAATAAAGAAGGAACACAGCGTCTGTGAAAGAGCGAAAAGGATTCGTCGGTTACTAGAAGATAGTTCACGGCCCAGTGACTGTGTGGAATATGAGAAAATACGCTATGAAAGTATATGAATCATCGACGTGAAGCGATACTCAATCATGTTTGTGAAGAATCCACATCGGAGAGTCAACAAAGGATAACTATAAAAAGAACCCTCCTGAAGTATTGTGATGCCCCATAAGATTAGTTGAACATTCGAGGACGAATGTTCTAAAGGGTGGGAGGATGTTATATCCCGCAATTTTGCTTATTGAAAAATATTAAATAATTGTGACAAGTTAATGACAAGGCCATGTTTTGATTTTGTTCAACATATAAGTTGTTCATGGAAAATATTGGTGTGGAAATATGGAAGGAGGCCAAGGGAAAAATTGGAATTTTGGGAATTAGTTTCGGGAATTACAAGACAAGATTTGTAGCCAATTGGGCTAAAAAAAATGAATGAGAAAATTTAAGGCCCATTTTAAAGGATGGCCGGCCATACACTTATGGCCCAAGCCCATTTAATTGTTTCATATGACAAAATAAATAAGAGGGACATTTGTTCATAACTAGAACATTCAAGACACACAAAAAAAAAGGAGAGGAGAGCAAGACCAAGGGGTTCGGCCATAGCTTGCAATTTTGAGTTCAAGAAATCTCATCCCAAAAATTTGTTTCTTCATGTATTTCCACTAATTTGAAGGCCCTCTTCAACATGGTATGATTGATGGAAGGAGAGAATCACTCTTTGGAACACAATTCCAACCCTAGTTAGGTGAAGAAGTTGTGAAGAAAGGTAAGATTTCATCCCCTTTTATATGTTGTGAAGGCTTTGTTTATGTTGTGGTGTGTAGAAATGGATAGAATTCATAAGAATATGGAAGTTTGCATCGTAGGTATGTATGTGTGCATGAGCCGTGTATGTGCAATGTTGTATAGATAATATGAGTTGAATTTTATGTTGTAATCTAGTTGTGGTTATGGTGGAATTTATATTGGAAGTGAAGGTTGAATGAATTTGGTTGAAATGGGTTGTGTGTTGTTATGGGGAATTTATGTGATTTTCATATGATTTTCGTATAATTGTGAAAATAAGAAATTAAATGTGAACTTTGGTAGTTGTTGTTGCATTCGTTGAAGTTTCGGATGGAATATAGAATCGGTGGAAATACTTGAATTCGTGAATATTGGTTGGAATGTCATTGAAATATGTTTGAATAACCTTGAGTTAGTAAATGAGTATGAGAATAATGATATTAGCTTGATATGGTGAAGTTGGAATGGAAAGTGTCGCCTTATGTAAAAAGATGACTATTTGTGTTATAGTGCGTTTTATGATAATTGTTGATGTTGTTGGGTTGTTGGGTTGTTGTTGTTGATATATTGAGCTGAGATGTATTCTCGGGGCGGCGAAATTATAGGGGAAATGCTGCCCAAATTTTTGTAGAGAAGTGATGAGTTAAAGATTTGAATGCTAAAAGTCTTACTATTGACAATTGGTAAACATGACCATTTGTAGATTTGAGCGAAACGGGAATTGAATCTGGACGAGCGTAAGGCGCAACTAAGGTATGTAAAGTCCTTCGCTTCATTCTTTGGCATGTTCTAAACATGATAGGCTCGGACACGAGCCTTAGACACGACCATGTTCCTAGAAATCCGAGATTGAAATTGGCTTCATTTCATTCAATGAGATTGAATTGGTCTCTTAATATTTCATCGGCAAAATGACCTATATGTATGCAGCCTTCACAAATGAAGTCGGAATGCCCTAAAACTCTCATGGATGACTCCATATGACCTATGATCCATAAATTTACGTACGCCACCTCGGTTCGGCCCAAGGGGGCCCCACAAATCCTGATACTTTCTGTATGGCTTTAGCTAACTCAATTCTGTCCGGAATTCACGGGTAGCTTTTGGTTATTATTCTGTTTACTATGCGATAAGTGTTATTACTACCTTTTTGAGTCTTATAAAATATTTTTGACATCTGGAACGTTTTTGGAAATCTTATTCTGATCTTCTGGATAAGCTAAGTACCTTCTGTATTTTTCGGATATACGATTTTGGCATACATGAATCTTGTGTGATGCATGATCCTGGCATGTGTGATTTATGTTCGGAAAGTAATAAATTTGGCATTCTGTTATTACCTCCTTTGCCAAGTCCCGAGCCGATTATAGTATTGTGCGCACTATGTGATATTGACCGCTGGATTCTTGACCGCGGTGTGTGCGACATTGACCGCTGGATTCTTGACCGCGGTATGCCGCATTTGTGATGTTGACCGCTGGATTCTTGACCGCGGTGTGTGCGACATTGACCGCTGGATTCTTGACCACGGCATGCCACATTTGTGATATTGACTGCTGGACTCCTGACCACGGTATCTGCGACATTGATCGCTGGACCCCTGACCGCGGTATGTCGGGTTTGGGATGTTAACCGCTGGATACTTGGCCGCGGTATGTGTGATAGTGACCGCTGGACTTTTGGCCGCGGCAATTGTGTGTTTGATTTTCTATGTGTATGAGACGGAAATGTTTTTCAAAAAAAAAATAAAGCAGTTTGGCATTCTGATTGCCGTATTTGTCTTCCGGGATCTGATATATATGCTATCTGTATTTGTATATGCTTATGACTCTGCATGCAAGATTCAGTCTGTTACGCTTCTATACCTCTGACTCTGATTACGATTATGTCAGCCATATTCTGTGCCCCAATCCGTATGGTGATTCTGCTCGCTATATCTCTGTACTTCTAGTTCGGACTATGATTATATTTGTTATATTTCCTCTTTACATACTCAGTACATTTTCCGTACTGACCCCCTCTTCTTCGGGGGCTGCGTTTCATGCCGCGCAGGTACTCCCAGGTGAGTTGAAGACAGTATAGAAGATGTTCCAGTGCAGATGGCAAGCTCCATTTGTTCCCAGAGTGCTGCCGAGTCAGAGTTTGTATGTTATGCTTTCTGGATTACGTTAGAGACTTTGCAGACGGCGTCGTGGGTATTGGTTGTCAGTCTGTAAGCGGCTCCGTCAGCCGATACGTCGGTTTGTGTTATGTACTGAATTTTGTATGATCATAGGTTTGTTCGGCTTGGAAGCTACAAGAAAGAATATTTCAGAAAAAAAATTTACTATGTATTTTATCTTATTTGATTTAAAAAGTTTGACGTGATTGTGTGTGCAGCAGGAGTCTGAGGGTTCGCTCGGCCCTAAGTAAGGGTCGGGTGCCCATCACACCCTAGGGATATTGGGGTGTGACAAGACTGAGGATGGAATGCTGTACTAAGGCTCACCTGGGTCCCTAATCCGTCCTGAAACGACCTCCAGAAGTTAGCTGTAAACTGTGCACCTCTGTCGGATATGATAGATGTAGGAACTCCGTGAAGCCTTACTATCTCTTTAATATACAACTGGGCATAATCCTCAGCCGAGTAGGTGGTCCTGACCGGAAGAAAATGGGCTGATTTTGTCAGCCTATCAACAATAACCCATATAGAATCATACCTTCGTGGAGTACGTGGTAAACCTGTAATGAAATCCATATTAATTATTTCCCACTTCCAAGCTGGAATTTCCTTTTCCTGTAACAATCCACCAGGCTTCTGATGCTCGATTTTAACCTATTGGCAATTTGGACACTGAGCAACGAACTCTGCAATGTCTCTTTTCATACCATCCCACCAATATAAACATCTGAGGTCATGGTACATTTTAGTGGATCCAGGATGAACAGAATACCGAGCATAATGTGCCTCTCCCATAATCTGTCGCCGCAGTCCTGCAACGTCAGGTACACATAACCTGCCTCTATATAATAATACTCCGTCAGGTGAAATCTCGAACTGGGTCTTCTCCTTATCAAGGGCCGTATCTCTGCACTGCACCAAAATAGGATCCTCGTATTGGTGTCGTTTCACTTCTTCCATAATAGACGATTCAGCCACTTCTCGGACAGAAACCCCAATATTTCCAGAATCGGCCAAACGGACTCCAAGGCTGGCTAACTGATGAATTTCACGAACTAATTCTTTCCTCTCTGGCTGCACGTCGGTCAAACAGCCCATGGACTTGCGGCTAAGTGCATCGGCTACAACGTTGGCTTTTCCAGGATGATACAAAATGTCAACGTCATTATCTTTCAAAAATTCGAGCCATCTTCTTTGCCGCAGATTCAGCTCCTTTTGCTTAAAAATATACTGAAGGCTTTTGTGATCCGTATAGATATCAACATGAACCCCATATAAGTAATTCCGCCATATCTTCAAAGCATGAATTACCGCAGCTAGTTCCAGATCATGAGTAGGATAATTTCTCTCGTGCGGTCTGAGCTGCCGGGAAGCATAGGCTATAACTCGACCATGCTGCATTAGTACACAACCTATCCCATTACCGGAAGCATCACAATAGATAACATACCCATCTGGCCCCTCGGGAAGAGTTAGAACCGGAGCTGTAATCAACTTTTCCTTCAGCAACTGGAAGCTGCGTTCACAAGCATCGGTCCACTGAAATTTTGCTGCCTTCTGAGTTAGCTTCGTTAATGGTGCTGCAATAGAAGCAAAATTCTCCACAAACCTCTTGTAATACCCTGCTAATCCCAGAAAACTGCGTACCTCAGTCGGTGTCGTAGGCCTAGGCCAATTCTGTACAGCCTCGATCTTTTGTGTATCGACCCGAATACCATCTGTTCCGACGATATGCCCCAAGAATGCCACTGAGGTTAACCAGAATTCACACTTGGAGAACTTAGCATATAATTTTTGTTGCCGAAGTGTGCCAAGTACTGTCCTCAGATGATCTGAATGCTCCTCTGCTGATCGGGAATAAACCAGAATATCATCAATAAATACGATCACAAACATGTCTAAAAACGGCCTGAATACCCGATTCATCAAATCCATAAACACTGTTGGAGCATTAGTTAGCCCAAAAGACATCACCCTGAACTCATAATGCCCGTATCGGGTCCTGAAAGCAGTCTTTGAAATATCTGCCTCTCGTACCCGCACCTGATGATAACCCGAGCGCAAGTCTATCTTCGAAAAATATTTAGCACCCTGCAACTGGTCAAATAAATCATCAATCCGGGGGAGGGGATATTTATTCTTTATAGTCACTTTATTCAGCTGTCTGTAATCAATGCACATCCGCAGCGACCCGTCTTTCTTTCTTACAAACAATACCGGCGCTCCCCAGGGTGACGTACCGGGTCTGATAAAGCCTTTTTCTAATAAGTCTTTCATTTGTTCCTTCAATTCCTTCAATTCTGCAGGTGCCATTCTGTAAGGAGGAATAGATATAGGCTGAGTATCTGGCAGCACATCTATCGTAAATTCTATATCCCGTTTAGGTGGGAGACCTGGAAGCTCATCCGGAAATACATCTGGAAATTCATTAACAACCGGAACTGACTGGATAGTAGGTGTTTCTGCTTTAGTATCATGCACACGAACCAGATGATAAATATACCCTTTCTGAATCATCTTCCTGGCCTTGAGGTATGAAATAAACTTACCTCTCGGCAATGCTGTATTTCCTGCCCATTCTATAATTGGTTCCCCTGGAAACTGGAAGCGGACTACCCTTTTCTGACAGTCAACATTAGTATAACAAGAGGCTAACCAATCTATGCCCATAATAACATCAAATTCCATCATATCTAATTCTATCAAATCGGCCTTAGTGCAACGGCCACATATAATCATAGAACAATCCTTATATACCTACCTCGCTATAATAAAGTCCCCGACCGGTGTAGCTACCTCGAACGGCTCTATAGGTTCAGGTGCTATCCCAATATTACTAGCAACGAGGGGAAAAATATATGATAAAGTAGAATCTGGGTCTATCAATGCATATACAGCTCGAGAGAAAACCAATAATGTACCTGTGACTACATTTGGCGACGCCTCCTGATCCTGTCGGCTAGCCAAGGCATATATGCGGTTCAAAGGACCGCTAGAATTAGAAACCCCTCCACGACCTCTACCGCAGCCCGCTGGTGCTGACGTACCCCGCCCCATAGGGCGCATAGCAACTGAAGTGGAAGATGAACCAACAGGTGATCCCGTCGGCTGAGCTGCACCACCAGAACCACCCGCCAACGGACAATCTCTCATAACATGGCCCTGGCGGCCACAAGAGAAACATGCACTCGTAGCTCGATAACACTCTCCTGGGTGAGAGCTCCCACAATAAGAACATCGAGGCATAGGTGGCCTCGCCTGGCTGGAACCTCTGCTCACCTGCGAACCTGAGGCTCTGGAACTCTGGCCTGCTCCTGAGTGCCCTGCACCATAAAACCATCTACTTGTAGACTGTGAATGTGCACTCCGGCCTGACTGAGGAGGATATCTACTATACTGCTGTTGAGGCTGCCCGCCTCGAGACTCCCCAGAATAACCAGCTGGCCTAGCCCTCTTGGGCTGCCTCTTGTCACGGTCTCTATCGGGCCGACGCCCTCTGTGCCGGTCCTCCATTCCTTGCGCATATGCCTGTAACCGGGCAATGTCCATACCAGTCTGCAATGCCATCACCATACAACTATCAACCAAGTAATGATCCAAACCCATCACATACCGGTGCATCCTGTCGGCCATATCAGCTACAATGGCGGGCGCATATCTGGCCAGAGAATCAAACTCTAAGCTGTACTCTCGGACACTTCTGCCTCTCTGCCTCAGCTGTAAAAATCTGTCAACTCTCGCCCGCCGCAACTCTGGGGGCAAAAAGTGGCTGAGAAAAGCTGCTGTAAACTCATCCCACACAGTTGGAGGAGCATCCTCGCCTCTGGACAGCTCCCAAGACTCGTACCAATTAATCGCTACGTCCCGTAATCTGTGTGAAGCCATCTCGACAGACTCAGTCTCAGAAGCCCTGACCAGTCTCAGTGTGCGCTGCATCTGTCGAATGAAATCCTGGGGGTCCTCCTCGGGCTTAGACCCGTAGAACTCTGGGGGATTACAGGTGAAGAAACCACGGACCCTCAAACTGTCACGTCTGTCACCATCATCACCCCCTAGCCCGCGTCTGCGAGCCTGTCCTGCTACTAATGTCGTCAATACTGCACAGCATCTCTCATCGCCCTATCCTCCACCCCTAACTGAGGAGCTGGGGGCTCGGGCGCTGGAGCCTCCGGAGCTAATGGTGAAGCCGCCCCCTGATCCATAGTGGCAGCGGCTGCTATTTCTAGGCTCCTCCAATGGTGGGGGTGTAGCAGAACCCTCTGACTGGGGTGCAATATCGGGCATAGTCTGAGCACGAGCCCGAGTAACTCTCTGTATCTGGCTGGTCTCTCCTGCCACTGCTTTGCCCTTCTGGGCAGCCGTCGCCTTCTTCGGAGGCATCACTGTAAAGATAGCAATCGGTCAGAAAGAAATCATCCTAATAGCACAGCTCTATCGCACGATCTAGGATCGAAAGAAAGGTAACATCCTAAATGTCCTATAGCCTCCTGTTTATAGATGTGGTGCACAACACACCGATAAACAAGACTCTACTAGACACGGCCTGTAGACATTCCGAGGACAAACCGCTCTGATACCACTTTTGTCACGACCCAGCCCCGTGGGCCCTGACTAGTGTCCTAATTGGACACCCAAACCCATTCGCTTACCAAATTGACATATCAAAGACTTATTCAAATTTAACATACGTTATTTTGCATAGATACTGAGAACAAACGTCATCTTAAGCGGTCACCTGTGACAGAAATATCATACAAAAGCCGGCAGGCTGGCGGAATACACATCGCCCGAATATACATACATATACAAACATATGGGCAGTTTTGGCCATAATAGCAAATAGGACCGCTTAAGGCACAAGTCACAGACATAATCGAACAAACACGACCCATGACCCACATATATGTCTATAGACCTCTACAAACCATAACAGAAACATGACGGGACAGGGCCCCGCCGTACCCCCAAATAGTCATATATACAGAAATATGTCCAACGGAAGATATGTACCAAAAATGTAGGCTCCGGATCAAAGGGAGCACTCCAAAGTAGCAGAATACGTATCCTACACTGGCGGATCACCAGAACGAACGGCTGTACCTGCGGGCATGAAACGCAGCCCCCGAAGAAAGGGGGTCAGTACGAAATATGTACTGAGTATGTAAAGCATGGAATACAGTAATTCAAATCAGAACTGAAGTGAGAAGTACGGAAAATGGATACAGAATTAGTATATCAAAACCTGTGCTGAAAACATAAATAATGCAAATAAAAATCATGCATAGGGCTCAGGAACGTGGTCGCCACTCCGACGCTGGCGCCACAACACATCATACTCCAAAAGGTTTCAAATCTCCATACAATCCCCGAACATATCGTATCATTATAACATATCACAACATCATAACACATCATATGCCATAACATATCATAACTCCGTATATAAGCGGTATCCGGCCCTATGGCGAGGGTCTCGGGAACCGTAACACATCATACTGCCGAATATAACATAGTGCGCACGAAGACAAAACCGGCCTGGGACCCGGCGAACGATGTAATAGTAGTATGCACGAGCGGAGTAGTGAGGAAACCATATGCATATAAGTAAATAAATTTCAAGACTCGATGAATAAATATATATACCGATATCAGAAAGCTCATAAACAAGTATCGGGTCAATCGGAATTAGTATAAGAAAGTTGCGAGCTTTTGAAGTATAGACCTTCTAAAAACATTTCATAAGCCATATTTGGAAATTCAAGTATCATTCATATTAGGAAACTTTCAAATAACATTATGGATCAAATCAAATGGAGACTTAAGACCATATTTACGTATCAAAGTATTCATCAAGGACTGTAGTCATCTCGATTTTCCTTCGAACAACATTTGGAAACATAACAACTAGAATCTTCGAACATCATAAAATACGTAATAAGCCATATGGAATAGCTTATGGAAGTCAATGATGTTAGCCATCCTAGTGGCTCTAAGAATAGGATTTTCTTTAGAGGCATACATGTATGTTATTTGTTCATTTCATAAGTTATGCCAAAAGAAGGAAAGGTAGGCTTTACATACCTCGATCGCTCGCTAACCAAATCCAGACTCAAGTCTCGGGCTCCCCAATATCTACAATAACGTTATCAATTACCAAACATTAGCTACAAGTACTTAAAAATCCAATTCTAACTAGTACTTGTCTACAGAAATTTCGGCAGCATCTCCCCTGTAAATTCAACATCCTCGAGAATTTAACTCGGCCAAATTCTTCAACAACCATACCAACAATACCAACAACCATACTAGTAACATCAAGAATCAATTTAAAGCGCATTCTAACATTAGTAACCTTCTTCTCTACGTAGCTTATCACATTCAATTCAACTACGTACATTCAAGCCAATATCAACGCTCACATATTCATTACTAATCCGAGATCATTCAAACACAATTCAAGAACATTTCAAACAATCTATACAATATTAAAACAATTCCACCAACACCATACTCCACCCGAAATCTTCTCAAACGCAACAAAACTACAACGACGTATTTTCTACTTTCAAATTCACAAACTACAACAACAATGCACACTTTAGCAACTCCATTTCCACAATTACATAAAACCATATTACAATCGCATTAATTTCCTACAACAACCTACAACCAATTTCCATGCCAACTTGAATCATTAGTCTTTCATTTACATCATAAAGGCCACAACAACACAACTAACATGCTAAATAAAATTAACTCATCCTTCCTCCACCAATTAGCACCACACGGCCACACACACACAACACATAACATTTCTATGATTTTCGTTCAATTCTACTCACTACAACATATATAAACCTTCCATAGCATGAAAAAGAATGGAAATTCTTACCTTCTTCCTCAATTTTCCACTTGAATAGAATTTTTGCACTTGTCACAAAAGTAATTTTCTTTCTCTAATAATTATACCACGTTAAAGAGGGTCTTGAAATTAGTAAGAATTCAAGAAGAAATGAATTTTTGGACCAAGGATGGAAGACTTCAATTTTTTTTCTTCTTTTCTTTGTTGGCCGAATGGCCTATTCTTTTTGCTCTCAATCTTTTATCTTCTTGAATGTTCTAAAATGGGGGATAATAATAGTGGCCCTCTCTATTTATTTGGTCCATTAAATTTCACATGGGCCTTGGGCCATGCCTTATGGCCGGCCACCTTGTTGGGCCTTTTTTTTTTTTTTTATTTTCACAGCCCACTTACTTATGGTTAATATTTTGTAATTCATGAAACCATTTTTCAAATTTTCAATTTTTTCCCTTGGCCTTCCTCCATATTTCCGCATCAATATTTTTCATGAACAACATATATATTAAATAGAATCAAAATATTGTCTTACCTCTTACTAGTCACGATTATTTCAAATTTTTCAAATATGCAAAATACGGGATATAACAGCTCGGGCACGATATGACCGGTTCATCGGGGACGAGGCATCAAGCTCGATCTGGGATGAGGTGATAAAAGAAGAGCGGTTAACTGCCTTAAGGAGAAGACCGAAATATCCGCCCTCAACTGGATATTTCGGCCTCGATCTCGGCAACAGCTGTGACCAGATTTCTTTCCTTTATTTAGAATTGTATTAGGGTTGGGACTCCTCTACTATATAAAGAGGAGGTTCCCATCCATTGAAGGGGTTAACATCAGAAAGAGTGAAAGAGTTCATATCAGAAGACAATAAGAATCCTTTGAAACCATTCCTATTTGTTCCTTAGTTCATCTTTATTGTTCATCGTGTAAGTACTCAACAGAGGGTATCGACCTCGGTTTTTATACCCGAGGCCGGACATAATTAATTTTCGGTCAGGTCTGCTTCTTTATTTACTTAATGACTCATTACGCAATTTAATCTTGGATTGAATTTAGCCACATATCTTTGGCGTCACGCATAAATTTAATTGTTCTCCATTTTAAGGTTAAACGCATATCTCGAACACTCGAATACCTCTTGTTATCCAGAAACAGTGAACTCTACAATCCAAAAAGGTTGATCACCATTCAATGGCATCCTCCTCCTCAAAAATGGTACAAGTTGAACATCGATGGTGCTTTCTCCCTTAATTCACAACTGGGAGGGATAGGTGGGATATTCAGATATATATAGCTCTGGAGACTGGATAGCAGGTTTCAATGGGACCACTCACGCAAACTCTCCACTGCAAGCAGAACTTCAAGCACTCAATGAAGGACTGCAACTCGCACTTGATAGGCAGCTTTAGAGACAGACTATACGGAGGTAATTAAAGCCTATGTCATGGTCATGATACTTACAATACTTTAATTTTTTCCTGCAGATGGTTAATGCACAGAGGGAAACAAGTGTTGCTGTAGCACTAACTTTAGGCAAGGAAACAAGGTGGCGCATATGTTAGCACGGGAAGTTTAATGTTTTGGCAAGTATGGGTAACAAATGTGTCCTAAGTGACACAAGTATGGTTTGTAATATTTCTATTATGTAGTTAATATAATATTATATTTGTTGTTCAAAAAAAAAAAAAAGTTCAAAGATGATGTTCAGCCTAAAATGCATATATTTAGTTATTAATTATCTCATATTTTAATATTTTTAATCGTCTTTTAAGTATTATTATATTGCTTTGTGTTAAATATTATATTTTTACTATATATGAATAATATGTTTTGAAATTTGGAGCAAAATTAAATAAAGTGTGGAAGAAAAACGAAAAGAAAAGAAAGGTAAAAATGACAAGAGACAAGAGGGGGACATAATGATTATGTGAACGTTGGCTATTTATTTTGTAACGATTGACATTAAGAATGGGCTAGGAAAGAATTGAAATGGGAGGAATTGAAATATTACCTGGCCGCAATTGACGAAGGCAACAGATGACGAGAAAAATTGTTCCCTGGAATTTTTGTCGTGCGCGGCCCACGCCGCGTCACGCCAGGCTTATTGTTTTTTCCCATTCGAAATGAATTTGGTTTTTGAAAGCCCACACCTTTTGGTACCCTATAAATATATATTTTATACGATTTTTATAGAACTTTTGATCTAGAGAGAACTTAGAGCCGCTGTGGAGGCCAAAGTTATAGGGTTTTACCTTCTCTTTTCTATAATACTCTTTTTTACTTTTTTTTTATTCGGATGATTTATTGTTTTTCCTCCATATCTATGTGAAGCTAAACTCTTTAGTTCTAGAATTTTGACGCAAATATGAAAGTAGACGTTTGATTATCATTTATATCTATTGATTTTCCATCTTTGGATTACTTATTTATTCTTGATCTTAATTGTTTGATTACTTGACGAAATAGTTGAGCACTATCTGTGGTGCGTGAGTTGGACTTAAAAGAGGGAATTCACGTACGTAATAAGAATAAATAGAGTTTGTTCGATTTACTCGTTTTGTTACTGAGGATAGAAATATACACTTTGGCCCTACTTAGTTGGTTACGGAGAAGTAAATGCGTTCTTGTTACCTCTGGCGACCATAGAAATATAGGCGTTATAGTAGTATCTACAGACTTGTGAGTAGTTCGAAAGAATATCATAAAGTTACAATTAACCCGTCAACTAGTAACTCAGGAAATTGCTAGGTAGAACGATTTAAAGACTCGACTGGATTGTTAGTGGTAATAGCCCTAGATCTATCTCTTCTCGGATAAAAATCTGCTCTTTCTTGGTTGAAGTTCCTTATTTGCTTTCTTTTATTTTTAGTTAGTTTATAAATATAACTTTGGATTTTATTTCTTGTTTAGATAATTAGCATTAGTTTAATTTAGTAAATAGTTAATTATAAGTCCCTGTGAGTATAATATTTGGACTTTATTTCTATATTACTTGTACGACCACGTATACTTGGGTGTGTGTTTGAGAGCAACAAAAGACACGTAACAACTAAATTCCATAGAATGTGCAGTCGTTTAGAGATATTGAATTATAGCATTGAGTAATAACTCTCACCAAACGTCATACACAATATAATTAGATGTTATTTTGACAAATCGTAATAGTATGAAAGAACTGTAGCGTTCTTCTCCTACACCTGAAGACGTAAGGTCGTAGTAAAAAACTCCTCGTACACGAACACTATCCTGCTTCAACTAAAGTCTCTGCAAAATTCACAACTTTTCTCGAATCGAAGAACAATCTCAGGTCCGTGAAGAACTACTACAGAAAATACTGAAACCATTGAAGCCAGGACAGAGGCAGATGGAGCACTATAACTAGGTGAATCCCAAACTTTCGATGCGGTGTATAAATTTGTATGTAAAATTTACTAAATTTATAATAAATAGTACATATGAACCCATAACGTTAGAAATATAATAGTTCAATGCTAAAAAATTTAAAAGGTTGAACCCCTGCAGTTTAAATTCTAGATCCGCTTCTAAGCCAAAAACCTTAGGTTAAAGGTCACTGAACGGAACTTTGATAAAGTCAGTACAAGGGCAGGATCAGTCAAATAAGCAAAACAAGATCATCTACTTAATTCCATACTCTAAATCTTTAATACAATGTACGATTAGAAGTTGCAAAAGCAAGAAGTGAAAAGAAAACCCTAGGAAGGACGACAGAAGTTAGATATTTTCATTCCATCAAAATGATACAAAATGAATTGATGAGTTGTATTTGGATCCTTCGATCCTTTTATATGTCTGATACACAATTACAAATGCGGACAACACAATTTCAAAACATAAATACATATATAGGTATTGTTACAAACATGGGCAGATCTAGTAAGGCGGGTGGGGATGCCACGCCACCCGCACACCTCGAGCAAAACCTTGTATATATATGTGAGTATATATGGGAAATAGTATAAATATGTAAAATGGCACTCCGACTAACAAATGATTGTTTGGTGCCACTGGTGAAGGGCCGAAAGTTGTGGCCACAGCACCTGGGATCGAGTCCAACTTGCACCAATTCTTTTAAAGACTTCTCTTTTCTAAGAAGCTTACAGAAGATTCGTTCTCCTTTTTTCTTATTTTCTTTTTCTATTTTGCTTCTTCTTTACTTTATTTTTCCTGTTTCTTCTTTTCTTTTTATTTACTTGCTGGTGTTTTTTTTTCCCTAATGAGTCACATTGACTTTTTAAAATTTTATATATCCTTGCTTCTCTTTATAGTTAATAGTGTTCATTAATTTTTTATTTTGATATCTAAATGTGCATCTATGTTGAGTTCTAGTTCTAGTTGATTAGTCTTGAGTTAGCTGATAGCTTCAAAACACAACTCTCAATTATAAATGAATAATATATTTTTGTTGATATTAGTAATACTAATGAAATTTTATGCTTTGTTTAAAATTATCATAATTATTAAATTATTTCGTTTAATCGATGTCTATATAAATCGAAAAGATGAATAACCCAAATTGCGGCAGTAGAAAAAATAAATCAAGTTGAAATCCAAAATAGTGTAACAATCGGTTTGTCTATATAAACGGACGGAAGTTGCTGCACTCCCCAACTCATTTAAGTCAACTGATGCATTGGGTCATTCCCTTGTTTACGGAACTGGGCTATGGAACGCATCGAGAAAGCCGACGCTTCTGCCTTTCCACGAGTTAAAAATTGTAATAATAGAAATATTTGTAGCTAAGATGAATAACCCGAATCGAAGCTCAAAATAAATCAAGTCAAAGGCCAAAATAGTGTGATAATTGGTCGGTCTATATAAACTAGAAGGCTGAATAACCAGAATTGAAGCCCAAAATAGTGTGGCACCCGGAATCTCAAATTCCTGGATCCGCCTCTGGTTACAAACATAAAATGGACTACATAAAATTTGGCCTTCTTATTTTGACCGCTGCAATACATGCCAAACCAATTTCAATTACTATGATATTATAGGTTTGTTCCATGCATGGGATACTGAACTTCATGCAGAGAGAAGAGTTAAGGGATTTACTTTTATTCAAAAATCTTTCACATGACGAGGACGATCTTGATGAGGTAAAATAAACAACTCGTTATAGAAAGAGGTAATAAATTTAACTTCTTTGAATAATTAATGTAATATAGTGTTAAACCCCGTATCTTGAAAGAAGCACTTACCAAATTTGAAACATAAGTACATTGAGTTATGGTTAAGTAAAACCACTTTGGAATGTAAGGAGCAAGCATTATTAAGTACATTTAATGAGTGAAGGATGTATATAAGGTATACCGGAAGGTTTTATAAGGAAATGAGTGGAAGAAAGGGAGTGGTACGACTTTGGAGAAAGGATGGGTGAAGTTTTGCGTGAAAATTTTGGCCCAACTTGAGGGACCAATATCTCTTAGCGTATGAAGTGTTTTGAAGTGAAATAAAATCCTAAAATGAAGTCCGTCGAATCTAGTTTCCAACGCAACAAACCGCTTGTCGATAAGACATCGGAGTAGAGAATTATGGATGTTACAAGTTTGGCTGACAAGTAGAAACGCGTGCTACAGTACCGACTTGCTACTGTACTGCTACAGCAAACTGCTACAGTGACTCGGCCCGAATGTGACCCCTATATAAATGGCAAAAACCCCTTCTTTCACCAGATTCTGCCCAGAAATTTCTAGAAATCAGTAGAGAGAGTGAGGGTATAAAAAAGTGGGCAATTTTCAAGTGGCGGAATATTAGTTTAGGTCCGGATAGCGCGTGGTTGTGATTCTAGTATTGTTGTGCGGTATATTTTGATGTGGATTCCAAGTGGATATTGAAGATATTTCTATTTCAACAAGAATAAGGTATGAATCTCTCTTTATTAATATTACTTTTGGTTCATTCATGAAGATAGAGTGATTAAATGGTCGTAGAATAAAGTTGTTGGTTGAGAAATTGGACAAACATCGCGTGGGATGTTTTATAGAATATTTTGGTATTGATAATGATGTTGTTGATGTTGGTGCTTTTGTCGTTGTTGTTTTGTTGGTATTGTGATTTCGGGCTAGGGATATAAATAGGGGAGATGCTGCCCAAATTTCGGCAAATTTTAAGAGGATTTAATTTGAAGGCTGAAGACAAGCATATGATAATGAGCCTAACAATAGTATGAATGGCTTTATATGTAGATCACGGGACTACGAATGATCTTATGTAGATTGCAAGACAGAAAGTAAGTTGGAAAAGTCGAGAAGTAAGCTTCCAGGTATGTTAAGGCTACTTCCTTTCTTTCTAAAGGCATGATTCTTTTTCAACTCATACATGGATTCTATTATATCCTTATTTCCAAAAAGCCCGAAGCTCATGATTCTCAAAGTGATTATGATGCTAAAGATGGATGTTTCTATGATGGTAACAATGATGATGATTCCATTTCTTAAGATTCCTACTATTGAGACCTTTTTTACTATTCGCACAAAGGTGTGCTACTCACGAAGATTATACTTGGGTTACCATAACCATAGTGTAGTTCTCCTCTCTATTTAAGAGGTAGTATAAGAATATTTGAGTTATATGAGATGATTTAATGTCAGGAGGTATAATTAGTTGATATGTTGTTTATAGGCTATTATGTTACCTTCAAGTAATCAATATATGTATACGCCTGGCCTACGGGTCATGAAGTTATCGCATGGCCTACGGGGTATGGAGTTATCGCCTAGCCTATGGGTTATGGAGTTGTCGCCTGGCCTACGGGTCATGGAGTTGTTGCCTGACCGACGGGTCACGGAGATGCGCATACCTGACCTACGGGTCATGGAGTTGATTGTACCTGACCGACGGGTCACAGAGTTGATTATACCTGACCGACGGGTCACAGAGTTGTTTGTACCTGACCTACGGGTCATGGAGTTGATTATACCTGGCCTATGAGTCATGGAGTTTTATTTATGGAGTTATGTTATCTATGCCTGACCTTCAATTCAGGAAGTTATATCTATAGAGTGATGTTATCTTGCCTCAGATGAGAGGCAACCCAGGTAGAGCACCTCTAGATGCTTTCTTAAAATATCCAGAGTATAGTTTGTTATTTCATTTCCATTTGTTATCTTGCCTTACATATTTAGTATATTATTCGTACTGACGTCCCTTTGTCTGGGGGAGCTGCGGTCATACCCGCAGATTCAGGTAGCCGGACAGACGATTCAGTTCAGTAGGCCTTCCACTCAGCCGCAGTCAGTGCACTCCACTTAGTCCGGAGCTGCAGTCCCTTTGGTGGTATGCTATTTTTACATGTATATATATGGGTGTGACGGGGCCTTGTTCTGTCCTTTCTGCAGCACATGTTCCCTAGAGGTCTGTAGACAGTTGTATGTAGTTGGGATATTATGTAGTCATGTTGGCTCTCAGTTTTGTTGTTCAGCCTACATAGCAGCCTCGTCGGCTTGCTCAGTTGTGTATATATATTTTGGGTGTGTGTGTGCCCAGTTCAGACGAGACAGACCATATTTGTTTATATATATCCAGATTACGACCTCGCCGGCAGGTTGATATTGTCGGTGTGCAGGTAGTCCTTAGCAGAGTTTCAGATTTAGAGTGGTTCGCTCGGGGCCTAGTTTGGTATCGAGTGTCGGTCACGCCGCTCTAAATTTGAGGCGTGACAAACTTGATATCAGAGCAGTTCATTACGAGAATGTTTTGGAATCTGTCAAAACTTCAACTTGCTCTAGGTTATGTGAGGAAGGTCACACAGTAAGGTGTATGCGATTATACCAGCACTAACGCATCGAATTTCACTAGAGTTTCAAGGTTAAGCGTGCTGGGGTGAGAAAAATACTAGGATGGGTGACCCTCTGGAAAGTATATTAAGAGTCCTACAAGTTCAGCCATAAGAGACAGATGAGAAGCTAGAGTAGTTTAAGGGAAATTGGAGTATGCAGAGAGGTTAGAAGCCCTAAAAGGTCACGAAGGATGAGGCAGACTAGACCGGCAAAGAGAAAAAACGTGCATCACAGCTCTAGAATTAGGATGAGTTCTAATGGTATTGGGAAGTACTTTGTAAGCAAGGTGTTAGTAAACATATATATATGTATGTGTATGATATCCCATAGGTGGCTGCGCCAATCGATATGTGTGTCCCAGCAACCGACGTTGCTATATACTGAAGGCATTAATCGAACAGGATAGTGAAGTTCAAGTGACAAATGTTACAAGGTATGTTTATGTTATTTTCACTACAGGTTAGAGTTGGAAAGCCTTAATGCTATAGTATCAGAGAAAGGAAGAAAGCGGATATATGGAAAGTGAAGAGATTAGAATGTCCCGATAAAAGGGAACAAAAAAGTAAGAAACGAGGGTCAGTGAAGCTTCCAAGAGGGACGACGAGTAAGGCAAGGGACTATTTGGATAAAATTCGAAGGTGGGCATGCGAAAGTGATAAAGAATGGTAGTGTGAAACAAAAGATGAATGTGTGGGGGTTAGAAAACAGATTTCGATAAGTGGGACTAAAGGATAGTAATCACAAATAGGGATGTGAAGTAAGAGAGAGAATGATCAGGCCTTGCAATGATACTAAGAGATTTTCAGCTCTCAAGAGGTATATAAAGGGATAAATGTGTAGTTATACTGACACAGTTGCCTCGAAAACAGAGAAGCTTTCCTAAAAGATGATTTAAGATTAGAACGGATTTGCACGTTTAAAGGAATATTTCACGAAATTCAGGGTCAATACTATGAAATAACAAGTGGAGAAAGGTGCTCGGGGAGGAAGGAACTCAAGGAAGGTTTGAGGAGGAAAGCAGGAAAGGTACACTAATGGGCTGGTCAGAAGGAGAGGAGAGAAGAAGAAGGGAAGAAAAGAAAAATTGAGTAATCGCCAAGGACAAGCGAGAGGATAATGAGCTAACAAAGCTAACCGGGAGGTAGTACTTCGATGATATGGGATGGGGATAAGGAACACCGAGATTTAATTATAAAGGAAATAGAAAGATGTATGGGAAATATTCGTGAGTATGGACTAGCCTTGGTGGTAGGAAGGAGAAGAAAGAAGAGAGTCTATTTGCAAGGATTTCACGATACGAACAAGAAGTGGCAGACACTAGAAGAACTACAACGCATATGTTACACCCCGTAGTTCCGTATGTTGAGATTCGAGCTACCTTTCAGGAGGTATGTGAGCTTATATGTGTTTAACGTATGGTTATAAAGATTTAAGTTCATATAGTAAACTATGAAAGGATTGAAGGGCAAGTGAATTTAGGAAATTAAATTTGTTGTAACTTGGAAGAAAATATGAGGGGCAATTTTGGCCCAACTTGGAGAAAGGATATCTTTTAGTAGATGAGGATTTTTGAAGCAAAGTAAAAGCCTAAAATAAAGTTCGTCGTGTCTAATTTCCAGCGCAAAAAACCGCTCGTCGATACGGCATCGAAGTGGAGAATTATGGAAGTTACAAGTTAGGCTGACAGAGCAGAAACGCCGCTACAGTAACCGACTTGCGTGACCCAACCCGAATTTTACCCACTATTTAAGGATCAAATCAGATCCTAAAGCTCATTTTTCAACCAAGAATTTTCCAAATATTTCCCAAATCTTCTAGAAAATTCTCTCAACTTCCGTCCACTAGATTTTAACACAAATTAAGTGAAATCCCCGAATTTAAGTTCGGACAACACATAGCTGCGATTATAATACCGAATTGCGGCCAAACTTAGCTTGGATTCAAGGTGATAATCGAAGATATTGAAATTCTAGCGAGTGAAAGATTATAAGGCAGGAGATAAGTAGGAAGGTCAAGGACCAAGATTCCAGGTATGTTAAGGCTAAACCTTCCTTTCTTAAGGCATGATTCCTTTGTTGTGAACCTATATATGACATCTTCAATAAACTCGTTTCTAAAAGTACCAAAGCTTACAGCTCCCAATGTTCGTGTGATATCCTTGAGCTTGTTTCATGGCTATTGTTGTTATTCATTGATGTTGATCTCATCTTATGACTTTGTTCCTTCAAGGTGAGACGTGTTCATGATGACGGTTCCATAATAATAATCCAATGAGTTTAGGAACAAGTTCTTAAGGGATGTCTTATAGGACATGAATAGAGTGCTAGTAGAGGATCCCTAATGAAGTATTTAGTGTTCGAAGAGAGGTTCATGTTGTATCTTAGGATTTGGTTATAGTCTAGTCAAGTGGGAAGAAGTACTAATGGCCAGAGATGTGCTTATAAGGCTTATATGATTATGTAGACACTACGGGTTAAGCGAAGACCATGAGAAGTGCATATAGATTACTTGTAGAAGTTTGATTATGATGTTGATCATAGTTACCACTGGTCTACCACCAGTTGGGCAGTTATTACCACCGTGCTACGGCCGGTTAGGCAGATGTATGTATGTATGTATATATGTATTTACCACTGGTCTACGAACAGTTGGGCAGATGTATATATTTACCACTGGACTGCAGCCAGTCGGGCAGTTACCACCGTGCTACGGCCGGTCGGGCAGTTACCGCTGATCAGTCGGGCAGTTGCGCTCTACCGTCGGGCGATAATCGGATGGGCAGTTATTACCACCGGACTGCAGTCAGTCGGGTAGTTACCACTGATCAGTTGGGCAATTAGTATAGGATGATTAGTAAGATAAAGGCACAGTACTGTACATAGATATGGTTAAGCATGCGAGAGTATAGAGAGAGACATGTATCATATATGGATCGGGTTGCACGCCGCAACACATGTGCAGATAACGTTTGATGATAAGGTAACCAGGACTATGGTAGGGTATACATACCTAGTAAAGATCGCAAGAAGATGAAGAGGTATGTATACATATGCTATATTTCCATCGGTAGTTCAGAAATGCCAGGTTGATTCTTATTCTTCCCATCTTTAGTATATGGCTATTTTGTTGCACTTTTCGCCTTGCATCAGTGCATTGCTCGTACTGACGTCTCTTTGCCGGGGGCGCTGCGTTTCATGCCCACAGGTCTTGAGATACAGCTTGACGGATCTTTCAGTAAGGATACCAGCTCAGCAGGCGGAGTCGTGGCGCTCCACTTACTTCGGAGTTGCCCTGTGAGTCAGAATGACTTCATATGCATTTGCATGGGTATGGCGGGGCCCTGTTTCGGCCACTTTATGCCATGTACTCCTGTAGAGGCTCGTAGACAGATATGCACAGTTAGATATCTTATAATTAACTCGACTTATACTATGTTGTATCATTATTATGGATAGCCTTACCGGCATATGCACTCGAGATTAGTTTGAAGACGTAAGTATGTTATCTTTTGGGCTTGTGCCCCTATGGTTTATAGTACCTTGGTCTTATGCTGCCTTTCGAGATACAGAAAACGTGAGTTACAGTTGCTTCGCTCGGTTCCCGTAGGATGTCGAGTGCCAGTTACGCCTTTACCAAGGTTGGGGTGTGACAGCATAGGTGGGACGCAAATAAGTAGTTAAGGAAAATTTCGAATACGTGAGCTAAGTGAATAAAAGGATTAATGGTAGAAGTGGAAGAGTGTAGCACACTAACCCTCAATGATATATTGTAGATGTAGAGTGAAACCGGAAACTCAAAGTAAGAAGAATTTCAGTGATAATAGTCGTGGAGGAAGACCAGGGACAAAAAGAGCAAAGTGTGACCAAACGCTCCATAAAATGTTTTGATGGATTCCAATGTCCCCATTAACCCGTTGATTCGGGAAATGTTCAGTCATAAAAAGTAGAAGTAGAAAGTCCTTAAAGAAGGCAGCGAGAATGGATCTGTAATGCACAAGTGCTTCGTTTAAATGCATAGCCCTCGATTAGCAGAAAGGAAAATAAGTCAAGCTATACGATGAGAGAATTCCGGTATTATAAGAGACCAAAGGAGTTGAAGGATCATTAAGGTTGGCCAATGACTACTGATATTCGGGAGTTACTATTGTATAAGAACACCCTTAAAAATGGGGGAAGAGCAGATCTAGTCCTGAAATGAGGTATGACATTGTTAAAATTCCAAAGAAAGAAAGAGGTTAGCTTAAGGAGGCCAAAATTCGGGACGTAGTGGCATATCAAGAATGCATTAAGAGGGAGCAGGAACAAATTAAAGATAAGCATACCACAAAGCAGGTATGAAAAGGAATTAAAATGGATCAAGAGAATACTTCATGCGGGAGTGAGATATGATATTTCTAGACAAGGGAAATTTGCGCCGCACCTAAATAGGAAGTGACGTATCCTAAAGAGTAATAAAGAGAGTAAGAAAGCTCTGCAAGCTAACCACAAAGAGAATGACAAAATGGATGATGGGTATAAATGACACCTTGGGTTACAGCAGAAGAAAATATTGATATTAAAGGAAAAATATGAGAATCTTAACAAAGGGAATAACGATAAGCGGTGTGACGATATATAAAGAGAGGAGGAACGATGTGGGTGCAGATAGAAAGGCAGCAGCATTACCAGAAATTAGAAAGTATATTATGGGTCACTAATCATACTGAGCATAAGGGTATGTATTATAGAATTATATGAACCATCAACGTAAGGTTATGCCCCACAGATGGGAATGGACACACCGGAAAGCCAACAAGGAATGACAGCTAACTAAGTGATCACTGGAATAAGGAAGTCAAGGGTAAGTATACCATACCGATGTTGAAAAAGAAGTTGTGGTAAAGTGAGAATTTCCCTAACTTCATAATCAAGTTATATTGCAAGATTTGAGGCAAAGGAATTAAAGGAAAAGTTTTGACAAGAACTCGAAGATATTGTGAGCTATAGACCAGTTCGAACTATGATTATTGGTTCATCGCAATATATAATCCTGCTACGAGGAATAATAGAGATGGTGATGGAACATTAAGAATGTACGTATATAAGAAATCGTATTAAGACGGATGGTTGAAGAAATGTAACCGTTAAGAGTAAGGATTTGTTAGTAGCAGAGTAACGCTGAACAAGCAACGGGACATTAGTATAAGAAAATTTATGAAGAATCGGAAGGCTTGGCTAATGAATTACGAGGGGATAATCTAGCACGTATCTAAGCTCAACAAGTACAAGTAGGGATAGCCAAGATAGCATCAGAGGAGTCAACAAAAGAAAGTGTTGTATTTGAGCAAGAGAGTTATCCGTTAATAAATAAATGAGGTACGAAGAGGAAGGACACTCGCAGGACGGCGAGTAGCCGAGGCATGGCTAATTAAACCACAGGAATGAAGATAGAATGAGAATGGAATACTAGTTGACTTGTGATCATATATATGAGGATTGTACGACTCACAAATGAATTTGATAAAGAGCTAAGAAAGAACAGGACGAAACCGACCAAATTATAGTATATGCATATGGTAATCGAACAAAAATTCAATGAGGATATTGAGGATCGGTGCACTACAACATTCGAGGACGAATGTTTTTAAGGAGGGGAAGAATGTTAAACCTCGTATCTTGAATGAAAAACTTACCAAATTTGAAACATAAGTACATTGAGTTATGGTTAAGCAAAACCACTTTGGAATGTAAGGAGCAAGCATTATTAAGTACATTTAATGAGTGAAGGATGTATATAAGGTATACCGGAAGGTTTTATAAGGAAATGAGTGGAAGAAAGGGAGTGGTACGACTTTGGAGAAAGGATGGGTGAAGTTATGCGTGAAAATTTTGGCCCAACTTGAGGGACGAATATCTCTTAGCGTATGAAGTGTTTTGAAGTGAAATAAAATCCTAAAATGAAGTCCGTCGAGTCTAGTTTCCAACGCAACAAACCGCTTATCGATAAGACATCAGAGTAGAGAATTATGGATGTTACAAGTTCGGCTGACAAGCAGAAACGCGTGCTACAGTACCGACTTGCTACTGTACTGCTACAGCAACGCAACAAACCGCTTATAGTTGTTGTTTTGTTGGTATTGTGATTTCGGGCTAGGGACATAAATAGGGGAGATGCTGCCCAAATTTCGGCAAATTTTAAGAGGATTTAATTTGAAGGCTGAAGACAAGCATATGATAATGAGCCTAACAATAGTATGAATGGCTTTATATGTAGATCACGGGACTACGAATGATCTTATGTAGATTGCAAGACAGAAAGTAAGTTGGAAAAGTCGAGAAGTAAGCTTCCATATATGTTAAGGCTACTTCCTTTCTTTCTAAAGGCATGATTCTTTTTCCTATGAACTCATACATGGATTCTATAATATCCTTATTTCCAAAAAGCCCGAAGCTCATGATTCTCAAAGTGCTTATAATGCTAAAGATGGATGTTTCTATGATGGTAAAAATGATGATTATTCCATTTCTTAAGATTCCTACTATTGAGACCTTTTTAACTATTCGCACAAAGGTGTGCTACTCACAAAGAATATACTTGGGTTACCATAACCCTAGTGTAGTTCTCCTCTCTAGTTAAGAGGTAGTATAAGAATAGTTGAGTTATATGAGATGATTGAATGTCAGGAGGTATAATTAGTTGATATGTTGTTTATAGGCTATTATGTTACCTTCAAGTAATCAATATATGTATACGCCTGGCCTATGTGTCATGAAGTTATCGCCTGGCCTATGGGGTATGGAGTTATCGCCTGGCCTACGGGTCATGAAGTTATCGCCTGGCCTATGGGGTATGGAGTTATCGCTTGGCCTACGGGTTATGGAGTTATCGCCTGGCCTATGGGTTATGGAGTTGTTGCTTGACCGACAGGTCGCGGAGATGGGCATACCTGACCAACGGGTCATGGAGTTGATTATACCTGACCGACGGGTCACAGAGTTGATTATACCTGACCGACGGGTCACAAAGTTGTTTATACCTGACCTATAAGTCACAGAGTTTTATTTATGGAGTTATGTTATCTATGCCTGACCTTCAAGTCACGAAGTTATATCTACAGAGTGATGTTATTGTCACGACCCAGCTAGGGGCCGCGACGGGTAGCCGGGGCTAACCATCAAGCGCCACTCGTTCTACTACTCATCATGCTCATTAACTACTTTTTTATCGATTTTATTCTCAAATCATAAGAAAGTCATGTTTCATTTGTAAACATAAATAGTTTCATATACATAAGCCCTTTAGGCTATCCAAATAAAATATATAATCATACCATAGTGACCTTGTCAGACCACATAACCCACACTGTGTATCTACGAGCCTCTACGGAAGTACAAAACGCATAGACGGGACAGGACCCCGTCGAGCCCAACATATACAAATATACACAAAATAATAATCAAGCACCTTCGGAACAAAGGAGTGCTTTCAATCAGCTGACAGCTCCTACGAGTCTGGCTTGAGCTCGCCTCCCTGTCTACCTGTGGGTATGAACACAGCGTCCAAAGAAAACGGACGTCAGTACGAATATTGTACTGAGTATGTAAGGCAAGAATGAAATAAATATAATAGAAGGACAGTGAGCCATAAGAGATGGATATAACCTGCAAGAGTGTCATAAGCAAATACATTTCGTACATATATCATGGTTTACATAATCATGGTACATATGTCATCACATCACCTATCTTATCATAGTCGTTACAATCTTCATCGTTATCTCGCGTCCGGGTAACCATCATAAGTCGCCCACTAGTGGTGATCATGCCCGGCCCTCTAGGCTCGGTGTAACATCGCAGCCCGCCTTAGCGGTGACATGCCCGACCATCTAGGCATGGTGGAACCATATGCAGCCCGCCTTAGCGGTGACATGCCCGGCCATCTAGGCACGGTGGAACCATATGCAGCCCGCCTTAACGGTGGCATGCCCGGCCATTCTGGCGCGGTGGAACCTCATCATCACATAATCAATCATTACCCATCACTATTGCACATATCATGAACGTATCATAATCTTATCATAACTTGGCATTTTCATACATAACATAGGCATATTAGAAGCTAGCATCATTGATCATCTTATAAACATACCATGACGTTACATCATTTCACATTTAGCATTAGGAGCATACATTAGACTTTGGAGACAACCATAGCTATGTCGGGGTGGCGTAAGGTCGTAAACCCCCGATTATATTATGAACATTTATGAGCGCTTTGCCTCACCTTGAAGGAAATAGTGCATAAGGTGAGTGCTAACAATAATGACATCATCAGCGTTATGGGATCGTCATATCATGAACTATCGAATCTCTATACTTTAACTCATTATCATCATTATCATGCTCGTATGTAATTTAGTATATTTAAGAACTCATAAGTTCCATCATATAGGAGGATCATGGAAAGATTGAAGGATTCATGCCTTTGAAGGAAGGGATAAGCCTTACATACCTTTGACGTTTAACTAAGCTATCGCTTGCTTGTTCTCCTTCGATATCACGTTTCTACTTTCAAGAAGGAATTCGCATTAACGTTAGTTAGTCGACTATAAGAACGTGCTACTATTCCTAGAGAAAATTGGGCAGCACTTCCTTTGTTTATACTACTTTCCCCATAGTCCATATCAACTCCCAACGCTCACAACAACATTCACGATATTGCAATCAACAATCATCATTTATATACATTGACCACAATCCACCATTTCTCTTCAATTTCTCCACATTTATGGTTATAGCTTACTATCGCGTTTTCTCATGTATCACACTTATTTCATGGTCTAAATGTCATTTATGACGTATTCATAATCACAACACCCCAACATTTATGATTCAATCCAACTACCATCCAAACATGACACTATTCACTCATTAATGACCCATTTCCTATGTCTTTCTACAATTCAAGTATCTTAACCTTCCAATACCTTAAACAACAAGGTTTAGTCATGAAACTTACCTTAGATGATGGTTGAATGAGTCTTGAGTGGAGTTTCTCCTCTAGCACCAAAATCCTACTTCACTTCTTTTGGGTTTTCTTGAGAAGGATGAACTTTACTTGGGTTTCATACACTTTGTTTCATGGATTTGGTGTTGTTGATCTTGCTTTTCCTTTGATTCTCTTGTGGATGAATGGTGGAGAAGGTTCTAGAGAGTTCTTGGAGAGAAGAGAGTGGAAGATGAAATGAAATAAAAATGGAGGAGGGGTCTTATATTAATTCATGAAATCAGTCCCGTCCGAGATGTACGGTGCGATCGACGGAGCGTCGATCCAGGCGTCGAAGTCGTCAAATTTCCAGTAAGCAATCTGTCATTTCTTCTCATTCGACGGTGAGAAGGACGGTCCGTCGAACTGATCGAATGAGCGTCGACCTGTTCGTCGAGTGGTCTTCGCTCCAGCTCTGTTTTACGGCGCCATCGACGGGGCGTCGACTTGTTCGACGGTACAAAGGACGTCCGTCGAACCCCCTTTTCGCAGGACTGCGGTGAAGTTTCATTTAACGGACTTTTCTCCCTTGCCTTTAACTTCTCTGAAAATTTACGTTTGTCCCTTCATCGCTTAGCAACCCAAAGTTCCGAGGTGTAACATTCTTCCCCCCTTTTTGGAACATTCGTCCTCGAATGTTAAGTACTCGGGACTTCTACAAAAATTTCTCCAGAGTTTCCCCTGTAATATGGCGCTACCATCCTGTCACAACAACCCATAATAATTTGCCTCACAGGGCTACAACACAATAAAACTCTAAGAAAGACTTACGAGAGCTCCCGAAAACAGGGGACATAATGTCTGAGTAATGATGGAAATAGGGGTATTCAAATACTCTAATTATTACATTTCATTTATTGCATACATACCTTGTAGTGCCGGCGCTTCATCTTGAACCTCTCCTGGGGGTTGGAATAAATGTGGATGCCTGGAAATTCATTTTCTATTCTGCTTCCCAAACCCGAGAACTCCACTACAACACACTCCTCATTTTCAAATCATGATTTGTATCAACAATCCACACTATAACGATATCATTCTCATAAAAATAAAAGTTGCATTAATTGCACATAATTCTCCAAATCAGCCCGCAACACTTACCATATCAACTTGCGACATTAAACTCTTATTTCCAACATAAAAGTCATCACAACAACCACTAAAACATTAAGCGACATTAATGCGTTCTTTGGCATATAGTATGACCCACATTCGGCTATCACCACACATGCATATATTAGTGATTCTTAGCCATCCTACACACTACAACAATCAAACATGCTACATAAGATCAATTCATCACATCCACACCACACAACATACACACACCTCACACGGCTAACACACCAAGCACACGACCCACTTCCAACATACCCTATCTCATGATTTTCATCCATTATAGCATACCACAACATGCATACAACATTTATAACACATAAAACAAGATCAAATCTTACCTTTCTTCTTCAACTCCACACTTTGCCTAGGGTTTGCGATCTACTAAAAGGATGGCTTGATCGCTCCAACAACACTTCCACGTTACTTAGGGACCTTCAATTAGTGGATTTGCACCAAAGAAATATTTTTGGAATGGCTCAAATTGGATTTGGTTTTTCTTGTTCTTGGCCGAATGGTTGGTTGTTGTTCTTCAACTTCTTGATTTACTTTGCTAAGTGTTGAAATGATAAGAGAAGACTTAGAAGTCATCTTATAAGCCTCCACATAAATTCTCCATGTGTCCATGGCTCACACATGAGTTGGACCAATTAAAATTGGCCACAAAGTGTGGGACTACTTGCATGATTTTCAACTTCCAAATATATGATTTTCGGTCCCAAATTTTCCTAAGTGTTCCATGCCAACAATTTCATGAACAACATATGTCTCAAAATAAATCGAAGGTCAAAAGTCTTGACTTCAAGTCCCGGAATGGTCTTGGCCCTAACTTATCATAGTTAATCCGGATTGTCCCAATGTAAAAAAATACGGGACGTAACATCCTCCCCCCCTTAAGAACATTCGTCCTCGAATGTTAAATTAGCCTTATAGGGTCTCACAAATATTTTGGGGGAGTTTCTTTTTGAATAGCATATATCAATTTCTTACCAAACAATGTAACGAATTTAGAAATTCAAATCACCTGTAACCACACCTGGTGGCGTCTCCTGGTCCTGTCGGCTGGCCAACGCATATATGCGGTTCGAAGGACCGCTAGAATCTGAAACACCGCCACGGCCTCGACCGTGGCCCGCCGGTGCCGGCATACCCCGCCCTGCAGGGCGCATAGCTGAGGGAGTAGAAGATGAACCAGTGGCTGATCCCGTCGGCTGAACTGTACTACCAGAACCACTCGCCATCGGACAATCTCGCATAACATGGCCCTGACGGCCGCAGGAAAAACAAGCTCCCGTGGCTCGGTAGCACTCCCCTGGGTGCGATCTCCCACAATAAGAACAACGGGGCCTGGGTGGTCGGGACTGGCTGGAACCCCTGGTCATCTGCGAACCTGATGCTCTGGAACTCTGGCCTGCTCCTGAGTATCTGACACTATCTAATCCTTCCCCGATAGACTGCGGGAGTGCACTCTGCGTCGGCTGAGAAAACTGTCTAACATACTGTTGAGGCTGCCCGCTTTGGGACTCCCCAGAATACCCAGATGACCTGGCCCGCTTGGGCGGTCTCCTATCACGATCTCTGCCCGACTGATCCTCTCTATGCCGGTCCTCCATACCGTGCGCGTAAGCCTGTAACCGGGCGATGTCCATATCTGTCTGCGATGCCACCGCCATGCAGCCGTCAACTAAATAACGGTCCAGCCCTATCACGTACCGGTGCATCCGGTCAGCCATGTCAGCTACTATAACAGGCGCATATCGAGCCAAAGAATCAAACTCCAAATTATGCTCACGAACACTCCGACCCCTCTGTTGCAGCTGTAAAAATCTATCGACCCGCGCCCGTCGTAACTCCGGGGGCAAAAAGTGACGGAGAAAAGCGGCCACAAACTCATCCCAAGTAGCTGCGGGGAGCATCCTCACCTCTGGACAGCTCCCAGGACTCATACCAATTTGCCGCAACATCTCGTAATCTGTGCGAGGCTAACTCAACGGACTCGGTCTCTGAAGCCTTGACCAGTCCCAATGAGCGCCTCATCCCCCGAATAAAGTCATGGGGGTCCTCCTCGGGCTTAGACCAAAAAAACTCTGGGGGACCGCATGTGAGAAAATCACGAACCCTCAGGCTTTCACGCCTGTCATCATCATCATCACCTCTCAGCCCGCGTCTGCGAGCCTGTCCTGCTACCAAAGTCGTCAGTAACTGTACAACCTCCCTCAACGTCCTATCCTCCGCCCCTGGCTAAGGAGCTGGAGGCTCGGGCGCTGGAGCCTCTGGAGCTAATGGTGGAGCGGCTCCATGCTCCTCGGGTGGGGGTGTATCAGAACCCTCTGACTGGGGCACAACGTCGGGCAAATCCGGAGCACGAGCCCGGGTAACTCTCGGGTTCTGACTAGTCTCTCCCATCACCGTCTTGCCCTTCTGGGCAGCCGCCGCCTTCTTCGGAGGCATCTCTGAAAAACACAACAACTGATCAGAACAGAATCATCCTAATAGCACAGCTCTAGCGCACGATCTAAGATTCAAAGAAAGGAAACACCCTAAATGTCCTGTAGCCTCCTGTTTATAGATGTGGTGCACAACACACCGATAAACAAGACTCTACGAGACACGGCCTGTAGACATTCTGAGGACAAACCGCTCTGATACCACTTTTGTCACGACCCAACCCCATAGGCCGTGACTAGTGCCCTAACTGGGCACCCGAACACAGTCATCAAATCCGAATCACATACAGATAGCGTATACAGGCACAAATATCAGACGCTGCCTCAAATTATATCAAACTGTCTCAGACACATTTCAAACACAACCATATATGTACATATATATATCAGAAGCCGACAAGGCTATCAAATGGCGCAACGGCCCAAAACATATACAAACGCACGCCGACAAGGCTGCCATGGCAAGTGGGATCATACAAACACACCCGTACAGAAGTAGGCACAAAACCCACATATACGTCTACAGACCTCTAAACAGACAGACCGAATCATATGGCGGGACAGGGCCCCGCCGTACCCCTGAACAAGTACATACATATGCAACGAACGAAGATATATACCAAAATGCAGGCTCCGGAATAAGAGGAGCACTCCAAACAGCAGAAGAGGGTATCCTAAACGGCTGGATCACCAAACTGTGAGTCTGCACCTGAGGGCATGAAACGCAGCCCCCCGAAGAAAGGGGGTCAGTACGAAATATGTACTGAGTATGCAAAGCAGAAGATACAGAAAACAAATCTGAGGCATAAACGAAATAGAAGTACAGAACATAAGTGCAAACCTAAAATATCAAAATGTTTACTCTCAAAATATAAGTCATGCATAGGGCATAGAGAATATGGTCGCCCGCCCGTCGATGACGCCATAACACAGCAAAACACCAGAAGGTTCAAATCTCCGTATCCCCGTCACACATCATAACACAGAATAACGCCATACACAGCATAACGCAAAATATAAGTGGAACCCAACCCTCTAGCGAGTGGCTCGGTGAACCATCAACACAGCAGAACACCGGAATATATCAAAGTGCGCACGACAACAGAACCGGCCCGGGATCCGGCGAAAGATATAACAGAACGCACGAGCAGAGTCGTGAGTAACCATATGCATAAAATCATTATCATGGACTCAAATATAAGTAAAATGACCATACTTGAAAATCGAAATAATAGTCATACCAAATTCTTTCAAAAGTCTTCTGAATTACATAAAGGAAAGTCGTGGGACCCACGGACGGGTATCGACCCGAGTCGGGCCCGCCTATGGAGAACATACTCATCATACGTCATACAAACTCCTACGAAGATATCGAAGCAATCCGAGCCTTTATGTGAAAGATACGACGTCCATAATTACGGAATTCTTTAAAACAAAACTTTTTGTGAAACATTTGGAAATCAGTTATTTCGAAGACATAAGGATTCATATTTCATCACATCAAACATACGAGTGCCAAGAAATATATAAGAGTCATAACGTACTCGGATTGCGGATTTAGAATTTCCTCGAGGCTCGTGATATAACCTATGTATAACTAAGGCATGCCAAAAGAAGGAAGGTTTGAGCTTTACATACCTCGTACGCACTCCAAGCTAGCCCAACTCAAGCTAATCCCAACCTACGCCTCGGGCTCCCCAAGGTCTACAAATACGCCAACGAATATCAAACATTAGACATAGGCACTTAGGCGATTTACTCCAAACTAAAACTCAAGTCTACAGAAATTTGGGCAGCAATTCCCCTGTAGAAAGGCCAACCCCGAGAATTTAACTCGGCCAAATCAACAATCACAACAACAATAACCAACCTAACAACCCCAATGACCAATCCGAAAGGCAATATAACAATAATAACTCTCTTTTTCATCATTCAACAACATTCATAATATTCAATTCGACGGCTTACATTCAAGCCATATCATCGCTCAGACATTCAATTTCCAACCCGAACCCATACCAACAATATTCAAGGACATTTCAAACAAGTTACACAATATTTCCAACAATCCAACAATTTCTCCAATTTACCCGAAAACAGCCCCCAAACCCGAGAACTCCACTACAACACACTCCTCATTTTCAAATCATGATTTGTATCAACAATCCACACTATAACGATATCATTCTCATAAAAATAAAAGTTGCATTAATTGCACATAATTCTCCAAATCAGTCCGCAACACTTACCGTATCAACTTGCGACATTAAACTCTTATTTCCAACATAAAAGTCATCACAACAACCACTAAAACATTAAGCGACATTAATGCGTTCTTTGGCATATAGTATGACCCACATTCGGCTATCACCACACATGCATATATTAGTGATTCTTAGCAATCCTACACACTACAACAATCAAACATGCTACATAAGATCAATTCATCACCTTCACACCACACAACATACACACACCTCACACGGCTAACACACCAAGCACACGACCCACTTCCAACATACCCTATCTCATGATTTTCATCCATTATAGCATACCACAACATGCATACAACATTTATAACACATAAAACAAGATCAAATCTTACCTTTCTTCTTCAACTCCACACTTTGCCTAGGGTTTGCGATCTACTAAACGGATGGCTTGATCGCTCCAACAACATTTCCACGTTACTTAGGGACCTTCAATTAGTGGATTTGCACCAAAGAAATATTTTTGGAATGGCTCAAATTGGATTTGGTTTTTCTTGTTCTTGGCCGAATGGTTGGTTGTTGTTCTTCAACTTCTTGATTTACTTTGCTAAGTGTTGAAATGATAAGAGATGACTTAGAAGTCATCTTTTAAGCCTCCACATAAATTCTCCATGTGTCCATGGCCCACACATGAGTTTGACCAATTAAAATTGGCCACAAAGTGTGGGACTACTTGCATGATTTTCAACTTCCAAATATATGATTTTTGGTCCAAACTTTTCTTAAGTGTTCCATGCCAACAATTTCATGAACAACTTATGTCTCAAAATAAAATCGAAGGTCAAAAGTCTTGACTTCAAGTCCCGGAATGGTCTTGGCCCTAACTTATCATAGTTAATTCGGATTGTCCCATTGTAAAAAATACGGGACGTAACATCCTTCCCCCCTTAAGAACATTCGTCCTCGAATGTTAAATTATCCTTATAGGGTCTCACAAACATTTCGGGGGAGTTTCTTTTTGAATAGCATATATCAATTTCTTACCAAACAATGTAACGAATTTAGAAATTCAAATCACCTGTAACCACACCTGGTGGCGCCTCCTGGTCCTGTAGGCTGGCCAACGCATATATGCGGTTCGAAGGACCGCTAGAATCTAAAACACCGCCACGGCCTCGACCGTGGCCCGCCGGTGCCGGCATACCCCGCCCTGCAGGGCGCATAGCTGAGGGAGTAGAAGATGAACCAGCGGCTGATCCCGTCGGCTGAACTATACTACCAGAACCACTCGCCATCGGACAATCTCGCATAACATGGCCCTGACGGCCGCAGGAAAAACAAGCTCCCGTGGCTCGGTAGCACTCCCCTGGGTGCGATCTCCCACAATAAGAACAATGGGGCCTGGGTGGTCGGGACTGGCTGGAACCCCCGGTCATCTGCGAACCTGATGCTCTGGAACTCTGGCCTGCTCCTGAGTATCTGACACTATCTAATCCTTCCCCGATAGACTGCGGGAGTGCACTCTGCGCCGGCTGAGAAAACTGTCTAACATACTGTTGAGGCTGCCCGCTTTGGGACTCCCCAGAATACCCAGCTGACCTGGCCCGCTTGGGCGGTCTCCTATCACGATCTCTGCCCGACTGATCCTCTCTATGCCGGTCCTCCATACCCTGCGCGTAAGCCTGTAACCGGGCGATGTCCATATCAGTCTGCGATGCCACCGCCATGCAGCCGTCAACTAAATAACGGTCCAGCCCTATCACGTACCGGTGCATCCGGTCAGTCATGTCAGCCACTATAGCAGGCGCATATCGAGCCAAAGAATCAAACTCCAAATTATACTCACGAACACTCCGACCCCTCTGCTGCAGCTGTAAAAATCTATCGACCCGTGCCCGTCGTAACTCCGGGGGCAAAAAGTGGCGGAGAAAAGCGGCCACAAACTCATCCCAAGTAGCTGGGGGAGCATCCTCACCTCTGGACAGCTCCCAGGACTCATACCAATTTGCCGCAACATCTCGTAATCTGTGCGAGGCTAACTCAACGGACTCGGTCTCTGAAGCCCTGACCAGTCCCAATGAGCGCCTCATCCCCCGAATAAAGTCATGGGGGTCCTCCTCGGGCTTAGACCCGAAAAACTCTGGGGGACCTCAAGTCAGAAAATCACGAACCCTCAGGCTATCACGCCTGTCATCATCATCATCACCTCTCAGCCCGCGTCTGCGAGCCTGTCCCGCTACCAAATTCGTCGCTAAATGTACAGCCTCCCTCAACGTCCTATCCTCCGCCCCTGGCTAAGGAGCTGGAGGCTCGAGCGCTGGAGCCTCTGTAGATAATGGTGGAGCGGCTCCATGCTCCTCGGGTGGGGGTGTAGCAGAACCCTCTGACTGGGGCACAACGTCGGGCAAATCCTGAGCACGAGCCCGGGTAACTCTCGGAATCTGACTAGTCTCTCCCATCACCGCCTTGCCCTTCTTGGCAGCCGCCGCCTTCTTCGGAGGCATCTCTGAAAAACACAACAACTGATCAGAACAGAATCATCCTAATAGCACAGCTCTAGCGCACGATCTAAGATTCAAAGAAAGGAAACACCCTAAATGTCATGTAGCCTCCTGTTTATAGATGCGGTGCACAACACACCGATAAACAAGACTCTAGGAGACACGGCCTGTAGACATTCCGAGGACAAACCGCTCTGATACCACTTCTGTCACGACCCAACCCCGTAGGCCGTGACTAGTACCCGAACTGGGCACCCGAATACACTCATCAAATCCGAATCACATACAAATAGCGTATACAGGCTCAAATATCACACGCTGCCTCAAATTATATCAAACTGTCTCAGAAACATTTCAAACACAACCATATATGTACATATATATATCAGAAGCCGACAAGGCTATCAAATGGCGCAACGGCCCAAAACATATACAAACGCACGCCGACAAGGCTGCCATGGCAAGTGGGATCATACAAACACACCCGTACAGAAGTAGGCACAAAACCCACATATACGTCTACAGACCTCTAAACAGACAGACCGAATCATATGGCGGGACAGGGCCCCGCCGTACCCCTGAACAAGTACATACATATGCAACGAACGAAGATATATACCAAAATGCAGGCTCCGGAATAAGAGGAGCACTCCAAACAGCAGAAGAGGGTATCCTAAACGGCTGGATCACCAAACTGTGCGTCTGCACCTGCGGGCATGAAACGCAGCCCCCCGAAGAAAGGGGGTCAGTACGAAATATGTACTGAGTATGCAAAGTAGAAGATACAGAAAACAAATCTGAGGCATAAACGAAATAGAAGTACAGAACATAAGTGCAAACCCAAAATATCAAAATGTTTACTCTCAAAATATAAGTCATGCATAGGGCACAGAGAATATGGTCGCCCGCCCGTCGATGGCGCCATAACACAGCAAAACACCAGAAGGTTCAAATCTCCGTATCCCCGTCACACATCATAACACAGAATAACGCCATACACAGCATAACGCAAAATATAAGTGGAACCCAACCCTCTAGCGAGTGGCTCGGTGAACCATCAACACAGCATAACACCGGAATATATCAAAGTGCGCACGACAACAGAACCGGCGAAAGATATAACAGAACGCACGAGCAGAGTCGTGAGTAACCATATGCATAAAATCATTATCATGGACTCAAATATAAGTAAAATGACCATACTTGAAAATCGAAATAATAGTCATACCAAATTCTTTCAAAAGTCTTCCGAATTACATAAAGGAAAGTCGTGGGACCCACGGACGGGTATCGACCCGAGCCGGGCCCGCCTATGGAGAACATACTCATCATACGTCATACAAACTCCTACGAAGATATCGAAGCAATCCGAGCCTTTATGTGAAAGATACGACGTCAATAATTACGGAATTCTTTAAAACAAAACTTTTTGTGAAACATTTGGAAATTAGTTATTTCGAAGACATAAGGATTCATATTTCATCACATCAAACATACGAGTGCCAAGAAATATATAAGAGTCATAACGTACTCGGATTGCGGATTTAGAATTTCCTCGAGGCTCGTGATATAACCTATGTATAACTAAGGCATGCCAAAAGAAGGAAGGTTTGAGCTTTACATACCTCGTAAGCACTCCAAGCTAGCCCAACTCAAGCTAATCCCAACCTACGCCTCGGGCTCCCCAAGGTCTACAAATACGCCAACGAATATCAAACATTAGACATAGGCACTTAGGCGATTTACTCCAAACTAAAACTCAAGTCTACAGAAATTTGGGCAGCAATTCCCCTGTAAAAAGGCCAACCCCGAGAATTTAACTAGGCCAAATCAACAATCACAACAACAATAACTAACCTAACAACCCCAATGACCAATCCGAAAGGCAATATAACAATAATAACTCTCTTTTTCATCATTCAACAACATTCATAATATTCAATTCGACGGCTTACATTCAAGCCACATCACCGCTCATACATTCAATTTCCAACCCGAACCCATACCAACAATATTCAAGGACATTTCAAACAAGTTACATAATATTTCCAACAATCCAACAATTTCTCCAATTTACCCGAAAACAGCCCCCAAACCCGAGAACTCCACTACAACACACTCCTCGTTTTCAAATCATGATTTGTATCAACAATCCACACTATAACGATATCATTCTCATAAAAATAAAAGTTGCATTAATTGCACATAATTCTCCAAATCAGCCCGCAACACTTACCATATCAACTTGCGACATTAAACTCTTATTTCCAACATAAAAGTCATCACAACAACCACTAAAACATTAAGCGACATTAATGCGTTCTTTGGCATATAGTATGACCCACATTCGGCTATCACCACACATGCATATATTAGTGATTCTTAGCCATCCTACACACTACAACAATCAAACATGCTACATAAGATCAATTCATCACCTCCACACCACACAACATACACACACCTCACACGGCTAACACACCAAGCACACGACCCACTTCCAACATACCCTATCTCATGATTTTCATCCATTTTAGCATACCACAACATGCATACAACATTTATAACACATAAAACAAGATCAAATCTTACCTTTCTTCTTCAACTCCACACTTTGCCTAGGGTTTGCGATCTACTAAACGGATGGCTTGATCGCTCCAACAACACTTCCACGTTACTTAGGGACCTTCAATTAGTGGATTTGCACCAAAGAAATATTTTTGGAATGGCTCAAATTGCATTTGGTTTTTCTTGCTCTTGGCCGAATGGTTGGTTGTTGTTCTTCAACCTCTTGATTTACTTTGCTAAGTGTTGAAATGATAAGAGATGACTTAGAAGTCATCTTTTAAGCCTCCACATAAATTCTCCATGTGTCCATGGCCCACACATGAGTTGGACCAATTACAATTGGCCACAAAGTTTGGGACTACTTGCATGATTTTCAACTTCCAAATATATGATTTTTGGTCCCAACTTTTACTAAGTGTTCCATGCCAACAATTTCATGAACAACTTATGTCTCAAAATAAAATCGAAGGTCAAAAGTCTCGACTTCAAGTCCAGGAATGGTCTTGGCCCTAACTTATCATAGTTAATCCGGATTGTCCCAATGTAAAAAATACGGGACGTAACAACACCATACAAATAATGCCTCCATATTTTTAAGGCATGAATAGCCGCAGCCAATTCGAGATCATGAGTTGGATAATTCTTTTCATGTTTCCGTAATTGTCTCGAAGCATATACAATAACTTTACCATGCTGCATCAATACGCATCCTAATCCGACATCGGAAGCGTCACAATATACCACATAGTCATCCGACCCTTCTGGAAGTGTTAAGACTGGAGCTGAGGTGAATCTATCTTTCAAGTCCTGGAAGCTACGTTCATAAGCATCATTCCATTGAAATTTAGCTGATTTCTGGGTTAGCTTTGTCAATGGGGCTGAAATGGATGAGAAGCCCTCTACGAATCTTCTATAATAACCTGCCAAACCCAGAAAACTACAAACTTCTGTAGGCATCGTAGGCCTTGGCCAAGTCTTCACAGCTTCAATTTTCTGAGTGTCGACTCGAATGCCATCATCTGAAATAACATGGCCCAGAAATGTCACAGAATTTAGCCAAAACTCGCACTTTGAAAATTTTGCATATAATTCTCGGGCTCGAAGAATGCCAAGAACAATTCGCAAATGATCTGCATGTTCTGATTCCGTGCGAGAATACACCAGAATATCATTAATAAATACTATCACAAATAAGTCCAAGAGAGGCCTGAATACATTTTTCATCAAATTCATAAACATGGCCGGAGCATTAGTCAGCCCAAACGACATCACTCTGAATTCATAGTGGCCATATCTCGTTCTGAAAGCCGTCTTGGGAATATCTCCTTCTCTAACCCTCACTTGATGATAACCCGACCTCAAGTCTATCTTAGAAAACCACTTGGCACCCTGCAGTTGATCAAACAAATCATCAATCCTTGGGAGAGGATTTTTTATTCTTTATCGTCACCTTGTTCAGCTGCCTATAATCGATACACATTCGTAGGGAACCGTCTTTCTTTCTCACGAACAAGACTGGTGCTCCCCATGGTGATGAACTGGGTCTAATAAACCCTTTCTTAAGTAAATCCTTCAACTGCGCTTTTAGCTCTTTCGATTCTGCCGGAGCCATTCGATACGGAGGAATAGAAATAGGCTCGGTGTTCGGCAGCACATCAATGGCGAAGTCAATCTCTCTTTCTGGAGGAAGACCTGGAAGTTCGTCTGGGAATACATCCGGGAATTCATTCACTACCGGAACGGATTGGAAAGTTGGCGGCTTTGACCCGGTATCATGAACCCGAACTAAATGATAAATATAACCCTTATCTATCATCTTCCTTGCTTTAAGGTACGAAATAAACCTACCCTTCGGAGATGCTGCATTACCTTTCCATTCAAGCACGGGCTCTCCCGAAAATCGGAATCGAACCACTTTCAATCGGCAATCAACATTAGCGTAGCACGATGCCAACCAATTCATGCCCATAATTACATAGAAATCTAACATTTCCAACTCAATCAAATCAGCCGTGGTCTGGCGATCACATATCACAACTACACAATTTTTATACACTTGTCTTGCTATCACGGGATCACCAACTGGAGTAGACACCTCAAAAGGTTTGATTAGCTCAGGTTTCACCCCAATAAAACCAGCAACATATGGAGTAATATAAGAGAATGTAGAACCCGGATCTATCAATGCATACACATCACGGGAAAGTATAGACAATGTACCTGTAACCACATTCGGAGAGGACTCAAGATCCTATCGTCCGGCTAAAGCATATACACGGGGCTGAGTGGCACCTGAAGTAGATGCTGCCCCTCTGCCTCTACCTCGGCCTGCTGACATCTGAGAAGTGTGCCCTACCGGGCGTACTAATGAAGAACCAGCTGCTGAACCTGTGGGCTGAACCCCACCTCTACCATACTGCGAGGGACAATCTCGCATCAAATGCCCAGTCTGTCCACAAACATAACAAGCATCTGTGTCCTGGCGAAATGGCCCTGAGTGTAACTTTCGGCACCGGCTACATCGTGGAACTGGTGGTCTCCTCTGACTGTAATCACCCCTAAACTGAGAACTCGAAGCTCTCAAACTCTGACCCTGTCCTGAAGGAAAAGAGTGATCAAATCCCCTATCCGCGAATCGTGGAGGCGCACTAGTCGCTGACTGACCTGAATGTCGGGAATAGGTCTGCCTCGATCCCCCTGTATAATCACTGCCTGTGGCCATAGATCTAGCCCTCTTGCTTTGTCTTCTATCACTGTCGCGATCACCCCTTTGTGGTTGTTGTCGTCCTTCTAAGTTCTGGGCATGGGCTTGTATTCGGGAAATATCCATCCCTTCTAGCAAAGAGGCCGTCAAGCAATCCTTGAACAAATGTGGCCCCAAGCCACTCACAAACCTATGTACACGATCTCCCATGTCAGCCACCATATTCGGGGCATATCTAGCCAAGGAATTAAATTGCATGCTATACTCCCGGGCACTCATATTTCCTTGCCTCAGATGTATAAATCTATCCGCTCTAGCTCGGCGGACCTCGGGTGGCAAATAGTGACGAATGAATGCTTCCACAAATTCTTGCCAAACCGGAGGGGGCGCATTCTCTCCTCTTGATAATACCCAGTTGTTGTACCATAAAACTGCCACATCCGGAGTTTATAAGATGCCAACTCCACGAATTCAGTTTCGGAGGCATGGACAATCTTCAATGTCCTCAACATCTCATCTATGAAACTTTACGGGTCTTCATCCAGCTTTGACCCGAAGAACTCTGGAGGATTTAGACTCATAAAATCACGGGCTTTGGTACTTGCTGCCCGATCACTTGAACTCATGTTTTGTCGTTGTGCCTGAGCGGCGACCAATTGTGTCAACAAATGGATAGCCTCGGTCATTTGTTAACCCGAAGCAACTGGTGGAGGAATTGGAGCTGGGGCTCCTCCTTGCTCTTCCACATTAGGCGGGGTAGAAGAAGTGTTAGACAAGGCCTCATTATGTGATTCTCCTTCTTCTACATTCATCGGAGGCTCTCTTTCTACCCGCCTCTTTGCCATCGTCTTGCCCTTCTGAGCGGCGGTAGCCTTTCCCTTTGGCGGCATTCTGAAATCATAACACACTATTAGGGAGGATAAAATCTTATACATGGCTCTATCGCACGATCTCATGAGAAGAAAGATGGTCATTTTTCCTAAATGCCCTGTAGCCTCTTGTTTATTGATGTGGCGCGCAACACACCATAAACAAGATTCTACTAGACACGGCTCGTAGACACTTCCTAGGACTGAACTACTCTAATACCACTTTTGTCACGACCCGCTAGGGGCCACGACGGGTACCCGGGGCTAACCACCGAGCGCCACTCGTTCTATTACTCATCATGCTCATTAACTACTCTTTTATCGATTTTATACTCAAATCATAAGAAAGTCATGTTTCATTTGTAAACATAAATAGTTTCATATACATAAGCCCTTTAGGCTATCCAAATAATATATATAATCATACTATCGTGACCTTGTCAGACCACATAACCCACACTATGTATCTACGAGCCTCTACGGAAGTACAAAACGCATAGACGGGATAGAACCCCGTCGAGCCCAACATATACAAATATACACAAAAGAATAATCAAGCACCTCCGGAACAAAGGAGTGCTTTCAATTAGCTGACAGCTCCTACGAGTCTGGCTTGAGCTCGCCTCCCTGTCTACCTGTGGGCATGAACACAGCGTCCAAAGAAAACGGACGTCAGTACGAATATTGTAATGTAAGGCAATAATGAAATAAATATAATAGAAGGACAGTGAGCCATAAGAGAAGGATATAACCAGCAAGAGTGTCATAAGCAAATACATTTCGTACATATATCATGGTTTACATTATCATGGTACATATGTCATCACATCACCTATCTTATCATCGTCGTTACAGTCTTCATCGTTATCCCGCGTCCGGGTAACCATCATATGTCGCCCACTAGTGGTGATCATGCCCGGCCCTCTAGGCTCGGTGTAACATCGCAGCCCGCCTTAGCGGTGACATGCCCGACCATCTAGGCATGGTGGAACCATATGCATCCCGCCTTAGCGGTGACATGCCCGGCCATCTAGGCACGGTGGAACCATATGCAGCCCGCCTTAGTGGTGGCATGCCCGGCCATTCTGGCGCGGTGGAACCTCATCATCACATAATCAATCATTACCCATCACTATTGCACATATCATGAACGTATCATAATCTTATCATAACTTGGCATTTTCATACATAACATAGGCATATTAGAAGCTAGCATCATTGATCATCTTATAAACATACCATGACGTTACATCATTTCACATTTAGCATTAGGAGCATACATTAGACTTTGGAGACAACCATAGCTATCTCGGGGTGGCGTAAGGTCGTAAACCCCCAATTATATTATGAACATTTATGAGCGCTTTGCCTCACCTTGAAGGAAATAGTGCATAAGGTGAGTGTTAACAATAATGACATCATCAGCGTTATGGGATTGTCATATCATGAACTATCGAATCTCTATACTTTAACTCATTATCATCATTATCATCATTATCATGCTCGTATGTAATTTAGTATATTTAAGAACTCATAAGTTCCATCATATAGGAGGATCATGGAAAGATTGAAGGATTCATGCCTTTGAAGGAAGGGATAAGCCTTACATACCTTTGACGTTTAACTAAGCTATCGCTTGCTTGTTCTCCTTCGATATCACGTTTCTACCTTCAAGAAGGAATTCGCATTAACGTTAGTTAGTCGACTATAAGAACATGCTACTATTCCTAGAGAAAATTGGGCAGCACTTCCTTCGTTTATACTACTTTCCCCATAGTCCATATCAACTCCCAACGCTCACAACAACATTCACGATATTGCAATCAACAATCATCATTTATATACATTGACCACAATCCACCATTTCTCTTCAATTTCTCCACATTTATGGTTATAGCTTACTATCGCGTTTTCTCATGTATCACACTTATTTCATGGTCTAAATTTCATTTATGACGTATTCATAATCACAACACCCCAATATTTATGATTTAATCCAACTACCATCCAAACATGACACTATTCACTCATTAATGACCCATTTCCTATGTCTTTCTACAATTCAAGTATCTTAACCTTCCAATACCTTAAAAAACATGGTTTAGTCATGAAACTTGCCTTAGATGATGGTTGAATAAGTCTTGAGTGGATTTTCTCCTCTAGCACCAAAATCCTACTTCACTTCTTTTGGGTTTTCTTGAGAAGGATGAACTTTACTTGGGTTTCATACACTTTGTTTCATGGATTTGGTGTTGTTGATCTTGGTTTTCCTTTGATTCTCTTGTGGATGAATGGTGGAGAAGGTTCTAGAGAGTTATTGGAGAGAAAAGAGTGGAAGATGAAATGAAATAAAAATGGAGGAGGGGTCTTATATTAATTCATGAAATCAGTCCCGTCCGAGATGTACGGTGCGATCGACGGAGCGTCGATCCAGGCGTCGAAGTCGTCAAATTTCCAGTGAGCAATCTGTCATTTCTTCTCATTCGACGGTGAGAAGGACGGTCCGTCGAACTGATCGAATGAGCGTCGACCTGTTCGTCGAGTGGTCTTCGCTCCAGCTCTGTTTTACGGCGCCATCGACGGGGCGTCGACTTTATCGACGGTACAAAGGACGTTCGTCGAACCCCCTTTTCGCAGGACTGCGGTGAAGTTTCATTTAACGGACTTTTCTCCCTTGCCTTTAACTTCTCTGAAAATTTACGTTAGTCCCTTCATCGCTTAGCAACCCAAAGTTCCGAGGTGTAACAGTTATCTTGCCTCAGATGAGATGCAACCCAGGTAGAGCACCTCCAGATGCTTTCTTAAAATATCCAGAGTATAGTTTGTTATTTCATTTCATTTGTTATCTTGCCTTACATATTCAGTACATTATTCGTGCTGACGTCCCTTTGTCTGGGGGCACTGCGGTCATGCTCGCAGGTTCAGGTAGCCGGATAGACGATTCAGCTTAGTAGGCCTTCCACTCAGCTGCTGTCAGTGCACTCCACTTCGTCCGGAGCTGCAGTCCCTTTGGTGGTATGCTATTTTGACATGTATATATGGGTGTGACGGGGCCTTGTCCAGTCCTTTCTGCAACTCATGCTCCCTAGAGTTCTGTAGACAGTTGTATGTAGTTGGGATATTATGTAGTCATGTTGGCTCTCAGTTTTGTTGTTCAGCCTACATAGCAGCCTCGTCGGCTTGCTCAGTTGTGTATGTATATTTTGGGTGTGTGTGTGCCCAGTTCAGACGAGACAGACCACATTTGTTTATATATATCCAGATTACGACCTCGCCGGCAGATTGATATTGTCAGTGTGCAGGTAGTCCTTAGCAGAGTTTCAGATTTAGAGTGGTTCGCTCGGGGCCTAGTTTGGCATCGAGTGCCGGTCACGCCGCTCCAAATTTGAGGCGTGACATATAGCCTCCCAATTAGTATAATTTCTATGTTTTCATTGGGAGAATATTGAACTCCACGAGGAGAAAATAGTTAGGGAACCTTCTTAGATGGGAAGTGGCCTTCATGTGAAGAGCTTATAAGAAAATGAAGGCGAAAATAGATTCACGACCCCTTATATAGGAACTATACATACACGAATTTCCTTTTGCTGATGGTAGGTCAATTAGTTGATAACTTCACATATATTAGAAATAGTGCTTCTCGGATATAATGGAAGAATACCTTTTAATTTATTTCATTGAGAAAATACAAAAAAAAATGGTGGAGTATAAAACTAGCACTCGGGGTGGGGGTGAATCCAACAGTTTCGCTATGGGCTCAATTGAACCCATAAGTTTATCCTAAACTAGTGAACTTGTCCGCGATTCGCACGGGTGAGTGTTCAATTTATAGATTTGTTATTATTTAAATTTCAAACATATTTTTACTACTATAGTTCTTTTAAGCTTTGTTTAAATGTTACTCCCTCCGGATCAAAACAAGAGTTCACTTAGCTATTTGCACACCCCTTAAGAAACTATTCGCTCCAAGAAAAAAATATGTAATTGACTAAACTACCCCTAATTAAATAGGCATTGGGATTTGATCACATAACACTTAATAAGGGCAAATCTGAAAAGATAAGGTTAATTGTTTCTTGATTTAATAAGTGAACACTTTTTTTTATCCAAGAAAAAAAAATGCTAAGTGGACACTTTTTTTATCCGGAGGGAGTATAAACTGTGAGGAATATTGCTAATTGTTTTAGTTTTCCTGCATCTCTTAAATATACGTAAATATATTTCACAACAAGAAAAGATATCAATAATCAAATTTATGTTTAATGAACTTTTAATATGTTAGCTTTCATATAAAGTGCAGCTTGCAACAACACTAAAATTCGATCTGGTAGGAGAAGGAGAAAAAACTGTAGGTATTTGGATGAGCCGGAAACACCAAAAAAATGTGGATAGTAGCGATTTATCGAGGCCTCCCTTCACCCATATGTAAAGCCTTTTCAAATGCTAAATGATTCGCTCTTCAAGTTTATAATCATCCTTCCTCTCAGGTAACGTAACTGCAGTATAGTACAAGAAAGCGTAAAAAAAAATGAAGCAATAACATACTCATAATTTTTTTTGTTAATCATTTGGTATCCGGTAAAAAAGAAAAAGAAAATACAAAACAAATATTTCTTAAACTTTTGGTCGTTCCTCTTTTCTTCACCGTGTTTATATTTTTCCGTTTTATTTATGTAGTTAAGTAATTAATTGTTAATATCAGTTCTTATTGATATCACTATAACGTAGACGTGTTATTACATCACAAAACTTTCTAATTTTTCTTTTTTCTTTGATTCCTTCAAAGTGCTATGAGTTGCAGACACATTCTTGATTTTGGAATCAACTGATCATGTCCAATGGCGAAATTAGGAGTTTTGGTAAGGGGTGTCAAAATATAAAAAAGTAAATATACGACGAAATTAAGGGGTTCAACACATAGTATATATACATAAAAAAATTCTTTTACGTATTTACACAGTGTAATTTTTCAGCAAAGGGGTGTCAACCGACACCCATTGGATGCATGTGACTCCGCCACTGAGCATGTCCATGTAACATTTGTACGAGCAGACTATGCAAAAACTAAAAACGATCTTGATCGGCATGAAGTTTTTATGCACTTACAACTTTCAAAATTATTCATTATGAAACTGAATTACAAAATAGTAAATTACATCTTAGCGAACAAGCAAACTTTGATGAGGGAAGAAGGACTTTGTTTGAGCCTTAACACATGTTGTTGTATTTTTTTTTTTATTATTATTTTTTTTTTGGGCCTCAAACAACATACAAAGTATGTTAAAGTGAAAAATTATGGAATTGCATCAAAAGATGGCTAAAAAATGTGTAGCCCGAAGATAGCTGTTAGCTTGAGTTTCTTCAATAAAATGAACCCATCTCAATCCTGCAATTTCTTGTGCAAGCTAAGAAATATCTCAAAAGAAAGTGAAAAAAAGAGATCAAGAAAAGAAGAAAGAGAGGCATGAAATCGATCAGCTATCTAGCTTCACCATGAAATAGGCATGAAACCAATAACACAAAGCTGTTTTGAAGTGAAAATTGTGGAGAATTACCATATTATTTCCATAATGACCAAGAAAATAGAAAAAGCACTCACACCCTTTGTTTCCGTAGGCCCTAGCTTTGCTTTTCTCTTTCCAACGTCATTCCATAAAAATAAATAGCCCAAAGAAGAGGAAAAGAGTTAACCTTTTTTATAATTAAGGCAATTTAATGTGAGTTATGGATATTATTAATCAATTTAGAGTAGAAGTTATGAAGATGAAGAGGTGTGAGTTATGGAGATGACTTTTTAAAATAAAATAATTAAGAAAATAGATAAATAGGATTCTTGGCCAAAGAGAGGTGTCACATCACTCTTCTATTACCTAGCTTTATAATAAATATAGATTTGGAATTTCATATAAAATTCACTAAAATTGCTGAAAAAGTTGAGCTATGAACCCATAACTCAAACAAGGTTGGCTGAAATCGAAATCTTGAACCCATAGAATTAAAATTTTGGATCCGCTTTGATAGCATTAGAAATAATTAGAAAACATGAACAACAACAACAACATACCTAGTGTAATCCCACAAGTGGGGTCTAGAGAGGGTAGGATATACACAGATCGTAGTTCTACCTTTGCGGAGCAGAAAGGTTGTTTTCGATAGACCTTGGCTCAAAAGAGATGTAACCAGATAGCAAAGAGATACTACCAGTGTAAGAGATGTTTCCGTCTAATGTATGCCTCTTTTACCAACACTTCTCGTCCTTGATGTACTTCACTTGGTCCAAGTCACGGGCCCTCCTCTCTCTCACCTTAGCGAGACTATAAAACTTCCTATCCCCGCCTTTTCATTTGAGCGCTCAAAATCTGCCTTTTTAGTTTTCATGACCGCTAGCTTCACTTCCTTCTTCGCTATCTAATACCTCTACATATTCCTCTTCTTGTCCTCCTTGTCTAGGATTTCCACTAGAGTCGTAGAGGAAAACTTCTTAGCTTCAAATTAATCTTGAACCTCTCCATTCCACCACCAATCCCCTTCATGACTACTTATGTTACCCCTCGCGATCCCTCCACCTTTTTCTAGGTGCTTTCCTGATGAATTCAGTTGTTCTGGCCCACATACTATCTGCGTCGGTTGACTAGCTGCTGGCTCAATAATCATGGGCTTTACATTGAAGTTTTGATTATTTGACAAACAATGTACCTGAGACAATCAACAAGAGTATAAGGAGGAATTAATTTGAAGAACCACATATACAATCAGAGCTCCAAAGGACTAAGTGAAGCAATCACAACATTCAGAAGAACTGCTCAAATGAACTGGTCCTTGTGCAACTGGAGACTCAAGCTATTTCATGATCGATAGTGGAGAAGACAGAATATCGACTGATTCTTTATTAGCATTGTAGTAGGACAAGGAAGCCAACACACAAACATGGAATGAAAGGAAGATCCAAGTCAAAAAAGGTTTGGTTTGCCGGTACAATTAATGAAACCAAAAACTTCTTGGTGCCACACCCTGAACCTGGGCCTGGACATAACGCAACGCTCGGTGCCTGACTACAAGTGACCAAGTGAACCACATGGTTTGCTAAATCAACATGGGACATGTACTAACGCGGAATATAAGGTCAAACATGAATAGTCTGAAAACATGATAGTGTAGTCCAGAAGGCTGAACATAACTGAATACCCAACTTGACATGACTGACTAGTCGAAGAAACCTCGGACATGAGTCTGAAATACTAAACTGCTACTAGACAAGGCCCCCAAGATACCTGACTGTCTAACATCACATGACTACTTAAAAGTAAAGATAATGCCCCGACGGAAGTGGGGCTCACCAAATAGTTGGTATGATGATATCCTAATGAGCAGATCTGTTATCCTGTAAATCAATGCAATGTAGGCCCCGAGTAATAGGGACGTAAGTACACTGGAATTGTACTTGTATGTAAAGAAACTGAATGAAAGAACAGTAAGTGGAGTGCTCGGGGAATGGGCAACCCAAATCAATAACATGGATACATGAAGTAACACGAAACTAAAACTGCAACTGTAAGCTGAAACTAAAACATGGACATGATCATGGTCTGGCATGATAATGTTGTAGTATGAGTAAATCATTTAAGTGGGAGAGCCTTAGTATAACATTCAACATAAAATAACCACGTGAGCACGTGGAGTTTAGTCTCTAGCCCGACCAATAAAGCAATCCCATACATTGCCGGGATTTGAGACATGAACATGACATGAATGGATCCAATCAATAAACATGAAGGAATCGTCCTAACTGGGCGGAGCAATCCTTATCCTACGTTGGCATACATAGTTTTAGGTGTTTAAACCTTCTCGGTAAATCTATGCTACTCCCAAAACGCGAACATGAACATGGTTGTCTTAAAAGCCCATGGATTTCATAAACATGATTTGTATATATATATATATATCAAATTAATTTTCATGAGACATAGAAAACATGTAAAATCCTTAAAGTAGAGTAACATGGGGTTATAACCTGAAATTAAGAACTCATGGACTTCAAATCATGAGTTTACATGGATTACAGACGGATTCATAGAAGTCAAAATGATATTCATGAATATAAATACTGAAACATGTTTGAGCATGACATATACTGTATATAATTTCATAAAAACATGTATCTAGGGTTTATCATGAATTGAGACCAAATACCCTAGAAATCTAAGGAAAAACATTGTTCATGAATCAAAAGCAGCATGGGGAAGAACAAAGATGTTCCCACATGTAGATAGAAGCCCTACATACCTGTAAATGCTCCAATCCAATGAACTAGTTTGATTTTCTGATGAAGAACACCCAAAACCCTATCTTGAATCACTTGAGAAGGATTACCTTGGAAATCCTATGTTTTTGTTTAAGAATCACGGTAAGAATCAGGTATTTAGTCTAGAATTGACTAGGAATTGTAGAGATATCCTTACCTTGTTGTGGGAGGTTTGAGAAGAGTGAAAATCTCCCTTGAGGGGTTTTATACGTAGTTGGAATGTCTGACAAATGAATTTTCGAGTTAAGTGTTTAATTTATAGGACGGGACTTGTGGATTGCCTGACTCACTGAGTGAGCTCTAAAGTGAGGTGTGACCTCGCTATGGGCTTCGGTCCTACCTCGCTTTGAACTTAGCTCAGCGACCTCATCAGTCCAAAATGTACTTAGAAAAATTTCTAGAATTATCTCCTTTTGGTCACTACACCTCGCTGAGCATGGTCTATGGCATGACCCTGTCTCACTTTGAGCTTAGCTCAGCGAGCTCCTATGTCCATTTTCACACTTAGCCAAAATTTCACGTTTTTTTACTTTTGCATGGCTTGCCTCGCTGGGCGAGGTCTATAGCGAGCCTTGGCCTCGCTTTGGGACTCGCTTAGCGAGCTCCTACGGCTCTGAAACACTTAGACAAATTTTGCTCTTCTGATTCCATGGTTCTATACTTTAGTTCGGAAGTACGGAATGTTACACTTGGATTCAATCATTGAAGGCGAGACTACTACTATGTATACATAGCACGATCAAGCATTGGATCTTGGAAGCCACAACCAAAAAAAAAAATCTAACGACGAGAGAAGTGTGAGTGCAATTAACACCTTCATCTCAAGAAGAGCCAACAATCCAAACAACATAGAACCCGAGCGTATCAAGATTCATCTATCTAGTTTTTTTAGTTGTAGTTAGGTTCTTTTGTGGTTCCCATCTATTTACCTTTGCAAGTATTGTTTAATAAGTGTTCGTTGGTTAAGTTGCTCTATCAATCCTAGCAACTAGGTTGCTTAGGCAGACTATTGAAAAAACAGGCCTTTTAGGTTTGACATGGAAGTTGTGAACCTGTTTATCTGCTCGGTCATAGTGAAGATTTTTGGAAAATCCTATAGGAAAATAGGTCAGGGTTTTTGACTCCCTTGAGCAAGGAGTTTTCCACGTGAAAATTCTTGTGTTGATTTATTACTTCCGCTACATTACCTTCGTACGCAAATTGTTTCAAGAATCAGATTCCTAAAGCGCATAGGAGTAGCGTGATCCTAGCAAGTGGTATCAGAGCTAGACCTTTCTACAAAGGCTTGTGCCTTGAAAGATGGAGGCACCTCCTACAGTACAAGAAGGTCAATCAACTACAAGACCACCATGATTTAACGAAAATTATTATGGCTGGTGGAAAGCCCGTATAAAATATTATATAACATGTGAAGATCCAGAGCTATGGGAAACTATTCAAAAGGGCCCAATTATTCCCAAAGCATCAACGTCCATAGATGGCAAATAGTCAACTTCAGAGTCCTTACCCAAAGACAAGAAGGACTATACGGAGAAGGATTTCTAGGCCATTCAAACGAATGCAAAGGCCTAAAAGATACTTATATGCGGCCTTGGACCTAAAGAATACAATAGAATCTCCTCCTGCAAGACGGCCAAAGAAATGTGGGGCACATTACAAACCACACGGAGGAACAAGTCAGGTAAACAAATCTAAAATCTCCATACTAAATCGGCAGTACGAGTTGTTTAGAATGAATGAAGGGGAATCTATCCAAAAGATGTTCAATAGGTTCACCAACGTAACTAATGAACTTGATTTTCTGGGAGTAGAGATTCCTCAACAAAAAAGGATTGAAAACTACTCGATATTTTACATGACTCATGGGAAAGGAGATTTAATGCCATTATGGAGGCCAAAGACCTGAATATGATGACCACAGAGGACCTCATGGGAAATTTGAAAACATATGAGATGAGGAAGCTCCAGGCATAGAAGAATGGCTCGTCACCAAAGATGTGAATATAGTCCTTACAGCAAATAGCAAGGACTTCAACAATGATGACATGGTCGTTCTCAAAAGAAGATTTTAGAATATTAGTAGAAAATGAGGGTTCCAAAATAAGAAAGCTCCTAAAGATCAAGAGGGTCTGACAGAAAGAATCAAGACGGATGCTGGAGATGTGGAAGTACATACCACTTTATGATGGATTGTCTAGAAAAGGAAGAAGACCAAAGAAGTGAACTTGACAGAAGAACAAAGGAACAGGTTCCTAAGAACAGAATGACCACCGGACAGACAAACGAAATTACAAGAAAGGCTCTAGCAGCCATGGAAAACTTCTCAAGAGATGATGAAGATGAAGGAGAAAACCCAAACAGATACTTGATAACAATAGAAGAGTTATAGACCGAAAATTCACTAGCACTCATAGCCGCCTCTAACTCAGAAGATGAGAACCTCCAGATAAACTTCAGAAAATTCAACAAAGATGTTAAAAAATTGTCCAGAAAAAGACTTGAGCAGGTAATCTATATAGTCATTGATGCCTATGAAAAATTCAAAAGGTAAAGAGAAGGATAATGGAATCAATAGACTTCCTTCAAATGGATGTTATATATCAAGAAGAATAGCAAAAGCAGTTAGGAGAGATGACTATTAACCTCAAGGAACAGGTTCTTGTTATGAGCCATGAAAAGCAAACATTAGAATGAGAGAAAGAAGAGCTGGAATCCACTATTACAATAATAAAGGACAGAACTGGTCAATCTAAGGGGATCAACATAACACCCTCAAAATTTTTAGAAATGAACTACAAGTTGAGCAAGACATAAATAAGATACTGTTGGAGAAGCTGGAAGAAGCAAAAGAAGAAGGAAACTCCCAAAGTAACATGAGCTTAGAATAAAAGAACGTGTTTGTATCCATCACTCACAAGTACGAAAAATCACAGCAACCATATTAAACAAAAGTTAGGATAATTCGCAGCACCCCGAGAGAAAAGTATATATTTAAAATAACTTTACATCACATGGTAAAAATCAAATAGAAGCATGCCCAAGTCAATTGCCATCCAGAAGAAAGGGATCCAAGAAAGACAGGGTCCGTAACAACAACATGTAATCAAGAAAATAGGTCTGTGAGAGGTGATGCAAAAACATGTGTCGATGGTCTACACATGGCAATAACAGAAAAAAGAAATCCCCTCATCAAAGGCCTAGTATAAAGGGAGTTTGAAAACTGCTCAATAACAACTCCCATAAAAGAAGAAGGAGATCAGTTTTGATAGAGACACACTATACAAAAGGAACGATAAGACATGTCTTCCCAACTATCGCCACTGGGAACCTGGTGCATGAAAATGCTGAATAATAGTTATACAAGCCAGGATAATCTATGAAAACACCCACAGAGACGAGTCCAAAGAATAAAAGGGTGTTGAAAAAGTAGGAAGACAATACAAACCTGCATAGATAGGAGAAGCAGCTAAGGAGATAGAAGAAATTGAAGATGAACTGGTTACAGAAGTCCTTCCCTATTGCTATGAAAAGAAGAGTGGTTAAAACACTCATATCATTAACCATCGAGTAGAGACAGCACAAAAATGAGGAAACTGGTCAAATAACTTGGTTCTTATGACTATCAAGTTTGCACCTTCTTTCCAATTGAAAGTTTCTTAAATATGCCTATACTGCCAGTCCATCCCACTCAGCCATAAAAATTCTCTTCAGAAAGAAGCCAACTTGTGTTGCCTTATACCAAAACCCAAGTTCACAAAACCCCTTCTTGTTTGCAAGTCCATATTTATTAGTCGGTAGACATCTCAACCCACACCTAATGATCACCAATAGAAAACTCTCAAAGTCATATATATGCTAAAAAAAAATTGAAATATCTGTTACTGTAGAACACAATGAGTTACCCAGGAGGAAGGATAGAAGTGAGAACCTGGAAAAGGAGAGAAACACATCGGACATAGAAAAATATTGGAAGAGTTAGTGTCTAGGGGGTAAAGGGATTAACAAGAAGGAAGTTTTCAATCAGGAAAAAAAACAAAAATAGGCTGACCATAAATAAGTCAGTATGCATGAATAAAAAAGAGGAAGAGAATGATTGAGAAGGGGAACTAAAATTGAAAACGGTACCAAAAGCGGATACATATACTCACCTACATAGGGACTTGCCTGCACAAATTGAGCTTAACAAGAACTTGGTCCCTATCCCCTCATAGTTTATACCAAACCCAAATCCTACCAAATGCGGATTTGACATTCATATTTCCAACTAGTATAGAATGATATGTCATAATCATTTGGTTTGGGTCTTATGACTTAAAGTGGTGCATGCGAATATTCCTCTAAGATTTTAACCAGATTAAGTTGTTAAAGCTCTTGTACTTGCTTATCATTTTTTATGATGTCAAAAAGGGGAAGATTTAATTCATATATACAAATATGTGCCAACATCACTAACATATAAGGCACAGAAAAATCATGACCATAGAATATTGAAGATGGTCCAATACTTGAAAGCTGCAATATACACATATATACATAAATACCAGTTGCCATGTAGGAGATACTCATTGTAAAGGAACTGTTTCTTACTTGTAAAAGAATAATCCTATTAGAAGGCACTGGATGAAAAGTTATAAGGAATGAAAATTATGGAGAGATAAGGCTGGAAAACATTATGTCCTGAGCAAAAGAACTTGGACCTAACACATCAAGGGACAACATATCATTATCACAGGTTCTATACTACCTAGCCACCTAACAGGTTGCAATGAGTGGAAGGTAAGTCCCGAGTAGATTAAGCAAATCATCATACTTGTTTAATCGTACAATTGAGCTGTCGATAGGGTTCCAAGGAATGGAAGGTTAGTCCCTACAACAGATTAAGTAATCCTTCTTACTTAGTCTTACCGACTTAGCGAGCTTACAAACCTTGTTGAACTCAAGGGTGAACTACTGCGAGCTTACAAACCTCGTGTAGTGAGCCTAGTTGTATCAACACGAAGCTGTAGTATTAGAACAACATGGACCTGGTTCTAAAGGTGAAGATTATCAACATAAGAGCAAAGCTTAAGAGGGAAGAAGTTGATCCAAATCTAAAGATGAAGAAGTAAGCTGGAAAACATATCCATGGAAATATATGAAGATGTTATGTGTTTGTCATCATCAAAAGGAGGGAAATTATTGAGTAGCTGCTGCACAATAATCATAGGCTTTACATTGAAGTTTTGATGATTTGACAAAAAATGTACCCGAGATAATCAATAGGAGATATAAAAAGGAATTCATTTGAAGAACCACATATCCAATCAGAGCTCTAAAGGACTAAGTGAAGAAGTCACAACATTCAGAAGAACTGCTCAAAGGAACTGGTCCTTACGAAACTGGAGACTCAAGTTATTGCATGACCGGCATTGAAGAAGACGGAATATTGACTGATTCCTAATAAATGAAGAGTTGGATTTCAATTATGGTAATATTCTACAAGATACCATAAGTTGACAAATATGGAGATTGGCATTGTAGTAGGACAAGAAAGACGACTCACAAACATGGAAAGAAAGGAAGATTCAAGTCAAACAGGGTTTGTTATTTTCGTTGTATTACCTTCGTACGCAAATTGTTTCAAGAATCAGATTCTTGAAGCGCATAGGAGTAGCCCGATCCTAACAGCGTCCCCACTACTCCCCCAAGCCCCCACATCCACCAACCTCTCCCCAATTCTCGAGTTTGTGACCCATTTAGGCCTCCCCATATAATTCTTAGCTGGTCATATGCAACTCCCTTCTTCTTCTTCCTCTTGACCTCCAAATCCATAACCACCAACTTATGTTGGGCTGTACAATTCTTGCTCGGGATAACCTTGCAGTCCTTACATAAATCTCTGTCACCCTTTCTAAGGAACAAGTAATCTATTTGAGTTTTAGCCACCGCACTACGAAAGGTCTCCAAATGTTCCTTCTTCTTTTGGAAACTCAAGTTATCAATGACCAACTCAAAAGCATTTGCGTAGTCTAAAAGTGAAACTCCTCCTTTATTGTTATTCCCAAAGCTGAAACTGCCATGTACATCCTCATAACCTCTTCAAGTTGCTCCTAAGTGACCATTAAATCTCCTAGCAAAAATTTGTTGGTCTACGGGATACCTCTCACAACCTCATCCAACTCCTCCCAGAAGCGCTTTTTGTCCTCCCTGTCCAAACCCACCTGAGGCGCATAAGCACTAATTATGTTAAATGTAAGCCCTCCCAAAACTAGCTTAATGGCATTCACCCTCCTAACTTCTACTACTTGCTCCTGAGTTCCTTGTCTACTATAATGCCTACTCCATTCCAACTATCCTTGAGCTCCCTGAGCATCACAACTTAAACCCGTCTACATCCGTAGCCTTGGTTCTTATCCCATTTGATTTCACGGACAATTAGAAAACATGAACAATGACACTAAATTGCCATCGGACCCACTAGTATCCCTTTATAAAGTACAATACTCTTCGGCTTCGCTGCAAACCACTTGCTCTTTGTTTTTTCGATTTTGTTACGACCAGATTTTTTGGCGTTAAAATGCACACATGCCCTTGTTAGGAGTTCCTAAGACATTGAAAATTCAATTTGATTTGAATACACCATACCTAGCATTGAAATGCTAATCCTGTATTGATGAGGTAATAGTTATACCCCAAAATATAGTTAATTCAAGGAATAGAATAGAATGGAATAGCAAGAACTATTACTTAAAATTAATCCAAGGAGATGTTGACACCCACTTTGCAAAACCACATTTTTGGGCCACGCACGTGTAAAGCAGAGCAGCCTTGTTTTCCCACTTTCTCTTTTACAAAAACCTCAAATGGAAAATAAGAAAAATTCCTATTTTCTTTCCTAACAAATGGAGTAAGAAATTTTGCGTTCCACAAACTGTTCATACTTGCATGTGGGGGCGATTTTCATCTTTAATTTACCAAAAACCCCTTAGTCCCAAAAAAATTGTCCTCCTTTCCTTTTTAGTTATCCCAAAAAAATTGTCACTTTTTTATATTTAGAAACAATTTAACTTTATGAGATGATTTACAGCCACACAAATATGTTAAGCTTGTTTTAGACCACAGATTTCAAAAGTCTTCTTTTATTTCTTAAACTTTGTGTCAAGTCAAAAGAGGACAATCTTTTGTGACGGAGGGAGTACTATTCAGCCACATCCCTTGGTTTGCTTCTTATTTATGGTCCTCATTTTCAGATTTCCTTCACCTCTCCTCTATTCATCACCCAACCAAAAATTTCACACAAACACATACTTAAACTGAAACAACCTCTCTACCCAACAAAAAAAGGGGTAAGATCTGCATACGTTCTATCTTTTCTAATTCACCTGTGAAATTACACTGAGTATATTGTTGTTGTTACACACTTAAACGTGAGAAAGGAATATGGGTTCTGTTCCTCATGTAGTAGAAGACTGCTTAGGTATCCTTCAACTTTACAGTGATGGCTCCATTTCTCGGACAAGTGATGACCAAATAGACTTCGATAATTTTCCTATCAAAGACGATGGCTCAGTCGTCTGGAAAGACATCCTTTACGACGGAAAACACAGCCTCTCTCTCCGTCTGTACAAACCCAAATATTGTGCAAACAATAAGTTGCTGCCAATCATCTACTTCTTTCATGGTGGAGGTTTCTGTGTAGGTTCACGTACGTGGCCTAATTGTCATAACTGTTGCCTCCGTCTCTCCTCTGAACTCCAAGCCCTTGTCATCGCTCCCGACTATAGGCTGGCCCCCGAGTATCGCCTTCCTGCTGCCATGGACGATGCGTTAGCGTCCATCAAGTGGCTGCAGAATCAGACTTTGTCAGAAGGTATTATAAAACAATATTAGTGTAAAAACAACTCTTTATATTTTCTGTTTTCACCTTTCTACTTGAGGTAATGACTTCATTATATAGTCATGCCTTATCTATTTAGATTGAGGAGAAAAGACATCATTTGATCCCTGAACTTGGCACGAAAATTTACTTTAACAACTAAACTTAAGTTGTATTTATATACCACCTTAACAACTTTCATTTCAATTATTTTCCACCCCCAAATGCTGACGTGGCAAAAATAAAAAAATAAAAAAAAATTAAGAGAGTAAACAGCACAAAAAGTGAACCCGTTGATATATATATATATATATATATATTATACAATTAAAAAATAAAATAAAAATAATATACAATTAAAAAATAAAACAAAAATAAAAAATAAAGATGAGCCCCATAATCCTAACCTTTTCATCCTTTCTCCCTTCTTCTAACCCACCCCTCCTCTTCTTCTTCTCCATTATTTCAACCTTCTTCTTCATCCTCTCCTTCTTCCCCATTCTTCATAACCCCCGCCCCTGGCCCCGCCGCCCCCTCCCCCGTTGCCACGCCCCACAGCTCCGCTGCCCCCTTCCCCGTTGCCACGCCCCACAGCCCCGCCCCACCACCTTCTTCTTCACCCTACAGCCTCGCCCCTACCACCTTCTTCTTATTTTTCTTCACCCTACAGCCCCGGCCCCACCACCTTCTTCTTCTTCTTCACCCCACAGCCCCGCCCCCACCACCTTCCTCCTTCTTCTTCTTCACAAATCCCTCTTTCTCTATATATTCTTATCAGTCTTTTCTTTTAATTGTCACCATTTTTTGGTTTCTTGATTTTGATTTTTGTTTTCTTTCGAAAATAAAATTATGGAATAATGGTTATGGAAGAAATGAGGTTGCTAATAATAATCATAATGGCCAACAATAACAACCAAAACAACCAATTTGGACGAATTTGAGTGTAAGTGGGACTAATTTGAGAAGGAGTTGGATGAAATTTGTTGGGGGAGATGATGGTGGTGGTTGTGGGTGTGGGTTAAAGATGGTGGTGGTGATGTTTTTTTCTTTTAAGGGCAAGTCGTCCGAACTAATAATGGCCAACAATAACAACCAAAACAATCAATTTGGACGAATTTGAGTGTAAGTGGGACTAATTTGAGAAGAAATTGGATGAAATTTGGTGGGGAGATGATGGTGGTGGGTTAAAGATGATGGTGATGATTTTTTTTTTGAAGGGCAGTTTGTCCAATTTGTACTGATAATAATAATAATTTTTTTTGGGCGGGGTGGCGGCAGCAGCGGCGTAGTGATTGCTACAAGTAGGGTGAGGATGAGGAGAAAGAAGAAGAAAGAGAAAAGGGAGAAGAAGAAGAAGAAGAAAGAGAAAAGAGAAAAAATAATAAAAGAAAAACAAAAAACGAAGTGTTGGTAATTTTTTACATGGCAATGACGTGGCAACGACGTGGCAATGACGTGGCGCGAGTGTAATACACCTCACATTGTGAGAGTGGTATTATTTTTTTAGGGTAGAAAATAATTGAAATGAAAGTTGTTAAGGGGGGTATACAAATACAACTTAAATTTAGTTGCAAAAGTGAGTTTTCGTGCCAAGTTCAGGGGTTAAATGATATCTTTTCTCTAGATTGAGAGCCAATCTTAGTGCTCTCTCCGTCTCAATTTAAGTATTTTTGGTTGTCTGGACACAGAGTTTAAGGAATAAAAAATAGACTTTTAAATCGTGCAATCCTAAATTAAAGATGTATGTAATGTACTAAAATGTTTTTTGAATCTTGTGGTTTTAAACTTGTCATCCATAATGTTTGAATTCTCAACTTACTAAATATAGAAAGAGATACTGTTTCTGGGATAAACCAAAAAGGAAAGTAAGACTCTTAAATTGGGACGGAGGCAGGGGCGGAGCTAGCCCTTCGGACGTGGGTTCGGCCGAACTCAGTAGCTTTGGTCCGAACCATATATTTGTATTAAACTTTTTGCCAAATATGTACAAATTATTAATTTAAAAACCCAGTAATTATAAAGAATTAGAACCCGAACTCACAAGCTTCAAATCCAGGCTTCGCCTCTGGACAGAGGAAATAATATAACTAATCCTAAGCTATGTCAATATTTAAATACTAATCCTAAACTAATTAGGCTCTACTACACGTTCTGTCTATCAGGTACTACGCTTGATTCATGGATTAAGGATAAAAGTATTAATTATGAACGGGTTTATGTGATTGGAGACTCATCTGGTGGGAACATGGCACACCATTTGGCATTGAGGCTTGGGGTTGGCTCACCCGAGTTGGCACCGGTTAGAGTACGTGGTTATGTTCTCATGGCACCATTTTTTGGGGGAAGTTTAAGGACTAAGTCTGAAGAAGAGGGACCTGATGAACCTTTCTTGAATATGGAAATTCTTGACAGGTAATGAACGAACTCTTCTTATATTTACTCCCTCCGTCCAAATATTTATGTGATGGTATTTGACTGGGCGCGGAATTTAAGAATAAAAGGAAGACTTTTGAAATTTGTGATCCAAAATAAGTAATAGATATTTGTGCTATAAATCATCTTACTAAAAGTAAAATGAGAAGTTTAAAATTAAATTGTTACTAAATGTAGAAATGTGCTATTCTTTTCTGGACTGATTAAAAAGGAAATAAATTAGGACAAAGGGAGTTATTCTTCTCTTTGTTCCTTTTATTTATTTCTTGCATGGGCATGAGGAATTTCAGATTAATTAATTTAGTTAATTACTTCCAGGAATTATACTATTTTAACCATCATCCAGGAACCAACGGCCACTAAGAGCAGGGTATCAAGAATTGAATTTTCAGAGTAATGGATTTTTCATCCCAAATGGAAAGTCTCTTTTAGCAGTCGATACCAGACTTAATTTTTCTTTGTCATTTTTCAAATGGATATATATATATATATATATATATATATATATATATATATATATATATTCAAAATAAAACAAATACTCCTTTCCTTCTCATTTTATGTGAAAGATTTTAATTGCACACGAAATTTTGAAATGAAACAAGGCTTTGAATATGTAAGTCAAACAGATATAGTAATGCAAATTTACTCTTTAAATGTCTAATGGTAAAAATTGTACATGTTTTTCTCACTCCGAATAAAAATAAACTTTTATATCAACGGATTCTAATAAGTCATGTTATTAAGGTTAAAATGAAAATATTAAGATTGAATAGTTTTCAAAAAGAAAAGCTATGGATTTGTACATATTCCCTCCGTTACCTTTTACTAGTCTCTTGTATATAAAAAAAAAAATTACTTGTCCATTTTAGCAAATTAAGAGAAATTTATTATTTTTTCAATACTACCATTACCATGTGGTTTGCGCATGTAAAGTGAAGGAGCGTTATCTCCAGCTCACCGAGGATATGACCCTAAATAGAAGAGCATAGAGGTCGAAGATGAGGATAGAGGGTTACACTAGGTAGTTGAGTGATTTCTCTTTTCTTTGGGAGAGCATGATTCAAGTTTAAAGCACTTCATTTGCTCCCTATTCTCCTTACCACTATTATTATTAGTAGTAGTATATCATTATTTTATTCTTCAATTTTATTATTATATTTATTTTTTTTACTTTGGTTATCTTTACTATATTTTGTTGTCAATAATTTTCTTTTCTTTGATATTTTCATCATAATTTTTATTTTATTTTTGTGTTTGTCAAATCTATTCTAAAACAGCTTTTTTTGAGCTGAAGGTCTATCGAACAGTCTCTCTACCCCAAAAAATAGGGTTAACATCTGTGTACACCCCACCCTCCCCAGACCTCACTTATGAGATCACACAGGGATATATTGTTTTAGTTAATATGATTAATTTAATAAAAAAAAAATCCTAATAAATAATTTTTTTAAGTGCAGTTTCAAGTCAATAAAGGACTAGTAAAAGGAAATAGAGGGAGTAGAAAAATAATGTTCCCATAAATTTTAGTGCATTGTTAAGTAAATGTATTTGGTCAACATTCTATAAAGTCATTGAGAAAGGTTTTACTTTTACATCAACATCATCTTAGCGCGATTACAGTCCTTTCCCAATAAATACAAAAATTGGTTCGTTGATAAATTCTTAATTAAATTAAAATTGTGACTCATGTGATACCTTGTTTTCGAGTGAGAACAACTTTTGTTTCTTCTTTTCAATTATTGCGTAGTTTGAACCAAAATCTATATAAGCATGCACGTTTTTCTCTTTTCTCAAGTTAATTGAAATCCCCTGATTTATTTACCAACTAATCAATGTATAATTAAATGAGAGGATACGATGAAGGATCCACAGAAAATTTATTAATCGGAAAAGGGTTAAATATACCCCTGTACTATTAGAAAATGGTTAAATATACCCCCTTGTTATACTTTGGATCCAAATATACCCTTTCCGTTATACTTTAGGTTCAAATATACCCCTCCTCCTTCAAAATTGTCCATGGTGGACATGAGATATGATGTGGCACTGACAACTCGGTGAGGTGGACACCAAATGACATGCCACCTCACCACCCCAACCCATTTACCCCTCTCTTCCCCTTCTTCTTCCACCACTACCATCTCCTCCCCTCCACAACCTTTGCCACCATAAGCACCACCACACCACCATTTCCAGGCCTAACCCTTCAAAACTTTAGACCCTGCTAACTTTTTCTCATAAAAAATTTCAATTTGATGGAAAGAGATCTTTAAACTATGATCTAAAATATCTATAAGCTATAAGATTAATAAGAAGAAGAATAAGATTAATAATAATAATAATAATAACAATACCAACAATAACAACAATAACAACAATAAGATTAATAATAATAATAATAATAATAATAATAATAATAATAACAATGCCAACAATAACAACAATAACAACAATAAGATTAATAATAATAACAATAACAACAATAACAACAATAAGATTAATAATAATAATAATAATAATAATAATAAGAAGAAGAAGAAGAAGAAGAAGAAGAAGAAGAAGAAGAAGAAGAAGAAGAAGAAGAAGAAGAAGAAGAATACCAACAATAACAACAATAACAACAACAATAATAATAATAATAATAATAATAATAATAATAATAATAATAATAATAATAAGAAGAAGAAGAAGAAGAAGAAGAAGAAGAAGAAGAAGAATAACAATACCAACAATAACAACAATAACAATAATAAGATTAATAATAATAATAATAATAATAATAACAATAATAACAATAACAAAAATAATATTAATAATAATAATAATAATAATAAGAAGAAGAAGAAGAAGAAGAAGAAGAAGAAGAAGAAGAAGAAGAAGAATAACAATACCAACAATAACAAGAATAACAAGAATAACAATAATAAGATTAATAATAATAATAATAATAATAATAATAATAATAATAACAATAATAATAACAAGAACAATAATAATAAGAACAATAATAAGGAGAAGAATAAGGATGATAATAATAATAATAATCATAATAATAATAATAATAACAACAACAACAACAACAATAACAATAATAAGAATAATAATAACAATAATAACAATAATAATAACAATAATAATAACAAGAACAATAATAAGAAGAACAATAATAATAATAACAATAAGAAGAAGAATAATAAGGATCATAATAACAATAATAATAACAAGAACAATAATAACAAGCACAATAATAAGAAGAACAATAATACTAATAACAATAATAAGAAGAATAATAAGGAACAATAATAATAATAACAATAAGAAGAAGAATAATAAGGATCATAATAACAATAATAATAACAAGAACAATAATAACAAGCACAATAATAAGAAGAACAATAATACTAATAACAATAATAAGAAGAATAATAAGGATAATAATAAGGATGATAATAATAATAATCATCATAATCATCATCATCATCATCATCATAATAATAATAATAATAATAATAATAATAATAATAATAACAATAACAATAATAATAATAACAATAATAAAAATAATAATAAAATAAAAAGAGAACCAATTTTATTATAATAATAATAATAATTATTATTATTATTATTATTATAAAAAAATAAAAAGAGAACCAATTTTATTTATACTGTAGTGTTTATGAGTTTCGTTAAACTCTTCTGACTGGAAAAAATGGACATCACTTATCACTTATTGAAAGCAGTATGTTGTTGTAGCCGTGCACTGCTTAGTCCAATGTCCAGAAAGAATCATATATATTCTCTTTATTTAAGCTAAATATCTATCAGAAAATTGACGAATTGCAATAGGGAATATGATACTTTGGGATACTCTGGAAACGTAATTTAGGCACGTAAGCACATATTAGTAAATGGCTATAAAATGATGTGGAAATGGTGGTGTGGTGTTGCTAATGGTGGCAAAGGTCGTGGAGGGGAGGAGATGGTAGTGGTGGAAGGAAAAGGGGAACAGAGGGGTAAATAGGTTGCGGTGGTGAGGTGGCATGCCATGTGGTGTTCACCTCACCGAGTTGTCAGTGCCACGTCATATCTCATGTTCATTATGGATAATTTTAACGGAGGATGGGTATATTTAGACCCAAAGTATAACAGAAGGGTATATTTGAACCCAAAGTATAACGGAAAGGATATATTTTGACTCAAAGTATAACGAGGGGTATATCTAACCCTTTTCTGATAGTACAGGGGCATATTTGACCCTTTTCAGTTTATTAATTGCGGCTATATATTTACGTCATTAATCATTCCATAAAATTAATCGAACATTCAAGAAATCTGTAAAAAGTTAAGACAGCGACAAAAGATAATGTAGTACAAAAAGAAGAAGCTAAAATATTTAACATGATTAAAAGAAACTTCTCTATAGTAGAAGTCATTGGTTCAAATCTAATAGTAGGTAAAATTTATTGGATCATTGACTCTGATATTTAATAAGGTTTACAACCCACCTTCCGTGATACTTATTTTCTGTTTACAAATCTTTCATGAGTAATGATATACATCCATATCTTCCATTAATAAATCATTTTTGCATGAGCAAATTGAAATTATTGGATAGAGAAAGAGTGTGAATGGGACCTTAGGTTCTTTAGAATGAAAATGATAGAACCCTGTAATTATGATAAGGATAGATAAAAGTTTTAGTGGGATTAAGACAACGCACGCATAGCATGTTAAAAAAATAAAAGGTATTTACATCAAAAGATAATGTTAAAATTTGACTCATGGTTGGCTTATGGTGTTGAGGAAAAGGAAATCAATTAGAGGCCACATCTCAGTACTTATTGACATTTCCAACTTTCAAGTGTTAGCCCCATGAGTAGTGGATGAGACTTTCTTGGTGCTTCATGTTTGGATTTGAAATTATCTTCTTCTTCTTCTTTTTTTTTTGGATAAAGTTTTACTAAGATTAAGTCGACTTTTGTTTGCTTTATAAATAACACAAGCTATATTTTTCAATTGTATATTTTTGTTTTAGTAATTGAATATATAAGTGATATATAATGCGAGTCAAAATGTTGATGGTTTTAAAATAAAATTAGGTGTGGTCATAGTTCGTCTCTAACTAGTAATCTGATCGAGACGCAATTGGTGTAAGAAAATATATCTCCATTTTCTTTTTACTTGTTCTTTTATTTTCTATACCATGAGTAATTAGCATGACTAGATAGTCACAAAGAACAAACCAAAATGTTTTTGGGTAAGTGGCATGAAGTTGCAATATAAATATCTAATTAATTTGGCAAGCCTTAAGGTCTAATTTCTAGAGGATCCACTTTTAGAAGATTTGGTAGGACCATTTTCACCTCATATAGCCATCTAATCTATTAATTTACTGATAACAGTATCGATCTACAATTAGGTTTACGATATGACAAACCCATTATTGGGACTGGATAATGGAAAATGATTCTATCTCAATAGTTGTTATATAATATCACGCTTTAAGGATATGTATTATAGCACAATTTGGGCGCTAGATGAATTTCGTTGACTCTTAACTTATTCATATTATTTTGGTAAGCACCACATTCCTTGTCATATTATGTCGATGAGACAATAATAAATATAATAAGTTTAAATTAATGAAAAATGATGTGAAGATTTGCCTTTTAATGAATCTAATGCATATCCATTGGAAGTTTAAAGCATTTTTATTTTATCAGTACAGTTTGAATGATTGCAGCAAGTTGTCGACCTTTTAATTTCTTGTTCCACTCGTAGTTACCGTAAATAATTACTCCCGTCGTTCCAAGTTATGTGATATAGTTTGACTAGGCACGGAGTTTGAGAAAGAAAAGAAGACTTTTGAAACTTCTTATTTGCCGGTATAGCATTCCAATGAAAAAGTAGTATATTTTTGTCGACTAAGTTTCATATAAGATATTTTTTGACTGCTATAGTGAGATGCTTTAGAGAAAAAATATAATATAACATGAAAGTTGATTTCAAAGAAAACTTGATCATTATAGTGAAATAATGTTATAGAATTGGATGACTAATATAGAGAGGTCTGAACATATCATTTGTGTTTTAAACTAGTTTCTTTTCTTAAAGTCATGAAAACCGAGTATGAAATCTTATTTTCAGAACCTCTCCCTCTTTTTTTTTTTTTTTGGGTTTTCTTAAGTACAATGCATATACTTTATTATATGTTTATCAATGTGAAATTTCATGATGGTACATATGATTACATTGGAATTATGCTCGATAATCGGCTAATTAATAATGTATTTTGCCGAACCCAAAATTAGGTTTTGGAGGCTATCACTTCCAACTGGAGCTACTGCAGATCACCCATTGGCAAACCCATTTGGGCCATTAAGCCCAAAACTAGAGCCCATGAAGCTTGATCCACTATTGGTGATTGTAGGAGGAAATGAACTTCTCAAAGATAGAGTTGAAGATTATGCAAGGAAGTTGAAAGACCTAAACAAGGATGTTGCCTATTTTGAGATTGAAGGAATGCACCATGGTTTTTTCACAAATGACCCTTTCTCACAAATTGCAAATCTAGTTTTGCAAGAGATCAAGTACTTCATGTGTAGGACCTCTTGTTAGAATTATAAGAACCTAGCTATGTGAGCTAGCTAGCAAGGTTTACCCTAGTTAGTGCTAGATAAACTAAGTACAATATTGGACTAACACAGACTAAGTCTATCCTCAAAAGGTAGAGTTGAATTTGTTTAGTGGTTTAAAGGATATATGGATTGATTTGTTATGAATAGTGATAATAACATAAATGACAAATAATAATAAAGAATGAAATCAAGTAAATGTAAAGTAATAATATAATAAAAATAGCATGGGCTCGGAGGAATCTCTCAATGGGGATGACTCTGAAGTGGCTTCAAGCCTTGAAGAACAAAGAGTAAACCAAAACAAAAGTAAGTGCACCAGATTTTATTTTGCTAGAATGTGTAAAGTATAGATTGTTAACTTGTTAAGCTAGAATTGGATGCCCTCTAACACTGATGTTGGGCTCCTTTTGTAGGTATCATTTCAGGATTCAAAGGCTGTGAATTGCTCTCTCTTAATGTACAACATTGATCAATAAATTCTCTTTAATTGAAAATGCATAACGTTAGGTTGTATATCCGAACTGGATACGTAAAGTCTGACGCTTATAACTGCTCTGAGACAATTGATCTGGACTCTTTGCTTTGGTCGCGCATGGAACGGCTTTCTCCTGGTCTTTGACTAAATCGCATCTTTGATCAATTCTGCTTGCCACATGTCAACACCAGATCCTTCCATGTGTAGTGTCAGTTTTCACCATATACAGATTAGTCCCCGCACTTTCCGATCAAATATCAATATGTGACCGGAAAGTGAAAATGATCTTAACTTCAACCCATTGTAATTAAAAAAAAAAATTATTCCTCTTTATGGCGGGAAAACGAAACGTTTCCACTTCTCTCTGATTTGATGTGCGTCCCTTCATTACTGACGTTCTGGGCACGTATCGTATTGTGGTTAGCCAATATGGACGGTTCGAGTTTCAAACCGTCTCTGTAATGATGACAATCTCCCCAATAAAAACCCCTAATCCCTCTTATTTTTCTTTTACTTTCTTCGATCTCTAATTCAAAACTCTCTTCTGCCAAATTTCTTCTTGCTTTTTACTCTCAATTGCAAATTTTGTGATTAATTAAATCTACATCAACATAGCTAGAACTCGTCCTTCGTCTTCCGCCGCCCGTGATGTTCATTCTTTCTCTGCTCCACTGCCGACAACTGCCGGCAACGGTGTCGAAGTTGAAGAAGTTCCAACTCAGACCACCGCCTTTTCAATGCTTCCCGGCACATACAACTTCAAGAATGACCTTTTTCGTCCGGGCTGCAGTTACTCAGAGTGACTTGGTGAGATGGTAAAAACTACCACTCTTCGTCCAAGCTTCTGATCTCGAGACGGTCCAAAAGAATTGTTATTGGGAGACCATCAGTCAAATCATTATTCCTTGAGAGAACGATGACATTACCACCCTAAGGCCTGGTTTCTCAAACGTATACACTTATTCGTTCACACTTGTCTTAAGCCCGGTGATTGACCCAGTGATAATTGAAATATGTAAGTGTTACAACGTTTCCCTCGCTCAAGTCGGTCCATCAGTGTGGAGAGTGGTGGCTTGCGTCCGGTTTCTGGCCAATGAGACTAAATTACCTTTCACTTTAAGGCATCTGATTAGCCTTTAACACTCTAACATTTTTCCTAGGTGGGGTTATCACTATCTCGAAGCGAGGTTTAGATAAAGACTATGACAAAGGCTGGATGGAAATATTTGTTATTGTTCCCACTGCAGAAATTATTCTGGAAGATGATATGCCCTTCCCGGAGGCATTGAACTTGTCTCGTAACTACTTACCTTATGTGAATTAATAGATAGAATTTTTCTGCGATTATCTCTAACCCTCTGCTTCTTTCAACTGCCAAGTGAACTCCTAAAACCCTTACGGACCTTCCTGACAGAGTTCGGACGCTTTTAGACATTTAGAGTTATGAATCTCGAACCTGGAAACAAATGTCTCGGAACTGATGGAAGGCAAAATATCACAGTAAGTTTGCTTCTTTTCTTTGTGAGAAAAAATCTTATTTATTTTTTCCTTATATAAACTTTTTTTGGCAGGTTTTCCCAAAGAAACCGTTCACCCAAGGGTGACTATGACCGACCCAATTCTCGATCCTGCGGCTTCTGCTCACCGGATCAGTCAAGAAACAAACTAGAAGATACAAACCTCTGGCTCTTCGGCTTAGAAACTGGTAGCCGCCGCCACAGCAACAACTGCAACCCTTACTCTCAAAAGAAAGAGGAGCTCCGGAGATGAAAGTTCCTCCAGATTCGATGTTAGAACTGTAGCTGACGTCGGAGCTTCCCACAACCAAACTCCTTCTATCCACACCGATGCTATCATTGTTGAAGATGATGAAGAAATTAAGGATGACACTGTGTCCCTCTGTTACACCTCGGAAAATTTTTCCGTTGGTACGTAAGTGAACGAACTAGTGATAAGTATGAGTGCATGATGTCCATGAGCAAGAAACGACGTTTGATGACCATAGGCGAGATTTCGAAGGTATCCGATGTGAGATGAGAAAGTTGGCTAAATTAAGATGAGATATAAGGTGAGCAATGCATGTGCATGGACGTGGGTGATTAAAATGAGAAGTCTAAGAAATATGGGAAGTTGCAGAATTGCAACTGCCCAGTGGTCGTAAAGTGCTAGGACGGACCGTAAACTGGTATACGGTCCGTAAACTAGCAGGTCGTAAACTGCCATGCAAGGCTTCAACTTTCTGCCAGCCAAGAAATGGTAAAATACGACCTGGAGGACGGACCGTAAAGTGATTTACGGCCCGTAAACCATGGTCGTAAATCACCATGCAAGCAGCCAAAGCTTCTGGTTCTGGAAATGGTTAAAGACGATCGCGAGGGACGGTCCGTAAACTGCAATACGGGCCGTAAACCATGATGGACGACCACTGTTCACCTCAGCACAGATTTTGCAAGTCATTAAATAAAGGGACCAACACTTGTTTTATTTCATTACAACATTACACTACTTCTCTCTAAAACCTCGCTCTACATTTATTATACAAGTTTTCAAGGATATTTGAGGATCAACAACATAAAACAAGGTGAATCACAAGTAAGAACATCATCAAAGATCATCTAGGTCAAGAAATCCAAATGGAGAAAAACTAGGGTTTTGCTCAAAGTGGAGTATTATTAACTAAAGCTTGTTCCTACAACTTCTAAGGTAAGATTCATGATTTTTACATGATGTTTAAGGTATTGAAGAGTTGAAATACATGGATTGTAGAAAATATGGTCAAGTAGGTCATGAATGATGAATAATGACATTTTGAGGAATAGTTTGAATTGAATCATGAATGTTGTTGTGTTGTGATATGAATGTATTATAAATGGTACTAAGATCATGAACTAGACACTTTAGACGAATGGACGAAGTTGGATGTTATGACCATGAATATGGGTGAATTAGAGGCAAATTAAGAAATCTAGATATTGTAGATAATGTGAATGACTAATGGCCATTGTTATGATATTAATGAAGGTAGCATTGGAAGGGAACGTGCAAGTGTAGAATAGTCCGACAAAAAGGTATGTAAGGCTAACCCTTCTTTCATAAGGCATGGTTCCTTATCCAAACTCTTAAATCCTCTATATGAGTATGTTGTATTCAAATGATTGACACTCCGAGCTCATAAGCTTATGATCCTCGATATGTACTACGATTGTACTACGCACCCCATATGACGAGTAAGCATAAGATATAGATGTAGCGAAAATGATGATGATAGTGATGACGATGATAATAATAATGATGCTAAAGGTGCCTACGGGCTATTATACTTGTATGTGCCTATGAAGGGCTATAATGACACCCCGAGCTTATAACGCCGGGTAGGATATATGTACATGAACATGTATAAAGTATGTATACGATTACAAAACGCGCGCACACCTCTGCAGATGGTACGGATAACCCTGAAGACTTGGTAGGGCCAGGTATGAGTAACCTTGAGCCTTGGTTGGCCAAGTATGTATGAAACACCGATCCTATGAGGTCGGGTATGCTATGTAAATGCTATGTATATGAAATGAATATGTATATAATATGAATATGAATGTGATAAGACTATGTATAAGAATACGAATAAGGGGACATGTATACGAATATGAGCACAAGTATGGTACGAGTACTATTATGGAATACAGATGATGACGTAGGTGTACAAATACGTATGAAAAATGGAAAGTCCTACGAAAGGCAGGTAAGTGCTATGACGATGATATTATTGTCTCCCCCTCCTATGTTATTTCACATGTTGTTCATGATGCTTATTTATTGATGTTGCTCATGCTTTACATACTCAGTACATTCTTCGTACTGACGTCCTTTTGTTTGTGGACGCTGCGTCATGCCCGCAGGTGCACAGGGAGACAGACTTGATCCATAGCTGCCTATTCGGAGATTACATAGAGAGCTCCATTTCCTTCGGAGCCATATCTTTTGGGTACTCATTCTTTTGTGTATATAATTATGGGCATAGCGGGGTCCTGTCCCGCTAATGTGATATGTTATACTCTTAGAGGCTCGTCGACATGTGTGTGTGTGGGTAGATGTGTTTGACCTTGTCGGCCTATGTTTTGTATATCATTTTGTCGGCCACGTTGGCCCATGTACATTGATGTGGCATAGATGCCTATGATGATATAAATGTGTTGTTGTCAAAATGGGACTAGTTGACGAATGAATGGAAATGCATGTATAATTATGTGGCTCACCTAGATGTAAGCATAAGAGTAAGCTAAGAGGGTGCCCGGGTGGGCTAGCACCGGGTGCTCGTCGCGGCCCCGAGTCGGGTTGTGACAAAAGTGGTATCAGAGCAGTTCAGTCCTAGGGTGTGTCTACGAGCCGTGTCTAGTAGAGTCTTGATTATGGGTGTGTTGCGCGCCACACTTATAAACAAGAAGCTGCGGACATTTTAGGAATGATTGACCTTCTTTCTTCATGAGAATCGTGCGCTAGAGCTATGATGTAAGAAATTCTTGTTCCTAAATCGTGTGTTGTGTATTTCAGAGATGCCTAAAAAGAAAAAAGCTACAGCAACCCAAAAGGGCAAGACGGTGGCAGAAAAGCGGGCTGAAAGAGCACCGCCACCGGTAGTAGAGGAAGATGAGTCCCAGAGTGCGGCTCAATTTCAATCCTCCCAGACAGTGCCTATTACTGAGGAGCGTGAGAGAGCCTCAGCTCTAGCTCCGGCTCCTCCACCAGATGCTTCGGGCCAGGATGTGAAAGAGGCCATTAATTTGTTGACCCAGTTGGTTGCGGCCCAGGCTCAGAGGCAAAGTTCAAGGCATGGTGATAGAGCTGTTAGCGCAAGGGCCCGTGACTTCATTACTTTGAACCCTCCGGAATTCTTTGGGTCAAAACCGGAGGAGGATCCCCAGGACTTTATTGATGGTATGCTAAGGACGCTCCGGTTGATACATGCTTCGGACACCGAGTCAGTGGAGTTAGCGTCATATTGATTGAGAGATGTCTCGATTCAGTGGTATACGGTATGGATGACTTCGCGGGGAGCAAATGCACCTCCCCCGGTATGGCAAGAGTTTGTTGATGCTTTTCTCCGTCATTATATGCCCCAGAAGTTCGGCGAGCTAGGGCCGATAAATTCTTAAATTTGAGGCAAGGCAGTATGAGTGCCCTAGAGTATAGCCTCCGTTTTAACTCCTTGGCCAGGTATGCTTCGACCATGGTAGCAGATATGGGTGACAGGGTACACCGATTTGTAAAGGGCCTAGGGCCCCATCTGATGGACAAATGCTTGACTGCGTCCCTTCAGGACGGTATGGATATTGCACGCATTCAGGCACATGCTCAGAACTTAGAGGAAAGCCTACAGCAGCGGAGAATTGAACGTGAACAGGATAGGAGACATAGCAAGAGGGCCAGATCTTCGGGCCCAATAAGTGAGTCCAGAGGCGGACACAGGCAACAGTTCCCTAGACATTCGGGCTATTCTATGACCAGTGCACCTCCACGGTTTTCAGGCCAGAGCCTTGATAGATCTACTCATCCTGGGCCGAGTCAGAGTTATTCGGGGTCCCAGTTTAGAGGTGATTCAGGCCAGTCAAGGCTACCTATACCACGATGTTCCCAGTGTGGGAAGTCGCATTGGGGTCAATTCCAATTGGGTTCAGATGTTTGCTATTCATGTGGTCGACCAGGCCATATTATGCGTGATTGCCCCTCAGTACATGGTAGAGGTAGGACCCAACCATCAGGGTCGGTAGCCGGATCTTCAGCATATGTACGCCCTACGGGGCCAGGTTCACATGCGCCAGTCAGCCATGGTAGAGGTAGAGGCAGAGCTCCCAGTACTAGCGGCCCTCAGCACCGTATTTATGCCTTGGCTGGACGCCAAGATCTAGAGTCTTCTCCTGACGTGGTCACAGGTATATTATCGGTATTCTCTCATGATGTATATGCTTTGATTGATCCGGGCTCCACGTTATCATATGTTACTCCTTATATTGCGGGTCAATTTATAGTTGAGCCGGAGTCGATCAAACCTTTTGAGGTGTCCACACCCGTGGGTGAATCGGTAATAGCTAGCCGAGTATATAGGGATTGTATAGTCACGATTTATGACCGTCGTACCATGATTGATTTACATGAGCTAGAAATGGTAGACTTTGATGTTATTATGGGCATGGATTGGTTGGCTTCTTGTTATGCCAACGATGATTGCCGGATGAAGGTGGTTCGTTTCTAGTTTCCGGGAGAACCAGTGTTAGAATGGAAACGAAATACGGCATCACCAAAAGGTAGGTTTATTTCCTATCTAAAGGCAAGGAAAATGATCACAAAAGGGTGCATTTATCATCTAGTACGAGTTCAAGATGTAGGAGCTGAGTCGCCGACTCTACAGTCAGTTCCAGTGGTGAATGAATTCCCGAATGTGTTCCTGGAAGAGCTTCCAGGCCTTCCTCCCGAGCGGGAGATTGATTTTGCCATTGATGTGTTGCCAGACACTAAACCTATATCTATTCCTCCATATAGAATGGCACCCGCAGAATTGAAAGAGTTGAAAGAGCAATTGAAGGACTTTCTTGATAAAGGCTTCATTAGGCCTAGTTCATCCCCGTGGGGAGCGCCTGTATTGTTCGTCCGAAAGAAAGATCGATCCCTGAGAATGTGCATTGATTATAGGCAATTGAATAAAGTAACGATTAAGAATAAATATCCTCTCCCAAGGATTGATGACTTGTTTGATCAACTGCAAGGCGCCAAATGGTTTTCAAAGATTGATTTGAGGTCCGGGTATCATCAAGTGAGAGTTAGGGAGAAAGATATCCCTAGACAGCCTTCAGAACGAGATATGGTCACTTTGAATTCCGGGCGATGTCATTTGGGATAACTAATGCGCCAGCGGTATTTATGGATTTGATGAATAATGTGCTCAGGTCCTTTCTGAACTTATTTGTAATCGTATTCATTGATGATATTTTGGTGTATTCTAGATCCGAAGCAGAACATGCGGATCATTTGCGTATTGTCCTTGGAGTTCTTCGAACTCGAGAATTGTTTGCAAAGTTTCCCAAATGTGAGTTCTGGTTGAACTCAGTGGCATTTTTAGGGCATATTGTGGCAGCCGATGGTATTCGAGTGGATAGTCAAAATATTGAGGCCGTGAAGACTTGGCCAAGACCCACAACTCCTACAGAGGTTCGTAGCTTTCTGGGCTTAGCAGGTTATTACAGGAGATTCGTTGAAGGTTTTCCTCTATTTCTGCACCACTCACAAAGTTGACACAGAAATCAGCCAAGTTTCAATGGACAGATGCTTGTGAACGTAGTTTCCAAGAGTTAAAGGGTCGGTTGACTTTTGCCCCAATTTTGACACTTCCAGAGGGATTGGAAGGATACGTTGTGTATTGCGACGCTTCAGGTGTTGGGCTAGGCTGTGTGTTGATGCAACATGGCAAAGTGATTGCGTATGCTTCAAGGCAATTGCGGAAACATGAGCAGAATTATCCTACCCATGACTTAGAATTGGCCGCGGTGGTCCATGCATTAAAGATATGGAGACATTACTTATATGGTGTCCACGTGGATATTTACACAGATCACAAGAGTCTTCAATACATCTTCAAGCAGAAAGAGTTGAATTTGCGGCAACGACGATGGCTAGAGTTGCTAAAAGACTATGATGTTGAGATCCTGTACCACCCCGGAAAGGCAAATGTGGTGGCTGATGCTCTTAGCCGTAGGTCGATGGGATGTCTAAGTGATGTACGACCAGAAATGAAAGAGATGGCCCGTGAGCTTCAACAGTTAGCTAGCCTAGGAGTCCGAGTAGTGGACTCAGGTAGCAGCGGAGCTACTATCCAGAATACAGCGGTCTCGTTGCTAGTAGCAGAAGTGAAAGAGCGACAATATGAGGATCCCATGCTAATGCAGTACAGAAATACACCCCCTCAGAAAAATGAGTCATCATTTGAAATTTCAGGAGACGGAGTTCTCCGATGTAGAGGAAGATTATGTGTTCCCGATGTGGCAAGTTTACGCCACCAGATTTTGAGAGAAGCTCATAGTTCCCGTTATTCTGTTCACCCCGGAGCGACGAAGATGTATCATGATCTTAAGTCTATATATTGGTGGAATGGGATGAAGAAAGATATATCGGAATTCGTAGCTCAGTGTCCTAATTGCCAACAAGTGAAGATTGAACACCAAAAGCCGGGTGGATTGTTGCAAGCTATAAAAATCCCAACTTGGAAGTGGGAAGTGATTAACATGGACTTCATTTTAGGCTTACCCCGTTCCCGACGTAAGTATGATTCCATATGGGTGATTGTGGATAGACTCACCAAGTCAGCTCATTTCTTACCGATCAGGACGACCTATGAGGCAGAAGATTATGCGAAGCTTTATCTTATAGAGATAGTAAAACTCCATGGCGTCCCGGTATCTATTATCTCTGACAGAGGGACTCAGTTTACAGCTAAGTTTTGGAGGTCTTTCCAAGAGGGTTTAGGGACCCGAGTTAGCCTTAGCATGACATTTCATCCCCAGACCGATGGACAAGCTGAACGTACTATTCAGACTCTTGAGGATATGTTACGAGCATGTATGATAGATTTTGGAGGAAATTGGGATGATCATTTGCCACTCATTGAATTTGCTTACAATAATAGTTATCATTCCAGCATTCAAATGGCACCTTATGAAGCTTTATATGGGTGAAAGTGTAGATCCCCAATTGGGTGGTTTGAAACCGGAGAAACTAAATTGATAGGGACAGACTTGGTCCAGCAAGCTATAGAGAAAGTTAAGCTCATACAAGATCGGTTGTTAGCAGCCCAAAGTCGTCAAAAGTCCTATGCGGATAATCGTCGAAGGGACTTAGAGTTCGCAGTGAAAGATTGGGTGTTCTTGAAAGTGTCGCCGATGAAGGGCGTTATGAGATTTGGCAAAAAGGGGAAACTTAGTCCCCGGTATATTGGGCCATATGAGATTGTACGAAAGATAGGCAAAGTGGCCTATGAGTTAGATCTACCTCCGGAATTGGAGTCAGTCCATCCAGTATTTCATGTCTCGATGCTTCGAAAATGTGTTGGAGATCCCAATAGGATCGTCCCAGTAAATGATGTGCAAGTGACAGAGAAATTGACTTATGAAGAGGTACCCATTGCCATATTAGACAGGCAAGTACGGAAGCTTAGAAACAAAGAGGTGGCCTCGGTTAAGGTTCTATGGAGAAGCAGTAAACGAGAGGAGATGACATGGGAAGCAGAAGAAAGTATGCGATCCAAAGACCCACATTTATTTCAGCCCTTGGAAGAAGCCCAAAATGAGACGTCAAGATCATAAAGTATGTATATTTTCCTTTAATGCTTTTGGGTCATCTGTGGCCAAAATTTTATGTTGTTATGTTGTGGCCCTGTGTGGCATCGATATTATGGGTTGTTGTGGCGGGATGGTAGCGCCATATTATAAAGGAAACTCTGGGAAACTTTTGTAGAATTCCCCAGCACTATAACATTCGGGGACGAATGTTCTTAAGGGGGGAAGAATGTTACACCTCGGAAAAAATTTTCGTTGGTACGTAAGTGAACGAACTAGTGATAAGTATGAGTGCATGATGTCCATGAGCAAGAAACGACGTTTAATGACCATAGGCGAGATTTCGAAGGTATCCGATGTGAGATGAGAAAGTTGGCTAAATTAAGATGAGATATAAGGTGAGCAATGCATGTGCATGGACGTGGGTGATTAAAATGAGAAGTCTAAGAAATATGGGAAGTTGCAGAATTGCAACTGCCCAGTGGTCGTAAAGTGCTAGGACGGACCGTAAACTGGTATACGGTCCGTAAACTAGCAGGTCGTAAACTGCCATGCAAGGCTTCAACTTTCTGCCAGCCGAGAAATGGTAAAATACGACCTGGAGGACGGACCGTAAAGTGATTTACAGCCCGTAAACCATGGTCGTAAATCACCATGCAAGCAGCCAAAGCTTCTGGTTCTGGAAATGGTTAAAGACGATCGTGAGGGACAGTCCGTAAACTGCAATACGGGCCGTAAACCATGATGGACGACCACTGTTCACCTCAGCACAGATTTTGCAAGTCATTAAATAAAGGGACCAACACTTGTTTTATTTCATTACAACATTACACTACTTCTCTCTAAAACCTCGCTCTACATTTATTATACAAGTTTTCAAGGATATTTGAGGATCAACAACATAAAACAAAGTGAATCAAGAGTAAGAACATCATCAAAGATCATCTAGGTCAAGAAATCCAAATGGAGAAAAACTAGGATTTTGCTCAAAGTGGAGTATTATTAACCAAAGCTTGTTCCTACAACTTCTAAGGTAAGATTCATGATTTTTACATGATGTTTAAGGTATTGAAGAGTTGAAATACATGGATTGTAGAAAATATGGTCAAGTAGGTCATGAATGATGAATAGTGACATTTTGAGGAATAGTTTGAATTGAATCATGAATGTTGTTGTGTTGTGATATGAATGTATTATAAATGGTACTAAGATCATGAACTAGACACTTTAGACGAATGGACAAAGTTGGATGTTATGACCATGAATATGGGTGAATTAGAGGCAAATTAAGGAATCTAGATAATGTGGATAATGTGAATGACTAATGACCATTGTTATGATATTAATGAAGGTATAGACGCTAGCATTGGAAGGGAACGTGCAAGTGTAGAATAGTCCGAAAAAAAGGTATGTAAGGCTAACCCTTCTTTCATAAGGCATGGTTCCTTGGCCAAACTCTTAAATCCTCTATATGAGTATGTTGTATTCAAATGATTGACACTCCGAGCTCATAAGCTCACGATCCTCGATATGTACTACGATTGTATTACGGACCCCATATGACGAGTAAGAATAAGATATAGATGTAGCGAAAATGATGATGATAGTGATGACGATGATAATAATAATGATGCTAAAGGTGCCTACGGGCTATTATACCTGTATGTGCCTATGAAGGGCTATAATGACACCCCGAGCTTATAACGCCGGGTAGGATATATGTACATGAACATGTATAAAGTATGTATACGATTACAAAACGCGCGCACACCTCTGCAGATGGTACGGATAACCCTGAAGCCTTGGTAGGGCCAGGTATGAGTAACCTTGAGCCTTGGTTGGCCAAGTATGTATGAAACACCGATCCTATGAGGTCGGATATGCTATGTAAATGCTATGTATATGAAATGACTATGTATATAATATGAATATGAATGTGATAAGACTATGTATAAGTATACGAATAAGGACATGTATACGAATATGAGCACAAGTATGGTACAAGTACTATTATGGAATATGGATGATGACGTAGGTGTACAAATACGTATGAAAAATGGAAAGTCCTACGAAAGGCGGGTAAGTGCTATGACGATGATATTATTGTCTCCCCCTCCTATGTTATTTCACATGTTGTTCATGATGCTTATTTATTGATGTTGCTCATGTTTTACATACTCAGTACATTCTTCGTACTGACGTCCTTTTGTTTGTGGACGCTGCGTCATGCCCGCAGGTGCACAGGGAGACAGACTTGATCCATAGCTGTCTATTCGGAGATTACATAGAGAGCTCCATTTCCTTCGGAGCCATATCTTTTGGGTACTCATTCTTTTGTGTATATAATTATGGGCATAGCGGGGTCCTGTCCCGCTAATGTGATATGTTATACTCTTAGAGGCTCGTAGACATGTGTGTGTGTGTGGGGGGGTAGATGTGTTTGGCCTTGTTGGCCTATGTTTTGTATATCATTTTGTCGGCCACGTTGGCCCATGTACATTGATGTGGCATAGATGCCTATGATGATATAAATGTGTTGTTGTCCAAATGGGACTGGTTGACGAATGAATGGAAATGCATGTATAATTATGTGGCTCACCTAGATGTAAGCATAAGAGTAAGCTAAGAGGGTGCCCGGGTGGGCTAGCACCGGGTGCTCGTCGCGGCCCCGAGTCGGGTCGTGACACCCTCAGAAGACAAGACCAGTCGTTGTTCCTGAAATGCGGCCAAGTGAGCCAAGTCTAACAACAAGTTCATTCCCCGATGACTTTGATCAACTCTTCGGGGACATGGGAGCTGCTTTTGGACCCTCTCCTTCTGCTGGAAGTCCCCAGTTTGCAGCCGGACCCTCCAGAACTTCTCAAACTGGCATTCCAAGGGCTTTATTCACCTACTTCCGTTGCTCTAGCTCCCGAAAACCATGCTTCCTCTCAGGCCCGATTGGTTAGCGTCTACCCAACTCCAAGTGTAGATCCAAACCGAGTTAGGATAACTAGCTTAACGTTTCCCGAGGATAATAATTTCCTCTTGAGGCTTGTTCGAGTTGCCCATTATCTGAGGCCATTGATCTTGAAACCAGATAAAGAGAAAATGAGAGGAGTTTCATGGAAATGTCTCTTTAATGAAGGCATGCATGCTACTGCTTGGGTATGTTTTTATTTTTACTTTTGGTCAACCTTTTATTGTTGACAATTCATTTCACTTTTACTCTGCCAATTTATCCAGGTCGAGGTTCTGGTAGGAGAAGGTCTTCGCCTCTGTATTGAAGAGCATGAAGGACTGTTGGCTCAATTGGATGATCAAGAATGAGAGCTTACATTTCTGAAAGTTGAAATGGCCCAGAGAGAACCTCAACTGGCTGGAGATCTTCCAGGTTTAAAGCAGAACTTGAAAAAGTGAAGAAGGACCTTGAGAAGTCTAATCAGGACCTCGAGCAAGCTAACCAAGAGAAACAAGCCTTCAGCCAACAAGCCAATCAACTTCATACCGATCTCCCTGCCCTCAAGTTTGAGTTTAAAGCCCAGGAAGATGCTTTGCACTTTAGCGTAGAAAGGGAAGCAGTTCCTAATTCCAAGGTCCAAAGTCTCAATACTGAACTCTCTGTTGTCGTCAGTGAACGGGTTGCTTTGGATCATGAGTATGAGCACAAGCTTGCTATTGCAAGGAAACAAGGCTATCAGCAATCCCTGGATGTTAAGAAATTGGAAGCTAATATGATTGTCCTAACCGGGAGAATAACAAGCTAAAGGCTCAAAGGTATGAAACATATGCCAGTCTTGATGCCCAGGAGACTAGGATGATTCTCAAAGCTGAGTATACCACCTGGAATGTCCGGAGGTATACTTTGGAGCAAGCCCAGGATGGCATTGAAATTCTGAACGAAAAGATTGTGGAGGCCAAGACATTAGAACTAGAAGCCTTCAAAGACTTAACCCCTTCTCCCCGGCGGAATCCTGATAGCTTCGAGGATGAGGCCGAAGAAGATGAAGCTGATGAAGAAGATGATGAGGTTGAAGATGACGATGAATTGCAACTTCCAGACTCTTCATCAGCCCCAGTTATTTCTACCGGTCCTATTGACTCGATTAATGGAAACTTAGCCCCTCAATAATAACTTTGTTGACTTTGTTTATAATTTTCTTTGGTCTTTTGACTTTTAATCAATGGAACCTTTTGCTTTTTATGTTTGAAACTTAGTATGTCAATTTTACAAGTATGAAACACAAAATGTTTGAGTTCCGGATAGAACCATAAAAAGGACTCAAAATTCAATATTTTCATGATGTAATCTAAAATGTTTCTACTTCAAGGAGTGATTTTTTCGAAGGTAAATATTTTTTTATGTTATGTAAGTCTAAGGGAAAAAAAATTCTATTGCGCTTTAAGAGATTTCGAGTGAAAAATTTATCACTTAAAGAGATTTCGAACGAAAGTTTTATAACATTGCCGGGAAATTTAAATTTGATAACTTGGGGAAGTTTTTGTTTTACGGCCAAAAATCTCATATTTTTTACCTAATATCGAGGCATTTACAACCTATTTTGATTTGATCAGGAAAGATTCTTCCGATCTTAAGTCATTCTTTTAACGACTTCTCAAAGAAATAAGGGCCTCATCTTTTATGCTTATGAATAAGACATCTCTTAGTCCTTTCGGGCATACCCGTTGGAATTTATTATATATTCTCAACTGTTAACTTTGGTCATGTTTATGTACAAACATCCAAGTAAAAATTGTGAAAAGACTTGTTGACAGTACGAAAGATGGATTTTATTTTCATTGCCTTGCGAATTTACAAATGTCAACAAAATATAACAAAAATTACATCCCATTTCCTTTACACAGTTTATCCGACTACATAAACAATTTTTCCATTGCTATGGTGTGTCCGGAGCTTTATAGTCTTCTTCTCCGATCTTCTTCTGTCAACAGTCCCCCGTGTTTCAAGTATTGCTTTTCAATGAACCTTGCTTGAATTATCACTTCGTTACCGGAGGGTATCCCCCCCCCCCCCCAAACCAGTGTTTGAGTGTGAAGAATGAAGACTCAGACACTGATTTAACTTTTATCCGGCAGTCCCCAGTGTTTCACTTGGGCATTTAGCTATGATCTCCAATGCATGCTTAATAATATGAACAACCATTAGCTTCTTACCGTTGTTCCTTCCATGCATCATAAGAGAGTTGGTGAGTCTCTCAACAATTGAGTTTCTCCTCCGTTCATTTAGAGTAACACGCTTTACGTTTCTACCTCATTAAAAACCTCGCCAGAAAAATCCTTTTCGAAATAAAAACCGGTCTAAGGGAAAAAGAGATCAGCACGTGTTTTCAGTTTTTGTGAAAGGTTTTTCGAATCCTTCTTTTCTTCAAACATAACAACTCATTCTTTCATGTGAATATCGTTAGCGCATAACAAATAATTAAATAAATGAAGAAGCAAACATGTCATACCTTCAACAAGAGTATCGCTTCAGGTGACTGATGTTCCAAGTCCTGGGTAACTTGGTTTCGTCCTTATTTTCCAGTTGGTACGAACCCTTCCCTGTTAAACTTGCAACTCAGTAAGGCCCTTCCCAGTTTGGACCTAGCTTTCCTGCATTTTGGTCTTTGGTGTTAAGGGTAAATTTTTCGTAGGACCAAATCTCACACTTGAAAGTGTCTAAGATTGGTTCGACGATTGTAATACTTCTCCATCCTTTGCTTTTGCGCAACCATCCGAACCAAATTCATTTCCCAATGTTCTTCCATCAAATCTAAGTTAACGAACATTTCCTCGTTGTTATTCTTTTAATTCGAATGACTGGTTCCATATCTGGACTGGAAATCAATGCTTTAGCACCGTATACCAGCGAGAACGGGGTTTCACCCGTCCTTGAGTTCTATGATCCCACAGAACTTCCGTCAACACTTTCCTCCACTTACCTTTAGCCAACTCTAATCTTTTTCTTGAACTCTAAAGTACCGTTTTGTTGGTTGGTTCGGCCTGGCCCTTAGCACTTGGATGATAAGGAGTCAAAGTTATTCTCTTAATTTTCAACCCATCAAAGAATTCAGTCACCTTTTTCCCAACAAACTGAGGCCCATTATCGCAAGCAATTTCCTTTGGAACAAAAAAACGACATATAATATGGTCGAAAATAAAATCAATGACTCCTTTTTCTCTTATTTTCTTGAAAGCACCTGCTTCAACCTATTTAGAGAAATAATCAGTCATAATCAAAAGGAACTTTACTTGCCCAGCTACAGCCGGCAGTAGTCCAATGATATCCATTCCTCGTTTCATAAATGGCCACGGAGATACCACTGGGTGGAGGAGTCCGGCCGATTAATGAACCATCAGAGCGTGACGGTGATATTTATCGCATTTTCGAACAAATTCCTTGGAATCTTTCTCCATCTGAGACCAATAATAACCTACCCTAATCAACTTTCGAACTAATAACTCTACCCCAAAATGGTTACCACAAACGCCCTCATGGACTTCCCTCATCACATAGTAAGTTTCACCGGGTCCTAAGCATCTTGCTAACGGCCCATAGAAAGACCTTCTTTAAAACTGAACCTTGTACAAACAGTATCGAGTTGCTTTTGTTCGAAGTGCTCGAGACACCTTAACGTCAACCGGTAACTTGCCATCTCGCAAATATTCTATGTATTTGTTCCGCCATTCCCAAGTTAATATTGTGGAGTTAAATTCATCATGAATTCATCATGGCTAGCATCTAGTGTCGAGTTCAGAAACTGCACAACCTTTCCAGAATTAATTCCCCCAAGATGAACCCAAGTTAGTGTCACGACCCAGCTAGGGGCCGCGATGGGTACCCGGAGCAATTACCGAGCACCGCTCACTCTACTGCTTGTCTTGCTCATTTAATACTCTTTTATCAATTTTACATACCAATTCTGGGAAAATCATATTTAATCAAAACATAAATACTTTATATACATTTGCCTCTTGGCCATCAAAATAATATACATACATATGAAAACATCTTGTGAGACCATCTAACCCACACTGCATATCTACGAGCCTCTACTAACATAATGAATACATAGACGGAACAAGACTCTGTCATGCCCAAAATATGCATATGTATATGTACATCAAAAGAATAGCCATAAGCACCTCCGAACAATGGAGTGCTATCTATCAGCTAACAGCTACTGAGGACCTGGGCCAAGCTCTCCTCCCTGTCTACCTGTGGGCATGAACACAATGTCCGAAGAAAGGACGTCAGTACGAATATTGTACCGAGTATGAGAGGCATACATAATGAAAGGATACATCAATAATATGGGAATAACATCAACATGAGACATCTGAATCTGACTGATAATCATAAATGAAGTAATGCATGTTGTCTTACTCATACTCATCATCATAACATGTATGCATCATATGCAAGCTGCCCGTCCATGTCGGAACGGTGTTATAATCAATAATATTAGCCCGCATCCAGGCCTCCCGCGTCCGGGGTACCATCTCATGCCGCTCACTAGTGGTGTCTGCCCACGCCCGTAGGTCGTGGTGTATCCGTATTGCCGCCCGCCGAAGCGGTGTCTGCCCGGCCAACTAGGCCCGGTGTGAATGCAATCATGACATGCTTAATGTAAATACTCATAGTTATATGCTTATCATAAAATACTTATCTTATCATAATGCGTATATAAGACTCATGATCAACTTTACTCTATCGGGGTGACGTAAGGTCGTGATCCCCCGATTACATTATGGAACCATCATGGACATTCTGCCTCACCTTGAAAGGACTAGTACATAAGGTGAGTGTAGGCAAGGAATAACATCATCATCATTCTAGTGTCATCATATCGTATAACGTATCTCATATAGAGATTCATAGGTATAAGCTTTTAACTTCTTAGAATGTAAGAACTCCTGAAATGAATAGGAATTCAAGTTAAAGGATTCATGCCATTAGAAAGAAGGACTAGCCTCACATACCTTGGTCGTTTAGCTAAGATATCGCTCACTCGTTCTCCGTTGATATCACGTCGTTACCTTCATAAGAGAATTCGTATAAACATTAGTAAACTAACTATAAGAACGCGTCGCTAATTCTAGGAGAAGTTGGGCAGCACTTCCTTCGCTCATACTACTTTTCTCACGTTCTATATCAACTCCCAATATTCATAATATTATTCGCAATATCATAATCGACAATCGTCATTTACGTACATTTGGCAAAATCCACCATTTTCCTCCAATTTTCCCTTATTTCTACTTCTAGCTCATCCTTGCGTTTTCATGCATTTAATGCTTGTTTCATGATATAAACATCATTTATAACGTATTTGTACTCACAATACTTCAACATTCGTAATTCAATTCCACTATCATTCATTTATGTCACTATTCACTCAATAATGACCCATTCCTATGTTCTTCTATATTTCAAGTGTCTAAGCTTTCCAATACTTCAAACAATCATGGAATAATCATGAAACTTACCTTGGATGATGATTGAACAATCCTTAAGTTGAAATGCTTCAATTAGCTAAAACCCTAGTTCCACCTTCTTTGAAATTTCTTCACTTAGATGATCCTTTATTGTGTTCTTACACTTGATTTCATGAATTTGGTGTTGATAGTCTTGATATCCCCTTTGATTCTCTTGAATTCTTGTGGAGGAAATATTTGGAGAGTTCTAGAAGTCTCTTGAGTTGTCTTGATGAAAAATGAAATGAAATGAGCTTAAGTCCCCTTTAAAAATCACAAAATCTGATCTTTAATGAATTCTCGTCGAGATGAACAGTGGTCGTAAACCACCATATACGGACCGTATTTTGATTTACGGTCCGTCCTCCATGGCCGTATTTAATCATTTCAAAGACAGAAAGTTCTGGCTGCGGAACATGGCAGTTTACGACTGAGGTTTACTGTTACACCTCGGAAATTTTTCCGTACTTGTGTGATGAGTAGAACAATGAAGGACTTGAGTGTATGGTGTTTTACTAAGTCGAGAATGGCTAATTTTTCATTTTTGGAAATAATAAAGTTGCAGAAAAGTTTTCACCCAGTGGTCGTATATGGCACTAAACGGCCCGTAAAGTGATTTACGGACCGTATAGTGCAATCGTCTTTCATTGTGTCAAAAATCTCAAGATTCTGTTAAGTGTTGAAATGGTTAAAGACGACCCAGAATACGGCCCGTAAACCAGGTCGTAAACCACCAGGTCCCTCAGCCAAGACTTTCTGTAAATGTTGAATATGGTTAAATACGACCCAGTTTACGTCCCGTAAACTGGTTTACGGACCGTAAACCAGGTCGTAAACTGCCATGTCCACCAGCCAAACTCTCTGTTTTTGGAATGCTTAAATACGCCCACAGTGGACGGGCCGTAAATCAGAATACGGTCCGTAAACTGCAAGTTACGACCACTGTTCACCCGACGAGAATTCATTAAAGATCAAATTTTGGGATTATTAAAAGGGGCTTGGACTACAATTCAGTTCATTATTCATCAACACAACTCAAGAAACCTCTAGAATATTCCAAATTATTCCTCCACAAGAATTCAAGAGAATCAAAGGGAATATCAAGATCATCACCACTAAATTCATGAAAATAAGTGTAAGAACACATCAAAGGATCTTCTAAATTAAGAAATTCTAAAGAAGGGTGGAACTAGGATTTTGGCTAAGTGAAGAATTTCAACTCAAGGGTTGTTCAACCACTATCCAAGGTAAGTTTCATGATCATTCTATGTTGTTTGAAGTATTGAAAAGCTTAGACACTTGAAATGTAGAAGAACATAGAAATGGACCATTACTGAGTGAATAGTGCCATAAATGAATGATAGTGGGATTGAATTATGAATGTTGAAGGGTTGTGAATACAAATACGTTGTAAATGATGCTTACATCATGAAACAAGCATTAAACGCATGAAAATGCAAGGACGAGTCATAAGGCTAATTATGAGGGAAATTGGAGGAAAATGGTGGATTTTGCTAAATGTACGTAAACGACGATTGTTGATTTCGATATTGTGAGTAATGCTATGAATGTTGGGAGTTAATATAAAACATGGAAAAAAATAGTATAAACAAGAGAAGCGCTGTCCGACTTCTCCTAGAATTAGCGACGCGTTCTTGTAGTTAGTATGCTAATGTTGATATGAATTCTTTATGAAGGTAACGACGCGATATTGAAGGAGAACGAGTGAGCGATATCTTAGCTAAACGACCAAGGTATGTGAGGCTAGTCCCTTCTTTCTGATGGCATGAATCTTGTAACACGAAATTCCTATTCTCTTCATGAGTTGTTGTAGTCCGAAAGGCTAAGAGTCTAACTCCTTAATGTCTATATAAGATGAGGAATACGATATGATGATGCTAGTATAATGATGATGTTAATTATCGCTTACACTCACCTTATGTACTAGTTCCTTCAAGGTGAGGCAGAGTATCAATAGTTGATCCATAATGGAATCGGGGGATCATGACCTTACGTCACCCCGATAGAGTAAAGTTGATCTTGAGCCTTATGCATGTATTACAATGAGATAAGTATTTTATGATGAGTATATTATTATTAGGAGAATTTTATGATAAGCATGACATGAGCATTTCACACCGTGCCTAGTTGGCCGGGCAGTCACCGCCAAGGCGGGCAGCTATACGGATACACCATGACCTTCGGGCATGGGCAGACACCACTAGTGGGCGGCATGAGATGGTACCCCGGACGCGGGAGGCCTGGACACGGGCTAATATTATTGATTATCACACCGTTCCGACATGGACGGGCCGCTTGCATATGATGCATATATGTTATGAGGATGAGTACGAGTAAGATGGCACGCATGATTTCCTTTATGATTATCAGACAGATCCAGATACTTCATGTTGATGTTATCACTATATTGTTGATGTTTTCTTTCATTGTTTATGCTTCTCATACTCAGTACAACATTCGTACTGACGTCCTTTCTTCGGACGCTGTGTTCGTGCCCACAGGTAGACAGAGAGGAGAGCTTGGCCCAGATCCTCAGTAGCAGTCAGCTGGTTGGAAGCACTCCGTCGTCCGGAGGTGCTTAGGATTATCCTTTTGGTATATATGTATATTTTGGGCACGACGGAGTCTTTTTCCGTCCATGTATATACAGTATGTTAGTAGAGGCTCGTAGATACGCAGTGTGGGTTAGATGGTCTCACAAGACGTTTTCATATGCATGTATATTATTTTGATGGCCGAAAGGCAATTGCATATAAAGTATTTATGTTTGTTTAATTATGATTTTCCTACAATTGGTATGTATATTGATAAAAGAATATTAAATGAGCAAGATAAGTAGTAGAGTGAGCGGTGCTCGGTAACTAGCTCCGGGTACCCATCGCGGCCCCTAACTGGGTCGTGAAATTTACGGTCCGTAAACCAGTGCCGTCCTCCAAGTCGTTTTTAACCATTTTCACAATTTACAGAAAGTTGAGATTTTTGACAAGCTGGAGGACGATTGCACTATACGGTCTGTAAATCACTTTACGGGTCGTATAGTGCTATATACGACCACTGGACTGAAATTTTTTCCGCGACTTTCTTATTTCCAAAAATTCATAATTATCCATTCCCGACTTAACAAAACATCATACACTCAAACTCTTCATCATTCCACTCATCATACAAGTACGGAGAAATTTCCGAGGTGTAACATTCTTCCCCCCTTTTGGAACATTCGTCCTCGAATGTTCGACACTCGGGGATTCTGGAAAAATTTTGCCAGAGTTTCCTTTGTAATTTAGATACTACCTTTCCATTACAACAACCCACAATATCTTCGCCTCACAGGGCTATATCACAATATCAACACATTTATGGCCACACACGACCAAAAACATAAAATTAACACATACATACCTTACACCATCGACGTCTCATCTTGAATCTCTTCTGGGGATTGAAACAAATGGGGGTATATGGATTTCATCTTCTCCTCTGCTTCCCAAGTCATTTCTTCCCGATTATTGTTCCGCCATAGAACTTTGACTGAAGCAACCTCTTTATTCCGAAGCCTTCGTACTTGTCTATCCAAAATGGAAATGGGCATTTCCTCGTAGGTTAGCTTCTCTGTTACTTGCACGTCATCAACCGGAACTATTCTCGTTGGGTCTCCAATACACTTGCGGAGCATCGAAACATGGAATACTGGATGCACGGATTCAAGCTCTGAAGGAAAATCCAATTCATAGGCTACTCGACTCACCTTGCGAATGATTTGGTAGGGTCCGATATATCTGGGACTTAGCTTTCCCTTCTTGCCAAATCTCATCACTCCCTTCATCGGCGATACCTTCAGGAACACCCAATCGCCCACTTGAAATTCCAAATCTCGTCGGCGATTATCTGCATAAGACTTTTGGCGACTTTGAGCTGTTAACAGTCGGTCTCGAATCACTTTAACCTTTTCAACTGCTTGTTGGACCAAGTCGGGGCCTATCAATTGTACTTCTCCAGTTTCAAACCATCCAATTGGAGATCTGCATTTCCTTCCATATAAGGCCTCGTATGGAGCCATTTGAATACTGGAATGATAGTTGTTATTATAGGCAAATTCAATAAGAGGCAAATGCTCATCCCAACTACCACCAAAGTCCAGCACACACGCTCGTAGCATATCTTCCAAGGTCTGAATGGTACGCTCGGCTTATCCGTCGGTCTGCGGATGGAACGCCGTGCTGAGCTTCACTTGAGTACCTAGACCTTCTTGAAAGTACTTCCAGAACTTGGCTGTGAACTGTGCCCCTCTGTCTGTGATAATGACCAAAGGAATACCGTGAAGTCGTACAATCTCCTTGAGATACAATTTAGCATAATCTTCCGCTGAGTGTGTGGTTCTAACGGGGAGAAAATGAGCTGCTTTTGTGAGTCTATCCACGATCACCCATATAGAATCGTACTTCACTCGCGTACGGGGTAATCCTACCACAAAATCCATGTTAATTTCTTCCCATTTCCACGTAGGAATCTCAATTACTTGCAATAAGCCTCCTGGTTTTTTATGCTCGGCCTTCACTTGCTGGAAATTTGGACTCAGTGCTACAAATTCTGCTATGTCTCGCTTTATGCCTGTTATATCCCGCATTTTGTATAATCGGATAATTCAAGACAATCGCGGGAGGACGACAAGCAAGGCCATATTTTATTTTATTTGGCATATGAGTTGCTTATAAAAAAAAAATTAGAAGTGGAAATGATGAGGAAGGTCAAGGGCATAAAAAGGAAATTCGCAATATGACTCGTGGAAACGTGGAGGAAGACGAAGGGCAAATTTGGAATTTGGGAAATAATTTTTCATGAATTCTAGAACTCAAAAAAAAAAGAGAAAAAAAAAAAGTGGGCTAGGGTTGGGCCATGTTGGCCGTCCACCTCTTGGTGGGCTTAAGCCCACATGGTATTTTAATTTCATCCATTTAAAGGATGACTAAGTCATCTTATTCCACAATTTTCTAGAAATTTCAAGACAAGCAAGAACAAGAGAACAAGGAGAAAAATTTGAAGGGCCATTCGGCCACCCCTATGCCCACAAGAACCTTGGAAATTTTTCATCCAAAAATCTTTCTTTTCTAGCCAAAAAATCCCTTGAAGGATCCTAAGCAAAGTGGGGTGATTGGTGGAGCAAGAAAACCTATATTCATATGGTTGCAAATTCTAGCCAAGTGAAGAATTAAGGAAGAAGGTAAGAATTCACTTCTTTTTTTAGATGTTATGAATATTTATGCATGTTGTAGTATGTGAAAGTGGATGAAATTCATATAAATATTGATGTTGTGTTGTGGCCGTGAGGTGTAGCATGTGTATATATGTGTAGGAATCATATTTCAATTATTTTGTCTAGTGTTTGGTTGTTATGATTGTGAATGATATGTGGAAAATGGAAGTTGAATGAATTTGGAGAGAATGTAGATGTGCATGCATGTTGTGGCCGTGAGTTGTGGCATGTATATGTGGCCGTGTGTACATGATGTATGGCCGTGTATATTGGTGAGTTGTGAAAGAATAATGAGCAAGTTATAATTAATGTTTTGGTTGTTGTGTTGTAGATTTTATATTGCAAATAAAGGCTTGATAAGTTTGGTGAAGTATTGATAATTGGAAGATTATGTATATTGAAAGACAATGTTCTTACATGGATAGCATGTAATGGTATTAGTATGATGTTGTTGGAATATATATTATAAGGTTGCTATTGTGTTCATTGAAGTTGGAAGGCTTTGAAGAAAGTGGTAAATTGAGATCATGCATCTTGAATGAAATATGTGAATCGCTAGTGTAGTTGTTGAATTATGTTAATAGTTTGGCCGGGTTTGAATTCCCGGATTGTGATTGATGAGAATTTGGTTGTGTTGAATGTTGAGGATGGTATATTTACAGAGGAAATGCTGCCGAAATTTCGGTAGCCAAGTGTTTCCTTAAGATTCTAACTCTAAGCATCCTAATAAGAGTTTTGGTAAACATGACCAATTCGCAGATTTTGACGAGATTGCAACGTGAATTTGGAACAGCAAAAGGAGCAGAAAGAGGTATGTAAGGCTTCACCCTTCTTTCTATGGCATGTCTTAGATATAATAAGTTGGGTACGAGCCTCGGGGAAAACTCTGTTCCCCGGAATCCGCACCTAAAGTTTTCTCCTTTTTGTTCAATAGAATTGAACTAGAAAGTGTGCAAAATGATGGAAAGACCCCTTAAACTCCTAGAACTTGCATAAATGGGACCCGATTACCCTAGAACCCCCACAAGTAACGCCATGACATGTAACATATGCAAATAGTATACGCTACCTCATCCGGCCGAGGTGGGCCCGTTACTCTCGGATTTTCCTTACAGCCTTGTTGGACTTACAAGAAGTTGAATCCAAGGGAATCCTTTGATCTCGATTTCGTTACCAAATGATAAGTACTATAAGTATTCTAACGAGGAGACTTCCATGATGATAATGATGACAATGATGTTAGACAAGAGGATATGCCTATGATAAGTACTACCGGAACGATTCTATGACTAAGATTCCTGAGCTAAGTATTCTATGTGAATATTAAAGTGATAAACTAATTCTTGAATCTTATTTATATCCCCTAGCTATGACTTTACTTTCTAAAGACTCCCAAGCCTATGAACTGTCATCTATGACGCCCACGATTTCATTCTACGTTTACTTTAATACTATTCTCCGTTGACCATCTCACCTTAAAATATTCGTCCCTTCGAGGTGAGACAAAAGCGATCACGAGTATTCCATAATGTAATCGGAGGTCACCGACCTTACGTCACTCCGAAGGCTACATGATTTTTCCTTGGGCTCCCTTGTGTGCTTATATGATATATATATATATATATATATATATATATATATAACATGTATATGTATATAAGATATGTATAAGTATATAAAATATGTATACAAGCTATGTATATGAATACAAAAATATGTGTACGTATATAAGATGTGTATATGCATACAAAGTACATATATGCAAGCTATGTATATGAACCTGGGCTGGGGGGAAAGGATACATGGGGGAATGAGAAGGGAAATATGTTTCACTGCCACCTGATCAGCTGGCTTATCATCCCGGACGCGGGGTGCCCGGACGCGGGATATATGGGTGAGCCGGTGTATATCGGCGCTATGTGGGTGAGCCGACATTGTTCGGTGCTATGATATGACCTACCATGTCATGACCAGACATGCTATGATAAGATATGCTATGGTGAGCTATACTATGACATGCTATGCTATGGTAAGACATGCTATGACACGCTATGCTATGACACGACACGCTATAACATGCTATGCTATGATATGATATACTATAGCCTGACATACTATGACACGATATACTATGACGCGATATGCTACGACAAGACAAGATAAGATATGATACGATATGATAATACATGACATGATATAAGTTCTATTTTCTATGTCCTATGACTCCATGACATTATTAATCATACACTATGCTATTGCTTGTGTTATCTTCCATGCCTTACATACTCGGTACACTATTCGTACTGACGTCCCTTCTTGTGGACGCTGCGTTTCATGTCGCGCAGGTCAGCAGACAGGTGGACTTGATCCTTAGGAGCTCTACCAGCGGTACTCCACAGCGCTCCAGTTGTTCCGGAGCCTCACTTCAGTGGTACTATTTTTGTGTAGGTATTCTCGGGCACGACAGTACTTGGTCCTTTCTATGTATAAATGTACTATGTCTAAAGGCTCGTAGACAGATATGCACAGTCAGTTATGTACAGTTAGATATGTGGTATTTTGGCATCTTAATGCTGCTATGTAAAGTGATAGCGAAGTTTACTAGTCTATGTTCATAATGACGCTGCTAAGGTTAATGTTCAAAAAAAAAAATATAATAAACATATGGCACAGTTCATACGGCCTGCTAAGAGGTAAAAGTAAAACGATAGACAAGGGGTGCTCGGTACAAGTATCGGGTACTCGTCACGGCCCCTAGTCGGGTCGTGACAATGCCATCCCACCAATACATCAATTTGAGATCGTGATACATCTTAGTTTCACCTGGATGAACGAAATACCGGGAATAATGTGCTTCCTCTAAAATCCGTTGGCGCAAGTTTGCTACATTCGGTACACATAACCTGTCTCGATATCTAAGAACCCCTTCTATGGAAACTTCAAATGGAGACTTTTCCTTTTCATGAGATAGATCTCGATAGTGGCTTAACTGAGGATCTTCATATTGTCGTTCCTTCACTTCTAGATTCAATGATGAAACTGTGGGGTCATTGATGCTAATACCTGCATCTCCTGAATCAATTGGCCGTACGCCGAGACTTGCTAATCGATGGACCTCACGAGCCATTTCTCCCTTTTCCGAAGGAACTCCACTTAAACAGCCCATCGATCGGTGGCTAAGTGCATCTGCCACTACATTCGCCTTCCCTGGATGATATAGAATGTTCACATCGTAATCCTTCAGTAATTCTAACCATCGCCTTTGCCGTAGGTTCAACTCCTTCTGTTTGAAAATATATTGAAGGCTTTTGTGATCCGTATAGATGTCCACATGCACACCATATAAGTAGTGTCTCCATATTTTCAATGCATGAATGACCGCAGCTAGCTCAAGATCATGAGTGGGATAATTCTGTTCATGTTTTCGCAACTGTCTCGAAGCATATGCAATAACTTTCCCATTCTGCATCAATACACATCCTAATCCCACACCGGAGGCGTCACAATATACTACATAGCCATCTGATCCGTCTGAAGTGTTAGCACTGGCTCTGAGGTCAACCTATTTTTCAACTCTTGGAAGCTACGCTCACAGGCATCACTCCACTGGAATTTAGCCAACTTCTGGGTTAGCTTTGTCAATGGGGCTGAAATAGATGAGAAGCCCTCTACAAATCTTCTATAGTATCCTGCTAACCCATGGAAACTACGAACTTCCGTGGGTGTCGTAGGCCTTGGCCAAGTCTTCACAGCTTCTATTTTCTGAGTGTCAACTCGAACACCATCATCTGAAATAACATGACCCAGGAATGCTACAGAATTAAGCCAAAACTCGCACTTTGAAAACTTTGCATACAATTCTCGATCTCGAAGAACGCCAAGAGCAATCCTTAGATGATCTGCATGTTCTGATTCTGTGCGAGAATATACCAGGATATCGTCGATAAACACTATCACAAAGAGATCCAAGAACGGCCTAAACACATTATTCATTAAATTCATGAACACTACCGGGGCATTCGTCAACCCGAACGACATTACTCGAAACTCGTAGTGACCATATCTTGTCCTGAAGGCAGTCTTGGGAATATCTGCTTCCCTAATTCTTACCTGATGATAACCCGATCTCAGATCTATCTTGGAGAACCATTTAGCGCCCTGCAATTGATCAAACAAATCGTCGATTCTGGGAAGAGGGTATTTATTCTTTATTGTCACCTTGTTCAACTGTCTGTAGTCGATGCACATTCGTAGAGATCCGTCTTTCTTCTTTACGAACAGGACTGGTGCTCCCTACGGCGAAGAACTAGGCCTTATGAACCCCTTCTCAAGTAAATCTTTTAGCTGTGCTTTTAGCTCTTTCAGTTCTGCTGGAGCCATTCGATACGGAGGAATAGAAATAGGCTCGGTGTTTGGTAATACTTCAATAGCAAAGTCGATCTCTCTTTCTGGAGGAAGGCCTGGTAACTCGTCGGGAAACACATCTGGGAATTCATTCACTACCGGGACAGACTGGAAAGTTGGCACTTCGACTTCCGTGTCATGAACCCAAACTAGATGACAAATATAACCTTTGGCTATCATCTTTCTCGCCTTAAGGTAGGAAATAAACCTACCCTTTGGGGAAACTGTATTACCCTTCCACTCAAGTATGGGCTCTCCCGGAAATTGGAATCGTACTACCTTTGTCCGGCAACAAACATTAGCATAGCACGATGCCAACCAGTCCATACCCATAATTACGTCAAAATCTATCATCTCAAGTTCAATCAAATCAGCCGTTGTCTGACGATCACATATAATGACTACACAGTCCTTATATACTTGTCTCGCTATTACGGGATCACCAACCGGAGTGAATACCTCGAAAGGTTTAATTGGCTCAGGTTTCACCCCAACACAATCAGCGATATAGGGAGTAATATATGAGAAGGTAGAACCCGGATCAATCAGAGCATATACGTCACGGGAAAATATAGTCAGGGTACCTGTGACAACATCTGGGGAAGACTCAAGATCCTGTCGCCCAGCTAAGGCATATACACGGGGCTGAACAGCACCTGAAGTGGATGCTCCCCCTCTACCTCTGCCTCTGCCTGCTGTAGTCTGAGGAGTCTGTGCTGTCGGGCGCACTGAAGAAGACCCCGCTGCTGAACCTGTGGGCTGAGTCCCCGCTCTATCTCTCGCTGAAGGGCAATCTCTCATCATATGACCAACCTGCCCGCAAGCATAACAAGCATCTGAACCCTGACGACACTGTCCGGAATGCAATTTACCGCACTGGCTACACCACGGTACTGGAGGTCTCCTCTGGCTAAAGTCTCCCCTAGACTGCGAATCTGAGGCCCTCGAACTCTGCCCCTGGCCTGACTGAAAAGAACGGTCGAATCTCCTATCCGAGAATCTGGGAGGTGCACTGGTCGCTGACTGACCTGAGTGCCTAGAATGCGTCTGTCTCGGTCCCCCTCGGTACTCACTGCTCTCCCCCATAGATCTATCCCTCTTACCTTGTCTTCTGTCACCCTCACGATCACTTCTCTGCTGTCGTTGTCGTTCCTCGAGGTTCTGAGCATGGGCCTGTATCCGGGAAATATCCATCCCGACTTGCAAAGAGGCTGTCAGACAATCTCTGAACAAGTGTGGTCCTAAACCACTCACAAATCTATAGACTCGGTCTCCCATGTCAGCCACCATAGTCGGAGCATACCGGGCCAATGAGTTGAATTGCATACTATACTCTCGGGCACTCATGCTTCCCTGTTTCAAATTCAAGAACCTGTCCGCTCTAGCTCGGCGGACTTCAGGTGGCAAGTAGTGACGAATAAAGGCATCTACAAACTCTTGCCACACGGGAGGTGGTGCATTCTCCCCTCTTGTTATCACCCAATTCTTATACCATAGTACCGCCACGTCGCGAAGTCTATATGAGGCCAACTCCACGGATTCGGTCTCAGAAGCATGCATAAGTTTCAGCGTCCGCAACATCTCATCGATAAAACCTTGTGGGTCCTCATCCGGCTTCAACCCGAAAAATTCTTGAGGGTTTAGAGTAAGGAAATCACGGGCTCTTGTACTAGCCGAACGATCACTTGGGCCCGCATTCTGTCGTTGTGCCTGAGCGGCAACCAACTGTGTCAATAAATGTATGGCCTCGGACACTTGTTGACCCGAAGCACCCGGTGGAGGAATTGGAGCTGAGGCTCCTCCCTGCTCTTCTACATTGGGCGCGGCCTCACTTTGCGATTCACTTTCCTCTACATTTGCCGGAGGCTCTCTTTCCGCCTGCCTCTTTGTCGTAGCTTTGCCTTTCTGGTCAGCTGTAGCTTATCCTTTCGGCGGCATTTTTTTGAAACCATAACGCACTTTTAGGAATGATATAATCCTAGACATGGCTCTATCGCACGATCTCATGAGAAGAAGAATGGTCATTTTCCTAAATGCCCTGTAGCCTCTTGTTTATTAGCGTGTCGCGCAACACACCATAAAAAAGACTCTACTAGACACGGCTCGTAGACACTTCCTAGGGCGAACTGCTCTGATACCACTTCTGTCACGACCCAGCTAGGGGCCGCGATAGGTACCCGGAGCAATTACCGAGCACCGCTCACTCTACTGCTTGTCTTGCTCATTTAATACTCTTTTATGAATTTTACATACCAATTGTAGGAAAATCATATTTAATCAAAACATAAATACTTTATATACATTTGCTTCTTGGCCATCAAAATAATATACATACATATGAAAACATCTTGTGAGACCATCTAACCCACACTGCGTATCTACGAGCCTCTACTAACATAATGAATACATAGACGGAACAAGACTCCGTCATGCCCAAAATATGCATATGTATATGTACATCAAAAGAATAGCCATAAGCACCTCCGAACAATGGAGTGCTATCTATCAGCTGACAACTACTGAGGACCTGGGCCAAGCTCTCCTCCCTGTCTACCTGTGGGCATGAACACAGCGTCCAAAGAAAGGACGTCAGTACGAATATTGTACCGAGTATGAGAGGCATACATAATGAAAGGATACATCAATAATATGGGAATAACATCAACATGAGACATCTGAATCTGACTGATAATCATAAATGAAGTAATGCATGTTGTCTTACTCATACTCATCATCATAACATGTATGCATCATATGCAAGCTGCCCGTCCATGTCGGAACGGTGTGATAATCAATAATATTAGCCCGCGTCCAGGCCTCCCGCGTCCGGGGTACCATCTCATGCCGCCCACTAGTGGTGTCTGCCCACGCCCGTAGGTCGTGGTGTATCCGTATCGCCGCCCGCCGAAGCGGTGTCTGCCCGGCCAACTAGGCCCGGTGTGAATGCAATCATGACATGCTTAATGTAAATACTCATAGTTATATGCTTATCATAAAATACTTATCTTATCATAATGCGTATATAAGACTCATGATCAACTTTACTCTATCGGGGTGACGTAAGGTCGTGATCCCCCGATTACATTATGGAACCATCATGGACATTCTGCCTCACCTTGAAAGGACTAGTACATAAGGTGAGTGTAGGCAAGGAATAACATCATCATCATTCTAGTGTCATCATATCGTATAACTTATCTCATATAGACATTCATAGGTATAAGCTTTTAACTTCTTAGAATGTAAGAACTCCTGAAAGGAATAGGAATTCAAGTTAAAGGATTCATGTCATTAGAAAGAAGGACTAGCCTCACATACCTTGGTCGTTTAGCTAAGATATCGCTCACTCGTTCTCCGTCGATATCACGTTGTTACCTTCATAAGAGAATTCGTATAAACATTAGTAAACTAACTATAAGAACGCGTCGCTAATTCTAGGAGAAGTTGGGCAGCGCTTCCTTCGCTCATACTACCTTTCTCACGTTCTATATCAAATCCCAATATTCATTATATTATTCGCAATATCATAATCGACAATCGTCATTTATGTACATTTGGCAAAATCCACCATTTTCCTCCAATTTTCCCTTATTTCTACTTCTAGCTCATCCTTGCGTTTTCATGCATTTAATGCTTGTTTCATGATATAAACATCATTTATAACGTATTTGTACTCACAATACTTCAACATTCGTAATTCAATTCCACTATCATTCATTTATGTCACTATTCACTCAATAATGACTCATTCCTATGTTCTTCTATATTTCAAGTGTCTAAGCTTTCCAATACTACAAACAATCATGGAATAATCATGAAACTTACCTTGGATGATGATTGAACAATCCTTAAGTTGAAATGCTTCAATTAGCTAAAACCCTAGTTCCACCTTCTTTGAAATTTCTTCACTTAGATGATCCTTATTGTGTTCTTACACTTGATTTCATGAATTTGGTGTTGATAGTCTTGATATCCCCTTTGATTCTCTTGAATTCTTGTGGAGGAAATATTTGGAGAGTTCTAGAAGTCTCTTGAGTTGTCTTGATGAAAAATGAAATGAAATGAGCTTAAGTCCCCTTTAAAAATCACAAAATCTGATCTTTAATGAATTCTCGTCGGGATGAACAGTGGTCGTAAACCACCATATACGGACCGTATTTTGATTTACGGTCCGTCCTCCATGGCCGTATTTAATCATTTCAAAGACAGAAAGTTCTGGCTGAGGAACATGGCAGTTTACGACTGAGGTTTACGGTCCGTAAACCAGTTTACGGGCCGTCCTCCAAGTCGTTTTTAACCATTTTCACAATTTACAGAAAGTTGAGATTTTTGACAAGCTGGAGGACGATTGCACTATACGGTCCGTAAATCACTTTACGGGCCGTATAGTGCCATATATGACCACTGGACTGAAAAAAATTTCCGCAACTTTCTTATTTCCAAAAATTCATAATTAGCCATTCCCGACTTAACAAAACATCATACACTCAAACTCTTCATCATTCCACTCATCATACAAGTACGGAGAAATTTCCGAGGTGTAACTGTTAGTCAAAGCATCAGCTTCCATGTTTTGTTCCCGTGATATGTGTTCCATGGACCACTGTTTGAAGCGGCGCAGCAACATTTGTACTTTGTCCAAGTACCATTGCATTCGTTCGTCTTTTACTTCAAAGACCTTGTTAACCTAGTTGACTACCAGAAGTGAATCACTTTTTGCTTCAATTATTTCAGCTCCTAAGCCCTTTCCATCTCTATACCTGCAATCATTGCCTCGTACTCAGGTTCATTGTTAGTCAACTGAACATTTTTAATTGCCTCTCTTATAGTATATCCGGAAGGAGTTTATAGTACTATACCTAACCCAGACCCTTTCACATTGGCAACACCATCCATATATAAGGTCCAGACTCCGGGCATTGCTCCCGAAGCTACTATAACCTTCTTTTGCACCTCAGGCAGCATTCCCGGGCTAAAATCAGCAATGAAGTCAGCCAGTACTTGGTATTTTATAGTTGTTCAAGGTCTATACTCTATGGCATAACCTCTAATTTCTACTGCCTATTTAGCCAACCTCCCCTAAAGTTCAGGTTTATGCATTCTATTTCTCAGAGGGTAAGTTGTTACTACGCAAACGGGATGACATTGAAAGTATGGTCTTAATTTCTAGCAGCCGTTATTAATGCTAAAGCTAGTTTTTCTAGGTGAAGATATCAAGTTTCCGCGCTTGTTAAAATTAAACTGACATAGTAAATGGGAAACTGTGTACCTTTTTCCTCCCGGACCAGAAAACACTTACCGCTACCTCAAATACGGCTAAGTACAACAACAGCTTTTCATCTGTTTTTGGCTTGCCCAGCAACGGCGGACTCGAAAGGTACTTTTTCAAGTCCCTCAACGCTTGTTGGCACTCTGGTGTCCACTGAAGTCATTTTTCTTTTTCAAAAGTGAAAAGAATCTGTAACTTTTTTCCGTTGGCCAGGAGATGAAGTGATTGAGTGCTGCTAGTCTACCAGTGAGCCTTTAAATGGCTTTTACGTCTTCTAGTACTTTCAGGTTATCCTCTATAGCTTTAATCTTATCCGCATTGACCTCGGTTGCCCTGTTTGACACCAGAAAACTAAGGAACTTACCAGAGACAACTTCGAAAGCACATTTTTTCAAGTTCAACTTCATGTTATACTTCCAAAATATCTCAAAAGTTTCCTGTAAATGCTTCAAATGGTCTTCTGAATCTAAAGACTTAACCAACATATCATCAATATAAACTTGAATTATTTTTCCTACTTGTTCTTCAAACATGCGATTAACTAAACATTGATAAGTTGCACCAGCGTTTTTTAAACCAAATGGCATAACATGGTAGCAATAAGTTCCATATTAGGTGATAAAAGAAGTTTACTCTTGATCTTACTGATTCATCCTAATTTGGTTTTATTCGGAACATGTGTCAAGTAAACTTAGCATTTCATGCCAAGCTCTAACATCAATCACCGATCAATTTGCGACAAAAGGAACGAACCTTTTGGGCATGCTTTATTCAAATCTTTATTATCTATGCCCATTCTTAACTTATTTCCTTTTATTAGGTACCACCACTACATCTGCTAACCATTCGGGGTATTCAAATTCCCGAATGGACCTTATGTTTAGTACCTTAGTTACCTCTTGTATTACAAGCCTTTTTTTTATGCTCCGTAATGGGCCTCCTCTTTTGCTTTACCGGTGTAAACCATGGATCCAAACTCAACTTGTGAGTTGTAATCTCGAGTGGAATACATGTCATATCTAAATGGGACCATGCGAAGCAATTGCCATTAGCTTTAAGAAATTCAATTAATTTAAGTCTGAGCTCTGTAGTTAGTCCAGTGCCCAGATATACCTTCCTTTCAGGCCAATGAATGAACAAGACCACTTGTTCAAGTTCCTTAATGGTAGACTTCATGGCGTCTAAATCGTCCAGTAGCACGAATGATCTCGGAACTCCATGAGAACCTACTTCTTCTTTCACCTCCTCTTCCAAGTGTTCCTTCTTCGGATCTGATTGTTGAATAGAATCTGATGCTTCGATTTTGCCCAGCCCTGACTCCTTTAATTGCTATTTGTCTTCAACTTTCTTCTTTCCCTCTACAAACTTTTCTTCAACCAACTTCTTTTTCTCTTCCATCGGTTCTGTCTTCTCCTCCACCAATGTTTCTATGGCGAACATGTCCTTCGCCGCTGGTTGCTCACCTCGGATCTGTCTGATCCCTTCCGGGGTTGGAAACTTCAACAATAAATGAAGCGACAAAGGCATAACCTTCATGTCATGTATCCAAGGCCTCCCGAAGATCACATTGTGTCTCATGACACCATCTATGACGTATAACTTTGTTTGTTTGATCATTCCACCTGCATTAATTGGCAGCACTCACTTGCCATGTTGAATCCGTTGAGAACCCTAGATGATAGTGTAATTAGTCTGTTATAGAAATGTTGTTATAGAGCATGACTGTTATAGAAAGGTCTGAACAAAGCATTTGTCTTTCTTAGCTAGTTTCTTTTCTTGTAGTCATGAAAGCCGAGCATGAAATTCTGTTCAAAACCTCTCCCTCTTTGATATTGTTTTCTATTTGTCTTTTCTAATACGATCTATTTACTTTATTATGTGCTTATAATTGTGAAATTTCATGATGGTACATATGATTAGATTGGAATTATGCTCGATAATCGGCTAATTAATGATGTATTTACCAGGTTTTGGAGGCTATCACTTCCAATTGGAGCAACTGCAGATCACCCATTGGCAAACCATTTGGCCCATTAAGCCCAAAACTAGAGCCCATGAAGCTTGATCCATTATTTGTGATTGTGGGAGGAAATGTTCTCAAAGATAAGAGTTGAAGATTATGCTAGGAGGTTGAAAGAGCTAAACAAGGACGTTGACTATTTTGAGTTTGAAGGAATGCATCATGGGTTTTTCACAAATGACCCTTTCACACAAGAACCAAATCAAGTTTTGCAAGAGATCAAATACTTCATGTGTGGGACCTCTTGTTAGAATTAATTATAACATATGTGACCTAGCTAGCAAGGTTTACTCTAATTGGTGCTAGAGAAATTAAGTTTTTATAATATTGTACTGACAAAGACTTAAATGGAGTGACATGGAATAGTCGAATCCAACTAGTTTGGGATTGAGGTATAATTGTTATTGTTGTGTTAAGGTTGCTAGCTAGGTTTAGTTAGTTACTAGTTCTCACCAATACATAACTAAGGAATTTGAAGCTTGGGTTTAGTCTTGTTATCGGGACGAAGGGAGTAATCCTTTCATTGCTTTATATATGACTAAGGAAAACAAACCATGTTTATATTTAGTCACGGAGAATTAGATTTTGTTAGTCAACAGACTGAATTACTCCTTGGTATGAATTAGTTTGACTATTTTAGATTATTTTTTTTCTGTAAGACTAAAAAAGAGTTATGACGGAGGGGCAAGATTGATACTATCATCATCCGACTATCCTGCTCGATTGGCCATACATTCATGTGTTGTCCAATTGTTCATAAATCATGATTAATGGGCAAGACTTCGTACCATCCTTATCCTACATATCCTGCTCAATTGGTCACAAGCTCTTCCCAATAGGAAAAAGTTATATGTTCAATTGCTACAAGTTATGACAATAGGGCAAGATTTGGAACTATCTCCATCCTAGATATCTTGCTTAATTGACCACAAATTTTACCGCATAAGCAAAATATTGCATGTGATTTTCAACTGTTCACAAGTTAAAGATGACCCTTAGAAAAAAATTTAGGCAATGCTGAACCTAGACATACTGATGACTAACTATCAACTCTTGCCCAATAGTCAAAAGTTCGGCAACACGTAACACTGACCAATTAAAGAAAATCAAGACTCCAAGGCAATGCAATTATACATGCAAAAAACACGCAAAAAATAAAAAGACACATGAAAGAGCAAATAACAGTAACAAACATAACACCAATCATATGAATTGTGGTCATGGTGACGTTGTCTCACAAGCATATTGCGTAGCCTCGACGCTTTCAACGTCTGATATGGATATTTTTCTATTTAAGTGTGTCAACCAATTTTGCTAGGTACCCCTTCCTGAATAGTATAAAGCAAGCAGCTCATAGAGAAATTTGAGAATGTGAATGTGTCAATTGCAATCCCCTCTAGTAAGTTATAACTAGTCATGCCTTCAATCATTCTAAAGTACCATCTGACTTCAATTTCACTTTACAGCCATTTGCAAGGTAACTGCTGCGATAAATTGCTTGGTATTCTCACTTCAGTTATAACTGCTAAGTTAAATTGCTTGGTTTGATGTTTACACCAAATGTGAGTAAATATTTACCAGTGTGCGTGTGGAAGAGCATAAAAACTCGAAAAGGTGAGAAAGACAACAAATGAACTGTTGAATGTTTCCTGCAAATCAACGGCTTACCAAACTTATTTAATCATCAGATCTTATTAAAGTGTTAGCATCCTGCATTAGCAACGTCACTGCTAATATAGAGGCGACTTGATCTAACATAAAATACAATGTCACAACAGATATTAAGGAAAAAGAATTAAAAAAAGGAAACCAGTTCACACAGGCCACAGCTATCTCAGAAGCAAACGTGAGGCGGAATAAGCTTGCCAGGGTTCATGATATTGTTGGGATCTAAAGCATCCTTTATCTTTTTCATCGTCCTCAAATTCTCGATCCCAAGTTCTTTTTCAAGATACTGAAAATACAATGCAATAAAACGTCTTAGTAAATTAGGATACTGGATATTAGTTTGGATGAACAAGAAACAAGACACACAAATTTAATCAAAGATGAAGTCGGACAAAGTTCAAATATCCAAGAACTAAACCTTTTGTTCGACTAGTGAGTGTCGGAAAATAAAATCGATTCTTGTTGTTCGAAAGTTCCCCCTTATTGCATTGAACAAAATTTGTTTTCATTTGGCCTTTCTCCCTTTTCTTCCCCTTTTTGAGGTCCAATAATTACAAAGTCGTGATCATCAAACATCAACAGAATTTGCTTCTGTAACATAAATTCATGCAGTGTTTTTTTGGTGTACCTTGTAGACTGTTAGAATAGGAATAGAAATAGGTTTTGTATATAGTATCCTACATGGAAAAGGATTAAGATGTAGTGTCTATAAATATGGCTCAATGTAATAACGTAGATACACAATTCACTAATAATATTTTCTCACATGGTATCAGAGCTTTCGTGAGATATCTATCGCTATGCAAAATACCAGCGACTCCGGGAACCAAAAAAAAAAAGGTTCAGCGTGAACAGTACTTACCGGCGTAAACAGTAATCCCGGCGTGAATAGTTCCCCCAAATTCCTGTTGCAACTTTGATTTTTTACCATATTCCGATCGTCGGAACCCTAATCCGACGACCTCTGTCAATTTTCTGGCGTGTCAGATCATCTTTTTCCGGAGAAATCTGAATTTTCTGACGTGTTTAGAGACGGATCCTTAATCTAGTCCGACCCCACCCACAGGGATTTTGCCAGAAAACAGTCACCGGAACAGTATTTTCCGGCGGTTTAGTATTGTTTCTGCAGCTTTTATCACTGATTTAAGCCAGTGATCTCTCTTCAATTCAACATGTCTTTCGGGTTTAATATTTCTAATTCCAAAAATATGAGAATTGGAAATTCAAGTCCTATGATTGCTTCATAACCATTAATAAGGAGATCAGAAAACCGAACATCACAGTCCATGAAGAATCGACGAAGAAGAGGTCGTTTTGGAAGATTTCGATTCGACCTAAGTGTAGTTACTGTAACAGGTTTGGATACACTCGTGAAGTATGCTATTCTCTACATGGTCGACCACCCAAGAATGCTCATGTTGCTCAGACTGCCACCACAGGTAATCAACGGGTTCATTTATCCGAAGAACAATATAATGAGTACCTTCAATATCGAGCAAGTAAGCAGACATCTCCACAAGTAGCCTCAGTCGCACATTCTAATACCAATCATGGGTTGTAGACTCTGGCGCTTCTGATCATATTTCTGGTGATAAATCGCTTTTGTCGAATATTGATTATTCACCGTCTCTTCCCGCTATTACTTTAGCCAATGGGATCCAAACAAAACTTAAAGGGGTTGGACAAGCTAATCCCCTATCTTCTGTCACTCTAAACTCTGTTCTTTATGTCCCTAGTTGTCCTTTTAATCTCGCATCTGTCAGTCGTTTGACACGGGCCCTAAATTGTGCCATAATATTTCTTGATGATTCTTTTGTTATGCAGAGCCGCAGTACGAGACAGGTGATTGGTGCAGGATATGAATCACAAGGCCTCTACTATCTAACACTTACCTCTCCTAATTCCTCCACAGCATGCTCCGTTACAGATCCTCCAGACTTGATCCATAAACAATTAGGACATCCGAGTCTGTTCAAGCTACAAAAGATGGTACCTAGTTTGTCTAGTCTGTCCAAATTAGATTGTGAGTCGTGTCAACTTAGGAAACACACTCGCACTACCTTTCCACGTAGTACTGAGAGTCGTGCAGAGTCTATTTTTTCAATAGTTCATTCTGATATTTGGGGTTCTAGTAGAGTCAGTTCACCTTTAGGATTTAGTTATTTTGTTAGTTTCATTGATGATTTTTCCAAATGTACTTGGTTATTCTTAATGAAAGATCGTTCTGAGTTATTCTTTATATTCAAGAGTTTTTATGCTGAAATACAAAATCAATTTGGTGTTTCTATTCGTACCTTTCAGAGTGATAAAGCCTTAGAATACAAATCCTCCCCGTTTCAACAGTTTATGACTCACCAAGGAATTATTCATCAAACATCCTGTCCCTACAAACCTCAATAGAATGGGGTAGCAAAAAGGAAGAATAGACACCTCATTAAGACTGCTCGCACTCTTCTCATTGAATCCCATGTTCCGCTGCGTTTTTAGGGCGATGCAGTCCTCACGTCTTGTCATTTAATTAATCGAATGCACTCATCTTCTATTCAAAATCAGATTCCATATTCCATAGTATATCCTCAGTCAGCTCTATATTCTCTTCCTCCTCGTGTTTTTGGGAGCACATGTTTTGTGCATAACCTAGCTCTAGGGACAGATAAATTAGCTCCTCGCTCTCTTAAATGTGTCTTTCTTGGTTATTCTCGGGTTCAAAAGGGGTATCGTTGCTTCAGACCTGATCTCCGTCGATATCTTATGTCTGCCGATGCCACATTTTCTGAGTCTCAACCTTACTTTAGGTCTCCTTCTGATCATCCTGATATCTCTGAGGTCATACCTATACCTCAGGTTTTAACTACACCGACCTTTGAGGAATCTACAGTTACTTCTACATCTCCAGTCACAGTGCCACCACTTCTAACTTATCATCGTTATCATCATCTCATTATGCCTTTGTATCATCATTGTCCTCTGTCCCCATTCCTAAGTCTACAGGTGAAGCCCTTTCTCATCCCGGATGGCAACAGGCTATGATTGACGAGATGTTTGCTTTACACACGTGAGTGGTACTTGGGACCTTATTCTTCTTCCTTCAGTTAAATCTACAGTTGGTTGTCTTGGGTTTATGCAGTCAAAGTTGGTCCGGACGGCCAAGTTGATCGGCTAAAGGCTCGCCTTGTTGTGAAGAGGTATACACAGATATTTGGGCTTGATTATACTGATACTTTCTCCCCCCGTGGCTAAAATAGTATTTGTCCGCCTTTTTCTATCCATGGTTGTTGTCCGCCTTTTTCTATCCATGGTTGTTGTCCGCCATTAGCCTCTTTATCAGTTGGACATTAAGAATGCTTTTCTCCATGGTGATCTTGAGAAGGAAGTTTATATGGAGCAACCACCTGATTTTGTGCTCAGGGGGAGTCTAATCTGGTTTGTCAATTGTGTCGGTCACTTTATGGTCTGAAACAGTCTCCTCGATCCTAGTTTGGTAAATTCAGCACAGTAATTCAGGAGTTTGGCATGACTAGCGGTGAAGCAGATCGTTCTGTGTTTTATTGACATTCTGCTCCAGATTTGAGTATTTATTTGGTGATTTATGTTGACGATATCGTTATAACTGGCAATGATCAAGATGGTATCACTAATTTAAAGCAACATCTCTTTCAGCATTTCCAAACTAAAGATCTTGGCAGACTGAAGTATTTTCTAGGCATTGAGGTTGCCCAATCCACATCATGTATTGTTATTTCGCAACGCAAGTATGCCTTAGACATTCTTGAGGAGACAGGAATGATGGGATGTAGACCCATTGACACTCCTATGGATCCGAATGCTAAACTCCTGCCATGAGGGAGCCACTCAGTGATCCTGGAAGATATAGGCGGCTGGTTGGTAAGTTGAATTATCTCACAGTGACTAGACCTGACATTTCGTTTCCTGTGAGTGTTGTAAGTCAGGTTATGGATTCTCCATGTGATAGTCATTGGGATGCAGTTGTCCGCATTCTGCGATATATTAAGTCAGTAAAGGACTGCTTTTCGAAGATCGAAGCCATGAGCAGATCGTTGGATATACAGATGCTGATTATGCAGGATCACTCGCTGATAGACGTTCTACATCCGGATATTGTGTGTTAAAAGGAGGTAATTTGGTGTCCTGGAAGAGTAAGAAACAGAGTGTCGTTGCTCGATCTAGTGCTGAATCAGAATATCGAGCGATGGTTGTAGCAACTTGTGAGCTAGTTTGGATTAAGCAGTTGCTCAGAGAACTAAAGTTTGGAGAAATCAGTCAAATGAAACTTGTGTGTGATAACAAAGCAGCCCTTCATATTGCATCAAATCCGGTATTTCATGAGAGGACTAAGCACATTGAGATTGACTATCACTTTGTCAGGGAAAAGATACTCTCCGGAGATATTGTTACAAAATTTGTGAAGTCAAGTGATCAGCTTGCGGATATTTTCCCCAAGCCACTCAGTCGTCCTCGTAGTAGAAACATCTGTAACAAGCTCGGCACATATGACTTGTATGCACCAGCTTGAGGGGAGTGTTAGAATAGGAATAGGATTTGTATATAGTATCCTACGTGGAAAAGGATTAGGATATAGTGTCTATAAATAGGGCTCAATGTAATAACGTAGATGCACAATTCAATAATAATATTTTCTCCTATATTTTCTCACATAGACAATGTAAGGTTAACCGACATTCATCACTAATCATGTTTATGTGAACAATTAACATTATCATATTTGTAACACATCAAAAAGCCAAAAAGTGTTTGAACATTGTACCTTCATTTTCCCAGTACCAACACCATGTTCTCCAGTACAGGTGCCTGTGTTGGCAAAAGAATTAAAATAGAAAAGACCATTTCACATGCCTTAGATGAAATAGTACTTTCATCAAGAAATAGAGCCCGCTTGGATGGGCTTATGGCTTTTGACTTATAAGCCAAAAGCCATAAGTTAGGAATTCTAGCTAATGACTTTTGGCTTATTTTTGTCATTTTAACTTAAAAACAAGTGTTTAAACGCACTTTTTTTATTTTATTCAAACACCACAAAAGTGCTTAAAAGCTATTTTGGCTTAAAAGCACCTAAAATAAGTCAATCCCAACAGGCTCATAGAACCACACGAACAGCAGCAGAAAGAGTTTCTGGTGAATCATGAATGGCCGTAACTACAAAAGTTGCTAAAAAAAGCATGCATATTCAAAGTTCGCATACAAATAACTTGAATACGACAATTGGATTGATAGGTTTTGGGACAGATCCAGGAAAACATATAATCGGTTGACTGAATACAGGCAGAAGATTCTTATTATTGAAAAGAAGGGAGGAAAAAAAGTGTGGCTGCTAAGCTTTCTTTCCCCATTGGATCAATGTCAGTCGAACAACTTTTCTTGGAGATACAGTTACTGGACAAGCAGACCAAGTAAGATTAAAATCCTGTATAAGCTTATACTTAGCCTTCCCAAACTCTGCAGTGATGTACTGAACAGAACATCAATCATTGCCCAAGGTGATTTTATCCTTCTGATCGTGCTTTCACATGGATTGAAACTTCATAGACTAAAATGAAGCTAGACTACTTCCTTTCTTTTATATTCCCTTTGACAAGGTGTTGAATGGAAATTGTAGAGGAAAGAAGAGGATCACTAAGCCTCAGATAAATGCAATGTGTACCTTCCATTGATAAAGCAAGATGGACCATGAAGTGGTTTAACCTCTCAGCTTCTCGTCGTTGTTCCTCTTTGGTAGGATCAAATAGAACTACTGTGTGGAAATTCCCATCACCAGCATGAGCAATGACGGTGCTGTTAAAAATAAGAGCCAATGAGAAATATATATTGTACAAACTTGTATTCTTAAGGTTCATAATGCCCAATGGGTTAAGAGTCCAATAATTTTATGCATACAAGACATACCACGTTAAAGGAGAAGCATCCAACTCCTGTTTTGATCTTGAAATTAATTCAGCAAGGTGTGACAAGGGTACACACACGTCCTGCAACAAAACCAAGTATGTTTTAAGATAATTAAAATGAAATAAACAGAATCGAGAAAATAATATCAGGTTAAGAAGCGTATAGAAATCAAAATCTTTGCAAAAATGAGAAAATAGTCAATATATCATCTCCTATTGGAATCACCTTATAAAAAGTGATTATGAGTAGGGAATTTAACCCAAGGGTTGGCCTGGTGGTAATTGGCTTGAGGTGCTCCCTTTCAAGGTCTCAAGTTCGAAACCCACTGGGTGCAAACAATTTCTGAGGGCCATCGGACTGGGGTAAAACCTTGAATTACCCGTGGTGCACTTGCGGGAAACTCCTTGCCGAGGGCCTGTGCACCCCCAGGATTAGTCGGGGCTCAAAGAGACCCGGACACCCGGTGCTTAATCAAAAAAAAAATTTAACCCAAATAAAAGTAAGAATCTTTGCAGAAATGAGAAAATACTATTTTAATTACCTATTTTAAGTGTTTCTGAGTTGGGATTTAACTGAAAGAAACAACACAACAAAGAGCTAGTCTTTAGTCTCAAGTCTCAATTATCTATTGCTTATATCAATATCCATTAGCAGCACCCTAGCTTGGTAAGGAGCTCATTTTCAGTCCAAATAATCATGTACACGAGCCAACTTCCACTCCAAACCTGGGTTTAACTATCCGCCCAGCACTCAAAGCAATGAAGGCTTTGAATGCCAGAAACATGAATGCAGAATTACCAATGGACCATTTAGGTTCCAAGAGAAGAGAATGGAGGTTTTGGTGTTCTGCTGCAGAATGACAGAAATACTTGAAAAGGAAGCTGAAATCTAACCACGCTCTGAGACGCTATGGGCAGAATGCTTTTCCAAATATTTATGGGCTCCAAGACTCCACCCTAGTTCTGCCTTGATTTTATTCCCAATTCCAGGAACATCATTTTTTTTTTTGATAACCGAGAAATCCTTCTAACCCGTGACGTGCGCCTAACCCACACATCACGCGCTCTCACCACTAGACCAAAGCCATCGGGGCTTCCAGGAACATCTTATTATTAAAACAGCATCTAATAGCTGACTTTATGACTAAAGGGTGAGTATCAATTACGATTCTAGAGGTAGCAAAAGCACCAAACTCCTAATAATCCTATATTCAGCAATACTTGTCTTTTTTCCCTCAATTTTGCGCGGAGGTGGAGGTAGGTGGTGGTGGTGTGGGGGGGAACTAAAAAAAGCTTAATGTAATTACATACTGAAAATTTAATTAAGTAGTCCTTTATACCAAAATAAAAATAAAAAAAGGTTTTCAATAATGCCAACTTATTTTAGTCTAATGTAGCAGTAGAAACAAACCGTTATCATTGCCTCAAAATTAGGTTTCATCGCAAAGCAAGCCCAGAGTGCCTCCTTTCTTATCTACACGGTTAAGAAGCCACTCGATTAGCAAACATTGTCAGAAGGAGTGGTTAATAACTATTCAAAAGTTGGCTTCTATACCACATGGAATCACATTGTCACTGAGGTCACTTAGTTGCTATGAGCTCCATAACATAAAAACCAGTCAAATGGGATTTGAAGAGAAATTATTCAACATACACGAGATGATGGTTACATTTTACAGAAGCATGGTCAGCATAAATATTGCTCCTCTTTATTCAAATTATCAAAGGGGTGAGATTACCATGTCATGTGAGCTATTGTGGGGAACTCATAATTCATAGAGACATAAATGAGCAGTACAGAGTATGAGGGAAAATACCTTTTTACCTTCCCATCATGGAACTAGAAAATTACAATTGTAGAAAGAAATCAATTAAGGTATTATTTTTCCTAATTCACATTCCCTTATCTATTTTTCTCAATACTATCTCCCTATTTCCTAATTCAGTTTTCTCATTTTCAATTAATTGTACTAGAAAATTACAATTGTACAATTGTATTGAGTTGCATGTATTTCTCCTCATTTCATGGTTCTATTTTGGTCAAATGTAAGTTGGTGTCAAAAACATATAGGAATTTCAATTACTGAGAAGTAATCAATGACTTGGGTATTTTGCTACAAAATTTGCATGCTCCATCCACGAGAAGCCTTATCATTGTTTAAAGGTTTCCATCTTACTAGCTAGAAGTTAGAAAATCTTTTTTCTATAATGAGAAAATGATGCAAAATCAATGTTTTGTTACTAAAAATAGTAAACAAGCCCTTCTTGTGCCAGTATATTTTCTTTCATACAACACAGCATGAGACTAGAAATCTGAAAAGGTTTTCCTATTCTTTTCTCAATATTTTGGCACTAGAGGAAGAATAGGGTTTTTATAGAAGTTACCATTGCTAGCTGCCATCTACTTCACATACCATATGATATATCCGTGTCAATGCATACACTAAAAAGTTACTAGAGCCTGAAGAAAAAGTAATCTTATGAAGAAACATTGAATAGAAACATAACCAAGAAGAGATAATATTGAACAAACAGAACTAAGATAATAACGTACCTTCCAGAGTTCCTTTTTCTCTTCAGGTTCTTCAGCGAAAACAAAATCAGTACCATTGTGCTCAGAAGCTATCTTCTGAACAATTTGTGTTTGCTCACGTGCATATGCCTCTGATAGATAACGGCACAGAAGTGAGGATATAGCCAGTTAAACAATAGATGAGTGGCCTCAGTATAGTTAGTGTGTTGACTATATTCCCTCCCTACTCCAAAACCCCCGCCCCCCAAGAAAAACAACAGTCAGGTTCAATAATGAGTTCTCAGAGTGCAAATCTTAGTAAGCATATGAGGCACACATGAAAAGGGCCAGATGGAAGCTCAACACGTTCTGCAGATGAGTTGTAACCCCCCTATCCCATCTAAAGACAAAAAATAAGTCACTCATCCTGACCTGTCGAAAGGAACTAAAAATAAGTCACTCATCCTGACATGTCGAAAGGAACTTTTTGTCAAAACTCTGATTAGTCCATATGCACTCCTATATTCTGACTTATCTAAATTGTTCTTCTGACTTACTATTCTCGGAAAGGAGCTTGAGTTTTCACCCATAATGGTCATCTATTGAGACCTTTCTATCACATTATCAAAAATTGTAAAAGAACTTGTTCGACCAGATTTATAAATCAATAAACTACAAATCTTTCATAGTTGAATTTCAAATTACTTGTTTGAATAATGACTAGGATTAGTGAGTACCCAGAAATTATTAGACAAATCTGAGTCCATCAAAATAAGATCTCCGTACTGTAAGTTTCTAAATTAAATATATTTCCAGAAAACACACGATAAATGAAAACAAAATACAGCACACATGTTAAATCTTTTCGTATCAACTATTAGTCTCATTAGTACATAAATCTGGCATTAGGAAACTCAAGATAGTATTACAGACAGAAAGGCAAGTGGATTTCTGAGAGACAGAGAGAAGGAGGAGGATGAGGAGGACGAGCAGTGGAGGCGAGCCCAGAATGGAGATGAAAGAGAGAATACGAGTGAGAAAGAGCGGAAATACTGCCCGAGTTCAACTGAAAGGGATATCTCAAGGACGGTGAGAAAGAGGGGAAATACTGCATGAGTTCAACTGAAAGAGATATCTCAAGGACCATAACGGAGAGATAGAAAGGTGATAAGTGGTTTGACAAGGGAGTGTCCATCATCTTAGCCAAAACTGGACTGAACAAGAGAGGTCTATTAAATGACACCTCCTGGTGCATCAATATAATGTGCTAAATGCATGACCATCATCACTTGGAGTTGGACTTGAAATAGAAATTTAATGATTTGGTTGTCTAGCCAAACAAGTAGGAGTAACTTGGGCTTGTGGATGTGAAACCCAGATGGCCAGATCCTTCCATCCAAACGGTAACTGCTAGTACTTCATTATCAAAATTCTCAATAGAACTATAGATGCAAGCAAATTCTCATTTATGGAGTATAAAAAGAAAATCATTTTCTTGTAAGGCAACTGATGCAAGTCTGAGGTTGTAGCAGAACAGTCAATGAAGTTGGAATAGACCATGAGAGAAGCGTTCAAACCCCAATAGAGGCAAAAGGGCTAGGGATCTGTCTAAGTTTTAGCAGACAAAGGAGTACGTGTTCTAGTGGGAGATATCATCTAACCGTGGATTACTTAAGGTGCATCAGAACTGGCACGGACACAACTGTTGTAACTTCTTTTTTCGTTTTTTAGAAAAACGGATCATGCTGGTTTGCTGCCCTCTAGTACTGCTCATGAGATTAAAGATCATAACACAAGTTAAACTAGGCATTAAGCAATTATATGGTGAGACAACGATTAAGTTCTAGTATGATCATACCATAAAAATAAACAGACAAGAATTTTTATATCAAACCTCCACACTTCACCTGTGCCTACAAATTCAAACATCAAAGTTGGAATCTCCGGCAATTTTTTGTCATTTGCAAGATTGATTGCTCTGATTTGAACTTCATCCAAGAGCTCCACTCTTGACACCTAATGTGCATTGGAGCAAAATAATTACTTTGGAAAGTTATGGTTTCTGCTTTGAATTGTCCAACACTTAAATTGAGAGCCCCTCACTTTCCCCATTGCTGAATTAAGAAATAAAAAATGTACACTAACTCTACCAAGTCATCAGTTCGAGCAAATAGACGCATGAAAAGAAAATAAAGTTTCAAAAATCATTAAACTATTTGGTATCCTCTTGAGATGTGAATGACGGAAGTTCTTACACAGAGACGATAACTGGAGACGTTTTACGCTACTAAGCACTGGCTCCATCAGTACATGTAAGAAAGAAGAAAAGACTATATAGCAGGAATGAAAGGATGCATGCATTGCCAGTATACACGTAATACTCGGAGCAAGCAACACTAAAGCTATAAGAGGTTACTTATAAATAGAAGACCTTACTAAAATCATTAGTGAAAAAGAGTCTCAAAAAATTTAACGACCCAAAAGAAAAACTGAAGGTGACTAAAAACCTAGTCATGGAGGTTTTCAAAATCCAAATATTGACCAAGAACTTAGTCATGAAAGAACACAATGAAATACCCAGTTACCAGGCAGAAGAAATATGTCCCTTAAGCAGCATACTCCTTAAGAAAAAAAAAAGGTATTGCACCTTACCATTGCCTTTGAAGGTCTATCTATTTAGCAAAAATGTCTCAACACAAGTTATGCTAATCCGGTGATATAAATGCTTCTATACTTCACAACTAAACATGAAAAAGAAAAGCAATAGTAACACGCGTATTGGATTTGCATATTTGTGTATTGTTCAAGAAAGTGGCGTAAAGGCTCTTATACATGAACCCAGTCTGTATCGACTAACATTCTAAGGCCCTAGTGGTATAAAAGCAAATACACCTTTTCATATGTGATAATAAATTATCTCAGTTTTTAATGAACTTCACACTGCCCGAGCCATCATCCACCTCATGTGTCTAGATGACTTAAAGAAAACATATCGTGTTTTTAAAGGTAACATATTTGTATATTAATATATAGACTACACAAAACATGTGGAGTCAACATAATTACAGAGGGATGCAGAAGAAAACACTTAATCCTTTGCCGTCTCACAAAGATTCTAAAACATCAAAATAGATTCATGATCGTCTAAATACTTTCACTTACACCGAAAATAGAAAAGAACTAAACACTTCATTTTCATCTTCTGGATATGACTGGATTTTATCTTCAAAGCTTCTTTGATTTTTCTCTTCCCAAATTGTCTACCAGATGCAAACTGGGATAATCCTCCATCTCTCTTTCTAATTAGAATAATTACCTTCTCTATTCCAACATGCTAGAACTTCAGGTATTCTTCTAGGCATAGCCCACATAATACCCCTTAAGATGATGAAGATCCTCCATAACCGCACAGTCAATTTATAGTGCAAAAAGAGATGATTAATTGTTTGTACCTCTTCTCCACCTAAGTAGCATTTAAAATATAGTTGGTATCCTCTTTTAGTTAGATCATCCTGTGTCATAACTGCCTCTTTTGCAGTTAGCCATGTAAAGCAAGCAATTTTATAAGGGATTTAACTTTCCAAATCAACTGCATAATCACCATGCAATCTGGTTGTGTTTAAAAGGTTAAATTCCTTATAAGTTGATTTAACAGAGAACTTCCCTTGCTTATTCCCCTGCCAAATCATACAGTCCACAGAAGTTGAATTCCTGTTGAATTGTTAAAACTCTGTAATTCTGTCAATCTCCCAATCATTTCATAATCTTCTCAAGGTAAAGTTCCACCCTTGGTTATTCCATAAGTCCTTTATTGTTGCTTCTTGTTGCTGACTCAGACTGTGAATATCTGGAAATAGTTATTTCAAATTCAGAGGTCCTTGGCCTAGCCAATTATCCTCCCAAAAGGATATCTTCATGCCATTTCGTACTCTGAAATTTGACTTATTCATGAACTAAGGCCATAGATTCCCGGTTGACTTCCAAAGACCGACTCCATACCATTCACAGTTTTGGTTGTCCATTTTCCTTCCATGCCATACTTCTCCCTAATCACCTATTCCCATAATGATTGTTCTTCAGCAGCAAATCTCCATAACCACTTCATCATTTAACTTTGATCTGACAGCTCAACTTATTGATTCTCAAAAAAAAAAAAAACTTATTGATTCTCAGGCCCCCTCCTTCTTACTAGTTGTAAGGGAGTTCCATTTAACTAAATGGATATTTTTCTTGCCACGGTTTCCTTCCCACAAGAATTCTTTCTTAGAGCATCTATTCTCTCCAGTACATTTACAGGTATTGGAAATAGTGACATTATGTAGGTAAGTATAGCATCCAGTACAGAATTATCAGTACACTAATCTACTTTGCCTTTGATTTGTACTTTACTCGTAGACAATCGAAAACCATTGCCCATCGGTGCACAACTATGTCTCTCTTTTCTCTAGCAAATTTAAAGGACAATTCCATACAAATCTAGTTCACTTTTCTATTAACTTATATAAATTTAACAAGGCATGATTAGATTTACATGCAACAAATTGGAAAGCTGTCAATGCAATTAATGGAGCCATACAGAGAACAGTATCATGAATATACATTAGGAGACTGGTCCAACTAACTTCATTAGAATTTAGTTATCATTATCCTAACACATATCAGTTGTTGAGTTCTGACCTGTATGCCAGAATGCATTGTGGCAATAGCAACATCTGCTGCATCCTTAATTGTAGGAAAGTTGCACATTGCAACCTGTGCCAATATCATGTAAAAGAAGAGTTCAACCCAAAGCTTTTTACAGCAAAACATAAGAACGCAGAACTCTCTCTACAATGGGGTTACATAGACCGGCCTAATAGTAAGACAAACATGAAAAATATGATTAAGCCTCTAACTTAATGAAGATACAGGGTGTCATACAGAACAAATTTATTGCATCAACTCCTGAGGGACATCACACAGATCAAAAGCAGCGCCTTCAAAAATTTATCATTGCAGCGATCACACAAATGAGGCCTAGTTTCACCGGCAAGCCTGACACCACAAGAAACTCAAGTTCTTTCAGGACTCCATAGCAACAGGGTAGTATGTATCTTATCAAGTTCTTTTATGTCTCAACAGCATCAGGGCACATGTAATCTTAAGTTCTTAACTTAAGTTCTTTCAAGTCTCCAGGCAAAAATGTAATTTGCAATCTTACCCAGTCATATTAAATAAAAAATCAAAGTTACCATTACATCATAGTTTTACATGAATATCCATTTCCATGGTTTTAGGACTTCTGGAGACAAAAGAGGTATTAAGTAAAAGACGAACAAATCTGGACAAAGAGCAGCCTAGTGCACGAAGCATTCCACGTTCACGCAGGGTCCTGGAGGAAAGGGCCGTACCCTAAGGGAGTACAATGTAGGCAACCTACTCTGACCCAAGTACCAATGGATGATTCCACGGCTCTAACCCGTGACGTATCGGTCACACAGAGACAACTTTATCGTTGCTCCAAGACTCCCCTTCACGAACAAATCTGGACATTATTGATAAAAACTTTTGAAGATAACTAAGCTTTGAAGGACACCTGTAAATGTATTTCACTATGACTTGAAACTTCAACGTCTCTTAGGTATTTTGGAAAAGTTTTTCAGTAGTTCAAAATGAGTCATTTTTCAGAAAATCCATTTCTTATTTGATAGCCAGAACAGGGACCATTAGTTTGATTTACAGAAGCTTGCATATTCATCAAACATGGGCAAATTTGTCTGATCCATATTCAATGAAATCTCAAATAGCAGTCAATGTTTACCGATCTGAATTCATATATAGATTGGATTAAACACGACTGTTTTAATAAAGTAATAATATCATAAAATTATTCAAAAATATATGTTTTTCTACAAGCGACACCTAATCTTCTATACATAAAGGAACCTCATGGGTGCACCAAAAGGAAATTAGCGATAAGAGGCTATTCCTCAATTGTACAAAGTTCATTTCAAGATTTTCAAAAGCTCTTCTATCTCTTTCTCTCCAAATGACCCAAATGAGAAATATTGGAGCAACATTTCATGCCCTGGGTCTTCTCTCCCACGTACCATTTGAACTGATTGTTAACTCTTTCACATTACATGGCATCACCCAAGATATATCAAACCAACACAGAATTTTCCATAATAACCTCGAGACTATCTGACAATGAAGAAGGAGATAGTCGACGTCTTCACCTGAACTCTTACACATATAACACCAACTAACGTATGTAAGCTTCCTCTTCCTCAGATTCTCGATCGTCAAAATCACCCCCGCTGTTGCTAACCAAGTGAAGAAGAACACTTCTCATGGTATCTTAGGGATGCAAATTAATCTATGTGGGAATGCAACCTCCTCCCTATCCAGTAGTTTCTCATAGTATGACTTAAAAAAACTCCATCGTTCCCACCTCCCACCTCCCTTACATTGTGGTTATTGTGTGGTGTTCCTTGTTTATAAAGCAAACCGGCTACATTTTGGAGTTCTAACACTTCCCAATTCTGAAATTCCTCCTAAATCTCAAATCCCAAAAGACTTCTCCATCTTGTATAATCTCAGATTCATAGGACTGTCATCTCCTTTTGGCAACATTTTGTAAATATTTGGTAATGTAAGTCTCAACATATTGCATCACCTGTGCCCCCAAAACTCACCCTCCTCCCACCCCCCACCCTGTAAGGCACAAAGCTACTAAACTCTTTCCATCCCCTCAACATGTTCCTCCACAACTCGCATCCGTAAGGCACGGTTACATTTTTAGTCCTCCAAGCCCATACCAAGACCCTGCAGTTTTCCCCTATCACCTCACTAAAAAGCATGTTCCTCTATCCCAAATCTCTATAAGCATTTTCCTCTTAAGGCCTTTTTTTTTTTAAATAACCATGGTGTCTGAACCAGCTTGCGCGCACCTCGACTAATTCCACGGGATACCTGCCAACTCCCACCAACAACAAGTATCAGGTAACTCTGTCCACCAAAGCTGGGACAAATGGGAAGAAATCACCCAATGTTTTTGTCTACACTGGGATTTGAACCTGAGACCTCTTGGTTCTCAACCCACCTCATTGACCACTAGGCCACACCCAAATCCCTATAAACATTTTCCTACTAAGGCCTTGTTAGAAACCTTCACATTTTAAGATCCAAGCCCACCAAAACACTTGGAGTTGTAACAGTTTCCCATCGCACCAAATGAACTTCCTTGCCCTGTCTGTCGAATCCCATAGGAAATTTCTATTAAGTCTCTCAAAATTCTCTGTAACACTAACCAGTACATGAAACAAAAGACATAAAATATGTGAGATGCTCGATAATGTGCACTTAATAACACTTCATTTTCTCTTTTAAATAAAAATCTTTTCAGTCATCCTAAAAGCCTCTCCTGAAGCACCTAATGGTAAGCTGAGGTAGGTGATGGGAAGAGTGCTGACCTTGTAATTCAAACCTGTGAGTGAATCTCATATCCACCACATTTCCAACTAGTATGATCTAGAACTTCTTGAAGTTGGTCTTAAGGTCTGGCACCACTTGGAACCTTGTTAATACATGTCCCAAGTTTTCCAACCGAGTCCTATCTGCATCACAATATACCAAAGTATTATCTGCAAACAATAAATGTGAAACCCTTACGTTACCATGTTCCCCAACAACATTGAAGCCCCTCGGGTATCCACCCCTCACAACTTTATTCGTCATCCTACTCAGCACCTCCATTACTACAATGAACAACATAAAAGATAATGGCAACGAACAGCATAAAAGATAATGGATCTTCCTGTCTCAAGCCTCCCAAACTACGATTAAACATGACATAAATCGTATTCAACCAAATTACACAAAAGGATGTTCCCCAACAACATTGAAGCCCCTCAAGTATCCACCCGTCACAACTTTATCTACCATCCTATTCAGCACCTCCATGACTAAAATGGACAGCATAGAGGATGATGGATCTTCCTGTCTCAAGCCTCTCGAACTATGATTAAACATGACATAAATTGTATTTAACAAAATTACACAAAAGGAATAGATCACAGAGTTGAATGTAAGTAGATATTCCCCAAGTACGTGAAATAGATGACAGAGTTGAATGTTACAGTGCAGAGCAGACCTCATATTTGAGCATGTTTATCACGGAAAAGGATAAACAGTAAAATACCACTGACGATTGTGGAAGTTTCTGCAAGCGCAAGGTAATTCCAGTTATAACACCCAAAGTGCCTTCACTTCCAATCATCAGCCGCGTCAAATCGTATCTGCAACAGGCAGTTTCACCAATTTTAACTAATGCTATGTGGACAGTTTTCTTAATGTACAAAATTGGTAACTGATATCAAAACTAAAACAATGAAATCAAAGCTAATGTAATTCCAGGGAGAAGGAAGAGATTCTCTCTCTGGAAGATCAAAGAATTGATCATCACACTGACAGCTCTTTCATTGGGATTATTTGTTCTCCTAGCCTTTCATGAGATTATCTTCAAACTTCATCAAAATAATCTCAATTTCTCCCCCTCCCTTCTCCCCACCCACTCGCGACTGATGAAAACTCCAACATTTGTGTCCCATGTTATTAGCTTTCAATCCCACCAAATACCTCCTCTCTCACGCACAGCTCACTTCCCTCCATGCAGTATCTCGGTGATTCTACTTTCAAAATTCATAACCTGAAACTTTTTGGAGTTCGAAATCCATCTCTATCTGAGTTGACTGGAGGCTAAATCCTTGAACTTACCTTCCTCGTCAAAAACAGTGGAAATCTTATTTGATAAATTATCAACAGAAACAATGGCAAACAATGAAAACAAACAGCATTATCATTACAGAGAAGATGCATTTGCTTCCAGTTATCATACTTTTTGAAAACCAAATTGCCTATTCTCATTCTTCATTTTGGAACAAGATCAATTTGTCAGAATGAAAAGAAAAAGGAGATCAAGTTACAAAACTTCGAGACTGATATAAGCAAACACACCCAGCAGCACTTTTCCTGGCACGGGATGCAGTCTTCATAACTTCTCCATCAGCTAGAACAACCTGCAAGAGAAACTAAATTTAAAATCTTGCTCTCCCATCTATACAGGTTTTTGGTGTCAACATTACAAACCTTGAGATTTATGACATTATCGCGCATTGTACCATACCTACATGCTAAGAGAAAGAACTCTTAGTTGGAAACAAGCCAGAGAGTAGTAACTCCAAGATTGCGAGATCAAGATATTGTAAATCAAATATTGACAAGATCACACTTAGAACATTTTGCTCCAAATTGAGATATAATTTTTCGAAAACTGTCAACAGGCATAGCCAACTTCCTCCTCTTGCATTTTCTTGTTGGGGCTACTGAAGATGAACCATCAATTACTATAATCAGATTACTACTAGTTCTAGAAATGAAAAGGTCAACAAGAAGAAGCTCAATCAGTTCATGAAGACTGCTACAGATGGAAACTTAGAACAATGAAGAGGAGCAAGTTTTGTCATGCAATGAATTCGGCTTTGCACATTCCTGTTCAAGAATCACCAGATGATTTCTCTTAAAGCAAGCTAACTTCTGGGTCAAATTCACACGAGACAAAAGTTGACTGGTTCACTTTTGCATCAAACGGACAAATAAATAAGTAATAAAGAGTAGGAAATAGAAACAAAAGGTTTAATCTATGGTTTCAACTAGTCTGTACCCTGATGTATGGTGTCTAGATGATTATGGAAACATTCTGCATGGTTGAAGATTCTTATCCATATGGAAACCCTCGTAGATGGGCTCACTAGACCACCACTTTATGAAACATAACAGCTGAACATCACCACTTTTATAAACATAACAGCTATCATGATCTAACTACACTAATAAACTAACAATTTCTATGCCAAGTGCATATTTTAATAACATGGAAGTGCTACAGCACGAGATTCCAGTAAAAAGAAAAAGAACAAAGAGCAGAAAACAGAAAACAGAAATGTAAGAATGAATTAAAATATTAGAAAAAATAAACTATGGGAAGACATCTGGAGAAAGAAAACAATTTAGTAACCGAAGATCAGAACTCTCGCTGGAATGTGGGGGCTGCGGGATCCAGGAAAATGCACGACATTAAAGATTGTTAGTTAGAATGTTTTTTATATAAAATATGCAAATTGTTAGTTAGAATGTTGATGGCAGATATATTCTGTTTTCAAGAGACATATAGAGGAGTAGACAGTACAGAAACTAAACAAGCATGGGGGAATAGATAGGCTGATTCTTGTCTTCTACATGTCCTTTCACATAGTGTCTCGATTCTTATCTCAGGCCAAGCAAGGAACTTTTGACGACAATGCCAAGGCCCTTACCATGTAACATTGAAGCTCTAACATTATGTTGATATATTTACGTACACCTCATGTAGAAACTTAACACATATAAGGCATATAGTCCAAAGTGAATAGTTCCATTACCCAGATCTTGAATGCAATGTTTCATGGTTTGCTTTTAAATTTGTGAGTAAGAATCCAGTCATACCTATTTATCTAGAAACAAAAGTCACATGATGTTTTAGTTAATCATAGTATACCTCTAAGATTTGCGACAACACTTAGGGTGTGTTTTGTATGAAGGAAAAAATTTTCCACGGAAAATCTTTTCCTAGAAGATGTTTTCTTGAAAACAAGTGAATTTATTACTTATCTTCTAGTGTTTGGTACTTTGGTAAGTAAGCAACAAAATATTATCCCAAGAGCATTTATATGTAATCTAGCAAAACACTATGGGGGTGGGATGGAAGGGGGGGTGGGGGCTGGGGCGTTGGGTGGGTGGGGAGGAGATCAATGAACTTGGAATGTCACTTATAGGACTTGCTTTCCCTACTTCCATTAGGGAAGTCATTTTCCTCATTTTTAAGGAACTTCTCAAACATTTTTGACCAACCAAACATGAGAAAATTGGAAAATGTTTTCCTCCATACCAAACACACTCTGGGAAAAGAGAGAGAGAAGAGTTAAACTCTGAAGGCACATAGAATATAACTAGAGAACATTTTCCAGCAGCAAATGAAATGATCAGATTAACACCGAGGGAACAGTCTCAGAGCAATTACCTCACTGCTAAAGAACCAGAGCAACGTGTAGCACACATTCCTCCGATGGTTGCCCCAGGTCCTAAAACAAATATCAGTACATAACTAATGCCGTATCATCTGAGATGAGTAGAGACTTCGTACATAAGAGTAAACAAAATTTTAAATTAGCAATAGAGCATGGATAAAAACAGGAAAAAGATATAATTTCTTCTCAGGATATTGTCTTAGCCCATGTCATTTTTTATTTGGACCAATTTAAAACAAGAATCGTTCAACACGAATTAAATAAATCACTTCAGAAAGATTCCTTTTTTTTTTTCTTGTGATAAGCAACAACGGAAAGAGTTGTGCACTTCCAAACTTGTTTAAATCTTTTTTTCTACGTTTCTCTTACACTAGTCTCTATGTACGTGCTTTGCACGAATATTCCATGTCAATTATTGTAAAATTTGCATTAAAATAATAAACTTTTACTTGTATGTATTCACCTGTATCTAAATGAATATTAGTCGAAAAAGATGAATAATTATATTAATTATCTAAAGGGTTCAAGTTGAGTAGGACCAAGACAGAGTACTTGGAGTGCAAGTTCAGTGATATAGTGCATGAGGCTGACGTGAAAGTGAAGCTTGGCACCCAGGTCATACAGAAGAAAGATAGTTTCAAGTATCTTGGGTCTATTATACAAGGAAATGGGGAGATTGATGATGACGTCACACACCGTATTGGTGCAGGGTGGATGAAATGAAGGCTTGCCTCCGGAGTGTTGTGTGACAAGAAGGTGCCACCGAAACTTAAAGGCAAGTTCTACAAAGTGGTGGTTAGACCAACTATGTTGTATGGGGCGGAGTGTTGGCCAGTCAAGAAATCTCATGTTCAGAAAATGAGAGTGGCGGAAATGAGAATGCTGCGATGGATGTGTGGGCACACTAGGAGCGATAGGATTAGGAATGAAGTCATCCGAGACAAGGTTGGAATAGCCTCAATGGAAGACAAGATGCGGGAAGCGAGGCTGAGATGGTTTGGGCATGTGATGCAGAGAGATGCAAATGCCCCAGTGCGGAGGTGCGAGAGGTTGGCCAGCGACGGTTTCAGAAGAGGTAGAGGTAGGCCGAAGAAGTATTGGGGGGAAGTGATTAGACAGGACATGGCGCATTTCCTGCTTACCGAGGACATGACCTTAGATAGGAGGGTATGGAGGACTCATATTAGGGTAGAAGGCTAGTAGGTAGTCGCGTTTATCCTTTCTTACGAGTAGTCATGTTGCTCTATAGTTTCTTGTCTCTTGATTTCTGCGAGTATTTGTTGGTTTATAATGGCTTATTTACTTTCATTGTTTTCATTTTCATAATTGCTTTGATTTGTTTGCCCGTATCTGACCTTTCTTATGCTTTTTCTTGAGCCGAGGGTCTTCCGGAAACAGCCTCCCTACCTAAGGTGGGGGTAAGGTCTGCGTACACTCTACCCTCCCCAGACCCCACGTTGTGGGATTCACTGGGTATGTTGTTGTTGTTGTTGTTGTTGTATGGTTGTTGTTTTTGCTCTAGATTTCTAATTATTAAATCTCATGTTAAAAAGCATTCGTTTCTTTTTCTCTACAGATATTTGATTTCTAGGATTAGTAAGTTAGTAGTAATAGACTACGTTGTTAGTAGTAATAGACGTTCTATTAGGTAATTCAGTAGAAATAGGATTAGTAATTACTAACGTTAGTAAAATTAGTAAGGGAGGTAGTTCAATAGAAATAGGATTAATAATTAGTAAAATTAGTAGTAATAGTAAGGGTATAAAAGTCGTTCAATAGTTTAAGGCTATTTTGGTCAACCAACATTTATATTCATGCTTTTATAATAATTTTAGATTAGAAAATCCATACCAAGCATGTCCTTGGTCTCTCTTTTTTCTTGAGAATAATACAGAAACACCTTTGACAATCTTCTTGAACATTAACAAGGAAACCTTCTGGTTACAAGCCAGCACACAAAGTGGTTTTCCAAATTATTTAAAGCAATTACAACCAGATTCACAAGAATCACAACAATTTACTAGATCATGGTCTGATCCAACTTTTACTGATAAAACTTTGAGCACTTATTGTCATCATTATATGGCAACTGATAAGCTCATATGAAAGGACGGATTGCGTTGGGGTAGATTTATTATTTTCTAACAACAAAATTAACATACCCAGATTTATTATTCTCTACGTAACTCTAAATACCAAAACCTATGCATATAGAATGTGTTTGGGAAAATATATATTTCTTAATATTCCACTTTACTGTCAAAGTTCTTTTATCATTTCCTACTTGGCTAAAAATAATGAACTTTGCAAATGCCTAAATCACGTATAGGGATAACATCAACTTTGAGTCGGTGCACAATGTCTAAATTACTGTTCAGCAGTACTTGCAAAGGATAAATAACAAGTATGAAAACATCTTAAAGCCCAAGAAAGGATCTAATTCAAAAAGATAGTAGGAAGTAGAAGTGACAGAAATGAGAAAACAACAAACACTTTTAACTAAAGAAATATAACAAGACTAACCAGGATCAAGGGGAAAAAAGAGACCATAGGGCTCCAAGTATTCATTGAGCTCCATCCATCCAATGCCTGGTTCAACCACCACATCCATGTCCTCAACATGCAAAGCTTTAACACGCTACATTTTAAGTAGATTCACAAAGAAAAGTAAGGACTACAAAGACCCGCGAATAACGCAAGAATATCCTAGCAAAAGCAATTTTTTCAGGACTGCAGCCGCCAAGACAGTCACCATGTTTAACTGACATTGCAGCATTAAACTGGACACAGTTGAATGGAATTCCCAAATTAATATATTCACAACTTCAAAGTTAAATGTTTTTCCTCTCGCAAGCTCATATAATAGGTTAATTTCCAAGCGAAAGAGAAACAATCTTGTAAGATCTCCAAAAAAGAATAAAGAAAAAAAGAACCAGGGTGGAACAAAGAAGACTCTGCAAAGGGCCAAACCACCTCAGAAAAGCCTAAAAGAATCGATTACTAAATCCCACTGAAAGTATCCAGCAAAAGCTGACCTTGGAAATCCACTTAACCCTTCTATTATACACCCCTGTGGACTATAAATAGAGAAGTTTCCACAGTTCTCTTTATGTTACATCAAAATGGGCAGTTCCTGCAGCAATTCAGTAACTAATTGGTATTTCATTACCTGTAATGCATCAGTCATGGTTTTGAAGAGCCTCTTACCGATCATTGAGGCACTAAAGCTCAACTGTTTACCGATGGACCCTAACAATCATTATCCAAAAATAAAACATATAGCACACCAACTATAAGTTCCCAAACATTTCGGGGTATCAAGCCTAGGTGAGCAGCCAGATGGCATCTTCAATTAATTACAATTTACAATAGTCTTTTGCAGAAAAGACACCAAAAGCAAGTGCCAATCCCTTAATCTTCAGTACGATCTGCTCTCAGAAAACACAATTTTAAGAATAATCTCAACTGCTAAGTCATAATGTGAAAATGGTCGCTGAGATACTATCAAGAACCATATTATATCACGACCTAAATGTGATCTATTATGCTTAGGATCCATCAATCTGAAGTGATATAATTGTGTGACCTAATCAAATTAAAATAGATTGGTAAATAAATGAAATTTCAAATATAAGCCCTTACATTCATCAATGTCATATCAATGCAAACACCACCGTTGGGAGATAAGGTGTGTCCCTCAATAGAGGTAGCTCCACCGTAGGGAACAACAGGGACCTGCAACAACAATTTCCTGAATTGAATTGGATGATGTACATGAATCAAACAAGCATAAAGTCAAATTAACTGGGTAGTCAAGGTTTATGACAGATATTGACTTAGGGAACATATGGTGTATGGACAAGTTAAACATAGATTCTGTTGAATTATGGTGTGATGATTAACAAATATGGCAGCTCAGTTGGTGGTGGCTACAAGCTAAAGGACTAGTTGGTTCTTGTGTAGTGCCTAGCACTTATCCTAGCGGGAGTAGGATACACTTTCGCGCGAGATATTTCATAATTTTGTAGTTTCATAAGCCAAAAAGAAATAATAGTTAAGACTATTATGATTAGTGCAGTATAATTAAGAAATAAAGTAAATGTTACCATTATAAATTTTTATAATATCAAATAAAGAACAATTCTAGAAAGAAATTCAAAAATAGCATACGAAAATATGAAATTGTTGGAAAGTTAAATATTCCATTTCCCTTCTAACATGAAATATATTTTAAATACATTCCTTAGCTTTAAAAACAATACAACAGAAAACACTCTATACAAATGAAAGATAACAAGAAATGGAAAACTAAACAAGCAATAACATAAAGGGCATCTTGTTATTTATGTAAAGAAATGGTTAATTAAACAAGCAATAATATAAAGGGCATCTTTTCCATTTACATATTCATGTACAGGTATTTTTAACATGCTCAGTGTTATTCACATGGAATTCGGCACAATATAATATAAGCAATACAGCATAACTAATGCAGGCATTATCAACAAAATCCAAAAATTGCAACCAAAAACCCAACTGTTTATGTAGAATTTTATTAATGGGAGCATTTTCATAATGCAGGTTACCAAATAACTCCTAAGGGTATTTCATTGTACTTACCACATAGCATCTATGCCATTTAAATGAAAGAAATTCAAGTTACTCTTCAGCAGGTAAAGGACATGAGAAATAGCCATTTCCATCTACCGATAAATGCTTGAGAATGTTCAAGTGCTTATTCATTGCCTTCAGTCAAAAAGTTAAAGCAAAAAATAGATATTAAAGAGTCCGAACAGAGCAATTCAGACCTTATGCAGGTTACAGGACTTAACTATCTTAGACACCTCCTCCCCAGACCTGCATTAGGGAGAACAGGCAGAATGATTATCATTATGTTTTCCAATAGATAAAAGCTTCACCATGAACAATAAAATCACCATAAAATAAAATAAAACCACTGTAGCTTCACCTTGCTGAAAAAGCTAAAAATTTTAAATGAAATTTGCTCGTATTAAGATTTAAGGTATTATACAAAGCACACTGATTACTTGTCTGTACCATATGATAGTTTGACTTAACACATCCTTCTAAGTTCAAATTGCAAAACATCATGTCTAAAACGTACGGGAGTGTGAAAAATCTAATTTTTCATTTACTTGGAGATGCAACAGTGGAAAGACATTCATGTTACTATTTACCATGGTAGCCATGAAGATAACAGTAAGCAAAAGTAAAAGTACTGTCAAATTGGAAAACTAAACAATATCTTAGAATATCCGACAAATAAAAACAACGGTGTTCACTTTGAGACTAGGAGAGTTCAGAAGACAAACCCTCTTAACTTTCAAGACCGATCATTTTTTTCTCTGTTCTTCCCTTTTTTTTTTTTTTTTGTATGATATGTGGAGAGGGAATACCCGACATCTATGTTGCTCGGACTCTTCCAATAATATTGACGGGGCGTGTCGGATCCTTCAAAAGTAGTGCATTTTTTGGAGAATCTGACACGGGTGCGGCAACATCTTTGGAGAGTCCAAGCAACATAGCATGACATAAAGCACATGTCAACATGCCCTACAATACCTATGTACATAGAACTTGTGGCCTAATAAAACATGAACCAAATTGCTTTAGCGGCTCAGCGACCAACAAGGAGTTGAAATACATCCCACATCGGAAGCAAAGAAATTAGAATAGTAACTTTGGTTCAAATTGAGTCTGACCTTGGATAAACTACAACATCAGGAATGTTTACTGCTTTATGAAAGCTGTTTTGTGGCTTCCCGTGAACATATCTCTCATCTTCGTCCGTTGTCATGTTCTCCTACATCATATTGTTTCAACATACCTCAAACCAATTACAAAACTACATATAAAATTCCACTACTTAGCTAAATATTATCTGATGCTGCTAGAGATTTATAAGGCTTGGCTAGCAGGATTGGGTGGAGTTTGTAGAGAATCATAGTTTGTAGATTCTTGATCTTTTGGTATACCCTTTGTATACGGCCGTTGTGGCAATGTTTATGAACGAAAATACTTTTACTTGATCCAAAAAAAAGGCTTGGCTAGCAGTGAAGACAATCTAAATTAGTTAAATAATTAGAAAGCATGATATATGCTTATATTCAGGAAGCAAATTAAGGACCAAATTCTTAATATGTATTAAATAAATTCAGCAAAGAAAAATCTTAAAACATAATACCTGGCAAATTCCCTTCAATTCTTCTATAAGCTCTGGTGGAACTTCCCTACGAGAACCTTTCACGGCATAATCTGTGCTACCTTTGCCACCAATTTTCACACTACCAAACACATAAAAGAAAATCAATAAGTCCACATATCTAAATCATATGAAGGATAAAGATTTATATCTTCCCGGACCCATTTCACTAATCAATCAAGTCAACAATGCCTCAATCCCTAATCAATTGAGGTCTACTATAGGCATCATCTGTAACCATCTCACTCCATTGAGGTTCATCTCATTCCAATCAAACCTCATACATTCTACATAACCCGTGAATATCCAAAGGCTGCAAAATCTAGCTCAAAGCATGTGACTTTCTTATTTTCCAACATGACTTCCCCATACAAGCTCAATTTGAATAGAAACAAAAAACAAGTGTCATTCTTTTCAATAACCAACATTGTTTTAATATAACTAATGATCCACACGGATTATTCATATATAAGCTTTAATAAAAATAAAATTTCCAAATTGTTAAACCACAAAAAATGAGTAGAATCTCAGATAATAAACACATTTCAAGAGAAAAAAAATCAATGGCATGACTAATTTATCAAATAGACTAACAAATGTAAACCAAAAGAAGTAGTATCATTCTTTCCAATAGTTAAAACCATCATTATACTAATTTCCCTTTATATCCAACATACATAATCAGAAAAAAAAAAAAAAAAAAACTCAAATTTAAGAAAACCCAAAAGAAAGGTCCGCTCTTTCCAATTGTTAAACACACCACCATTGGGGTAATAATTCTACAACAACAACAACAACATACCCAGTGTAATCTCACAGAGTGGGGTCTAGGGATGGTAGAGTGTACGCACACCTTACACCTCTACCTAGGAGGTAGAGAGGTTGTTTTCGATAGACCCTCGAGTCGAGGAAAAACAGTTCAAAGCAGTTTGGAAAAGAAAGTAGCGGAAATGAAGAAGCCATGGCAAAATACTACAGAAAGCATGACACACTGGGGCAATAATTCTACTTCAAGAAAATATTTATGGCATTACTAATTTATCAACAAAAATGGGGATATTTCAAAAATATACCACTTCTGAAAATATTTACGCCACGTAGCTGAATATACAATATTATTCAGCATTATACAATATTATACAGCATTATACATAATGTATCAACCTTGTATAATAGTGTATAAAAGGTGTTTATACACAAATATGGACTAAATCCGGTGTTTATACCCAAAGTATGTGCTACATGGCTTAAATAGTTTAAAAAATAGACATAGAGGGTAATTTTCTCACAAAAAAAAGACTACCTTTTTGGGTCAGAAAGTGGAGCATCATTGAGAGAGAGTGAACCAGCAGAGACAGCAAAGGCTAAAGGGATTAAAGAAGCAAACCATAATGGAGTTTTCCCGTTTCTTGAGCAAATTACTGGCTCTATAAGGCTAGATGGATTATGGGGTCTTTGGATAATTGAAGTTCTTAGATTATTGCAAAAGGGTTTTGAGCAGGATCGTAAACGAGATAACAATGAAGAGAAAGCCATGGCCAAATGTTATTGTACAAACAACAATTCGGTTTTCTTGGTTCAGTTTATGCTTGATAATAAATTGTCGAAGATTTGGTGTTGGTCCAATTATATGGGTGAAGTCTACGTTTGATAATAAATTGTCCAAAGATTTGGTGTTGGTCCAAAAATATTGGTTCAGTTTATGTTGGATAATAAAGGGAATTTGGCACAGTGGGTTAAGTGTTGGGCTAATTTGGCATATATATATTAGCCAATTTTTAATAAGTTGGCATAAAAAGATCAGTATATATGTTTTGGATCAAATATTTTAGCACAACATGACTTGTAACTTTTTGAGAAAAAATAGTTTCCACCTTATCATTCTCTCCCTACTTTGTTCTCTTTATACGTTAGTTTCTCCGTTTCTTTTGTCCAATTTATTTTCTTAGTTTCTCATTCTCTCTCCAAAATTTCTCCCACCACTTTATTCTCCTAAACCCACCACTTTGTTCTCCTAAAATCATTCAATTAGAACTCCTATTACAACTAAAACTTTCACTATAAGAATCTTGTTTAAAAAAAAAATGGATTTAGTGGAGTTCAAAATAGATATACACCTCGAATCAAAATGGAGCTTGTTGTTAATTTATACTACAAATATGGGGAAGAAAAGTCTTTCAAAGAACTTTAGGAAAAATCATGCTTCTGATTCTGATTTTGAAAAGGCAAAAAAAAAAAAAAATTACTCTACTGGAATTTTGCAAACTCCTTAAGGAGGTTTGACCCTGAAGCCTATTTTTGAGTAAAAGTTTATCTTAAGGCATAAATGTATACATCACTAAATATATACATCAAATGAATGACTCTTTCACACTTGATGTATACTTTTATCAATAAATGTATACATTTTGGGTTAAAAGATTTAGTATCGATGTTAAATGTATATATCAAATATTATATGCAGTCGGCCTAATGTGTACATAAATTATTTATACCAACTAAATGTATACATCAACTAAATGTATTCATTAAATGAAAGACTCTTTCACAGTTGATGTATACTCTTCAATAAATGTTTACATTTTGGGTTAAAAGATTTAGCATCCACATTAAATGCATATATCAAATATTAGGATGTTAAAGACAACTTTTAGTAATATGATTTTTTTTAATGATGCTGCAAAAACATGAAATAAGGGAAACAAAATAATTGCTCCCTAATTTTTAGGGATATCTAACATGAAATAAGGGAATAATTATAGTATTTTAACTAATACTTCAAATAAAAAGGAACAACATGAATAACTAGATCCCTAATTTTATGGATATGCAGTAACCAAAAAAAATAAATTAAATCCTTAGTGTTAAGAATACAATCGCTTGAAATAGGGAAAGAGAAAAATATTCTCCCTATTTTTGCTCAAACAAAATATGCGGATGAAACATTTGGCTACATAGTGCCAATTTTTCTAGCCTTAAGTTTTGTTAAACACCTTTGGGTTAAAAGCATGCCAATACTATGTAAGACTTGCACCTAAATGTCAATTTCCCGATAATAAATTGTCCAAAGATTTGGTGTTGGTCCAATAACATTGGTGAAGTTGTGAGACAAGAAGTTTCCTAAAAATACAGTATGATATTGATGGATAAGTGTAAATTATGTAAAAATAAACGCCAGAATTTTCTATTTCGAAGCCGCTTGATCAAGTTTTGGGTTAAAATTGTCCCTTATCTATGGGAGTAGGTTCATTTTGGTCCCTCAAATATTACCCGCATATTTGATCCCTTATCTATGAGAGTAGGTTCATTTTGGTCCCTTAAATATAACGCTAAGCATATTTAATCTCTTAACTATGCTACAGTGGGACACTTTTGGTTCCCCTAGTAGAACCTGTTTAAAAAGTAACGGTGCTAAACCCATGTGACACTCACGCGACTTGTAAGAGGCTAAACCTATCGGACAAAAATACTAAACAGATTCGCCTTGCTCCCCAACTTCATATGAATAAACACTTCACCGGAAAAAGCCCTAGCCTCTCTGTAGAAAGCTTCAATTGGCTGGAAGAAGAAGAAGATGATTTTTTAAAACAGGTAGAAGCTTTATCTAATATATTAAAATTTGCATTCACATGCTTCCGAAAAAAATTGGAGCAGTTCCACAAATTAAGATAATTTATAACAGTTGTTAAAAAGAATTTTGATTTTTTTTAATATTTAAAAAAAAAAAACTTTATATTCACATGCTTCCAAAATAAGTTGAATAGTTTCATGTGTGCTGCCAGATTACCGTTTAAGAGTTGGTTACCAACCATATGATCCAAATATTATGAGTTGTTTTGCTAATATCTTATATGAGTTGCATTTTTTTTAGAGAAATGTCATTATTCTGCTTTGCATTTTGTCCGATGGGTTTAGCCTTTTACGAGTCACATGAGTGTCACATGGGTTTAGCACCGTTACTTTTTAAACGGGTTCTACTAGGGAAACCAAAAGTGCCCCACTTTAGCATAGTTAAGGGATTAAATATGCTTAACGGTATATTTGAGGGACCAAAATGAACCTACTCTCATAGATAAGGGACAATTTTAACCCAAAACTCCCGCTTGATCCACGGGGACCGGTGGCACAGTTCCCTAGGCATCATTTTGGGTTTTGCAATGACTTTTAGAAAATTGGTCTTAAAGCGAAAATCGTTTGATTCGAAGTTGACTTTTGGGTAAACGTGCCTGTAATCTAATTCTGATAGTTCCATTAAGTCCGGAGGGTGATTTATGACTTAGTGGTGTCATTGGTTTGGTTCCCAAAGGGTTCAAGTGTGATTTGAGTCATTGGTTGAGAAACTAGTTAAATTAGAATTGGAGTTCACTGTGGTCAACATCGGGTCAAGATGATCCCGTGTCAATGTTTTGAAAGTTCCAATAAGTTTACATGATGATTTTGTCCACAAAGTTTGGTTAGATTCCAATGAGTTTTGGATAAGTTTGGGTTGTATGGTGATTATTTTCGGCATCGACGTTGATTTGAGCATAAAGGGCACCATATTAAGCAAACGGCCTTTGATTCGTGTTTCGACTGAACCATTATATCCGTATCGTAATTTTGGAACCATAGCAACTGAAATCATCAAGTTTCGATATCGTATGAGGGGTTTATGGTCATTTTTGTTACACCTCAGAAATTTCTCCGTGAACGTACAATGAATAGACCAACGAAGAGTATGAGTGTATGACGTTTTACTAAGAAGGGGATGACTACTTATGAGTTTTGAAAATGCGAAAGTTGCAGATTTGCACTTCAGCCCAGTTGGTCGTAAAATAGAATACGACCCGTAAAGTGATTTACGGCCCGTAAATTGCTATCGTCCTCCAATATACAAAATTTCAACTTTCTGTCAAATGTCTACATGGTTAAATACGACTCAGAATACGGACCGTAAATCGAAATACGGCCCGTAAACTGTGACCGTAAACCACCATGACTCCAGCAAACCTTTCTGGTTCTTTTATGCTTAAATACGGTCGTGAAGGACGGACCGTAAACCAGAATACGGCCCGTAAACTGGGTTTACGGCCACTGTGCACTTCGACTACTGTTCATAAAAATCAGATTTTAAGTTAAGTATAAGGGACCCTTTTTCATTCCATTCATTTCATTTTCACTCCACACTTCAAGAAACATCTAGAATACTCTCTAATATTCATCCACAAGAGAAGCAAAGGAAAATCAAGATCAACAACACTAAAACCATGAAATCAAGAGTGTGAAACTCATCAAAGTTCATCTACACCAAGAAATTGCAAAGGAAGTGAAGTAAGATTTTTGGCATAGAAGAGTATTGCTACTCAAGGCTCATTCCTACCACATCTAAGGTAAGTTTTATGACTTTCTCATGATGATTGAAGTATTTATACGTTGAAACACCTGGGTTATAGAAGAGTGTAGTAAATGGGTCATAAAATGTGAATAGTGCCATAGTTGAATGATAGTTGGATTGAATTATGAATGTTGATGAATTGGGAGTATAAATATGTTATAAATGTCGTGTAGACCATAAAATAGGTGTGATGTATGAGAAAATGTGATGATGAGCTAAAACCCGTAAATGTGGAGAAATTGGAGAAAAATGGTGGAATGTGGTAAATGTAGATAAATGACGATTGTTGATACGATATTGTGAATGTTGTTGTGAATGTCTGGTAGTTGAAATGAAACATGGGAAAAGTAGTAGAAACAAAGGAAATGCTGCCCAATTTTCCTTAGAAAATAGTCACGCGTTCTTATAGTCGATTAATGTCACGCCCCAAAATCCACCCTAGACGTGACCGGCATCCGACGTCATGAACAACATCGGAAGAACCTAAACGACACAATAATAATACTTGAACCCGCCAGGTTCAACATTCGCCTCCAACAATTTATAAATTAAATGTAACACATCATGATCACATGAATTAAATCAGCGGAAGTCTTTATAAGTAAATAGTCATAAACGTGACAAACACCCATTAAGTCGTACGAGACTTTGACAATCTACCCACAATTATGATAACTATCTATTGAGCTTCTAAGAGACATAACAGTCGTCAAACCTCGGGACGCAGCCCAGAAATCTAGAATAATAAACGAAACAGGAAGTGTTCCACGAACAAGGATGTGGGTTCACCAAATCAACAATAGCAGCAAGTTCTCTTAAGCGTTGAAAGTATCACGAACCTGCTCTTCTTCGTTACCTAACATACCATAAAAAACAACAATGGTATGCCTGAGTACTTTCGTACTCAGTGAGTGCCTCGGGGGCAACAACAACAACAACAACAACAACAACAACAGCCCAGTGAAATCCCACATCTTGGGGTCTGGGGAGGGTATAATGTACGCAGACCTTACTCCTACCAAGGTAGGATGGCTGTTTCCGAGAGACCCTCGGCTCAATAGAAGCATAAAAAGGGGGTCAGATAAGGTTAAAAGATTTAAAACGATATTGCAATGAAATAATGCAAGCGACACAGTAAAACAGGATAATCAAGGAATTCAAAGCGATATGGAAATGCAAATCACGAAAGCGGCACAGATAAAATAGAGTAATTAAAGTACAGAAAGTAGCAAATAATAACATAAATCAAAGCACAAGAAATTATAATGCGCTAATGCGCCTACTAATAAGGAAAGATAACGAGACTTATATACTAGCCTTCTACCCTAATGTGGGTCCTCCACACCTTCCTATCTAAGGTCATGTCCTCGGTAAGCTGTAACTGCGTCATGTCCTGTCTAATCACCTCTCCCCAATATTTCTTTGGCCTACCCCTACCTCTTCTGAAACCATCCATGGCTAACCTCTCACACCTCCGCACTGGGGCATCTATGTCTCTCCTCTTCACATGCCCAAACCATCTCAGTCGCATTTCCCGCATCTTGTCTTCCACCGAGGCCACTCCCACCTTATCCCGAATAGCCTCATTTCTAATCATGTCGCTCCTAGTGTGCCCACACATCCATCTCAACATTCTCATCTCGGCAACTCGGGGGCAACAAGTATTATGAAAATAAAATATAATAATATATAAAGAAATCAGTTCTGAAAAATGATATGAAATCAATATACGGACAGTTATTCAGCTTAGGTATCTCGATAATAAATGTCAAACCCCATTCATAAAGCCTATTGTCAAGTTACAACTTCAAATATGCCCTTTTAATCAATTAAGATAGTCATCAACAATTCCATAAGAGAATAAGAATGTCACACATGCCAATACAGGCCCAAGAATCAAGCATATCGCGCATAGCGCACCACACCGGAACATATAATTCTCGGTGGCTATCCTTCCTCCCGAATAGCTAGGCATAAATCACACCGGACTATGTAGTACGCGGTGGCTATCCTTCCTCCCGAATAGCTAGGCATAAATCACACCCCGGGTAGCGAACCCAGCGGTGGCCACTCTTCCTCCCGAATGGCTAGGAAACGACACACTAGGATCCATAGTGGCTACCCTTCCTCCCGAGTGGCTAGGCCAAACACAACAACAAAGTCCATGGCATAGAAGCCGATTCACCAATTTGTCTCAAAGTAGTCATATCGTCAATAACATTTAAGTTCATTACACATATCGATCAATGAAAGACATATCAATTTAACTCTTTACCATTTACCATGCCAAGCATTTCACTTACGAATTCAATATCACTTCAAGCCACTCACAGGAAACAAGATAGAAAGCAAGCCACTCACAGCCAAACTAATCAATCAATCGATACTCCTGGTTAGGAAACCACGAAGGCTAATCGTCCTCTGGACTAACACAACTTTACCATACAGGTCCAAAATACAAACAAAAATACTAATCATGTCATATTACTAAATTATCAATCATGGCTTAGAGCCGAACCTCACTTCTCAAGTCATCATCTCAAATAGAGGCATTTCAAGTTACAACCGATTGAGAATCTTATTCAAATATCTTATTCAATTTCAAGTTTAAGAAACCCATTTAACAACAAAACAAGTTGAAGGTCTAACCTTTAGAAGATTTAAGTTCAATCATCCAATAATAGGGAAAAGCGAGTTTCACAAAGTAGTATAGTTCGTGTAAGGTTCGATGCGGGCTTGACCCTACACACGCATGACCTTGTCTAAAAGAAATCATCTTTGTAGTCAAATTATAATTACGGAGCATTATGCCATATTGAAAGGATAAGTTATTCCGACCAATGTTTGAAAACGTATAACGTCTTTACGAAAGATTTCCATGTCTTAAATCATCAATGAGAATATCATTACCAACCCTTAACCATCATTATTAAACATATCTTATAGAGGAAAACATTCATAATATCACATACATATATAGGGTTTGTTACAATCTAGGTTTAATGTGGGTTTGTCCCCTCACACACATTAACCACCATTTAAACATGAATTAGAGTTCAAGGAACATGAAAAGATTTCTTTTCCTTTCATTCATTAAAGGATCTTGAATAATATTTATACTTCCAAATTCAAGAACAACAACATCAACAACAATCTCAACAATTATTTTATATCAATATCCAACTAATTCTATCCATTTAATCATACCAAAACAGCCCACAAATCATTTGATATCCAAAAATCATAACCGAGCTTTCAATGTCATTTTCTCTATTCTAACCCGTCAAATCTATCAATGATAAGGGTAAGAACATTATTAAAATCTTAGACATACATTAGGGTTTTGTATGAGAAGTTCACCCTTTCTATTCAATAAAGAACTTTCAAGAAAAGAAGTCATGCATTCCAAAATAAGATTTTTCAAAAGAGACATACCTTAATTGCTCCAAAACTTGAATTAAAGACTTGAATTTTGGAGAAGATTTCCTAAATCTTGATTCTTGAATCTTGAGATGGGTTTTCTTGAAAACCCTAGATTAGGAATGATGATTTCTTGTTTAGATTACAAGGATATATGTTAGAAAGGAGTTGGAATAATTAGAATGGACTTACCTTGGTGTTCTTGATGTTGGAGGAGAGTAGGAGGTTGTTCTAGGGTTTGAGGGAATGAAAAATAATGACTTGAACTGATATGGACGAATATATATTGTTCTGTGAAAGTGAAATTTACGACCTGAACACTGCTGGTCGTAAAGTCAGTTTACGCCCGTAAATTGATTTACGGACCGTATTCTGCACTTTGGACTGCACTGTGTCGCTTCAGTAAAATGGCCATAACTCCTTGCACAGATGTCCGTTTGACCCCCGTAAGATACCGTTGGAAAGGTATTTCAATGCTCTACAACTTTCACCAAGGACGTTTTCCCAAATTCGAAATACGTTTTGAAATAAGGGCCGTAAAGTGAAATACGGTCCGTATTTAACCATATGACCTCAAAATGTCAAATTCCAGAATGTTCAGAAATTCTTGGTTTCAGTTTACGGGCACTGTTCATGGTCGTAAATTGAAATACGGTCACTGTTCATGGGCGTAAACCACCATATCACAACTGAACAGAAAAATTTCAATTTCCACATTCTTTATCTGATGTTCTAAGTCTAGGATCGTGGTCAAAACTTTCGTTAAAGGTACGGGGTGTTACAATTAACTAACGTTGATGCGAATTCTCTTGAAGGTAAAGACACGAATATTGAAGATGAATGATCAAGCGGTAGAATAGCTAAAGGAAAAGGTGTGTAAGGCTTATATTTTCTTTCAAAAGGCATGTATCCTTCAAGTCTTATATAATCCTTCTACAAAACGAAGCCTATGAGTCCTTCAATATATTGAATTACATACGAATATGATGGTGATGATAATGAGCTAGAGTATAGCGATTCAATAAATTGTGGCATGATGTTCCTATAAGGCTAATAATGTTATCTTTGTTAACACTCACCTTATGCTCTATTTACTTCAAGGCGAGACACGATACTTATAAACGTTCATAGTATAAGCGGGGGCTCTCGACCTTACGTCACCCTGACATTGTTATAGATTGTTCATAAGCCTCAATGTATGTCCTATGACCAATGTTTCGAGAAACTACGAGTCTATGTTCATAATAGATTTCATGTGAGATAAAGGTAAGAGATACGATATAGAAATGATAATGGAAATGATGAGCTTAAGCACAAAGATTATAAAGACTATCATATGATATTTATACGAAATTCATGCTATGAATATGATGTGATTTTCATAGATTGTCTTTAAATTTAAATGTGTGCATTAATGAAAGGTTATAAGATGTATGTGATGGCAATGATAATGATGAGATATATTGATCCTCGTATGATACATGTGATATGGTCGAGCCACTACGTGGCCGAATATGGAAGATATGTATGTGATATTGTCGAGCCACCACGTGGCCGAATACGGATACTGTCGAGCCACCATGTGGCCGAATACGGATATTGTCGAGCCCTACGTGGCCGAATACGGATAATGTTTTATGTGTATGAGAAGCTACAACACTACGATGATGAATGATATGACATGATGATGTATACGCTATGATGGTTCATGTACGACGATTATGTATATGTGACATATGTATGAAATGTATTCACCCTTAAAGGTCGCGCAGGTTTTGCCTTCACCTCATGACTGATGATTTCTCTATTATGTTTGTTTCATTCATGCCTTACATACTCAGTACAATATTCGTACTGACGTCCGTTTTCTTTCTTTGGACGCTGTGTTCATGCCCACAGGTAGACAGGGAGACGGCGCAGACCTTTAGGAGCTATCAGCAGATTTGCAGAAGCACTCCATTATTCCGGAGGTGCTAATCGGGTTTATACTTTTGTGTGTGTATATATATATATATATATATATATATATATATATATATATATATATATATATATATATGTATAAGTATTTTGGGCACGACGGGGTCTTGTCCCGTCCATATGTCTAGTACTCTAGTAGAGGCTCGTAGATACGCATGTGTGGGTTATATGGTCTCACAAGGTCACTACTGTATATATGTAGATATGTGTACATTATATTTTGATAGCCAAAGGGCTTATGTATATAAAAGTATTTATGTTCTTTAATGAAAATGATTTTCTTATGATTATGAGATTATGAACGAAAAATGAGGCTTAATGAGTATGATGAGTAGTAGAACGAGCGGTGCTCGGTGGTCAGCCCCGGGTACCCATCACGGCCCCTAGCTGGGTCGTGACAATTTTACTAAGAATTGGGTTGCCAGATTTTTATGATTAATTAGAAATTGCCACTGAATTCGTATTTAAAAATCTACACTATTCCAAATATTGAAACCAACATATTTCCTTCATTATAAGGTCAAATGGAGTGATTCAAAAGCCTAACTTGATTGGAATTTCACAAGGAATCCATTGGAGGCATCAAAAGTGAATTTCGGGATCGTTTGACACAAAAAGAGGCAGAACAGATGGGCGTTTTTGGCTATTAATGTTGTTGTAGTTTTTCTCATCTTGAAAGTTTGGTTTGGAAGAATTCAAAGATTTTCTTCAAGTTTCTTCCATGGGGTAAGATCTAAACCATAATCTAAGTATTTCCGTTTGATTCATTCCCTTAATTTAAGCTTTAATCCATGATTTCTAAAATAGGAAATTGGGTTTTTCATGAGGAAGGTTTAATGGGTCTTTCTTGAGAAGTTCATAAAATTGGTTAAACTTCCTAAGTTGTTTTAAATGATGAAATTGATTGGGTTTATGCTAGATTATGACGTACCTAAGGTTGTTAATCATATACCTTCCATTTTTAGTGTTGAATTCTTGAATTTAAGAGTTAGGATTTATACCCAAAATTGGGGGGTTTTCTTGGATTTCAAATTTGGATGAATCCTTAAGTTAATTTAGCAATTAGTTGATAGGTTTTGATCACCTAGTGTTTAATTTGATAATTTACCTCTGACTTTCCCGTTTTGCCCTTGTGGGCCCGGTTTCCCCAAATTCTAGGGTTGGTTTTTGACCCAATTTGAATGATAGCAATATGGGTATCGATCTTCTTGATTTCTATTCTAGATTTCGAATATGAATAGACTTTCTTGATCTCGAGGCTCAAGGAAAGGAAAGGCTAAGGAGTGATTGTGGGTGTATTATTGTTCAGCCATCCAGGTAGGTTATGGCTTACCCTTTGTGAGACTTTGTATAGCGAAACATATATTTAGATTATATTTTCCGAGAAAACATGTAAAACTTCGGGTATGAAGTTGGGTTGGATATTGTCTTAGGTTGGGCCCTGTTGCGTGATTGGGGCTAACCACCCCATTGTGTTATGACTTGATTGTTCTATTGTGTTGGCTTGAATGCCACATATTGTTAGTGGATACTGGAATCTGTTGTTCCATCTTGATTTTGATATTGTAGTATCTTACGGGTTGATGTTGATACGAGGATAGAGTTCTATATGGCTTGTGTAGTCTTTCCTGATATTGTTAGCGTACCCATATTGGTCCTTGTGACACTGATATTATTGGCATACCTATGTTGGTACTTGTAATACTAAGATTGTTGGTGTACCCATGTTGGTACTTGTGACACAGATATATTATTGACGTACCTATGTTGGTACTTATGACATTGATATGTTGTTGGCGTACCCATGTTGGTACTTGTGATATTGATCAGATTATTGATGTTGACACATACATTGCACACATTCTCATCCATTCATGATCCACTGTCGATACCTTGATGATACTTGATGAAACACTGTGATGAGCTGGGCTCGATTTTTACTTGAGTGATGTGAGAGTCTGATATCCAATGTTAGTACCAAAATCGTAGATTGAGTGGTAGTGGTTGTCGAGGTTTGTGCCGGATCCGTGAGGTACATGGACTCCACGGTCCCCCAAGTTGGTGCCGGTGAGAACCCCCCATGGGCAAAGATCCGATGTCTCGTCTGTCTGTTGGGCAAAGATTCGGGACGAGTGACACTTAGACTTCACGAGTCACCTTGGGTTGTGCTACCGAGGTGTCGATATTTCCGTCTGGAGTACATGTGTACACAGCATTTGCATAGCATTCATACATTATTGCATTGTATTGCATCACGGCTTATATTGAGATGATTTGGTATTTTTACTTGTGATGTTGGATTCGAATTGGACATATTGAGTCTTGGCACATATGGGATTAGATGCTCTATTTAGGCGATGACATGTACTTGGTTGATTATGTTTGATTTATACTTGTTGATTTATCTTCCTATCTTCCTTTATTATCTAAATTATGTTAGCTATACTTGGTCGGCCCATCATACCTACCAGTACTGTGGTTTTATATTGATTTGCACTTGTTGCATTCTTTTATGAATGCAGAGTACCAGGTTGGCTCTTCCTCCGTCTCCCGTGGCTAATAGTCGCCTTCAGCATTAGCATCGAGTTTCCAGGGTGAGCACGAGTCGTTCGCCGCCTTGAAGACTCCTCTTATTATTATGTCATACTTTTCTACTCCGAGACATAGACAGATTGATGTATTATTATATTCCAGACTTGTATTTATTCTTTTAGATGATCTTGTATGACTTAGACTAGACCCTGGGTATTTTCCTTATTCCGCACTATTTCTATTATATATTATTGTGAGACCTACATAAATATTTTCTATTTCGCTTGCTTGATTTAATTATTTATGTCCTTACTTATCGTTGGGTTCAGGGTTTGCTTACCGAGGTGGGAAAGGTAAGTGCCCGCATGACTTAGTCAAATTGGGTCGTGACAAGTTGGTATTAGAGCCCTAGGTTACCCAGTCTATAATACAAGAGCGTGTCTAGTAGAGTCTCATGGATCGGTACGATGAGCTCCGTACTTATCTACGAGAGGCTATAGGACATTTAGGAAACTTCCAATTCTTTCATTCTCTCGTGAGACTTCATTCAAATTGGTATCTAGTCGATTCCAATTGGTATCTGAACTTTCTTATCTTAATCACCCATGAAGGGTGGACACTCATCCCTGAATTCTTATGCGAATGGTTCATCTATAGCGTGTTGTGGTTTGGGTGCGAGATATGTTATTCTGATTCGGGAAAGTGATCAAGTTCAGTATTTAGTTACGGCTTGAGGATTCAATTGTGTGGGTCGCGATTAGACTCGTTTATTTTGAGAGTTCGTGAGAAATGGGAAGGATAGTTCAGAGGGTTACAGGATCTGCATGTTTCAATAGTGGGTTGCTCGATGATATGATCGGTTTGACTTCAGCTTCGTCAGGGCTTTATGATGGTGTGCGTGACACTAGTGAACCAATGGCGGGTCGACGATTCAGCGACGGTAGAGTATTAGACTTCGGTATGTGAGCACAAGTGTAAGTTCGGTGAATACATCGAATGTGGACAACATATTGTGATCACGTGTAATAAAGAAAAGAAGTTGACAATAAGGACGTGAAGGAAGACTTTGGTGGAAAGCGCGTAGCGAAGTGAGACTTCATAGAATATCTTGGACATGAGTACTTTTTGAGAGATTAGGAAAAAAATTTGGTATCTGTCATGGTTGTCGGGATAAAGTTGCGACTGGTGCAAAAAGTTATTCTTGATATGACCTCGTTGATGTTAAAGGACTGCTCGGTTATTAAGTGAATGCTATGGGCACATCGTTTGATCGGTAAAATGTCTGGGTTGTGGACTTCTGAGTAATTACTGATCAACTGATAGAAATGACTTCAATTATGGGCGAATGCGATGAGTTAATGACTTTAGGAGTTACTAGTTGTTTCACTTAGATTGGACGAGAAGTATGGATTTTGTTGTGTGGTTTGTCGAGGTTAAATTGGATGATTAGTTTAGAGGATCGAGTGGATTTGAGCGTTTGTTGCTTGATAGTGATAAAAGTGATTTGAAATGAAATACGAGAACTGAAGGATTATAATGAGGCATTTTGCTATCGGGTTCAAGAGATTGAGGTTCGTAATATTAGAGGTGAGGTAATATGGGTACTCGAGTCGTGATTGGACTGTGGGGACCGTTAACACGCTTCCCGAGCTGTTCGGAATTGATTTTGGTGACTTTTTAGGAAAAATTGGCTTTAAGCAAAAAAGAGTTGACTCAAAGTTAACTTTCAGGCAAACAAACATTTTTCGAAAAATAGTCAATTCCGAGAGGTCTGAATGTGTTACACCTCGGAAATTTTCCCGCACTTGTGTGATGAGTAGAACAATGAAGGGCTTGAGTGTATGATGTTTTACTAAGTCGGGAATGGCTAATTATGAATTTTTGGAGATAAGAAGGTTGCGGAAAATTTTCAGCTCAGTGGTCGTAAACGGCACTATACGGCCCGTAAAGTGATTTACGGACCGTATAGTGCAATCGTCCTCCAGCCTTCCAAAATCTCAAAGTTTCTGCCAAGTGTTGAAATGGCTAAATACGACTTGGAGGACGGCCCGTAAACTGGTTTACGGATCGTAAACCTCGGTCGTAAACTGCCATAATCCTCAGCCAAACTTTCTGTTTCTGGGATGATTAAAAACGATCATGGAGGACGGACCGTAAACCACAATACGGTCCGTAAACTATGGTTTACGACCACTGTTCACCCCGACGAAAGTTCATTAAAAATCAGATTTTGTGATCATTAAAAGGGACTTAAGCCTCATTTCACTTCATTTTTCATCCATACACCTCAAGAGACCTCTAGAACATTCCAAATATTTCTTCCATAAGGATCCAAGAGAATCAAAGGAAAACTAAGATCATCAACACCAAATCTAAGCAACAAAGTGTATGAAACCTAGTTGGAAGTCATTCCCTTCAAGAATTTCCAAGAAAGGTGAATTAGGGTTTTGGTGCTAGAGAAGTATTCTCATTCAAGGCTTATTCAATCATTATCTAAGGTATGTTTCATGACCATACCATGTGATTCAAGGTGTTAGAAGGCTTAGATACTTGAAGTGTACAAGAACATAGAAAATGAGTCTTGCATGGGTGAATAGAGTCATAATGGAATAGTAATTAAATGGAATCATGAATGTTGATATGCTATGATTATGAATACGTTGAAAATGGTGTCTAGACCATGGAATAAGTATTATATACGAGAAAACGCGATACCGGGCTAAAACCATTAAATGTGGGGAAATTGGAAGGAAATGGTGGATTTTGCTTAAGGTGTGTAAACGATGATTGTTGCTTGTAATATTATAAGTATTGTTGTGAATGTTTGGGAGTTGCAATAGAACGGGGAAAAGTAGAAGAAACAAGGGAAATGTCGCCTAGTTTTCCTTAGGAATAATGATGCGTTTTCGTAATCCATTAACTAACATGAGCCCAAATTCTCTCGTGAAGGTGACGACGTGACTTCGAAGGAAGACAAGTGAGCGATATCCTAGCTCGACAACAAAGGTATGTGAGGCTAGACCCTTTCTTTCTACGGCATGAATCCTATGACATGATTTCCTCTCCTTCCATGATTCTCCTATACCCGGAAATCCAAGAGCTTAAGATCATAAAATAGCTATATGAGTCAAGAGATATGATATGATGTTCCTAACGTAAACGATGTTGTTCCTTGTATACACTCACCTTATACATTGATCCTTTCAAGGTGGGGCAGAATGTTCATGTATGCCCATAATAGAATCGAGGGTACACGACCTTACGTCGCCTCGATGGAATACAGCTGATCTAAAGTTCATATGCATGTATAATAACAAGTACATTTTTTTGAAAAGTATAATGTTATAAGTATTTTTACATGAGCATGTCATGATTGCATTTACACCGGGCCTAGTTGGCCGGGCAGACACCGCTTCGGCGGGCGGCGATACGGATACACCATGACCCTTTTGGGCATGGGCGGACTCCACTAGTGGGCGGCATGAGATGGTACCCCGGACGCGGGAGGCCTGGACGCGGGCTCAGATTATTGATTATCACACCGTTCCGACATGGACGGGCAGCTTGCATGTCATGCATTCATGATATTATGATAAGTATGAGTAAGATAGCATGCATTACTTCTCTTATGATTATTATCCAAATTCAGATGTTCTTATTGATGCTCTCACTATATTGTTGTTGCTCTTCTTCATTGTTTATGTCTCTCATACTCAGTACAATATTCGTACTGACGTCCTTTTCCTTGGACGCTGTGTTCATGCCCACAGGTAGACAGGGAGGCGAGCTTGATCCAGATACTTAGGAGTTGTCAGCTGTAGAGAGCGCTCCATTGTTCGGAGGTGCTTATGATTTCTCTTTTGGTATATATATATATATATATATATATATATATATTTTGGGCATGACGGAGTCTTGTTCCGTCCATTGTATAGTATGTCAGTAGAGACTCGTAGATGCGTAGTATGGGTAGCATGGCTTCACATCTTTCATGTATATGTGCGTTCATCATTTTGAGGTGCTAAACCTTTCTATATACAAAAGTATTTGTGTTTTCATATAAATTATGATCTTTTCCATGTTTTAAGTATAAACGTGATAACAAGGCATTAATCGAGTAAGGAAAGTGGTAGAGCGAGCGGTGCTCGGCGGTCAGCCCCGGGCACCCGTCGCGGCCCCTAGCTGGGCGTGACAAAAGTGGCATCAGAGCAGTTCCTCCTAGGAAGTGTCTACGAGCCGTGTCTAGTAGAGTCTTGTTTATGGTGTGTTACGCGCCACGCTAATAAACAAGAGGCTACCAAGCATTTAGGAAAATGACCATCTTTCTTTTCACTAGATCGTGCGATAGAGCCGTGCATAGGATTTTAACCTTCCCTAAAAGTGCGTTGTGATTTCAGAATGCCGCCGAAAAAAAAGGCTACGGCCGCCCAGAAGGGCTAAGCTACGACAAAGAGGCGGGTGGAAAGAGAGCCCCCGGCAAATGTGGAGGAAAGCGGATCACAGGATGAGGCCTCGCCTAATGTAGAAGGGCAAGGAGGAGCCTTAGCTCCGGTCCCTCCTCCAGGTGCTTCGGGTCAACAAGTGACCGAAGCTATTCAATTATCGATACAATTGGTTGCCGCCCAGGCACAGCGGCAGAATGCGGGCCCGAGTGACCGTTCCGCCAGTACGAGAGCCCGTGATTTCTTGACTTTAAATCCTCCGGAATTTTTCGGGTCGAAGCCGGATGAGGACCCCCAACTCTTTGTTGATGAGATGTTGAGGACGCTGAAACTTATGCATGCTTCTGAGACCGAATCGGTAGAGTTGGCCTCTTATAGACTCCGTGATGTGGCGGTATTGTGGTATAACAACTGGATAGCGTCAAGACCAGAAAATGCACCTCCTCCTGTCTGGCAAGAGTTTGTCGATGCTTTCATTCGTCATTATTTGCCACCTGAGGTCTGCCGAGCTAGAGCGGACAGGTTCCTGAATCTATAACAAGGAAGTATGAGTGCCCGAGGGTATAGTATGCAGTTTAATTCTTTAGCCAGGTATGCTCCAACTATGGTGGCTGACATGGGAGACCGAGACCAGAAAATGCACCTCCTCCTGTCTGGCAAGAGTTCGTGCCTGGTTATTTCATTCATTGTATATTAAAAGCCCTTAGTCCTTCATTTATTCCTACTCCGAAAATTGAGCTTTTGGGAGTAATTCTAGAGTTTTCTTGGAGAAGATTCTTGGTGGTAAGTCCTTTTAATCTCTTTGCTATTCCGTTACCCCTGATCTTATTAGAATCCCTTTACCTTGTTAGTTCATTAAGTGATGGAAGGTTAAAAGTGGGTATAATGCATATTCGTTCTAGGCTTCTAAATCATGATTTGTTGGTTGGGTTAACTGAGTTATGTTCGGTATACATTTCGGAAACTGTGTAAGGCAATTAGGGCAAGGACGATTCAGTGGAAATTGATAAGTTATGCTATGTTATGTTTTGATGAGTTGACAAAATTATTCGAAGAACCAGATATGTTCACATGGGGAAGTGTTGTCATACTTGAAGATGGGCCTATCTCTTAAGGGAATATGTGGGGATACAGTTCTTAAGGGATATTTCAATTACGTGTTTGTCATCATCAAAAAGGGAAAAATTGATAAGTTATGGTACTTCGTGTTTTGTTAATTTGACAAACCTACTCGAGGAACCAGTTATGTCTTTAGAGGAACAAGATGTGATCAGGTCCCTGGACCGTTGAAAATTCAACTCTACAACTATAAAGCTGCTGACACTGTAGCTGTGCAGCAGTACAGCAGCAGAGTTGCTGCAGCTTGACCAATGGTCCAAGGTTTATGGTTCGTCACTTTCATTCTCTCTCTCTCTCTCTCTCTCTCTCTCCACATATATAAACATCATGTCGCAAGTGAATACATTCTTGCAAAAATCATAAAATTGCTCATATCCTAAATGCAAGTCTCCACCTCTCAAGGTGATCTCAAGAACAAAACTGCAACAAACTGAAGACCAGATCCAAGTCACTGAAGATGTCTTAAGTCCTTAGGTTTGTTGAGTCTTTGTCTTTTGTTCTTAACTTGTAATACTACACTACTTTCAAGAAGTTTCATAGTAGGATAGATCTCAACCTTTTGTTATTTTAGTTTCTTGGCTAGAGTTAGTCAAGGTTGTTTGGGTTCTTGGCTAGAGTTAGTCAAGGTTTGTATCTTTGCAATAGGGTTATTGTAAAGGGCCTACAATAGAGTCATTGTAAGGGGTGAGGTATTAAGAGTTTAATTCCTAGGTTGTAATCTGAAGTTGCTCAGTTTAGTGAAGTTGGGAAATCCTACTCCGGTAGGTTGTGGTTTTTCATCCCCTGAGCAAGGAGTTTCCGCGTAAATATCTTGTGTTATTTACTTTTCGTTTTACTTAAGGGAACAGATAGAGAACCAGGTTCTCTACACTATTTGGTGGACTCGTATATTCTAACAAGTAAATAATAAGTCTGAAAGAGGACAACATAGTTGAATGTATGAATGTGGGCATGAAAGGATAAAATAATAATGGTCATCATGATTATGGTAATTGTGAAAGAAAGAACATTATGGGTTCTCAAAATGGTCCTCCAAGGTAAAAGCAATATTTTTCATCATATGGTATGAAAGGTCATTGGTTGCATAATTATCTTGCGACCTAATTTGATAAGTTTTGTAAATCCTCCATCAAAAGAAAGAAATACAAATTGGAGACGCACATGACCTTTTAAAGTGATATTGATGTGGGTCATATAAATATGATAAATGCCAAGGCATGATAATGAGCTTATAATGAATATTTATGAAGCACGTACAAATGATTATAGTCTATTTCTTGAAAAGTATGTGACTTGTGATAAGCATCATAAAGGCTCGCCCATTCTTGAAAGTAATGTATTGAGATGTGATAAAAATTATGGATAAAAACGTGCTCATGTATGGTTGGATAAATACCACAACTCACCTCTATGGGAGGTTTGAAAAAAAAAATATCTTGGCAGAAACAATCATTTGGTCACGTGCTTTTAGTGTCTTATCATGAATTATCAAATGGTAAAAGCAAGATATAAGTCTTGTCTAAAATGATTTTGACCATCACAATAATAATATAATTTTTCCGTGGACGAGAGATTCACCATATGGATGGTATCATAACATATTTGGAAGTACAAAATTAATGAGAGCTCCGAAAGAGCTAATTTGTTATTACTGAGAGAAATGAAATTACCATAATATTAGTGTTGTAGTAAATCTCAAAAGAAACTACTTACGTTTCAAAGGCATTAGCCAAAATGAATTATATTGAGATTATAATTATTCAAAGATTTAATATCTTTGTATTACTACAACTATAGCGGGTAACGAATATATATGTTAAATGTTGTCCGCCATTTCCTATAAATTTGTATCACAGAAAGATAAGCATGATGGATTGACATGCTACAAAAAATCATAAGTGTACTGATTTTATCTGTTAGCATGACCGATTTGGCCATCCCAGTTCATATAACGTGCGCAAAATAATTGAGAATTTATATTGACATATATTGAAGAAATAAAATTTTTTCCCAAGAATTCTCTTGTGCTGCTTGTTCCCATAATAAATCGATTATTAGAGCAGCGAAAGTTCAGATTGAATTTCCTGAATTTCGGAATATATAAAAGGTGAATATGAGCTCGTTCACCTGCCATGTGGACCGATTATTGATAAGGTGTGTTACATCCTATGTTTTGATGATTTTTCAAACTGCTAAAAAATGGAGAGGGACCTGGTCTATCGTATGTTCTCTCTGTATACCGTACAGTGCACAATAACAGCTATAAAGCTGCACACAAGTACAGTAGAGTTGCTGCGGTTTGGCTTTAAGTCAAACGTGATGAGTGGCCTCTATCCTAGCCATATGTTCCCCAATATATATACAACTTGATCCAACATATTGGCATCACTTGGAAAACCTAGAATCACTTTAAAGTGCAGCCTTCATGAGATTCTCCAAGTGTTCAAAACAAAGCTGACCACAAACAAAAGGACCAGATCCCAACAACTGAAGGTGCAAATGTCCCTTAGTTTGTATTAAGCTTTGTTTATGTTCTATATCTTGTAAACCTAATCTTCTCTAAAGAAGCTGTTGTAGGTATTCTGAATTCTCAGTAGTTGTACAGTTGTTTGTAGCTATTGAGTGGTACCCTTGGCTAGAGTTAGTCAAGGTGTATTAGTTGGTTTGGTTTGTTGAGTGCGTGGCTAGAGTTAGTCACAACATGTAGTTTACAATAGGATTATTGTAAGGGTGAGGGATTAAGATTTTAATTCTTAGATTACAAGAGGGTGTAATCTGAAGTTGCTCAGTGTAGTGGAGTTGAAATCCTACATAGTAGGTCATGATTTTTAATCCCTTGAGCAAGGAGTTTTGTTACACCTCGTGGTTGGACATTGAGCTCCGTAGGCGTCAACCGCCCCTTAATAGGACATTGGGGTAAGGAAATATGGACGTTGCAAGTTGGGCTGGTAGGCTAGGAAAATAGCCTGCGCGAACGCGCAGGAGGCCATGGGCCAAATCAGCGCGAACGCGCCACCACAGGGCGTGAACGCACTGAGCAAAATTTCAGGTGTTATATCCCGCATTTTTGTGCAATCGGATGATTCAAGATAACTGCGGGAAGATAACAAGTAAGGCCTTATTTTCATTTTGTTTGGCATACAAGTTTCTTATGAAGAATTTTGAAGTGGAAACGTTAAGGAAGGCTAGGGGCAAAAAGGGAAATTCGCGATATGACTCATGGAAATATGGAGAGAGACTAAGGGTAAATTTGGAGTTTGAAAAAATAAAAATCCTTCATGAGTTGTAAGACCCAAATGCATATATGGACTTGGGAATTAAAATGGGCCATTTGAGTCATCCAATTGGAGTGGGCTTAGGCCCAACTAGAAGTTTAAGAGACCAAATAAAAGATGACTTAGTCATCTTTTCCATGGGACTTTCTAGACTTTTCAAGAAAACAAAGAACAAGAGAAAAAGGAGAAATTTTCCAAGGCCATTCGGCCAAGAGCAAGTTCCACAAGAAACTTGGAAAAAAATTTCTTTAAAAAACATTTTCTACTAATTGAAGGGTTCCTAGCAAAGTGAAGTGGTCTTTAGAGCAAGAAAAACCCATATTCTTGCAAGTTGTGAGTTCTATCCAAGTGAAGAAGTGAGGAAGAAGATTTTGGAGGATTTGGAACTTGAATTTGGAATAGCATAAGGAGCGGAAAAAGGTATGTAAGGATTCACCCTTCCTTCTTTGGCATGTCTTAGACATACTAGGTTTGAATACGAGCCTCGGGGACGATCCTATTCCTAGAAATCCGAGATTGAAATTGGCCCTTTTTCATTCAATAGAATTGAATTAAGTTTTTCCTATCTTATCGAAACAATTGCATCTAACATCTACAACTTGTTAAATGAAATCGGATTACACTAAAGCCTTCACAAGTGTCGTAATTATTCTAATGACAATATTTCTATAACGATTACGAAGAATATGTTCTACAATGACATTGATGATGTCAAGGAAGAAAATGTTTATATGAAGAATATGACAATGATGATTCCATGATTAAAGGTTCCAAGTTCATGATTTCAGTGACGATAATAGAACGTTGAGCTATTTCTTGAATTCTCAACTCTATTCATGAATGATGACTATTTTTAAAGATTCCAAAGTATACGAAACGACACCTTATGATCCTGTTTTATGTTTTCTCATGATATTACTCTCCATTAGTAGTCTCGCCTTATAATATTAGTTCCTTCAAGGTGAGACATGACGATCATGATTATTCCATAATGTAATCGGGGGCTACCGACCTTACGTCACTCCGACGCGAACATGGTTTTCTTGGACTCTCATGCATGTTGTATACATGTTATAAGTATATGTAAATGTATATGGGGAAGACGGGGAAAGGTAAGGCACTATAGACGCATAGCCACCTGATCAGTTGGAGTATGGTACATGATATCGTCCCGGACGCGGGATGCCCGGACGCGGGATATATGGTTAAATGGACCGGAGCCGACGCCTCGGCAATATGATATGATCTATGTTATATATATATATGAAAAGAAATGTTTTCCAAGAAAGCAAAGTATTATATGTATATGGATCGGGCTGCACGTGCCGCAGCAATATGTTATAGTATATGCACATATGGATCGGGCTGCACGTTCCGCAGCGCTAAACATGCATGGTATCCGCCAACGTGCACTTATATGTACAGGTTATGTTTCTACCTCATGACATGCGCTATATCTCTTTTATGTCATTATCCCTGTTCTATATTTTCCGTATGTTATTATTCATGCCTTACATACTCGGTACATTACTCGTACTGGCGTCCCTTCTTGTGGACGCTGCGTTTCATGCCGCGCAGGTCAGCAGGTAGACAGATTTGACTCCTAGGAGCTCCATCAGCAGTACTGTGGCAGCGCTCCAGTTGTTCCGGAGCCTCAGTTTCTTGGTACTACTTTTGTGTATATATTCAGGCACGGTAGAACCCGGCCCTTCTTGTATATTTGGATGTACTTTGTTTAGAGGCTCGTAGACAGATATGTACAGTCAGATGTTTTGTACGTTTGTTATCCTCGTCGTTGTATAAGGTGCTAGCAAAGTTTATTAGTCCATGTTTACAATTATGCTATTAATGTTAGCGTTAAGTAACAGAAAAAAAAAGGGATACGGTATAGTCTATACGGCCCACCTAGTGGTAAAAGTACGATACGAGATAAGGGGTGCTCGGTACAAGTATCGGGTACCCGTCGCGGCCCCTAGTTGGGTCGTGACATCAGGCTCGGGCCAGGGATGCATATTTTATGATCTGGACATAAGACTATATATATATATATATATATATATGGCATTTGGAGACCGTATAGTGTAAATTAGTTCATACGTTACTTGATGCGAAGCCCTCGTTGTTGTAGGATAAGTGGGGCCCACATGACGGAGTTTTATAAAGGACCTACGAAGAGAAATATGAGTAGTACATGGAAAGTTGAGCAAGTCCTAAGAAGGACCCTTAAGCCAAATATGGGCATAAGCCCTCCAAAAGGACGATTTAATAAAACATTTTCGGATGATCTGACTTGGAGGGGTCAAAAGGCTATTATTAGTTTGGAATTTGGAAATATTCCAAGAATATAGGTTGTAGATAATTGAAATAGATTTCTAACCATAGGTTGTGGGCCCTCACACAACATCGGTATTGAGAGTTATGGCCTTTTTACTGAACGAACGTGCAGGCAGAAAATATTAGCCAGCGCGAACGCGTCAGAAGGCACTAAGTCGGTCAGGGCAGTTTCTGGAACTATATATAAGGGGGGCTTACCCCCCCCCCCCCCCTTTCTTCATCCAAAACGCCTAGAAGACCCCCAAAATTCTGAAAAAAATCTCCCCCAACTCTTCAACATCAAATTTTAGCCCGGATCAGGTATAATCCCCGAATTCTGGTCCCGGTAGCGTATAGTTGCAATTACAAAATCATATAACAACGCGTTTGGCTCAGTCCAAGGTGGGAAAAAGAGAAGATATAGCAATATTAACGAGAGAAATGTATGGATCTCTTCCTATTTATATTAATACTGGCTTATTTACAAAGATTGAACGGTTAAATGGTTGTATAGTGAGTTGTTTAGTTATGGAAGTTGGAAAACAGCGTGTGGGCTGTTTTATGGAATACTTTGATATGAGAAATGATATTATGGATATTGGTATTGTTGTTGTTATTGTTGGTTGATGAATTAAGAATTCGGGCTAGGGATATAAACAGGGGAGGTGCTGCCGAAATTTTGGCAGATCCTAGAAAGAGTTAATGTAAAGGCTTAGGATAAGCATATGGCAACGATCCTAACGGTAGTATGTATTCCCTTGATTGTAGATTTGCAAGTTCGAGAAGTAGAAGTTGAGCGAATAAATAAGCTTCAAGGTATGTGAAGCTAACCCTTCTTTCTTTTTTTGCATGATCTTTATAAACAAATAGACGACGAGCATGTGACTTTAAAGAAGTACCTATTCTTAGAAACACTAGGATGGATAATGTTCTTGATTCCCATAACTTACTTCATTATGTCTTGATACGTGTCTATGATTCCTGAAGTCTATTTGATATATTCCATAGTGACATTCGAAGGATACTTGATATGACTATTGTCTTGATTATCAAATGATGGTTCATTTTGACTATTCTATTGAGTCTCAGATATGACTTAGTTTGCATATGGTTGCTCACTACTCTGCTCGTGCATGCCTCAGTGTATCTTTCACCGAGTCCCGGGCCGGGGTACGTTCTCGTGCACAGTTTCACTGCATTGCTCACCGAGTCCCTCACTAGAGGGCCGGGTTACGGTATATATATATGATGATATGATGATGTGATGATGTGATTATGGCGCCAAGGATGGTATATGTTAACTTTATTCACCGAGTCCCATAATGGGCCGGGTATGATGTATGATATCGATACGCATGATTTACATTTCATAGGGCAAGTGTATTGGTATTATGATTGCCATACTTGTCTCCTGTAATCTCTATTTCAGTCATGATCCTCTCTACTGTATTTCATGCTTTATATACTCAGCACATATCTCGTACTGACCCCCTTTCTTCGGGGGGCTGCATTTCATGCCCGCAGGTACGGATACTCGATTTGGTGATCCTCCAGCTTAGGACTTCTACTCAGCTGTCTTGGAGAGCTCCATTGTTCCGGAGCCTAGAATTTTGGTACAGATCTTTTGATGTATATATATGTTTATCCAGGGGTACGGCGGGGTCCTGTCCCGTCATATTTCACTATCGATACTCTAGCGGTCTGTAGACATATGTGTGGGTTGTGTATGAGTTTTGCTCAGCTGTGTCTATGTGATTTGCTATGGATATGTTGGTATGTAGTGGCAGCCTCGTCGGCTTGCGTATCGTGTTACGTTTTGATTTGTAGTGACTTCTCAGGAGACAGGTTATCGTGATATATATATGTGATGACGTTATGAACCTTTGGAGTTTTTGCAAGTTTCCATATTGTTCTTAGATTCAGTCTGACTATATCTAACAGGTATGTATACGAGTGTCCAGCTCGGGCACTAGTCATGGCCCACGGGGTTGGGTCGTGACAAAAGTGGTATCAGAGCAGTTCATCCTCGGAGTGTCTACTGACCGTGTCTAGTAGAGTCTTGTTTATCAGTGTGTGGTGCACCACATCTATAAATAGGAAGCTACAGGACATTTAGGATGTTTCTTTTCCTTCTTACTCTAGATCGTGCGATAGAGCTATATTATCAGGATAATCCCTCCTTAATAAATTATTATGTTTACAGCTATGCCTCCAAAGAAAGCGACAGCTACCCAGAAGGGCAAATCAGTAGTAGGAGATACTAGCCAGACTCGGAGAGTTACTAGGGCTCATGCCCAGTTGATTCCTGAGACAGTACTTCAGTCAGCGAGTTCTACTACACCGCCATCTCCAGAGGAGCTTGGAGTAGCAGCAGCTCCAGTTTAGGGGGTGGCACCAACGCCAGCTCCCGAGGTTCCAGTACTCGAGCCTCCAACTCCTCAGCCAGGGGCGGAGGATAGGGCCATGAGAGATGCAGTTCTGCTGCTGACCAGATTAGTAGCAGGGCAGGCTCGCAGGCACAGACTAGGAGTTGACCATGCGGATAGATCTGATAGTTTGAGGGCTTGTGACTTCTTAAGTTGTAATCCTCTAAAGTTTTTTGGGTCAAAGCCCGAGGATGATCCGCAGGAGTTTATTCGGTAGATGCAGTGTACATTGAGGATAATCAAGACTTCTGAGACTGAGTCTGTTGAGTTGGTTTCGTATCGGTTGCGTGATGTAGCCGTTAATTGGTATGAGTCATGGGAATTATCCAGGGGCGATGATGCTCCTCCAGCAGTATGGGATGAGTTTGTGGAGGCCTTTCTTGGCCACTTCCTGCCTCCAGAGATGAGGCGAGCCAGAGTTGATAGATTCTTACATTTGAGGCAGAGTGGCAGGAGTGTTCGAGAGTATAGTCTTGAGTTTGATTCATTGGCTAGATATGCGCCTACTATTGTAGTCGATATAGCTGATAGAGTGCATCATTATGTGATGGGGCTGAATCGTTATTTGATTGATGGCTGTATGGCAGTGGCTCTTTATCCAGGTATGGATATTGCTCGGGTACAGGCATATGCACAGGGGGTAGAGGATCGACACAGAGGACGTCAGCCAGATAGAGATTATGACAGAGGCCAGCATAAGAGGGCTAGATCGGCTGGTAATTCTGGTGAGTTTCGAGGCGGCAGCCTCAGCAGCATATTAGATATCCTTCCCAGCAAGCACAGAGTGCACCCCCACAGTTCACAGGTAGGAGATTTGTTAGCACAAGGTATTCGGGAGCCGGTCAGAGCTCCAAGGCTTCAGGTTCGCAGTTGAACAGAGGTTTGAGTTAGTCGAGGACACCTTTGTGTTACACCTTGGGAAATTCCCCCGTACATGTATTGTGAATAGGACAACGAAGGTCATGGCATATACGGAATTTCGATGAGTGAGGAATAGTATTTGATAACCCCAAACGAGATTTCAAAACCATCCGAGATGAGGGAAGGAAGTTGTAAAGGAAAACGAGTCGTATATTGTGTATCGGATAAGAATAACGAGCAACGATGTGGTGAGGGAATAATGGTGTCTTAGAGACATGCAATGACGTCCCTTAGATTGGTATTGAAGTGTTAAACAAGTGTTAAGAAGATTCCATAAGGATCGGGGATCAAACGAGTCGACGAGAACAAAAACGAAACCACTGGGCATTATACGGTCCAATCTACGGACCGTATAAATTATACCAGCCGTATATTTGGACGTATAATTGGCCAAAGGAGGGACCAGACACTGGACCAAATGTACGCCCAAACATACGGTCCGTATAAATAGTACGGACCGTATGTTGGTTCGTATAATGTTGGTCGGCCAGTTTTTTTAAATCACTTAAGGGATCATTTTTCTATTCCATCTAATTTCATCTTCCACTCTCCAACTCAAGAACTCTCTAGAAAAATCTTCAAACACTTCAACCACAAAAATACCAAGGAAATCAATGCTCAACAACATCAAATTCATGAATCAAAGTGTATGAAACCTAAGTAGAGTTCATCTTCCTCAAAGAAAATCAAAGGAGGTGAGATAGGGTTTTGGTGCTAGAGGAGTATTCTCATTCAAGGATGGTTCAAATATCATCTAAGGTAAGTTTCTTGACTTTAGCATGTTGTTTAAGGTGTTAGAAGACTAAGAAGCTTGAATTATAGAAAGACATGGAAAATGGGTCTTGAATGAGTGAATAGTGTCACAATTGGAAGATAGTTGAATGGAATCATGAAAGTTGGTACGTTATGATTATGAATATGCTATAAATGATGTTTAGACCATGAGATAAGTATTATATAAGAGGAAACGCGATAACGAGCTATAACCATTAAATGTGAAAAAATTGGAGAGAAATGGTGGATTTTACTCAAAGTATATAAACGATGATTGTTGGTCTCTATATCGTGGATGTTGTTGTGAATATTGGGAGTTGATATAGAATATTGGAAAAGTAGTAGAAATAAAGGAAATGCTGCCCAATTTTCCCTAGAAATCACGATGCTTTCTTGTAGTTAATTAACTAACGATAGTCCGAATTCTCTCGTGAAGGTAACGACGTGATATCGAGGGAGAACAAGTGGACGATAGCTTAGCTAAACGACAAAGGTATGTGAGGCTAGTCTTTTCTTTCTAATGGCATGCATCCTATATCATGAATTCCTTTCCTCTTCATGAGTGCCTATATTCCGGAAAGCTAACAACCTATATCCATAAGTGCTCACATAAGATAAAGAGATATGATATGATGATGCCATGTTGATAATGATGTTATTTATTGCTCACACTCACCTTATGCACTACTTCATTCAAGGTGAGGCAGAATATTCATATATGTCCATAATGGAATCGAGGGTTCACGACCTTACGTCACCTCGATAGAGCGCAGTTGTTTACAGCCTTTATGCATGTATGATGACAAGTATATTCTGATGAGCATATTATTATAAGCATTTTATGATGAGCAAGACATGATTGCATCACACCGGGCCTAGTTGGCCGGGCAGTCACCGCCAAGGCGGGCAGTCACCGCCAAGGCGGGGAGCTATACGGATACACCATGACCTTTTGGCATGGGCAGACACCACTAGTGGGCGGCATGATGGTACCCCGGACGTGGGAGGCCTAGACGCGGGCTAATGTTATTGATTATCACACCGTTCCGACATGGACGGGCAACTTACATATTATGCATACATGACATGATAATGAGTATGAGTAAGACAACATGCATTACTTCCTTTATGATGGTCATTCGGATACAGATGTTTCATATTGATGTTTTAATTAAACAGGGAGGCGAGCTTGATCCAGATTCTTAGGAGCTGTCAGTTGATTGGAAGCACTCCATTGTCTGGAGGTGCTTATGATTATTATTTTGGTATATATATGTACATTTTGGGCACGACGGAGTCTTGTTCCGTCTATGTATACAGTATGTCAGTAGAGGCTTGTGGATACGCAGTGTGGGTTAGATGGTCTCACAAGATGTTATCATACGTATATATATTTTTGATGGCCAAGAGGCAAATGTATATAAAGCATTTATGTTTCTATATAAAATATGTTTTCCTATAATTTCATATACAAGTTGATAAAAAGGGCATTAAATGAGTAAAATGAGTAGTAGACCAAGCGGTGCTCGGTGGCTAGCTCCGGGTACCCGTCGCGGCCCCTAGGTGGGTCGTGACACTTTGCCTCGGAGTTCTCAGTGTGGTAGGCTCCATCCTGGGGAGTGCCGTCGTTCTACAGGTGCTTGTTTTTCTTGCGGCCGTCAAGGCCATATTATGAGGGAGTGTCCGTATGTAGGCGGTCCAAGTGGTGTATCTCAGCCTACTGGGTCGGTTGATGGTTCATCTTCTTCTATAGCTATGCGCCCTATGGGGCAGGGTATTCATACACCAGCAGGCCATGGTAGAGGTCGTGGCGGACTTCCAGTTCTAGCGGTCCTTCGAACCGCATCTTTACTTTGGCTAGTAGACAGGATCAGGAGGTGTCACCGAATGTGGTTACAGGTATATTATCGGTTTTCTCTCGGGATGTAATTGCATTGATAGATCCAGGCTCCACCTTATCATATATATCTCCCTTTGTTGCTAGTAGAATCGGGATAGAACCTGAGTTGGTAGAACCATTTGAGGTAGCTACACCGGTAGGAGATTCTGTTATAGCAAAGCAAGTATATAGGAATTGTTCGGTGATTATATATAGTCGTCACATCGTGGCAGATCTGATAGAGTTAGATATGACGGAGTTTAATGTTATTATGGGTATGGATTGGTTAGCTTCTTGTTATGCTAACGTTGATTGTAGAGGAAATATAGTTCGATTTCAGTTCCCAGGAGAGCCGATTATAGAGTGGATGGGGAATACAGCATCGCCGAGGGGTAAGTTTATTTCATACCTCGAAGCAAGGAAGATGGTTAGAAAGGGTTATATTTATCATCTGGTTCGTGTGCATGACCTGTAAGCAGAGGTACCGACTCTTCAGTCAGTCCCGATAATTAATGAATTTCCAGATGTATTCCCAAATGAACTTCCAGGTTTTCCTCCTGAGTGGGAGATAGAGTTTACTATAGATGTATTACCAGATATTCAGCCCATATCTATTCCTCCTTATAGAATGGCACCTGCAGAGCTGAAGGAGTTAAAAGAGCAACTGAGGGACTTATTAGAAAAGGGCTTCATCAGGCCCAGCACATCACCTTGGGGAGCATCGGTACTGTTTGTGAGAAAGAAGGATGGGTCGCTACGGATGTGTATTGATTATAGGCAGCTGAATAAAGTAACAATAAAGAATAAATATCCCCTCCCCAGGATCGATGATTTATTTGACCAGTTGCAGGGTGCTAAATGCTTTTCGAAGATAGACTTGCAGTCAGGCTATCATCAGGTGCGGGTGAAAGAGGCATATATTCCGAAGACTGCATTCAGGACTCGATACTGGCATTATGAGTTTAGAGTGATGTCTTTTGGGCTGACCAATGCTCCAGCGGTATTTGTGGATTTAATGAACCGAGTGTTCAAACCATTCCTAGATATGTTCGTGATTGTATTTATCGATGATATTATGGTCTATTCACGTTTAGAAGAGGAGCATGCAGATCATTTGAGGACGATTCTTAGGGTGCTCCAACACCAGAGGTTGTATGCTAAGTTTTCTAAATGTGAATTCTGGTTGACTTCAGTGGCATTCTTGGGGCATATTGTTGGAGCTGATGGCATTCGGATGGATACACAGAAGATCGAGGCTGTAAAGACTTGGCCTAGACCTACGACACCTACTGAGGTACGCAGTTTTCTAGGGCTAGCAGGATATTACAGGAGATTTGTAGAAATATTTGCCTCAATTTCAGCGCCTTTAACAAGGCTAACTCAGAAGGCAGCTAAGTTCCAGTGGACTGATGCATGTGAGCAAAGCTTCCAGTTGTTGAAAGACAAGCTGACTACGGCTCTAGTCTTAACTCTTCCAGAGGGACCAGATGGCTATGTTATTTATTATGATGCTTCAGGTGTTGGACTAGGTGGTGTATTTGTTATATCCCATATTTTCATACATTGGGACGTTTTAAACTAAACGCGACAAGTTAAAGACAAGACTATTTTAAGATACGAAGTAGAGACTTTAACTTCCGGTTTCGCTTCAAGTCATAAGTTACCTACAAATTTCGTTTGGTATAGAAGCATTAATGGAAAATTGAGATTTAATTAACCATGATTGGATTATTAAGTGGGATTGGGAAACAAAAATCAGTCCATTATTATAAGCCATAGTTGGCCGTGTAGGTTAGTGATGTGGTCAATGGTTTTTGACCCAAAAATTTGAGTGGGACACATGTCCAATTCATGGAAGGAATATATAAGGCAAAATTTTGATTCATACATCACTAAGCAACTCATTTCAACATTCACAAAGTAAGAAATATAGAGATAGAGAGAGAGGGTCTCTCGGCTAGAGCTGGCCGAGAGAGAGGTGCCCCAAAGTTGATCCAAAAATCAGTTTTTCAAGCAATTTAACTCCCTTATAGAGGTATAATAACGTGTAGCATTCATTGGTATAGCAAGAACAAGTGTTAAATTTCAAGAAATGGATTTGAAGGCTTAGCCGATTGAAGCATTGGGTGATAAGGTAAGAAGTTGATCCCTTTTCATATGTTTTGTGGTGAATTGAATGTTTATGATGTGGCATGTTGGTATTGGACTATTTTTCTTGTAGTTGAAGTGGGCCGTGTGATGTAGACTTAGGTGAAATGATGCTTAATCTCCTTGTACATGTATTGGGAATGAATTGAATGTGTTGTAGTATGGATAATTGGATGAAAATCATAAAGTTGTTGTAGTTGTGTTGAAGCCGTGTAGGGGACTGTTTTAGGGGAATTTATGGACTGTTTTGTGTCATGTTTTGATTGTTGTTGTTATGGACATTGTGGTGTATTGTATACATAGTGAATATGTGAATTGAGGTGTTAAAGAAATGAATCATGTTGAAGGGGGAAAACAGTCCAAACCGTGGACTGTTTTGATGATAGGAGTAGAGTTGTGCGTTTTGAATGTTGATTATTGTTATGAACGTATAGTGAAAGTGAAGCTTAATGATTCAAGTTGAAACTGAAATGGTTTGTGGGCTGTTGTAAGAGTAATATGATGCTAAAACAGTTCCAATAATCGTATAAGTAATGTTGTAAACGTGTTGTTGTCGTTGTAGTTGAAGTTGGAAAATTGCGAAGCGAAAATGGTAACGTTGTGTGTGCTGTTTGGCCGTGGATAAGAGCCTGTTTTAAATGATGTACGGACTGTCCAAAGTTCCCTTAAGTCATGTTTAAACAAGTTCGGATTGATACATGAAAGAATGACTAACAATATTAGCTTGTAGTACTAGTTGGTTTCAATGCGAACGAAACGTCGTCTAAATGTTGGAAGGGGATTGTTAACGTTAAAATACATATTGAATTCCCTCGTAGACTAGTTGTAGCTTTTGATATTTTGATATAGGATAAGTACTATTGGGCAGCAAGTACAAGTTATAATACGACTAAACGCTAAAGGTATGTAAAGCCTATTCCTTCTTTCTTTTGGCATGTCCTAGACGTAAGTAAGAAATGATATGAACCTTGGGGTAAATTCTACTCTCTAGTTCCAAGCATGACTTATGATTCTATTCATTCCGTAAGGTTATGGTCACGAGCCTACTATATGATTGACTAATGAATGATGTATAGAAGTTCCTACTTTTAAAGAATTGCATAATTAAAGGCATACTTGACTATCAAAAGTTACACCTTGTCAAATTGATACATGTACATGAAATCTGAAACGTTCCTTGCTATAACTTGTAATGAGATTTAAAAAGAACTGAATATGATTATTATCCTGACACTTTAGAGCTGGTTAGTTACTTATCCATTGAGTCTCAAAAGATGAATTGCATATATGTGGTTGCTTATTATTCTGCTCGTGCTTACCGCTATATCCTTCACTGAGTCCCGGGCCAGGACACGTTTTCGTGCGCATATTTACTAAATTACTCACCGAGCCCCTCACTAGAGGGCCGGGACACGTTATATATATATATATATATGATATGATGATATGATGATGATATGATGATATGATGACATGGTGATATGGAGATGGCGGCCAGGAGGGCATATATTCCTTATTACCGAGTCCCTCACTAGAGGGCCGGGACACGTATATGTTTATGTTATGATGCTATGATTATAATTACCGAGTCCCTCACTAAAGGGCCGGGACACGTTATATATGTTATATACAGAATGATTATTCAGCCTTGGTTACAGAACTCTATATTGATATTGATATGAGAACGATACAGATGAAATATGTTCAAAGGCAAGTTTTATGAAATCCTGTTTGTTGCATTGGGTCCTACACACCTTGTCTCAGTATGAGTCTATTACTATATTTCATGCTTTACATGCTCAGTACATCTTCCGTACTGACCCCCTTTTCTTCGGGGGGTGCGTTCATGCCCGCAGGTACAGACGCTCGTTTCGGAGATCCGCCAGCCTAGGATATCTATTCAGCTACTTTGGAGTGCTCCTTTGTTCCGGAGCCTAGCTTGTGGTATAACTCCATTTTGTTGTATATATATGTGTTTAGTCGGGGTACAGCGGGGCCCTGTCCCGTCATATGATTCTGTCATTACTCTTAGAGGTCTGTGGACACATGTGTGGGTCTGTATATCGTTGTTGTTGCGTTGTATGAATATGATTTATGTTTGGGGCGTACCCATTCGTAATGGCAGCCTTGTCGGCTTGCATATATATATATATATATATATATATATATATATATATATATATATATATGTTTGGGATGTTGCGTGTAGTGGCAGCCTTGTCGGCTTGCGTAAATATATATATGTTGTTGTTGAAGATCGTAACTCCTCAGGAGACAGGTGCCTACGACATACAGAATTGTGACAGCTTTAGAATAACGTCCTGTTTTTTTATACAAATAAGTTCATAATATGCTGGTTATAAAAGATTATAGTTAACAGGTGATATGAGTGTCCAATTCGGACACTAGTCACGGCCTACGGGGTTGGGTCGTGACAGTATTGATGCAGCATGGCAGGGTTATAGCCTACGCTTCCCGACAGCTCAGAAAACACGAAAGGAATTATCCTACTCACGATCTAGAGTTAGCAGCGGTAATTCATGCTTTGAAGATATGGAGGCATTACTTATATGGTGTTCATGTTGATGTTTATACAGATCACAAGAGTCTCTAATATATCTTTACGCAGAAAGAGCTGAATGTGCGACAGAGACGGTGGTTAGAGTTATTAAAAGATTATGATGTTGATATCTTATACCACCCAGGGAAAGCAAATGTCGTAGCAGATGCCCTTAGCCGTAAATCTATGGGTAGCTTGACAGATGTGCAACCAGAAAAGAAGGAGATGGTCCGTAAGATTTACCGACTGGCTAACCTTGGAGTCCGTTTGGCTGATTCGGGAGATGGTGGAGTTTCTATTCGAGGAGTTGCTGAATCCTCTATCATGGAAGAGGTAAAGAGGCATCAGTACGAGGACCCTGTCTTGGCACGGTATAGAGATACAGTTCTTCAAAAGGAGGAGACCCCGTTCAAAGTTACACCTGATGGCGTGTTACGATATGAAGGCAGAATATGTGTACCTGAGGTTGCAGGGTTATGGCAACAGGTTATGGGAGAGGCACACTATGCCCGTTATTCTATTCATCCAGGGTCGACGAAGATGTATCATGACCTCAGATGTTTATATTGGTGGGATGGCATGAAGAAGGACATAGCAGAGTTTGTTGCTCAGTGCCCAAATTGTCAACAGGTTAAGGTCGAGCATCAGAAGCCTGGTGGGTTATTACAGCAGATAGAGATCCCAACCTGGAAATGGGAAGTAATTAATATGGACTTCATTACAGGTTTACCTCGCACTCCACGAAAGTATGACTCCATATGGGTTATTGTGGATAGGCTGACAAAATCAACCCATTTTCTTACAGTCAGGACTACTTATTCAGCTGAGGACTATGCAAGGTTATATATCAGGGAGATAGTGAGACTCCATGGGGTTCCCACATCTATTATCTCAGACAGAGGAGCTCAGTTTACAGCTAGCTTTTGGAGATCATTCCAGAAGGGATTGGGGACACAGGTGAGTCTTAGCACAGCATTTCACCCTCAGACTGACGGACAGGCCGAGCGTACCATTCAGACGCTAGAAGATATGTTGCGGGCCTGTATTATCGATTTCAGAGGTAGCTGGGACGATCATTTACCACTTATCGAGTTTACTTATAACAATAGCTACCATTCTAGTATAAAGATGGCACCGTATGAGGCCTTATATGGGAGGAAGTGCAGGTCACCTATTGGTTGGTTCGATGTTGGTGAGACGAAATTGATAGGCCCAGACATGATTCAGCAAGTTGTTGATAAGGTGAAGCTCATTCAGGAGAGATTATTGGCTGCCCAGAGTCGACAAAAGGCATACGCAGATAATCGACGTCGAGACTTAGAATTTCAGGTTGGTGACTGGGTTTGCTGAAGATATCACCCATGAAGGGCGTGATGAGATTCGGCAAGAAGGGGAAGCTCAGCCCGAGGTACATCGGGCCTTATCAGATCATTCGTAAGGTAGGAAAGGTTGCCTTTGAGTTGGACTTACCATCAGATTTGGAAGCAGTACATCCAGTATTTCATGTATCAATGCTTCGTAAATGCATTGGTGACCCTTCCAGAGTATTTCCTGTAGATGATGTTCAGGTGACGGAGGAGTTGTCTTATGAGGAGAGCCCCATAGCTATACTTGATCGCCAGGTTATAAGATTACGTACTAAGGATATAGTTTCTATCAAAGTGTTGTGGCGAAACAACAATAGGGAATAGGTGACTTGGGAAGCCGAAGATGAAATGAAGAATAAGTATCCCCATTTGTTCCTTATGCCTGCAGGTAATTCATTTCCTTATTTGACTAAATTGATGGATAAATGAAACTATATGATATATTGTGGCCATGTGAGGCACCGGTGGGTTTGCTGAATGCAGGTTGGTAGGTATAGTTACAGCGAGGACTCTGCCAAAATTTCCATAGTATGAGACCTATTATAAATATTCGAGGACGAATGTTTTTAAGGGAGAGAGGATGTTACACCTCGTGGTTGAAAATTGAGCTCCGTAGGCGTCAACCGCCCCTCAATAGGACTTTGGGGGTAAGGAAATACGGATGTTGCAAGTTGGGCTGGTAGGCCAGGAAAATAGCCTGCACGAACGTGCAGGAGGCCATGGGCCAACTCAGCGCGAACGCGCCACCACAAGGCGCGAATGCGCTGAGCAAAATTTTAGGCTCGGGCCAGGGATGCAGATTTTATGATTTGAACATAAGACTATATATATATATGGCATTTGGAGACCGTATAGTGTAAATTAGTTCATACGTTACTTGATACGAAGCCCTCGTTGCTGTAGGCTAGGTAGGGCCCACATGCCGGAGTTTTATAAAGGACATACGAAGAGAAATATGGGTAGTACATGGAAAGTTGAGCAAGTCCTAAGAAGGACCCTAAAGCCAAATATGGGCATAAGCCGTCCAAAAGGACTATTTAATAAAACATTTTCGGATGATCTGACTTGGAGGGGCCAAAACGCTATTATAAGTTTGGAATTTGGATAAATTCCAAAAATCAAAGTTGTAGATAATTGAAAGAGATTTCCAAACATTAGTCGTGGGCCCTCACACGACATCGGGATTGATATTTATGACCTTTTTACTGAACGAACACGCAGGCAGAAAATATAAGCCAGCGCGAACGCGCCAGAAGGCACCGCGAACGCGCTGACCAAATTTTAAGTCGGTCAGGGCAGTTTCTGGAACTCTATATAAGGGGGGCTTACCCCCCCCCCCCCCTTCTTCATCCAATACTCCTAGAAGACCCCTAAATTCTGAAAAACCTACCCCAACTCTTCAACATCAAATTTTAGCCCGGATTAGGTATAATCCCTGAATTCTGGTCTCGGTAGCGTATAGTTGCGATTACAAAATTGTATAACAACGCGTTTGGCTCAGTCCAAGTTTGGAAAAAGCGAAGATATAACAATATTAATGGGAGAAAGGTATGGATCTCTTCCTATTTATATTAATACTGGCTTATTTACAAAGATAGAACGGTTAAATGGTTGTATAGTGAGTTGTTTAGTTATGGAAGTTGGAAAACAGAGTGTGGGCTGTTTTATGGAATACTTTGATATGGGAAATGATAGTATGGATATTGATATTGTTGTTGTTATTGTTGGTTGATGAATTTAGAATTCGGGCTAGGGATATAAATAGAGGAGGTGCTGCCGAAATTTTGGCAGATCCTAGAAAGAGTTAATGTAAAGGCTTAGGATAAGCATATGGCAACGAGCCTAACGGTAGTATGAATTCCCTTGATTGTAGATTTGTAAGTTCGAGAAGTAGAAGTTGAGCGAATAAATAAGCTTCAAGGTATGTGAAGCTAACCCTTCTTTCTTTTTTGGCATGATCTTTATAAACAAATAGACGACGAGCATGTTACTTTAAAGAAGTAACTATTCTTAGAAACACTAGGATGGATAATGTTCTTGATTCCCAGAACTTACTTCATTATGTCTTGATACGTGTCTATGATTCCTGAAGTCTATTTGATATATTCCATAGTGACATTCGAAGGATACTTGATATGACTATTGTCTTGATTATCAAATGATGGTTCATTTTGACTATTTTATTGAGTCTCAGATATGACTTAGTTTGCATATGGTTGCTCACTACTCTGCTCGTGCATGCCTCAGTGTATCTTTCACCGAGTCCCGGGCCGGGGTACGTTCTCGTGCACAATTTCACTGCATTGTTCACCGAGTCCCTCACTAGAGGGTCGGGATACGGTATATATATATATATATATATATATATATATATATATATATATATGATGATATGATGATGTGATTTTGGCGCCAAGGATGGTATATGTTGACTTTATTCACCGAGTCCCATAATGGGCCGGGTATGATGTATGATATTGATACGCATGATTTACATTTCATAGGGCAAGTGTATTGGTATTATGATTGTCATACTTGTCTCCTGTAATCTCTATTTCAGTCATGATCCTCTCTACTGTATTTCATGCTTTATATACTCAGCACATATCTCGTACTGACCCCTTTCTTCGGGGGGCTGCATTTCATGCCCGCAGGTACGGATACTCGATTTGGTGATCCTCCAACTTAGGACTTCTACTCAGCTGTCTTGGAGAGCTCCATTGTTCCGGAGCCTAGACTTTTGATACAGATCTTTTGATGTATATATATGTTTATCCAGGGGTACGGCGGGGTCCTGTCCCGTCATATTTCACTATCGATACTCTTAGCGGTCTGTAGACATATGTGTGGGTTGTGTATGAGTTTTGCTCAGCTGTGTCTATGTGATTTGCTATGGATATGTTGGTATGTAGTGGCAGCCTCGTCGGCTTGCGTATCGTGTTACGTTTTGATTTGTAGTGACTTCTCAGGAGACAGGTTATCGTGATATATATATGTGATGACGTTATGAACCTTTGGAGTTTTTGCAAGTTTCCATATTGTTCTTAGATTCAGTCTGACTATATCTAACAGGTACGTATACGAGTGTCCAGCTCGGGCACTAGTCATGGCCCACGGGGTTGGGTCGTGACAAGTTTTTCACGGTAAAATCTTATCTTAATTACTTACTACACTGTATAAAGGAACTGGTAGACAACCAAGTCCCTTTATATATCGTTTAGTGAACACATAGCCTACATTAATTGGTATCAGAGCGGGTTCATTCTAAAAGGTTAACACCTAGAAAGAGACGTTCAATTGGCTGCTCCACTAAACTTAGATGGAGGACAATCAAATACAAAACCATCAGGGGCTAGTGAAAAGCATTACAGATTGTGTGCTTCAAGCGATGATGAACCCAACGTAGAATGCTTCACTCGTAGACTCTGAAGGATGATTGAAAAACTCGAAAACACCAGTAGAAAATCAGGTCACCCCACCAAAGAGAGTCTTCTCCACAAGCAAGCTCACAATGAATATGAGTCAATTCCTGCCCTTATGACCAAGTTAGATGCAGATGGTAACGATGAACAAGATAAGGATGAGGCGAACAGAGGCGGTCATAGATGGTACATGGATAGTGGCTGCACAAAGCACATGACCGACAAAAAGGATGATTTTGTTTCACTCAAAGTCTTTCAAGGTGGAAGTGTGTCTTTTGGAAATGGCAAAAAGGGATACATTCTTGGAGTGGGTAAAGTAGGAAGGACACTCTCTCATGCTATTGAGAATGTGTACTATGTAAATGGTCAGAAATTTAGCCTGCTAAGTGTGTCCCAAATATATGACAAAGGGAATGAAGTAAAGTTCCTGCCATGCTCCTGCACTGTCACAAATCTCATAATTGGTGAAGTGGTGCTGATGACTAAAATATTTAAGAATGTATATGTTGCAGATTTTGGTCCTCAAAGTGAAAATGATCTCACCCGTCTAAGTGCAATGGATGATGACCCTGAGCTCTGGCACAGAAGACTGGGGCATACAAGCTATTCGTTGCTAAACAAATTTGCTGTGAAGGACCTGGTTCGTGGACTACCAAAAGCAAAATTTAAGGATCACAATAATTGTGATTCTTGCATAAAAGGGAAATAAGTAAGATCCTCCTTCAAACCAAAAAAAGATGTAAGTACCTCAAGGCCACTTGAACTTATTCACATGGATCTATGCGGACTGATGAGAATTCCAAGCAGAGGAGGAAAGAAATACATTTTTGTGATTGTGGATGACTATTTCAGATTTACGTGGACTCTGTTTTTGAAAAGCAAGGATGAAACATTCCATGTGTTTTATGCCTTTGTAAAACAGATCCAATTAAAACTTGGTGTGCATATTGTAAGCATTAGATCTGATCACGGTACTGAATTTAAAAATGCAAAGTTTGACGATTTCTGTGCTGAAAATGGTATTAGTCGCAGCTTTTCTGCCCTCAAAACACCTCAACAAAATGGTGTTGTGGAGCGAAAAAATAGAACTCTTGAAGATATGGCCAGAACGATGTTGATAGCGAGTGGTGTGTCTAAATGTTTCTGGGCTGAAGCTGTCAGCACAGCCTGCCATATAATAAACATATGTATGATCAGGTCTCTGCTTGAAAAGACTCCTTATGAGCTGTTAAATGGAAGAAAGCCCAAGCTGACATACTTACGAGCTTTTGTCCTAAACAACGGTAGGGAAGCCCTGAGAAAGTTTGACGCTAAAGGTAATGAAAGGATCTTCCCAGGTTACTCATCCTTCAGCAAGGCATACAAGGTCTATAATAAAAGAACGCAATGTGTAGAGGAATGTGCACGCGATCTTTGATGAAAAAACTCCCAAGGAAATGACAAGGCTCCTAATGATGAGGATGAAGATGGACCCTTTCCAAAGGTACAAAATGAAGAAATTGAGATATCAAATGGAAAGACAGAGTTGATGAATCAAATTAAACAAGTTGATAAAGCAGATGCTGATAGTCCCTCAAAAAGTGTGGAGGAACCTGATTCTCAGATTACTACACTTGAAGCAGAACATAGGGTGGTAAATGCAGTCTCAGGCACTCCTGAAGTTGATCAAGGAAGTAGAAGCCACGTATCAATCAATGCTAATGATGGATCAAACACTGAGGAAACTGGTCCGTCCACTTAGGTGGTTCAAGCCTCTAAATGGAAGCACAGAGGATCTCATCCTCTTCAAAATGTGATTACTCCCTTGGACTCAGGTATTCAAACCAGATTTAAGGAGAGAAATATGTTCACATTATCTTATTTCCTATCCCAAATTGAGCCCAAAAACATCAAAGAAGCCTTCAAGGATACTGTCTCGATAGCTGCTATGCAAGAAGAGTTTCACCAATTTGAAAGAAATAAAGTGTGACACCTGGTCCCCACACCATCAGATAGAACAGTGATAAGGACCAGATGGGTCTTTCGCAACAAACTTGATGAACTGGACAACACTGCCAGAAACAAGGCCAGGCTGGTAGTTCAAGGGTACAATCAAGAAGGAGGAATAGATTACGATGAAACGTTTGCTCCTATGGCTAGAATGGAGGCAATCAGGATTCTTATAGCCTTTGCATCTCATATGGAATTAAAATTGTTCCAAATGGACATCAGAAGTGCATTTTTGATTGGGTATCTCAAGGAGAAGTCTTTGTCAAGCAACCACCCGGCTTTGAAAATCATAAACATCCAGAGCATGTGTTTAAGCTGGACAAGGCATTATATGGTCTAAAGCAAGATCCTCGAGAATAGTACGAAAGACTGTCAAAATTTCTTCTTGAAATTGGCTTTACCAGAGGAAAGATTGACAACACCCTGTTTCTGAAGAAAAGAGGAAGAAACTTGTTAATTGTACAAGTCTATGTAGATGATATCATTTTTGGTGCTACAAATAATTCATTGTGTGAAGGATTTGCAAAGATCATGGGGAGTGAGTTCGAGATAAGCATGATGGGAGAGTTAAACTTCTTTCTCGCTCTGCAAGTAAAGAAAACCTCAAATGGGACTATGATCAGTCAACATAAGTACATCAAGGGGCTACTAAAGAGATTTTACATGGAAAATGCTAAGCCTATTGATACTTCTATAGCTGCTACCAATCGACTTGACATGGACGAACCTAGTGCTCCTGTAAATGAGATAATGTATAGGGGTATAATAGGATCACTGTTATACTTAATGGCTAGCAGGCCTGATATAGTGTTCGGTGTAGGGATATGTGCGAGATTTCAATCTTGTCCCAAAGAATCTCATCTGAACGCTGCAAAAAGAATCTAGAGATATCTCAAGGGAGCTCTAGACTTAGTCCTTTATTATCCATCAGGAGACAGCTTTGAATTGTTTGGGTATGCAGATGCTGACTATGCTGGTTATTTGGTAGATAGGAAGAGCACATCTAGCATGGCACATTTTCTGGGATCATGTTTGATATCTTGGGGAACAAAGAAACAAAACTTAGTGGCTCTCTCTACTGCCGAATTTGAATATGGTGCTGCTGCATCCTGCTGCGCTCAATTGTTGTGGATCAAGCAACAACTCGAAGACTTTGGTGTTCTCACTGATTGTATACCTTTTCTATGTGATAATACAAGCGCACTCAACATGGCAAAAAATCCTGTACATCACAAAGGAACCAAGCACATTGATGTCAGACACCATTTCCTGAGAGATAATGTTGAAAAGGTCTAATATGCATGAAGTTTTGCAAGGCAAAAAACCAGGTTGCTGATATCTTCACAATTGTCTTGAGCGGGAAGCATTTTGAAAGAAACCGTCTTGAGTTGGGCTTGATCAAGCCTAACTGATTTTCCTTATTTTTGGCTATGATAGGAGAAGAGTTAGAATACGATAAAGTGTTTTTCGATGGCATCTAACTCGCTCTTATACTGTTACAGGTATATAGGCATGATAGTCTCAAAACCAACGCAAGCTTATGTGACAGTGCACACCCCAGAGTCTCTCTTAAATCTTTCATAAACCAGTCAAGGGACCTGCTCCTTGTGACTCAGGTTAGTAATCCTTTCAATGCGTGTATAAATTTTGCAACTGTTATAGTGACATGTCATATCTAAGTTGATCCACTCAATTCCACTCAACTACCTTTCCATAAATTCATGACTATTCTCTTCTCTCTCCTCACTCAAGTCTATAACCTACTTTACTCCTCTTTATCCATCGTTCTGGATTCGCCTTCAACATTGTTTTCTCCTAAACCAATTTATCATCAAGTATTGGTATTATCATTTTCAGTATGTCCACCTTAGCTAAAACTATTTCTACTTCCTCCCCTTTCAAATTCACATCCCCTACCTCTGTACAAAATCTCCAAGCTCCTCAGACAACAATCTACCATCCTTCCCAAGATCCAAAATCTATGGCCTCTCTCGGACTTGCAAGAATCTATCTCCTAGAAAATTTGTAGCCTTTCTGCCCAATTCTGACCAAGATGACCATCTTGACCAGACCAAAGAAACTGAAATACAAGGTCAGGAAACTGCAAATAAAGTCGTTGCCAATACGCCCGAAGGTAAGTCAATGAGAATTGAAAGGAATAAACTAGTGAACAAAGATGGGTTTGTCCTTCTTGCACCTGAAGGAAACTTACCTTCCTTTGAAAAAAATAAGGGAATAGCTTAATCGTCCATAAAGCTAGATGGATGCACTTCAACAAAGGAAAAAGGTGGATCCAATATCCCACACAATGACGCTGCGATGTTGGTTGTTCTTGCACATACCTTGCAAGCCATGAAAAACGGCGAGGGTATTATTGGTAATTTGCCATTTGGACTCCAAAGAGGGACCTGCTCTCTCGACCTGAGAGGAATCTGGGCCTTCTATGCTCTATGCAAAAGAACATGGGTATAAACATGACTTACCTAAGGATAGGGATATCGTGCTGGATGAAGATATTGCGACTTCTGATGGTATGAAAAGTGTGATCCAAAAGGGAAAGTTGCAGAAAACAAAACCCTCCTATTCCTCCCTAAAGAGCACAAGTAGAAGTCGAATGGAATCTGGTTTCTCCATGTACCAACAAAGTGGTAGAGGTGCTCCTCAAGTCGGAAGAGAACGCACAGAAAATTCGAAAGGGTCTAAGAGATGTGTATCCAAGACAAAAGGTGTCGGCGAAGTCTCTACCATCTTTACGCTTCTTGGAGCTCAGAATGTTGCAAATGCTGATATTCATAGGGTTACTGCTAACAATAATATTTTCAAAGCCGAGCTAACTAGAACGACACAGGAGTCTAGCTCCTTTTGTGCCTTGAAGGCTGCCAATGCTGAAATCGTATGTCTGAAGGTCGCAAATGAAGGGCTTAAGCAAAGGGTCATTGTCCTTCACGACCAGATGCTGCAAGATCAGTGCACCAGTAATGCATGTTTTGATAAACTCCTGATGGCCCTTCTCCCTCAGTTTTCATCTCCCTCCCCCCTCACCTATTCTTTCTCCTCCTTAAGTCAGCATTTATGCTATCTTTTTTTCTTCTTCTTTGCTGTATGATTTGGCACTATGACAGGTAACTTCTTATACACTAATGAATCTGATTGCTATCTCCTGCTTGCCATCTCTTCTATTTTGGGAGTCCCTATGGCTTATGCACTGTTACTTGCTTGCTCGTTCATAAACTGTTCATGCCGTGTTGCCCTAGTGGCATCGAGGTGATGCTATTGAACTTCTTTGTCCTCGATTAACTTTGTCTCTTTTTGATGTTGCCAAAAGGGGGGAAAATATTAGATGCATGTTCGAAGATGGAGGGAAGAAAGAAGAAAACAGCCTGTGTTTCAGGGGGAACACGATAATTTTCAACGTGTTTTAAAATGAGTCTCCGGGGTAACATCAACTCAGCGTTTGTCATCATAAAAAAGGGGGGAAATTGATGAGTTGTGTTACATCCTATGTTTTGATGATTTGTCAAATTGCTGAAAAAAGGAGAGGGACCTGGTCTATTATATATTCTGTTTATACACCGTACAATGCACAGTAATAACTGTAAAGCTGCACACAAGTACAGCAGAGCTATTGTGGTTCGGCTTTAAGTGAAACGTGATGAGTGACCTCTATCCTACCCATATGTTCCCCAATATATATACAACTTGATCCAACATATTGATATCACTTGGAAAACCTAGAATCACTTTAAAGTGCAGCCGTCACGAGATTCTCTAAGTGTTCAAAACAAAGTTGACCACAGACTGAAGGATCAGATCCCAATAACTAAAGATGCAAATGTCCCTTAGTTTGTTCTGAGCTTTGTCTATGTTCTCTATCTTGTTAAACTACTCTTCTCTAAAGAAGCTATTATAGGTATTCTGAATTCTTAGTAGTTGTACACTTGTTTGTAGCTATTGAGTGGTACCCTTGGCTAGAGTTAGTCAAGGTGTATTAGTTGGTTTGGCTAGAGGTAGTCAAACTTTGTTGAGTGCGTGGCTAGAGTTAGTCACAGCATGTAGCTTACAATAGGATTATTGTAAGGGTGAGAGATTAAGGGTTTAATTCCTAGATTATAAGAGGGTGTAATCTGAAGTTGCTCGGTGTAGTGGAGTTGAAATACCACTATCTAGCTAGGCCTGTTTTAGAAGATAACAGTCATATTATAGTCTGATGTTAAGTAGTGAACAAGAATTAGAGGGAAATTAATCCTTATTCAATCTGGTTCCCTCTCCTTGTATGTTTTGAATAAGAAATTAGGCATCATATATTTAACCATATTCAGCAATATCTTCCTGCCTTCTCCGTGTTGCTGAGCTTCTGCATCTTCATTTAACTAGTATCCTTTGTGAACTGCAGCACCTACATTGTATTTCTGGTATGAATGCAGCTAGTTGATATTGCTACTGCTGCAGTGATGAACAAATTGTAGGGGAACTTCAATCTGGTTCTCTGCACTTGTATACTTTGTATCTGAAACTAGGTAACAAGGACTTGTCTATGTTTAAGATTTTCTTGGCATCAAATGGTAGCTCCTGAAAGTTATTGACCTGTAAAGTACCTGCAAAACTGAGCACACAGTTAGCTAAACAATCTGCAAGTGCATTGCCTTCCCTCAGGATATGGGAAAACTTCACTTGCCCCTTATTACTCCAATACTGTATTCTCCTTATCTCCATTCTGATGTTCCAAGGGATACTCCATATTTGCAAAGCCAAGGAATCCGTTTCCTTAATCACAGGTAAGAATTGATGTGTCACACAATATTCAATACCATCCCCTATTTGTTACGCCTCGAAACTTTAGGTTTGCTGAGCAGTGAAGGGACTAACGTAAGTTAAGGTGATCATGATGTCCCTACAAGTAAGAAGGGATACTTAATAAATTCTAATTAAGATTCCAAAGAAGTTAAAGTCAAGGGAAAAGTTCGTCAAAGGAAACTTCACCGCAGTTCTGCGAAAGGGGGGTTCGACGGTCGTTCTTTGTACCGTCGGACGAGTCGACGCTTCGTCGATTGTGCCAAAAAATTGAGCTGGAGCAAAGACTATTCGATGAATAGGTCGACGCTCCTTCGATCAGTTCGACAGACCGTTCTTCTCACCGTCGAATGAAAAGAAACGACAAATTGCTCACTGGAAATTTAACGACTTCGACGGTCAGATCGACGCTTCGTCGATCGCACCGTACATCTTGATCGGGACTGATTTCATGAATTAATATAAGGACCCCTCCTTCATTTAATTCATTTCATCTTCCACTCTCCTCTCTCCAAGAACCCTCTAGAACCTTCTACATCATTCACCCACAAGAAACTAAAGGAAAACGAAGATTTACTACACCAAATCCATGGAATCAAGTCTATGAAACCCATTAAAAGTTCATCTAAGCCAAGAAAACTCAAGAGAAGTGAGTTAGGGTTTTGGTGCAAGAAGAGAAGATCCACTTGGGTATTGTTCATCCATCATCTAAGGTGAGTTTTATGACCCTTTTATATGGTTTGAGTGGTTAAAAGTTGAAACACTTAGATTATGGAAAGACATAGAATTTGGGTCATGAATGTGTGAATAATGTCATTGTTGAGTAGTAGTTTGGGGTGGATGATGAATATTGGTATGTTGTGATTGTAAATATGTTATGTACGACATCTAGAATATGGAATAAGTATTATTTGTGAGAAAATGCAATAATGAATTATGACCATGATTATGGAGAAATTGGAGTGAAATGGTGAATTGTGGTAAGTGTAGATAAATGATGATTGTTGCCACTATATTGTGAATGTTGTTATTAACGTTTGGGAGTTGAAGTAGAATGTGGGAAAAGTAGTATAAACAAAGGAAGTGCTGCCCAATTTTCCTTAGAAATAGTGAAATGTTCTTATAGCCGAGTAACTAATGTTAATGCGATTCCTCTTGAAGGTCGAAACGTGCGCACCAAAGGAAACCAAGCGAACGATAGATTAGTTAAGCGCAAAAGGTACGTGAGGCTAGTCCTTTGTTTCTATGGCATGAATCCTATAGCATGACTTTCTTTCTTCTCCATGAATCTCTTAAGTTCCGAAAATATATGAGCCTATATCCCTAAATAGCTACACAAGGTAATGAGTTAAAGTATAGAAGTTTTAAATGTTCATGATATGACGTTCCTAATCATTTATTGCTTACACTCACCTTATATACTATTCCCTTCAAGGTGAGGCAGGATGTTAATGAGTGCTCCATAAGGAAATCGGGGGATCACGACCTTCCGTCACCCCGATAAAGCATAGTTGTCCTTGAGTCTTTATGCATGCACTATGATGAGCATATTATGATGATGATATAACACCGCGCCTATTTGGCTGGGCAGTCACCGCTAAGGCGGGCAGCTATACACCATGGCCAGACGGCATGGGCAGACACCACTAGAGGGCGGCATGAGATGATACCCCGGACGCGGGAGTCCTGGACACAGGCTAATGATTATTACACCGATCCGATATGGTGGGCAGCTTATATATTTATGCATATATGATGTGATGATGATTATGAGTAAGCTAGCATGCATCACTTCCTTTCTATTTGACAGTCAGATACAGATGTTCCTTATTGATACATCCTTTATTTCATTGATGTGATATTATTGTTTATGCCTCTCATACTAAGTACAATGTTCGTACTGACGTCCGTTTTCTTTGGACGCTGTGTTCATGCCCACAGGTAGACAGGGAGGTGATCTCGATCCAGACTCGTAGGAGCTGTTAGCTGTTTTGAGAGCACTCCATTGTTCCGGAGGTGCTTATGGTTATCCTGTTATGTACATGTATGTTTTGGGCACGACGGGGTCCTGTCCCGTCCATATGTCTAGTACTCTAGTAGAGGCTCGTACATACGCCGTGTGGGTGGTATGGTCTCACGAGGTTGTTACTATATATATATATATATATATATATATATATATATATATATATATATATATATATATATATATATATTATTTCAATGACCAAAAGGCTTGTGCATATAAAAGTACTTATATCTTCGAATGAAAGATGATTTTCTTATAACTTGAGTATGATTTTGATAAAAAGGACGTTTAATGAGTATGATAAGAAGTAGAATGAGGGGTGCTCGGTGGTTAGTCCCGGGTACCCGTCGCGGCCCCTGATCGGGTCGTGACACTATTGCTATGACTTCTGCATAAATATTGGTAGTATCATTCAGTGTTCTAGCTGCAGCATACATTAAATCTCCTCTATCATTTCTTATGCAGAAGGGAGCAGAACTCATACCTAGATTTCCCCTAGAGGCCCCATCAGTGTTGCACTTGAACCATCCCATAGTTGGATGCTTCCACATGACCTTCTTACATATAATTTTTTGCCTATATCCTTCCAAGAGTTGTACCATTTGAGGCCAGGAGTAAGGTAGCTGCTGCAGCCAAGGATACAAAGACTTGATGAGATTATGCAGATTCAGGTTTATGCTATGGATCACCATACTTCTGTTCATTCTTCCTTCATGCATTATGGCATTTCTCATCTTCCAAAGTTTCCAACACACCACAAGTGGTATAGCTTGCATAATAGTCTTCAACTTAGCATGGCATGTAGTTTCCCACCACTTCATTATTGTTTGATGAATCTGCACAAAAGGCTCAGTAATTCCTGCTGCTTTTTTATAATATTGCCATATTGATTTGGCAAAGGAACAAGTTAAGAACAAGTGCTGCAAGGTTTCCTCCTGACTAGGATCATCACAGCATCTACACTTAGAAGCAATAGAAATATGCATTCTCTTGAGTACATCATCTACAGGTAACTGAAGTCTCCACACTCTCCATAGTAGGAATGAAATTTTGAAAGGAAAACCTTTGGCCCAGAATTTCTGGTAGAAAGTAGAGTTTTCCTATTTCTGTCTGAGGATATTCCATGCACTTCCACTGAAAACTCTCCTGAACTAGTTAAAGTCCACCAAGGTCTATCCTTCTCTGAATTCTATTGAACAAACACCAGTTCCTTCATTACATGCTCCACAATATTTGCAGGAAAGTGAGCTTCCATTTCTGCAAGGTTCCAAGCATCTTCAGTCATTACATCAGCACCTTCCATAATATTAGTATTGCTGTGATCAGTCTCATATACAAAGTGACTAATTGGCCCAAGCTTTGTCCAGTTATCATCCCATGCATCACATGAACCATTGTTTGGCTCCCACCATATGAATTGATCCACTTCTTCTCTGGCATGCTGCATCATTTTCCATATCTGAGATCCCCCCCTTCCATTAAATTCTTTTAGGCTTAAGTTTCTTATAGTACTTGTTCCACATAAAGTTTGACCGCATGGAATTAGTAGTTCCGAATCTCCACCATAACTTTGCATACAGAGCCTTTGAAACATTATACAAAGATCTGAAACCAAGTCCACCTTCTTCTTTTGGCAAACAGATGTTTCGCCATGACATCCAGTGTCTCATTCTTTCCTTTTCTTTGTTATTCCAGAAAAATCTTGCAATGATCTTGTGCATTTCATTAACAGTATACTTAGTCGGTACTATAGCTGACAAACTATACACAGGTATACTTTGAAGAACACTGCTGATAAGAACAGCTTTCCCTCCATAAGATAAAAGTCTTTCTTTCCAAGATCATTGTAATACATCTTCTTCTTTCTTGTATGAAATATAGGACACCCCAAATACTTTAAAGGAAACTGATCTCTATTAAAGCCTGTAATCTGCTGAACTTCTTGTTGTATATGTTGTGCCACCTTATCATACAAATAGAAAGCACTTTTATCCCTATTGATAAGCTGACCTGATAACTCCTCATACTTCTTCAAAATGATCATGATTTTATCTAAAGAATATTTCTCAGCAGATTCAAATATGATGGTATCTTCAGCATATGCAAGGTGATTGATCCTTGCACTCCATTCGGGCATACCATATCTAGCAAAGCTATCTTCCTCAACTAAAGAGTTTAGAGCTCTAGAAAGGACCTCAACTGACAGGATGAATAATGCAGGAGATAGAGGATCTCCTTGCTTAACTCCCCTTGTAGAGTGAAAAAACCCCTTAGCCTTGCTATTTAGCAGTATAAAGTACCAATTGTTAGTCAACAATCTCCAGATCATGTCAATGAACACATTAGAAAAACCCATCTTCCCTAGCACTTTGATAAGATAGGACCAAGCCACCCTGTCATAGGCCTTGGCCATATCTATTTTAATCACCACATTAGCAGGCTTCTCTCTTTTCCTTATATCTGTGACTATCTCTAGCTAGAAGGACATTTTCAATAATGCTCCTCCCTTGTAGAATTCCAGCTTGATTTGGAGATATCAAAGAAGGAAGGATATCACCCAGCCTATCATGTATCACCCTGGATATCACCTTATTTATGAAGTTACTTAAACTGATTGGCCTAAGATCAGAGAAAGTATTAATCAATTCTTTTTTTTGAAGCAACACCAGGTTTGTGTGAGTAATAGATTTTGGAAAAGAGTTACCATTGAAGAATGACAATACCATAGTATACACATCCATTACAATAATATCCCAACACTTCTGGTAGAAGATCCCTGAGATACCATCAGGACCACAAGCACTTGATCCACTAAGATTGAAAACTGCATCCTTTACTTTCTCCATGGTTAGAACTTTCCTAAGTTGTTCATTCATCTCATCCTCAACTAGAACTGAAATATACTCCAGAAGGCTTTCTTCCACATGATCTAAATTCTCCTGAGTGAACCGATTTTCATAAAAAGATATTGCTTCTGCAGCTATTTGCTCCTCCTCCCCAATCCAATCCCCTTCTGAATTCTGAATTTTCCTGATTTGTAGTTTTTTCCTTCTTCCTTTCACAATAGTATGAAAGAACTTTGTATTCCTGTCACTCTCTACAAACCAGTCAAGACCAGATTTTTGTCTCAAAATTCTTCTTCATAATGCAAATATTTCTTTATTTCGGTCTGAGCCTTTTGTAGTACACACCTATTGATAGGAGAGGGGTCCTCTTCAAACAGGCCTTCGTTGATTCTAACTATTTCCTCCATAATAATGATCTGCTTGAAAATATCCCCATATGTCAATCTACTCCACTGAGACAATTCCCTTTTAAGCTTCTTCATTTTACACTTGAAGCTAATGAAAGGGTCTTCATGTTCCCATACTGGCCAATTCTGCCTCACAATGTTCATGAAAGATTCGTGTTCCACCTAGAACTTCAGGAATTTGAAAGACTTGTATTGATTTTGATCTATTTCTCCATAAGTACATAATAGAGGAGCATGATCTGAACCTGTCCTAGCCAAATGTTCCACTTCCAAGATACTAAACCAATCTTGCAATGGAGCATTACTGAACATTCTATCCAACCTCTCAAAGATACAATCATCTCCTGCTCTACCATTCTAAAGGGATACCTTTAAAGCCAGTCTCCTCCAGTGCACAAGAATTCACATAAGAGGTAAAGTCCTCCACATCGTGAGGCTGAATAGGGATGCCACCAATCTTTTCCTCATCATTCAAGACCAAATTAAAATCACCACCTATCATCCATGCCCCAGTGATGTTATTATACAAATAATACAAGTTTTCCCATAATTCTAACCTTGAAGTTTCATCACACTTTGCATATACCAGAGTGGCATACATAGTTTTTTCCAAATCCTGAACGAACAGTCTCATTGCCAGCTGTTGAGTTGTGTCTGATATCACCTCTACATCAACTGCTCCTCCACCTGAATGCTTTTCTCAAGGATTAAATCAGTAACTGCCTTATTAGCATCCTGAGTTGCCTCACTTGCATTCATATCATCTTCTTGCTTCATTTCCCCATCTTCTTGAATACTGGCTAAAACTCCATACTTGTTCTGATTTACAACACCCTCATCCTGGCTACTTTTATCCCGAGCCTAGTGAGGCTCCTTCTGAGCCACTGCTCCACCATGTGTAGGAGGTTGCTTTGGTTTTTCATTATACCTTGTCTCACTTGGATAAGTAACCACTTTCCCACTAGAGAGCTTTTTTGGTACATATTGTTGTATCACTCTTCCTCTATATCTTCTATGCTGGTCTCTTCTTTGGTTCACTACTCTCTTTTGCTCCTCATTATTCTGCTTTGGCTCCTCTATCTTATCTTCAGGTTCAACAACCTTCTCATCTGAAGTGGTATCCTGCTCTAGTTCAGGATGCAGAACTCTAAACACCTCCATTGCATGTCCTTGAAACATGCACTCTGCAATACTTTGGAAGATAATCATAGTGAATCTTTACCTTAACATTCTTAGTTTGTTTTGTAACTTCATCCGCAATCTCCATCATAAAAAACTTTGGGAAATCTGATAATAAATCCACCTGGACCTTCACCCTCACACAATTTAGCCTTGTCTTATTAACAGTAGCTAAGTCAAGATGCGAAGGTTTTTCCACAGCAGAAGAAAGTGAGAACAAAGACCCCTTGACAAAGAAAGTAGACAGCAGATTTGGAAACGAGATCCACGCCATGGCAGTAGTAGTTTCTTCATCAATCTTGAAGTTTGAGTCATATATAAGAGGCCTCATTTGATATGTATAACCATCTAGTGACTTCAACCAAAAGGCATTAAAAGACTGTGATAAAATCCTCTATTAACGAACATCGAATCAACACATGTATATTTCTTAAAGATCCTACTTGACAATTACCCTTAGTCCCACATTGTTTAGGACTTATAGTACGAATTTCTTCTAGGTCAGGCCATCCGTATGAAAACTTACCCACAATAGCATATTGTAGATCTTCAAGAACTTCCATATGAGAAACTTCACTCGACGTCCATTTCACATAAGGAATACCTTAAATGTACGTGATCTTTTTGAGAGGAATGGGATCACGTTGAATCTTGGACAATGAGTCTTCCATGCTCATAGTTTGTGCATAGTTAGTTGTATGGCTAGGGTTTGCATGTGGAACAAGAGGATATGGGGATGAAGAAGAAGAAGAGGGTGTAATCGTGTTGGGAAGGGAAGGGAAATGTGTTTGGGATGCGAGTGTCAAAGGCTAGCCAGCCGCCGTTGACGGCTGACCAGCGGACTTGGAAGCCATAGGAGGCTACGTTAAGTTAGGTTAGGGTTTGCATGGGAGGAGAGAGAAGAGAGCGTTTTTTATCTCTTTCAGTATCTTGCAAAATAACATGCCCAGACTCACATTACCTGTCACTCCCAACTTAAATAATTTAATAGATGCATCTATGAGACGGTCACATATGTGTTTGTTATCAGCCCGCAATTTGGAATTGCGAGATTAATTATTCAAATAATTTGATGAAGAATATAATTTCTAGATTATGCAATCAAGAATTATCTTGATGATGCTGGTTTACATCCGAGTTGATTTAGTGGAATTATTTATGGATGCCTCCAATTAATAGCTAAATTATAGCTTATGAAAATAAAACTCCCAATTTGGTATGGGATATGCTATTTAGCATGTAGCAGCACTTGTATGCACCAAATCAAACAAATAATATTAATCTCCCCCATCACGATTGGTTCAAGGTCAGGAACCAAATAGTTTCCATCTAGAAACATTTGAATATGCGGTATAAATTCAATTGCACCACCACAACGCACAAATATGGATCCCCAAAAAAGGTTGGGGATATATGTTAGTCTTACTAGCATCAGTGGGAGAAATGATAAGTAGTTAGAAAATATATTATGTGAAATAAATTATCATTAGCATAATCTTCATTCAAAAGGATAATTCAAGTCAAATGTCAGACGTATTTTGCTGACCCAAAGAATATTATATTCTAGCTGCAAATGCTCCATTAGAATTAAAGTCCCCGAAGGACAGAGTCTACGGCACGCCTGAAGCGTGTAGACCGATCGGTTCTAAAGATAAAAATCTTTGAAAGGAGAGGAACAAATTATTATAATGGTAATAATAAGGAGGCAAGTTCTCTAGGAGAGCCCCAATACATAACACTTCATCAAACCTTGAAAAAGGTTCAGGTAACTAAAATTAATGAATATAAAGAGATCTCCATAAATTATGTCTATGGAACTGATCCAAAAGATCGTCGACGAAGTATACGATATGGCGCTCGATATTATGATGATAATCTTGAAATGTAAATCTGTCATGATACAAATAAAGAAATGATTGGCCAAAATCAAAGGGTGCAATCGAGTATTAGTGACTTCACATAAAAAATGTGAAGCTTTTGGATTTGTAGTCCAAACACCTGAAAGTGGAGAGCCAGTGGGGTACATTATAGATACTGCGGAAATGAGATGAAGAAAATAAAGTCGTTCGATATAAATCACGACTTATGGCATTAAGGTTTTTTTTTTCGCAAAGGCCTGACATTAATTATGTGGATAAATATTCTCTTGTGGTGGATGCAATCACTTTCAGAGATCTTATAAGTCTGACAATACATGAAAACTCGATATGCTTATATGAATTGTTGTCACTATTAACATTGCTAGCTAGACAAAAAAATCTTTATGAAAATCCCCGAAGGATTCAAAGTGCCTGAAGCATAAAATAGTTTTCGGGTAACTGGTTTGATAAAGTTTCATAAGTCCATATAAGGATTGAAAAAAAATCAGCGTGCATGTGGTATAACTGCCTTAACGAGTACATATTGCAAGATGGGTGCAAAAGCGGCCCAGTTTACCCTTGTATTTCTATAAAGAGGTATGGATCTAAAGTCGTTATGATTATTGTGTATGACTGGGATATTATTGGAACTCTTAAGAGTTTCCAAAAATAGTAGATTGTCTACTAAATGATTTTAGATGAATGACTTTGAAAAGACAATTTCTTCTTGGCCTACAAATCAATCATTTGACAAATAGAATATTTGTCTATCTGTCAAGTTACACATAGAAAAGGTGATTCCATTGAATATCCCCAATGGTTGTGAACTCACTTGTATAAAGAAAGATTCATGTAGACCTCATGAAAATGATGGAATATTCTTTAGTGCAATAGGTGCACTTATATATCTTGTTAATACTATGATTTGAATAACACATTCTATTAATGTACATGCAAAATATAACTCCTAGACAAATATATGTGAAGGAAATCAAATATTGATATGAATGTTGTTTATTCTAACAAATATTGTCAAGATTTTACTGTCTATGCAAATGCAGGATATTTGTATGATCTACATGAAGTTTGTACGGCCTGAGACAATTATTGATTTGCACGTGGGTGAATTCCATATTATGTTATTCTATAAGGCAGATAGTTTTTGCTACTTGGGCAAGTCACTCAAAGATACTAGTGACTCTGATGGAAGCAGAGAATGTGTATGATGGTGATCAATAACTCAACATATTTAGGAAGGAACTGTGTGGTCTCTCTTTGAAGACAAAGATTTCAACAATACTGGAGATAATGCTGCTGGAGATAGAACAAAATTAATTTCACCAGAATATTTTTTCACACATGATCTTCAACAGAATAGTATGAAACTAATGTTCAACAAATTCAGCCAAGTGGTAATTTGGTGGGTGTATTTACCAAGACATTGCCAACATCAATATTCAAGAAGTTGATCTGCATGATTCGAATATGCCCTTGCCGAGATGCAAAATGATATTCTCATCAGGGGATGTGAAATACGCGCTGCACTCTTTTTCTCTTAACCAATATTTTGTTCCAATTAGATTTTCCTAGTAATGTTTTTAACGAGGCAACTCTCAATGCATATTACAAGATGTATGTACTCTTTTTCCTTCACTAGGATTTTTCCTTCTGGGTTTTGCCTAGTAAGATTTTAACCAGGTAGCAAGCAATATGTATTACGAATAACCGTGTACTTTTTATTTTTTACATTAGAATTTTTGTTTTACATGGACATTCAAGGGGGAGTGTTGTGAATAAATTAGTGCGGATACCATGTCCCACATGTACTGTAGCAATGTGGTCTCTCCAAGTCTCTGAGGTTATAAATAGCCTCTTTCATTTATTAAAGAATACACCCAAGTAGGTAAGGAAAGTTACTACTTCCTCTCTATACTACCCTCTCCTTATCTCTCTCTATTCTTGCTACTAATTTTATTACATTGTTCTTATTTATAACAGACTGTTATTACTTACTATTTGTGTTTATGTTTTCATAAATCCAGCTACTTTTGGCGCCCTTTTTTGAAAAATGAATGTGGTCTTTTGTGAGATGAAATTGTGTATTTTTTATTTTTCTTTCAAGTTCTCTTTGTCCTTGTTTATCTTTGTTGTTTTAATTTTCTTTCGACATTTTCGTAAATCTAACCAACTTTTAGGATCTTTTTAAAGCGTGAAAAGGCATAAAATGTGTCAATGTCACGAGATAGCTAACAAAGACAATTGCAAACAAAATTGTATAGCATATCTAGATTTCTATTTTTCGCTTTACATATAAGCTCTACATGAAAAAATAAAAAAAGAAAGTCATTAGGATATTCTATAATTTAAAACTTTTTGACAACTACAAAATGTTCTTTTATTGATGAGACCCAAATTCATGAGATAAAAAAACAATTTATACAACTTATAGTATGGTTATATAGTTTTGACAACCATTAAACTTAAAATTGACAAAATGTCTTAACTTTAATTTATAGAAGCCGCTTGGGAAGCAGCTGATTGTCTTACCAGCTTACCGACCAAGGGGTTTCTTTGTAACTTATGATTTTATGCTCTAGCCAATTGTATTGGATTACCTTATACTGATGGCTCCTATGAGGTTTATTTTTTCCCTAAATTTATATTGTTATTAATTACTATTCATGCTTATAATTTCGTAAATCAAGCTTCTTTTGGTACCCTTTTTTTAAAAATGAATGTGGTCCTTTGTAAGATGATGTGAATTTTTTTGTTTGTTTTTGCAAGTTCTCTTTGCCCCTGCTTATCTCTTTGTGGTATAAAGTGTGTCGATGTCAGCAGATAGCTAACAAATACAATTGTAAACGATATTGCAATAGCATATCTGAGTTCCCTTTCTTTTTCGCTTTACGTATAAGCTATACATGAAAAAGAAAAAAACGAAATCATTAGAATAACATTTATTTAAAACATTTTGACAATTATAAGGTGTTCTTTTAGTGATGAGACCTAAAATCACTTCTTTTAAAATCATAAGACAAAACAATTAACTTAAAACATGTTTATATAGTTTTGACGGCCATTAGACTTAAAATTGACAAAAATTTATAACTTTAATATATGAAAGCCGCTTGGAAAGCGATTGATGGTCGTCTTGCCAACTTACCGGCCAAGGGCTTCTTTGTAAATTACGGATTTTGTGCTCTAACCATTTACATTGGATTACCTTATACTGATGACCCCTATAAAGTCTGTTTTGCCCCAAAATTTAGATTGTAAAGGTCTGTTTTGCCCCTAAATTTAGATTGTTAATTGCTTACCATTCACGCTTATATTTCCGTAAATCAAGTTGTTCTTGTTGCCCTTTATTAAAAAATGAATGTGTTCCTTTAAAAGATGATGTGATGTACTTTTTTGCAAGTTCTCTTTCGGCCTGCTTATCTCTTTGTTGCTTTAATTAGCTTAAGTATTTTTGTAAGAGCCCGTTTGGATTGGCTTATAGCTTAAAGCTTAAATCTAACCAAATTTTAGGACTTTCTTAAAACCTGAAAAGGTATAAAATGTGTCAAGGTCAGCAGATAGCTAACAAAGACAATTGTAAATAGAATTGTGTAGCACATTTGGGTTCCTCTTTTTCTCTTTACGTAAAAGCTATACATGAAACAAGAAAAAGACCAAACTTAGGATAGTCTATAATTTTAAACCTTTTGAGAACTACGAGATGTTCTTTTAGTAATGAGACCTAAAACCATTTCTTTTAAAATCTATATATATAATAAAGCTAGGCATAAACAGGGTGATGTGACACCTCTTTATGATCTAGAATCCTATTTATCTTTTTTCTCCTTTTTTTTGGTCTTTTCTCTAATTATAAAATGATAAAAATCTACATATTTCATTTCTTTTCCACTTCCCATATTTAAAGTCTTTACTGGAATTAATTACTAATTAGTTATTGTGCATTATAGTGGAGAATCGAAAAGCATCGTCAGCTTTAATTTCAATAGCTAATCATGTTAGTTTCTCATATTAGTTGAACAAAAGGGATTGTAATCATCCAGTGAATACATATTTTTTCAGTTACTAACAATGTTATTATGATTACTCCATTAAAGAGTCATAAATACCACTACACTAAAACAAGACACTTATCGGACAAAATTAATATAATTGTATTCTCCTCCTCTACCAAAGAATTGTGCTCCCAAATCTCAAATTTCTCTTTTATGTAAAAGTAATAAAATAAAGAAAGAGAAATTGTGCGATCATATATATCTTCTTCCACCGAGAAATTCAAGAGTTTTGAGATTAGAAGTGGATGTTGTGCTCGCTGGAATAAGGGTTAGTTCGTCCTTCCTATATATTTTTTTTACAGCAGTTGATCATATTATTTTTCTCCTTTTATTCTTTTATAATGCAATCCCAACCACATGTTCTATTTTTAGTGAATTTATATTATGCTGCGCATCGAAAATACCGAGTTCAAATGAACTCGATAATAGTAAGTTGCATCTGCCTCTATGTTACTACATTTTTTGGTGTTTGACACTTAGATAAAACATAAAGGTTTAAGCTTATAAGGTGATAAGCTCTTATAGAATTCAACTCAAAATTTAAATGATTAATGTAGTTTTTCATATGCTTATATTTTTTTTTAAACAAATTTACTCTAACAGGCTGTTGGTGCCCATTAGAGTTTTTCTTTATTAATAAAACTAGAAAAGTAACATAGTATCCTTACAAAATGATGTCTATAATTCAAACTAGCTAAAATAAGAAAATTGAATTGTGTATACTGCACAGCTACTCTAAAAAGGGCTAAACTAGTCTTCCTCTTGATCAGCTTTAGTGTGTTTGATGCATTGTCCTCCAGAAAACAACTGCAATGTCACGCCCCGAACCATGGACTAGGCGTAACACGACACTCGGTGCCTAACTGCATGTGACCGGGCGAACCTATAGGCTGGCTAAATCAACATGTGATATTAAAACATGCTAAAATAAGGAAATAAGACTAACACATGCTGATCTATTAAAAAGTCTTGCTGAAATATATAAAATGCGAAAATACTGTTCAAGTCTAAAACATCTGAAATCAATGCCAACAAGGCTAGCACATCAAAGTCTGCTAATATATGGCTGACTAGACTATATCTATGAAGCCTCTACGAATACTGAAAAGATAACTGTCAAAAAACTAGAAGGACTGAAAGCAGGATAACGCGCCGGAGGAACTAGGGCTCACCAAGCAGCTGATACGAACAGTCCTAGCTAGCTGGATTGTCAACCTGTATATCGCGCGATGCAGGCTCCAAGCAAATAGAAGGGACATCAATACAGTTTAATTGTACTGGTATGTAAAGCAATGAAAGAAGAAATATAAGTACTGAAATTGAAACTGAAACTGAACTAAACAGGAAGGCAAGGATCTGAAGTACTCCCTGTTCAGAATGAAGAATCACCTGTATAACTATAAATATAAATTGTGGCCTAGGGCCCAAATAAATGTGCACAAAACTGTGGCCTCAGGCCCAAGCAATCCGTATGCATAAGCTGTGGCCAAGGGCCCAAAAATACAGATACAGGTATTCAACATTTAACAATTTATAAGACTGAGATTGGGCTATAGCTGATAGCTTGATAACTATTTTTGATTATGGAACTTAAGACAATAACTGATTATACACTGACTGAGACTCATGTGATGTCAATACCCAAGTCTATAATGATTACATACTGAGTTCATGATATTCAAAATGATAACCATGAATGAGTTATGAAACTATAACCCTAGAAGATAGTAGTTCTACAACTTTTCAAGAAACTAGGGATAAACTGTATTATGAGTCAAATTACTGATAAGCATATAGATGAGGCGTAGGGAGAATCATGAACATTCTCTAACGTAGATAGTTAGCCTCACATACCTGTATATGCTCCAAAATTTGCAAGAAAGATCTGAACTTTGAGAAGAATCCCAAAAGCCTAAGTCTTGAACCCTTATATGGGTTTTCTTGAAAACCCTAGGTTAAGAACAATGAATTCTTGCTTAATGTTCATAGACATATGTTATAATCCATTTGGAATAGGTTAATATTGCTTACCTTAGTGTTCTTGGTAATGGAGAAGATAAGCAGGTCATCCTAGGGTTTAGGAACTTGAAAATATGAAAATAAAATTGAGTCTGCGTATTTATACTGTTCACTGAAGCGGACGAAGTACGGGCGCCAAGTACGTCCATACTTTGAAGTATGGGCCGCACCTTGTGGCCCGTACCTGGAATGTCAAATTCCAGTGAGTAACTAATTTCCCTGGTGAAGTACGGGCACCAGGTATGTCCCGTCCTTCTAAGTGCGTCTCACACTTGGATCCCCTACTTTGAAGTATAGCCCGCACTTTACTTGAAATTCCAATTCCAGCTCCAACACTTCTGTCTGATATTTCTAAGTCTTGAATCATGGTCAAAGCTTAAGTTAAAGGTTTGAAGTGTTACATGCAACATAGCTGCAAAAGTAGTATGACTATTGTTAGCTGCATATTTGACTTCTCCTCCTTGTTTTGATCCTCAGTGAAGGAATTTGTCACTTGTCCATGTTGATGAACTTTCTTCCTTCTCTAGGCGTATCTGCAAAGCTATTCAGTTCCAAGTCTTCATTGTCCAAAGCCTGATTTGCAAGGAAATCTGCCAGTTTGTTGCCTTTCTGAAAGTGTGCATGATATGCTTATATCTTCAAAATACAATTCTTATCTTTTGTCATACAAAATTTTAACAATGGATAAAAATATTAAATATCATGCACATCAAATTTCTTTGAGTAATTGTCAAGTTAAACTATTTATGCTAAATTTGATAATTCGTTGTTATGCACAATTAGCATTACATTTAACTTTTGCTATAGATGTGATGTATGCAACAATGTTACAAATACGAGATGAATATGTAAAATATAAACAAGCATTATAAAGAAACGAAATATATAAAGGAGTGTGCGTACTGATAAATTTATTTAATATTATATTTTCATTTGTCATTTTGACATATCTCTTTTGTTTCACAAGGAAAACAATGCATTGGAGTATATGTTGCAGTTTAAAAGTTCAAACTCATTATTCAAGATAATGGACATTGTATTGAAACTTTAGGTTTTTTCAATTGTTTCAGAACCAATTGGTTATAAAGGAGTACATATTTTAGCTTATCTCCTGAGAATATATCATTTCTCTTTCTATGTTAAATTTGTAAAGCTTCATTTTCTTTTACAATCTAGTATTAACCTTAATAATTTAATTAGAATAATTGATAATGTTATGGTTGGAGAATGGACAAGAATAATTCTTTAGTTAGATTTTTTTTTCTTCCACGTCGCGGACAATTTTACTAGTCATGAGACAAAAAAGACAATTCAATTTAGAGCATGTTTATATAGTTTTGACAACCATTAGACTTAAAACCGATAAAATTTCTTAACTTTAATACATAGAAGTCGCTTGGAAGCAGCTAGTGGTTTTCTTGCCAGCTTATTGACACGGGGCTTCTTTGTAATTTATGATATTTGTGTTGTAGTCATTTATATTAGATTACCTTATACTGATGGCCCCTATAAGGTTTGTTTTACCCCTCAATTTGGATTGTTATTACTCCTTCTGTCCCAATTTATGTGGTACCATTTGACTAAACATAAAATTTAAGAAAAAAAGAAAGACTTTTGAAATTTGTGGTCCAAAACAAGCCTTAGATATTTGTGTGGTTGTAATAATAATTTTAAAGTTAAATTCTTTCTAAATATAGAAAGATTGTTGGCATGAAGCCATATGTGAAGTTTGATGATTGACAAAGTGAACACAAAGTGAACCTACAATGTAAAGAAAACCATCTCTAGATACATGTGATAATTGACAAAGGAATTGAACAAAGCTAGATAGTTGGTTGAAATAAACGAGAGGTTCCAGACAATGAAAAATGCCTGAAAAAGCAAGCAACACAGGATGAATAGAACAAGTCCGTAGACATGTTCCATTGCAAAGAACCTATAGAAAGAGCATACACATAAACCCAAAGTGCAAACTTGTGTGCCAATGCAAAGACATGTGCAATGATCAGATCAGAGAGAGAATGAACTATCCATATACATGATCTATCACAAATACAGATGCAGAGGAAGTAGATGAAGACGACTCAGTTACATGAGCAGTTCAGGAGAAGAATAGAACAAGCTTGAAAACATGTTCTATCTCAGAAGTCATCAGGTGCAGTTGATGAATGAATCAGAAGAGATCATGAAGGGAGAAGGTGCAATGGATTGAATGAATCAGACGAAAAGAGATCATGAAGCAGAAAAGGTGAAAATGACTCAGAACTATTTTTTCGAATAAAGAGAGTTGCAGAAAAAGCACATGAACCAGGTCTGCAAACACGTATAACCAGGATCAGCTACTCAAGCAAGTTCATATTAAAGATATACAACTCATATAAATAAGGCATAATTTCATAAGATAAGCAACTATTTTTCATTAAAATTCGTAAAGTACACTTCCAGTCCCTTGGTTGCAACTGTACAAACAAATCAATTTCAAAACTTAGAACTTAGACAAACTTGGATACATATTTTGAGGAAACATTATAAGGAACCGGTCACTTTTCTAGAGACTGTGATCAGGGTGGATTCTACAGTCTAAGACTAGTAACTAACGAATCCTAAGGTGAGTTGATAGCAATGTCTTTGAAGAAGAAGGTAGGCATATATTTTTTTTGGTTAGCTCCTCCATGAAACACCATATTTATCCACCTTTTACCCCCAAGAAGACCCACCATCATTTTTCACCGGTTTTACCCATGAAGACCAAACCCCAGACTGCTTTTCTTTCACAAATAGTGGAGGGTTATTCTCTATTTCCTCTTTCCTTATTTCTTCATGAACCCTTATATCTCTTTCACTTATTTTTCTCAATAGGCCTCCGACATTAGCTTGGATTGAACTTGTAATGTCCAGTAACTCATTTTCTTGAAGAGTTGTCGTGACACTGATTTCTTTCGTATTTGCCCCTGTTTTGGGATTTTTAGAAATTTCCCCCTTTCTATAAGGCCCAACCATTTTTCTTTCCCTTTTTATCTTTTCAGATGAGTAGATTCGTATAAGAGGGAATCGATGGTTGATGACAATGAGATGGAGTGTGAAGTCGGGTTTGATTGAGTCATGAGAATACATGGGGAACCTAGGGTTATCGGAGAAGGAGGAAGACAAAGGTATTTTTTATTTGGTGTTGTGATCAAAGAGAGAGTGAAGTGAGTGATATTTTAAGAACTTTTCACGGTTTAAGTAAAGGTGAGGAGACAGGGTAGGTGGTGTGAACAGAGGAGATGGAGAGTCTTTTGGGGAAGAGGATTGATTTGATTGCCGCTGTTTTCAAGAGGGGTCATCATGAATATTTTTATCTCTTCTCAAATATCTTTTAATGTCGGCTAGGTTCTTGACTGGGGTAGGTATAACAGGTTGTCCAAGTTGTTTCATGATCTAAATGTACAATTAATTCCAAAGGAAGGAACACATACCTGAAGTGATAATGACTAACCTTGTGCAATCTTGATTTTCAGTCCAGTTGTTTTGACAGAATACTTTATAGAACTATTTCGAGATCATGACCTGTTGTCGTATAGCCATATAATCAAATGTACAAGACTGAGTAATATATTTTACGATTTGAAATACTCAGTTTATCTAAACCAAGGATTCTAGATTTTTTTTTTTGAGAAAGATTGGTATCATCATTCTCTTAGCATAGTCTTCATCTTAGCTTCTCAACCCTTTATCAATTATCAGTACTTCAATTTTTCTAGCTGACACCATAGGATTTTATAATGGCTTTCATCCTTGAGCCTAGACTTGTTCTGACTATATGTTCCCCTGGTATCTCTTCCCCATTTCTTCGAAAGTTTCTCAACCTATTTTCTCTGCAATGCTTATGAAGTTTTTCCTTGAGATTCATCTCCTACAATTGTTGAACCTTATTTCCCCCCTGTCAGTGTGCTCTTCGCATATTATTTTCTCAAACGTTTGACAGATGTGTTCGTGAACCCATTTCCTCTGCATGATTCCTTGAAGATTCCCTTTGTCTTAGTGCCAGTATGTTCGATTACTGCTTGTCATCTGCTTAATTCGTATTTCCCCCTTTTCCGAAATGTTGCAAGTGAAAAGAGCTTTTATTTGAATCATCTCAGTATGTTGAGCAAGCCTTGAGTTAGTTCTGTTGGTGCTTTCTCCCTTACACTGCAACTGCTAAGTAATCAGAGATTAGTTTTAGGAACCCATACTAGCTTGGGTCCTTTTCCTTGTATAAAAGGGTGAATCAAGTCTTTCTTCATCCATTCAGGCATACCCTAAGTGAACCTATTTCCTACCCCTGTTGCAGACTTCCTTGATATTTTCTTAATCTGTTCTGAAGTCTCATGAAATGACCTGTTCCTTTCACATGTTCCAGTCAGTTTCGATTTGATCCTTCTATCAACAGGTCTCATCCCCGTCTTATTTCTAGTAGGATGAAACATATCTCTCCTTGTCCATCTTGAGAGTACATAAGGAGCTCGGTTTCCTTTTCTTGTATCACTGATCTTGAGAGGCTTTGTATCTCTATATCTTGATATGATCTCTTTCTTTTGGCTGAGAGGGTAGGTCATATCACTTCTTGTCTTATGAGGGGGCGTATAGGGGAAACTGTTCTTGTCTCTTGTTTCATTTATTTTGAGAGATATGATATTTCTTTTGGTTGTCTCAGATCCTCTCCTTGGGCTGTGAGGATGAGTCCTATTTCTTATTGTCCACCCTGCAGGCACATATGAGGATTTGTTTTCTATTCCTGTTCTATTTGTGTTACCCATTTTATCTCTTCTGTCAGTTGCCTTCAGGTTCCTTTCAGTATGCCTTATGTTCACTGGGCACTAGTCACTAGAGTGTCCAGTTTTACCACAAAGTGTGCATAATTCCCCTGCTGTGGATTCCCTTCTTGCCAGTTCCTTAACGTACCCTAGACTAGTGGTTGCACTACGTGTTTGACTCGATAGATTTGAGAGCATTTGTGACGATTGTGTCCAGTGACTAACTCTTTCGAGATCTTTTCTCATTCTTTCTAGGTCCAAGCACAGTTTTCTCGATTTTTCTCTCTCAGAGTACACTTCATTTTTCATTCTTCTGTACTCAGCTTCCACCTTCAATTTCTACTTGCTCATTTCAGATTTTCCATTTGTTATCTCTTTTTGCTTTTGGATTTCTATCTTAAGGGACGTCACCAAGGTATCACGTTGAGTGACCTGTTCTTTTAGTGAGCTGACTTCCTTCTCAGCTTTTATTTTACTAGCCTCTAACTCAATAGATTCGTGCTTCGAGCTCGTGAAGGCATTAAGTAGTTGAACCCTTTTTGTACTCATATCTTGATATTCATCAATTAGAGTATTCATTAGGGAAGTGAGCCTTTTCTTCGAGAATACGCCAAGTTTATCTTTCAGGTTAAGAACATTTACCTCTGAGTCTTCATCTGTATCTGATTCTGAGTCTTCAATAGCCACAAGAGCCATGTGATTATCTTTAATCTCAGAGTCTTCGTTAGAGTTTAAACTCCACGCAGTTGTCATGGCCTTTTTCCATCCAAGACCCTAATGTGGGCGATTTTTTATCCTTATCTTTGGTTCTCCATTCGTAATATCTTCTTTAGGCTCTTGAGCTTGTGTTAGGGAGTCCTAAATTTCCTTGGCACTTGAGTATCTAGCAATTCTATTATATTCTTCAATCCCCAAACTGCAATATTAAATGTATACCGCTTTAGCATTCAGTTCCATCATTCTATAATCTTCCATAGAGAATTCCTATTTCGTTTTAATTCTCCTTGAGCCATCAGGTCTGGTTGCAGTTGGACAAGTGGTCCTCGTGTGGTGATTAACTAGATATCATAGTCCACTTCCATTAGATATGTCTCCATGTGGTTCATCCATAGTGCAAAGTGTTCTCCATTGAAACATAGTGGCCTGTCGATTGATCTCCCTTCACTGAGTCTTGTAGATGCTGCAATTTTCACGATATTCTTCTCCTAAGGTGTTAGCCTCTTTGAGGAGAACCTGGATATGATACAATTTGATAGGTTGCACGACCTACTTCCTATCCTATGCAGTATCCCATTTTTGCTTATAGGATGGATCACGTTACCCTACCTGTTCTATGTTATTAGCGTCTTGTAGAATTTAAATTGTAGGTAAGTAAAGAACACAATGATTTTTAAGTGGAAACCACCCGGCTCACAAGGGCAATAAAAACCACGACCTCCATTTTTGTCGGATTTAACCCAAATTCCATTACAACAGTGAGTCTCTGTAAATTCAATTTACAAACTTATTAACCTAGGAACTAGCCTCTAATCCCTATCTCAATATTTTTCCTAGACTAGTAAGCAACCTTCAAGTCGATCCCAATTTGAAGATGAATTTACAATGTTTTTATATCTACTGTAATGCTTCGAATAAAGCAGATAAAGATAAAACTCGATTTCCCAACCTAATGCAAATTTTCTAGACTCAAGAACTGTAAAATATAACCCTATTCTATAGCTTCTTCAATCTTCTTCTCGTACTAGGGATGCACGCCTAGATTCTGAATATTCTTGATAAATCTTTTGACAGCTCGATATTCTGAATTCTCCCTTTATGGGTGCACAAACCTTCTTCTTGGTAAGACTTGGATATATATAGCAGTGAGTGCATAGCAGGTCGGCAGACACAAAACACTCTTCGAGTATGCCCATGAGACATAATAGGGTTTATGTTGAATTGAGATTCTTGCCTTTTGGATCGACTTCATTATCCTTGTAAGAGTCTGAAGAACCTTGTTAAATTATGGCAAGGAATCCTATAAAATTGACCGCCAAGTCTTTACCATAAATCTTCAAATCCTAGTTGTTGTAGGACTTGCGCAGGGACATGTTCACAAACCTATTTCATCCATATGGTTCATCCACCTCTGAAGCTCTGCCAAACTGTCTGAGATGGAACATGTTCACGAACCTGTTTCATCATCCCCTTCTCGTTCATTCCTCCGACTCTATCTTAGTCCTGCTTTTGTGATGGATGATGAAACATGTTGACAAACCTGTTTCATAGCATCATACTCTTTGCTCTGTGTCTGTATTCTTCACTTGGATTTATTCATTGCTAGAATAAATCATGTCTCCAACCTTGTCTAGCTCTATGACTCTGATCATGTTCTTGCTCTGTGTTGGAATGTGTTTGCAGACCTGGTTCATGTGCTTTGTATGCAACTCTCTTTATTCTAACAAAATACTTCTGAGTCACCTTCACCTTTTCTCTTCATGATCTCTTTTCCTTGTGATTCATTCATCAACTGCACCTGATTACTCCTTGAGATAGAACATGTTTTTCATGCTTGTTCTATTCTTCAATGAATTACTCTGTAACTAAGTCATCTTCATCTCCTTTGCTCCACATTTGTCTCAATGATAGATCGTGTATGTGGATGGTTCATTCTGTCACGACCCAATTTCACTAAGTCGCGCAGGTACCTATCTTTCCTACCTCGGTAAGCGAACCTTTATCCCAACAATCATAAAGCATAAATCAATAAATAAATAAGCGGAAGAGATAGAATAACGTAAGTCTCACGATAATAATATAAGAAAATGCGAAAATAAGAGAAATACACCCCAGTATCTGGTCTGGTCATACAAGAGCAACTAACTAAATACTATAAGTCTGAATGATAGTAATACATTAATAGTCTCAAATCATGTCTCAGGAATGGAAATAAGGACATAATAAAGGAAGAGTTTTCGGGCAGCGAACGTCCTCATGCTCACTCTGAAAGACTCGAACCAACAAATTCTTGACAATCAGCCACGAGGAGTAGAGGTCGATCTCACCTGGTACTCTGCATTCTTAAAAGAATGCATCAAGTTCAAGCCAGTACAAACAACAAGTACATGTAGGTATCATAGGCCGACTAAGACTAGCTAACGTATATAAAGACAACAAAGCAAGATAAGCATATAAACCAACAAGTACAAGTCAAACAAACCCATATACATAGTATAAGTCATTACCTGGGTTATAGCGTCTAAACCCAACTGTGCCAAGTCTCAGTATAGTCAATCTGAACCAGTATATCAAAATAGTATCACAACAAGTCATCACCTATGTTATAGCATCTAAGCCCAACTGTGCCAAGTCTCACTATAATCAATCCAAACCAATATATCACAATAGTATCACCATAAGTCATCAGAATCAAAGGTACAATGCAATATAACAATGTATGTATGATGAATGCAATGCATATGCACCGTACACATGTTGTCACGACCCAACCCCGTAGGCCGTGACTAGTGCCCGAATTGGACACCCGAACACACTCATCAATTCCGAATCGCACACAAATAGCGTATACGGGCACAAATATCACACGCTGCCACAAATCATATCAAACTGTCTCAGACACATTTCAAACACAACCATATATGTACATATATATCAGAAGCCGACTAGGCTATCAAATGGCACAACGGCCTAAAACATATACAAATGCATGCCGACGAGGCTGCCATGGCGAGTGTGATCATACAAACACACCTGAACAGAAGTAGGCACAACCCACATATACGTCTACAGACCTCTAAACAGACCAACCGAATCATATGGCGGGACAGGGCCCTGCCGTACCCCTGAACAAATATATACATATGCAACGAACGAAGATATATACACAAATGTAGGCTCCGGAATAAGAGGAGCACTCCAAATAGCAGAAGAGGGTGTCCTAAACTGGTGGATCACCAAACTGTGTGTCTGTACCTGCGGGCATGAAACGCAGCCCCCCCCCCCCCCCCCCCGAAGAAAGGGGGTCAGTACGAAATATGTACTAAGTATGCAAAGCATAAGATGCAGAAATCCAACCATAACTGAAGCATAAGGTACAGAAGGGAATACCGAATCAGTATATCAAAACCGGTACGGAAATCATATGTATAAGTAATGCAAATCAAAATCATGCATAAGGCTCAGGAACGTGGTCACCACTCCGACGCTGGTGCCACAACACAACATAACTCCAGAAGGTTTCAAATCTTCGTACAACCCCGTACATAACACATCATCACAACAAATCATAAGCCATATCATAGCATAACTCCATAAATGGAACCCGACCCTATGGCGAGGTCTCAGGAACTGTAACACAGCATACTGCCGAATATATCATAATAATGGGCACGAGCAGAGTAGTGCGGAAACTAATGCAATTTACATATCAAAACATTTATAAAACTTGATATAATCATATGACAACCCGTTAGGCAAACTAGTCCGGACAACTGATCAATACGGAGTTTATCTCACAAAAGTACTTCTGAAATCGTATTCATAGTTCAAAATGTAAATCAGAATATCATGGAATAATCAAAACATCACTCTTTAATAACTAGAGTCATAAGCAAAAGTCTCTTTCCGATATCGTACAGAGTTAAGTTAACTAGGGCAACGAAGGAGACTCGGGGCTAGTGGGCCCACCTCGGTCCAAGTCGAGGTGGCGAACATAAATCACGAACATTAGACTCTATGGAGTCATCCAAGGAAGTTTCTAGGAGATTCGGTTACGCTTATGAAATTTACAAATGTTTGATCACTTTTCCAACTAAACATTAGAATTGTGATTCAATTACATTGAATGAATAGTATCCAAAATCTAGCTCGGGTTTCTAAGAACAGGATCATCCCCGAGGTTCACATCTCAACCTAGAATAACTAGGACATGCCAAAAGAAGAAAATGGATAGCTTTACATACCTCACTTGCGCCTTACGCTCGTCCAAACTCAATCCCCGTTTCGTCCAAAATCTACAATTGGTCATAGTTGCCAAATATAAGTTGCAAACTTTTAAGAATTTCAAGTCTTAAATTCATATTGTCTACCGAAATTTTGGCAGCATTTTTCCTGTAAATACACCATCCCCAAAATTCAACTTGGCCAATTCCAATCAACAACAATGCCAACAACCATACTAACAATTCCAATAATCAACCCAAGATACATTCTAACAACTCAATCAATATACTACTTCCTTCAAGACCTTCCAACTCCAATAAGAACAATAACAACCTAATAACGTACGTACTAACAACATCATACTAGCAACATTACATTCCATACATGCAAGAACATCATATTCAATTTTCATAAACTTCTAAAACAAGTCTGCAACTACTACAACTTCGCTAAGCTCATTAAGCTTTTATTAGCAATATAAAATCCACAGCAACAACAACAACAACAACAACCAAAACACTAAATAAAATTGACTTATTCTCTCCTATGTTTCCCCACAACCACGCGGCCACTTCTAACACATATACACGGCCAAACATCATGCACACACACACGGCTGCAACCTCCCTAGAATCATCCAACCTCCATTATCAACATGGCACCCACAATAACAACAACCAAACACTAGATAAAATAATTAAAACATGATTCCTACACACACATACATGCACGGCCACACATGCTTTCACTCTTTCATGAACTTCATCCCCTTTCACATGCTACAACATACAAAATCATCCTTAACATACAAGAAAAGAATTAAACCTTACCTTTCTCCTCAATTCTTCACTTGGCTAGAACTTCCAACTTGCAAGAATATGAATTTTTCTTGTTCCAATGAACACTCCAACTTGCTAAGGACCCTTCAATTAGTAGGAAATGATTTTTAAAGAATTTTTTTCCCAAGATTCTTGTTGATTTTTGCTATGGCCGAATGACCTAGAGCTTTTCTCCTTCTTTTTTGTTCTTGAGACTTCTTGAAATTTCTAGAGAGTTAATGGATTAAGATGACTTGGTCATCTTTTATTTGACTCATTTAACTCTCATGTGGGCTTAAGCCCACCACTAGGTGGACGGCCACATGGCCCAAGTGGTCAAGCCCAATTTTTTTTTTGTTTTGCACTTCATGAAATTTTTTAATTTTTCCAAATTTCCAAATTTGCCCTTGGCCTTCTTCCTTATTTTCGCATCCGTATTTCTCATGAATATCACACATATGTTAAATAACATAAAAACATAGTCTCATTTCCTACAAGACAACATTATTTCAAATTTCTCAAACGCGCAAAACACGGGATATAACACATGTAGTCCGATGATGGAACATCACATCTCGGCAGCACAACCCATGAGAGACCTGCGAAGTCCATGCACCACTCTCATGATCTCGGCAAAGAGCTCAGGCATCAGACACTCAATTATTCCCGGTAAGAAACCTCGAGCAACGTACACTCTGTCCGCTATGATAAATGACCTCGGATCACAGACTTTCATCTTTCTTTTACGCTCTCCGGTAGAAACCTCAGAGGCTGCTTACATGAGTACCCTAACCGTGTAGTATCAATGAATCATGGAAATGAGTATGAATATGATGCAATGTTATATCAACAACCAATTCAATCCAAAATAGTACCACCCAGGGCACACAAGTAACAATAACAATAAGCCATAAAGAAATCACAATCTCATCTCAATGCCGATTGAATAAAGTACCACAATATCGTAGTCATGATATATCACTAGTCACAATTTCTGTCACGACCCAATTTCACTAAGTCACGCGGGCACCTACCCTTCTTACCTCGGTAAGCGAACCCTTATCCCAACAATCTTAAAGTGATGAATAAACAAGTAAATGAGCGAAAGAGATAGAAATACGTAAGTCTGAAATATAAATAGATAAATAATGCGGAAATACATCAAAACCACCCCAATATCTAGTCTAGTCATACAAGAGCATCTAACTAGAATCTACAAGTCTGTCAGTATTAATAATACATCAATAGTCTCAATATGTCTCAGAATATCAAGTAAGACATAAATAAAAGAAGAATCTTCAAGGCGGCGGACACCCTCATGCTCACCCTGTAAGACTCTAAACAGCAACCCTCGCACAACTATCAGCCATGCAGAGTAGAGGTCGATCCCACCTGGAACTCTGCATTCATAAAAAAATGCATCAAGTGCAGGTCAGTACAAACAACAAGTACGGGTAGGTATCATAGGCCGACTAGGATTAGCTAAAATATATCAAGGCAATAAAGTAAGATAAACAGATAAATCAACAAGGTATAAGTCCATCACGAGCCAGTAACCAAGTGCACGTCATCACCTATTTTATAGCATCTAAACCCAAATGTGCCAAGTCCCAGTATATCCAATCTGAATTCGTATACCACAAAGGTATTGTTAACACCTAATTTTTGACCTTCCGTAATTTATTGTAATTACTCAGAGTTCTTGGATAACAAATAAAATGAGCTGTGTACTTTAAAGGAGTCTAAATATTTTTTTATAAAATTACTCAGGACAATATTTTACCTCTTTAAATTGAGAAAGAGATTTTCAGGGCATTATAAATTATGTGAAAATTAATTGATATTTTATGACATTTATGGAATATTTTATTGGAATTAATCAAAAGCAAAACAATTTGGAATAACTATTTACTTAATTGTTGAAACAAGGAACAATCAGATTAATAAATAATTCATTTTATTTTTTTATCCAAGGTAATTTGAGTAATTAAAAGAATTGACCATTTTACCCCTCAACCATTGATTATGTGTGTTTGCATAGTTGTTTAATTAATAAATTGCTTTGGTAATTAATTTGGTTAATTAGAGGGGTCATTTTGCAAATTGGTTTTGATTATTTAATTATTTTTATATAAATGGCCACATTTGAATTAACCAATTCATGGTTTAAGGTGATTGGGGTCAATTTTGCAAATTTGGCCTCCTAGTGCCTTTAATTGAGATGACTAAATCCATTGGCAAACCAATTGAGGTCATTCGCGCAAACTAGATTTAATTGGTTAATTAATACCAAAATAAGGCTATTTTTAAATAATCAATCAAATTAAAATTAGTCCATGATATTGTTTGAAATGTTATAATTGCAAAAAATCATTTAGTTTTAAAGCCAATTGAGGCCATATCTGCAAAAATGGATTTAATAGTCGTGTTTAAATTAATTACGCTCTCATTCGATCATACTTAAAATATCATGGGGAATAATTGATATTTTTAGCTTGGACCATTTATTGGACTGCATCTTTGGCCCTTCATACATATATATACACTATGTATGCGTATATATACATTGTGTGTATATATATGTAAAAAAAGGGCCTTTTTTTAATATACAATCGAGCCCAGTCCAAACGAACTTGACCTGGCCCCTGAAATGTTTAAAGGGGGGCAGGATATACATATAACCTCCCCTCATTTTCCATTTCATAGACCCTAGGGGTCTCAATGCATAGGAAAAAGAGGCGAGGCGGCTAGGGCAAAACCCTAGCGCTGCCTCCACCACTGCCCTACCCCCTTTTCCTCACCGTGTCCCCTCGTAGGATGGAGTGTAGAACATGGGAAAATTAGAGGAGAGGACGAAGCATTAATGGCTTCGTCCTTTTCCATACGCCTTCGCCACAAAATCCGTCTAAACGCTCCCTTAAGGTACCATCCTTGCAATTTCTTTATTTATCATTGATTTACAATGGTTTTAAGGTGAAAATGAGCTGTTGATTGTAGTTTCCTTGCGATATGGACCGTATACGGTTGAATTCAGGAGAAGAATTGTGGAAAAACCCACAAGTCCCATATCAGTATTGTAGGATTTGAGACAAGTTTTGGGGTTCTATAAATGGAACCCCATCCCTTACCATTAAAACATGTTTGACAACCTCAAGAGGCTTAAACTTTGAGTTTTGCTTGAAATTTAGGCTTCATTAGTGTTATTTAGACTTTAACTAAAAGGGTTTGAGTCTTTTTCTAGTTCTAAAACTTTATTTCTTTTCCGTGTCCTGTATCTGGTGTGGCTGAGTTCGATTTTGGAAGCACAAAGGAGGCTCCAAGTCCATTCTTGCTCCAGTTTCACTCAAAAAAGGTAATAATTTACTATTTTATTGTTTTTTTTAAAATTAAGTTCCTGCCTATGTTAATGATAGTTTTGTGTGGTTGATTGTTACATGTGTAGTTAAATATAGTTTAGTATTAATAATATGCTTAGTTTAATGTTTATTGCTTAAGCAATGATTTTTGGCTTGAGTTAATTGTTGGACTACTTCTGATTATGACAGTTTGGCTTAGATAGTGCCTGATATGGCATGTTTGAATTGATATATGAGTGATATTGTTTGAATGAGAGTGCATTTGGGTAGTTTGAAGGGTCTCTTGACAGGGTTAATGAGAGGTGGATCTAGGACAGCCTTAAGATGATCTTTGCTTTGTCTAAAATGGTTAACCAACTAGTAAAACAGGTTTGTTAAGTGTTGACAGTAGTCATACTTGGTTTAACCCAATGATGAGATGCCAGATTCTCAAAATGACATTAAGAAAGAACTTCAAAGGTTGGCAGGTTAACGTAAAGCATGTATGTGCTATATGTAGAGAAATTGTCTTTCCTAAGATTGATCACCTAAGACTTGAGAATTAAAAAGATAAAAGAAGAAGGGAAATAATGGGAAAGTTTTGGTGCAAGTCTTCCAGGCCCCTTGGTGAAACTGTTTGTACTATTTTGGATGTTGTGGTTTACATGATAAAATGAATTGTAGTCATGGCCAAGACGGAGACTAATGGTGATGTTTAGGGTTTTCTGTAAAGCTAAAATGGGTTGTATTTGATTCTGTCTTGCTTTATCATGTGTAGATTAGTCCTAAAGGAGAACATGTGCTTTGAGATGATGTATGATATAAAAGAACAAAACCACTTCATGATTAGAGCTTTGGATTGAGATTGACTTGAACATTAATATGTGTCACTGTCCTCTAAATATTTATGTTGGGATTGTTTTAGTGATCATGTTTGTAACTTAGCCATATGACCTTTAAAGTTCGGATAGGGTTTAATGAGTTAATTATGGTAAACTTGTGATAGTAATAAGCTATTCTAAACCTTCCCAAGGCTCTTGGTGGTTGTCACAAGGGATGGGGATGAGGTCAGGACAGGGAAAGGTCTTGGGAGAGTAAAAGGTGAGCCTGGGCATGAACTAGAGGTAATGACCAGTGGAACGCAATACCATTTTTTACTGAAAGGAGATTCAGGAAAAGGAAATGGGGAGGTGATGACTCCACCCCATCCTTCTTCTCTTTCAGGACCCTGAGGCCTCTTACTTTTCTTTTGAACTTTTTTTTGATGTTTCTGGGACACATCAGGACTTGAGGTTGACTAGGAAAGCTTAGCCATATCTTGGGAAAAGGGGGGGGGGGCACCTAGAACTAAAAGATTACCTGCCAGCACTTGTAAAGCTTAAGTCATCTGTTTTACTATGTCTTCTAAAAAGGATTTTAATCTGGGGTGAATGTTTTCTGTGTTGTTGTTGTTTGATAAGGAAGTAGGATTAGGGAGTGTACTAGTAATGATCCAAGTCAATACCATTGAGGGACTGATTAATAACCTTAATGTTTGTTGCTTACTTTTACTTATAATCATGTGCATCATATTTCCTTTAACTTGTGCATCTGCACCTTGCTTTCTTGTGATACTGATTGAGTCTGTGATTGAGAGAACCTAATTATGCTATAAACTTTCTTCTTAGACACTTGTTTAGATTAGATATTTGGGGAACTATTACTAGGAACTAAGATTGATCTAACATTGTTTGAATGATTGCTTACATAATATGCTTTTGTAATCCATTTTTTTGAAGATACTGAGTGTACAATTGTTTGTGGATTAGCATTAGTCCTAGTTAGTAGACATGCTTGTTTTATGCTGGGATTTATAAAAGGGATGTGAGTTGAAACCACTAAGTCTAAATGTGTGCTTTAAGTTATAAACTATTCCGAAGTTTTTTTTTTCTTTTCTGAAATGAATTAGTGTCATGCAAAGTGGAAACCTGCCCGTTGTGTCCCTTATTTCATTGCTTTATACCTCTAATTTGAATCCTAATGACTTGTTCATATGGTTAGTATCATCACTTGACTGTTTGGATCTCTGAATCTATGAGAATGCTCTGTGTGTGTGTTGAACTACCATTGCTTGCTAATTTGGTTGTGTGCATCCCTGGGGATGGGTTGAATAGAGCTTATGACATGGCATGACCTGATGGACCTGAGTAACCTGTTGGTGGTGAGCTGACCCATAATATGACTCTGAATTACGTTAATGATACCTTGAGGAGATTGAGAAATGGTTATGACCTTAGTTTAAATAATTATATATGTTTATATGCACATGTACTTGAAACCTTTTGGATTGAATTCTTGGCAGTGAATAGTTTGAGAAATAAGTCCCCACCTGATCACAAAAGATTGAAAGTGAGCTAAGGCAACATGACCTAAGATGAGCCTTTTTAAAGGTGCCCTGGAGAAAGAATAAAGGGAACACCACGCCTAGCTTGGTTTATAACACTTTTCCTCCCTATAAAAGGCACCATGGCATTTCTATGGCCTGTGGGGTTGTATGCTCATTATAAAGGACCTTAGGATCACATTGGTTCTATTCTTGGACCAAAAGGTACCCCAGGTTAGAGTCCAGGGTACAACTAGGGTGATGGATGATTTGATTGAATAAAAGGGCAAGTGTGCATATGTGTTTAAGTTAGACACAAATGGAAGGGCGTAACAGAAGTATGAAACTGGGTTGTTAACTTGTCTTGTCCCTGTTATGATTGCTTGTCCAAACTGCACTACTACTTCTATATAATACCATGTTTTGTATATGTCAACTCCGACAAAGAAGGGTTCTAGTTCTGCCTCTATACCTTCCATGTCCACACACCATAACTTGCTTTGTGCACTTCTCATCTGCAAGATGTAACCTGCTTTAGTCCACTTCATGGTTATGTGCTTTAGTACTTGCTTACCTCCGTTGTGTGTTACAGTTTGTGTGTGTTCCTCCATGGTTATGTGATTTGATTTCTTATTCTTGTCCACCCCACATCTGTATACTACAACCCATGCTATCTCATCCATGATCATGTGCCTTGTTCCTTGTTTTATTTACCTTACATTGGTGTGCTGCAGCTTGTATTATTCCCCCATGACTGCATACTTTGGTCTTTTGTTTCTTGTTCACTTCAGCTTGCTTTGGGTTCCTTCCATGAATGTATGTTTGGTTCTGCTCCTGCTACTTCAAGTCCATGTCCTAAAATTCTGCTTGATTACACTTTGGTCTTTGACTTGCATTTCCTTATATTGTGCTCATTAGGGCCAGTCTGCTTCTGGCTGCATTGTGTTTATATACATGGCCAGCTATGTTATGTTGTGGTCCAGAGATCTGCCTATTTTCTTGTGGCCACATTGGTGGGGATAAGGTAAAGTGGGGGCCTAATCTTAGCCTTCTCCCTATTGTCCAGCCATGCCTGGGGTTCACGAAACCCTTTGGAACTTGTACGGCATCGGTAATATGGGGGGGGGGGGGGCGACTCTCCCCTCTCCTTGTTATCAAAATACCTGCTTGTGGGCCTCGTAGTATACATATATATCCATATGTAGATATCTTACTCTATGACTTATGAATGTGTTTGATACATGTATATATGTTTGATGTATGTATTTGTTTAAGTTATAAGTGTCATAAGTTCAGTATCCTTAAACTAACCGAGTTCGTTTTTTCTTTTGCCCCCTCGTCACTGCATGACGACTCGGGTCAAGATCAGCCTGGCTATTGGGCCTCAAGTCCAATAAGGAAATTCTTTCTCCAGAGATACCGAGTCCGCAAAGATGGAATTAAATAGCTGGCACGCAGAAGGCCCAGCCATGGGTGAAAATGATCAACTAGGAGTTTGGTACGCCCCTAGTCTTCCTCCATCTGTTACTTTTCTTTTCTCCTTCTTTATTTAAGCTTTTTTTGTATTTGTAAAAAACTTTTGAAAACTCATGTCATATAGTGGAATCTTTATTGTATGAACTATTCGTCTTAGGATAACGGTACCTATGCCGTTTAGATTGACTTTACGTCCCCAAAATAATTTTTTCAAAAAAACCGGATTTAGCATAAAAAATTTCGTCAAAATCAAATGGATAATTAGCCAAACTACTTTGACACGGGTTAAGTTAACAAGAATAAGAGGAATTTTCAAAGCCAGAAGTGTTACAATATTATATTGAGCAAAAACGGACTGATTTTAAAACCAAAAGACACATTCTTTATAAAATTAAATTAAGTTTTTTCGGATCCAAACCAATATTAAGGATAAATATTTTGGACCAGATCCAAATAAAAAAATTTGGGAAAAGTTTTGGGCCAAAAGTCCCTGCTGGTCTACTCTTTTTTCCAGAAAAATGGTAAGGACCCAAGACGGGCTAAGTCCAACAAAAAAAAAAGAATTTTAGGCTGAAGCCCACTTAGAGATAAAAGAGTTTGTGATATTAGGCTTTTTAACAAGATTTCAAACACGGGTTCATTTGGGCCAAACAATATAGACGGACCTTTTAAATGGCAAATTATAATTTTTGGCTATAAGCCCAAATTCGAGACCGATTTTATAGACTTATAACAAAGGACATATATTTTTTACACTTCAAACAAAGCATTCGTATATACAAGTTCTTAGATGAGGCGTTTCAAACGTATTGAACAGATCGATCCAAATAAAGTATGATTTAAAGCATGAACAAAATTATGTACTTAAACATAACAATTTTATGTTTTTTATAAATAACATGTATAAAAGGATGACAACTTTTATATACTCTCTTTACAAACAAAATATACCATCCTTATATATAAAGGGAGACTATTTTACTCGGATACTATAAATACAAGTCTAAGTACCCTATATATAAAGGGAACACGTTCAAGCTTTTTTTCTCAAAAAATGATATGCAAATGACAAGATTTTTGCAGGAATAAACACTAAATAAATAGTTCATGCAAATACTCATACATTGGAATTCAAAGGTCAACCGTAAAGTACGGATCCTTAATACTGGGGTGCCTAACACCTTCCCCAACGATCATCAGAACCCTTACCTGAAACTCTAGGTTACGAAGGATTTTCACTGTATTTGAATGAACCCTTCTCCCTCGATTTTCCTAATTTCCTAAAAATTAGGTGGCGACTCTTTTAAAACAAAGTCTGAAACAACACCAACAAGTTCTTAGTAGCTTTTCCGAGGTCCAACCTGGCCCGCGTAAATGCGAACCGCTACATATGGCGACTCTGCTGGGGACTTAAAGGTTCTAACCATAAGGATTCCAATATAATATGAGTATATTTTCCTTAACTGTCTATGTGCTTACTTTCTTGCAATTATTAACTGTCATTGCATGCATATCATAACTCCACCACTCCTGGCGTTTATTTTTAAACTTTGTTCCAAAGGCGACTTCACGGAGCACGAGGTCGTTCCTTTAGTATAAAACCAAGTATTTCTTTTCGAACCGTTATGAGGCGGGGTTGGTTCGTAGTCGTCCAACAACCCTAACGGTTTAGCCCCAATTGTCCACTCAGGTTCCCGGTCTTTCGTAAAAACCCACTCTAGTGAAAACTAGGATAGAGCTAAGTCAAATCCCTACTGAACTAGAGCATTTATACTTAGACGGGCCTTGGGTATCTCAGACCTACCCAAGGCTCGTTAAGAGAGACTACCTTGTGTTCGGACGGTCTATGACCCAAAAAACACCGCATCTCATTTATGTGCTATGTGAAAACATGTTTGTGCTTATGTGATGAACCATTGATCCTACGGGGATGGGGGAATCTTAACCGTGTTTTGTTTTGTAAATGGAGCGCAGAATCCGTTTTGACATAGTCACTGAGGCTCTAGAGTTGCTAAGGGCTTGGTATGAATGGTTAGGTGATGCCCACCAGAGAACAATTAGTTGCACTTTAGGACACTTACGAGCTCTAGACAAATGCCAGAACCATTTCTGATACTTCCAGGGATGTAATCTGTTACTGGAATGGTGGATTATCAAACACATCAACATGGCCAAGGAGGTTCAGGGTTGGAGTCGACAGAACAGGGTAGACCGTCTCGTAGACTACTGTCCAACTCTCGGGTTTATGTCCAAAAATGCTTGGGTTGATTTCTTCACCCACTTGACTGAAGTTCGGATCCATTTGATGTTTCTTGACTTTATATCCGAGAATATGGTGGTTCGAGGCAAGAATTGCCCTTTTGTGCCACTTGCTGGGGTTCAAGAAATTCGTCTTCATTATTCATCTCGGGTTTTGAGGCACTTCGGTAGGAGGCAAGTGATACCTCAGGTAGGGAACTCCGAGCATTTCATCATTGAGCACACAGAACAAAAAATCAAGAACGTCGGTATACTTCTCAGGGAATGGAATGGCCACGTGAGTTGGGGCCCAGATACTTTAGGTCCATAAAAGTTTAAATCAGGGTGTGACCTGGGGTATTATGCATGACTATAGGGACACTTAGCTCGGGCACTTACACCAGGGCCTGCACCTCCCCAAGAAGCCTAAGAAGAGGAGCGTATGAAAGAATACCTAGAGGGTACAGACGAGTATTTGGCCAGGATCTTTGAAGAAACGGACCCAGTGATTGTCAAAATGGAGCTATATCAGGCACATCTTCGTATCCAGACCACCCTTCGAAGGATCAAGAAGGCCAAGCCTCGACATCAGCCATTGGAGGACCTCCCTGATTTACTGCTTTTTTTATTATAAGTCTTATGTCGGCTTCATCATCACTTTTGTAATCCCTTCGGGGAAGATATTATTATTTATTAAATCATGATGAATTTTTCGGGGTAATGGTTCATCTTCACAAATGGCACATACATATTTCAAGCGATTAAGAAAGCCATAACTCAAAAAGGCCTTAGGAACACGAGTAGTATAAATATCTGCAAATTACATGCTTGCTTGCTACGTGCTTCACATGCCTATTTGCTATGTGTGTGGTCGTATATCAAAGCTTGAGTACAATTGGTCCGATGATCTAAACTACATACCCAAAAGAAAAACCACGAGGCTTAAAACTTACCCGAATTTATCCCCACTAAAGGTTGACTCACGATGGCGAATCAAGGAGGGCAGGAAGCGCGGACTTTAGGGGAGGTAGCTGAGATGCTACGGGACAAGGTGTTGCAGATGGAAAAGCACCTCCAGGAAATAGGAAAGAAAATTGAGGAGGTAGACGGACTACTGGGTATGATTGGGAACCCGCCAGAAGGCATACCCCAAGAGAAATACAATGGAAATGTCCCTGAGGAGGTGAGGGAATTGGTGCTAAACAACATACCACTAGAGAGAAGGCTGGTAACACCCAGAGAAGGAACCTTGGAGGGGAGAAATGAGGAACAAGGAGCCCGGTCGAATCCGAGGGTGTTTGCATCGGACCCATAAGAAGAAACAAAGCCCCAAGAAAAGGATCCCGAGCGCGTTGAAGAAAAAGAACCAGAGGAGGAAGAAGAAGAGCCAGAGGAGGAAGATGAAGAGCCTCGGGGCATTGAAGAACCAGAGCCTATCGACATAGGGGCTGAAGGACCGAAGAACCCATTTGATATGTTTCCCGAATTTCAAAGGAACAATACGGATGACGAATTCAGTTATTATGCCCCCACTGAGGAGGGAACAGATTTCTATGCACCTTCGCCCATGCTGATGCCTGCTACCTCTACTATGGCATCAGAGAACTTTGGAAGGGTAAACCTTATTACCCCCACTCCATGGAGCATAGCCTTCAGAGCACGATCCTCCCCATTTAGGGTAGCCCCTTTGCCCGTCACCTATAAAGAAGTGTTCAGAAAAATGATGGTCGCGGGTATGGATTGCACCACTAGGGCTAGGCTACCGGTTCCTGACTTGGTGTATGCTTACAAAAGATGCCCGTTCCACCTCAATCAGGCGGGCCATACCTTGAACGAATATTTGGCGTTGAGCAAAAAAATTATTAGTTTCATCGACGACATGATCATCAAGACTTTCTGGGGGCCGCATACCTCGCTGGTCCATGACCCTATTATCCCATGAGAGGGAGTTACCCCCGAGACTCAGGTTTGACGATACGATTTCATGGTTTTTGAGGAATCATAGGCTTGCCTGTTCTCGACTTTGGCCTCTTTGAACAAGATCAGACCCATGGAACCTGTCTACGAGCCCGTGCCACTCGCGCCCAATAGAAACAAGTTCTGCTTATACCATATTAGAGCCAGGGGACATGATATTGAAGAATGCCATGCCTTCAAACTTGAGCTCGAAAATATGATCAGGACCGGAAAGATCTTAGTCCTACTCCCACCGTGGTCTTGAGGAGAAGAGAGATTGACATGAGAGAGCAAGTTCGTAAGAACAGCGACTTGCAGAGCTATACTTTTGGGTACATATTAGGTGTCCTCCTCTTTTGCATAAATGTTGCCCCCACCCTCATAAATGTAAAGGAACCGCGTCGGTCAAAGGGCTCGCCGTAGTAAGTCAACCGCAAAACCACCGGTCCAAGATACACCCAAACATAAAAGGCCCTGAATATCCGAGCCTTTAGAACATCGGATCAAAAGTACTCAAGCTTCAATATATGACTTTGTGTGCTACTTGCGCTTTAAATACCCGTATGTGATATCTTGCTTTTATATTTGATATCCAGAAACTAACTTTCTTTACGATTGAGTTATTCTTATCTTATAGAAAGGGGCCGATTAGTGTAACATTAAAAGCTGGCATACTTCACGAGATCCAAGGCCGCATTAGCATCCCTCTCCGACAAAGCAAAAGACAAAATGTCTGATACCCTCGAAGAAGTAAGAAATGAGCTCGCCCTCCGCAACGGAGACACCCTGGACTCACAAGAGGCAGCATCCCAGGAGGATGTGATTGCAACATTGTTGACTACCGTCGCCACTTTCCAAGAAAAGGTAGACAGAAGGGAGGCGACCGATGCTGAAAAAAATGCCTCCACTGAAGGAAGGAGTCCCCCTCCTCCCTTCCCCTCGTTAAGCTCTCCGATACCAGACCACTTTCCTATCTACCCAACAGGAACGATGCCACCTCTAATCCAAACCATGCTGGTCCCTCTTGCTATACCCCACCACCAATTGAAAACACCCAACTTCCGGGAACCACCCATTCAGTTCCCTCGTACCAAATCCCTCAGCCAGTATTTTTTAATCCGGCAAGCTAAGCATATGCACCAGGCCCACCGGCTAGGCAAACCACCACTATCCCGTCTAACCATCCCACTCACCAAGTGTTCTTCTTCACTCCCAACATCCCAAATGAATCCTTCCCGGGGCACAAGGAGTTGGATCACTATAAGGAAATCGAGAGGACTTGGAGGGCTGAACAAGACAGACGCGAGAAAGACATGGAGAGGAAGATAGAGGAGTTGCTGGAAAAATCCAACAGGTTCGCAAGAAAGGCCATAGGCCTAAGGTACGACGACTTGTGCATGCACCCAGATTTGGACCTGCCTAAAGGGTTCAATATTCTAAAATTTGAAATGTTGATGGGGCAGGGAATCCCAAAGCACACCTCCGTTTATACTGCAACCAGTTGGTCGGAGTGAAAAAGAATGAACCTTTGATCATGCGACTATTCAGTCGTATCCTGACCGGAAAAGCAGCGGAATGGTTCACCATACAGGACATGCGCCAATGGCTCTTTTGGGAGGACATGGCAGAATCTTTCATGGAGAGATTTCATTTCAATGTTGAAACCGTGCTAGACTGCTACTACCTCGAGAAGGTCAAACAAATGTCAACAGAGAACTATAGAGAATTCGCTAGTAGATGGAGGGTTGAAGCTGCCTGTGTGCAGCTGCCAATGTGCGAAGGAGAGCTAGTCTCTGTGTTCATCAGGTCACTGGAGCCTGATTTCTATGATAGGATGTTATTGATGGCCAGGAGGCCATTTTCTGAGTTGGTAAAAATGGGAGAGGCCATGGAAGATGGCCTTAAATCTGGAAAGATCGTCAGTATCTTTAACAAAGCGTCTGGACAGGCCGCTGCGGGAGTCTTCCGTAAAAAAAAAGAGGACGTGGCGAGCATATCCCACATTCCAAACCAAAACCCAAAAGGACCACAATATTCTCACCAAACTCCACCCCTCGTTAATTACTTTTCTCCTTCATACAACCTAGCACCCATATATTTTGCGCAACCAACCTTCACCACTACTGTACTAGCCTACACGGCTCTGCCTAGTATTCGTGTGTCCGCTCCTGTTTATCAACCACCACCCTGGCAAAACTATCGCCTACTGCAAAACAACCCACCATAAGCCTATTAACCCCAAAGTTACCAAAATCAACCACCGCCCCCAGCATATAATGCTCCACATCTAGGTTTCGAGAAAAGGCCGGTAAGAGAATTCACGACGCTCCTCGAACCGAGGGCTCAACTTTTTGAAAGACTACTAACTGCGGGATTGATCCAGAAAGTCCCACCAAAACTAGCACAACTCGAAAGTAGGTTCTACAGGGCTGATCAGACTTGTGCCTACCCCAAAACGCCAATCAGTGTGGAGGCAGCTATGACCCAAGGCATGACTCACTCAGGAAGATGCTACACTCCTGAAGAATTGGCCCTGAACACCACCAGGAAAGAAAATACTCAGAAAAGGCAATAACCGAATGAGAAGCCAGAGATTTTTGGTGGCACATGCAGGCAAAAGATTATTCCATTGTTAAGCATTTAAAGAAGATGCCGACACAAATCTTGGTGTTATCATTGTTGGCTAGCTCGCCGTCACACATGCATGCCCTCATGAAGGTATTGGATGACGCGCATGTGCCGTCTGGGACGAGTAGTGAAGATTTAGCCGGACTAGTGGAGGGAACCTCTCACAACAGAGCCCTCCATATCACCCTAGACTGCTATGACAAGGCCATAGGGAGAGCACTTGTGGATAATGGGTCGGGCCTCAACATCTGCCCCATAACCACATTAACACAATATGTTGTACATAGGCAAGATTTGCCAGAGCGTGACGGATGTCAGGGGATTTGATGGATCCTTAAGTGATTTCTTGGGAGAGATAGACCTATAAATCCAGGTCGGACCTGCCTCCTTCACCGTATAATTCCAAGTCATGGCAATCACTGCTAATTACAACATGCTCTTGGGAAGACCCTGGATCCACTCTACCGGTGTGCTACCATCAAGTCTGCACCAGCCCATAAAATTTGAATAGCAGGGCCAGGAAATTGTGATCGGAGCTGAGAAGGATACCCTGAAATATCCTTACAACATTAAACCAGTGATCGAAGGGATTCCCAACAGATCGAACTTCCACGTGGTGGAATATGTGGGAGCCACCCATTCAAAAATAGAGGTTGGTGATCCAATGCCAGCAATGTATAAAATGATTGCCTCCACTATGCTGAGAAACAGTTTTGAAACGGAGAGAGGCCTGGGGAGAAATCTGGAAGGCTTAACGGAACCTTTGCCCATTCCCAAAGAGAACTACCACTTCGCTCTGGGAAATGCTCCTAGCAAGGAAGAGATCACGAAAGCCATCAGAAGAGAACCTAGAGCGGGGAATCTACCACAGCCAATTCCAGGGTTGTACCAGTCATTTCCCAACAAGACGCTAGTGCAAAATGGAGGAGAAGCTGATAGGGGTCTTGAGTTGCTGTTTCAAGAAGAGGAATGCTACGCGATTATTGAGAAAAGCCAGGAGACGCTCACCATACGCAGTCTGAGGCCAGGAGAGGGCGTGAACAATTTGACATCTACTCCCCTCTTGGCTCCTCCGTAGAAAGATGGATTTTTCTTAAAATCTTTTGCTAAAAAATGGCGACATTGACTGAGGCCTGAATGCCCGCCTTTTCTAAATTACTTCGTGATATTTAAAAATGGAAATGGTCCGACCTTGTTCCGAACCAGGACCACAGTTTGTAACCAATTACTCTTGAATCTTCGATTTATGTAAAATTCTATCCTTATTAGATAATAAAATGAATGTTTTCTAACTGATCACGCGTAATGAACAATAAGAAGGCCTAACTTTACTATGCTTTGCCTTTTCAGTGGTAATTGTAATAAAACAACCAGACATTTCATGACGTGTCGCGAAGCGAATGAGGAAAATAGTTAGCATGAGTACGAGGAGTACGACAAAGCAACAATGATGCCAGAGGGACTGGTAGAAGGATTGGAGTAGTTAGAAGATAATAAGAAGCCAAATATGGACGAAACTGAGGTGATCAACCTCGGTGACGAAGAGGATGTCAAAGAGACGAATCAGTGCTCACTTGGGAGCTCCATTGAAAACGGAGCTTATAGCTTTGTTGAAGGAATATGTGGACGTATTTTCCTGGTCATACACAGATATGCCAGGGTTGAGCACTGAAATAGTGGCCCACATATTACCCATTAAAGAGGGTTTTGTCCTGATCAAACAAAAGACGCGAACATTTAAGACAGACATGAGTATTAGGATAAAGGATGAAGTCGAAAACAGATCATGTCTAGAATAGTAGAGGTTACATCCTACCCCACTTGGGTGGCCAACATAGTACCAGTACCCAAGAATGACGGAAAGATTTGAATCTGTGTGGACTACTAAGATCTCAACCGGGCCAGTCGAGCGAACACCTTTTCTCTCATAAATATCCATGATACGATGCATCGAGATATTGAAGTCTATATGGATGATGTCATCATAAAATCAAGGGAAAGCTCGGAACATACCATGCACTTGCGCAAGTTCTTTGACAGACTTCGCATGTTCAATCTGAGGCTGAACCCTGCAAACTACACATTTGGAGTGCCTGCAAGTTAGTTGATAGGACTCATAGTCAGCCGTAGGGGTATCCAACTGGATCCAACCCAAATCAAAGCGATTCGGGAGTTGCCGCCTCCCACTACTAAGAAGGAGGTCATGCGTTTCTTGGGAATGTTAAACTACATTGGGCGATTCATAGCCCAGTCAATTATGATTATGGAGCCAATCCTTAAATTGCTTATGAAAGATGCTCCCATGAATTGGACGGAGGAACGCCAAGAAGCATTTGACAAAATCAAGAGATATCTTTCCAATCCTCCCGTATTAGTACCACCTAGGCCAGGGAGCCCTCTGTTACTATACCGATGAGTATCCGAAAACGCTTTCGAGTGCATGCTCGCCAGCATGGTGAAGAAGGAAAAAAGGAACATGACATATACTATCTTAGTAAGAAGTTCACATCCTGCGAGGCACGGTATACACTCATAGAAAAAACCTGTTGTAGTCTGACTTGGATCGCTCAAAAGCTGAGGCACTACCTGTCGGTGTTCACTACTCACCTCATATCCAGAATGGATCTATTGAGATACATTTTTCGGCAACTGATGCCCATGGGAAAGTTGGCTAAATGGAAGATGCTACTAAGAGAATTCGATATCGTATACATAGCACAAAAGGTAATTAAAGGATAAGCCATAGCTGATTTGTTGGCAGAAAGTCCCGTCGATGACAAACTCAAACCATTACAGACTTTCTTCCTGGACGAGGAAGTAATGGCTATGGAGGAAGAGGTGGCAGAACCATACTCAGGTTGGAGACTATTCTTCGATGGAGCAGTCAATTATAAAGGATTAGGCATCAGAGCAATGTTAATATCTGAAATAGGACATCACTATCCGATGGCCGCAAAGCTCAACTTCAGATGTACCAACAACATGGCGGAATATGAAGCATGTATCCTCAGCCTCATAATGGCGTTGGACATGAACATACAAGAGTTGTTGGTAATCGGGGACTCCGATTTGCTCATAAAACAAGTGAAACGAAATTGGGAGACCAAGAATAACAAGATACTCCCATATGTAAATCTTGTGCAAAGATTATACGGAAGATTCAAGAGTATCAATTTCAGGCATACTCCGAGGGCTCAAAATGAGTTTGTAAACACATTGGCTACGATAGCCTTCATGATCCAGCACCCCGAGAGTGCCCATATTGATCCATTAGAGATCACACTGAGAGAAGAACAGGCTCACTGCGCCCACGTTGAGGCCGAGACGGATGGCCAACCATGGTATGCCGACATCAAGACATACCTGGGGAAGGAAGAGTACTCCTTAGAGAGTTCAGCATATCAGAAGAAGAGCATCAAAAGGTTGATTAATGGGTTCTTCTTGAACAAAGAAGTATTGTACAAAACGACACCTGACCTTGGGTTACTCAGGTGCGTGGATGCCGAAGAAGCTACAAAATTGCTAACAGAGGTGTACGCAGGGGCATGCGGACCCCACATGAATGGATCCATCCTTGATAAGAAAATCCTAAGGACTAGATATTATTGGATGACCATGGAGCATGATTCGTGCAAATTCGTGCAGAAGTGCCATCAGTGCCAGGTACACGGAGATTTGATCAAGGTTCGTCCTACAGAGTTACATGCGATGAGCTCGCCTTGGCTATTCGTGGCATGGGGAATGGACTTCATAGGACCTATCGAGCCTCCAGCCTCCAATGGATATCGTTTCATTTTAGTAGTCATCAATTACTTCACTAAATGGGTAGAGGAGACTTCCCACAAATTAGTGACCATAAAAGTCGTGGTTGACTTCGTCAAAAACAATCTGTTATGTCATTTCGATGTACCGAAATCCATCATCACAGACAATGGTGCCAATCCGAACAACCATTTGATGAAGGAAATCTGTGAACAAATCAAGATCACCCATAGAAACTCTACCGCCTACCGACCACAAATGAATGGAGCCGTAGAGGTCGCCAACAAGAACATCAAGAGGATCTTGAGAATAATGATCAAACACTACAAGAATTGGAACTAGCAGTTGCCTTATGCTTTGTTGGGATACAAAACGACAACTCGCACTTCCACCGAAGCAACCCCATACCTCTTTATCTACGGTACAGAAGCAGTCATACCCGCAGAAGTGGAGATCCCTTTACTCAGAATCATCCAAGAGGCAGAGCTAAATGATGCAAGAATGGGTCAGAATTTGCTATGAGCAGCTGACCACGATAGATGAAAAGAGAATGGTGGCGGTATGCCACGGACAGCTGTACAGACAAAGAATGTCTTGAGTCTTCAACAAGCAAGTCAGAGCCCAACTTTTTCAAATTAAACAACTCATGCTCAAGCGAGTCTTTCCCCACCAATAAGAATACAAAGAAAAATTTGCGCCAAACTGGCAAGGACCATACATGGTCAGAAAAGTTGTTACACCCCGAAATTTTGGGTTGTTGCGCGGTAAACAGACTAATGCAAGATAAAGGGTTTATGGTGTCCTTACATGTAGGAAGGGATACTTAATGATCCTAATTAAGATTTCAAAGACATTGGAGGGGAGAGAAGAAAGCTTGTTGGAGAAAGTTAAGGTAGAGAGTGTCTTACCCCGTGCACGAATGTGCCAGCAGGTATTCCTGGTAGTTTACAGGACTATAAGTGGAACGGATCGAATCGACGAAAACTGAACTGAATCAGGAAAATTCTGTAGACACAAGTCACTATCGACGGGCCGTCGACATAACGACGGACCGTCACTGTGCACCGTCAACATGTCTCAGCAAACTGGAATCTGCAGATGCGACTCGACGGGAAAATTCAATGGATCGCAACACGTCGACGGGATTGTCGACCCAACCGTCAACATGTTTCTGCACTCAGGGATTTTCAGGCGTAAGTCGATGAAGCAAGTCGACGGACCATCGATACGTCGACGGGTCGTTGACTCACTCGTCGAACCGCTTCTCTAGAACCTTCTAGTTTATGCTATATATAGACGACCCTTGTCCTTAATTTTCAGATTTTACTTCTTTCTAAGTCTTGGAAGCTGTAGAATATTCCTCACATCATATCATCACAAATCCAAGAGGAATCAAGGATCAAACACCAAGAATAAGTAAAATCAAGTGTGTGGATACTCACTAGGGTTTGTGGAGATCAAGAAGTTCTTTTGTATTGAAGTAGGGTTTTTCTCCATGTGAAGTATTGTCACCCAAAGTCCATTACCACATCATCAAAGGTGAGTTTTATGTTCAATTCATGCTATTAAGAACATTGAGTGATTGAAAGACTTGGATTATGGAAGGAAGAAGAATATGGAGTGCAAGTATGGAAATAGTAATATTCTTGAATAATGACTTAACGTGAATTATAGTTCTTGACATGTTATGAGTACAATCTTATGGTGAATAATACAAATGATGATAAATGAGTGTTATATGAGGATGAATAGGGTGTTATGTGAAAAATAAATGTGATGTTGTATTATAGATATGTTTATGGATGATTTTGAAGGTGGATTTGAGAAGTAAGCAATGTTTAACTTAAAGAATATATTGATTGTGATATTATGGGTGTTCTTATTGATGTATGGGAGTTGTCTTATTTTATGGAAGAAGTTGTCAAAACAAAGGAAATATCACCACATTGTCATTAACTTAGTTGCTTTAGCTAAAGCTTAAGTATGTTTCTGGTTGTCTAATCTTAGTACAAATTCTCTTGAAGGTAGAATCGCGAGCTTGAAAGGCAAGCAATTAGATAATAGAGTAAAGAGATATAAAGGGTTGTAAGGCTATCCCCCTTCTTTCAAAGGCATGACTCTCACATTGTGATTTCTTCCCTATATTCCCATGACCTTCTTACATCCTTAAAGATAGAGGTTAAAGATCCTTAAGAGCTTCTTATGAGATAAAGAAGAGATACATTCTATGATAATGATGCTTTCATGACCTTGATAATCCTATGTTGATGATTCCATTGATGTTATTCCTTGTTGTTTCCTCACCTCATGATACTTGTTCTTTTAATGCGAGGCATAGCGATGATGATGTTCCGTAATGTAATCGAAGGTTCCCAACCTTACATCACTCTGATAGAGTAATAGCTTTCGTTTGAGTTCCCATGCATGCTTTAGCTTATGTATATATAAGATTACACTGCGCCTACACGGCCAAGCAGCACCACTACGTTGAGCGTAGTACGCGGCTTATGGATGATTACACCGTGTCTATATGGCACGGGCAGCACCACTCGTAGGCGGCGTGAGATGATTACCCCGGACGCGGGAGGCCCGGACGCGGGAGGCCCGGACGCGGGCTAATGATGTTATTGATTCAGACAGTTTATGTATGTACGTGTGATATGTTTTAAAGGTAAGAGTGAGCATGCATGATCCCGCCTCAAGAGGCAAGTAGTTACAGTTATCTTTTGTTCTTATGCTTTCTATATTTCCTTATTATGTTACCATATATGCCTTACATACTCAGTACATTGTTCGTAATGATGTCCTTTTCTTTATGGACGCTATGTTCATGCCCACAGGTAGACAGGGAGACGCGCAGACGCTTAGGAGCTTATTTAGTGGATTTGCAGGAGCACTCCACTACTCCGGAGTTTCCACTTCTTTGTACATCCTTTTGTGTATGTATTGGGGCAAGGCAGGGTCCTGTCCCATCTTTATGATTTCAGTCTTCAGTTTGAGGCTCGTATATACTTATGCATGGGTTGTAGATGTTATGAGACTTCTTCAGTGTATATGTTGTACATCAGTTTTGTAGCCTTATAGGCCTATGTTTATATATGTTTTGGGAGGTGTTGGAGGTTGTTTCATGATAAGTTTGTGTTGAGAGTGATATATGCCCATGTTGGGTATGATAGATAGCATGATGAGTGGTGTTCGGTAGCTAGCTCCGGGTACCCGTCATGGCCCTCTAGTTGGGTCGTGAAAAAAGTGGTATCAGAGTAGTTCCGTACTAGGGTGTGTCTACGAGCTGTTTCCAGTAGAGTCTTTGTTATGGGTGTGAAGCGTGCCACACTTATAAATAAAAGGTTGCGGGGAATTTAGGAACAATGACCGTATTTCTTCCTCATACATCGTGCGGTAGAGCTATGTTATAAGATTTCCTTTCTCCCTAATTATGTGTTATGATTTCAGTGATGCCGGTAAAGAGAAAAGCAACAGCTGTCCACAAGGGCAAGACTGCGGCAGGAATACGAGCTGAACAGTAGCCACCGGTACATATAGAGGAGGGTGAGTTCCATAATAAGGCTCCATCTTATACCTCTCACACTCCGCCTATCTTAGAGGAGCATGAAAGGGCCTCAGCTCCAGCTCTAGTGCCTCCAGTTCCTCCACCGGTTTCTTCGGGTCAAAAGATGACTGAGGCCATTCAGTTATTGACCGAGCTAGTTGCCGCTCAAGCTCAGTGGGAGAGTGCGGGTTCGGGTGACAGAGCCACTAGTGTCAGAGCCCGTGATTTTATGAGTTTGAACCCGCCAGAATTTTTCGGGTCAAAGCTGGATGAAGACCCGTAAGGTTTTATAGACGAGATGTTGAAGACGCTGAGGATTATACATGCTTCCGATACCGAGTCAGTGGAGTTAGCGTCCTATAGATTGCGGGATGTCGCCGTTCTATGGTATAATAATTGGATAGCTTCAAGAAAGAAAAATACATCTCCCTGGTTTGGCTGGAATTCGTAGATGCTTTTATTCGTCACTATTTGCCACCCGAGGTTCGAAGGGCCGAGCTCACAGGTTTCTGAATCTAAAGAAAGGAAATATGAGTGCTCGAGAGTATAGTCTCCATTTTAACTGATTGGCTAGATATGCTCCCACTATAGTAGCCGATATAGGATTGTTTGGTAGCTTCATTTACTCAAAGATTGTTTGGTAGCTTCGTTGCTGGAGGGTATGGACATCTCCCGTATCCAGGCCCACGTTCAAAACTTAGAAGAGCAACAACAGCTGCAAAAGGGTGAGCGTGATGAGGACCGAGGGCATAGTAAGAGGGCCAGATTTGCCGGTGCTAGTAGTGAGTATAGAGAGGGTCAGCGGCAACAGTACTCTAGATATCCAGGCTAGTCCGCAGCTAGTGCACTTCATCGATTCGCGGGCAGGAGATTTGATCGCCCCATTTATTCTGGTCAGGGTCGGAGTTCGAGAGTCTCAGGTCCTCAGTTAGGAGGTGTTTCTAGTCAAAGGAGACCAGCGATACCGCGATACAGTCAGTGCGGTAGACTACATTCAGGTCAGTGTCGCCGAGGATCAGACGCTTGTTATGCTTGTGGTCAGGTTGGGCATATGATGCGTGATTGCCCGTCGATGGGTGGTAGAGTTGGGGCTCAGCCTACGGGATCAGTAGCAGGTTCTTCTTCGTCTGTGCACCCTGTAGAGTAGACTCCCTAGGCTTCAGCAGGCGGTGGCAGGGGCCGAGGTGGAGCTCCCAGTTCGAGTGGCCCTCAGCAGCCCCGTATCTATGCTTTAGCCGGATGCCAGGATCTTGAGTCCTCCCCTGATGTGGTTATAGGTATACTATCCATATTCTCCTATGATGTTTATGCCTTGATTGACCCAGGTTTAACCTTGTCTTATATCACTCCTTATATTGCTAGTCGTATTGGGGTAAAATCCGAGCCCATTAAACCTTTTCAGGTGTCTACTCCTGTTGGGGACCCGATGATAGCTAGACAAGTATATAGAAATTGTGCGATTGTGATATGTGATCGTCAGACTAAAGATGATTTGGTTGAACTGAAAATGTTAGATTTCGATGTGATTATGGGCATGGATTGGTTAGCCTTTTGTTATGCTAATGTGGATTGTAGAACGAAAATAGTTCGGTTCGAATTTCCGAGCGAACCAATGCTTGAATAGAAGGGTAGCACAGCATCCCCTAGAGGTAGGTTTATTTCCTACCTTAAGGCAAGGAAGATGATCTCTAAAGGCTACATTTATCATCTGGTCCGGGTTCATGACACTGAAGTAAAGCCGCCAAAATTTCAATCCGTCCCAGTAGTAAATGCGTTTCCAGATGTATTTCCAGATGACCTTCCAGGTCTCCCACCAGAACGAGAAATTGATTTTACTATTGATGTGTTGCCGGACACCGAACCTATATCTATTCCTCCTTACAGAATGGCTCCTGCAGAACTGAAAGAGCTAAAGGCACAACTGAAGGATTTGCTCGACAAGGGATTTATTAGGCCCAGTTCATCACCATGGGGAGCACCTATCTTGTTTGTGAGAAAAAAAGATGGCTCCCTATGAATGTGCATCGACTATAGGCAGTTGAACAAGGTGACGATAAATAATAAATACCCTCTTCCGAGAATCGATGATTTATTTGATCAGTTACAGGGTGCCTAGTGGTTTTCCAAGATTGGTCTGAGGTCGGGGTATCATCAAGTAAGAGTTAGAGAAGAAGATATTCCAAAAAAGGCTTTCAGAACTAGATATGGCCACTATAAATTTTGGGTTATGTCATTTGGTTTGACTAATGCCCCCGCAGTGTTTATGAATTTGATGAATAACGTATTCAGGCCCTTTAAAGATTTATTTGTAATCGTGTTCATCGATGACATTCTGGTATATTCTAGATCAGAAACAGAGCATGCAGATCATTTACGTATTGTCCTTGGAATTCTTCGGATTCGTGAGTTATATGACAATTTTTCAAAATGTGAGTTTTGGTTGAATTCTGTAACTCTTTTGGGCCATATTATCTCAGCTGACGGCATTCGGGTTGATACTCAGAAGATTGAAGCTGTGAAGGCGTGGCCAAGACCTACAACGCCTACAGAGGTTCGAAGCTTTCTGGGATTGGCAGGTTACTACAAAAGATTTGTGGAAGGGTTTTCTTCTATTTCAGCACCATTGACGAAGTTAACGCAAAATTAGTAAAATTTCAATGGATCGATGCTTGTGAGCGCAGTTTCCAAGAATTGAAAGATAGATTGACTTCAGCCCAGCCCTGACGCTTCCTGAAGGATCAGAGGGTTATATTGTTTATTGCGATGCCTCCGGTGTCGGATTGGGCTGCGTGTTGATGCAACACGGGAAGGTTATAGCCTATGTTTCCATGTAACTATGAAGACATAAGAAGAATTACCCGACACACGATCTTGAATTAGCGGCGGTTATTCATGCTTTGAAGATATGGAGACATTATTTGTATGGCGTTCATGCTGATATTTATACGGACCATAAAAGCCTCTAGTATATTTTCAAGCAAAAGGAGTTGAATCTTCGGCAGAGGCGATGGTTGGAGTTATTGAAAGACTATGATGTGAGTATACTATATCATCCAGGAAAAGAAAATGTGGTGGCTGATGCTCTTAGCCGCAAATCCATGGGCAGTCTATGTGATGTTCAGCCGGAGAAGAAAGAATTAATTCGTGAGCTCCACCAGCTAGCTAGCCTCGGAGTTCGTTTAATCAATTCAGACAATGTGGGAGTTGACATTCACAACCCACCTGTTTCATTCTTGGACATGGAGGTGAAAAGGCGCCAATATAAAGATCCCCAGTTGAGTCACTATCGAGATGCACTTCCTCAAAAAGAGAAGTCACCATTTGAGGTTTCTGTAAATGGAGTTCTCAGGTACCGAGGCAGGCTATGTGTTCCAGATATTGTAGGACTATGTCGTCAGATTCTAGAAGAAGCTCATTACTCCCGTTATTCTATTCACCTAGGAGACACCAAGATGTACCATGATCTTAAGTTAATGTATTGGTGGGATGGAATGAAGAAAGATATAGCAGAATTTGTGGCTCAGTGTCCAAATTTCCAATAAGTGAAAATTGAGCACCAAAAGCCAGGACGGTTGTTACAAGCCATGGAAATTCCAACCTGGAAATAGGAAGTGACCAATATGGATTTCATTGTAGGTTTGCCTCGTTCCCAGTGCAAGTATGACTCCATATGGGTGATTGTTGATAGACTCATGAAATTAGCTCATTTTCTTCTAGTCAGAACTACATATTCAGCAGAAGATTATGCACGGCTGTATCTTAAAGAAATAGTGTAACTTTATGGTGTCCCAGTGTCTATTATTACAGATAGAGGAGCGTAATTTACTGCCAAATTCTGGAAATCCTTTCAAGAAGGTTTGGGAACTCAAGCGAGACTCAGCACAACATTTCATCCACAGACTGATGGACAGGTTGAACGCACTATTCAGACCTTGGAAGATATGTTTCGGGCATGTGTATTGGATTTCGGAGGCAATTGGGATAATCACTTGCCACTCATTGAATTTTCCTATAACAACGGTTATCATTCTAGCATCCAAATGGCTCCGTATGAAGCTCTGTATGGAAGGAAGTGTAGATCTCTAATTGGATGGTTTGAAGTTGGAGAGATACAACTAATAGGTCCAGAATTGGTTCAGCAAGCGACGGAGAAGATCAAGCTTATCAGAGACCGATTGTTGACAGCTCAAAGTCACCAAAAGTCTTATGCGGGCAATCACCGACGGAACCTGAAATTTCAAATTAAGGATTGGGTGTTCTTAAAAGTGTTGCCGATGAAGGGCATAATGAGATTCAGCAAAAAGAGCAAGCTCAGTCCCAGATATATTGGGCTTTGTAAGATTGTACGCAAAGTGGGCCAAGTGGCCTATGAACTAGATTTACCTCCAGAACTTGAATCAGTTCATCTAGTCTTTCACGTGTCGATGCTCCACAAGTGTGTGGGAGACCCTTCCAAAGTTATGCCAGTAGATGATGTCCAAATTATCGAAAAGTTAGCTTATGAAGAGGTACCCGTTGCTATACTGGATAGGCAAGTGCAGAAACTCAGGAACAAAGAGGTAGCCTCAGTTAAGGTCTTGTGGAGAAACAATAACCCAGAAGAAATGACTTGGGAAGCGGAAGAATACATGAAGTCCAAATATTCGCAATTGTTTCCACCCCCGGAAGAGATTCAAGATGAGACGCCATTATCATAAGGTATGTAATGCTTTCTTTTTAATGCTTTTAGTCGTGTGTGGCAATATTTTCTTGCTATTGTGTTGTAGCACTATGAGGCGATGGTATTGTGGGTTGCTGTGACAGGGTAGTAGTGCCATATTACAGGAGAAACTTATGTGAAATTTCTGGAATTTTTTTTTCTGAGAACTTAACATTCGAGGACGAATGTTCTTAGGGGGGGGGGGGGGGGGGGAGAATGTTACACCCCGGAATTTCGAGTTGTTGCGCGGTAAACAGACTAATGTAAGTTAAGGGGTTTATGGTGTCCCTACAAGTAGGAAGGGATACTTAATAATCCTAATTAAGATTCCAAAGACATTGGAGGGAGAGGAGAAAGCTTGTTGGAGAAAGTTAAGGTAGAGAGTGTCTTACCCCGTGCACGAATGTGGCAGTAGGTATTCCTGGTAGCTTACAAGACTATAAGTGGAACGGATCGAATCGACGAAATCAGAACTGAATCAGGAAAATTCTGCAAACACCAGTCACTGTCGACGGGCCGTTGACATAACGACGGACCGTCACTGTGCACCGTCAACATGTTTCAGCAAATTGGAATCTGTAGGTGCGACTCGACGAGACAAATTGATGGATCGTCGACACAACGACGGGACCGTCTACCCAACCATTAACATGTTTCTGCACTCAGGAATTTTTAGGCGTAAGTCGACGAAGCAAGCTCGTAGAAACCGCTTCTCTGGAACCTTCCAGTTTTAGCTATATTAGGACAATCCTTGTCCATAATTTTCAAATTTTACTTTCTTTCTAGTTCTTGAAAGCTCTAGAATATTCCTCACATCATATCATCACAAATCCAAGAGGAATCAAGGATCAAACACCAAGAATAAGTAAAATCAAATGTGTGGATGCTTACTAGCGTTTGTGGAGATCAAGAAGTTCTTTTGTATTAAAGTAGGGTTTTTCTCCATGTGAAGTATTGTCACCCAAAGTCCATTACCACATCATCAAAGGTGAGTTTTATGTTCAATTCATGTTATTAAGAACAGTGAGTGGTTGAAAGACTTGGATTATGGAAGGAAGAAGAAAATGTAGTGCAAGTATGGAGATAGTGATATTCTTGAACAATGACTTGACTTGAATTATAGTTCTTGACATGTTATGAGTACAATCTTATGGTGAATAATATAAATGATGATAAAGGAGTGTTATATGAGGATGAATAGGGTGTTATGTGAAAAATAAATATGATGTTGTATTATAGGTATGGTTATGGATGATTTTGAAGGTGGAATTGGGAAGTAAACAATGTTTAACTTAAAGAATCTATTGATTGTGATATTATGGGTGGTCTTATTGATGTTTGGGAGTTGTCTTATTTTATGGAAGAAGTTGTCGAAACAAAGTAAATGTCGCCACATTGTCATTAACTCTTAGTTGCTTTAGCTAAAGCTTAAGTATGTTTCTGGTTGTCTAATCTTAGTACAAATTCTCTTGAAGGTAGAATCGCGAGCTTGAAAGGCAAGCAATTAGATGATAGAGTAAAGAGATATAAAGGTTTGTAAGGCTATCCCCCTTCTTTCAAAGGCATGACTCTCACATTGTGATTTCTTCCCTATATTCCCATGACCTTCTTACATCCCTAAAGATGGAGGTTAAAGATCCTTAAGAGCTTCTTATGAGATAAAGAAGAGATACATTCTATGATAATGATGCTTTCATGACCTTGATAATCCTATGTTGATGATTCTATTGATGTTATTCCTTGTTGTTGCGTCACCTCATGATACTAGTTCTTTTAATGCGAGGCATAGCGATGATGATGTTTCGTAATGTAATCGAAGGTTCCCGACCTTACGTCACTCCGATAGAGTAATAGCTTTCATTTGAGCTCCCATGCATGCTTTAACTTATGTATATATAAGATTACACCGCGCCTACACGGACGGGCAGCACCACTACGTTGAGCGTAGTGCACGGCTTATGGATGATTACACCGTGTCTATATGGCACGGGCAGCACCACTCGTGGGCGGCGTGAGATGATTACCCCGGACGCGGGCTAATGATGTTATTGATTCAGATAGTTTATGTATGTAAGTGTGATATGTTTTAAAGGTAAGAGTGAGCATGCATGATCCCGCCTCAAGAGGCAAGTTGTTACAGTTATTTTTTCTTCTTATGCTTTATATATTTCCTTATTATGTTACCATATATGCCTTACATACTCATTACATTGTTCGTAATGACATCATTTTCTTTATGGACGCTGTGGTCATGCCCACAAGTAGACAGGGAGACGGCGCAGACGTTTAGGAGCTTATTTAGTGGATTTGCAGGAGCACTCCACTACTCCGGAGTTGCCACTTATTTGTACATCCTTTTGTGTATATATTGGGGCAAGGCAGGGTCCTGTCCCATCTTTATGATTTCAGTCTTCAGTTTGAGGCTCGTATATACTTATGCATGGGTTGTAGATGTTATGAGACTTCTTCAGTGTATATGTTGTACATCAGTTTTGTAGCCTTATAGGCCTATGTTTATATATGTTTTGGGAGGTGTTGGAGTTTGTTTCATGATAAGTTTGTGTTGAGAGTGATATATGCCCATGTTGGGTATGATAAATAGCGTGATGAGTGGTGTTCGGTAGCTAGCTCCAGGTACCCATCATGGCCCTCTAGTTGGGTCGTGAAAAAAGTACTCTTAGGAGGAGCCGTAGTCCTGGCCGAGATGGACGGAGAAGAGTGGCCCAAAGCTATCAATGCAGTCGCCCTCAAGAGATACTATGTTTAGGATTCTATTTGTTTGTAACTGCATTATCATTTCCTTGTAATCGCACTTCTGTAATAGAATAGGAAAAAACAAATCATCTATGTAATGAACTACGCAATGACCTGACTTGTCCACAGTGGAATACGTAGGCAGTCTATATTGGACCCGGTCACATTATTAGTAAAAACCAAAACTCAGTTACTTTGTTTCTGAAGTACATTCAACCTGAATTCCTACTACAACAGGATACGTAGGCGCTTTCGAGCTCAATCATCATAAAAGAAAACCAAAGAAACCCTTAGGAAACCTCAGAGACAACAAAAGCAGGAGAAATCAATGACATCAAGCTACAAGGATCGACACAAGAATCAACCGGCGTCGACTCTACACTGGGGCAGAATTTTTTAGAAGGTCTCAAAAATTCCTACCAGAAACAATCAACAAAGAAGATGGCAAAACAAAGCCATACACTGGGGCAAAGTTTTTTGGGGAACCTAAAAAATTCCTGCATAACAAGACAAAGTAAGGGCCACTCAAAGAAGATCCAGAAACTGGGTAGAATGTTTTGAGAAAGATCTCAAAAATTCTATCAGTTTGGACGTCGGCAATCATACCTCCCGGGAGAGCTAGAAGACCTCATTCAAAGACACATGTCATGACAAAAGATTTCTTTTAAGAAAAAATGCTTTAAAACAAATCGACACGCACTTTATAAATTTTTACTTTAGATTTTCAAAAATATGTCCATTAGTATAAGTACGCTCTAAAACCATCTCTCGAAATACAGAGCCCAAGAGGGTTGAAAGGAGCATCAAGAGGAGACACCAGACGGGAGGACAACGACGCTAATTGGCCTCTTAGGAAACTCACAATTTTTCTGTGGATGCAGGTTTTGTAACAGGACAGCAGACACGTCGTCAACCGGCTCACTCACAACGAAGGTAAAAAGCAAGTCTGACCACGAGGGTCACAAAAACAAATGGACAAAGTGTATCCGACCACGAAGATCATGAAAAAGAATGAACGATAAAGACACATCTGACCAAAGGGTCATGCAACAAACAAACGAGAAAAGACATATCTGACCACAAGGGTCATGCAACAAACAAACAAGAAAGACATATCTGACCACAAGGGTCATACAAAGAATGAGCAACCAAGGCATATTAGGCCAAGAGGGTCATAATAAATAAGCACAAAGATACACTCGACCAAAAGGGTCATGACAAAGACGAAAAGGCATAACTGACCACAAGGGTCAACAACCAACACAATGAACGAAAGAAATATTATCCAGCCAAAAGGGCCATATCTGTTATCTCCATCATATTTCCTGTTGCTGAGAGGGTCATTTCATGTTTACTTTCCTGCTGCCAAGAGGGTCATTCATACAAGCTGCCGAGAGGGCCATTATAAGTCTACTTTTCTGCTGCCGAGAGGGCCATTCATAAAAGCTACCGAGAGGGCCATTGTACGTTTACTTTCCTGCTACAAAGAGGGCTATTCATACAAACTACCGAGAGGGCAATTGCACGTTTACTTTCCTGCTGCCAAGAGGGCCATTCATACAAACTTCCAAGAGGGCCATTGCACATTTACTTTCCTACTGCCGAGAGGGCCATTCATACAAACTGACGAGAGGGCCATTCATACAAGCTGCCGAGAGGGCCATTGCACGTTTACTTTTCTGCTGCCGAGAGGGCCATTCATACAAGATACCGAGAGGGCTATTGTATGTTTACTTTCCTGCTACCAAGAGGGCTATTCATACAAACTACCGAGAGGGCCATTCATACAAACTGCCAAGAGGGCCATTGCACATTTACTTTCCTGCTACCGAGAGGGCCACTCATACAAACTGCCAAGAGGGCCGTTCATACAAATATCATGAAAATATCTGCAATATTTTCCTTTTCAGAAGTAGCTGCACAACCTCTAAAAAGGAGCCAGCAGTGCTGAACTAGACCCAAACGAATTACGGAGCAAACGTGAAACTTTTCTTACGCATCCGGTCAAGATAGGGTGCCCATGAGAGTCAAGCTCTCCGGCCAGGACTTGGAAGCCATCCAATCTTATACTTAGCCACAATCTGTCTATTTTATTAAAAATCACGACCGGTCGGATACACACCGGGGAAATCTGAAAGTGTTCCCGCAAAAGGGACATACTTTTCTCCAGCGAGTCGAACTACATGTGGCCTGATTCCTAGAGACCAGGGATATGTAGGCAGACTCAAAACCAGAGACTCGGCCACACCCTGACAACCATCCAGAAAAACCCTGATCACAACACCGGGAATCTCAGGACTTTCCTGCTAAATCACTTGAAAGTCTTTAATTGAGTCGAACTACAGGTGGCCTGAATTCTCATATAGCCCGAGATATATAGGAAACCCAGAAGCCAGGGTCCAGCCGCATATGTGAATTGCATGAAATTGAAGGGTAAGATGAATTGGGTCCGTAAAAAATTAGGGTTAGTCAAATTTCGTTGCTCAGGGGTGGTTCGCGATCCCCGAACACTGAAGGGGCAGTTGTTGGCACCTAATTTTTGACCTCCCGTAATTTGTTTTAATTACTCAGAGTCCTTGGAAAACAAATAAAATGAGTTGTGCATCTTAGGGAGTCTAAATATTTTTTATAAAATTACTTAGGATAATATTTTACCTCTTTAAATTGATAAAGGGATTTTCAGGGCATTATAAATTATATGAAAATTAATTGATAGTTTATGACATTTCTGGAATATTTTATTGGAATTAATCAAAAGATTTTTTTTTGAAGAAATATTTACTTAATTGTTGAATCAAGGAAATATCAGATTAATAAATAATTCATTCTATTTTTTATCCAAGGTAATTTGAGTAATTAAAGAATTAACCATTTTATCCCTCAACCTTTGATTCTGTGTGTTTGCATAGTTGTTTAATTAATAAATTGTCTTTGGTAATTAATTTGGTTAATTAGAGGGGGTCATTTTGCAAATTGATTTTGATTATTTAATTATTTTTACGTAAATGACCACATTTGAATTAACCAATTCATGGTTTAAGGTGATTGTTGTCATTGTTGCAAATTTAGCCTCCTAGTGTCTTTAATTGAGATGACCAAATCCATTGGCAAACCAATTGAGGTCATTAGCACAAATTAGCTTTAATTGGTTAATTAGTACCAAAATAAGGCTATATTTGAAATAATTAATCAGATTAAAATTAGACAAGGGTATTTTTGAAAGGTTATAATTTCAAAAACTCATTTAGTTTAAAAGCCAATTGAGGCCATATCTGCAAAAATGGATTTAATAGCCGTGTTTAAATTAATTACGTCCTAATTCGATCATGCTTAAAATATCATGGTTAATAATTGATATTTTTAGCTTGTACCATTTATTGGACTACATCTTTAGCCCTTCATACATATATATACACTATGTATACGTATATATATATATATATATATATATATACATTGTGTGTATATATATGTCAAAAAGGGGCCTTTTTGTTTTTTTTTAATATAAAATCGAGCCCAGTCCAAATGGACTTGACCCGGCCCATGAAACGTTTAATTGGAGGGGGGGGGGTATACGTATAACCTCCCCTCATTTTCCACTTCACAGACCCTAGGGGTCTCAATACAAAGGAAAAAGAGGTGAGGTGGATAGGGCAAAACCCTAGCGCCGCCTCTACCACTGCCCCACCCCCTTTTCCTTGTCATGTCCTATCGTAGGATGGCATGTAGAACATGGGAAAATTAGAGGAGAGGATGAAGCATTAATGACTTTGTCCTTTTCCATACGCCTTCTCCAAAAAATCCGTCCAACGCTCCCTTAAGGTACAATCCTTGCCAAGTCTTTATTTATTGCCGATTAACAGAGGGTTTAAGGTGAAAATGAGCCATTGATTTTAGTTTCCTTTCGATAAAAACCATATAGGGTTGAATTCAAGTGAAGACTTGTAACCCACAAGTCCCATATCGGTATTGTAGGATTTGAGACAAGTTTTGAGGTTCTATAAATAGAACCCCATCCCTCACCATTAAAACAAGTTTGAAAACCTTAAGAGGCTTAAACTTTGAGTTTTGCTCAAAATTTAGGCTTCATTAGTGTTATTTAGACTTCAACTAAAAGGGTTTGAGTCTTTTCTTCTAAAACTTTATTTCTTTTCCGTGTCCTGTATTTGGTGTGGCTAAGTTTGATTTTGGAAGCACAAAGGAGGCTCCAAGTCCATTCTTGCGCCGGTTGCACTCAAAAAAGGCAATAATTTACTATTTTATTTGTTTTTTTTTTAATTTAAGTTCCTGCCCATGTTAATGATAGTTTGGTGTTGTTGATTGTTACATGTGTAGTTAAATATAGTTTAGTATTAATAATATGCTTAGTTTAATGTTTATTGCTTAAGCAATGATTTTTGGCTTGAGTTATGTTAAAGGTTTATCAATCCCATACTTGTTTGACTGCTTCTGATTATGACAGATTGGCTTAGATAGTTACTGATATGACATGTTTGAATTGATCTCTAAGTGATATTCTATGAATGAGAGTGCATTTGGGTATTTGAAGGGTCTCTTGACACTGTTAATGAGAGGTGGATCTAGGAAAGCCTTAAGATGATCTTTGCTTTGTCTAAAATGGTTAATCAACTAGTAAAACAGGTATGTTAAGTGTTGACAGTCGTCATACTTGGTTTAACCCAATGATGAGATGCCAGATTCTCAAAATGGCCTTAAGAAAGAACTTCAAAGGTTGGCTGGTTAACGTAAAGTATGTATGTGCTATATGTAGAGAAATTGTCTTTCCCAAGATTGATCACCTAAGACTTGAGAATTAAAAAGATAAAAGAAGAAGGGAAATAATGGAAAAGTTTTGGTGCAAGTCTATCCAGGTCCCTTTGTGAAAATGCTTGTACTATTTTGGATGTTGTGGTTTAAATGATAAAATGAATAGTAGTCATGGACAATAGGGAGACTAATGGTGATGTTTGGGGTTTTCTGTAAAGCTAAAATGGGTTGTATTTGATTCTATCTTGATTTATCATGTGTAGATTAGTCCTAAAGGAGAACATATGTGCTTTGAGATGCTGTATGATATAAAAGAACAAAACTACTTCATGATTAGAGCTTTGGATTGAGATTCTCTTGAACATTAATCTGTGTCACTGTCCTCTGTCCTCTAAATATTTATGTTAGGATTGTTTTAGTGATCATCTTTGTAACTTAGCCATACGACCTTTAAAGTTTGGATAGGGTTTAATGAGTCAATTATGGTAGACTTGTGATAGCAATAAGCTATTATAAACCTTCCCAAGGCTTTTAGTGATTGTCACACGGGATGGGGATAAGGTCAGGATAGGGAAAGGTATTGGGAGAGTAAAAGGTGAGCTTGGACATGAACTGAAGGTAATGACTAGTGGAACCCAGTATCCCTTTTTACTGAAAGGAGATTCAGGAAAAGGAAATGGGGAGGTGATGACCCCACCCTATCGTGCTTCCCTTTTAGGACCTTGAGGCCTCTTCCTTTTCCTTTGAACCTTTTTTTCATTGTTATGGGACAAATCAGGACCTTAGGTGGACTAGGAAAGCTTAGCCATATCGGGGAAAATGGGAGGGGGTGGGGGACCTAGAACTAAAAAATGACCTGCTAGCACTTGTAAAGCTTAAGTCATGTGTTTTCAATATGTCTTCTAAAAAGGATTTTAATCCAGGGTGGTTGGTTGTCTGTGCTGTTGTTGTTTGAGTTAGGTGTTTGATAAGGAAGTTGGATTAGGGAGTGTACTAGTAATGATCCAAGTCAATACCATTGAGGGACTGAGTAATAACCTATGTTTGTTGCCTATTTTTATTTATAATCATGTGCATCCTATTTTCTTTAACCTTTGCATCTGCTTCTTGCTTTCTCAAAACTTGCTTTCTTGTTATACTGATTGAGTCTGTGATTGAGAGAACCTAATTATGCAATAGAATTTTTTCTTAGAGACTTGTTTAGATTATATATTTGCGAAACCATTACTAGGAACTAAAATTGATCCAAAGATTGTTTGACCAATTGCTTACATAATATGCTTCTGTAATCCATTTCTTTGAAGATCATGAGTGTACAATTGTGTGTGGATTAGCATTGGTCCTAGTTAGTAGACGTGCTTGTTATATGCTGGGATTTATAAAAGGGATGTGAGCTGAAACCACTAAGTCTAAATGTGTGCTTTAAGTTATAAACTCTTCCAAAGCTTTTTTTTTTCTTTCTGAAATGAATCAGTGTCATGCAAAGTGGAAACGTTCCTGTTGTGTCCCTTCTTGCATTGCTTTATACCTCTGATTTGAATCCTAATGACTTGTTCATATGGTTAGTATCATCACTTGACTGTTTGGCTCTCTGTATCTATGAGAATGCTCTGCTTGTGTGCTGAACTACCATTGGTTGCTAATTTGGTTGTGTGCATCCCTGGGGATGGGTTGAATAGAGCTTATGACATGGCATGACCTGAAGGACCTGAGTAACCTGTTAGTGGTGAGTTGACCTATAATATGACTCTGAATTAGCTTAATGATACCTTGAGGAGATTGAGAAATGGTTATGACCTTAGTTTAAATAATTATGTCTGTTTATATGCACATGTACTTGAAACCTTTTGGATTGAATTCTTGGCAGTGAATTGTTTGAGAAATGAGTCCCGACCTGATCACAAAATATTGAAAGTGAGCTAAGGCCATATAACCTAAGATGAGCCTTTTTAAAGGTGCTCTGCGGAAAGGATAAAGGGAAAACCAAGCCTCGCTTGGTTTATAACACCTTTCCTTCTTATAAAGGGCACCATGGCACTTTTATAGCCCGTGGGGTTGTATGCTCATTATGAAGGACCTTAGGATCACACGGGTTCTATTCTTGGACCAAAAGGGACCCTAGGTTGGAGTCCAGTGTACATCTAGGGTGATGGATGATTTGATTGAATAAAGGGGCAAGTGTGCATATGTGTTTAAGTTAGACACAAAGGGAATATATGTTTGGTTCTGCTCCTGCTACTTTAAGTCCATGTCCTGAAATTCTGCTTGATTAATCTTTTGTTCTTGACTTGCATTTGCCTATGTTGTGCTCATTAGGGCCAGTTTGCTTCTGACTGCATTGTGTTTATATACATGGCCAGCTATGTTATGTTGTGGCCTAGGGATCTGCCTATTTTCTTGTGGCCACATTGGTGGGGGATAAGGTAATTTGGGGTGGAGGCCTAGTCTTAGCCTTCCCCCGGTGTCCAGCCATGCCTGGGGTTCACGAAACCCCTTGGAACTTGTGCGGCATCAGGAATACTGGGGGCGGCGACTCTCCCCTCCCCTTGTTATCAAAATACCTGCCAGTGGGGCCTCATAGTATACATACATATATATATATATTACTCTATGACTTATGAATATGTTTGATACATGTATCTATGTTTGATGTATGTATTTGTATAAGTTATAAGTGTGATAAGTTCAGTAATCTTAGACTAACCGGGTTCCTTTTTTCTTTTCCCCCTCCTCACTGGATGACAACTCGGGTCAAGATCAGCTTGCCTCTTAGGCCTCAGGCCCAATAAGAAAATTCTTTCTCCAAAGATATCGAGTCCGCAAAGATGGAATTAAATAGCTGGCATGCAGAAGGCCCAGTCATGTGTGAAAATGGCCAACTAAAGGCTTGGTACGCCCCTAGTCTTCCTCCTTCCTTTACTTTTCTTTTCTCCCTCCTCTTTATTTAAGCTTTGTTTGTATTTGTACAAAACTTGTAAAAATTCAGGTCATATAGTGGAATCCTTATTGTATGAACTAGTCGTCTTAGGATAACGGTTGTTGACACCTAATTTTCATCCCATAAAACGCGTATTTTAATTTTCAAATTTTCTGAGTGCAAGACGGAGTAAGGATGCCCGTAAAAAAAAAATCCCGAGAAAATTGCAAAAGTTGACGTATAATTATTATTCCATAAAAATTAATGATTACAAGAAATTACGACATATTTACTTTCACAAACATGATTTGAAAAGAAGATACATATCCCGCTCCGTCTAACTCAAAAAAATTGTTAATTAAAAAGACGTATGAATTACGGCTCATTTTTTACAGCATTTTTCACATTTTCAAATATTACTCGGAAGTATATCAATATTGGGCTCGTTTTGAAGCTCGTATTTTAAAACAACGTATTATGATTTTTATTTCGTCGAAGTATTATTTTACGAGAGGCGTATTAGACTAATTAACCTAAAACTATATAAAACTTTTGTTAGTACTTTGGATAAGGTCTTTTGGGGGGGAAAAGTACGGCCAAGTGGCCTATTTTTGTCCATAGAATTCTAAATGCGTAGTTGGATGATTTTTGAAAATTTGAATAAGGATTTTGGGAGGAAAAGCTATGGCATCATGGACTATTTTTGTCCATAAAATTCTAAATTTGCTTGCCTACAAACAGAAGGGATGGACATTAAAAATGAAGAGGTCACGTTTTTTTTTTAGAGAGAAAAAGGGGAAAATTTTATTTTTCTATTTTGGGGGATGGGGACCACACAATAGAAAACAAAAAATATCCATCATCTTCTTCCTAGAAAATGGTCATGGATGAAATAAAAAAAGACGGACCCATAGCAATAAAAAAACATATCTCCACCTTCTTTCACTCCATTTTATACCTTCACCATTTGCACCACCTAAAAATCCATTATTGAAACCACACAAGAGGGGAAAAAAACAAAGAAAGGGAGTTTGAAAATTAGCAAAAAAAAAAAAAAAAAAGAAGCTAAGGTTTGATTTATATATTTAAAAACATAGTAGCCTATACACACTCTCACTAAAAATACACAAAATATAAATACAATAGATTTATATACATAGAAGAATACGGATATCATCCAAAAAATTTAAAAAGACAAAGGGGTCAATGATTTGTGAAGTGTTGGTGCTTGAATTTGGTGGACTCAATCCCTCCTTTTGATCTTTAGGTTGCCCCATCAAAAGGTAACCTCTTATTACATCATTTATTTCATTTTTAGTTATGATTATATGTTATTTATGATGCTTGTGTAGTTGAAAAGGATTATGTGCTAGCCTAACTTTATTTACATGATTAAGTGAGTATCCTATGGATTTATTACTATTTGAAAAATAAAAATAAATTAGAAGTTTGATTTAGACAATATTATGTGATTTTAGGTTAGTTAAATTGATAAAAAAAATAAGAAAAAGAGTAGCTTAAGTTAGAATTTTGACATTGTGTTGGTAGGCTTAGTATGATTTATTCAATATTATTATCTTTTGATATAAAAAAAAGAAGAAGAGAATTTTACGATGCAATTAATTTTATACAAATTATTTGCATTAATATTAGAAATTTTTAAATATTTCAAAAATAACATATTATATAACAAATTTAGCCAATAATTAAACATGAGTAATGTCCCAAATGAAGGGATGAATTTTACTCTCTTTCTCCCACTAAATTAGGAATTGAATGCTAGAAGTTCTTTTTTTCTCTTTTCAATCTTCCCAAACTAAATTCGGATTAAATGCTAGAATAATATTTTCTCTCTCTCTTCCCTATTTTCCACAAATGCTAATACCACTAAATTAGGGGTTGGATGATAAAACATCATAAAAACATACTTTTTATTTTATTTTGATGCTATAAGTACAATATAAGTAAGATATTTGAGAATATGCATGATTATGCTTAATTAATACACAAAATTACTGACAAAATTTATGGTATATTCCTGGTATGTTTATGATATTAAACATTTATACCAGAAAATATGTCATAATTATGAAAAGCTTAAAAAACAAATTATATGCTCATATATAACATATTTGTGATATATTCACCACTTAAAATTTAATTACAGCAATATATACTTGGGATATAAAAAACATGTCATATATTTTCTAGATATATATACATAAAATACACGGTTACTAATTTAACATACATCTAATATATTTTTTTATATTTTTAAAAAGAGGGGTACATTCTTTTTCTGAACACAGATTGTTTGTATACTTGTGTGTGTGTGTATGTATATAGGATTTTTTTTTTTGATGAACTATATAAGGAAGTTATTCATTTGTCTTTTTGCTTATTTATAGGGATTATTAATTGGCGTCCTTATTAAATGGAATGTAATAAGTTGTTTTAATTATGGAACAAATCCTTAAATCTGTTAAGTAGCATTAATTTTGCCAAGACACGGGTTACATTTTTTTTTTGGGGGGGGGGGGGGGTCAGATATTATTTAACTAAAACTGATATGTTTAATTTCGTGCTAAAATTATGTAATGTCAAATTTAACATTTTCTAGTTATGAAACTTACTCAAAAAAAAAAAAAAAAAATTAGTTCTTGTGAGTTTGTTACTAATTCATAGCACTATTGAGCCTTTTGCATAAATTGTCCTTTTATTTATAAGTATGATAATTATGGGCTTGGCTTAAAAGCATTGTAATTCATTTTGGCTTTGTAAATTAGATAATTAACCTCGGCCTATTACTAATATTTTGTACACCTAGTGTTTGTGACCTCCCAAATTTGTTGGTGGGTCTTTCGAGGCCCACTAACATTTCTATATCGAGTCAACAACTATCATGGAAGGACTAAGGCATTGAGCATAATTTGGAGCAGAATATTTACTTATGCATTTTTCTGTTGGGTTTGGTCGGCCCTACTCCCTATCTCTTTACTATTTATTTGTCAAAATTGATTAAATGTGATTTATTGGAACCCTTAAAAATTGTCATGTATTAGAGTTGCCAAAAAAACGTTTTCTAAATATAAAACTTATTTTTACAATTATTAGCATATAAAAATGATTTTTGGGACAAAATAATAGACTTGATTAATTTTGCGGAACTAGAAACAAAAATGATTATGGACCGTGCATATGGGCATTTGGACAAAAATTGGCCTTGGACTATTTTTTGGGATAATTTGGACTAATAGAATAAAAATATAAAAATATAAAATATGGTTAAAACATGGATAATAATAGTATGCCAAAAAAAAGTTTTTTTATAAAACAAAAAAACCTTTTTCCAGACTCGGGTAGGCTTACGTAGTGTTCTACTTAGGTTAATGCCTTCGGGTTTTAACCTAGGTGTTCTAGTCCGAAACTCAAAATGCCCAATTTGGGCAAAACTCTACCACTTTTATTTCTTGAAAGTGTTGTATTTTGCATGAATGGCTAACCTTTTATTGCGGGAATCTAAAACAAAAGATGTTTTCTTCAAAAAACAATTTATATTTACAAGGCATGCTATTAAAACCCGTAGGTCAACCATATTTTACGGATCCTTAATACCGAGGTGCCTAACACCTTCCCCGGGGGATCACCATAACCCTTACCCATACTTTGGTATAGATTGGTTTCTTTTAAAATTTAACCGTTTTAAATGAACCCTTTCAAACTGGGTTTCCTAACTTATCTATAAGTTAGGTGGCAACTCTAAAACAATGTCCATTTAGAGCACCATCCACGTAGATGCTTATTTTTTCCTTTTTCCTGGTACGATTGACAACTATACTTTCCCGGGACACTTTTATTTTTAAATGAGGCAACTGCAAATACGAATCGGAAAAAATACGACCCGCTACAACGGTACCTATGCCGTTTAGATTGACTTTAAGTCCCCAAAACAATTTTTTCAAAAAAACTGGATTTAGCATAATGATTTTTCATCAAAATCAAATGGATAATCAGCCAAACTACTTTGACACGGGTCAAGTTAACAAGAATAAGAGGAATTTCAAAGCCACAAGTGTTACAATATTCTTTTGAGCAAAACAGATTGATTTTAAAACCAAAAGACACATTCTTTATAAAATTAAATTAAGTTTTTTTGGATCCAAACCAGGATTAAGGATAAATATTTTGGACCAGATCCAAATAAACAAATTTGGCAAAAGTTTTGGGCCAAAAGTCCCCGCTGATCTTCTTTTTTTTTTTCCAGAAAAATGGTAAGGACCCAAGACGGGCTAAGTCCAACAAAACAAAAAAAGAATTTTAGGCTGAAGCCCACTTAGAGATAAAAGAGTCTGTGATATTAGGCTTTTTAACAAGATTTCAAACACGGGTTCATTTGGGCCAAACAATATAGACGGACCTTTTAAATGGCAAATTATAATTTTTGGCTATAAGCCCAAATCCAACACCGATTTTATAGACTTATAACAAAGGATGTATATTTTTTACGCTTCAAACAAAGCATTCATATACAAGTTCTTAGATGAGGCGTTCCAAAGGTATTGAACGGATCGAACCAAATAATGTACGAGTTAAAGCATGAACAAAATTATGTACTTAAACATAACAAGTTTATGTTCTTTATAAATAACATGTATAAAAGGATGACAACTTTTATATACTCTCTTTACAAACAAAATATACCATCCTTATATATAAAGGGAGACTATTTTACTCGGATACTATAAATACAAGTCTAAGTACCCTATATATAAAGGGAACATGTTCAAGCTTTTTTTCTCAAAAAATGATATGCAAATGATAAGATTTTTGTGGGAATAAACACTAAATAAACGGTTCATGCAAATACTCATACATTGGAATTCAAAGGTCAACCGTATAGTAAAAATCCTTAATACTGGGGTGCCTAACACCTTTCCCAGGGGATCATCAGAACCCTTACCTGGAACTCTAGATTATGAAGGATTTTTTACGGTATTTGAATAAATCCTTCACCCTCGGTTTTCCTAATTTCCCAAAAATTAGATGGAGACTCTTTTAAAATAAATTCTGAAAGAGCACCAACAAGTTCTTAGTAGTTTTTTCGAGCGCTAACCCCGCCCGCGAAAATGCGAACCATTATAGGTATCACAATAAATCACAGGAATCACCAGAATCCGAATGATACAATGCATTGCAATAATGTATGAAGTGTGAATGCAATGCATATGCACCGTACACATGTACTCCGATAATGGAATATCACATATCGGCAGCACAACCTATGGGGGACCCGTGAAGTCTATGTACCCTTACGATTCTAGCAGCAACCTCAGCAATCACTACCAGCATTCATACCTCTAGTTCGAGATAAAAATCGGGCATCGGTCCTCACGTCACTCTCATCCAACTGAGCCCAGCTCATAACAGTGTTTCCTTGTATATTGTTACGGTTCGCTTTTCGCGGGCGGGGTTAGTGCTCAGAAAGATACTTCGAACTTGTTGGTCTCTTTCGGACTTTCTTTTAAAAGAGTCGCCACCTAATTTTTAGGAAATTAGGAAAACCAGTGGTGAAGGATTTATTCATATACAGTGAAAAAGCCTTCGTAATCAAAAGTTCTAGGTAAGTGTTCTGGTGATCCCCTAGGGAAGGTGTTAGGCACCCTAGTATCAAGGAGCCGTACTGCACGGTTGACCTTCGAATTCCAATGTATGAGTATTCGCATGAACCGTTTATTTAGTGTTTATTCCCGCATTTATAAAATCTGTCATTTGCTTAAAAAAAGATTTGAATATATTCCCTTTATATATAGGGTAGTTTAGGTTCGGATTTATAATATCCGGATAAGAATATTTTTCTTTATATATATAAGGATAATGGCGGTTTTGGTAAAGATATGAAAAGTTTATTTATTTTAAATGCGGGATAAATGAGTTTTGTTCATGCGTGACTCATAGACGGCTAGGGTTAATCCTTTTAATACGTTTTAAGAATGCTCTTATTTAAAACTCTTATGTATACGGACAATTTATACGTGTTTTAACTTGTAAGTGTAAAAGATGATACTTTTATTGAATATGCACAAAATCTGATTTCTTGTTCCTTCAAATTGGGTTTAAGACCCGGTACAAATCATCATTGTTTTCTTTTACTCGTGTTGGTCTGAGCCCAAAAAAATATCCAATTTTTAATTCCCTTTTTTGAAAGATATGATCAAGTGTAGCCCAAAATGCATTTGGTTTTAGTTTCAGAGCCAGGTTTATTCATTACTGGGCTTGACCCAAAATATTTATTTTTTGTAATCTAAGAGAAAAACTAAGGTTTTTACTTGATAAAAATAGTGCGTCTTTCTTAGCTTAAAACGAATTTTGTCTAATTTGTTTAAGAAAATGTAGCAGTGTGTATCGTAAATTTCCCTTATACTTATTTTAATTTGTATTAAAAAACGAACCATCTGCTTAGCCATTTTTACCTTTCAAAGAAAAATCATTTATACTAATCTTGGTTTTAAAATCGTGTGGGGACCTAAAGTCGAACTAAACAGCATAAGTACCGTTGTCTTAAGACGACTAGTAAACCAAAAGATTCCAATAATAATACGAATTTGTTACAAGTTTTACTATTTCAAATACAACAAATTGAAACGCTAAAGTAATGATAAAAAGAGATAGGGGTAGGCTAGGGACGTACCAAGCCCCTAGTTGGCCATTTTCAGCCATGGCTGGGCCTTCTTTGCGTTTTTTAACAATATTAGCTTCCATCTCCTTTTCTCAGACTCGATAACACTTAGAAGGAATTTTCCTATTGGCCCAATAGGGTGGCTGGACCTTGGCCCGAATGGCCATGAAGTGGTGGAGGAGAAAAGAAACAAATGACCCCGGTTAGTTTATATTTACTGAACTTATCACGTATATAATTATGCACATATACATATCAAATTCACAAGTTATGCAATTAAGATATTCGATTATATGCTATTGGGCTTTACTGGTAGAGATTTAGATAGTAAACGGGGAAAGTCGTCACCATCCGTATTCCCGATGTTGCACAAGATCCAAGGGGTTTCATGAACCCCAGGCATGGCAGGACATTGGGGGAAGGATAAGACCAGGCCCCAAATCACCTCAGCTTCCCAAACCAGCATAGCCATAGGAGAAAGATGATAAATCAGAATCCCATAATCATGCACAAGTGTGGTATGGATCAACATACATGGATATAGTGTAATTAAAAGCAATACTGGAACCAGCAGGTGCAATGTGAACAAAAGCATACCAAAGACACGTGGATATAGAGTAATCAAAACAAACTGCAGTAAATGGGCATAAGGTAAATAATGGCAAAACCAAACACATAGTCATAAAATGGAACCAAAACAAAGACTGCAGCATGTAAATATGTCACGACCCAATTTGGGGTCGCGCGGGCAGCTAACTTTTCTACCTCGGTAGGCGAACCCTCTCATTGAATACACATCAATTAAATAAGGACGATTCATTTAAACTAAATGATATATAGAAATAACAGCGGAATATCATAATATTTATGTAACAAAACTCAAGTGTTCATATGATTAGAACAAATACATGATTACAAAATCAATTCATTTTCCCATGACCTGGTCTAGACTAGTACAAGAGCGACTAATGACTTCAGATTATCACTACATTCTAAAACTCAACCTCCGTCCCGAAATGAAATGGGAGGAGGCCTTCCAGATAGGCATTGCGTATTTCCACATATGCTTCGATCAATCACTTGAAACAATCTACACCCCAAAAAGGGTGTAGCAAGTGCAATATCAGTACAAACTACGCGTACTGAGTAAGTATCATAGGCCGACACACATATCAGTAAAAGAATTCACAGATAAATATGATAACAAACCAATCAAGTCATACGACTATCTACAACACACTATACATCAATACCTTTTAATCATTGACTTCACCACAATACTCACCAGCCAATCTCACAACGATCTCACAACTCACATATCATTAAATCGTTCGTTTTACTCTAGTAGTCAACTCATCATTAAGACACCCGTTATCTTACATAACATAAAGACAAACATATAACTAATCTTACAGACGGTCTATGGGATACTTTAACAAGTTCAATTAATAAATCCAAATCCAAGTACACGTCATTGCCAAAGTAAATCTATTATCCCAAATGTGCCAAGTCTGAATATATCAAGTCCGAATCCAACACCACAAGTACAACACCAACATCTCAAAATCAAATCATAATGTGATGCAATGCAATAGTGTATGAATGTAACGCAATGCAAATGAGGTGTACACATGTACTCCAGACGAAAATATCGACGTCTCGGTAGCACAACCCACTGTGACTCGCGAAGTGTAAGTGCTACCGGTCCCGGATTTTTGCCCAACAGACAGACGGGACCCTAGCTAATTTCTCACAGAGGGAGTCTCACTGGCACCACTCGGGGGACCCGCGGAGTCCATGCGCTAACAACGAATCGGGATATCATCGGAATCGGTCATGCAACAACGATGCCGGAATATATCATCGGGCATTGGCCACCTCACCATCACTCAAGTAAAAGAGTCTATCAAATATCAGTTTCACTCGATCAACGATACCGGATCATCACCGGTCTCGGCCATGGATCATGAATGAGTGAGAATGTATGCAATGCGTGTATCAACATCAACAACCAAGTTTAATATCACAAGTACCAACAATGGGGTACGCCAACAATGTATCGTATCACAATACCAACAGTGGGTATGCCAAAAACATATCATATCACAATACCAACAGTGGGTATGCCAATCAACGATACCAGATCATCAGCGGGTATCAGCCATGCATCTTGAATGAATGAGAATGTGTGCAATGTGTGTATCAACATCAAGCTCAATATCACATTACCAACAGTGGGTGTGCCAACAATGTATCTATATCACAATACCAACAGTGGGTATGCCAAAAATATATCAATATCACAATACCAACAGTGGGTATGCCAACAATGTATCTATATCACAATACCAACAGTGGGTATGCCAACAATATATCAATATCACATTACCAACATGGGGTATGCCAACAATATATCTGAACCAAGACTGATAATAGGATCTAATCTCTATCAACAACTCATGGCATCAAGCCAACACAATGGAACAGTCAAACACAACAAAACAGGATAGCTAGTCCCAACACACAACAGGTCAATAAATCGATATACATTAATACCACTTCTTTAAATCAGCATATTAGCTTAGAACACGAATCTCACCGTACACTCAAAATACCTCATCACAACTCATTTAGAACAATCACAATCGTTGATACATTTTACCCTACCATTTATCGACTAGATTCACTATTAATGGCATAACACAAGTAATCACATATTACTGGAAATTTTCATCATTAGGCACAAAAATAAGTTTCGTCCACTACTCCCAAGTCACACAAATCCACTGATGTTCAAGAAAAACCACATCAAACAACCTAAGGAATCTACAGGCCACAAGCCCGAACAAACAAATCACACAATAATACCATCCTAGGATTCAATCCAAAATCTCTGATTTCCTACACATGCATTCTCCGTTCCTTCTAATACAATAATATGGGAAGCTAACCGGAGTCTACCGAAGGGAAGCCGTAACCTACCTGGCAGCCGAACAGGTGTCGCGAACCCACACGATGTCTTGTGTTTCGAAGCGTCTCCAAATAGTCAAACTCTATCCCATATTGTTTACCTTCTATTCGGGTCAAATTCCAACCATTAATTTAGGAAAAACGGAGCTTAAGGGCAAAATGGAAATTTTATGACCAATATACCAAATTCAATACCAAAGGTCAAAACCCATTACTTTAATCATAGGAATACTCAATTAATTCTCAAAATCATCATTAATATGAAAACCCCCAAATTTGGGTCCAAGAACCCTAACTTTAATTCATGAAAATCAACTCTAGAATCGAAGATTAAAGATTAACAAGCCTAGATATGACATTATCTAGCATGAACAACAACAATTTCATTATTAAACATCATCTAAGAATCAATTTCGTTTTTAACCCTTCTTCACATGAAACCCATAAAAAACCCTCTTTGATTCTAGTAATTACAAGGTTGAAATCATGTTTAGAAGATCATAATGGATAGATATGAGGTTAGGGCACTTACCCTAGGAAGAAAATGGCTCTCTAGACCTTCAAGTCGCCTCTTCTAGGCCTTAGAACGAACTTAGAATAAATGGGGAATGTTTAAGGGTTTATGAAATAAAAGGGATATTCTGGTGCAGTTATACCGCTCCCGTGGTCGCGACACCCCCCCAGCGGTCTAGTCACAAAGCTCTTCACCGCTCCAGCGTTGCCCCTGTAGCGGTACTGGTGCCACTGCAGCGGACACCAGAAATTTGTCCCAAGTTTCCCCATTTGATCTGATTTTTTGACTCATTCCCGAGGCCATCTACTCACATACCATACACATAGACACACATAAAAACATGTTACGAACAGGCCCGTGGCTTCGGAATTTCCCAATGGAGCTCTCGTTGACCGAGTCAACTTTTTTTCACTTTAAGTCTATATTTCAAAAAAATTGCCCGACTCCCGGTCTAGACACCTCGGGAAGCGTGCCAACGGTCCCCTCAGGTAAAAAAAGAGCTAATCACTGCTCGGGAAAGGGCGAAAATATCGAAAAGGCTATAACGACCAAACAGGTTGTTACATTAGATACCAATTAATCAATCGCTCGTCCTCGAGCAAAGAACGAGAGTAGGACAAGCTTACGGTAACCAAGGAAATCATATCACAACCAACACGAAACTCTTACGACAAGAGGAAAACCAAATCGCAACTCGTTCGAACTTAGCCAAAAGACCCAATTAATATACCTCTAAAACAAACATGGATCTCATATACATAAATCGAATGGCACGAACCTTTAGACATAACTAAATCATAAAACATTCAGAAATGGTAAGATATTCCGAGTTAGCTAATTCTTTTGATTTACCCTTTTTCCAATTCGTTCCTTGAATCACATTTCTTAGAAGTGCACAATACAAACCGAAACCATGACTTACTCTTCACAAAATAGGATCCTAATTCTTCGAGAAAACTTTAAGCTATTTCATTGAAACTTATCTTTCTCGTAGCCAACTTGGTCAGTCTAACGCCTTCTTAACTCTTCAAATCACTTATCTAGGAACTTACCACCAAGTACCGCATAGAGCAAGATTTGCCAACATCCAATGATCGGAACGGATCCTTATCACATTCCTAGAATCTCTCCTAAGCACAACCATTATCATTACAACCCATTGTACTAACCGAAAGGCCGACTCTGGTGAGATACCATGAGGACTACTAATAACAAACCTCAAAATCAGGTGTTCCTTATCATACCCATTAAACTGATTTACTTGGAACCCTTAAGTTCTCTTGGAGTTATAACCTCGATTTAACCATTTGCCTTCCAATCATAATGACCCATAATGAATGCACCATTTCAGAATATATCAGCAACCACAGAAACTGATCCTAAAATCTGAAACCCATCACATTCTTACCGCGCATAGCAAACTATAAGTTACCGCTCTCGGCTCTAAAAGGTGAAACTTATCCAAATTGTTCTCAGGGTATCGGATAACTAAATCTTACGAATGCAACCTCAAATTCCTTAACATTACCCAATACACATACGTGGTACAACCCGAATTTTCCGACACTAAGGACATATGTACTCATAAATCAATCTCTTAACTGTCAAATTTCCATTGTAATACCTTAATAACCCATAATACTTCCGAAAGCATTCAAAATCTCACAATCCCTGGCGCTAACAAGCATAATCGCTTTGGACCCATAATATCCAAAGTCGTCCCATGAATGTTGTTCATAACATAAACACTTAGCACAACACAATCCCATCTCGGGAACGCTGATAACTATAATATACTAAGACTTTTTGCAAATCCTTTCTCTTAAACACACACTAACTCATTCACTGCAAAGTACTGCGAAACTATCCAAGGGGTACCACACAAGCCACTTCCTATAAATCCAACATGTAGGTTATCTGAAATCCCACTTCTCACTCAGCCACTGGTCACAACTTCTTATCACTTACCTATTCCATAAACTTACTCTCTCAAAATCACACAACAATCATAAGCTTGTCTATTCCATACTAGACAACAATACCACCATTAAATAGATTCAAGTACTCCCAAGGGTGCACCTAATTCCTGCTACTCTCGACTAACACTAACCAATTCTCGAAGCCACAAAATCAATTACCGTACATTATAAGTCTTGCGCACTACCGAACCAACCTTGAGATAGAGTCACACCACACACTTTACACATTAGCGTTACCTTTCAACGCATTGGAGTCTAAACCGACTAACCTCTAAATCCAACAAAGCACATACTTGGTCTACAATGACCCACTTTTCTCTACCAAGGTGTCCTTATTCCATTCCTTATTTTGAATTCCAAAATGATCCACATAACTCGAATAGGTTTAAGCCTCATCTCTGATTCACTAAATTAGAACGTCTCTATTATCAAACCTAAACACACCTAACCATTCAAGCGACTATACCATCAACTCAACCGGATAACAACACCGATAAATAACAAAACTCACCGAAGCTACGCAACCAGTACAAAGTCTCTCAGCCTCAATCCGATAATGAATATTACTCTTAACAGTTGCTTGGTTACTAGAATCTCACTCTCGTAACAGTCATAAACACATTCTCATAAGCATGCCAGATGACAATTATTTCCTTCTTAGTGCTCAAGAATTTTCTATCCAAATCCCCTTTACCACGGCTCAATCCTATGCACACAACAAGTACCAATACCAATCCCCTTAAGAATTCGGATTCTCTGTGCTCTCTCACAATATCGTCATGTTAGTACTTACTCTCAACTTCTCTTATCTACCACACGCGATAACTATACTCGTCGAATCTGGTATCCCTAGCAAACTCACTCTCACCCTCGCATACCAATACTAGAAACTAAACCATTGTGAAATCATTGTCTGCCCTAAGTTCACTTGTGCTATGCATACTATCACAAACCTTATCGAAGTCGAAAGCCCTTTTTCCTAAAATTAATCCTATCCACAAGCAAATTACTCTTACTAGGATCATAGATATCCTTCGGTTCTTATTACCAACTCTCCAAATCTCAAGAACGAATAATAAAATAGTCTTAACCAAATTCCCACAATGGAAACTCACACAATAACTAAAACTGAACTTGGTCAAGCGTCCTAATCAAGACGGCACATGTCATATCATATTGCAGCCTGACATACAAAACTGATCGCACAGAACTTAGAACGGGTTTTTACATACGAGGGAGAATTCAACAAGAATACACAGATACCAATTGGAACTGCCCAGATACCAATTGGACCCTACCGAGATACCAATTCGATCAAAGTAGCATGAATAGAAAGAATAAAGGGAGTATTTCCTAAGATGCCTCATAGCCTCTCGTAGATGGGTATAGATATCTCCGTACCATTTCACGAGACTCTACTACACATTGCTCTTATACCTAGTAGACCGGTAACCTAGGCTCTGATACCAACTTGTCACGACCCAAATTGGGGTCGTGCCGGCACCTACCTTTTCCACCTCGGTAGACGAACCCTCTCATTAAATACACATCAATTAAAGAAGGATGATTCATTTAAACTAATAGATATTTAGAAATAACAGCGGAATATCATAATATTTATGTAATAACTTCAAGTGTTCATATTATTAGAACAAATACATGATTGCAGACTCAATCCATCTTCTCATGACCTGGTCTAGACTAGTACAAGAGCGACTAATGACTTCAGGTTACCACTACATTCTAAAACTCAACCTCCGTCCCGGAATGAAAATGGGAGGAGGCCTTCCAGATAGGCACCGCGTATTTCCACATATGCTTCGATCAATCACCTGAAATAATCTACACCCCAAAAAGGGTGCAGCAAGTGCAATATCAATACAAACCACAGGTACTGAGTAAGTATCATAGGCCGACAATGGTTAGTAACACATATCAGTAAAAGAATTCATAGATAAAAGTGATAACAATCCAATCAAGTCCTACGTCTATCTACCACACACTGTACATGAATACCTTTTAATCATTAAATTTACCCCAATAATCACCAGCCAATCTCACAACGATCTCGCAACTCATATATCATTAAATCATTTGTTTTAGTCTAGTAGTCAACTCATCATTAAGACACCCGTTATCTTACATCACACAGAGACAAACATATAACCAATCTTACGGATGGTCTATGGGATACATTAGCAAGTTCAATCAATAAATCCAAATCCAAGTACACGTCATTGCCTAAGTAAAGCATATAATTCCAAATGTGCCAAGTCTGAATATATCAAGTCCGAATCCAACACCACAAGTACAACACCAATATCTCAAAATCAAATCATAATGCGATGCAACACAATAGTGTATGAATGCAATGCAAATGAGGTGTACACATGTACTCCGGACGAAAATGTCGACGTCTCGGTAGCACAACCCAGTGTGAGTCGCAAAGTGTAAGTGCTACCGATCCCGGATCTTTACCCAACAGACAGACAGGAACCTGGCTAATTGCTCATAGGGAGAGCCGCACCAGCACCACTCTGGGGGACCCGCGGAGGCCATTCACTAACAGCGATTGCGGGATACCATCGGAATCGATTATGCAACAACGATGCAAGAATAGATCATCGAACATCGGCCACCTCACCATCACTCACGTAAAAGAGTCTGTCAAATATCAGTTTCACTCAATCAACGATACTGGATCATCACCGGGTATCGGCCATGGATCATGAATGAGTGAGAATTTATGCAATGTGTGTATCAACATCAACAACCAAGTTTAATATCACAAGTACCAACAATGGGGTATGCTAATAATGTATCATTTCACAATACAAACAGTGGGTATGCTAACAATATATCATATCACAATACCAACAGTGGGTATGCCAATCAACGATACCGGATCATCACCGGGTATCAGCCATGCATCATGAATAAATAAGAATGTGTGCAATGTGTGTATCAACATCAAGCTCAATATCACATTACCAACAGTATGTATGCCAACAATGTATCTATATCACAATACCAACAGTGGGTATGCAAACAATATATCAATATCACAATACCAACAGTGGGTATGCCAATAATGTATCTATATCACAATACCAACAGTGGGTATGCCAACAATATATCAATATCACATTACCAATAGTGGGTATGCCAACAATATATCCAAACCAAGACTGATAACAGGATCTAATCTCTATCAACAACTCATGGCATCAAGCCTACACAATGGAACAGTCAAACACAACAAAACAGGGTGGCTAGTCCCAACACACAATAGGTCAATCAATCGATATACATTATTACCACTTCCATAAATCAGCCTATTAGCTTAGAACACAAATCTCGCCCTACACTCAAAATCCCTCATCAAAACTCATTTAGAACAATCACAATTGTTGATACATTTTACCCTCCCATTTATCCACTAGATTCACTATTAATGGCATAACACAAGTAACCACATGTTACGAGAAATTTTTATCATTAGGCACAAAAATAAGTTTCGTCCGCTACTCCCAAGTCACACAAATCCACCGATGTTTAAGAAAAATCACATCAAACAACCTAAGGAATCTACAGGCCACAAGCCCGAACAAACAAGTCACACAACAATATCATCCTAGGATTCCATCCCAAATCTCCAATTTCCTACACATGTATTCTCCGTTCCTTCTAATACAAAAATATGGAAAACTAACCGGAGTCTACCGAAGGGAAGCTGTAACCTACCTGGCAGTCGAACAGGTTTCGCGAACCCACACGTTACGTTGTCTTTCGAAGCGTCTCCAAATAGTCAAACTCGATCACATATGAATTCTATGTAAGAAATCATGAATAATGATGCCCGTATTGGCTACCTTCAATTCGGATCAAATTTCAACTCTTAATTTAGGAAAAATGGGTCTTAAGGGCAAAATGAAAATTTTATGACCAAAATACCAAATTCAATACCAAAGGTAAAAACCCATTACTTTAATCATAGGAATACTCAATTAATTCTCAAAATAATCATTAATATGAAAACCCCCAAATTTGGATCTAAGAACCCTAACTTTAATTCATGAAAATCAACTCTAGAATCGAAGATTAATGATTAACAAGCCTAGATATGACATTATCTAGCATGAACAACAACAATTTCATTATTAAACATCATCTAAGAATAAATTTCATTTTAACCCTTCTTCACACGAAACCCATAAAAACCCTCTTTGATTATAGTCATTACAAAGTTGAAATCATGTTTAGAAGATCATAATGGATAAATATGACGTTAGGACACTTACCGTACGAACATAATGGCTCTCTAGACCTTCAAGTCGCGTCTTCACTTTAAATCTATATTTCACAAAAGTTGCTCGAATCTCGATCTCGACACCTCGAGAAGCGTGGTAACGGTGCCTTCGGGTTAAAAATGAGCTAATCAGTGCTTGGGAAAGGGCAAAAATACCGAAAAGGATATAACGACCAAACGGGTCATTATAAAATATAAGGTAAACAGAAACAACACCAAAGCACTTAATCATGAGATGGACCAAAACAGGCTACAGTACATAGATATGAGGCAAACAGCAGCAGACTGAGGTACATATATACAACATAGACAGAGGTGAACAACAGATCTAACACTTACAGAGACCATACGGAGACACTCATACAATGGCCATAACAAGTGTAAATGACTTATTCACAGCCAAAGCAAGCAACCACATAATTGAATCATGGCATGCTTTAAGCTTAGATAACCTTACATAGAATACAGGTATTATGCAGAAAGACATGGTCTATGACTCTAATGGCCATATCATGGATAAGACTTAAGCAGATGGGATTAGATTTCCCTAGTGGAGGCAATTACTTACAGGATGAACAACACACAAGGCAAATAATTGATCTCCAACTAATGTGACACCAACAGAAGCAACAGACAGATCTAAGTATGCAAGGGAGATACAGGAAGGGTCAGGGTTTTAAATCCCTTTTAGACCTTCCCCCTTTAATCATATTCCATTGCAGAAAATAGATTAATCTCATAATAAAATGTGCATTATTTATCCCATTATTCATTATTAGTGGCCTGCTCTTAACTCTCTCACCTTTTACCTAAACAACATTCACAATTCACCTGGGATCACCTCAAAGCTCACTTTTGTTACTATTATGCCCCTGGCTGATGCTTAATGCTGTTCTAAGGTTTAGTGAATTATTCAAACAAGGCCAAATTCACTCATTATCCTTTAATCAGGTTCAGGCTAGCAACATTAGGGACACATCTTAAAGGTTCAAGACATGGTACATTATTTAGAGTATAGTAAAAAAAAAAAACTAAATGCATTCCCATGTCATCATGCGACTAAATTAAACTATATTAAGCTACTCCTCTTTTCCTTTATTTAGTATTCTAGTGTTTTAAGAAACTAATTTTAGCACAGACAAGACTAAATTAATGCATACACACACCCTATGTGATTCTTAGTCATGAATTTAGCCTAAACAGATATTGGAGGGTCCTCACAACTTATTATACTAGCCAAATAAAACATTTGACTCATTTTCAGTAATCAGTAGTCATACACCTGCTTGAAGTCCTTCTCACTTTCCAGTTTTAATCAATGCCTACAGTCCTCAAGCTAATGTGTATCACCTAGTTCAGTCAACTAATCTCTAAGTTACACTTGAGTAAGTCAGTAGGTTTATTTGGATCCAAACATCAAGTATTATAACCAAGTTTAGTAATCTAAGTGAACAACCATTAGTGCAAAGGGAAGTTCATTTTAAACACCATTTGACTCAATGATGGGGAAAGGTAACCAAGTGTATAAATATGGTAAGTTGCACCCCATAGACTTGTGGGATATGCCATGACAATCTTTTATTTGGGAAAAAAGATACTATGAACCCAGTGGGACTTGGTTCTTTCTCAATCTTCTCTTAAGATGTCTTTAAAAAGACTTCCCCATTGTCAAGTGGTCTATACTTACATATCTACACTCATGGTCCTCTCCTCTCATCCTTGAACCAACTCAAGCATGCTAAACAACTCAGATTGTAAAGCCAAATTATCTTAAAATTTTACCTCCAAACCTATTTTACACTCTCTTTATCTAAACATGACTTAGAGGATCCTATATGTTTAATCTCATTTTAGGCCTAAGCAAAAAATGTTATCATAAGTCATTTCCAGACCCTGTTCCTTATTCATGTACAAAACTAGGTTTCATATTTTAAAAGACAAACCTCAATCTCTTAACAATTCAAGACCTAGCAAAGTATAATTAGACCTGCTTTACTTCACCATCTTCATACTACCTTAAATTATCAAATTAGACACTTCAGGTCACCTATTAAACCAGAGTCAGTCCATGAAGAAACATTAAAGAAGATTCAAGAACTTAAAAAAACACCAGCTTACTTCCATAACATACGTTGTTCCATCAATTAAACATGACATAGAATGGGGTTGGGGAAAACGAACAAAGTGATTAAAGACAACAGAAACAAATTTTTCAGATCCTTGACAACTATTTCTCTCCCATTTTTACATCTTTTAACCCTTAAGGCAGCCACTAATCAGGTGAAGACCTAACAACCACCTTTCTTGTTACCAAAACTAATCAGATTCATTTCAATCTACTTCAAATTAGACCTGATCCTAAAAAAGGTTTACCCCTTCTTTCCGGTTCTAACAAACCCTTTAGAGCTTAAAAATATAGTCTAGTTTCAAGATATAGTACTTGTAATATGAGCCACATCAATATAGGTTTGTAAATACCATATGTTTAAGCCAAACAAATTTAGACAGGGGATTGAAACGCTCAAATAAACCAAACCAGGTCCATATTTAGATCTCTAATCACATTAGTTTTAAGATAACTAAAAGATCTAGGTAGTTTAAAACGTATTCTAGTTTAAACTAGGTGGATCCATGATCACAAAAGCTTCAACTACTAGTGAACCAACCAGTTGAGTCATTATTAACTAAAAAGCCAAACTGAATCAAATTCCATTTACAATTGAAAACTAGTTGAGGAAAACTATTAATTTGTTACACCTCGTAGTTTAGTACGTTGAGATTCGTTAGGTGTTAGCTGTCCTAATTGTGGACACTGGAGTTATCTTGTAGGATATATGAGATTATATGTGCCTATCTTATGGCTATGAGAGTTTAAGTTCACGTAATAACTTATGGAAGGATTGGAGAACAAGCGAATTAAGGAAATTAAGTTTGTCAGAACTTTGGGAAAACTTGGCAGAATTTTGGACAAGATTTTTGGTCCAACTTGAGAGAGGTATATTTCCTAGAATATGAGAAGTTGTGTGTGCATTACCTATCCAAATTGAAGTTCATTGAGTTTAGTTTTCAACCAAACCGTTCGTCAATATGACATCGGAGTAAAAAGTTATGGGTGTTTTAAGATAGACTGCTTCGGGCAGAGAAATTTGACGGTTCAGTTTGACGGACTGCAAAACTTTCTGCGGCCCGTCAAATGGAATTTTTCCCACTGTAAAACGGTTGTAGTGAGGACATTTTAGGCTGTCCAGTTGACGGACCAATTTGACGGAGCATCAAATATTCTGCGGTCCGTCAAAGTGGCCGCAAAAAGTGAGTCGGTGGCCGACCTTTTTATGTTATAAATTCGTTCCAAGGTTCATTTTTCACCATTCCCACCTCAAAATTCATCCAAATACTCTCCAAAACCCTGTCCTCAAGTTCATAAGCTAATCAAGGCCAAACCCAAGAGGAGCAAGAGATTCAAGTGCTAGAAAGCTCACTAGGGTTAATAAAGTTCAAGTATCTCTTTGGTGTTGAAGTTGGAGGTTTTATCCTAGTGAAGTAATTTGATCCAAAGCTTGCTCTTGTGTGATAATGGTATGTTTTCACATCTATTTCATGTTGTTGTGGTTGTTTGATTGTTATACAATTTGATTGAAGGAGGAAAATGAAAAGAGTGTTCAACTATGAATTTGATAATATTTTGAGCAACAAATTAACTTGAGTTATGATTTTTGGCATGACATGGGTATAATATTGTTATGAGTGGTAATAATGATGATGAGGAAGTATTGTATACAAGTGTATAAGGGGTTGTGTTAAGTTGTTATTATAGGTTGATTATGAAAAGGAGTTTTGGGATTGAATGGAGCATAACTTGAATGTAATCTCTTGAGTATGGGATTGTTGATGTTGCTATTGTCAATTGGGAGTTGTTTTGGAATTTGGTAGAAGTAGATGAAATAGGAGAAATGCTGCCCAATTTTCACTAGCTCAAAATTACTCTAGTTTGTCCTTGTGAGAGTTTTCAAGGCTTGACTCTAGAATGAATTATCTTGAATGTAGATTTACGAGCTTGGGAGGAAAAACGTTAAGTAGTTAAGGAGACGAAAGGGTATGTTAAGGCTAACCCTTTCTTTCTTAAGGCATGATTCCTTTGTTGTGAACCTACACATGATATCCATGATGTCCCTATTCCCAAAAATGCTAGAAGCCTATAATTCTCAAGGTCTTTATGATATTGTTGATAAATATTCTCCATGATGACGATTACATTACTAGAGATACAAAAGCTTATAGTTCTAGATGTTCTCATGATATTATTGAGCTTGTACATGATAATTGATCTCGTGCATTGCTGTTGATCTCATCTTATGATAGTTGTTCCTTCAAGTTGAGATATAGCGATAATGATGATTCCATAATGACATATCGGAGGTTACCGACTTTACGTCATTCCGATAAGAGTTATAGCTTTCATTTGGGCACTCATGCATGCTTTAAGTATATGTAGCTATTTTCTCACACCGAGCCGTATTGTAGTCGGTCGGGTAACGCACGTAGATGTGCACACCACTGCAGTGGGTACATTAAGATGTTGCCTCGGACGCGGGATGGCCTGGATACGGGATGCCCCGGATGCGAGATGATATGATATATAGATCGGGTTACACGTTCCGCAGCACTAACACTTATATTATATATGTATGTATGTATGAATATTTTTTTTTAAAGTCTAGGCATGCATGACATCCACCTTAAGAGGAAGTCTGATGTACATGTTATCTCTCTTATCTCATGATTCTTGATATCTTTATTATGTTTTTATTCATGCCTTACATACTCAATACATTATTGGTACTGATGTCCTTTTGTTTGTGGACGTTGCGTTCATGCCGGCAGGTAGGCAGGGAGACGGATCAGACCTTTAGGCTGCTTCATCAGTGATTGTACAGGAGTGCTCCATTTGTTCTAGAGCTACAGTTCAGCTGGTACTATTCTTTTATGTATATATGGGCATGGCGGGGTCCTGTCCCGTCCTTATGATTCTATGCACTCCATGTCGAGGCTCGTAGATAGATGTATATAGTTAGATGTTATATAACCTCATCGGTTCATATTTTTGTATATCATTTTTGGCAGCCTTGTCGGCTTGCGCATATGGGCATAGTTGATGATGATTGTATAGATATGCATTTAACATGTGGACTCATGCCCTTATAGATTACGATAATCATGAGTTATCTTTCGTGGTCCACATAGATATAATTATAAGAAGTATGTTAAGAGGTGCTCGATGGGTTAGCTCCGGGTACCAGTCATGGCCCTCCGGTTGGATCGTGACAAAAGTGGTATCAGAGCCGTTCGTCCTAGGGTATGTCTACGAGCTGTGTCCAGTAGAGTCTTGTTTATGGGTGTGAAGCACGCCACACTTATAAACAGGAGGTTGCGAGGCTTTTAGGAATGATTGACCTTTCTTTCTCATCTTAGATCGTGCAATAGAGCCATGTTATAAGGATTCTCTTTTTCCTGATTGTGTGTTATGATTTCAGCAATGCCTGTGAAGAGAAAAGCTAAAGCTGCCCAGAAGGGAAAATCAGCAGCAGGTAGAAGAACTGAGCGGGTACCGTTTATAAAGGTAGAGGAGGACGAGTCCTAGAATGAGGTTCCATCTCGATCCTCTCATACTCCGCGTATTCCAAAGGACGATTGAGGAGTCCAAGCTGCAGCTCCAGCACCCCAGGTCCTTCCCCGGATGCCTCAGGACAAGATATGAGAGAGGCTATTCAGTTGTTGATCCAATTAGTAGCCGTTCAGGCTCAGCGGCAGGGTGCGGGTCATGGTGATAGAGAGCTGTTAGCGCCAAAGTACGTGATTTCATTAATTTGGACCCTCCAAAATTCTTTGGGTCAAAACCAGATGAGGACCCGCAGAACTTTATAGATGGGATGTTGAGGACATTGCGGGTAATGCATGCTTCGGATGTTGAGTCAATAGAGTTTGCCTCTTATAGATTGCGAGATGTGGCTGTTAATTGGTATACTACCTGGGTGGCTTCTAGAGGGGTAAATGCACCTCCACCTGTATGGCATGAGTTTGTAGATGCTTTCCTACGATACTATTTACCGCTAGAGGTTCGATGAGCCAGCCCTGATAGGTTCCTGAACCTCAGACAGGGGAACATGAGTGCCTGAGAGTATAGCCTACATTTTAATTCTTTGGCTATGTATGCTCTAGATATGGTAGCTAATATGGGAGATCGCGTCCACCGATTTGTGAGTGGTTTGGCGCCACATATAATTGATGATTGTTTGATGGCCTCACTTTAGGAAGGTATAGATATTTCTCGCATTCAGGCCCATGCCTAGAATCTTGAGGAGCGACAATAGCAGCGGAGGAATGAGCGTGAGTATGATAGGAGTTATAGTAAGAGGGCCAGAACCTCAGGTGCTGTTAGTGAGTTCAGAGGGGGTCAGAGGCAGCAATATTCTAGATACTCCGGTCATTCAACAGCTAGTGCACCTCCAGGATTTGCAGGCCAGGGATGTGATCGACCTATTCATTTCAGACGGGGTCAGAGTTTTAGAGCCTCGGGTTCCCAGTATAGGGTTGATTCTGGTCAGTGAGGTCAACTTTACCATGATACACAGTATGGTAAGTTGCATACTGGAAAGTGCCGTTTAGGTTCAGATGCTTGTTATGCCTACGGTCAGCCAGGTCATATTATGTGTGACTGTCCATCGAGAGGTGGTAGAGGTATGGTTCAGCCCACGGGATTAGTAGCTAGTTCTTCATCATCGATATGCCCTTTGGGGCAAGGCTCACAGACATCAGCAGGTCATGGTAGAGGTAGAGGGGGAGCGTCCAGTTCGACCGGTCCTCAAAACTGTATTTATGCACTGATTGGAAGACAGGATCTTGAGTATTTGCCCGATGTTGTCACAAGTATATTATCAGTATCTTCTTATGACGTGTATGCATTGATTGATCCAGGTTCTACCTTGTCATATGTTACTCCTTATATTACTGGTCGGATTGGGGTGAAACCTGATTCGATTAAACCTTTTGAAGTGTCTACACCCTTTGGCGACCCAGTGATAGCTAGACAGGTATATAGAAATTGTTTGGTTATAGTCTATGACCTTCATACTATGAGCTAAATATGGTAGATTTTGATGTTATTATGGGTATGGATTAGTTAGCTTCTTGTCATGCCAATGTTGATTGTAGAACAAAAATGGTTTATTTTCGGTTTCCAGGAGAACCAGTTCTAGAGTGGAAGGATAATACAGCGTCTCCGAGAGGTGGGTTTATTTCCTATCTCAAGGTAAGGAAGATGATTGCTAAAGGTTGTATTTATCTTTTAGCCTAGGTTCAAGATATAGAAGCAAAGTCGCCGACTCTTCAGTCTGTCCCAATAGTTAATGAATTTTTGAATGTATTCTCGAACGAGCTTCTAGGCCTTCCACCAGAATAGGAAATTGATTTTTTCATTGGTGTGCTATCGGATACTAAGCCAATATATATTCCTCTTTATAGAATGACACATGCAGAATTGAGGAAGTTGAGGGAGCAATTGAAGGATTTGCTTGAGAAAGGTTTTATCAGGCCTAGTAAGTCGCCATGGGGAGCGCCAGTGTTATTTGTGAGGAAGAAACATGGATCCTAGTGAATGTGTATCGATTACAGACAGCTGAATAAGGTGACGATAAAGAACAAGTATCCACTTCCAGGGATTAATGATTTATTCGACCAGTTACAAGGTGCCAAATGGTTCTCAAAGATAGATTTGAGATCAGGGTACACTAGGTGAAGATTTGAGATCAGGGTACCACCAGGTGAGAGTCAGAGAAGGACATTCCGAAGATGGTCTTCAGAACTAGATATGGTCATTTTCAGTTTCGGGTAATGTCGTTCGGACTGGCTAATGCACCAGCGGTATTTATGGATTTGATGAACAATGTATTCAGGCCTTCCCTAGATTCATTTGTGATTGTGTTTATCGATGATATCCTGGTATATCCTCGATCCGAGGCAGAGCGTGCAAATCATTTACGTGATGTCCTTAGAGTTCTTCAGGCTCAAAAGTTATATGCAAAGTTCTCAAAATGTGAAATCTGGTTGAATTCTGTGACTTTTCTGGGGCGCATTATTTCAAGTGATGGTATTCGGGTGGATACCCAGAAGATTGAAGTTGTGAAGACTTCGCCGAGACCTACAACACCAACTAAAGTTCATAGTTTTTTGGATTTGGCAGGTTATTACAGAAGATTTTTAGCAGGTTTTTCTTCTATTTCTGCTCTACTGATGAAGCTGATACAGAAATCAGGTAAATTTCAATGGACGGATGCTTGTGAGTGCAGTTTTCAGGAGTTGAAGAATAGATTGACTTCTGCCCCTGTCTTGACACTTCCAGAAGGATCGGAGGGCTATGTTATTTATTGTGATGCCTTAGGCGTTGGGTTAGGTTGTGTGTTGATGCAGCATGGTAAAGTTATTGCTTATAGTTGCGGAAACACGAGAAAAACTACTCGACCCATGATCTAGAGTTAGCTGCGGTGATTCATCTATTGAAGATGTGGAGGCATTACTTGTATGGTTTTTATGTGGATATTTATACGGACCATAAGATTCTCCAGTATATTTTCAAGCAGAAGGAGTTGAACTTACGGCAGAGACGATGGTTAGAGTTATTAAAACATTACGATGTTAGTATCTTATATCATCCTGGAAAGGCGAATGTAGTAGCTGATGTTCTTAGCCGCAAATCCATGGGTAGTTTATGTGATGTTCAACTAGAGAAAAGGGAACTAGCTCATAAGCTTCAGCAGTTAGCTAGCCTAGGAGTTCGATTATTGGACTCGGCCAATACGGGAGTTACTATTCAAGATTTAGCTGTCTCGTCTTTAGTAGTTGAAATGAAAGAGCGCCAGTATGAGGATCCCATGTTAGTCCATTATAGAAATACATCTCTTCAGAAGAAAGAGTCGCCATTTGAGATTTCTGCAGATGGAGTTCTCAGGTACTGAGGCATACTATATGTTCCTAATGTTGCAGGGTTACGTCGCTAGATTTTCGGGGAAGCCCATTGTTCCAGTTATTCTGTTCATTTAGGAGTGACAAAGATGTACCATGATATTAATTCAATTTATTGGTGGGACGGAATGAAGAAATACATACCAGAGTTCGTAGCTCAATGTCCTAATTGTCAGCAGGTAGAAATTGAGCATCAGAAGCCCGGTGGATTATTCAAGCTACTGAAATTCCGACTTGGAAATGGGAAGTAATTAATATGGATTTCATTACAAGCTTGCCTCATTCTCAGCGTAAGTATGATTTCATATGGGTAATTGTGGATAGACTTTCAAAATCAACTCATTTTCTACATGTCAGAACTACGTACTCAGCTGAGGATTATGCAAAGCCTTATATTCAAGAGATAGTATGAATCCATGGTGTTCCCGTATCCATTATCACCGACAGAGATTTGCAATTTACAGCTTATTTCTGGAAGTCTTTCTAGAAGGGGTTGGGGACTCAAGTGAGTCTTAGCACAAAATTCCACCCCCAAACTGATGGACAAGCTGAACGTACTATTCAGAATCTTGAAGATATTCTACGGGCATGGGTATTAGACTTTGGAGGTAGTTGGGATGATCATTTTCCACTCATTGAGTTTGCATAAAAGCAATAGTTATCATTTCGGTATCCCGATGGCCTCGTATGAGGCTTTATATGGGCAGAAGTGTAGATCACTAATTGGATGGTTCGAAATAGGTGAGACTAAGTTAGTAGGGCCAGATTTGATCCAGCAAGTAGTGGAGAAGGTCAAGCTTATTCAGGATCGATTTTTGGCAGCTCAGAGTCGTCAGAAGTCTTATGTAGATAATCGCCGACAAGACTTAGAATTCTAAGTTGATGACTGGGTATTCTTGAAGGTGTCACCGATAAAAGGCGTTATGAGATTTGGTAAAAAGGGTAAGCTTAGTCCTCGGTACATTGGGCCTTACAGGATATTATGGAAAGTAGGCCAGGTGGACTGTGAGTTAGATCTACCTTCAGACTTGGAGTCAGTCTACCCGGTTTTTCATGTGTCAATGCTTCACAAGTGCATTGAAGATCCTTCTAGAATTGTACCCATAGATGATGTTCAGGTTACCGAGCAATTATCTTACGAAGAGGTTCCCATTGCTATCCTAGATAGACAAGTTCGAAGATTATTTACTAAAGATATAGCTTCAGTTAAAGTTCTATGGAGAAAAAGTAATAAGGAAGAAATGACTAGGGAAGCTGAAAAAGATATAAGGTCCAGATATCCACACTTGTTTCCATTGCCAAAAGAAATTCAGACGGAGACACCATTGACTTCAGGTGCGTAGTGTTTCAATTTTTGTGATTATTGGTCGTGTGAGGCCATTGTTATTATTCTTGTTGTAGCCCTGTGTGGCATTATATATTTTGGGTTGTTGTGACGGGTTGGTAGTACTATAGTTACAGGGGAAACTCTGTCAAAATTTTTATAGAATTCCTAAGAGTTTAATATTCGAGGATGAATGTTTCTAAGGGGGGAAGGATGTTACACCTCGTAGTTTTGTACATTGATATTCAGTAGGTGTTAGTTGTCCTAATCGTGGAAACTGGAGTTATCTTCTAGGATATATGAGATTATATGTGCCTATCTTATGGTTATGAGGGTTTAAATTCATGTAATAAGTTATGGAAGGATTGGAGAACAAGCGAATTAATAAAATTAAGCTTGTCGGAACCTTGGAAAAACTTGGCAGAATTTTGGATAGGATTTTTGGTCCAACTTGAGAGAGGTATATTTCCTAGAATATGAGGAGTTGTGTATGCATTACCAATCCAAATTGAAGTTCATTGAGTCTATTTTTCAATAAACCGTTCGTCAATATGACATCGGAGTAAAACGTTATGGGTGTTTTAGGACAGACTGCTCGGGCAGAGAAATTTGACGGTTCAGTTTGACGGACCGCAAAACTTTCTGCGGCCCGTCAAATGGAATTTTTTCCACAGTAAAATAGTTCCAGTGAGGACATTTTTGGTGGTTGTTACATCTCGGGGATTTCGAACTTGTTGCGTTGTGAGTAGATTAACACGAGCTTAAGCTAAACATAAAGTCCCTATGAGATTAAAGAGAGTATTTGATAACTTTAAAGTGCGCACCATAAGATCTTGAAGCCATATGAATAAGTGAAACTAAGTTCGTCAAAGAAAGTGGAATGCAAGTCATGTTTGGAAAGGTTTTCGCAATGATTGAGCTAATATTTATTTAGTAATGTTTTGAGGAGGAGCTATGAGGCCTCTTAGATTGTTAATGAAGTGTTATATAAGTGTCAATAAGGTTCCATAAGGATTGAAGGTTGAATGAATCAACGAGAAAAAGTTCAGAAATTTTTGGGGTTGTACAACCATTTATACGGACTGTATAAGTTATACGACCCATATAAATGGTCCGTATAACCATTCCAAAGAGGGGTAAATCCATGGTGGGATTATACGGTCCATTTATACAGACCGTATAAGTGGCCGTATAATCGGGTCGGGTCAGTATTTTCTCTTTTTATATATGGACGACCCTTGTCCTTATTTTTCATTTCCCACTTCTCCCAGACTCTCAAGAGCTCTAGAACCTTCTTCCAAGTATATTCCACTCAAACCCAAGAGAAATCAAAGATCAAGTAGCAAGAATTGAGATATCCATGTGTTGAAAGACTCACTAGGGTTGGTAGACTTCAAGAATTTCTTTGGTATTGAAGCTAGGGTTTCCATACAAGTTGGTAACTTGATCCAAAGCTCATTCCTATGAGATAAAAGGTTAGTTTTGTGTCTATTCCATGTTTTTAAGCATGCTTGGTTGTTGAATAACTTGGGTAAGGGAAGAAAGTAGGAGATGAAGTTCAAATGTATATTTATTGATATTTTGAGTAGTAATTTAGCTTGAGTTACCATTGTTGGAATGTTATAAGTGTAATCTTGTTATGAAGGATAATGATGATGACAAGAAAGTGTTACATTCAATTGTACAAAGAGTTGATGTGAAGTTGTTGATATGAATTGATTATGAGAATGAATTTTGAGGCTTAATGAAATACGACTACTTGATTATGATATTGTGGATGTTATTGTAGTAATTTGGGAGTTTTCTTGCCATTTGGTGGAAGTCGATGAAATAGGGGAAATGCTGCCCAATTTTCGTTAACTCATGAATTAGTCTAGTTTGAATTTAAAAGTGTCTTTAAGACTTAATCTTGGTACGAATCCCTTTTAAATGTAGATCTCTCAAGCTTTGGAAATGAACGTTAAGCAGTTAGGAGGACAAAAAGGTATGTAAGGTTAACCCTTCTTTCTTAAGGCATGATCCCATTGTTGTATACCTTCACGTGAATTCCATAGTGTCTTCCAAGATGACTTTATTCCTAGAATTACTAAAGCTCATTATTCTTGATATTCTCACGATACCATTGGTCTCATCCTATGATAGTTGATCCTCTAGGGAAGGATATAATGAAAGTGATGATGATGTTGAGGATACATATGTACTCCTAGGTATATATATATATATATATATATATATCGAAGTATGATTATTAAGAACACCGAGCTTATATGGATGGGTATGATATCTATCGCGCGCGCACCACTGCAGTTGGGTACAGATAACACTGAGCCTTGGCAGGGCCAAATATGTATAACACCGAAACTTGTCATGGTCGGGTATGTAAGACACTGAGCCTCTATGGTCGGGTATAATACTACTACTATATATATATATAAGCATATGTAATGGAAGGTTCCCATTAGAAAAAGAGTAAGTGAATATGATGAACGTTGCTAGAGGTATAAATGTCTCTATCATCCCATGACTCTTCTTTCTTATGTTATCGTTCATACTTCTATTATGTTATTGATTATTCCTTACATACTCAGTATATTATCCGTACTGACGTCTTTTTGTTTGTGGACGCTACGTCATGCCCGCAGGTAGACAGGGAGATAGACTTGATCCTTAGGCTACTTGTTCAGAGACTGCTTAGAGAAGCTCCACTTGATTTGAAGCTGCAGCTGTTAGTACCATTCTTTTGTGTTTATATGGGCATGGCGGGGCCCTATCTCATCTATATGATGTTACACACTCTTTCTAGAGGCTCGTAGACAGTTGTGTACAATTAGATGTCTTGTAGCCTTGTCAGCTCATATTATGTATATCATTTTGTCAGCCTCGTCGGCTTGTGTATATGTATATGGGCATGTTTGTTGATGTTGATATAAAAGTTCTTTAGCCTAATGGAAACGGTATTATTGATGCGTAGAGATTGTTAGCAGTCCATGTGGCTCACCTAGATATGATTGTGAAAGTATGAAGAGCGGTGCCCGGTGGGTTAGCTCTAGGTCCCCGTCATGGCCCTCCGGTTGGTTCGTGACAGTGGTCCATTTGATGGACCAATTTGACAGAGCGTCAAATATTCTGCGGTCCGTCAAATTGGCCGCAAAAAGTAAGTTGATGGCCGACCTATTTATGTTATAAATTCATTCTAAGGTTCATTTTTCACCATTCCCACCTCAAAATTCTTCCAAATACTCTCCAAAACCATCTCCTCAAGTTCATATGCTAATCAAGGCCAAGCCCAGGAGATTCAAGTGCTAGAAAGCTCACTAGGGTTAGTAAAGTTCATGTATCTCTTTGGTGTTGAAGTTGGAGGTTTTATCCTAGTGAAGTAATTTGATTCAAAGCTTGCTCTTGTGTGATAATGGTAAGTTTTCACATCTATTGCATGTTGTTGAGGTTGTTTGATTGTTATAAAATTTGATTGAAGGAGGAAAATGAAAAGAGAGTTCAACTATGAATTTAATAATATTTTGAGCTATAAATTAACTTGAGTTATAATTTTTTGCATCACATGGGTATAATCTTGTTATGAGTGGTAATAATGATGATGAGGAAGTGTTGTTTACAAGTGTAGAAGGGGTTGTGTTGAAGTTGTTATTATGAGTTGATTATGAAAAGGAGTTTTGGGATTGAATGAAGCATAACTTGAATGTAATCTCTTGAGTATGGGATTGTTGATGTTGCTATTATCGTTTGGGAGTTGTTTTGGAATTTGATAGAAGTAGATGAAATAGGAGAAATGCGGCCCAATTTTCGCTATCTCACAAATTACTCTAGTTTTTCCTTGTGAGAGTTTTCAAGGCTTAACTCTAGTATAAATTATCTTGAATGTATATTTGCGAGCTTGGGAGGGAAAACGTTAAGTAGTTAAGGAGGCGAAAAGGTATGTTAAGGCTAACCCTTTCTTTCTTAAGGAATGATTCATTTGTTGTGAACCTACACATGATATCCATGTTGTCTCTATTCCTAAAAAAGCTAGAAGCATATGATTCTCAAGGTCTTTATGATATTGTTGACAAATGTTCTCCATGAAGATGATTCCATTACTAGAGATAACAAAGCCTATATTTCTTGAACAAAGCCTATAGTTCTTAATGTTCACAAGATATTATTGAGCTTGCGCATGATTATTGATCTTGTGCATTGTTGTTGATCTCATCTTATGATAGTTGTTCCTTCAAGTTGCGATATAGCGATGATGATGATTCCATAATGACACATCGGAGGTTACCGACTTCACGTCACTCCGATAAGAGTTATAGCTTTTACTTGGGCACTCATGCATGCTTTATATATGTGTAGCTATTTTCTCACACCGAGCCACACTATAGTCGGTCGGGCACGGCACGAAGATGTGCATACCATTACAGTGGGTACGTCATGATGTTACCCCGGATGTGAGATGCCTCGGACGCGGGATGCCCCGGTCGCGGGATGATATGATATATGGATCGGGTTGCATGCGGGATGATATGATATATGGATCGGGTTGCACGCGGGATGATATGATATATGGATCGGGTTGTACGTTTCGCAACACTAACACTTATATTATATATGTATGTATGAAAATATTTTTTTAAAAAAGCCTAGGCATGTATGACATTCGCCTTAAGAGGCAGTCTGATGTACATGTTATCTCTCTTATCTCACGATTCTTTATATCTTTATTATGTTGTTATTCATGCCTTACATACTCAGTACATTATTTGTACTGATGTCCTTTTGTTTGTGGACGCTGCCTTCATGCCCACAGGTAGGTAGAGAGACAGATCAGACCCTTAGGCTGCTTCATCAGCGATTGTACAGGAGTGCTTCATTTGTTCTAGAGCTACTGTTCATGTTACACCCCTCATTTTCATAGTGGTAGAACCTATGATTTCCTAGCCGGGTATGCCTTTGGAACAAAGATCTGAGCTCGAGTTTGGAGGTAGAAAGAGTCCTACCCCATGTACAAGGGTACCAGCAGGTATTCTTGGCAATTTGCAGGATTAGAAGTTGAGAAAATAGAATCGACGCGATCTGAGCCAAATCTGAGAAATTCTGCAGACACAAGTCATCGTCGACGGGTCATCGACATGTTTGGCATCGACAGGGTTCCGCAGCCTTGCATCTGCAGGCGCAGGTTGACCGAGCAGGTCGACGTACCGTCGACGGGTCGTCCTGCTCGTCGAACCGGACCGCTATAGCCTTTTTTTTAATTCCTAGTATAAATATGTGGTTTAGGACCTTGTTTCATATTTTTCTCTCTTCCAAATAAAAAAAAAACCGTACTATTTTCTCTCCCAGTATTTTCCATCATAATAGTAGAGATTTGGTAAGATCCGAACCCCATAAGACCCGAGCTTTTGAAGAAGAAGGTCGCTTCTAGGGTTTCTTCAAGGTTATGAAGCCTAGGGAGATGGAGTTGAAGTGATTCTTGGGATCTTAGACCCCTCATGGTATGTAAATGATTTCTATCTTTATACTTAAGTTGATTATCAAGAGTTTTAGTGATTTTAAGTAAAGAAAGGGTATTTGTGGGAGTGGTAAGTTGATGAAGGGCAAGGTAGCGATTTGGGATTATTTTAAGAGATGATTAGGGATAAATTTGGATATATATTTATATATAAGTGTTGCCTTTTCTATTGTGGCTGATGTTGAATCACTTGTGAAGTTGAAGAGTTATTGAGCTTACAAGGAAAATATTGTCTACAAATCGTTAAGCTCTATATGCATCTAAAGGAGGTTAGTAAGTGTAAATTGTCTAATGAAGGTCTATGTTATTTTAATTTTAGACTTACGAGTTCCAGAGTTAGAAGTGGATGATTGGATAGACTCCAAGGTATGTTAAGGCTATCCTTTCTTTCTTTTGGCATGATCCTATGATATGATCCAACAAGTGAGTAAGCCAGCTTCCATATTACTATACTCTTAGAAGCACTAGGAGTACTTCGGTCTTTGATATTCATGTACCCCTCTAATGATGATTCCTTCTATTCATGGGTCCAGCTTTAGATATCCAGTTTTATGTATACAGTTTATTCAGGCATCACATTCATTATATATCCATGTGCATTCACCCGTGACCAGAAGGAATTATATACGCGAATACATATATGTGTGTGAGTGTATATATATATATATATATATATATATATATATATATATATATATATATATATATATGGGGTATGAGAAGAGAGATAGACGTTATATATGCATTGCCACGTGATCAGCTGGTATACATTGATGATGATATTGATTATGGCCGCAGAGGAGCCGATGTGATATGATGAGATGCCATAGAGGCTTTATAGACGTTATACACGCACATATATCAGGCGTTATACACACATATATATCTTGATGTATGACCTTCATTGCTAGGCATAAGCATGCATATTATGCGCCACAGTGGTATCATCAGTTATAAGATTCATGTAGATACATACATATACTAGTTCATACAAGTACATGCCGACAGTTATTTCAGCTTATGAGTTCAGATTTTACTCATGATTCTTATTTATATATGTTGTTCTTGTGCCTTACATACTCAGTACATTATCCGTACTGACTCTCCGTTGCTCGGGGGGCTGCATTCATGCCCGCAGGTACAGGTAGACAGACAGGTGGTTCAGCTCAGTAGGACCTCTAGATCTAGCAGTGGTCAGTACGCTCTGTTTGATCCGGAGCTGCAGTCAGTTTTGGTATGCCACCCTTTTAAGATGTGTATACATATGGGTATGATGGGGCCCTGTCCCGTCCTTTCTATAGCTTTCATTCCAGTAGAGGTCTGTAAACAGTTGTATGTAGTAGTCAGATGTTGTAGCCTTGTTGGCCTCTATTCTTTTGTGTACAGTATATGTAGCAGCCTAGCTGGCTTGCACTGTTCTTCTGCATGTTTTGTATATATGCCATTATAGGCCCTTGATGTTTAGTAAGATTCATAAATGAGTATAGGGGTGATTGGTCACTAGAGGTCGAACGCTCGTTATGACTCATCGGTTTGGGTCGTGACAGAAGTGGTATCAGAGCAGTTCTGTCCTAGGGTTGTCTATAGACCGTGTCTAGTAGAGTCTTATTTATGGGTGTGTTGTGCACCACACTTATAAACAGGAGGCTACTGGACATTTGGGATGATGTCATTCTTTCTCTCTTAGATTGTGTGATAGAGCCCTTTGTTAAGCGTTCGCTTTCTGATAAATTGTTCTGATTTCAGCGATGCCCCGCAAGCAAGCTACAGCTACCCAGAAGGGAAAGAGAGCGGCAGGTGAGGCCACTAGCCGTACTTAGCAGGCCACGAGGGCCTAGGATGAGATTCATAGTGAGGGGCAATCTGAGACATCACATACCCCGCCTCCAGCACCTGCCGTTCCTCAGCCGGATGCACCAGGCCAGGATGTGCGAGATGCTGTGCAGTTATTGACTAGATTAGTGGTCGCCCAGGCATAGCAGCAGGGAGTTGGTGTTGACCCAACAGACAGGTCTAGTAGTTCGAGTGTTAAGACTTTCCTTGGGTTAGGTCCTCCAAAGTTTTCGGTGATAAAGCAGAATATGGACCCCAAGGATTTCATTAATGGTATGCAGAGGACTTTGAGGGTTATGTGCACGGATGAGGTGGAGTCGGTGGAGTTGGCTTCATATAGACACCGGGATATTGCGATACAGTGGTATCAGGCATGGGAGTTATCTAGGGGAGAAAATGCCCCTCCAGCTATGTGGCGAGAGTTCTCAGATGCTTTTTTTCTCCATTATTTACCTCCAGAGGTCCGACGGGCCCGGGCAGATAGGTTCCTACGTACTGAGCTGGGCAGTATGAATGTTTAAGAGTATTGTGTACACTTCGATTCCTTGGCTAGATATGCCCTAGCCATAGTGGCTGAGATGGAGGATAGAGTTCATCGCTTTGTGGCTGGTCTAGGGCCACACTTGATAGATGAGTGTACGACTGTTGCATTACAGTCAGGCATGGATATCTCCCGTATACAGGCGTATGCTGTTACACCCCGAAAAAATTTGCGTTACCAAGACTGTCGACGGCTTAGTATGAGCTCAAGGGAGAGAAAAGTTACACAAGCATTAGGGATGAAGATTATATTATCTGAGTATAAGAATGTATATATATGACATTTGGAGATCGTATGGAGTAAATCGGTTAACAAGTTACTTGATGATAGCCCTCGTAACCATAAGTTAAGGTGGGGCCCACATGTCGGAATTTTATAAAGGACATATGAAGAAATATATGAGTAGTACATGTGAAGTTGAGCAAGTCTAAAGAAGGACCCTTAAGCCAAATATGGACACAAGCCCTCCAAAAGGATGATTTAAGGAAACGTTTTCGGATGACCTGACTTGGAGGGGCCAAAACGCTATTATAAGTTTGGAAATTTGGAAAACCCCCAGAAATAAAAGTTGTAGATAATTGAATTAGCTTTCCAACGGTAGGTCGTGGTCCTACAGGTGATATCGGGATAAGGAGATATGAACGTTTTAAGGCAGGAGGGTCGAGTTGAACAGTAAATCCGGCCCAACCCGAATCCAATTCGGGTCAGGCCCATTACCCATGCTTTTTAATTAAAATTTTCGGTCTCTCTCCCTCATTTTCAGACCAATAGCACCTAGAAAACTCTAGAGAAAAAGAGAGAGGAGAGCCTAGAGAGAAAACCAATATTTGACCAAAATCGGAGCCCCGAATCCCGAAGCCCATGAAGAGAAAAGTGTTCTACGTCGCGTTGCCTTCGATTTGAGCTAAAAATCAACTAAAGAGAAGAGGGTGGACGTGGTGGCTGCATACTTGAGGTAATATTAAGGTTCCTTTTCATTGCCAACAAGTTTATTTAGAGTTTTAACGAACTAGAACAGAGAAAATAGTGAGATAAGTTCGTTTATTGGTGTGGTTGGATTATGGTTTGAGGCGTGAGGAGAATTTTGGATAAATATATATATATTTATTTATCTTGTAGGATGTAGTTATTGACATTATTGGTATTAACTTCGACGTCTTTACGGAAATAAAATTATGAAATAGCTATATCGCAAATTCGGTTGGTTGAGAAACTTAGAAAACAGTGTGCGGGCTGTTTTATGGCATACGTCGGTATTGGAAATGATGTTAATATTATTGGTGTTGTTGTTGGTTGTTGAATTGGAAGCTCGGGCTAGGCATATAAACAGGGGAAATGCTGCCGAAATTTCGGCAGATTATAAATAAATTTATTTGAAGGTTAAGACAAGCGTCTAACGATGAGTCTAATGATTGTGTGAATCTTCTTGAATGTAGACTAGCGATAACGAGCTTGGGCAACTAAGCGTAGCTAATAGGACGTGGAATAGGTATGTAAAGCCTAACCTTTCTTTCTTTTGGCATGTCCTAGAGCTAAGTAAGCTATGATACTTATCTTGGGGTAACTCTATTCTTGATTCCGAGTTTGTTAATGATTATTATTCACTTCTTGATGTGAGTATACTTAGTATAGATGTTATATCCCGTGTTTTCACACCTTTAGAAAATTGGAAATAATTTGGACTTGTATGAAATAAGGTCATAATTGAATTTATGTAACCCTTGAGTTGTTATGAAAGAATATTAATAGGGAAGTGTCGAGGAACGCTAAGGGCAAATTTGGGATTTCGAAAATTAGTTTCGGGAATTACAAAACGGGAATTATAATCCATTGGGCCCAAATAATTGAAAGAAAAATTAGGCCCAATGATGAAGGGTGGCCGGCCAACTTAGTGGCCCAAGCCCATGTTTTATTAATTTTTCCATGTGTAAAACTTAACTAAGGGACCATAGTGTATATATCATATATTATATCATCTTCATCTCTTAGAAGATTCATGAAAGAACAAAGCAAAAACAAGAGAAAAAAAAGGGGAGGGTTCGGCTTGGCCATAGAAAATTTGCCACCAAAAATCTTGCTTCTAAAATTTTGTTCTTGTTGGATTCCTACTAAAGTGAGTGCCCTTTTCAACTTGGTGTAGTTGGTTTGGAGAAAGGAGACCTTATTTCATCAAAGTGAACACAAGTTCAAGTGAAGAAGACTTGAGGAAAAGGTGAGAATTTATTCCTTATTCTTGTGTTATAAAGTCTTGTTTGTGTTGTAGCATATAGAAATGTGTTGATTGTATGGAAAAATGGAAGTTTGTAAAGTGGGTTTGGAATATGATGTGTAGCCGTGTGTATGTATGAATTGTATAGCCATAATGTGTTGAATTCATGTTATATTCTAGTTATGGTTGTGATGAAATGCATATGGGAATTGGAAGTGAAATGAATTTGGTTGAAGTTGATGAATGGGGCATATGGCCGTAGGGTATGTGGACTTGGAATGGTAATGAATTAAGTTGTTTAGTATGTTAGTGTGTTATTGTGAAGTTTACAATGTAAATGAAGATAGAATGATATAAGTTAGTATTGAAATGGAATGTAGAAGTTTATGTCGTTTTAGAACGATTTTACGACATTATGAAAATGAAGTTATTAAGTTGCAAATTATGATGAGTATTGATGAAGTTGGAAGCTAGAAACATATTATGAATATGTATGCCAAAGATTAGAAGTTTTGAATGAGTTACGACTTTGGCGGAAAGTTTGTATATTATGTATATCGTGTGTATAATTTAAGGAAACCATATGAAATGCTTCTAAACTATGTTGTGGTGATCTAGATTGTTAATGAATGTGAAATCATTGATATTAGTTTGAAAGTTTGGGTTAGAATGAAGGTTATGTCAACTTCTTAGAAAGATGACTAGTTGAAGGATATTTGTGTTTTTAATGTTCGTTGTGGATGTTGATGTTGTTGTTTGGGTTGTTGTTGATGATTCTGAGCCGAGTTGAATTCTCAGGGGTGCTATATGTATAGGGGAAGTGCTGCTGAAATTTCGGTAGACAAATATGAGTTAAATTGAATTCGTAGCATCTATAACTTACAATTGGTAAATGTGACCATTTGCAGATTTTTGACGAAACGGAGAGTGAGCTTGGATAGGCTTAAAAAGCTCAAAAGGTATGTAAAGCTACCCCGATCCTTCTTTTGGCATGCCTAAGTGTAGTAGAATCGGATTCGGGCCTCGAAAGACTTTCTGCCCATCAGAACCCGCAAGTGAAAATCTCGCTTTTTCCTTCAGTAGAATTGAGCCCTTTTGGTATGTTTTCTCGGAAATTATGCAAACTTTCTCTAAACTACTCGGAAGGCTATAGAACGTCCGTAGAACCTTTATAGGTGGCCTCATAGGCTTAAAGAGCGTAATTTGAGCCCACCGCCTTGCTTGTTCCGAGGTGGGCCCACTATTCCCGATTTTGCCCTTATAGTGCTTAAGTCTTCTTTTCGAGCGGTTTTTGAAAGGAATGTTTTCATTACCATTCTAATTACCTAACAAACACTATTTTAAATATTTCCTTAAGTCTTATAAATCGTTTTGTCACTGGGAACGACTTCAGAAAGGTTATGCTTCTGTAATTCATTATGACATCTGAAACCCACTTATTACAATCCCGTCTGACTTCATTAAATTGGTTTGTCATTGATATGCCTCATCGAGTCTCTGAAAATATTTATGATATTTTAACTGCATTTAGTTTCTCACTACTCCATTCGTGGATGCCCCAATGTTTCCCACACTGAGCCCGGGCCAGGATATGTTGTCAAGCGTGATCCTTTGCATTGTTCGTCATGCCTCGATGTGAGGGGGCAGGTATGCGCGTACATGGGTTTGTGGAGTATGCTGTGCCATGTACGCTTGTTCTGATATGATTTGCTATGGCCATCTGATATGATATATTATGTGACGGGGTTATGCCCCCCATTCTGATTCTTCTGTGTTGTGGCACCAGCGTCGGGAGGGTGGCCACGTTCTGTCTACCGAGTCCCTTGGCAGGGGCTGAATTTGATATGACATATGTTTCTGTACACACTCTGCATGTTTTAAAAATATGTATTTCATACCTTGGATTTTCTGCTCACTTTCTGTACGTTCTGTACCAGTTATGATTTTGTTTCTGTAATCCAGGTTTTACATATTCAGTACATATTTCGTACTGACCCCCTTTCTTCGGGGGCTGCGTCTTCATGCCGCGCAAGTACTGACGACAGGTTTGCTGATCCGCCCGCTTAGGATCTTATTCTGCTATTTTGGAGCGCTCTTTCATCCAGAGCCATCTTTTGGTACAGTCTGTTATTTCTACATATGTATACTCTCGTTCATGGGTACGGCGGGGCCCTGTCCCGTCATATGATTCTGTCGGTCTGTTTAGAGGTCTGTGTACATGTTTGTGGGTTAGGGTCTTTCTGTACAGTTGGGTGCTTATGTTGTGTTTGGGCGATCCCATTCGCCGCGGCGGCCGGTCCGCATATATTTAAATGTTGCTTTGTTGGCCCTGTGTGGCCTTTGTTGGTATTTTTTGCGTGCAGGGTATATGGGATAGTCCGTAAAACAAAGGAAACTCTGCCGAAATTTTTCTGGAAATTACCTGAATTTGAAATAAAGCCTTGTCGGCTTCTGCCATATACTAGAATGCGTTTGAGTGCCCAGATCGGGCACTAGTCATGGCCTACGGGGTTGGGTCGTGACAGTTGAGCTTATTGTATGATTGAATAACAAGAAAAGTCTAAAGAGTTCTGTAAGTAGTAATGTCCCTAACTTTCGTAGACGGTCTCGGATTGCTTGAAAATGTTCGTAGAAGTTTCTAAAATGAATAACGTTCATAACGTTCATGTGCTAACTTGGATGGTTTTGGAAATGCTCGTAGAGGCTTCTATAGTAAATAATGTTCATAAATTGCCTAAACGAACTCGGATTGTTTAGGAATGTCCATAGGGAGCTCCTATAACGAATAATGTCCATAACGACATTTGAAAAGGGTATTTGGTATGATCGTTGTCTTAATTTTCCAAAAATAGTTTCTGAAAAGTTCGTAGGAGGTTTTGTACTCCAAACGCTCATAACTTCCTCATACTAAATCGGATTGACCCGAAACTTGTTCCTGCGTTTTCAGGTGTCGGTAAGTATACTTTTGCATTGAGTCTTAGAAGTTGTTTATGTGCATTTAATTTCTACTACTCTGCTCGGGCATATGATTGTTAATTTTTTATACTAACTCGGATTTGCTTGAAACGTGTTTGTGGTTTACTAATGATTTTAAGAAAAATTAGTTTCATACTAAAGGAAACATAAAATTTGATTTTCAAAACCACTCCGAAGGGGGTGCGAGATTTTACTATTTAGACTTTCAAAACCACTCCGAAGGGGGTGCGAGATTTTGCTACTCCGTTTCATTACAATTTGTGTTACACTCCATAGCATCACTTCTTTGTATTAATATTCGTGGGTTAAGTTGTGTTGACATCATTAGCATTAGGGGCTATTACTATTATTATTTATTATTATGTCGGGACCGGCATGCCCGAAGGGGCCAGGATAGCCGTATGTCGGAACCGGCATGCCCGAAGGGGCGACCATTATTATGTTGGGACCGGCATGCCCGAAGGGGCCAGGATAGACGTATGTCGGAACCGGCATGCCCGAAGGGGCCATCATTATTATTACGCCGGACGCGGCATGCCCGAAGGGGCCATCATTATTATTATGTCAGGACTAACATGTCCAAAGGGGCCAGGATAGACGTATGTTGGAACCGGCATGCCCGAAGGGGCAATCATCATTATCATTTCGGGACCGGCATGCCCGAGGGGGCCAGGATAGACGTATGTCGGAACCGGCCGTCCGAAGGGACTATTGTGATACTAAATTTCATATTGCGTATTCTAGAACTTGCGTATGCTGTATTTGTATTGTGCATACTAGAAGTTGGTTAAAGATCGCAGGACTTGGTTTAGAATGTTGTTTCAGGTTACTTACAGTTTGGTTTCTAAACTTGTTCACTGTCGCACTTTCCTGGTTTATGATTCAGTAATGCTTTACATATTCAGTACATATTCCGTACTGACCCCCTTTCTTCGGGGGCTGCGTTTCATGCCACGCAGGTACACCCAGATGAGTAAAAGACATTGCTAGAAGATGTTCCAGCGGGATAGGCGAGCTCCATTTCCTTCCGGAGTGTTGCTGAGTCTGAGTATTCATGATTATGGTATTTTGTCTATATTAGAGACTTTGCAGACAGCGTCCTGTGATACGTTTGTCGAGATGTCGACAGAGTGATGTACTATTTGTGTATGTTAAAAGAGTATGTATTTTAGATGATTTCAATTGGGTTAAAGTACTTATTTGACTGAAGGTTTTCATAATCTGTACAAAAATAGTGATCTCTATTTTGAAAGGTTTCATATTTTTAAAAGTTTTTGAAATGACAGATTTTGATATGAGCGAATGTCTTAGGGTTCGCTCGACTCTGAAGAGAGTCGGGTGCCCATCATGCCCTACCAAGGTTAGGGTGTGACATATGCATAGAATTTGGAGGATAGTAAACATCACCAGAGGATAGAGCGTGAGCGTGACCGGGGCCGTGGTAAGAGGGCTAGATCTTTTGATATGGTTGGTGAGTTAAAGGGAGGACAGAGATAGCAGCATTCCAGATATTCTTATCAGCCGGCAGGGAGTGCACCTCCGCGATTTTCAGGCCCTAGGTTTGATCGGTTTTTTTATTCCGGAGCAGGACAGAGTTCTAGAGCATCCGACTCTCAGTACCGACCAAAGTCAGGCCAGGTGAGGCCACCATTGTCGCGGTGTGCTCAGTGTGGTAGGATACATGCTGGGCAATGTCGATTGGGGTTGGATGGTTGCTATGCTTGTGGGCAGCCAGGCCATAGGATGAGGGTGTTCCCTATGGGGGTTGGTACAGGTATGGTTCAGCCTACAGGGTCTGTGGCTGGCTCTTCTTCTGCAGTGCGCCCTTCAGGGCAAGTTTTTCAGACGCCAGCAGGGCAAGGTAGAGGGAAGGGTGGAGCATCCAACTCAAACGGTCCTCAGCACTACGTGTATGCATTGGCTGGAAAACAGGACTGCAAGACGTCTCTTGATGTTGTTACAGGTATATTATTAGTTTCCTCCCATGATGTTTATGCACTGATTGACCCATGTTCCACTTTATCATATATTACGCCCTTTGTTGCCGGCAAGTTTGGGATAGAGCCCGAGCTGATTAAACTTTTTGAGGTGTCTACACAAGTTAGTGATCCGGTTATAGCTAGGCGAGTATACCGGGACTGTGTTGTTATAGTTTGTGACCACCACACCATAGTAGATTTGACTGAGTTAGATATGATTAATTTTGATGTTATTATGGGCATGGACTGTTTGGCTTCCTGTTATGCTAATGTTGATTGCAGAACAAAGATAGTTCGATTTCAATTTCCCAATAAGCCAGTTCTAGAGTGGAAAGGCAATGCTGTTTTGCCTAGGGGTTGGTTTATTTCCTACCTTAAGGTAGAGAAGATGATCAGAAAAGGGTATATTTTTCACCTAGTTTTAGTTTAAGATGTGCAAGCAGAGTCGCCGACTCTTCAGTCTGTTCCTGTGGTTAATGAGTTTCTAGAAGTGTTTCCAGATGAGCTTCTAGGCATTCCTCCAGAGAGAGAGAGATTGATTCCACTATTGACCTATTACCAGACACTTAGCCAATATCTATCCCTCCTTATAGGATGGCACCTGCGGAGTTGAAAGAATTGAAGGAGCAGTTGAAGGACTCACTCGAGAAAGGCTTTATTAGGCCTAGTACATCGCCGTGGGGAGTGCCAGTGTTATTTGTAAGAAAGAAAGATGGCTCTTTGCGAATGTGTATTGATTATAGGCAATTGAATAGATTGACTGTAAAGAATAAGTATCCGCTCCCGAGGATCGATGATTTATTCGATCAGTTGCAGGGCGCTAAATATTTCTCGAAGATAGACTTGAGATCAAGATATCACTAGGTCAGGGTCAAGGAAGAGGACATTCCGAAGACGGTATTCCGGACAAGATATGGCCACTATGAGTTTCATGTTATGTCATTCGGGTTAACTAATGCCCCAGTCGTATTCATGGATTTGATGAATAGTGTATTCAGGCCCTTTATAGATTTGTTCGTAATTGGAGTTGAAGTGACTCTTGGGATCTTAGACCCCTTAAGGTATGTAAATGATTTCTACCCTTATATTTAAGTTGATTATCAAGAGTTTTAGCGATTTTAAGTAAAGAAAGGGTATTTGTGGGAGTGGTAAGTTGATAAAGGGCAAGGTAGTGATTTGGGGTTATTTTAAGAGATGATTGGGGATAAATTTGGATATATATTTATAAATAAGTGTTGTCTTTTCTATTGTGGTTTATGTTGAATCAATTGTGAAGTTGAAGAGTTATTGAGCTTACAAGGAAAATATTGTCTTCAAATCATTAAGCTCTATATGCATCTAAAGTAGGTTAGTAAGTGAAGTAAATAGTCTAATGAAGGTCTATGTGTCACGACCCAACAGGAGGGCCACGACAGGCTCCCGGTGCTAACCCACCCGGGCACCCCTTATCATACTATTACATTTACATCTAGCTGAGCCACATAGCTAAATCATACTTTCTATCCATCAATCATACTAATCCCATTGGACAACAATACATTTATATCATCATTAGCAACTATGCCCATATCAATGTACATAAGCCGACGGGGCCAACAAAATGACATCCAAAATATAGGCCGACAAGGCCAAATACATCTAACCATATACACATGTCTACGAGCCTCTAAGGAGAGTATGTCATATCATATAGGCGGGACAGGACCCCGGTATGCCCATAAATATGTACACAAAAGAATAAGTACCAAAAGCTTTAGCTCCGAATGAAATAGAGCTCCGCTATGTAGTCCCTGAGTAATAAAGCTATGGATCAAGCCTGTCTCTCTAGCCACCTGCGGGCATGACGCAGCGTCCACAAACAAAAGGACGTCAGTACGAAGAATGTACTGAGTATCTAAAGCATGATCAACATCATTATGAAGGCATAATAGACAACGTAAGAAATAGCATAGGATGGGAGATAGTAGTACCATCGTCATAAGCACTTACTCGCTTCTCATAGGGACTTTCCATTTCTAACGCGTGATTGTGTACATACATCCATATCCGTATCCGTATTGACATTCGTACTCATTTACATATCGTATCCATAGTCATATTCACATACACATTCATAGACATATTCATACCCATATTCATATACATATCATTTACATAGCATACCCGACCACGAAGATTCGGTGTTTCGCGTACCCGACCATGGCTAGGCTCGGTGATCATACATACCTGGCCCTACCAAGGCTCAGGGTTACACATACCTGGCCCTACCAAGTCACAGGGTTATCCATACCCAACTGCAGAGGTGCGCGCGCATTATATATATATATATATATATATATATATATATATATATCGTATGATATATTTCACCCAAAGAAGACTTGCAAATCCTAGACAAACAAGAAAGTTTTTAACTGAATATAGTAGATACATAGACATAATCCATCGCCAAGACTTACATAATAATATAACAATACTAAGTTTAAGAAATAATCTTAATTGGGAATTATTTTTCATCAACGACGAGATAGTTAGAGCTGAAGATTGTATTAGACATCTAGAACAAAACATAAACTTTATACCTTTAAGTTAATAGATGCAAGATAACTATTTAAAAGTCAAGCAAGAGTTAAAGAACCTATACCCAGGATATATTAAATTAAGTAGTACCAAAGAAAACCAGTTAAGACTACAAACTAGAACAAACCAGTTTATATATATATATATATATATATATATATATATATATATATATATATATATATATATATCAATATACTTAGGTTATATAATACTTAGGTTATTATTTTTTTTCCTTTGAACATTTTTTTTAATGAACAGTAAAAAAATGAACAGTAACTTTGTTTTTTAATTTTTTTTTATCATAATCTGGACTTTGTCCAGTCACAAATCTTGTTATGCCGTTCATCTCTTTCTCTTAACCTTTGTTCTTAATAACAGTCTTCTTTAACCGCACCCCGATAACCACGGCCAACATCGTCCTTTATCATTTGGACATTAAAACGACCTCTTTAAAACCTAGAAATTTACAGGTTAATCCATCGATGTTATCAAGAAGTTAAGAGAATAACCATATACTAAGAATAATAAATTCATGATGATAAGGAAGTAATTACTTAAACATAATAATCGCAAAATAATTTACATAATAGGGAGATTAGTACAGAAAACATAGTAAATAAACTTACAGGGTTTGAAGAAGGAGAGAGATTTCCCTATCGGGGAACCCCAAAAAACTACTTCACACTAGGGGGCAGTTATTACAAACTTAATACTAATTTACAATAGGAGTTTATATTACACAGGTTTTTGACTAAGCAAGGGATTGGAGCATTTGATGAAAGAGAAGGGGAATATGGAAGTTTTCTAGAGAGAGGTGGTTGGTGCTCTTGTTTTCTTGTAGTATATCCATGATAAAAAAAAACGAAAACTTTGGGAGATAGACAGAAAATTAATAAATATAACTACATGATAAGAAGAAATATAGGAGTGAGGAAGTACCAAGTAGGATTGTTAAAAAATTATTTGAAAACAACATTAATTTCCTGCTTTGTCCTTTGAACTTTTCTTATTGAAAGAACTTTTTGAAAAATTTACTACCCCCCTCTTAAGTTTGGTATCAGAGCGAGAAGATTTTTGGACCTATACCTGTTTAAAGACAAGATTATATGAGATAACATAGTTTTACTCAATATATAAGTTATAATTATCGTATGATATATTTCACCCAAAGAAGACTTGCAAATCTTAGACAAACAAGAAAGTTTTTAACTGAATATAGTAGATACATAGACATAGTCCATCGCCAAGACTTACATAATAATATAACAATACTAAGTTTAAGAAATAATATTAATTGGGAATTATTTTTTTCATCAACGACGAGATAGTTAGAGCTGAAGATCGTATTAGACATCTAGAACAAAACATAAACTTTATACCTTTAGGTTAATAGATGCAAGATAACTATTTAAAAGTCAAGCAAGAGTTAAAGAACCTATACCCAGAATATATTAAATTAAGTAGTACCAAAGAAAGGCAGTTAAGACTACAAGAATTAATAGATATAATATCAGGATTAAAATATAAGTTACTAGGATATATAAAATCTAGAAAGATCTCAAAGAACCAAAAGCTACTTAGACCATATTAATTGTATGAGAACACTACCCTTTGTTAGACAGATAACTATCAATCATTGGTATTTATATAGAGATATAGAGAAAAGACGAGAATATAGACAAGTAGAAAAAGCCTTAAGTGCATATTTAGAAATAATATATTCAGAAACATTATCATCACTAATAAACAATAGACTCTTACAAAGTCAGATTAACGAAGAGACAATCTCTGCTATAACGTGAGAATTATAAGGTATAAGAGAAGATATAGAAAGACTTACAACTAGTATAGAGTGTCAGAAGAAAATTTGTAAAATAAAGATCCCGTTAGGGTAATAAATAAAGCTAGAAAAATAGATACATTAAAAAATCTAAAATACTTAAACTTCAGAATATGCCCAGAAAAGAAATATAGAGCATTAAAAGATCATAGTATTATAAAGTGTAATTTCAGTAACGGAGACCATATATTACATAGTGAAGACAAACAGTTGAATACATTAGTAGATTTAGTCATAAATTTTAGTGAAAAAATACAAGAAAATAATAAAGACATTACTAGAATATTAGAGGTGGTAGAAGCATCCCAGACTAAGCAAAAGAAAACTTTCGAAAAAGTAGAACAAAATCTCGATTACTTAAAAACACAAGAATTAGAATTAGAAAAGAAAGTCCAGACTCTAGTTAACAAATTTAATCTAGAAAAATTACCTACAAAGACGGAAATAGGAAAGTTAGTTAAAGTTATTACAGAAAAACCAAAAGAGATAGAACTAAAGACAACCCAAAATAGTCTCTAAAATAACACAACAGATAGAAGTTTTAACTAGTGATATTAAATAATTAAAAAAGACAGTAGAAGAACTAAAAGAAATCACTCTTTCACGAGTAGACCAACCTTAGCTCAAGAAGAAGCCACAAAATTAATAGAAAAGTCTATACCTTTGCCAACAGACTATAAATATTATATACCTAACGCTAAATCGGATAAAATAACACTACAACAAAATATTACTATAATTTCATTAATATTGGAAATAATAAAGAAAATCGAAATAATAGTACCAAGGTTAGAATTAATAAGTGAGCGCGTTTGGTTGTTAAGTGAACAACAAAAGGAGAAAAATAAAGAGACTTCTAAAAATAAAGAAGTTGAAGAATTAATAGACCAATTAAAAAAGGTAGAAATAACACCCCAAAAAGAAAAAGTCAAAATAACTAGAAAAGCACAAAAATGGACCTTCTTCCAATTAGATCAAGAAACGAAGGAGGATCAGAAAGGCAAGAAAGACCAAGAGTAAGTTTTTTCTGATAATAGAATAGGTAATAATTTTTTATCAAGAATCTTAAGTAGAAGAACACCAGAGGAAAAAAACCAACAGTTAAGTGAGGTAATAGATGTAGACCGAGACATACATATTTTCCAACAAAATCAATTAAAACTATTAAATCCAAAGACTTTATACAACATAGGACAGTTTTCAAGAACATCACAATTATATAGACATTATAGAGAAGAGCAATTATCAGCCATAGGAACTAAAGTTACTACTATAAATCTAATAAATCCAGAAGCTTTAAGACAAATAAAAAATACTGGAAGGACGTTAATGCATATGAGTTTAATAGTAATAGGATTAAAGGGATTAACTAGAAAAAATTTAGGAACTAAAGTCTTAATAGTAATCTACGATGATAGATGGTCAGACATGAAGAAGTCAATAATCGGAATAACAGAAGTAGATATGACAAATAATGGAGGAATTTTTTATATTAGTCCAGACTTTATAATGAATTTAGCAGAATTTGGAAAACATATAAAAATAGGAATACAGACTAAAGGATACGAAGAAATGTGTAATGGTAATAATTTATTAATGTGCATAGGATTTTTAGGAAAAATGACAAATAATAGTAATACTAAGTTCAAAAATTAAAGTAGAATATGTTGTAGAATTAATGGGAAATAGAGGAATAAATTTAATTAAACCTATAAAAATAAATCCTGAAGAATATGCAGGGTTAGAATGGAAATTAGAAGACTTTAGTAGAAAGAAGATTCTACGGCCAGAGTCAAACCTAATGTACACTAATTCTAGAGGAGAGACATCTATAAGATTTACCAATTATAATTATACATCACAAAGAGACATAGAAGAAGAAAGTACTCTAGATGAAAATGAAACTACTGAGTCAACCCTTATGGACATAGAATTAATACAAGAAGAATTTGAAGTAGACAGAGCTATAGAAGAAGAAAAAAGACTCCATAAAAATAACAAAAATATACTTTTTAGATGTAAAGGATGTAAGTTAGGAGAATTAACAATAGAAGAAACCATCAGTCACTTTAAATTATGTGAAGCTCGAACTGATAATTGGGGATATAGAGTAGAACATATATACCAAAAGAAATCAGACGAATTCGATAAAATATTAGAAGATATGCAATATAGTGATGACGAGATAGAGATAGACTCGATAATAAGTCAAAAAGAATTAATGGAATCTAGTTCGTCTAATTCTAGTCCATTTCAAAGAACAACAGGAGAACAATACACAGTAGACACGAGCACAGGAAATGTACCTAGAAGAAGAGTTTTTAGAACAGCAGCAGAGCCTATAGACAATATAAAACCATCAAGGAAAATAATGCTTATAGAAGAACCTATTATTCTCCAAGAAGGATGTAATAAAGGAAAAATATTAAATATAGCAGCTCATGATCCACAAAGATGGAATTCAGTAATAGACCTTTGGAAAGGAATAGTAGTAGCAGACTATATAAAAACTTATAATGATACAGATGCTGAAACTATGTATAAATACTTAGAGACATTTTTAGGAGAATCAGCTAAAGCTCTATGGGAAGAATATAAGGAAGATTTTCCGATCGAATTTCAACACTTAGTATCCATGGGAGCAAATCCATACAATTTTACTAATAAAATACATACTTTAATTACAGGAGAAGATCCAAATAGTGGATTAGTAATACTACAAAGAAATGCTTTAATTAAATTAGAGCAGTTAAATATAAGTAGTTGGTTTCGTATTAAAAAAAAATTAAATGATTATTTTTATTATTGTACAATTAGTGGAAAAGCTTTTGACCAAGAACTAGGAAAGAAATTATTTAATAAATTACCAGGAGCTCTAGGAAGAGAAATAGAAGACAGATGGAATAAAAGAGACAGAGTAGTACAAAATCCTAATTTAAAATGGTCAATAAGACATAGAATACAACATATAATGGATATACTAAAAGAAAAATGCACATATACACAAATACAAAAAACAATTAAAACAAAATGAGATGCATTTTTGTAAAAGCGTGGTATACACTACTCAGAGTTACGATAAAGACAATTTTAAAAAGAAAATGTATAAGAAATACGGAACCCAATATAACAGAAACTACCCTCAATACAATAGAAAGAAATACTATCTTAGAAAATCATCGGCTAGAAAACCCTATTTAGACAGAAATAGACATATAAGAAAATACAGAACAGATAGAAATTATAAAAATAAACTGTAATGTTTTACTTGTGGAAGTGTAGAACACTTAGCAAATACATGTCTAAAAAGAATAAATAATAAGACTCGAAATTCACAGCTAATTGAAGACTTTCAAGAAACCTTAATAAATGTAGATGAATATAAGTCAGACACGGAAAGTATATACTCTATAGTAAGTGTAGATACTGAAGAAAAGATTAAAACAGACTCATCAGACTCAGAAGCAGAAGAATTAATTAATGAGATAGGCTTAGAAAAACTAGACCTAGAGCCAATTCAAATAGATAATTTAGCAAATATATCAGAAGACTGTAGTCACGACTTCGAAAGAAATAAAGGTTTAGATAGTAATGCATGTTTCTCTTGTAAATGGTTTCCTAGTAAAGATAAAAGAGCAAAATGTAAAAATTGTTTTATAGAAGGATGTATCATGTGTATAGAAAAAGAATTTAAGACAAATATACACAAAGAAGAAAGACATAAAAAAATAGAAGACCCTACTATTAGCATAAGAATAATGACATTAGAAACTAGAATGAACGAACTAGAAACCAGGTTATATAAATTAGAAAAAGGAAAACAAAAAGAAGCAGATAGCGAAGATGAAGAAATATGTTTATCTAATATACAACCACTAAGAACAATACCAGAAGGTTCAACAGCTGAACTAATGAGTATAGAAGACCATAGAACCCTAGTATGTAATGAAGATAAAAAATTAGGAACAATAAAAACACTTGCAAGAATCAAAATAGATGACTATGAAATAGAGACGTTAGCACTAGTAGATTCGGGATGTACTGAATGTATAATAAATAAAAGAATAGTTCCACCAAAATTAATAAAAGTTCTAGACAAACCAATTGTGGCCATGCAAATGGATGGAACTCATAATATATATAAACATTATGTTCATAAGGCATACATTAGCTTTATCAACACTTGTTCAGAATTTTATAAACCTAGTTATAAAATGGATAAAATATGGGTAAGAGACTTGAATATAAATATAGACTTTGTCATCGGATTAGACTTTATGTTACATAACAATGGAAGTTCCATGATTACAAGAGATGGAGTAATTTTTCTAAAAAATATTACACATACACCAGTACAAGCTCATAAAACTGAAACTAGAATCAGACATAAGAAGATCTCTACTCCAAACCAAATAAACCTGCAAAAGAAAGAAGAGAGTTGTTGTAAGGATTGTCAAGACAATAATACATGCTGTAAAAGCAAAAGAGAAATAAAGAATTTAATTCTAGAAGAAGAAGAAATACTAGACGACGATAATCTAATAGAAAAAAATTATACTTTAATAGACATAGAAACATAATTATATAATTTTAAAACAGGGATAGAAAGGATAGGGGTAATAAAAAACCAAAAAGATTTAGATAATATAATAAGAATACTAGATGAGATAGAAATTATAGGAGAAAAACCTTTAAAACACTGGAAAAATAACAAAATTGTATGTGAATTAGACATAATAAATCCAGAATATATAATTAAAACAGTCTTAATAGAAGCAACTATCCAAGATATAGAAGACTTTAAAGTACAAATAAAAGAATTATTAAATTTAGGAGTAATAAGAAGATCTACTTCTAAACATAGATCTGTCGCATTTATGGTAAGAAATCATAGTGAGATAGTAAGAGGAAAGGCTAGAATGGTAATAAATTACAAAAGACTTAATGATAACACCAGAACAGATGGATATAAGTTACCAGACAAAACATAACTAATAAATAGAATACAAGGTAAAACGATCTTTAGTAAATTTGATTGTAAATCAGGATATTGGCAGGTACGAATGAATGAAGAAAGTATATAATGGACTGCATTTACCTGTCCTGAAGGATATTTCGAATGGTTAGTAATGCCATATGGATTAAAGACAGCTCCACTAATTTTTCAAAGAAAAATGGATAGTATATTTGGAGACTATAAAAGATTCGTCCTAGTATATGTAGATGATATATTAGTATTTAGTAAAGACATGAAAGAACATTTAGGACACCTCAAGACAGTATTTAGATTATTTGTAGAAAATGGAATAATAATTAGCAAGAAAAAGATGGAATTAAGTAAAAACCATATAAACTTTTTAGGAGTAGTACTAGGAGATGGCAAAATAAAATTGCAACCTCACATAGCTAAAAAGGCCTTAGAAATGCCAGATAAACTATATAATATTAAAGAATTACAAAAATTCTTAGGAATAGTAAATTATGCTAGAAGTTTTATAAAAGACTTAGGAAAAATAGCAGGGTCATTGTATTAAAAAAACGGGATCAAATGGTAAAAAACACTTTAATACAGAAGATATTAGATTAGTACAAAACATTAAAGAAAAAATAAAAAATATTCCAGACTTAAATATGCCCCTAGAAATAGACTATTTAATTATAGAAACAGATGGAAGGTTCGAAGGATGGGGAGCCGTCTTAAAGGCAAAAACAAATAAATATAGCAATAAAAGTGAAGAAAAGGTATGTGCTTATCAAAGTGGTAAGTACCGAGAAAAAGGAAATATGAGTAGTATAGACGCCGAAATTTTAGTTGTAATATACGGCTTAAATAGTTTTAGACTATATATACTAAATAAACCAGAAATATTGGTAAGAACAGACTGTGAAGCTATAGTCAAATTCTATAAAAAAAATTTACTGATAAAAGTAGCAGTAGACGAAGATGGTTAAACTTTATGGATACTATTTCAATTTATAATTTAACATTCGAATATATAAAAGGAAAATATAATAATCTAGCAGACCAATTAAGTAGATTAAAAATCACATCTAACTGATTTTCTATTTGAACAGCATGAGACCATCAAGTTCTCAGACAGCAGACAAGGGAAAAGGCATAGCCTCAACTCAAGACACTTACAGACAAAAGGTACTAGGTAATCTTCATTTTAGACCTATATCTGCATTAGACAAAAACGCCATAGAAAGAATACATTTTGGAACCAATAATTTAGTATTTTTTCCGCCATCTAATTTAACTTTTAAGGTATTACCAGAATATGTAATAGACAAACAACATACATGTTTAGTAGACAATTTATGGATATCACATAACAGAAAATACGCGAGTCATTTCGTAGCCACTCTAAATGCAAAAAGATACAAACAAAGTGTTTTTTTGCGATCACTGCTCTACTATGATTGAGACCGTCAGAAGACTTAACCAGCAGAAAAAGACACTCGTCCAAGAAAAAATGAAACTCTTGGAACAAGCAAGACTGTTGGAACAAAGACTACAAGCAGTTAAGTTCGAATTAGTACAATCCCAGAGTTCTCCATCTCAAAAAAAAGTGGATGAGACGGGTGTGCATTCCCCAATGAATGCAAATAGATCCTCTGTATCGGATAAAGATACAGCTAGTCCGGTTCAAACGGTAGCTGGTAAAGACTCATCAAATCCGTTGATGGCGGCTGTCACTTTGCCAAAAGGTGAAGATGAGGGATGTTCATCGCTCCAAACAAGATGAAGATTACCAAAGATACTGACGCAAGGAGTTATTTCTACCAAGAAAAGCATACTTTCAAAAAAGAAAAAAAAATGACAACATAGAAAGTATAGTTAAAGAGACTTTGGAAAGATTTTTCCAAACAAAAGCAGAAAAAGACAAGCATATAATCAAGAAATCTAGTCCATAATTATCTCCAAGTCCAAGGATGTCTCCAGTCCATAGGTCAGAAGAAGGAGATATGGTAAATTTCCAGAATAGTGCATTTCAAGATTCACACACCCAAACGTCTACGATTCGGGAATGCGTTTTGATTCTATTGCACTACATAATTTAGACACATAATATATATATATATATATATATATATATATATATATATATATATATATATATATATATATATCTGTGTGTGTGTGTGTGTGTATGAAATAATCAGACAGAAGTAGTGGAGGAAATAGTTATGATAAGACAAAAGGCTAAAAGATTCGTTGAACAAAAGCAACGGCTAGAAGACATTTGCAGAAAAAGAAAGCTTTATTAAAAGCAACTTTAATAAAGCAGCCACAGTAAATGGACAGATCAACTAATAGACAAGTAAATAAAGTTTTCTTTTGAAAAAGTTCACGTGATGATGGGGCCCAAAGAGCACCCGGCTGAACTCAAATGATTCTTCAGCATTTTGAAATCCGGAGTTAAAGTCCGCCAGACGCCTATAAATAGCAGCATTTGTGAAGAAGCAAAGACATCACCAACAAGAGCACCAACCACCTCTCTCTAGAAAACTTCCATATTCCCCTTCTCTTTCATCAAATGCTCCAATCCCTTGCTCAGTCAAAAACCTGTGTAATATAAACTCCTATTGTAAATTAGTATTAAGTTTGTAATAACTACCCCCTAGTGTGAAGTAGTTTTTTGGGGTTGCCCGAAAGGGAAACCTCTCTCCTTCTTCAAACCATGTAAGTTTATTTACTATGCTTTCTGTACTAATCTCCCTATTATGTAAATTATTTTGTGATTATTATGTTTAAGTAATTACTTCCTTATCATCATGAATTTGTTATTCTTAGTATATGGTTATTCTCTTAACTTCTTAATAACCTCGATGGATTAACCTGTAAATTCCTAGGTTTTAAAGAGGCCGTTTTAATGTTCAAATGATAAAAGATGATGTTGGCCGTGGTTACCGGGGTGTGGTTAAAGAAGACTGTTATTAAGAACAAAGGTTAAGAGAAAGAGATGAACGACATAACAAGATTTGTGACTGGACAGAGTCCAGATTATGATGAAAAAAAAAATTACTGTTCATTTTTTTTACTGTTCATAAAAAACAAAAAAAACTTTGGGAGATAGACAGAAAATTAATAAATATAACTACATGATAAGAATAAATCTAGGAGTGAGGAAGTACCGAGTAGGATTGTTAAAAATTTATTTGAAAACAACATTAATTTCCTGCTTTGTCCTTTGAACTTTTCTTATTGAAAGAACTTTTTGAAAAATTTACTACCAAAAAAAAAAAAAAAAAGAAAACTTTTGGAGATAGACAGAAAATTAATAAATATAACTACATGATAAGAAGAAATATAAAGTGATTTTTTGCGATCACTGCTCTACTATGTCACGACCCAGCTAGGGCCGCGACGGGTTCCCGGGACTAGCCGCCGAGCACCATTCGTTCTATTACTCATCTTACTCATTTAATGCTCTTTTATCAATTTATACTCAAGACATAAGAAAATCATCTTTTCATTTGAGAACATAAAATACTTTTATATGCATAAGCTTCTCGGCTAACAAAATAATATATATATACATAGTAACAATCTCGTGAGACAATCTAACCCACACTGCCTATCTACGAGCCTCTACTGGAGTGCTGAACATAAAGACGGGACAAGACCCCGACATGCCCAAAATACATATACATGAATATCCACAAAATAATAATCAAGCACCTCCGGAACAAAGGAGTGCTTTCAATCGGCTGACAGCTACTACGAATCTAGGTCAAGCTCTCCTCCCTGTCTACCTGTGGGAATGAACACAGCGTCCAAAGAAAACGGACGTCAGTACGAACATTGTACTGAGTATGAGAGGCATAAACAATGAAATAAGACCATGATGTAAAAGAAATATCAATATGGAACATCTGTATCTGTCTGTCAAGTACAAAGGAAATAATGCATGCTGGCTTACTCATAATCATCATCATGTCATGTATGAATAAATGTATAAGCTTCCCGTCCATATAGGTACGGTGTGATAATCATAACATTAGCCTACGTCCAGGCTTCCTGCGTCAGGGTTATCATCTCATGCCGCCCACTAGTGGTGTCTGCCCATGCCATCTGGCCATGGTGTATACGCTGCCCGCTTTAGTGGTGACTACCCGGCCATATAGGCGCGGTGTTACATCATCATCATAACATGCTTATCATAGTGTGCTCATCATAATATGCTTATCTTATCATGGTACATGCATATGGCTCAAGATCAACTATACTTTATCGGGGTGACTTAAGGTCGTGATCCCCCGATCTCGTTATGGAGCAATCATTGATATTCTACCTCACCTTGAAGGAATTAGCACACAAGGTGAGTGTAAGCAATAAATAACATCATTATCATTATGGCATCATCATATCATATCTCATATCTTATATAGCCATTTATGGGTATAAGCTTTTAGTTTTCCGGAATATAGGAACCCACGAAGAGGAAAGAAAATCATGCTATAGGATTCATGCCATTAGAAAGAAAGGACTAGCTTCACATACCTTTGACATTTGACTATGCTACCGCTTGCTTGTTCTCCTTCGATATCACGTTTCTACCTTCAAGAGAGAATTCGTACTATGGTTAGTTAATCGACTATAAGAACGCGCTACTATTTCTAGGGAAAATTGGGAAACACTTCCTTTGTTTCTACTACTTTTCTCATATTCTATATCAACTCCCAAATGCTCACAACAACATTCACAATATTGCAATCAACAATCATCATTTATATACATTGACCACAATCCACCATTTCTCTTCAATTTCTCCACATTTGTGGTTATAGCTTACTATCACGTTTCCTCATATATAATACTTATTTCATGGCCTAAATTTCATTTATAATGTATTCATTATCACAACACACAAACATTCATGATTCAATCCAACTACCATCCAACCGTGACACTATTCACTCATTAATGACCCATTCCTATGTCTTTCTAAAATTCAAGTATCTTAACCTTCCAATACCTTAAACAACATGGTTTAGTCATGAAACTTACCTTAGATGATGGTTGAACAAACCTTGAATGGAATTACTCCTCTAGCATCAAAACCCTACTTCACTCATTTTGGATTTTCTTGAGATAGATGAACTTTAGCTAGGTTGCACACACTTTGCCTCATGGATTTTGTGTTATTGATCATGGATTTCCTTTGATTTTCTTGTGGAGGAATGTTAGAGAATGTTCTAGAGGTCTCTTGACTTGTGGAGAGTGGGAATGAAATGAAAATGAAATGAAAAGGGTCCCTTATATTAATTCACCAAAGCTGGCCGGACCACTTTATACGGACCAACATACGGTCCGTATAATTTTCACTGACCGTATGTTGGACCGTATGTTTGGTCCAGTGAGCCATGTTGTTCTGGACTGGATGTACGGCCTGGACATACGGTCCGTGAACTTTATACGGCTAGTATGTCTGGCCGTATAATGTTCAGTTGTCCGGAACTTGTTTTCGTCGACTCGTTTGATCTCCGATCCTTGTGTAACCTTCTTAACACCTGTTTAACACTTTAATTCCAATCTAAGGGACGCTATCACATGTATCAAAACATCATTATGCCATCATTAACTCATCGCTCGTAATCCTTGCCCGATACACAACATATCCTTTATTTTCTTCGTCAAACTTCTTTCTTTACGTCTAATGTCTTCGAGTCTCGATTAGGATAATCGAATGCTATCTCCTACTTATCAAATCATCGTGTACGTCATGCCCTTTGCTAGATTATTTGCTGTACGCTAATGGGGAATTTTCCAAGGTGTAACTGTTATGTCCCGTGTTTTCGCATAATTGGAAATCGAGAAAAATAATTAAGACTTGTATGTTATAAGGAGATAAATTGATTTTGGTCATTATGCTTATGTCGTTTATGAAATTATTGGCGTAAATACATTGGGGAAGGCCGAGGGTAAATTTGGAATTTCGGAAATTAGTTTCGGGAATTACAAAACGAGCCTTCATCGAATTGGGCCAAGAAAAAAAATGGAACAAAAATTGAGGCCCAAGTCTTTGGGGTGGCCGGCCAAGAGGCCAAGGCCCAACCCATTTTTAAGTGGTCATGTGACCACCATGTGACCAACTAATCATGTATGTATACATACCTATCCTTAGAATTATCTAGAACAAGAAAAATCAAACTCAACTTTGAGCATGGAAGCTCTCTCGGCCGAACCCCTTTGGGAAAGAAAGAAAATTTTTCTAGCTTTTGTTTGTGGCTCAAAAATCTTGTTCCTCCCATATTTGTAGTGTACTCAAGACGCTCTTTAACGGGAAACAATTAGTTTGGCGAAAGGAGCACGTTTGCGACGAATCGTATTTTTAAGAAAAGGTAAGAATTTTTGCCCTTTTAGTGTTATGGAATTTTGTATGAATATGTTAAGGATTGAGAATAGACGAGAATTTCGTAGTTTTGATATGTGTATGAAACCGTGGGTGTGTGTGAATATGGTGTAGTGGCCGTGAGTTAGGTGGGTTGGAAGGGAAGGCGAATTGAATTCTATTTAGTTCGTTAGTTGCGTCGTTGTGACATTTATAATGTAAATGAATGTTTAATGAGTTGAATTGGCGTTGGAAAATGGTTGCAGATTATTATGGGAAAGTATATGACTTTTGTATATTCGTGTATATTGTTGTATAAATATGACATTAAGACTTTAAATGTGAATTATGGTTGTTGCTAATGAATGTGGGATGAAACAATACGAGTTAGTATGTTCGTCGGAGTTGTCGACGTTTCGGATGGAAATATGGAAAGTGACGAACTTCTTGAATTTATGTATATTGTTTGGAACATAATTGGGATATGTTTGGATAACCTTGAATGAGTAAATGAATACAATAATGTGGACATTAGTTTGGTATTGTGAAGTTTGAATGAAAGTTGTCAACTTATATAAAAAGGAAGAATATTGAAGTTAAAGTGAGTTAGCTTTGGGTTATGTTGTTTATGATGTTTGGGTTGTTGTGTTGATGTTTATTGAGCCGAGCTAAGTCTCGGGGGTGTTATATATATAGGGGAAGTGCTGGCAAAATTTCGGTAGACAAAAATGAAGTTAAAGGAATTCTTAAGCTTTAAAATCTCTAATTGGTAACTTTGACCATTTGCAGATTTTAGACGAAACGGGATCTAAGTTTGGGGTGAGCATAAGACGTTTATAAGGTATGTAAGGCTACCCACTTCTTCTTTTGGCATGTCTTAGTATGCTAGGTTGATATCGGAACCCCGGGAGCAATCCTGCAACTCGAAATCCGAATTGGAAAACGGCTACTATTCATTCAATCCAATTGAAGCCTAATGACCCTATTTTGGCTAGAAAGCAATCAACGTCCGAAACTTATGTAAATGTGATCGGATTACTTTGAAACCTTTATGTATGATCCCATATACCCTAAAGGTCCGTAAATTATGTTCGCCACTTCGACTTGACCCGAGTTGGGCCCGCTAACCCCGAGATGCCTTGTTTGTTCTATTAGGCTCTCCTTTTTAGAAAAATCTTGACAAGGGGTCTTCGATGTTGAAATTGTCCTCTATGAAATAATGTTTTGATTATTATAATATACTAAGCTATGTTTTGAGCCATACGTACCACTTTGGAAACATTTTGGTGAAATGAACTTCTGTACTAACTAATTATTCGACTATTTTGATTAATGAATTGACTTATGAAGTAATCAAGTTTTGAAAGGCTATTTTGATATATAAATTGCATTATTTGCTCACGACTCCGCTCGTGCCTTATTATGACTTCGTTCACCAGTTCCCGGGCCGGTTATGATTCGTGCGCACTATGATAAATTCGGCCGTATGCTGTGTTACAGTTCCCGAGACCTCGCCATAGGGCCGGGTTCCGTTTGGAGTTATGCTGTGATATGGCTGGTGATATGATATGCTGATATGTATGTGCTCGGGGATGTACGGAGATTTGAACCTTCTGGTGTTATGCTGTGTGTGGCACCAACGTCGGAGTGGTGACCACGTTCCTGAGCTTTGCATGATTTTGTTTGCATTATATATATATGATTTTGATAAACATTTTGATATACTGTTCGGCATTTCTCTCTTTTGTATTCTGTTCACTTTCAGTTGTGGCCTATGTTTCTGTACTCCATGCTTTACATACTCAGTACATCTTTCGTACTGACCCCCTTTCTTCGGGGGCTGCGTTTCATGCCCGCAGGTACAGACGCCGGTGATCCACCACTGTAGGCTCAACTTCTGCTATTTCGGAGTACTCCCTTTGATTCGGAGTCCACTTTTGGTATATATATATATATATATATATATATATATATATATATATATATATATATATATATATATATATATATATATATATATATATATATATATATATCTTTCGCCATGTATATATTTCTGCATATTTGACTATTTGGGTACGGCGGGGCCCTGTCCCGTCATATGATTCTGTCGGTCAGTTTAGAGGTCTGTCGACATGTCTGTGGGTTATGGTCTTTCTGTATGGTTATGTGTATATGTTGTTTGGGCGATCCCATACGCCGAGGCGGCCGGTCCGCATATGTTTATACATTGCTTTGTTAGCCCTGTGTGGCCTTTGTTGGTGTTTGCTGTGTACAGGGTTATTCTGGATAGTCCGAAAAACAAAGGAAACTCTGCCAAAATTTTTCTGGAAATTGTCTAAATTTGGAATATAGTCTTGTCGGCTTCTGCTATATATTTGAATGCGTTTGATAGATGGGTTTGGGTGCCCAGATCGGGCACTAGTCACGGCCTACGGGGTTGGGTCATGACAAAAGTGGTATCAGAGCAGTTTGTCCTCGGAATGTCAACAGGCCGTGTCTCGTAGAGTCTTGTTTATCGATGTGTTGTGCACCACATCTATAAACTGGAGGCTACATGGCATTTAGGGTGTTACTTTTCTTTGGAATCTTAGATCGTGCGTTAGAGCTGTGCTATTAGGATGATTTTGATCTAATTCGTTAATGTGTTTGCAGTGATGCCTCCGAAGAAGGCAACGGCGGCCCAGAAGGGCAAGGCGAGGATGGGAGAGACCAGTCAGGCACAGCGAGCTACCCGGGCTCGTGTTTATGATTTTCCTGAGGTCGTGCCCCACTCAGAGGGGTCCGCTACACCACCATTGGTACAGCCTGGAGCAGGTCCATCAGCAGCTCCAGAGGCCCGAGTACCCGCTCCTGAGACTCCAGCTCCGCAGCCAGGGGCGGAGGACAGGACCCTGAGGGAGGCTGTGCAGTTGCTGACCACATTGGTAGCGGGGCAGGCTCGCAGACGCGGGCGGAGAGATGATGATGATGACGACAGACGTGATAGCCTGAGGGTTCGAGAGTTCTTATTGTGTGGCCCTCCAGAGTTTTTCGGGTCTAAGCCCGATGAGGACCCCCATGACTTTATTCAGGGGATGCGGCGCTCACTAGATTTGGTCAGGGCTTCAGAGACTGAGTCTGTTGAGTTGGCTTCGCATAGACTACGGGATGTTGTTGCTCACTGGTATGAGTCCTGGGAGCTATCCAGGGGTGAGGGTGCTTCCCCAGCCATTTGGGACGAGTTCGTGACTGCTTTCACCTACCACTTTTTGCCCCCAGAGTTACGGCGGGCACGGGTTGACCAATTTTTGCATCTGCAGCAGAGGGGTCGGAGCGTCCGTGAATATAATATGGAGTTTGATTCTTTGGCCCGGTATGCTCCTACCATAGTAGCAGATATGGCCGATTGGATGCACAGATACGTGATGGGGTTAGACCGTTATTTGATTGATGGCTGTATGGCGGTGGCATTGCAGACATACATGGATATTTCCCGACTACAGGCTTATGCCCTGGGTATGGAGGACCGACATAGAGCTGATTATTCCAGCAGAGATCGGGACAGGAGGCCGCCCAAGAGGGCCAGATCCGCAGGCTATTCTGGAGATTCTCGAGGCGGACAGCCTCAGCAGCAGCAGTCAGGCAGACATCCTCCTCCGTCAGGCCGGGGTACACAGCCGGCCGGTAGGAGATTTGACAGTGCAGGACCGTCTGGGGCCGGTCAGAGTTCCAGAGCGTCAGGTTCACAGGTATCCAGAGGTCCCAGTCAGCCCAGACCACCCAGGCCTCGTTGTTCCCATTGCGGGAAGTCGCACCTGGGAGAGTGTTATCGACTTACTGGAGCCTGTTTTTCATGCGGCGGTCAGGGCCATATTATGCGAGATTGTCCGTTGGCGAGCGGTTCTGGTAGTGTAGCTCAGCCGACGGGATCAGCCACTGGTTCATCATCTGCTCCATCAGTTGCACGCCCTGCGGGGCGAGGTATGCCTTCACCAGCGGGACGCGGTCGAGGTCTTGGCAGTGCTTCAGGTTCTAGCGGTCCCTCGAACCGCATATATGCATTAGCCAGTCGCCAGGACCAGGAGGCTTCGCCGAATGTCGTCACAGGTACATTACTGGTTTTCTCCAGATCTGTATATGCACTGATTGATCCTGGCTCTACATTATCATATATTTCCCCGCTCGTTGCTAGAAAAATTGGGATAGTGTCTGAGCTTATAAAGCCATTTGAGGTCGCTACACCAGTCGGGGACTGTATTATTGCAAGGCAGGTATATAGGGATTGTTCTGTGACTATATGTGATCGCTGCAGTAAAGCTGATTTGATAGAATTAGATATGCTGGAATTCGATGTCATTATGGGTATGGACTGGTTAGCTTCCTGTTATGCTAATGTCGACTGCCAGAAAAAGGTAGTCCGTTTTCAGTTTCCAGGGGAACCAGTTATAGAGTAGTTCGGATCTACAGCATCGCCGAGGGGTAAGTTTATTTCGTACCTCAAGGCTAAGAAGATGATTCAGAAAGGCTATATCTATCACTTAGTTCGTGTGCACGGCACTACAGCTGAGACACCTACTTTTCAGTCTGTTCCGGTCGTAAATGAATTTCCAGATGTATTTCCTGATGAGCTTTCGGGTCTTCCGCTCGAGCGGGATATAGATTTTACTATAGAGTTGTTGCCGGATACGCAGTCTATATCTATTCCTCCGTACAGAATGGCACCGGCTGAATTGAAGGAGTTGAAGGAGCAGCTGAAAGATTTGTTAGATAAAGGCTTTATTAGACCCAGCACATCACCCTGGGGAGCGCCGGTATTATTTGTGAGAAAGAAAGATGGGTCACTGCGGATGTGTATTGACTATCGGCAACTGAATAAGGTGACTATAAAGAATAAATATCCCCTCCCCCGGATTGATGATTTGTTTGATCAGTTGTAGGGTGCTAAATATTTTTTTAAGGTAGATCTGCGCTCAGGTTATCATCAAGTGCGAGTGCGAGAATCAGATATCTCGAAGACTGCTTTCAGGACCCGGTACGGGCATTATGAATTCAGAGTCATGTCTTTCGGGTTGACTAATGCTCCAGCAGTATTTATGGATCTGATGAATCGGGTATTTCGGCCTTTCCTGGACATGTTCGTGATTGTGTTTATCGATGATATTTTGATTTATTCACTATCAGCAGAAGAGCATTCGGATCATTTGAGGACCGTACTTGGCATTCTTCGTCAACAGAAATTATATGCTAAATTTTCCAAATGTGAATTCTGGTTAACTTCTGTGGCATTCCTGGGGCATATTGTCCGAGCAGATGGTATTCGGGTCGATACACAGAAGATTGAGGCTGTACAGAATTGGCCCAGGCCTACTACACCGACAGAGGTACGCAGTTTTCTGGGGTTAGCCGGATATTATCGGAGGTTCGTGGAGAATTTTTCTTCTATTGCAGCGCCACTGACGAAGCTTACTCAGAAAGCCGCGAGATTTCAGTGGACCGATGCCTGCGAGCGCAGCTTTCAGTTGTTGAAAGAAAAGTTAGTTACAGCACCAGTTTTGACTCTTCCTGAGGGATCAGATGGGTATGTTGTCTACTGTGATGCCTCTGGTATTGGGATAGGTTGTGTGTTGATGCAGCACGACCGAGTCATAGCCTATGCTTCCCGGCAGCTCAGACCGCACGAGAAGAATTATCCCACTCATGATTTTGAGTTGGCCGCGGTGATTCATGCTTTGAAGATTTGGCGGCACTATTTATATGGGGTCCATGTTGATATTTATACGGACCATAAAAGTCTCCAGTATATTTTTAAGCAGAAAGAATTGAATTTGCGGCAGAGAAGATGGCTTGAATTATTGAAAGACTATGACGTTGATATTCTGTACCATCCTGAGAAAGCCAATGTGGTAGCGGATGCGCTTAGCCGCAAGTCCATGGGTAGTTTAGCTGATGTACCATCTGGTAAGAAAGACTTGGTTCGTGAGATTCATCAGTTGGCCAGCCTTGGAGTCCGTTTGGCAGATTCTGCAGATTCTGGGATTTCTGTTCGTGCAGTTGCTGAATCATCTATTATAGAGGAGGTAAAGCAGCGTCAGTTCGAAGATCCTATTCTGATTCAGTACAGAGATGTGGCCCTTAATAAAGCAAAGACTCCGTTTGAAATTTCGCCTGAAGGGGTATTATTATATGACGGCAGATTCTGTGTACCGGACGTTGCAGGGTTACGACGGCAGATTATGGGCGAGGCGCATAATGCACGGTATTCTGTTCATCCTGGTTCCACTAAAATGTATCATGATCTCAGGTGTTTGTATTGGTGGGACGGTATGAAGAAACATATTGCCGAGTTTGTTAGTCAGTGCCCGAATTGTCAGCAAGTTAAGATTGAACATCAGAAGCCCGGTGGATTATTGCAGGAGATGGAAATTCCAGCATGGAAATGGGAGATGATTAATATGGACTTCGTTGTTGGGTTACCGCGCACTCCACGCAGGTACGACTCTATTTGGGTTATTGTTGACAGGTTGACGAAATCAGCCCATTTTCTTCCGGTTCGGACTACGTATTCGGCTGAGGACTATGCCAGATTGTATATCAGAGAGATAGTCAGACTTCACGGAGTCCCTGTATCTATTATTACTGACCGAGGTGCCCAGTTTACGGCAAATTTCTGGAGGTCATTTCAGGAGGGATTAGGGACTCAGGTGAGCTTTAGCATAGCTTTTCATCCTCAGTCCGACGGGCAGGCCGAGCGCACTATTCAGACGCTGGAAGATATGTTGCGGGCCTGCGTTAGTGATTTCAGGGGCAGCTGGGATGATCACTTGCCACTTATTGAGTTTGCCTATAATAATAGTTATCACTCCAGTATTCAGATGGCGCCGTACGAAGCCCTTTATGGTCGGAAATGCAGATCTCCTATTGGTTGGTTTGACGTAGGCGAAACTAAACTAATTGGGCCAGATGTGATCCAGGAAGCAGTAGATAAGGTAAAGCTTATTCGGGAGCGATTATTGGCTGCTCAGAGTCGACAGAAAGCTTATGCAGACAGACGACGTCGACCGTTAGAGTTCCAGATTGACGACTGGGTATTCCTGAAGGTGTCGCCTATGAAGGGTGTTATGAGATTCGGTAAGAAGGGTAAGTTGAGCCCGCGGTATATTGGGCCGTATCCGATTGTTTGAAAGATAGGCGAGGTCGCCTATGAGCTAGATTTACCATCCGATTTGGAGGCAGTACACCCGGTATTTCATGTGTCTATGCTGCGAAAATGTATTGGTGATCCTTCCAGGATATTCCCAGTAGATGACATTCAGGTAACATAGCATTTGTCTTATGACGAGCAGCCTATAGCTATTCTGGATCGACAGGTGAGGAGACTACGCACTAAAGAAGTGCCCTCCGTTAAAGTCTTGTGGCGCAACAATAACCGGGAAGAGATGACTTGGGAGGCGGAGGACGAGATGAAGAAGAAATACCCCTACTTGTTCCCGACGTCCACAGGTAATTTAAACTTTTTAGTTTGTTGTGTTGATTGACAAAATGAATTACGTATGCCATTATTAAAAGGGACTCCCCCGCCATGATCATAAGACTTTATGAGATTAATTTAACATTCGGGGACGAATGTTCTTAAGGGGGGGAGAATGTTATGTCCCGTGTTTTCGCATAATTGGAAATCGAGAAAGATAATTAAGACTTGTATGTTATAAGGAGATAAATTGATTTTAGTCATTATGCTTATGTCGTTTATGAAATTATTGGCGTAAATACATTGGGGAAGGCCGAGGGTAAATTTGGAATTTCGGAAATTAGTTTCGGGAATTACAAAACGAGCCTTCATCGAATTGGGCCAAGAAAAAAATTGGAACAAAAATTGAGGCCCAAGTCTTTGGGGTGGCCGGCCAAGAGGCCAAGGCCCAACCCATTTTTAAGTGGTCATGTGACCACCATGTGACCAACTAATCATGTATGTATACATACCTATCCTTAGAATTATCTAGAACAAGAAAAATCAAACTCAACTTTGAGCATTGAAGCTCTCTCGGCCGAACCCCTTTGGGAAAGAAAGAAAAATTTTCTAGCTTTTGTTTGTGGCTCAAAAATCTTGTTCCTCCCATATTTGTAGTGTACTCAAGACGCTCTTTAACGGGAAACAATTAGTTTGGCGAAAGGAGCACGTTTGCGACGAGTCGGATTTTTAAGAAAAGGTAAGAATTTTTTCCCTTTTAGTGTTATGGAATTTTGTATGAATATGTTAAGGATTGAGAATAGACGAGAATTTCGTAGTTTTGATATGTGTATGAAACCGTGGGTGTGTGTGAATATGGTGTAGTGGCCGTGAGTTAGGTGGGTTGGAAGGGAAGGCGAATTGAATTCTATTTAGTTCGTTAGTTGCGTCGTTGTGACATTTATAATGTAAATGAATGTTTAATGAGTTGAATTGGCGTTGGAAAATGGTTGCGGATTATTATGGGAAAGTATATGACTTTTGTATATTCGTGTATATTGTTGTATAAATATGACATTAAGACTTTAAATGTGAATTATGGTTGTTGCTAATGAATGTGGGATGAAACAATACGAGTTAGTATGTTCGTCGGAGTTGTCGACGTTTCGGATGGAAATATGGAAAGTGACGAACTTCTTGAATTTATGTATATTGTTTGGAACATAATTGGGATATGTTTGGATAACCTTGAATGAGTAAATGAATACAATAATGTGGACATTAGTTTGGTATTGTAAAGTTTGAATAAAAGTTGTCAACTTATATAAAAAGGAAGAATATTGAAGTTAAAGTGAGTTAGCTTTGGGTTATGTTGTTTATGATGTTTGGGTTGTTGTGTTGATGTTTATTGAGCCGAGCTAAGTCTCGGGGGTGTTATATGTATAGGGGAAGTGCTGGCAAAATTTCGGTAGACAAAAATGAAGTTAAAGGAATTCTTAAGCTTTAAAATCTCTAATTGGTAACTTTGACCATTTGCAGATTCTGGACGAAACGGGATCTGAGTTTGGGGTGAGCATAAGACGTTTATAAGGTATGTAAGGCTACCCACTTCTTCTTTTGGCATGTCTTAGTATGCTAGGTTGATATCGGAACCCTGGGAGCAATCCTGCTCCTCGAAATCCGAATTGGAAAATGGCTACTATTCATTCAATCCAATTGAAGCCTAATGACCCTATTTTGGCTAGAAAGCAATCAACGTCCGAAACTTATGTAAATGTGATCGGATTACTTTGAAACCTTTATGTATGATCCCATATACCCTAAAGGTCCGTAAATTATGTTCGCCACTTCGACTTGACCCGAGTTGGGCCCGCTAACCCCGAGATGCCTTGTTTGTTCTATTAGGCTCTCCTTTTTAGAAAAATCTTGACAAGGGGTCTTCGGTGTTGAAATTGTCCTCTATGAAATAATGTTTTGATTATTATAATATACTAAGCTATGTTTTGAGCCATACGTACCACTTTGGAAACATTTTGGTGAAATGAACTTCTGTACTAACTAATTATTTGACTATTTTGATTAATGAATTGACTTATGAAGTAATCAAGTTTTGAAAGGCTATTTTGATATATAAATTGCATTATTTGCTCACGACTCCGCTCGTGCCTTATTATGACTTCGTTCACCGGTTCCCGGGCCGGTTATGATTCGTGCGCACTATGATAAATTCGGCCGTATGCTGTGTTACGGTTCCCGAGACCTCGCCATAGGGCCGGGTTCCGTTTGGAGTTATGCTGTGATATGGCTGGTGATATGATATGCTGATATGTGTGTGCTCGGGGATGTACGGAGATTTGAACCTTCTGGTGTTATGCTGTGTGTGGCACCAGCGTCGGAGTGGTGACCACGTTCCTGAGCTTTGCATGATTTTGTTTGCATTATATATATATGATTTTGATAAACATTTTGATATACTGTTCGGCATTTCTCTCTTTTGTATTCTGTTCACTTTCAGTTGTGGCCTATGTTTCTGTACTTCATGCTTTACATACTCAGTACATCTTTCGTACTGACCCCCTTTCTTCGGGGGCTGCGTTTCATGCCCGCAGGTACAGACGCCGGTGATCCACCACTGTAGGCTCCACTTCTGCTATTTCGGAGTACTCCCTTTGATTCGGAGTCCACTTTTGGTATATACATATATCTTTCGCCATGTATATATTTCTGCATATTTGACTATTTGGGTACGGCGGGGCCCTGTCCCGTCATATGATTCTGTCGGTCAGTTTATAGGTCTGTGGACATGTCTGTGGGTTATGGTCTTTCTCTATGGTTATGTGTATATGTTGTTTGGGCGATCCCATACGCCGAGGCGGTCGGTCCGCATATGTTTATACATTGCTTTGTTAGCCTTGTGTGGCCTTTGTTGGTGTTTGCTGTGTACAGGGTTATTCTGGATAGTCCGAAAAACAAAGGAAACTCTGCCGAATTTTTTTTGGAAATTGTCTAAATTTGGAATATAGCCTTGTCAGCTTCTGCTATATATTTGAATGCGTTTGATAGATGGGTTTGGGTGCCCAGATCGGGCACTAGTCACGGCCTACGGGGTTGGGTCGTGACAGTAACATTCTCCCCCCCCCCCTTTTGGAACATTCGTCCTCGAATGTTAAACACTCGGGATTCTACGAAAATTTCGGCAGAGTTTCCCCTGTAATATGGCACTACCAACCTGTCATAACAACCCATAATATCATTTCCTCACAGGGCTATATCGCAATATCAACATATCTATGGCCACACACGACCAAGAGCATAAAAAGTAAGCGTACATACCTCATAAAATTGGGGCTTCGTCTTGAACCTCTTCTGGGGGTTGGAATAAATGCGGATACTTAGACTTCATACTCTCTTCCGCTTCCTAAGTCATTTCTTCCCGGTTGTTATTTCGCCATAAGACTTTGACTGATGCTACCTCTTTATTTCGAAGCCTTCGCACCTGCCTATCCAAGATAGCAATGGGTACTTCTTCATACGTTAGCTTTTCCGTCACTTGCACATCCTCAATCGGGACAATCCTTGTAGGATCTCCAACACACTTGCCGAGCATCGAAACATGGAAGACTGGATGGACTGATTCGAGCTCCGAAGGAAAGTTCAATTCATAGGCTATATGACCCACCTTGCGAATAATTTTATAGGGTCCAATGTATCTAGGAATTAACTTCCCTTTCTTGCCAAATCTCATCACCCCTTTCATTTGCGACACTTTAAAAAATACCCAATCATCAATTTTAAATTCCAAGTCTTGTCGACGATTGTCCGCATAAGACTTTTGGCGACTTTGGGCTGTCAACAATCGATCTAGGATTGCCTTAACCTTTTTCCACCGCTTGTTGAATCAATTCAGGGCCTACTAGCTGTACTTCTCCTATTTCGAACCATCCAATTGGGGATCTACATTTTCTCCCATATAAAGCTTCATATGGAGCCATTTGAATGCTGGAATGGTAGCTATTATTGTATGCGAATTCGATTAGCGACAAATGATCATCCCAACTTCCACTGAAATCCAGCACACATGATCGTAGCATATCTTCCAGGGTCTGAATAGTACTCTTGGCTTGTCCATCGGTCTGCGGATGAAATGCCGTGCTAAGCTTTACTTGAGTGCCTAGACCTTCTTGAAAGGACTTCCAAAACTTGGCTATAAACTGTGCTCCTCTATCTGTAATAATAGATAATGGAATACCATGGAGTCGCACAATTTATTTGAGATACAACCTCGCATAATCTTCTGTTGAGGATGTGGTTCTGACCGGAGGAAAATGAGCTACTTTCGTCAATCTATCCATGATTACCCATATAGAATCATACCTGCCTCGAGAACGAGGTAACCCCGCAATAAAATCCATGTTGATTACTTCCCATTTCCAAGTAGGTATTTCTATTGCTTGCAATAATCCTCCTGGCTTTTGATGTTCGATCTTTACTTGTTGACAATTTGGACATTGAGCCACAAATTTCGCTATATCTCTCTTCATTCCATCCCACCAATATATTAATTTAAGATCATGATACATTTTGGTTGCGCCTGGGTGAATGGAATACCGAGAACAATGTGCTTCTTCTAGAATTCATTGGCGCAATTCTGTCACGTCCGGCACACATAGCCTGCTCCGGTATCTAAGAATTCCATCCGTGGAAACTTCAAATGGAGACTTCACTTTGTCATGAGACGTGTATCCGTAATGGCACAATTTAGGATCTTCATACTGGTGCTTTTTCACTAACATGTTCAAGGACGAAACTGTGGGATCCTTAATACCAATCCCTGCACTACCCGAATCAATCACACGCACTCCACGATTAGCTAATTGGTTGAGCTCATAAACAATCTCTTTCTTTTCCGGAGGGACTTCACATAAACTGCCCATTGATCGGCGACTAAGCTCATCGGCTACCACATTTGCTTTTCCGGGGTGGTACAAAATGTTCACGTCATAATCTTTTAACAATTCTAACAACCGCCTCTGTCGCAGGTTCAATTTCTTCTGCTTGAAAATGTACTGAAGACTTTTGTGATCTGTATAGATATCAAAATGCACACCATACAAATAATGTCTCCACATTTTTAAGGCATGAATAACCGCAGCCAATTCGAGATCATGAGTTGGATAATTCTTTTCATGCTTCCGTAATTGTCTCGAAGCATATGTAATAACTCTACCGTGGTGCATTAATACGCATCCTAACCCAACACCAGAAGCATCACAATACACGACGTAGCCATCTATCCCTTCTGGAAGTGTTAAAACCAGAGCTGAGGTTAATCTGTCCTTCAACTCTTGGAAGCTGCGTTTACAAGCATCATTCCATAGAAATTTGGCTGAGTTCTGGGTTAGCTTCGTCAATGGGGATGAAATAGATGAGAAGCCCTCTAGGAATCTTCTATAATAACCTGCCAAACCCAGGAAACTACGAACTTCTGTAGGCGTCGTAGGCCTTGGCCAAGTCTTCACCGCTTCAATTTTCTGAGTATCAACTCGGATGCCCTCATCTGAAATAACATGGCCCAGAAATGTCACAGATTTTAGCCAAAACTCGCACTTTGAAAATTTTGCATACAATTCTCGGGTTCGAAGAATGCCAAGAACAATTCGCAAATGATCTGCATGTTCTGATTCCGTGCGAGAATACACCAGAATATCATCAATAAATGCTATCACAAACAAATCCAAGAGTGGCCTGAATACATTGTTCATCAAATTCATAAACACGGCCGGAGCATTAGTCAACTCAAACGACATCACTCGGAATTCATAGTGGCCATATCTCGTTCTGAAGGCTGTTTTGGGAATATCTGCTTCTCTAACCCTCACTTGGTGATAACCCGACCTCAAATCTATTTTAGAAAACCACTTGGCACCATGCAATTGGTCGAATAAGTCATCAATCATTGGAAGAGGATATTTGTTCTTTATCGTCACTTTGTTCAATTGCCTATAATCGATGCATATTCGTAGAGAACCGTCTTTCTTTCTCACGAACAAGACTGGTGCTCCCCACGGTGATGAATTGGGTGTAATAAACCCCTTTTCAAGCAAATCTTTCAACTGTGCTTTTAACTCTTTCAATTCTGCCGGAGCCGTTCAATACGGAGGAATAGAAATAGGCTTGGTGTCCGGCAACACATCAATGGCGAAGTCAATCTCTCTTTCGGGAGGAAGACCTGGAAGCTCGTCTAGAAACACATCTGGGAATTCATTCACTACCGGAACTGATTGGAAAGTCGGCGGCTTTGACTCGATGTCATGAACCTGAACTAAGTGATAAATATAGCCCTTAGCTATCATCTTCCTTGCCTTAAGGTAGGAAATAAACCTACCCTTTGGAGATGTTGCATTACCCTTCCATTCAAGCACGGGCTCTCTCGGAAATTGGAATCGAACCACTTTCAATCGGAAATCAACATTAGCATAGCACGAGGCCAACCAATCCATACCCATAATTACATCGAAATCTAACATTTCCAACTCAATCAAATCAGCTTTGGTCTGGCGATTACATATCACAATTTCACAACCTTTATACACTTGTATTGCTATCACGGGATCACCAACCGGAGTAGACACCTCAAAAGGTTTGATTGGCTCAGGTTTCACCCCAATACAACCAGCAACATATGGAGTGATACAAGAAAGAGTAGAACCCATATCTATCAATGCATACACATCACGAGAGAATATAGACAATGTACCTGTAACCACATCTGGAGGGGACTCAAGATCCTGTCGTCCGGCTAAAGCATATACACGGGGCTGGGTGGCACCTGAAGTAGATGCTGCCCCTCTACCTCTACCTCGGCCTGCTAACATCTGGGTAATCTGCCCTGCCGGGCGGACTAAGGAAGAACCAACTGCTGAACCTGTAGGCTGAATACCAACTCTACCACCCAACGACGGGCAATCCCTCATCATGTGCCCAACTTGGCCACAAGCATAGCAAGCATCCGAACCTTGGCGACACCGTCCGGAATGTAATCTACCGCACTGACTGCATTGTGGTGTCGGGGGTCTCCTCTAGCTATAATCTCCCCCAAACTGAGAATCCGGGGCCCTCGAACTCTGACCCTGTCCTGAACGAAGGGAGCGATCAAATCTTCTACCCATAAATCGAGGAGGTGAACTGGTCACTGACTGGTCGGAATGTCTGGAGTAAGTCTGCCTTGATCCTCCTCTATAATCACTGCCTGCTCCCATAGATCTGGCCCGCTTGCCTTGCCTTCTATCAATCTCACGATCACTTCTTTGTGGTTGTTGTCGCCCCTCTAAATTCTGAGCATGGGCTTGTATTCTGGAAATATCCATCCCGTCTTGTAGCGAAGCTGTCAAGCAATCTTTGAATAAATGTGGCCCTAAGCCACTCACGAATCTATGTACCCGGTCTCCCATGTCAGCCACCATAGTTGGGGCGTATCTAGCCAAAGAATTAAACAGAAGGCTATACTCCCGGGCACTCATGTTACCTTGCCTCAAATTTAAGAATCTATCCGCTCTAGCTCGGCGGACCTCGGGTGGCAAGTAATGACGAATAAAGGCATTCACGAACTCTTGCCAAACCGGAGGAGGCGCATTCTCTCCTCTTGATAGTACCCAATTGTTATACCATAAAACTGCCCCATCCCGGAGTCTATAAGATGCCAACTCCACGGATTCAGTTTCGGAGGCATGGACAATCTTCAATGTCCTCAACATCTCATCTATGAAACCTTGCGGGTCTTCATCCGGCTTTGACTCGAAGAAATCCGGAGGATTTAGACTCATAAAATCACGGGCTCGAGTACTAGCTGGCCGATCACTTGGGCCTGTATTCTGCCACTGTGCCTGAGCGGCAACCAACTGTGTCAATAGATGTATGGCCTCGGTCATTTGTTGACCCGAAGCACCCGGTGGAGGAATTGGAGTTGGAGCTCCTCCTTGTTCTTCCACATTAGGCGGGGTGGAGGAAGTATTAGACAAGGCCTCATTATGCGATTCACCCTCTTCAATATTCACCGGAGGCTCTCTTTCTACCCGCCTCTTTGTCGTAGACTTGCCCTTCTGGGGGCAGCTGCAGCTTTTCCCTTTGGCGGTATTTCTGGAATAACAACATACTATTAGGGAGGATAAAATCTTATTCATGGCTCTTATTGCACGATCTCATAGGAAGAAAGATGGTAATTTTTCCTAAATGCCCTATAGCCTCCTGTATATTAATGTGGCGCGCAACACACCATAAACAAGACTCTACTAGACACGGCTCGTAGACACTTCCTAGGACTGAACTGCTCTGATACCACTTTTGTCACGACCCAGCTAGGGGCCGCGACAGGTACCCGGGGCTAGCCGCCAAGCACCACTCGTTCTACTACTCATCTTACTCATTTAATGCTCTTTTATCAATTTATACTGAAGACATAAGAAAATCATCTTTTCATTTGAGAACATAAAATACTTTTATATGCATAAGCCTCTCGGCCATCAAAATAATATATATATATATATATATATATATATATATATATATATATATATATATATACATAGTAACAATCTCATGAGACCATCTAACCCACACTACGTATGTATGAGCCTCTACTGGAGTGCTGAACATAAAGATGGGACAAGACCCCGTCATGCCCAAAATACATATACATGAATATACACAAAAGAATAATCAAGCACCTCCGGAACAAAGGAGTACTTTCAATCGGCTGACAGCTACTACGAATCTGGGTCAAGCTCTCCTCCCTGTCTACCTGTGGGCATGAACACAACGTCCAAATAAAACGGACGTCAGTACGAACATTATACTAAGTATGAGAGGCATAAACAATGAAATAAGACCATGATATAAAAGAAATATCAATATGGAACATCTGTATCTGAATGTCAAGTACAAAGGAAATAATGCATACTGGCTTACTCATAATCATCATCATGTCATGTATGCATAAATGTTTAAGCTGCCCGTCCATATAGGTACGGTGTGATAATCATAACATTAGCCTGCGTCCAGGCCTCCCGCGTCCTGGGTATCATCTCATGCCACCCAATAGTGGTGTCTGCCCATGCCATCTGGCCATGGTGTATACGCTACTCGCCTTAGCGGTGCCTGCCCGGCCATATAGGCGTAGTGTTACATCATCATCATAACATGCTTATCATAGTGTGCTCATCATAATATGCTTATCTTATCATGGTACATGCATAAGGCTCAAGATCAACTGTACTTTATCGGGGTGACGTAAGGTCGTGATCCCCCGATCTCGTTATGGAGCAATCATTGACATTCTGCCTCACCTTGAAGGAATTATCACATAAGTTGAGTGTAAGCAATAAATAACATCATTATCATTATGGCATCATCATATCATATCTCTTATCTTATATAGCCATTTATGGGTATAGGCTTTTAGTTTTCCGGAATATAGGAACCCACGAAGAGGAAAGAAAATATGCTATAGGATTCATGCCATTAGAAAGAAAGGACTAGCCTCACATACCTTTGACGTTTGACTATGCTACCGCTTGCTTGTTCTCCTTTGATATCACGTTTCTACCTTCAAGAGAGAATTCACACTATCGTTAGTTAATCGACTATAAGAACGCGCTACTATTTCTAGGGAAAATTGGGCAGCACTTCCTTTGTTTCTACTAATTTTCCCATATTCTATATCAACTCCCAAACGGTCACAACAACATTCACAATATTGCAATCAACAATCATCATTTATATACATTGACCACAATCCACCATTTCTCTTCAATTGCTCCACATTTATGGTTATAGCTTACTATCGCGTTTCCTCATATATAATACTTATTTCATGGCCTAAATGTCATTTATAACGTATTCATAATCACAACACACAAACATTCATGATTCAATCCAACTACCATCCAACCATGACACTATTCACTCATTAATGACCTATTTCCTATGTCTTTCTACAATTCAAGTATCTTACCCTTCCAATACCTTAAACAACATGGTATAGTCATGAAACTTACCTTAGATGATGGTTGAACAAGCCTTGAATGGAATTACTCCTCTAGCATCAAAACCCTACTTCACTCCTATTGGGTTTTCTTGAGATAGATGAACTTTGGCTAGGTTTCATACACTTTGCCTCATGGATTTGGTGTTATTGATCATGGATTTCCTTTGATTTTCTTGTGGAGGAATGTTAGAGAATGTTCTAGAGGTCTCTTGACTTGTGAAGAGTGGGAATGAAATGAAAAGAGTCCTTTATATTAATTCACCAAAGTTGGCCGGACCACTTTATACGGACCAACATGCGGTCCGTATAATTTTCACTGACCGTATGTTGGACCGTACGTTTTGTCCAGTGAGCCATGTTGTTCTAGACTGGATCTACGGCCTGGACATACGGTCCGTGAACTTTATACGGACAGTATGTCTGGCCGTATAATGTTCAGTTATCCGGAACTTGTTTTCGTCGACTCGTTTGTTCTCCGATCCTTATGGAACCTTATTAACACCTGTTTAACACTTTAATTCCAATCTAAGGGACCCTATCACATGTCTCTAAAACATCATTATGCCATTATTAACTCGTCACTCGTAATCCTTGCCCGATACACAACATATCCTTTATTTTCTTCGTCAAACTTCTTTCTTTACGTCTAATGTCTTCGAGTCTCGATTAGGATCATCGAATGCTATCTCCTACTTATCAAATCATCGTGTACGTCGTGCCCTTCTCTAGATTATTCGCTGTACGCTAACGGGGAATTTTCCAAGGTGTAACATACTATGACTAAGACCGTCAGAAGACTTAACCAGCAGAAAGAGACACTCATCAAAGAAAAAATGAAACTCTTGGAACAAGCAAGACAGTTGGAACAAATACTACAAGCAGTTATGTTCGAATTAGTACAATCCCAGAGTTCTCCATCTCAGAAAAAAATGGATGAGACGGGTGTGCATTCCCTGATGAATGCAAATAGATCCACTGTATCAGATAAAGATACAACTAGTCCGGTTCAAACGGTAGCCGGTAAAGACTCATCAAATCCGTTGATGGCTGTCACTTTGCCAAAAAGTGAAGATGAGTGAAGATGAGGGATGTTCATCTCTCCAGACAAGACGAAGATTACCAAAGACACTGACGCAATGAGTTATTTCTACCAAGAAAAGCATGCAAAAAAGAAAAAAAATGACAACATAGAAAGTATAGTTAAAGAGACTTTGGAAATATTTTTCCAAACAAAAGCAGAACAAGATAAGCATATAATCAAGAACCCTAGTCCAGAATTATCTCCAAGTCCAAGGATGTCTCCAGTCCATAGTTCAGAAGAAGGAGATATGGTAAATTTCCAGAATAATTCTTGTGTTTTTAAGTAATCGAGATTTTGTTCTACTTTTTCGAAAGTTTTCTTTTGCTTAGTCTGGGATGCTTCTACCACCTCTAATATTCTAGTAATATCTTTATTATTTTCTTGTATTTTTTCACTAAAATTTATGACTAAATCTACTAATGTGTTCAACTGTTTGTCTTCACTATGTAATATATGGTCTCCGTTACTGAAATTACACTTTATAATACTATGATCTTTTAATGCTCTATATTTCTTTTCTGGGTATATTCTTAAGTCTAAGTATTCTAGATTATTTAATGTATCTATTTTTCTAGCTTTATTTATTACCCTAACGGGATCTTTATTTTACAAACTTTTTTCTTGTACTGTATACTAGTTGTAAGTCTTTCTATATCTTCTCTTATACCTTGTAATTCCCACGTTATAGTAGAGATTGTCTCTTCGTTAATCTGAATTTGTAAGAGTCTATTGTTTATTAGTGATGATAATGTTTCTGAATTTATTATTTCTAAATATGCACTTAAGGCTTTTTCTACTTGTCTATATTCTCGTCTTTTCTCTATATCTCTATATAAATACCAATGATTGATAGCTATCTATCCAACAAAGGGTAGTGTTCTCATACAATTAATATGGTCTAAATCGCTTTTGGTTCTTTGAGATCTTTCAAGATTTTATATATCCTAGTAACTTATATTCTAATTCCGATATTATATCTATTAATTCTTGTAGTCTTAACTGGTTTTCTATGGTACTACTTAATTTAATATATTCTGGGTATAGGTTCTTTAACTCTTGCTTGACTTTTAAATAGTTATCTTGCATCTATTAACCTAAAGGTATAAAGTTTATGTTTTGTTCTAGATGTCTAATACGATCTTCAGCTCTAACTATCTCGTCGTTGATGAAAATAATTCCCAATTAAGATTATTTCTTAAACTTAGTATTGTTATATTATTATGTAAGTCTTAGCGATGGACTATGTCTATGTATCTACTGTATTCAGTTAAAAACTTTCTTGTTTGTCTAAGATTTGCAAGGTTATTAAGAAGTTAAGAGAATAACTATATACTAAGAATAACAAATTCATGATGATAAGGAAGTAATTACTTAAACATAATAATCACAAAATAATTTACATAATAGGGAGATTAGTACAGAAAACATAATAAATAAACTTACATGGTTTGAAGAAGGAGAGAGGTTTCCCTTTCGGGGAACCCCAAAAAACTACTTCACACTAGGGGGTAGTTATTACAAACTTAATACTAATTTACAATAGGAGTTTATATTACACAGGTTTTTGACTGAGAAAGGGATTGGAACATTTGATGAAAGAGAAGGGGAATATGGAAGTTTTCTAGAGAGAGGTGGTTGATGCTCTTGTTGGTGATGTCTTTGCTTTTTCACAGATGCTGCTATTTATAGGCGTCTGGCGGACTTTAACTCCGGATTTCAAAATGCTGACAATTGCTGTTCTCTATAATGTCTATATAATTGTGCTGTTCTTGAAAACTGTCCTATGTTGTATAAAGTCTTTGGATTTAATAGTTTTAATTGATTTTGTTGGTCAAAAGAAGACCTTTGAACTTTTTTTTTTATCATAATCTAGACTTTGTCCAGTCACGAATCTTGTTATGTCGTTCATCTCTTTCTCTTAACATTTTTTCTTAATAACAGTCTTCTATAACCACACCCCGGTTCTTAATACATTAAAACAGCCTCTTTAAAACCTAGGAATTTACAGGTTAACCCATCGAGGTTATTAAGAAGTTAAGAGAATAACCATATACTAAGAATAACAAATTCATGATGATGTGATTATTATGTTTAAGTAATTACTTCCTTATCATCATGAATTTGTTATTCTTAGTATATGGTTATTCTCTTAACTTCTTAATAACCTCGATGGATTAACCTGTAAATTCCTAGGTTTTAAAGAGGCCGTTTTTTTTAATCACAAAATAATTTACATAATACGGAGATTAGTACAGTCTCCCTATTTCACCCAAAGAAGACTTGCAAATCTTAGACAAACAAGAAAGTTTTTAACTGAATACAGTACATAGACATGGTCCATCGCCAAGACTTACATAATAATATAACAATACTAAGTTTAAGAAATAATCTTAATTGGGAATTATTTTTCATCAAGGACGAGATAGTTAGAGGTGGTAGAAGCATCAGTCTTCTACCACCTCTCTCTAGAAAACTTCCATATTTCCCTTCTCTTTCATCAAATGCTCCAATCCCTTGCTCAGTCAAAAACCTGTGTAATAAAACTCCTATTGTAAATTAGTATTAAGTTTGTAATAACTACCCCGTAGTGTGAAGTAGTTTTTTGGGGTTCCCTGAAAGGGAAACCTCTCTCCTTCTTCAAACCATGTAAGTTTATTTACTATGTTTTCCGTACAAATCTCCCTATTATGTAAATTATTTTGTGATTATTATGTTTAAGTAATTACTTCCTTATCATCATGAATTTGTTATTCTTAGTATATGGTTATTCTCTTAACTTCTTAATAACCTCGATGGATTAACCTGTAAATTCCTAGGTTTTAAAGAGGCTGTTTTAATGTCCAAATGATAAAGGACGATGTTGGCCGTGATTACCGGGGTGTGGTTAAAGAAGACTGTTATTAAGAACAAAATTTAAGAGAAAGAGATGAATGACATAATAAGATTCGTGACTGGACAAAGTCCAGATTATGATAAACAAAAAGTTACTGTTCATTTTTTTTACTGTTCATAAAAAAAAACGAATACTTTGGGAGATAGACAGAAAATTAATAAATATAACTACATGATAAGAATAAATATAGGAGTGAGGAAGTACCGAGTAGGATTGTTAAAAATTTATTTGAAAACAACATTAATTTCCTGCTTTGTCCTTTGAACTTTTCTTATTGAAAGAACTTTTTGAAAAATTTACTACCCCCCCCCCCTCTTAAGTTTTGTATATATATATATATATATATATACCCGGCCAGATAAGCTCGGAGTTTCATAATAGCCATACATAGGCACATATACATAAAAGCCCATAAGCATCTTTAGCGTCATCACTATCGTCATTCATTACATCTATCCCTAGAGGATTACTCATCGTATGAGGAATTTAGTACAATCGTAACATATCGAGAATTATGAGCTTAGTAGCTTTTGAAGATAGCATCATTTGGAGGATATCATAGGCTTATAGAAGATTAGATATTTGGCCAAAGAACCATGCCTTATGAAAGAAGGGTTAGCCTTACGTACCTTTCCGTTCAACTATTCTATCACTTGCACGTTCTCCTTCAATGCTCACGTTTCTACCTTCATTAGAGTTATACTATCATTAGAAAATCGATAGCTTAGCATACATGACTAAAGCTAGAGAAAATTGGACAGCATCTCTTTTATTTATACGACTTCCTCCATATCATATATCAACTCCCAAACATCAATAATAACATTCACAACATCATAACAATAACCTTTATTCATTTACATTATCCTTACTTTTCCATTCACTTCCAGTCATCCATATTCATGGTCATAACACACGATTACGTTCATTTATATACAATGTCCTTCCCATTTTCTCAATATCATTTATAACATGATTATAATCATAACATATCAAGAATCATGACTTAATCCAAACTATTACTCAAAAGTGACATTATTCCCACATTCATGACCCATTTTCTATTTCCTTCTACAATCCAAGTGTTTCAACTTTCAATACCTTAAACAATATGGAAATACCATAAAACTTACCTTAGATGGTGTAGGAATGGCCCTTGGGTGCAAACACTTCACTTGAGAAAAACCCTAGGTTCTCCTTCACTTGGATTCTTGTCTTGGATGAACTTTAATGGGTTTCTTACACTTCATTCACTTGGTTAGATATAGTTGATCACTAATATTTCTTGAATTATTGTGGGAGAAGTGTAGAGAGATGCTCTAGAGAGAAGGGGTGTGAAAGGGAAATGAAATAAAATGAAACTTGGTCCCTTATTAATAACATAAATCTGTCCTGATCAGTTTCTACGGACCAACATACGGTTCGTATAAATTAAACTGACCGTATGTATGGACGTAGATTTGGTCCAGAGAGGGATGCTAATCTGGGCCGATTATACGATTGAACATACAACCCGTATGTTTTATACGGCCAGTATGTTTGGCCGTATAATGCCCAGCTTTCCGATGTTCGTTCTCGTTGACTCATTTGATCTCCAATCCTTATGGAACCTTCTTAACACTTGTTTATCACCTCACTAACAATCTAAGGGACGTTATAAATTTTCTCCAAAGCATCATTAAATAATCATTAACTCGTTACTCGTAAATTCTTTCCGATACATATCGTATACCTTGCCTTCTCTTGGCAAACTTCCTTCTCTTACCTCGAACGTCTTTGAAATCTTAACTAGGGTCATCAAATATCATTCCTTATTGCAATACTGTATACTTCGTGCTCTTCGTTAGTCTATTCAATGTGTATCAACGAAAAATTTTCCGAGGTGTAACATTCTCCCCCCCCCCCCCCTTAAGAACATTCGTCCTCGAATGTTAGGTTCTCGGGGATTCTATAAAAATTTCGCCAGAGTTGCCCCTATAACATGGAACTACCATCCTATCACAACAGCCCATAATAACAATGCCTCACAGGGCCAAAACATAATAGCAATAGATTTTGGCCACGCACGACCCAAATGCATAAACAGGAAAACATACATACCTTATGATCTTGATGCCTCATCTTGGATCTCTTCCGGGGGCTGAAATAAGTGCGGGTACTTGGATTTCATAATTTCTGCCACTTCCCATGTCATTTCTTCTCGGTTATTATTCCTCTATAAAACCTTAACTGAGGCCACTTCTTTGTTTCTAAGCCTCCGTACTTGCCTATCTAATATGGCAATGAGTACCTCTTCATAAGTCAACTTTTCTGTTGCTTGAACATCATTTACTGGCACGATCCTAGTAGGATCTCCAACACATTTACGAAGCATCGAAACATGGAAAACTGGGTGAACTGACTCCAAATCTGGAGGTAGATCTAATTCGTAAGCCACTTTGCCTACCTTGCGCACAATCTCATAAGGCCCAATGTACCGGGGACTAAGATTCCCCTTTTTGCCAAATCTCATTACACCCTTCATTGGTGACACTTTTAAGAATACCCAATCTTTCATTTGGAACTCTAAGTCCCTTTGACGATTATCCGCATAGGACTTTTGATGACTTTGGGCTGCTAATAACCGATCTTGTATGAGCTTAACTTTCTCTATGGCTGCTGGACCAAGTCTAGCCATATCAATTTAGTCTCTCCTAGCTCGAACCACAATTGGGGATCAACACTTTTGCCCATATAAAGCCTCATACAATGCTATTTGGATGATAGAATGATAACTATTGTTATAAGAAAATTCAATGAGTGGTAAGTGATCATCACAATTTCCTCCAAAATCTATCATACATGCCCGTAACATATCCTCAAGAGTCTGAATAGTACGTTCAGCTTGTCCATCAGTCTGTGGATGAAATGCCGTGCTAAGTCTCACATAAGTCCCCAAACCCTCTTGGAAGGACTTCCAAAAATTAGCTGTAAACTGAGTACCTCTATCTGAGATAATAGATACCGGAATACCATGGAGTCGCACTATCTCTTTAACATAAAGCTTTGCATAATCTTCCGCCACATATGTAGTTCTGACTGGTAAGAAATGAGCCGACTTCGTGAGTCTATCCACAATCACCCATATAGAGTCATACTTACATCGAGAATGGGGTAAGCCTGTAATGAAGTCCATGTTAATTACTTCCCACTTCCAAGTTGGAATTTATATAGCTTGCAACAATCCGCCCAACTTTTGGTGCTCGATTTTTGCTTGTTGGCAGTTGGGACATTGAGCTACAAATTCCACTGTATCTTTCTTCATCCCGTTCCACCAATATATAGACTTGAGATCATGATACATTTTCATTTCTCCATGGTGGACAGAATAACGGGAGCAATGGGCTTCTCTCAATATTTGGTGGCGTAATCCTGCCATATCAGGAACACATACTCTGCCTCGGCATCGGAGAACTCTGTCTCCTGCAATCTAAAATGATGACTTCTCCTTCTGAGGGAGTGTATCTCTGTAATGCATTAGCCTGGGATCTTCGTTTTGTCACTCTTTCACTGCCACTACTAGCGACGAGACTGCTGAATTCTGAATGGTAGTTCCCCTGCTACCTGAGTCCACTACTCGAACTCCTAGGCTAGCTAACTGCTAGAGTTCACGAGCCGTTTCTCTTTTCTCTGGTCGTACATCATACAAGCTTCCCATGGATCTACGGCTAAGAGCATTAGCCACAATATTTGCCTTGCCGGGGTGATATAGGATATCAACATCATAATCTTTTAGCAATTCCAACCATCGTCGTTGCCGTTAATTCAACTCTTTTTGCTTGAAGATATACTGAAGTCTCTTATTATCTGTGTAAATATCCACATGAACACCATACAAGTAATGTCTCCACATCTTTAATGCATGAATCACTGCAGCCAATTCGAGGTCATGGGTTGGATAATTTTTCTCATGTTTTCGCAATTGCCTCGAAGCATACGCAATCACCTTACCATGTTGCATCAACACACAGCCTAGCCCAACACCTGAAGCATCGCAATAAACAACATAACCTTCCAATCCCTCTGGAAGTGTCAGGACTGGGGCAAAAGTCAATCTATCTTTTAGCAATTGGAAACTACGTTCACAAGCATGTATCCATTGAAACTTTGTTGATTTCTGGGTCAGCTTTGTGAGAGGTGAAGAAATAGAATAAAAACCTTCAACAAATCTCCTGTAATAACCTGCTAAGCCTAGGAAGCTACGAACCTCTGTAGGAGTTGTGGGCCTTGGCCAAGTCTTCACGGCCTCAATCTTTTGGCTATCTACCCGAATACCATCGGCTAAAACAATGTGCCCCAGAAATGTCACTGAGTTCAACCAAAACTCACACATAGAAAATTTGGCGAATAACTCTCGAGTTTGAAGAAATCTAAGGAGAGTACGCAAATGATCAGCATGTTCTGCCTCGGATATAGAATACACCAAGATATCATCGATGAATACAATCACAAATAAATCTAGGAAGGGCCTGAACACATCGTTCATCAAATCCATAAATACTGTCGGTGCATTAGTTAGCCCAAATGACATCACCCGGAACTCAAAATGGCCATATCTTGTTCTGAAGGCTGTCTTAGGGATATATTTCTCCCTAACTCTCATTTGATGATACCCGGACCTCAAATCTATCTTTGAAAACCACTTGGCGCCTTGTAATTGATCAAATAAGTCATCAATCCTTGGAAGAGGATATTTATTCTTAATCGTCACCTTATTCAGTTGCCGATAGTCAATGCACATTCTCAAGGAACCATCTTTCTTTCGGACAAACAATACGGGTGCTCCCCACGGGGATGAAATAGGCCTAATAAAGCCTTTCTCAAGCAAGTCTTTCAATTGCTCCTTCAACTCTTTCAATTCTGCGGGAGCCATTCTGTAAGGAGGAATAAATATAGGCTTGGTGTCTGGCAACACATTAATAGCAAAATCAATCTCCCGCTCGGGAGGGAGGCCTGGAAGCTCTTCTGGGAACACATCCGGAAACTCGTTCACCACGGGAACTGACTTAAGAGTCGGCGGTTCAGCTTCTACATCTTGAACTCGCACTAGATGATAAATGCAACCTTTTGTGATCATTTTCCTTACCTTTAGATAGGAAATAAACCTACCTTTTGGTGACACAATATTCCCTTTCCATTCTAAAACTGGTTCTCCCGAAAATTGGAAACGAACCATTTTCATTCTACAATCAACATTGGCATAGCAAGAAGCCAACCAATCCATGCCCATAATAACATCAAAATCCACCATTTTAACTCATGCAAGTCAATCATAGTACGACGGTCACAAATCACAACTATACAGTTTCTATATACTCGCCTAGCTATTACAGATTCACCAACGGGTGTAGACACCTCAAAAGGTTTGATCGACTACGGTTTGACTCTAAACCGACCCGCAATATACGGAGTAACATACGACAATGTGGAGCCCGGATCTATCAAAGCATATACATCATGAGAAAATACCGATAATATACCTATGACCACATCAGGAGAAAACTCAAGATCTTGGCGTCCAGCTAAAGCATAAATACGGTGCTGAGGACCGCTAGAACTGGGGACTCTCCCTCTGCCTCTACCATGGCCGACTAGCGCATGTGAACCTGGCCCCATACGGCATATAGATGACGAAGATTCGGCTACCGACCCTAATGGCTGGGTCCTACCACTACCACCAACTGAGGGGCAATCAAGCATAATATGGCCTGGTCGACCACATGAATAGCAAACCTCTGAACCCAATCGACACTGACCTCAATGTAACTTTCCACACTGGGAACATTATGGCACGGGTGGCCTCGCCTCACCCCAATCACCTCTGAACTGCGAACTGAAAAAACTCTGACTCGGCCCGGAATGAGGAGATCTATCAAATCTGTGGCCTGAAAACCGTATAGGCACACTAGTCATAGAATGGCCTGAATGCCTAGAAAACTGTTGTCTGTGCCCGCCTATAAACTCACTCATCGGACCCGAAGATCTAGCCCTCTTACTATGTCCCCTATCATGCTCACGCTCGCTCCTTTGTTGTTGTAGGCTTTCTTCTAAATTTTGAGCATGGGCTTGAATGCGTGAAATATCCATATGTCCTAAAGGGACGCAGTCAAGCACCTATCCATCAAACGTGGCCCTAGGCCTTTCATAAATCGGTGCACTCGGTCACCCATATCCGCTACCATGGCCAAAGCATACCTGGCCAAAGAATTGAAGCGGAGACTATACTCTAAAGCACTTATGCTTTTTTGACTCAAATTCAAGAACTTATCGGCTCTAGCTCGCCGAACTTCTGGAGGTAGGTAATGTCAGAGGAAGGCATCTACAAATTCTTTCCATACTGGGGGAGGCGCATTGGCTCCCCGTGAAGCCATCCAAACCGTGTACCAATAGATCACGACATCCCTCAATCTATAGGACGCTAACTCCACCGATTCGGTGATCGAAGCATGTATCAACCGAAGCGTCCTCAACATTCCATCAATAAAATTATGAGGGTCCTCATCCGGCTTTGATCCAAAGAATTTCAGAGGGTTCAAGCTAATGAAATCACAGGCCTTTGCACTAACAGCCCTATCACCTTGCCCTGTACTTTGCCACTGAGTCTGGGCAGCAACCAATTGAGTCAGCAAATGAATGGCTCTTTTACATCTTGGCCTGAAGCATCCGGTGGAGGAGTCGGAGGTGCTGGAGCTGGGCTGAGGCTCCCTCACACTCCTCAGAAATAGGCACTGAATGGGGGGACTGAGATTGAGCCGCATTCTGAGACTCACTTTCCTCTACAACTGCTGGCGGTGCTCTTTCAGCCTGCTTTTCTGCCACTGCCTTGCCCTTTTGCGCTACCGTAGCCTTTCTCTTTACAGGCATCTCTGAAATACATAACACATGACATGGTTAAGGAAAAAAAAGTTCTTATGTCATAGCTCTATCGCAAGATCTTATGAAGAAAAAAGGTCATTCATTCCTAAAATGCTCGCAGGCTCTTGTTTATAAGTGTGGCGCGCAACACACCCATAAGCAAGACTCTACTAGACACGGCTCGTAGACATACCCTAGGACAAAACTGCTCTGTTACCACTTTTATCACGACCTAACCGGAGGGCCGCGACGGGCACCCGGTGCTAACCTACCTGGGCACCCCATATCATACTATTACATTTACATCTAGGTGAGCCACATAGATAAATCATACTTTCTATCAATCAATCATACTAATCCCATTGGAAAACAATACATTTATATCATCATTAGCAACTACGCCCATATCAATGTACATAAGCCGATGGGGCCAACAAAATGATATCCAAAATATAGGCCGACAAGGCCAAATACATCTAACCATATACACATGTCTACGAGCCTCTAAGGAGAGTATGTCATATCATATAGGCGGGACAGGACCCCGCTATGCCCATAAATATGTACACAAAAGAATAAGTACCAAAAGCTTTAGCTCTGAATGAAATAGGGCTCCGCTATGTAGTCCCTGAGTAATAAAGCTATGGATCAAGCCTGTCTGCCAGGCCACCTGCGGGCATGACACAACGTCCACAAATAAAAGGACGTCAGTACGAAGAATGTACTGAGTATGTAAAGCATGATCAACATCATTATGAAAGCATAATAGACAATGTAAGAAATAGCATAGGATGGGAGATAGTAGTATCATCATCATAAGCACTTACTCGCTTCTCATAGGGACTTTCCATTTCTAACGCGTGATTGTGTACATACATCCATTTCTGTATCCGTATTCACATTCGTACTCATTTACATATCGTATCCATAGTCATATTCACATACATATTCATATACATATTCATACCCATATTCATATACATATCATTTACATAGTATACCCGACCACGAAGGTTCGGTGTTTTGGGAAACATCTCAAATGGTTCCTCTTCTTCCTTGACCTCTATGTCGATAGGCTCAACTTCTTGTTCCTCCATATCTTGAGGCTCTTCTTTTTCCTTTTCTGGCCCTTCCTCCTCAATAGATTCGGAGGCTTCCTGTTGAGGCTCCGACTCTTTTTGTGGGTCTGATTCCATCACCCACGGGTCTAACCTAGCTCTTTGGTCTTCATTCACTCCTTCTGTTGTCCCTTCTCTAGGCATCACAGTCCTTTTTTTTAAGGGTATATAATTCAGCACAAACTCTCTCACTTCTTCCGAGACATTCCCATAGTATTGCTCTTGGGGTATGCCTTTTGGCGGATTTCCAATCATGTCCGACAACCTGTCTATCTCCTCGATTTTCTTTCCTATTTACTGGAGATGCTTTTCAATTTGTATCACCTTATCTCACAGCATCTCAGATGTCTCTCCTAAAGTCCCCGCTTCCTACTCTTTTTGATTCACCATTGTAAGTCAACCTTTAGTGGAGATAAATTTGGGTAAGTTTTAAGTCTCATGGTTTTTCTTTTTGGTATGTAGTTTAGATCATCAGACCAATTGTACTCAAGCTTTAATATATGATAACACACATAGAAAGTAAACATGTGACGCACGTAGCAAGCAATCATGTAATTTGCAAATATTTATACTACCCGCATTCCTAAGGCCTTTTTGAGCTAAGGCTTTCTTAATCGTTTGAAACATGCAAGTGCCGTTTGTGCAGATGAACCATTGCCCCGAAAATCATCATTAGTAAATAAATAATAAAAATATCTTCCCTGAAGGGATTACAACGATGATGAAGATGACATGGGGCTTATAATAAAGCAATAAATCAGTAAGGTCCTACTGCAGCGGCTGATGTTGAGGCTTGTCTTGTCTTAACCTTCTTGACCCTCTGAAGTGTGGTCTAAATACGAAGGTGTGTCTAATACAGCTCCATTCTGACTATCACCGGGTCTGTTTCTTCCAAAATCTTGGCCAAGTGCTCATCTGTGCTTTCTAAACATTCTTTCAAACGTTCCTTTTCTCGGGCATCGTGATGAAGTGTAGGCCCTAGGACGGATGCACGGGCCAAGTGTCTTTGTAACCACTTATAATACCCTGGGTCACACCCTTCTTCGAACCTATTTGGAGCTAAAGTATCTGGATCCCCACTCACATGACCATTCCACTCCCTGATATTGTACCAGCATTCTTAATTTTCTGTTCAGTATGCTCGATAATAAATTGTTCGGGGGTCCCCATTCGTGGTATAACTTGCCCTCTACCAAATTGCCTTAAAACACGAGATGGATAATAAGGACGGATTCCTTGAACCCTGACTAATGGCAAAAATGGGCAATTTTTGCCTCGAACCACTATGCTCTCAGAAATGAAGTCAGGGAACATCCATTGGATCCTATCTTCAGTCAACTCTGTAAAGAAGCGGGCCCACGCTCCTTTGGAAATGTAACCAAGGTTTGGACAGTAATTTGTGAGGCGGTCTATCCTGTTGTTATTGCTCAGATATTGGACTCCTTCAACCATGTTGATGTGTTTGATAATCCACCATTGTAGCAACATCGTACACCCTTGGAAATATCGGAAATGACTCGGGCATTTGTCCAAAGCCCGAAAGATATCTGCCAGGATGATGGGTGCCAAGTCGAACTACTTGGTTTCCTGATCCTTGGTTATACCATAGAAGATAGCATGGGCCAAGTAGATCACTCGGGTGTCTATGGCCAGTGACTCATTCTTCGGGAATACCATAGTGCCTAGTAGGGCTATGGAAAATGTCAAAGGTCTAACAGTTTTCCATTCTTCTCTACACTTGAACCTCCTCTGATATAGAATATACCCGGTGACGTCCCCGAATGTCACGACCCAACCAGAGGGCCATGACAGGTACCCAGTATTGACTACAGAGCACCCCTTGTCATACTATCTATAGTTCAACCTATACTGTCACGACTCAACCAGATAGACATTTATCATACTTGCGATTAGCATAATAAGGGCATTTATAAATGCAAGACAAAACGCTGTATAAAACTATCACATATGATGTCGCACACTAGCCGGTCAGACTATCGTAATGCAGGGAATTTTCCAAAACGTAATCCACACTGACATAACTGAACGATGACCACCCATGACCCACATACATGTCTACAGGCCTCTAAGAGTAACAACAGTATCATATGGCGGGATAGGGCCCCACCGTACCCTAATTAGACATATATATATATACACGTATTCACAACAGAAGGATCTGTACCAAAAGTATAGGCTCCGGAGCAAGGGAGCACTTCAAGATAGCCGAATGGATGTCCTAGGCTGACGGGTCACCGTAACGAGCGTCGGTACCTGCGGGCATGAAACGCAGCCCCCGAAAGAAGAGGGGGTCAGTACGAAATATGTACTTAGCATGTAAGGCATGAAATTCAATTAGGTAGATCATAACTGAAATAGAAATTCCAGGAGACAAGTATGATAATCAAGAAATCACTGTACCTGTGCATTACAAAACAAAATCATGCGTACTATTATCATATACCATACCCGGCCCAGCATGGGACTCGGTGGACAAAAATCGTGTCATCATGCCATCATGCTATCACATCGAAACAAAATCATGCATACCATTATCATATACCATACCCGGCCCGTCATGGGACTCGGTGGATAAAATCATGTCACCATGTCAGCATGCTATCATATCATTATATATATATATATATATATATATATATACCGTACCCGACCCTCTAGTGAGGGACTCGGTGAATAAAGTCATCATATGCCCTCTTGGCCGCCATAGCATATCATCATCTCATCATATCATCATGTCATCACATATATATATATATATATATATATATATATATATATATTCCGTACCCGACCCTCTAGTGAGGGACTCGGTGAACAATGCAGTGGAGTACGCACGAGAACATGTCCTGGCCCGGGACCTAGGGAAAGACATATTAAGGCATGCACGAGCAGAGTAGTGAGAAACTATATGCATATAAATCAATTTTTAAGACTCGATAGGTGAGTACACTAATCGACACTTGAAGGATCATAAACACGTTTCGAGTCAATCCGAGTTGGCATCAGAAAGTTATGGACGTTATTCATTACAGAAACCTTTTATGAACGTTTCAAAGCAATCCGAGTTAGCATATGAAAGTTGTGGACGTTATTCATTATAGAAACCTCTGTGATCGTTTCAAAACAATCCGAGACCGCCTATGAAAGTTAAGGGCATTAATCCTTATGGAACCCTTTTAGGAACAGAAACTCTTTATGCTTTGCTCGTTATTCCATCGTACAATAAACTCGATCATACTAGGCATGCTTATGTCAAGAAGTGAATAAGAATCATAACAAGCTCGGAAATTTAGGAATAGAGTTACCCAAGGTACATGTCATAACTTACTAAGCTCTAGGACATGCCAAAAGAAAGAAAGGGTAAGCCTTACATACCTTGCCCGCTTCCTAAGCTAATTCGAACTTAAGCCTCGGCTTTCGCAAGATCTACGCAATGTCAAAAGATATCGAACATTAGCTATAGGTATTTAGGAATCCGGTTCTAAGCTAGCAATCCACCTACAGAAATTTGGGCAGCATTTCCCCTATATTTTTAACCAACCCCGAGAATTCGACCCGGCCAGATCATCAACAACAATACCAACAACCACATTAACAACTTCAACAATTAATTCAAAATGCATTCTAACGTTAGCAACCCTTTCTACATAACTCGACGTCATTCCATTTACATTCCAATTAACCATAACAACCCAACTTGCAATCTTCCAAACTCAATAAGAACAACAACAACACATTCCTCGCTTCCAAATTCATGAATTACACCAACAATTTACACGTTAACAACTTCATGCTCATGATTACAAGAACCATATTAGAATCACATTAATTCCAACAACAACCCCACAACGATTACAACTTCATTTCAAGCCATCGAACCTTCATTTTTATCATGGGATTCACAACAACAACAACCAAAAATACTAAATAACATCAATTCATCACATCTTACCAATATGGCCCCTATTCGGCCACAACCAACACACACATATTTCATGAATTTCATCCATTTCTACATACTACAACACTTACAATTCATCCTTAACACATACGAAGGAGATTAAACCTTACCTTTTTCCAATTATCTTCTTGCTTGGCTAGGGTTGTGAATTGCACCAATGAATGGTTGGATTGCTCCAACAACTACTCCACGTTGGTAAGGACCTTTCAATTGGTTGAATTACTAGAAGAGAATTATTTTTTGATCAATTTCTATGGCTCCAATTTTTCCTAGCCATGGCCGAATGGTTCCCTTTTTTTTTTTCCATGTTTCTTCAAGTTTCTAGAGTTGGAAAGATGAATAATGAGTCTTGCTTGGTTATCCCACATATATATATATATATATATATATATATATATATATATATATATATATATATATATATATATAATTACATGGCCTACACCAAGTGAACACATGCTCCACCTCATGGCTCAAGGCAATTGGCCGAGCCATGGGTGGGACCCACTTGTGCCACACGGCCATGGTAGCTTCTGCCCCCCCCCCCCCTTTTTCATTTCATGAAATAATTAATTCGTAATTCTAACTTTGCCCTTAATATTCCATACCAATAATACTTATAAGCAACTTGTTCATTCAGGCAAAACCGGAAAAATAGCCTTGTCCTTAACTTATCGCGGTTGGCTTAAAATGTCCCAATGCACAAAATACGGGATATAACATCCTCCCCCCCCCCCCCCCCCCACCCCTTTAGAACATTCGTCCTCGAATGTTGAACTAGTCTTATAGGGTTCTATAAACACTTTGGGGGAATCCCTTTTAGAGCTATCACATATAGTTCATTCATCTATCAGCATAACCAATTTAGGAGTTTAGATTTCCTGTAAGTATAGGAAACAAGTGAGGATACTTCTTCTTCATCTCTTCTTCGGCTTCCCAAGTCATCTCCTCCCGCTTATTGTTTCGCCACAATACCTTAACGGAAGCTACGTCTTTCGTACGTAATCTTCTCACCTGACGATCCAGTATGGCTATAGGTTGTTCCTCGTAGGATAGCTCTTCTGTCACCTGGATATCATCTAGGGGAAACATTCTGGAAGGGACCGCCTATACATTTGCGGAGCATTGACACGTGGAAGACTGGATGCACTGCTTCCAAATCAGATGGTAGGTCCAATTCATAGGCGACCTTGCCAACCCTACGGACAATTTGATAATGTCCAATATACCTTGGACTGAGTTTTCCATTCCTACCGAATCTCATTATGCCTTTCATGGGTGACACTTTCAGAAATACCCAATCGCCAATCTGGAACTCTAAATGTCGAAGTCGATTATCCGCATATGATTTCTGTCGACTCTGAGCTGCTAGTAACCGTTCCCTAATGAGCTTCACTTTATCAACCGCCTGCTGAACCATGTCTGGGCCAATTAACTTGGTTTCGCCAACGTCGAACCAACCAATCTGTGACCTGCACTTCCTACCATACAGAGCCTTATATGGTGCTATCTGGATGCTGGAATGGTAACTATTATTATAAGCAAACTCAATAAGTGCTAAATGATCATCCCAGCTACCCTTGAAGTCAACAACACAGGCCCGCAGCATATCCTCTAGCATCTGAATAGTACGCTCAGCCTGTCCATCCGACTGGGGGTGGAAGGCGGTACTAAGACTTACCTGGGTCCCCAATCCCTCATGAAATGATCTCCAGAAATTGGCTGTAAACTGAGCACCTCTGTCGGATATAATAGCTGTGGGAACTCCGTGAAGTCTTACTATCTCCTTAATATAAAACCTTGCATAGTCTTCAGCTGAGTAGGTAGTCCTGACTGGGAGAAAATAGGCTGATTTCGTCAGTCTATCAACAATAACCCATATAGAGTCATACTTCTGCGGAGTGCACAGTAAACCTGTAATGAAATCCATATTGATTACTTCCCACTTCGAAGTCGGAATCTCGATCTCCTGTAACAGCCCACCAGGTTTCTGATGCTCGATCTTAACCTGTTGGCAATTTGGGCACTGAGCAACAAACTCTGCGATGTCCCTTTTCATACCATCCCACCAATATAAGAATCTGAGGTCGTGGTACATCTTTGTTGATCCCGGATGAACAGAATAGCGGGCATAATGTGCTTCTCCCATCACTTGTCGCCGCAGCCCCGCAACCTTAGGTACACATATTCTGCCTTTATGTAGTAGCACTCCATCAGGTGTAATCTCGAACAGAGTCTTCTCTCTTTCAAGGGCTGTGTCTCTATACTGTGCCAGAACAGGATCCTCGTATTGACGTCGCTTTATTTCTTCCATAATGGAGGATTTAGCAACTTATCGGACAGAAACCCCAGTGTCTCGAGCATCAGCTAAACGGACTCCAAAACTAGCTAGCTGGTAAATCTCACAAACCATTTCTTTCCTTCCGGGCTGCACATCCGTCAGGCTGCCCATAGACTTACGACTGAGTGCGTCTGCTACTACGTTGGATTTTCCGGGGTGGTATAGAATATCAACATCGTAGTCTTTCAGCAACTCTAGCCACCTTCTCTGTCGCAAATTCAGCTCCTTCTGCTTAAAGATATACTGAAGGCTCTTGTGATCCGTATAAATATCGACATGGACTCCATACAGATAATGTCTCCATATTTTTAAAGCATGAATTACTGCTGCTAGCTCCAGATCATGAGTAGGATAATTCCTTTCATGCTCTTTAAGCTGCCGGGAGGCGTAGGCTATAACCCTACCATGCTACATTAATACACAACCTATCCCAACACCGGAAGCATCGCAATAAATGGCATAACCGTCTGGTCCCTCAGGGAGAGTCAGAACTGGAGTTGTAGTCAACTTTTCTTTCAGCGTCTGGAAGCTTCGTTCACAGGCATCAGTCCACAGGAACTTAGCTGCCTTCTGAGTCAGCTTCGTTAATGGTGCTGCAATCGAAGAAAATTTCTCCACAAATCTCCTATAATATCCTGCCAACCCTAGAAAACTGCGTACCTCAGTAGGGGTCGTCGGTCTCGGCCAATCCTTTATGGCCTCAATTTTCTATGTATCCACCTGAAGGCCATCAGCTCCAAGGATATGTCCCAAAAATGCCACTGAAGTCAACCAGAATTCACATTTAGAGAATTTAGCATACAATTTCTGGTGCCAGAGTACCCCAAGTACCGTCCTCAGATGATCTGCATGCTCCTCTTCTGATCGTGAATAGACTAGGATATCATCAATAAATACAATTACGAACATATCTAGGAACAACATGAATACTCGGTTCATCAGGTCCGTAAATACTGCTGGGGCGTTGGTCAATCGAAAAGACATTACCCTAAACTTATAGTGTCCATATCGGGTCCTGAATGTGGTCTTTGGCATGTCTGCCTCTCTTATCCGCACCTGATGGTAGCCTGACCGCAGGTCTATCTTCGAGAAATACTTAGCGCCCTGCAATTGGTCAAATAAATCATCAATCCTGGGGAGGGGATATTTATTCTTTATAGTCACCTTGTTCAACTGCCTATAATCAATACACATCCGTAGCGACCCATCCTTTTTCCTTACGAACAATACCGGCGCTCCCCAAGGTGATGTGCTGGGCCTGATGAAGCCCTTCTCTAACAAATCCCTTAGCTGCTCCTTCAATTCTTTCAGTTCTGCAGGTGCCATTCTGTAGGGAGGAATAGATATAGGTTGAGTATCTGGCAGCACATCTATCGTGAACTCTATCTCCCGATTAGGTGGAAGACCTGGAAGCTCGTCTAGAAATACATCCGGAAATTCATTGACTACAGGGACCGACTGAAGAGTGGGTGCCTCCGCTTTCGTGTCATGCACCCGAACCAAATGATAATATATACCCCTTCTTAATCATCTTTCTAGCCTTGAGGTATGAAATAAACTTACCCCTCGGCGATGCTGTACTTCCCGTCCACTCTAAAATGGGTTCTCCTGGAAACTGGAAGCGAACTACTTTCTTCTGACAGTCGACGTTGGCATAACAAGAAGCTAACCAGTCCATACACATAATATCATCAAATTCAGTCATATCCAGCTCTATCAGATCCGTTTTGGTGCAACGGCCACATATATCTACGGAAAAATTTCTATATACTCGCCTTGCTATGACGGAATCTCCTACCGGTGTAGCCACCTCGAACGGTTCTACCGGTTCAGGTTCTACTCTAATTCTACTAGCAACCAAGGGGTAAATATATGATAAAGTAGAGCCTTGATCTATCAATGCATATACATCTCGGGAGAAGATCAATAATAAACCTGTAACCACATTTGGTAACGCCTCCTGGTCCTGTCGGTTGGCCAAGGCATATATGCGGTTAGAAGGACCGCTAGAACCGGGAACTCCGCCATGACCTCTACCATGGCCTACTGGTGTCGGCATACCCTGCTCCGTAGGGCGCATAACTACAGAAGAGGAGGATGAACCCGCAACAGACCCAGTGGGCTGGGCTGGACCACCTGGACCACCCCCGAATGGACACTACCTCATAACATGTCCTTGACAACCGCAAGTAAAGCAAGCACCTGTAGCAACACGACATTCCCCGAAATAGGGCCTACCATAATGAGAACACCGAGGCAAAAGTGGCCTCGACCGAGCTGAACTCCCGTACATCTGTGAACCTGAAACCTTGGAGCTTTGACCGGCTCCTGAATACTCTGTGCTACCAAATCTCCTACAAGTAGACTGTGGGGGTGCACTCCGTGCTGACTGAGAAGGATGCCTAGTACGCTGTAGAGGTTGCCCGCCTCGAAACTCCCCGGAATAACTAGCTGATCTAGCCCTCTTGGGCTGGCTCCCATCACAATCTCTATCGGGTTAGCGCCCTCTGTGTCGATCCTCCATCCCCTGCGCATACGCCTGTACTCGAGCGATGTCCATCCCTGGCTGGAAAGCCACTGTCATGCAGCTATCAACCAGATAACCATCCAACCCCATCACATATCGATGCACCCTATCAGTCATATCAGCTATGATAGTGGGCGCATATCTAGCCAAAGAGTCGAACTCTAGAATATAATCCCGAACGCTTCTGCCCCTCTGCCTCAACTGTAGGAATCTATCAACCCTAGCTCGCCGCACCTCGGGAGGCAGAAAGTGGCCAAGAAAGGCCTCTGTAAACTCAGCCACACCGCTGGAGGAGCACCCTCGCCCCTAGAGTGCTCCCAGGACTCATACCAATTAACAGCCACATCACGCAACCGATATGAAGCCATCTCGACCGACTCAGTCTCGAAAGCTCTGATTATCCTTAGCGTACGCTGCATCTGTCGAATAAACTCTTGGGGATCTTCCTTGGGCTTTGACCCGTAGAACTCCGGAGGATTACAAGTCAAGAAGTCACGAACCCTTAAACTGTCATATCTATCTACATAATCATCTCCTGGCCTAGGCCTGCGAGCTTGCCCCGCTACTAGTCTAGTCAGTAACTGTACTGCGTCTCTCATAGCTCTATCCTCCGCCCCTGGCTGAGGAGCTGGAGGATCAGGTGCTGGAACCTCAGGAGCTAGCGGTGGAGCCGCCCCCTGACCTGGAGTTGTCGCTGCCCTAGCTTCCTCTGGAAGTGGCGTTGTCGCAGAACTCGATGAATGGAGCACAACCTCAGGCATGATCTGGGCATAGGCCCGAGTAACTCTCCTAGTCAGGCTAGTGTCCCTCGCTACTGATTTTCCCTTCTGGGCAGCGATCACTTTCTTCGGAGGCATCTGTTATATCCCGTATTTTGTACATTCGGATGTTTCAAGATAGTCGTGGTAAGTTAAGGGCAAGACTATTTTCCGGTTATGTTTAACACACAAGTTGCTTATAAATATTGGTGGTATGGGAATACTGATAAAGGCTAGGGGTAAAAAGGGAAGTTCACAAGGTGGTTTATGGTAATATTGAGGAAGGCTAGGGGCAAAAAGGGAAATTCACAAAAAAATTCAAGAAGGTTCAAGACCAAGCCACCTTGGCCGTGTGGACTTAAGTGGGTCCCACCCCAAGGCTTGGCCCATTTCCTCAAGCCACAAGTAGGGGCATGTGTCCACATTTTTATTTGATGGGGCTAATTATATATATGGACCAATACTTACATAGCAAGACATAATTCATCTTCCAATTCAAGAAACTTCAAGAAAGAAGAAAAGAGAGTGACATTCGGCCATGGCTAGAAAATTTGATGCCTTGGAGTTGATCAAGAAAAATAATTTTCTTCTAGCATTTCAACCAATTGGAAGGTCCTTATTAACGTGGAGAAGTTGTTGGAGCAATCAAACCATTCATTTATGCAAATCACAACCCTAGTCGAGTGAGAAGATAAGTGAAAAAAGGTAAGGTTTAATCTTCTTTTACATGTGTTATGGATGATTTATGCATGGTGTAGTATGTGGAAATGGATGAAATTCATGAAATATGTGAGTGAAGGTTGTGGCCGAATAGGGGTGGTGTTGATAAGATGTGATAAATTGATTTTATTTAGTATTTTGATTGTTGTTGTTGTGGATTCCATGATAAATATAAAGGTTTGATGGCTTGAAAAGAAGTTCTAATCGTTGTGGGATTGTTGAAGAAGTTAATGTGACACTAGCATGAATTCTTATATTTGTATGAATGAAGTTGCTAATGTGTGGATTGTTGTTGTAGTTCATGAATTTGGAAGAAAAGAATGTGTTGTTGTTGTTCTTATGGAGTTGGAAAGTTTCGGGTGGTGTTGCATAATGGTTGGGCCGTTTTGATCATTGTGCGGATTGTTTGAAGTGTTCTTGAGTTTTGTTTGTAAGGTCTTGGGCAAGTATTTGAACATGTGAGCATTGATGTTGGCTTGATTGCATGTGATTGAATTGAATATAAATGAAATGCCGCCGAATTGTGTAAAAGGGTTGCTAACGTTAGAATGCATTTTGAATTAATAGTTGAAGTTGTTAATGTGATTATTGGTATTGTTGTTGATGATTTGGCCGAGTTGAATTCTCAGGATTGATTGAATTTACAGGGGAAGTGCTGCCGAAATTTCGGCAGATTATAAATGAATTTATTTGAAGGACTAAGACAAGTGTGTAACGATGAGTCTAATGATCGTGTAAATTCTCTTAAATGTAGACTAGCAAGCTTGGGCGAATAAGCGTAGCTAATACGACGTGGAACAAGTATGTAAGGCTTACCCTTTCTTTCTTTTAGCATGTCCTAGAGCCAAATAAGGTATGATATGCACCTTGGGGTAACTTTACTCTTTGATTCCGAGCTTGTTACGATTCTTATTCACTTTTTGACATCAGCATACTTAGTATAGTCGAGTCTATTGCATGATATAATAACAAGCAAAGTATAAAGAGTCCCTAACTTTCATAGGCGGTCTCGGATTGTTTTGAAACGTTCGTAAAGGTTTCTGTAACGAATAATGTCCATAACTTTCCTATACTAACTCGGATTGCCTCGAAACTTGCTTATGATCCTTCAAGTGTCGATCAGTGTACTTATCTATCGAGTCTTAAAAATTGATTTGTGTGCATATAGTTTCTCACTACTCTGCTCGTGCATGCCTCAATGTATCTTTCACTGAGTCCCAGGCCAGGACACGTTCTCGTGCGTACTCCACTGCATAGTTCACCGAGTCTCACTAGAGGGTCGGGACACGTTATATATATATATATGATGATACGGGGATGGCGGCCAGGATGGCATATGATGATTCTCTTCACCGAGTCCCTCACTAGAGGGCCGGGACATGTTATATGCATATGTGATATATGATGTTGACATGCATGATTTTCATTTTAAAAGGTCAGTGTATTGATGTTTTTAACAGTCATACTTGTTTCTGGTAAATCTCCGTTTTAGTTATGACCCTCTTTACTGTATTTCATGCCTTACATGCTCAGTACATATTCCGTACTGACCCCCTTTCTTCGGGGGCCGCGTTTCATGCCACGCAGGTACACCCAGATGAGTAGAAGACATTGCTAGAAGATGTTCCAGCGGGATTGGCGAGCTCCATTTCCTTCCGGAGTGTTGCCGAGTCTGAGTATATATGTTATGATTCCTGATTGATGTTAGAGACTTTGCAGACAGAGTCACGTACGTGGGTCGTCAGTCTTGTAAGCGGCTCTGCAAGCCAATGTACCATTTTGCGTTATGTTACAAATTCCATATGATTACAGATTTTACTTGACTTGAGAACGATGAAAATAATGTTACTGAAAGCCTTTACTATGTATTTCATTTTATTTGATTTAAGAGTTCAAAGAGATTACGTGTGTAGTAAGAGTCAGCGGGTTCGCTCGGCCCTAAGTAAGGGTCGGGTGCCCATCATGCTCTATCAAGATTAGGGAGTGACAGCGTCGCTGTAAACATAGCAATTTATTAGAGAGGAACCATCCTGATAATACAGCTCTATCGCACGATCTAGAGCAAGAAGGAAAGATGACATCCTAAATGTCCTGTAGCTTCCTGTTTATAGATGTGGTGCACCACACACCGATAAATAAGACTCTATTAGACACGGCCTGTAGACATTCCGAGGATGAACCGCTCTGATACCACTTCTGTCACGACCCAACCAGAGGGCCATGACAGGTACCCAGTATTGACTACCGAGCACCCCTTATCATACTATCTATCGTTCAACCTATACTGTCACGACTCAACCAGATAGACATTTATCATACTTGCGATTAGCATAATAAGGGCATTTATAAATGCAAGACAAAACGCTGTATAAAACTGTCACATATGATGTTGCACACTAGCCGGTCAGGATATCGTAATGCAGGGAATTTGCCAAAACGTAATCCACACTGACATAACTGAATGATGACCACCCATGACCCACATACATGTCTACATGCCTCTAAGAGTAACAACAGTATCATATGGCGGGATAGGGCCCCACCGTACCCTAATTAGACATATATATACACGTATTCACAACAGAAGGATCTGTACCAAAAGTATAGGCTCCGGAGCAAGGGAGCACTTCAAGATAGCCGAATGGATGTCCTAGCCTGACGGGTCACCGTATCGAGCGTCGGTACCTGCGAACATGAAACGCAGCCCCCGAAAGAAGAGGGGGTCAGTACGGAATATGTACTGAGCATGTAAGGCATGAAATGCAATTAGGTAGATCATAACTGAAATAGAAATTCCAGGAGACAAGTATGATAATCAAGAAATCACTGTACCTGTGCATTACGAAACAAAATCATGCATACTATTATCATATACCATACCCGGCCCAGCATGGGACTCGGTGGATAAAAATCGTGTCATCATGCCATCATGTTATCACATCGAAACAAAATCATGCATACCATTATCATATACCGTACCCGGCCCATCATGGGACTCGGTGGATAAAATCATGTCATCATGTCAGCATGCTATCATATCATTATATATATATATACCGTACCCGGCCCTCTAGTGAGGGACTCGGTGAATAAATTCATCATATGCCCTCCTGGCCGCCATAGCATATCATCATTTCATCATATCATCATATCATCATGTCATCATATATATATATATATATATATATATATATATATATATATATATATATATATATATATATATATATATATATATATATATATATATACCGTACCCGGCCCTCTAGTGAAGGACTCGGTGAACAATGCAGTGGAGTGCGCACGAGAACATGTCTTGGCCCGAGACTCAGTGAAAGACATATTGAGGCATGCACGAGCAGAGTAGTGAGAAACTATATGCATATAAATCAATTTTTAAGACTCGATAGGTGAGTACACTAATCGACACTTGTAGGATCATAAACACGTTTCGAGTCAATCCGAGTTGGCATCAGAAAGTTATGGACGTTATTCATTACAGAAACCTTTTATGAACGTTTCAAAGCAATCCAAGTTAGCATATGAAAGTTGTGGACGTTATTCATTATAGAAACCTCTGTGATCGTTTCAAAACAATCCGAGACCGCCTATGAAAGTTAAGGGCATTAATCCTTATGGAACCCTTTTAGGAACAAAAACTCTTTATGCTTTGCTCGTTATTCCATCATACAATAAACTCGAGCATACTAGGCATGCTTATGTCAAGAAGTGAATAAGAATCATAACAAGCTCGGAAATTTAGGAATAGAGTTACCCCAAGGTATATGTCATAACTTACTCAGCTCTAGGACATGCCAAAAGAAAGAAAGGGTAAGCCTTACATACCTTGCCCGCTTCCTAAGCTAATTCGAACTTAAGCCTCGGCTTTCGCAAGATCTACGCAATGTCAAAAGATATCGAACATTAGCTATAGGTATTTAGGAATCCGGTTCTAAGCTAGCAATCCACCTACAGAAATTTGGGCAGCATTTCCCCTATATTTTTAACCAACCCCGAGAATTCGACCCGGCCAGATCATCAACAACAATACCAACAACCACATTAACAACTTCAACAATTAATTCAAAATGCATTCTAATGTTAGCAACCCTTTCTACATAACTCGACGACATTCCATTTACATTCCAATTAACCATAACAACCCAACTTGCAATCTTCCAAACTCAATAAGAACAACAACAACACATTCCTCGCTTCCAAATTCATGAATTACACCAACAATTTACACGTTAACAACTTCATGCTCATGATTACAAGAACCATATTAGAATCACATTAATTCCTACAACAACCCCACAACGATTACAACTTCATTTCAAGCCATCGAACCTTCATTTTTATCATGGGATTCACAACAACAACAACCAAAAATACTAAATAACATCAATTCATCACATCTTACCAACATGGCCCCTATTCGGCCACAACCAACACACACATATTTCATGAATTTCATCCATTTATACATACTACAACACTCACAATTCATCCTTAACACATAGGAAGGAGATTAAACCTTACCTTTTTCCACTTATCTTCTTGCTTGGCTAGGGTTGTGAATTGCACCAATGAATGGTTTAATTGCTCCAACAACTACTCCACGTTAGTAAGGATCTTCCAATTGGTTGAATTACTAGAAGAGAATTATTTTTTGATCAATTTCTATGGCTCCAATTTTTCCTAGCCATGGCCGAATGGTTCCTTCTCTTTCCTTTTTCTTTTCTCCAAGTTTCTTCAAGTTTCTAGAGTTGGAAAGATGAATGATGAGTCTTGCTTGGTCATCCCACATATATATATAATTACATGGCCTACACCAAGTGAACACATGCCCACCTCATGGCTCAAGGCAATTGGCCAAGCTATGGGTGGGACCCACTTGTGCCACACGGCCATGGTGGCTTATTTTCCCCCTTTTTTTTCATTTCATGAAATAATTAATTCCTAATTCCAACTTTTCCCTTAATATTCCATACCAATAATACTTATAAGTAACTTGTGCATTAAGGAAAAACCGGAAAAATAGCCTTGTCCTTACCTTATCGCGGTTTGCTTAAAATGTCGCAATGCACAAAATACGGGATATAACACCGAACCTCCGGTACAAATCCCTAAAGGCTACAATGGGTCCTTGTGCCCAAGGCGGCTCAGTTAAGGCAAGAAACTTCATGATTTGGAACACGGTGGGCCTTTGTGGGAATAACAGACTGTGAGCTGGCTTGTGTTGCCTCTTTAGACAGGTTCCATTGTTGTCTATGGCATCCTTAATTTCCTCTAGGGTCGGAGTCATCTCGATATTGCCAAAATGGAACAACATTTCCTTGTCGTCCCAATACCCAACTAATACCCCTATTAGCTCTGGTCGACCCTTCATTGTCGTGATAAAGAGTAGATGACCTAGAGTGCAGCTAATCATCCTTCGATGAGCATCACCTAACTATTCCCACCAAGATCTCAATAAGTCTGGAGCCTCGGTAACTATGTCGAAATGGATCTGCATTCCATCTACAAACCAAAATACTATTTAGATTTCCCCCATCCCATAGGATCAATGGTTCATCACATAGGCACCAACATGCTTCCACCTAGCACATAAATGAAATGCGGTGTTTTTCGGGTCATAGACCGTCCAAACACAAGGTAGTCTCTCTTAATGAGCCTTAGGTATGTTTGAGATACCTAAGGCTCGTCTAAGCACGAATGCTTTAGTTCAGTAGGGATTTGTCTTAGCTCTATCCTAAATTCTACTAGAGTAGGCTATTTATAAAAGACCGAGAACCCGGGCGGACAACTGGGACTAAACCGTTAGGGCTGTTGGACGACCGCGAACCAACCCCGCCTCATAACGGTTTCAAAAGAAATATTTTGATTTTATACTGAAGGAACGACAATGTGCTCCGCGAAGTCGCCTTTGAAACAAAGTGTAAAATAAATACCTAGAGTGGCGGAGTTATGATATGAATGCAATGACAGTTAATAGTTGCGGAAAAGTAAACACATAAACAGTTAAAACAAATATACTCATATAATATTGGAATCCTTATGGTTATAACCTTTAAGTCCCTAGAAGAGTAGTCATCTGTTACGGTTCGCATTTCACGGGCGAGGTTAGTGCTTGCTTAGAAAGCTACTTCGAACTTGTTGGTGCCCTTTCGGACTTCGTTTTAAAAGAGTCGCCACCTAATTATTAGGAAATTAAGAAAACCAGTAGTGAAGGATTTATTCATATACAGTGAAAAAGCCTTCGTAATCCAAAGTTCTAGGTAAGGGTTCTGGTGATCCCCTAGGGAAGGTGTTAGGCACCTTAGTATTAAGGATTCGTACTATTCGGTTAACCTTCGAATTCTAATGTATGAGTATTTTCATGAACTGTTTATTTAGTGTTTATTCCCGTATTTATAAAATTTATCATTTTCTTGCATATCATTTGCTTCAAAAAGATTTGAATATATTCACTTTATATACAGGGTAGTTTAGGTTTGGATTTATAATATCCACATAAGAGTAGTTTCCTTTTATATATAAGGATAATAGAGGTTTTGGTAAAGATATGAAAAGTTTTTTTTTAAGTGCGGGATAAATGAGTTTTGTTCATGCGTGACTCATACATGGCTCGGGTTAATCCGTTTAATATGTTTTCAGAATGCTCTTATCTAAAACTCTTATGTATACGAATGATTTATACGGGTTTTAACTTGTAAGTGTAAAAGATGATACTTTTATTAAATATGCACAAAATCGGATTTCTTGTTCCGTCAAATTGGGTTTAAGACCCGGTACAAATCATCATTTTTTCTTTTACTCATGTTGGGCTCAGCCCAAAAAAAGTCCAATTTTTAATTCCCTTTTCTGTAAGTTATGATCAAGTGTAGCCCAAAATGCATTTGGTCTTAGTTTCAGAGCCAGGTTTCCTCATTATTAGGCGTGACCCAAAATATTTATTTTTTGCTGTTTATTCAAATCTAAGAGAAAAACTAAGTTTTTTACTTGATAAAAATAGTGAGTCTTTCTTAGCTTAAAACGAATTCTATCTAATTTGTTTAAGAAAATGTAGCAGTGTGTATCGTAAATTTCCCTTATCCTTATTTTAATTTATATTAAAAATGAACCATCTACTTAGCCATTTTTACCTTTCAAAGAAAAATCATTTATACTAATCTTGGTTTTAAAATTGTGTGGGGGACCTAAAGTCGAACTAAATGGCATAAGTACCGTTGTCCTAAGACGACTAGTTCAAACCAAAAGATTCCAATAATAATACGAATTCTTTAAAAGTTTTACAATTTCAAATACAGCAAATTGAAAAGCTAAAATAATGATAAAAAGAGATAGGGGTAGGCTAGGGGCGTACCAAGCCCCTAGTTGGCCATTTTCACTCATGGCTGGGCCTCCTTTGCATTTTTTAACAATATTAGCTTCAATCTCCTTTTCTCCGACTCGATAACACTTAGAAGGGGTTTTCCTATTGACCCAATAGGGTGGCTGGACCTTGGCCCGAATGGCCATGCAGTGGTGGAGGAGAAAAGAAACAAAGGACCCCGGTTAGTTTATATTTACTGAACTTATCACGTATATAACTATGCACATATACATATCAAATTCACAAGTTATGCAATTAAGATATTCGATTATATGCTATTGGGCTTCACTGGTAGAGATTTAGACAGTAAAAGGGGAAAGTCGTCACCATCCGTATTCCCGATGCCGTAGAAGATCCAAGGTGTTTCATCAACCCTAGGCATGGCAGGACATCGAGGGAAGGCTAAGACTAGGCCCCAAATCACCTCAGCTTCCAAACCAGTATAGCCATAGGAGAAGGATGATAAATTAGAATCCCATAATCATGCACGAGTGTGGTATAGATCAACATACATAGATATACGGTAATTAAAAGAAATACTGGAACCAGCAGGTACAATATGAACAAAAGCATACCAAACACACATGGATATAGAGTAATCAAAACAAACTGCAGTAAATGGGCATAAAGTAAATAATGGCAAAACCAAACACATAGTCATAAAATGGAACCAAAACAAAGACTGCAGCTTGTAAATATAAGGTAAACAGAAATAGCACCAAAGCACTTAATCATGAGATGGACCAAAACAGGCTACAGTACATAGATATGAGGCAAACAACAACAGACTGAGGTACATATATACAACATAGACAGAGGTGAACAACAGATCTAACACTTACAAAGACCATACAGAGACACTCATACAATGCCCATAACAAGTGTAAATGACTTATTCACAGCCAAAGCAAGCAACCACATAATTGAATCATGGCAATGCTTTAAGCTTAGATAACCTTAAATAGAATACAAGTATTATGCAGGAAGACATGGTCTATGACTCTAATGGACATATCATGGATAAGAATTAAGAAGATGGGATTAGATTTCCCTAGTTGAGGCAATTACTTACAGGATGAACAACACCCAAGGCAACTAATTGACCTCCAACTACTATGACACCAACAGAAGCAAAGCACAGACAGATCTAAGTATGCAAGGGAGATATAGGAAGGGTCAGGGTTTTAAATCCCTTTTAGACCTTCCCTTTTTAATCCTATTCCATTCCAGAAAACAGATTAATCTCATAAGAAAATGTGCATGATTTAGCTCATCATTCATAATTAGTAGCCTTCTCTTAACTCTCTCACCTTTTACCTAAACAACATTCACAATTCACCTAGGATCATCTAAAAGCTCACTTTTGTTACTACTATGCCCTTGGCTGATGCTTAATGTTGTTCTAAGGATCAGTGAATTATCCAAACAAGGCCAAATTCACTCATTATCCTTTCATCAGGTTCAGGCTAGCAAGATTAGGGACACATCTTACAGGTTCAAGACATGGTAGAGTATTTAGAGTATAGTAAAAAAAAAAAGACGCTAAATGCATTCCCATGTCATCATGCTACTAAATTAAATTATTATTAAGCTACTCCTCTTTTCCGTTCTTTAGTATTCTAGTGTTTTAAGAAACCAATTTAAGCACAGACAAGACTAAACTAATGCATACACACACCCTATGTGAGTCTTAGTCATGAATTAAGCCTAAACAGATATATGAGGGTCCTCACAACTTATTATACTATCCAAATAAAACATTTGACTCATTTTTAGTAATCAGTAATCATACACCTACTTGAAGTCCTTCTCACTTTCCAGTTTTAATCAATGCCTACAGTCCTCAAGCTAATGTGTATCACCTAGTTCAGTCAACTAATCTCTAAGGAACACTTGAGTAAGTCAGTAGGTTTATTTGGATCCAAACATCAAGTATTATAACCAAGTTTAATGATCTAAGTGAACAACCATTAATGCAAAAGGAAGTTCATTTTAAACACCATTTGACTCAATGATGGGGAAAGGCAACCAAGTGTATAAATATGGTAAGTTGCACCCCATAGACTTGTGGGATATGCCATGACAATCTTTTATTTGGGAAAAAAGATACTATGAACCCAGTGGGACTTGGTCCTTTCTCAATCTTTTCTTAAGATGTCTTTAAAAAGGTTTCCCCATTGTCAAGTGGTCTATACTTACATATCTACACTTATGGTCCTCTCCTCTCATCCTTGAACCAACTCAAACATGCTAAGGGGTTGGACAGCTCAAATTGTAAAGCCAAATTGTCTTAAAATTTTACCTACAAACCTATTTTAAACTCTCTTTATCCAAACATGACTTAGACGATCCTATATGTTTAATCTCATTTTAGGCCTAAGCAAACAATGTTATCACAAGTCATTTCCAGACCCTACTCCTTATCAATGTACAAAACTAGGTTTCATATTTTAAAAGACAAACCTCAATCTCTTAACTATTCAAGACCTAGCAAAGTATAATTAGACCTGCTTTACTTCACCATCTTCATACTACTTTAAATTATCAAATTAGACATTTAAGGTCACCTATTAAACCAGGGTCAGCCCATGAAGTAACATTAAAGCAGATTCAAGTACTTATAAAACACCAACTTACTTTCATAACATAAGTTGTTCGATCAATTAAACAAGACACATAATGGGGTTAGGGAAAAGGAACAAAGGGATTAAAGACAATAGAAACAAATTTTTCAGATCCCTGACAACTATTTCTCTCCTATTTATACATATTTCAACCCTTAAGGCAGCCTCTAATCAGGTTAACACCTAAAAACCACCTTGCTAGTTAGCAAAACCAATCAGATTCATTTCAATCAACTTCAAATTTGACCTGATCCTAAAAAAGGTTTACCCCTTCTTTCCAGTTCTAACAAACCTTAGAGCTTAAAAATATAGTCTAGTTTCAAGATATAGGACTTGTAATGTGAGCCACATCAAGATAGGTTTGTAAATACCATATGTTTAAGCCAAACAGATTCAGACAGGGGATTGAAACACTCAAATAAACCAAACTAGGTCCATATTCAAGTCTCTAATCATATTAGTTTTAAGATTACTAAAACATCTAGGTAGTTTAAAACATATTCTAGTTTAAACTGGGTAGAGCCATGATCACATAAGCTTCAACTACTAGTTAACCAACCAATTGAGTCAATATTAACCAAAAAGCCAAACTAAATCAAATTCCATTTCTAATTGCAAACTAGTTGAGAAAAACTATTACTTAGTCCTGTTTTTATCTTACTCTATGTGAATGAGATCATTTAGGATGAAAAAATAAGTTAAAGATACATCAACCACATTATTTCATAGCTTAAGTAAAACATGAAGATCACCTAAGTAAAACAACCTATAGTGAAGACTAATCAACCCATATTAACCAGGTTTCAACACTTATACTCAAGCTAGTTACACCATCTGCTTAAGTAAGTCATAAACTAAGCATATAACTAAACAGGACAACATTTAACAACATAAACTAGTATTAGCAAGTACTTAGACTAAGCAAGACCCAAACATACAAGCTCATTTAACATCTTTATACTAAGCAAAATCTAAATGAGGGAAAACAAAATGACAAAGAAATACTTTTTATATGCGCAGCCGAGAAAAGAATGGACCTTGGAGCCTTGTGCTTCCAATCTCGAAACTCAGCCACATAAAACACCAAACAACAAAAGAAAATAATTTTTAGAACTTAGGGAAACTCCAATTTAAGGTCAAAGTTTTAAATAATTTATACTGAGAAGCTTAAACTCAAAATTCTAGCCTCTTGAGGTTGTCAAAACTTGTGAAATAGTGAGGGTTGGGGTTCCATTAGATGTCACGACCCAACTAGGGGCCGTGACGAGTACCCGATACTTGTACCGAGCACCCCTTACCTATCATTTCACCTCTATTACTGAGTGGGCCGTATGAACTATACCATATTTTTTTTTTGCTTAACATCAACATTAATAGCATAATTATAAACACAGACTAATAAACTTTGCTAGCACATTATACAGCGACGAGGACCATCAAAAGTACAAAACATCTAACTGTACATATTTGTCTACGAGCCTCTAAACATAGTACTCATATACATAGGAAGGGCCGGGTTCTGTCGTGCCCGACTATATACCCAAAAGTAGTACCAAGAAACTGAGGCTCCGCAACAACTGGAGCGCTGCCACAATACTGCTGATGAAGCTCCTAGGATTCAAATCTGTCTGCCTGCTGACCTGCGCGGCATGAAACGCAGCGTCCACAAGAAGGGACGTCAGTACGAGTAATGTACCAAGTATGTAAGGCATGAATAATAACATACGGAAAATATAGGACAAGGATAATAACATAAAAGAAACATAGAGCATGTCATAAGGTAGAAGGATAACCTGTACATATAAGTGTCCTTTTGCGGATACCATGCATGCTTAGCTTTTCTTTGAAAACATTTCTTTTCATATATATAGAAGATAGAGCATGTCATATTGGCGAGGCGTCGGCAGCCGATCCATTTAACCATAAATATATATATATATATATATATATATATATATATATATATATATATATATATATATCCCGCATCCGGGCATCCCGCGTCCGGGATGATATCAAGTCAAATACGGATACTTGTACCGTGTGTACATCCCAGCGACTATAGCGCTCTGCCCTTTTTCCCATCTTCCCCATATACATATATATACATATATCATATCATAGCATGCAGGAGAGCCCAAAGAAATGCTATAACTCTATCGGAGTGACGTAAGGTCGGTAACCTCCGATTACATTATGGAGTAACCGGGATCGTCATGTCTCACCTTGGAGGAACGATAAGCATAAGGCGAGACTATCAATGGAGAATAGCATTAGAGAAAACATAGAATGAGATCATGGGCGTCATAAGCGTCAATTCATATGCTTTGAAATCTTTAGAAAAATAGCGTCATAACCGAGGAATAGAATTAACGATCAAGAACTAGTTTGATACTTTTATACTCATATTGAATCCTTAGCTTAAGACTCTTAGTCATGGAATCATTCTTGTAATAATTATCATAGGCATATTCCCTTTCTTAACATCATCATTATCATTGTCATCATAGAAGTATCCTCGTTCGCATAGTTACTGTACTTGTCATTTGATGAACGGAATAAGGATCAAAAGTTTCCTTTGGATTCTACTCCAAAATAGGTCAAATGGAACAATAGGGAAAATCCGGGAACAAGGGGCCCACCTCGGGTCAAATGAGGCGGCGTACCAAATTTGCGTACATTACATTTCATGACGTCACTTATGAGGGTTTTAAGGTAGTCGGGTCCTATTTATGCAAGTTCTAGATGTTTAGAAAGTTTTTCCAACCTTTAACACAATTTCTAATTCAATACTACTGAATGAATAAGGGGAAACTTTAGGTGCGGATTCCGGAGAATAGAGTTGTCCTCGATGCTCGTATCCGACCTATTACGTCTAAGACATGCCGTAGAAGGAAGGGTGAAGCCTTACATACCTCTTTCCGCTCCTTATGCTATTCCAAATTCAAGTTGCAAATCCGCCAAAATCTACAAATTGGTCACATTTACCAAACTTGATTAGAGCATTTAGAATTGAAATCTTAAGATAATACTTGGCTACCGAAATTTCGGCAGCACTTCCCCTGTAAATACACCATCCCCAAAGTTCAACTCAGTCAATTTTTAATCAACAACAATCCAGGAATTTAACCCGGCCAAACTATCAACATAATATCAACAACCATACTAACAATTTCCATATTCAATCCAAGATACATTATAACAACTTAATCAATTTACTACTTCCTTCAAAACCTTCCAACTCCAATAAAACAATAACAACCTTATAATATACATTCCAACAACACCATATTAATATCATTACCTTCCATACATGTAAGAACATAATATTCAATTTACATAATCTTCCAAGACAAGCCTCCAACTACTAATACTTCACTAAGCTCATTAGGCTTTTGTTAGCAATATAGAATCCACACAACAACAATCAATATACTAAATAAAATTAACTCATCTTCCTCCACACCACACAACAACTACACGGCTAACATCATGCATACACAACTACAACCTCTCCAAAATCATTCAACTTCCATTATCAACATAGCATCCACAACAATAACAACCAAACACTAGATAGAATAATTAAAACATGATTCATACACACACATAGGCATGCACGGCCACACACCTATATTCTTGTTCTTCATGAATTTCACTCATTTTTACACACTACAACATGCACAACATCCATAACATATAAAAAAAGGATGAACCCTTACCTTCTTCTTTGATTCTCCAACTTGCTTGAATTTCCAACTTATGAATTTGTGTTTTTCTTGCTTCAATAACAACTCTACTTTGTTAAGGACCCTCCACTTGGTAGAAAATGATTTTTGAAGGAATTTTTGTCAATTTTCTTGTTGGTTTTTGCACTTGGCCGAAATGGCCTTGGAGCTTTCTCTTGCTTTTCTTGTTCTTTTGTTTTCTCGAAATGTCTAGAAGGTGTTGAAAATAAGATGACTAAGTCATCTTTTTATTTATCCATTAAGATCCAAAGTGGGCTAAGCCCACTCTAAGTAGGAAGGCCAACATGGCCCAAAACATAAGCCCATTTTTTTTGTACTTCATGACAAATTTTAATTTTTCCAATTTCCAAATTTGCCCTTCGTCTTCCTCCATAATTCCACGAGTCATATTGCGAATTTCCCTTTATGCCCTTAACCTTTCTTAATATTTCCACTTCAAAATTTTCATAACAACTTGTATGCCAAACAAAATAAAAAAATAAGGCCTTGCTTGTCATCTCCCCGCAATTATCTTAAATTATCCAAATGCGCAAAATGCGGGATATAACATTCGATTACTGAAGATTTTCCATTCTTGGCGTGGAGAGAGAAAGGGACCTTGAGGAGGCTATTAGGGTTTTACACAGAAGAGGAAAGAGAGGAGAGAGGGGAGAGCGTAGGGGTCGTTTGGTGTGAGGAAATAAAATGAGGGAGTATTTTGTTATCTATCCCTCCCTTATGCTAATGGTTTTTTGGGCCGGGTCTTGTCCGTTTTGGACTGGACTCGGTCCAATTTTAAAAGGATGGTCATAGCCCCCCTTTTCCCCATGTATATTGTATACGTATACTTAGGTGTATATAGCTATATATGGGTAGGATGGGTAATTTAACAAAATAGACGAGCACTTAAAACAACCAATTATTAACCGTAGTATCAAAGTAGGACATAATTCATCCATTAGTTAATTTAAAAACGGCTAATAGTGTAAATAAGCTCATTTTGCAAATGTGGCCTTAATTGGTTTCAATCTTAATTGATTGTTGCAATCATGGCCATTTTTAACTTAATTAGTCAATTAATGTTCAATTACATTAATGAACTTAATTAATTTGAGCCAAATGAATTTGGGCCATTTCAATTAAGGCCACAAAAGGCTAAGCTTTAATCATGAATTGATTAATTCAATTGTGGTCACAACTAAAAACATTAAACAATTAAAAATCAATTTGCAATAGTGCCCCTATGATTGACTAATTATCCTAATTACATACTACAAACAATAATGATTAATTTTTAACAAATTGTGCCAATACACAAAAATTAAGGATTAAGGAGTAGAATGGTCAATTCTTTTAATTATTGAAACTCCTTGGATTGAAGGGAATAATTTATTTGCTAATTTTATTTTTGACAATTTAAACATTTAAATAAATGTTTATTTTAAAATTGCTTTTCTTTTATTAAATGTAACAAATATCTCATAAATTTCATTAAATGTACCAATTAGTTCCTAAATGATTTATAATATCATAGAAATTATTTTATCAATTTAAAGGAGAAACAATATTGACCTAAGCAATTTTATAAAAATCATTTTGACCTCTAAAAATGCATGATTCATTTTGTGTGTCATCAAGGACTCTGAGTAATTAAAATACATTGCGGGAAGTCAAAAATTAGGTGTCAACATATATCATCAGTGTATCAACATTATATCATGAAGGATGAGAATGCATGCAATGTATGAGTTCAATGTCAATAATCAAATCAATATCAAAAGTACCACACATGGGCACACCAACAGTCCATAAAAGGCTACACAATATGCCTTTATAGAATCATTATCCTCGTCTCAAACGACAACAAGTAAGGTGCTACAATATTATCATCAAGATAGATCACTAGACACCAATATCTACTATTTCCACGTGGCATCAAACCAACAACAATAGAGCAATATAAATCATAACAAAACGGGGTGGCTAGCCCCAAATCACACAACAGGGCCCAACCTAAGGCAATATCCAACCCAACTTCATACCCGAATGTCACGACCCAACCAGAGGACCATGACGGGCACTCGGAGCTAACACACTAAGCAGCTTTAAACATACATCTCATAAACATTTCTGGGTTGAGCATAAAGATAACTCCTGAATATCATGATCTGTAAGGACATTTATCACAATATAACGGCACATCTCAATATAATATTCAACTGTTATGTCCATCTTCACCAGCCGACAAGGCTACTAAAATGTTAGATAATGATATGAACCGGTAGGATTATGAAATGCCTAACTATACACACATGTCTACGAGTATACAAGTGACCATAAGGACCAATACCAATAGACTGCAGCTTCGAAGTAAGTTGAGTGCTCCTGAGAATCTGCTTATAAATCACCTACGGGTCAAATCCGTGTACCTATCTACCTGCAGGCAAGAACGCAGCGTCCACAACAAAGGACGTCAGTACGAACAATGTACTGAGTATGTATGGCATGAATAACAACATAATAAGAAATGTATAACATAACATGAGATAAAGATAACCTGTACATCTCATTGCCTCATAAGGTGGATACCATGCATGCTTATCTTTCTTTTAAAAAAAAACATTCCTCATATATGTATAAATAATAGTGCTGCGGAACGTGCAACGCGATCCATACATATTTTATATTGCTGCAGAACGTGCAGCCCGATCCATATATCATATCATCATTATATATAAATCAATATATTGCCGCGGAATGAACGGCCTGATCCATTTATCCATATATCCCGCGTCCGGGACGATATCATAATATGCCAACTGATCAGGTGGTTATGCGTATATAATGCCTCATCTTTCCCCATATCCCCTATACTCATATATATATATATATATATATATATATATATATATATATATATATATATATATATATATATATAAGTAGCATGCATGAGAGCCCCAATAAAAGCTACGACTCTATCGGTGTGACGTAAGGTCGGTAACCTCCGCTTTATATTATGGAACAATCATCATCGCTATATCTCACACCGAAGGAACAATTATCAAGAGGTGAGATCAACAACAATGATTAAAATCAAGGAAATCATGAAATATACTCAACAATCTCATGATAGCATTAAAACTATGAACTTTGGAATTTCTAGAAATAGGATCATCAGCATCAACATGATGATGATCATCATCATGAAACATACTTATCTTTAGCATCATAAGAACTCTAAGAATCATTAATCTCTAGATTTTGGGAACAAGGACATTATGGAAAACATGTATAGGTTCATAAGAAAGGAATCATGCCTTTAGAAAGAAAGGGTTTAGCCTTAACATACCTTTTCGGTCGCCTTAACTTTAACTATTTAACTCTTATCCTCCCAAGCTCGTAAATCTACATTCAATAGAATTCATACTAATGTTAGGCTTATCGTCATATGCTTGTCTTAAGCCCTCAAATTAATTCCTTTAAAAATCTGCCGAAATTGGGGCAGCATCTCCCTTATTTATATCCCTAGCCCAAAATCAGAATACCAACAAAACAACAACCATAGCTATTATAATATCTACCACATCATCATCAATACAAAAATATTCCATAAAACACCCCACACGATGTTTTTTTAACATACAACAACGATATACACTTTCTTTCTTCCCAATCAAGGAACATAATCTCATCAACATACCAAAACCATTAGATACCATTCATATAAATGTAAATTAGTCCAACCACATGCCCACAACATGCTCAAAATAGTCCATAAACTCAACAGCTACGACACAACACTTTATGACCTTTCTTCCATAACTATTTTAACTTTTAAGACTTGTTAAACCTTCAAATCAACTCAACATAAAAGATAGGATGAAGAACATACCTTATACTTGAATAAATTTAGCCACACCAACTTTCTTCAAGACCAAACTCATCACAACATCAAGTAGAAGCAAGAACAAACACCTTTTATGGACTAGTTTGGTGTAGTCTTTTTGAATTCTTGATTTAATGGGCTATAAATTTTGGGGGGATGTGTTAGGAGATTTCTAGAACTCATGGGAGTGTAAAATGATGAAAAAATGGGGTTTATGGGGGGTATTTATCCCCCTCATAAGTCGGTTCCACCGACTTTCCCAAGTGGGACCCGCGAAAGCCCTTCGGCAGCTTGTATGGGTTATCTTAAAATGACCATAACTCCCTACTTCGATGTCATTTTGACGATCGGTTTATTGCGTTGAAAACTAGACTTGATGAAATTAATTTTAGGCTTTTGAAATACCTTAAAACTCCTAATATACCTGGAGATATACCACTCCAAAATTGACCCAAAAGTTTGCCAATTCTTTTTTCCAAATTTTCGACAAACTTATTTTCTTCTATTTGCTTGGTCCCAGAATCTTCCGAAACTTTCCGTACATGATATTTATCATTAATCATACTTGATAATAGTCATGTCCTTTGGTTTTAAGGTTGTCCTTCCTGGCTACGACTTACGAGATCGTAATTCATCCTTTACCTCATTGTTAGGAACTTCCCATGGCTTGTACCTTCCAAAACTTCATGGGACGTCTTCGATACTCCATTAATATGGTGAAGTAAGTGGCATGCTCATACTCTGAAAATGTGAGGTGTAACATCCTTCCCCCCTTAGGAACATTCGTCCTAGAATGTTGTAGTTTGCGAGCTTACAACACTTTTATTTGTTTCTTGAAATGGTTGTCCTCCTTTAGTTCCTGATCTTCATGCTCGTATACTATGGGCTCATTAGACTTCTTTCATATCCTCCCAATTTTCTGTCGAGCTCATTCATTAGTTCTATATCCTCATGTTCTTATCTATGTATTTAGTGGTCAACTGATATCTAGTTACTGTCCTGGGACCTGTTTCCATTAAGATGGTCTTAAATCATGATTGCTACGGCTCCCTGCTAATCTATGAGCACTCTTAATTTTACTCTTTTGCCTTGCTCCTTATTTCTCTACTAGTAGACAAATTCTCTTGTTCATAGATGACACCCTTCCTTGCTTGCTTCTTTAGTGCTATTTTAGATTATCCCTTTTTGTACTCGTCGACCTTATATACATATCATATCATCCCCTTTTAATTCCTTGGTCGGACTCTTTAATTCCATACAATATCATCCTATTCATACTTGAACTTTTCCTACAATTTTCTCTCCTCAGTTTTAGCATAATTGCAATATAAACTCATAAGCATGCCACTAAGATAAAATCCTACTTAATCATAAGTTCCTTTTGATATGAGTATGCTTTCTCCTTAAGTCCTTGATTCTCTTGTATCGGTGATCATTTGAGACTTAAATTAGGCTATGTTCTTCTTTGACTCCCTATCATTGTCCTTACACCATTTTTATCGGCCATTTCATCATGACGATTGTCTATATGGTTCTATCACATATACTCTCACATTTGATATGACCGGTGACTTGTGACTCCACGACTTGCGAGGTACTTTCTAGTCTCAGGTAGCACTGCTGTTTTGCTATCCATATGCACACTATCTCCCATTTCTTTGGAGATCATTGAACTCCCTATAATTATTCCTCTTGTTAAAACTTTCATCTCTTCTAGTACTAAGATTTCCCTTTTTGTAATCCAGATTGTCCTTTATACTTACTCCCTGGTCAGCTTACAGACCCTTCTTACTCTTTTCGTTACCTCTCGGAGTACGTTACTACACACTTAAATGTAACCAAAATTTCTCCGGTACAAGTGATTCGAACCATAGTCAGGAGACATAACATTTCACATTGACGAAACTCATTCTCCTTCCTAGATTTGTCTCATGATATACCTGCATTTAATCCATTCTCACTTTTCTTTAGCACATTCTTGACATATTGGTTCATCTCGAAATTTGACTCCTTCAATCCAATATATTTCCCTCTCTTGAGCTTCGAAATATTATAGCTTATCTTAGAACTAAATTTGTTCTTCCCCCCTTTTAAAGGATGTTCTCATATACCGTAACCTTTGAGTGTTAACCGTCTTTGTTAGTCATCTGGCCGACCTTAGCGATCCTTCAACTCCTCTATTCCATGTAATGCCAGAGTTCTTTTCATTGCATGGTTTAACTTGTTTTCCTTTTTGATAGTTGAGTTCTTGTATCAAATCAAAATGCTTATACCTATCAGATACAATTCAAATGCCTTCTTTATTGTCTTTTCACTTCTACCTCTCATCACTAGTAGTCCCATAGGTTAATGAATTAACGGGGACATCTGAATTCATTAGGCCCCTTATAGAGTGTCCGACTATACCACGCTCTTTTAGCCCTAGTCTTTCTCCACGACTATCTTCTTTATATCCGTAAAATTCTCCTTGCTCTGGGTTCCCAATTCCGATTTATATCTATACTATACCATTAAACAACTTGTGCACACATATATAGATATATATCTAGAATTTTCTCAGTTTTTTTCATGATCGCATCTTTGCATCTTTCACACAACCACTGTCTCATAATTTTAATTTATTTTCCTTTGGGCAAGACTACTGATTCACTAACCTTCTCCTTGTTGTCGGTGGCCATATAATTCCCTTTAACCATTTCATTGACATCTCCTCCTTCCTTCAGTCCTCATAGTTTCTTTTGTTTTCCTTTACTCATAAAACGCCTGTTTCCATTAGTCATCCTTTACTCTTAGGTTAGGAAACCTTGGGGTGTTCCGTTATGAGTGAGAATCCCTTTTGACGCTGAAAATCTCTTCTTGAGGTACTTTTTTCCCTTAAATAGGTGTACCAATCATGGGTTCACATCCATTCTCCTAGTTAAATCTCAGCAGTTTAAAATTCCCTCATCGCTCTCATAAGATATGATAATTTCTTCTCAAGGATGCACCTTTATTTATTATTTACAACCTCCTTGGTTCTAATTATGAAGACGTATAGGTTGGATCCAGGGTCCTCACGTTCATCCCTTATCACGTATAACATTACTCTATCTCCTATTAATTTATTTAAATTTGATCCTATCGTCTGCTTTCCTGCTTTCATCCTAACCTTTTCCTCAAATATATATTACCTGACCCTCAAAGGTATACGTTTTCCTTGTCCAAGTTTCTCTCCCCTTCATGATATCATAACCTTCTTTTTCCTAATGCTCCTTCTTACATTGTTGGTTGCGTTACCGCTATCCGACTTTAATTCTAGAGAAAACCGAATCCTGATTCTCTCTGTAGCGCTTGCTACCTCAATTTTGACATACAACACAATCAGTATTTTTAACATGTCGTAACATCAATCATACGGGTATAGATAATACTCGATGTAGCCACTCGTGACTTATTTTTTTTTATCGCTTTTCAACACCTTTTTCTTGCGAGATATCCCATTACCATTTGATCTTATCCTGAATTTGTGGCTTTAATACACCTGCCCTCTCTTTTTGTCCAGCTAGCCTAAGAATTCTAATTGTAAAGCTCATATGCTCCTAATTTCTCTTGGGCTATTCTGGTTTCTCATATTCTTTTTCTGTATGTCTAAATTTGTAAGCCTTCCTAGCATACCTTCCTACGTCCTAATTGTAACTCCTGGCGATATAACTTTACTTAAAAATCTTTACTCATACTTGTACCCTGCCACTTTGTCTAAAATAATCAACCTCACATCCATTACTTTCCTGTAGCAACCGAATCGATCCTTGCAATATTTTGTCTTCACTTGTACACCTACTTTCTTCTTTCTTTACACATAAGCTGACATCATACCTAATTTCCCTATCGTCAAATAACCTTCACAACACCCATCCAAAAAAATCGAGGTGAATCCTTTTTATAAGGATTAGCTAGAAATATACTACATATTCCTAAGGTTGATACAATCTCTACTTCCTTCGTCAGCCACGCAACATCACATTTAGAAGTTATATAAGAAATCAAGAAGACAATCATAATTACATTCCAACTTACCTATCCATTTCTCATTCTTGAGTTCAAGGTCATCATTAATACCCGAAGTGACTTAGCCATAATGATTCTCAGAATTGTACCAACTATCAAATACTCAGAAACCCCCTTGAAGTGGAATGACTGGTGACTTCTGAATCCCAATGTAAACTCACATCATATAGGAAAGTCTGATAAAACGAGTCTGTGTGCCTGTCATCAACCCGTCTTGATCTTATGTATATGTATAAACTTCTAGAGTAAAACTTTCCCCTACTCGTTAACTTCCTTTCCCATATCAATATCTTTTCGTTATCTCTTACTCACCAATCCATAAATCATAATGCTGCATTTGAATTCTTAATGTCAACTTTCCCTATATCTTCAATATATCTCAATTCTCCGAAATCTCAAATGCACTCATTCCAACTCCTTTAGTTACTAATCATTTTTCCCCTCCAGGGTTCTTCCCTTAAATTAAAATCATTCTAAAACTTCTCTTTGAAAGCGTTTCATAATGGTTCATTGAATCATGACTTACCAAACATCCGATTGTCACATTTTTCCTTCATCCTTTCTCTATAGCATAGACATTCAGACAATTCAATTTGTAAAAATTCGGCTGAGTTTCCTTTATACTTCTTACTGCCTCATTCCTGCACACAACCCAGAAAACATATCCAATGCCTTACAGGGCGATCACAAATACTTGTAACATCTAGCTCGAGTTCTTATATCAAAGTCTATCAATATCAATAAAGCAGGAAACATACCTTTTGGAGTAACAACTTCAATTCTCATCAATTACCTTATAACAGCATAATCAACTGCTCACCCACAATCAAAACGTTTAGGATTAGAATCAGGGGCATCACATCCTATAATTTAGGTCTACGGCACGATCTAAGATGAGAAATAAAGGTCAATAGTTCCTAAATGCCCTGCAACCTCATGTTTATAAGTGTGGCGCGCTTCACACCTATAAACAAGACTCTACTGGACACGGCTCGTAGACACACCCTAGGATGAACTGCTCTAATACCACTTTTGTCACGACCCAACCAGAGGGCCATGACAGGCACCCGGAGCTAACACATCGAGCACCTCTAAACATACATCTCATAAATATTTCTAGGTGGACCATAAAGATAACTCCTGAATATCATGATCTGTAAGGACATATATTACAATAGAACGACACATCTCTATATAATTTTCAACAGTTATGTCCATCTTCACCAGCTGACAAGGCTACTAAAATGTTATACAATGATATGAACCGGTAAGGTTATGAAATGCCTAACTATACATAAATGTCTACGAGCCTCTGCACAGAATACAAGTGACCATAAGGACCAATAACAATAAACTGCAACTTCGAAGTAATTGGAGTGCTCCTGAGAATCCGCTGATAAATAACTTATAGGTCAAATCCGTGTACCTGTCTACCGGCGGGCATGAACGCAGCGTCCATAAGAAAGGACGTCAATACGAACAATGTACTGAGTATGTAAGGCATGAATAACTACATAATAAGAAATATAGAACATAACATGAAATAAAGATAACTTGTACATCTGATTGCCTCATAAGGTGGATACCATACATGCTTAGCTTTCTTCTAAAAAAACATTCCTCATACATATATAAATAATAGTGCTGCGGAATGTGCAGCCCGATCCATAAATATTTTATATTGTTGCAGAACGTGGAGCCCGATCCATATATCATATCATCCTTATATATATAAATATATATATTGCCACGGAACGAACGGCCCGATCAATTTATCCATATATCCCACGTCCGGGCACCCGAGTCCGAGACGATATTATAATATACGAACTGATCAGGTGGTTATGTGTATATAACGCCTCACCTTTCCCCATATCCCCTATATATATATATATATATATATATATATATATATATATATATATATATATATATATATATATATATATATATATATATCATATACATATATAATATAATTAGCATGCATGAGAGCCCAAATAAAAGCTACGACTCTATCGGAGTGACGTAAGGTCAGTAACTTCCGATTTATATTATGGAACAACCATCATCGCTATATCTCACCCCGAAGGAACAATTATCATGAGGTGAGATCAACAATAATGAGTAAAATTGTTATAGCCCGTATTTTGAACGTTTGGATATTTCAAAGTCGTCGTGGGAAGCTAAGGACGAAACCATTTTCGAAAACTATATTAATGCACAAGTTGTTATGAATATTACTTATGACCATTATTAGTATGAAAATATTGTGAGAGGCTAAGGGCAAAAAGAGAAATTTGCAAAGTGATCAATGGAAGTAATGTGGGAACGTAGGGGCAAAATGGTAATTTCACAAGGAGGTCATAAAAGGGGCCATGTTGGCCGAAAATAGAAGGAAAAATATGCATGTGGACAAGCTTGCATGGCAAGAAGGGTTTAAGTCATCTTTTTTAAATTTTCAAGAAAAGTAAAGAAAAAAGAAGAGTCTTCTAGAGAGGGGCATGTGCCCCTCACATGCTTGAATTATATGCATATATATATATGAGTGCCTAACTAATTCAAGACAAGAGAAAAGGAGAGAAACACAAAAAAATAAAAAGGGGAGGGGTTCGGCTAGGGGCTGGCAAAACCAGCCCCTCAAATTTGATCATGGGGGATTATTTTCTTTTAGTTTTCTTGCTATGTGGAAGGTGCTCTTTAACATGGTGGAATTGTTGGAGCAAATAGAACGCTTATATGGATGATTCATAAGTCTTAACCAAGTGGAGAAGTTGAAGAATGAAGGTAAATTTGATCTCCATTTTCATGAGTTATGAATGATTTATGCATGTTGTGATATGTGGAAATGAATGAAAGTTATGAAATATATGTGTATGTTGAAGGCTAGCCGTGGGTGTGTTGTTGTGTAGGAGGGGAGAATTAAGTGAATTTAGTATGCCTATGTGTTGTTGTAATGTGTGGAAAATAAATGAAATGCATGAGATTATGTGTGTAGATGTGGAGGCCGTGTGATGTTGTTTATTGAAGGAAGGATGAATTAATTTTATTTAGTATGTTTGGGTTGTTGTGTTGTAGATTCTATGTTGTAAAATGAAGGCTTAACGGTTCAAAGTGGAGTTGAAATCATGTGGGCTGTTTTGGTACCTAATGTGATCTTAATATGGTTTCTTGTATTTGTAAGACTAATGTTGTTAAATTATGGATTGTTAGTGTAGTTGATGAATTTGGAAGAAAAGAAGTGTATTGTTGATGTTTTCTTGGACTTGGAAGATTTCGGAATTGCTTGTGTATTGGATGGGCTAATTTGAACATTTTGTGGGTTGTCCGAAGTGTTTTTGAATCTTGTTTAAGTGTTTTGGATTAGTACTTGAGTGTACGAATATTGATGTTGGTTCGATCGTATGCGGTTGATTTGAATGAAAACAGAATATTGTCGAATAGTATATAAAAGAGCTACTAATGTTAGAATGTGTTTTGAATCTCTTATTGGTGTTGTTAGTATCTTTGTTGGTTTGGCCGGGTTAAATTCCCGGATGGTTGTTGTTGATTTGGGGCCGAGCCTTATTCTCGGGATTGGTACATTTACAGGGGAGATGCTGCCGAAATTCCGGCAGAACATAAGTAAACGTGTTTGAAAGATTAAGACAAGTATGTGACAACGAGTCTAACGAATGGATGAATCCTTTTGGACGTAGATTGACAAGTTGGATGAACAAGTGTAACGAGTTGGTCGCGACTCAGGTATGTGAGACTTACCTTTATTTCTTTTGGTATGCCCTAGAGCCACGTAGGATATGATGTAGTATGTAACTTGAGGCTATTCCATTTTGTGGTTCTGAGTCCATTTGTGATTTGTATGCCCTCCCTAACTTAAGTGTCAAATAATTCTAATGGGTAAATCATGACTTAAGTATTCCGACGTACGTATGATTCCAAGGGTTCGAGTTGGTTTGATCCATAATCATGTCTAAAAGGTAGTTAACCTGATTACGGCTCTGGTTTTCCAAGAAAAGCTTCTGAAATGATTGTAGAGCGTTCTGTACTTCGAACGCTCGTAACTTTTGTATACTAACTCCGATTGACCCGAGACTTGTTCTGGGCCTTCATATGTCGATAAGTATTCTGTCATAATCCTTTGATATATGTATTCGGACCTAAGTAATCGGTTATAAGGAATCTGATGCAAGTAACCTGAAAAATGTAATCTGATTGAGTAAAAGCGATATAAGCACTTTGATAGAAATATTCTGATAAAGGTAACTTGACATAAAGTATTCGGTAATAAGTAATCTGTTATGGATATTCGGAGAATATGTTTGATTAAGCTATTTAGTCTGAATTATGTGCATTTAGTTTCTCACGACCCTGCTCGTGCATATGTTATGATTTCCTTCACCGAGTCCCGGGCCGGTATGTATCGTGCGGATGGTTCGCCGGGTCCTCTGTTGAGGGCCGGGTTCCATAAATGAATTCCGAAGTATGATGGGTCCGGTTCCGGGGTACCGTGTTATATGTCCGTCCCCGGTTACCGAGGTTATGTTACGAAGTATGATGTGTCCGGGCTCGGGGTGCTGTGTTATCTGCCCGCCCCCGGGTACCGTGGTTATGTTGTGATGTGTGACGGAGATCGGAGAAAAACTTCTGGAAGTGAGATGTGTTGTCGTGCGCATTCATTGGCACTGTTCACCGGTTCCTCGGCGTGTTATCTGTCCCCGAGGCCACTATGTATATGATATGATGTGACCGTCCCTCGGCGTGTTATTTGTCCCCGAGGTTATCGTCTGTATGATATGGTACTTGCCCCGGTGTGGTATATGTCCCCGGGGCTGCCGCGTATGTGCTATGATATCAGATTCTGATATACATGACTTACGTTGGAGAGTAAGTATTCTGACCTTCCGTATATTCTGTATTCCGTCTGCTGTATGATGTCACTTAAGTAATTTGTACGTTCTGTAATCTGTTTGGCATACGAGATGAGTAAGTATGATTCGTATCTGGAAAAGAAAAACGATAAGTGTTTGATATTTCTGGATAAGCTTTTTGTATGTTGTTCTGTCTATTTCAGTCATGGTTATATTTTCTGTACTCATGCCTTACATACTCAGTACATATCCGTACTGACCCTCTGTTCTTCGGGGGCTGCGTTTCATGTCGCGCAGGTACCCACAAATGGCTAGACGAGATGAGCTGAAGATGGTCCAGTGGATTGGCGGGCTCCATTTCCTCCAGGAGTACTGCTGAGTCAGAGTACGTATGTTGTGATGTCTGATCAGTATTAGAGACTTTGCAGACAGCGTCGTGGGTAATGATAGTCAGTCTGTAAGTGACTTCATCAGCCGATATGTCATTGTGTGTGTCTCATAATAAATTTTGTATCATTACAGATTTTGTTAAATTCTGGAAATAGTAAGCAGAAGATTTCGAAAGCACAATATGTATTTTATTTGTAAGTGACTTTCAGAATTCAAAATATTTTTAGGTGGGTAATCAGGGTCTGCGGGTTCGCTCGGCTCCGTATGTGGGGTCGGGTGCCCATCACACCCTAATAGGATCAGGGTGTGACAAAAATCTAGGAAATCATGAAATATACTCAACAATCTCATGATAGCATTAAAACCATAAACTTTGGAATTTCTAGAAATAGGATCATCATCATCAACATTATCATCATAAAACATACTTATCTTTAGCATCATAAGAACTCTAAGAATCATGAATCTCTAGATTTTGGGAACAAGGACATTGTGGAAAACATGTATAGGTTCATAAGAAAGGAATCATGCCTTCAGAAAGAAAGGGTTTAGCCTTAACATACCTTTTCGGTCGCCTTAACTTTAACTATTTAACGCTTATCCTTCTAAGCTCGTAAATCTACATTCAAGAGAATTCATACTATTGTTAGGCTTATCGTCATATGCTTGTCTTAAGCCCTCAAATTAATTCCTTTAAAAATCTGCCGAAATTCGGGCAGCATCTCCCTTGTTTATGTCCCTAGCCCGAAATCAAAATACCAACAAAACAACAACAATAGTAATACTAATATCAACCACATCATCATCAATACCAAAATATTCCATAAAACATCCCACACGATGTTTTTCAACATACAACAACGATATACACTTCCTTTTTTCCCAATCAAGAAGAATAATCTCATCGACACACCAAAAAAATTAGATACCATTCATGTACATGTAAATCAGCCCAACCACACAGTCACAACATGCTCAAAACAGTCCATAAACACAACAACTACAACACAACACTTTATGACCTTTCCTCCATAACTATTTTCACTTTTAAGATTTATTAAACCTTCAAATCAACTCAACGTAAGAGATAAGATGAAGAAATACCTTATAATTGAAGAAATTTAGCCACACCAACTTTCTTCAAGACCAAACTCACCACAACATCAAGTAGAAGCAAGAACAATCACCTTTCATGGACTAGTTTGGTGTAATCTTGTTAAATTCTTGATTTAATGGGCTATAAATGTTTGGGGAATGTGTTAGGAGATTTATAGAACTCATGGGAGTGTAAAATGCTGAAAAAATGGGGTTGATGGGTGTATTTATACCCCTCATTAGTCGGTTCCACCGACTTTCCCATGTTTGACCCGCAAAAGCCATTTGGCATCTTGGATGGGTTATCTTAAAATGACCATAACTCCCTACTCTGATGTCGATTTAACAAGCGGTTTATTGAATTGGAAACTAGACTTGATGAACTTCACTTTAGGATTTTGAAACACCTTAAAACTACTAATATACCTGGAGATATACCCCTCCAAAGTTGACCCAAAATTCTGCCAATTTCTTTTTTCTAAATTTTCGACAAACTTATTTTCTTCGATTTGCTTGGTCCCGGAATCTTTCGAAACTCTCCATATATGATATTTATCTTTAATCATACTTGATAATGGTCATGTCCTTTGGTTTGAAGGTTGTCCTTCTCGGTTACGACTTACGAGATCGTAATTCATCCTTTACCTCATTGTTACGAACTTCCCATGGCTTGTACCTTCCAATACTTCATGGGACATCTCCGATACTCCATTAATACGGTGAAGTATGTGGAATGCTCATGCTCTGAAAATGCGAGGTGTAACACCGAAGGCATACATACATTCTGTCACGGCCCAAACTGGAAGGCATGATGGGCACCTGACCGTACTAGTCAAATACCACCTGACATACATCTGTGACATCAACATAAACATAGGTGGGCCAATAGGGCCATCATATGATTCTCGATAAACTCATTTGGAACATGCATATGTCAACTAATCTGAAAGACTCATCTGTATGAATATACTGGACATACTATAAGAGCCGATAAGGCTATCATAACCACCTGTGATGACATATGACATCTCAAGTCTAGACATCATCTGACTATACATAACTGTCTACAAGCCTCTACTAGAGAACATAACATAACGTGGACGGGATAGGGCCCCGCCGTACACATACATAAGACCATGCTGACTCCTGGAACCTCCAGAACAAATGGAGTGCATCACCCTCATCCGCTGAGGTAACCTCCTAATAGATGGATCACCAACTTGTATCTCAGGACCTGCGGACATGAACCACAGCCTCCCAAGCAATAGGGGAGTCAGTATGAATAATATATCGAGTATGTAAGGCGTGAAAACAACATATACATAAGAGTCATAAAAGGAATCTGAGACATGAGAATCAATCCGTATGACTGTACATCTGAAAGTGTCTGTATAACTCTATATAACTGAAAGTGCCTCTGAGGGCATACAATATGCATGCTTTCTTTCAAAAATCATATACATATATCATAATACCGTACCCGGCCCTATACTATAGGCTCGGTGTAATTCGTACCTAACTGCAGTGATGTCCACAATAGGTGCCATACCCGGCCGACCATAGCGCGGCTCGGTATGAGAAAATAGTTGTACATATATATAAATGCGTGAAAGACTCGTGAAATACCATTCTGAACTCCTCGGTGTAACACAAGGTTTTTGAGTAACACTATGAGGCTAGTATGACATATAAGGAATCTTTGGAACTATAGACATGAACTATGTCTAAATATGCATATGAAGCCAAAGATACGAGTGTCTCTAGAGCATCTAGGATTAGAATTCTTTGGAACTTGATGGTTCACTCCTTTCGTTCGTATCATAAAGATCATTTCAAAATGATAGAAAGGGATAGCCTTCACATACCTCAATATCCTTAAGCTACAATACTTCCTAAAGCAGCATACAATGGAGTTTAATCTACATAAGCACAACAATGCACATGGTTAATACCATTCAGATACTTAGTCGAATCTTCATGCTAGCAACTCATTTATATAAATTTGGGCAGCATCTCCCCTATAACTTTAACTTCCTCCAACTTCATATATCAACAACAACAACTAGAACAACCAAATACCACATCTGTACCAACATTATCGTCAAGCAATCAATGAGGGACGTGCTCCCGAAACTATATACAATGGTGTACTCCACATCTGACCTCCTTTTAACAACAAACAAGCTCTACACGAGCTACCAACCCCCACCCGTCTCGATATCAAAAGAAAACAACTCGCAATTATCTTTACAATTTCTACAACTTGAACTCGCGGCTTCCGATCACCATCCCATAAGTCCTTTATAAAACAAACAAACTAAAGTTTCTCATTTGAACTCGTAGATAAAGCTAGAATGGAATTCTTACCTCACTAAGTGGAAGGAAACCTCACTTGCACTCTTGAGTTCTTAAAACTCTTGATCAAAATCTTGAATTATCTCCAAAAGAAAAAAATTAGAGTTGGCCGAGAGCTCAAGGTTGACATCAATAGCTGAAATTACTTTTGTTTTTAAAAGGTACTCCAGAGTGAAAATTTTCTTAAAAAGAAACTTTTTTGTGTGTGTTTTGTAGTAGTGTAAAAGACATGAAGGGCCCACCTCCACTTAAATTAAAATTTCCTTTGGGTTGAAATGAGTCAATAGTAAGCGGGCATAATATATGTACACGTATAGGACACAAAGACCAAGTATCTTGGTCCATATCTATATCATTAGTTATATTGATTTTTATGAAAAATACCTCCTTAATTATCCAGCTTCTAAAGTGGTAATTATATCACCGATAAATTAAAACTATACCATTAAATTCTCAAAATGGGAAAGATTACATATTTTGTACTATAAATTCTCAAAACAGAAAAGAATATCTTTTTTTTTGTCTTATGAGAAAAAAAAAAAATATATATATATATATATATATATATAATTTCTATTCTTACAAGAAACAAAATCTCATTTGTAAACTGCCGCAAGTCAAGTATATAATTTAAAGCATATCCAAAAAGTAGTAATAATAACTATGTAATATCATATTTATCAAACTTTTACATAAAATGGTTTACTTAAAAGAAAATACCATATCAAGGCAATATATAGCAGTTTCAAAATTCGTCAAACTTACGGGGTCTTACATCTATAATCTCGTGTACAACCTTAATACCTTCAAGCTCATATGGGTTTACTATGACACATCCTAACGCTAATGTATGGGATGTTACACATTCTCCGATAATATCGTCAAAATGTATGCTTCGCTAATTGAAGTCTCACCATAGAGTAAACCGTAACCTACCTGGAAGGTCGAACAACAAAGTCTCCAACAATCACACCTTAGTCTTTCCTTTCCTTTGAGCCTCGAGATAATGAAAGTCTAAGGATATTCGAATCATGAAATTAGAATCAAGAAGAGCATCATTCAAACCCTACTTCTATTCAAGACCCAAATTCCCAACCTATGGAATGGAGTTTATGAACTAGAAAGGGGAAATTAGGCATCTATAGGACTCAACATGAAATTAAGCTGTAAGTGATCAATTTCACATCAATTACAAGCTAGAATAACCAACAACTTACTCAGATTCGAATTCTAGGCAAAACCCCCAAATTTGGGTATAAACCCTAATTTCTAATCCCATAATTAGCCACTAATTTGGAAGAATCATGCAATCATAGGTTCTAGTCATCAATTCCATGCTTAAATAAGCTAACCCAATCAATAAATCAAGGTTTAGAAGGATAGAAAGAAGAACTCATGGAACCCTATTTAATCACCAACCCTTACGGAACTATCATGATAATGGAATCCTAAGGTGATTACGGAAAATGGAATAGCAAAGAGAATAGAAGAACTTTCCACCAAGAGTTTCTTCCAAGAATCACCTTGAAAAGCTCTCAAAAACTCCCGAGTAGAAATAATAAAGAATGAGGGACTTAGGGCTTTTAATACTTAGTTAATGAAATAATTTGCCCGATACCGCTTCCGCGACAATGGAAACGCTGTGGCAGTCCCGCCTCGATGGCTACTTAGACCGCCAAACGGTCAGCCAACAAAAGGCACTAGCCGCTTCTGCGGCCTAGCAACCGTTATAGCGGTGCCTTTGCTGCGGTTCTGGTGCTGCCATAGCAGGCACTAGACACCAGAATTCCCAAAATCACACAACCCGAAATCCCGACTATCACTCGAGGCCATCTGCTCACATGCCATATATGCAGGCACACATAAAAACACTCTACGAATGCACCCGTGGCCTCGGAATTCCCAATGGAGGTCTCGTTGACCGAGTCAACCCTCGATACCTCCATCCAACTTCCCAACCCAAGTCCCAAAATGCACTCGATTGTATTGGTAACCGAACTAGATATGCACATAAGTTCTAAATGACCATCTGGACCTCCTGAAATTGACGAAATTCTTAAGAAGGTCCGTTTAGCCAAAAGTCAACTTTGAGTCAACTCTTTTTCGCTTTAAGCCCAATTTTCCCAAAAAGTCTCCCAATCCTATCCAAATACCTCAGTAAGCGTGTCAACAATCCCTTTGGGTCAGATGTGTGTTACACAAGCTTTGGCAAGGGTAAAAATTATCGAAAAGACTATAACGACCAAACGGGCCGTTACAATTTTCCAATGTCTCAACGTGGCAACGAGAAAATAAAAAAAGTACAAGATAAGTAAATCAGCACAACGGGGTGGCTAGCCCGCAAATCATACAACAAGGCCCAACCTTAGACAATATCCAACCCAACTTCGCACCCGATGGTTTATATGTATTATTCGACAATATCATCTAAACATACGCTTCGTTAATCGAAGTCTCACCATAAGGTAAACCATAACATACCTTGACAGCCAAACAACAAGCCTCTAATAATCAAACCTTAGTCTTCCCCTTTCTTTGAGCCTCTAGATAATAGAAGTCTAAGCATATCCGAATCATGAAATTGGAATCAAGAAGAACATCTTTCAAACCCTACTCTTATTCAAGGCCCAAATCCCAACCTCAGTAAATGGGTTTTATGAACTAGAAAGGTGGAATAAGGAATCTATAGGTCTCAACATGAAATTAAAGTGCTAGGCCATAAATTCCCATCAATTACTAGCTAGAAGAACCAGTAATTTACTTAAATTCGAATTCTAGGCAAACCCCCAAATTTATGTATAAACCCTAATTTCCAGTTCCATCATTTAGCCACTAATTAGGAAGGAATCATGCAATAATGGATTCTAATCATCAATTCCATGCTTAATAAAGCTAACCCACTCAACAAATCAAGATTTAAAAGCCTAGAGTGAAGAACCCATTGAACCCTTTTTTAATCATGAAACTCTAAGTGAACTAGCATGATAATGGATTCCTAGGGTGATAAAGTAATCATGGAATGGAAAGGAAATGAAGGGACTTACCACAATGAATTTCCCCCAAGATTTGCCTTGAAATGCTCCCGATAACTCAGTTTTTGGAATAGTAATGAATGAGGAACTTAGGGCTTTTCACACTCATTTAATGAATCTATCTGCCCAATACCCGCTCCTGCGACAATGATACTGCTGCGGCGGTACCACTTTAGCGCCCCCTCAGATCGCTGCTGCGGTCAGCTAAGGAATGCACAGGGTCATTTTTGCAGCATGGCCATCGCTATAGCGATACTGCTGTCGCGTTAATGGTGCCGCTATAGCGGAGCACCAAACACTGGAAACCCCCAAGTTTCACAATCTCAACTTGAAATCCCGACTATCACCTGAGGTAATCTGCTCATATACCATATATGCAGACACACATAAAAACACGCTACGAACGCGCTCGTGGCCTCGAAATTCCTAACGCAGGTCTCGTTGACCGAGTCAACCCCAATACCTCAAAACCAACTTTCCAACCCAAGTCCCAAAATACACCTAAGCGTATTGATAACCGAATCAAATATTCACTCACTAAAAGACCATCCGGACCTCTCGGAATCAATTGATTCCCGAAAAAGGTTCGCTTACAAAAAAATCAACTTTGAGTCAACTCTTTTTCACCTTAAGCCAAATTTCCCAAAAATTCACCCAAATCATGCCCAATTACCTCGGGAAGTATGTCAACGGTCCCCTCGAGTTAAATGTGAGCTAAACAAGCACGGGGAAGGGTCAAAAGTTTTGAAAAGACTATACCGACCAAATGGATCGCTACATCAGATACCAATTAAGCCATCACTCGTCCTCGAGCGACGAAGGGAAAAGAACGAAAAACTATCTGAATCGGCAAACCACTGAGGATATCGGCTATGCATGTCGGACTCAGTCTCCCAAGGGCCTCCTCAACAGGACGATGCTTCCAATGCACCTTCACAGAATCTATCTCCTTAGTCGTTAACTTTCGAACATACCTATCCAAAATCGCAATAGGCTCCTCATCATAAGTCAAATTCTCATCAAGAAATACCGAGTCCCATCAAACAATATAAGTACCATCGGCATGGTACTTCTTCAGCATAGACACATGAAAAACTGGATGAACTCCCGCCAAGCCTAGCGGGAAGGCCAACTCATAAGCAACATCGCCCACACAGGTAAGAATCTCAAATGACCCAATATACCTCGGACTCAGCCTACCTCTCTTCCCAAATCTCATAACACCCTTCATGGGTGAAATATTCAATACAACCTGATCACCAACGGTGAACTTTAAATCTCAAACCTTCCAGCCCGCATACATCTTCTGTCGACTCTGAGCTGCCGAAAGCTTTGCCTGAATGACCCTCACCTTCTCAAAAGACTCTCTCAATAGATCTGTACCCCAAGGTCAAACCTCAAATGCATCAAACGAACGAATCAGAGATCTATATCTCCTACCATACAAAGCCTCAAAAGGCGCCATGTCAATACTTGAGTGATAACTGTTGTTATACACAAACTCTGCCAACGGTAAGTACTGATCCCAATGACCAGCAAAGTCAATAATGCAAGCTCTTAACATATCCTCGAGCACATAAATGGTCCGCTCGGACTGTCCATCGGTCTGGGGGTGGAAAGCTGTATTAAGATATACTTGGGTACCCAACTCATCATGAAAAGCTCTCCGAAAATAGAAAATGAAGATAGAACCCCGATCAGATATGATAGAAATAGGAACCCCATGCAATCTCATAATATCGCGAATGTACAACTTGGCTAACTTCTCCGCGGTATAAGAAACCTGAACTGGAATGAAATGAGCGGACTTAGTCAACCAATCAACTATCACCCAAATCGAATCAAACTTACCCAGGGTCTTCGGAAGACCCATAACGAAATCCATAGCAATCCACTCCACTTCAACTCTGGAATGGGCATCCTCTGAAGTAAACCACCTGGTCCCTGGTGCTCATACTTAACTTGCTGACAATTACCACACTTAGCCACAAAATCAGTTATATCCCTCTTCATACAATGCCACAGTAATGCTGCCTCAAGTCAAGATACATCTTAGTCACGCCTAGATAAATAGAATATCGAGAGTTATGGGCCTCAGTCAAAATCAAATGAATCAAGTCACCTATGCGAGGAACGCACACACACCCCTTAATGCTCAAAGTATCCTCATAATCAATCATGGCCTCTTTGGCCTCAGCTCTCAGAACCCTACCTCGAATCTTGCTCAACTGAGCATCCTCAAACTGATGAGTCCTGGTCTGATCTAACAAGGATGATCTTTCCTCCACACGAGCTAAAACTCTGCCTAGGGCTGAAATATTAAGACGAATGAAACTGTTGGCTAGAGTCTGAACCTCCATGGTTAACAGACGCTCGAAAACAACCAAAGGGTCTAAACTCCCCATACTCGTGGCCTTACGACTCAAGGCATCAACAACAACATTGGCTTTCCCTGGATGATAAAGAATAGAGATGTCATAGTCCTTCAGGAGCTCTATCTATTGACGCTGCTTGAAATTAAGATCTCTTTGGGTAAACACGTGCTGAAGGATACGGTGATCAGTAGGAACCCCACAATGGACACCATCCCAGTAATGCCTCCAAATCTTCAAAGCAAAATAACAACTAACAACTCCAAATCATGGGTAGGGTAATTCCTCTCATGGATCTTCAATTGACGAGAAGCATAGGCTATGACTCTACCCTCCTGCATCAAAATAGCACCCAAACCCATACAAGATGCATCACAATAAACTGCAAAATCCTTACCTTCTACGGGCATTGCTAGAATCGGGGATGATGTCAAAACGGTCTTGAGATTTTGAAATCTCTCCTCACAATCATGGGACCACTGCAAAGGAACATCATTCTAAGTCAATTTGGTAAAAAATGAAGCAATAGAAGCAAAAACCCTTCACAAATCACTGGTAGTAACTGGCCAACCCCAAAAAACTACAGATCTCGATCACAGTAGTGGGCCTCTCCTAATCACTCACAGCCTCAATCTTCTGAGGATCAATCACGATCCCGTTCTTAGACACAACGTGGCCCAAGAACGCCACAAACTCCAACCAAAATTCGCACTTTAAAAATTTAGGAAACAAACTATTCTTCTTCAACAACCTAAGTACAGTGGAAATATGGCTCTCATGCTCCTCTCTACTCTTGGAATACACCAAGATATCAACAATAAACACAATCACAAAGCAGTCAAGGAATGGCCTAAAGATGCCATTCATCAAAGTCATGAATGCAGCCGGGGCATTAGTAAGCCCAAATGACATCACCAGAAACTCATAATTCCCATATCTCGTATGAAAAGTTGTCTTTGAAATATCCTCAGCCCTGATCCTCAATTGATGGTAGCCTGAACGCAAGTCAATCTTAGAGAACACTGAAGCACCCTGAAGATAGTCAAATAAATCATCAATACGAGGAATAGGACACTTGTTCCGAATAGTAACCTTGTTCAATTGGCCATAATTGATCCACATCCTCATAGATCCATCTTTCTTCTTCATAAACAACAAAGGAGCACCCCAAGGGGAGGCACTTGGTCTAATGACCCCCTTGCGCAATAAATCCTGTAACTGCTTCTTAACTCTCTCAACTCAGCAGGTGCCATCCGATAGGGCAGAATAGAAATAGGGCGGGTGCCCGGATCCAAGTCAATACAAAAGTCAATATCGCGATCGGGTGGCATACCTAACAGATCAGACGAGAATACCTTCTCAAAATCATTCACAATAGGAATAGGATCAAGGGGTGGAGATTCAACGGTAGTATCACGCACATGAGCCAGATAAGCTAAACACCCCATGTTGACAAATTTCTTCGCCTGAAGAAAGAAAATAATCTTCTTTGGAGTGGGACTAGGAGTACCCCTCCACTCAAGTCTAGGAATACCTGGCATGGCTAAAGTAACTATCTTGGCATGACAGTCCAAGATCGCATGATAAGGAGAAAGCTAAGTTATACCTAAAATAATATCGAAATCCACCATATCAAGTATCATTATGTCTTTCCACGTGTCATAACCCATAAAAGTAACCAAGCACGACTAATAAACTCAATCAACCACAACAGAATCTCCGACTAGAGTAGACACATGAATAGGTACCTCCATGCTATCACAAGTCAAGTCCCAACCAATAACATGATATGCAGACACATACGAATAAGTGGATCCAGGATAAAATTAATACAGACGATGCTCTATGTCGGACAGAAATTGTACCTAAAGTAACAGCATCTGAGGCCTCCGCCTCAGGTCTACCTGGGAATGAATAAAACTGTGCCCCACCACGACCAGACTATAATTCACCTCTCAAACTGTGGGACCCACCTCTACCGGCCTAAACCCACCCCTACCACTGCGACTTGACTGAGTACCACCTCTCGAAGAAGCACCACCTTGCTACTTGAAGCTGTCGGGGTCCTCTTGGGCTGATAACACTGCCTGAATCGTGGATACTCTCGAGCATAATGACCAAGTCCTCCATACATAAAACAAGCCTTAGAAGATGGAGACTGATAGAACGAAATTGAAGACCCAGCTGGAACAACTCTGTATGCTGGTCGAGCGAACTCATCTGTACGTGCCTCACTCAAAGCCCAGGGCACATACTTCTCAAGGAAGGCCCGATGAAACTGTGTCCATGTAAGTGGAGGAGAACCCTCTGGTCTGCAAGAAATGAAGCACCTCCACAAGGTCTTCGCGTCTCTGCGAAACGTATATGACACATAATCGACCCCGTGGGTCTCAACAATCCTCATCCCATGTAGTAACTCGTGCATGTCCAATATAAACTCATATGCATCCTCTCCAGAAGTACAAGCGAATCTCAGCGGCTCAATCTTCCTGAATCGCCCGACCAGCTCCTGATCAGTCAATATCATAACAGGTCCTGCCATGGGTCTAAGATCATCTCTCGAGGCTGGTACTGCATCCATCTGTGGAGCTACAACTGCAGAAGGATGCACTGCATAAGGCTGCCTCTGTTCAGGGGTCTGTGCCCCACCTCTAGTTTGCGATCCTCCATCCGTAGTAGTAACACCAACGGCAGCCTCCTGGGAATCCAAATGAAGTAGAAGACGAGTCATAATATCCTGTATAGTCTGCTCTGAAGTGACCTTGGGGTGTACCCGTGCTGGAGCCTTAGCATCCTTGATGGCCTAGTCTCAAACCTGTTGAACCCCAAGCTCTGGATACGGAAATCTTTTACGCCGCTACCCTACCACAGGAGCCCTGCCCCTAGCTGGGGAAGCCCCGCGGTCGCTAGCTCGACCGCATCATCTAGCTATCGCTCATCCCCTAGTGCCAGCCATAGCTACGGGATCCGGAACCTGGTCTCGGGCTATTATGGCTGGAGTCGTCACCATCTGTGAAAGAAGAGATAAGAATCAGATACCAATTTGATTGTTCCGGATACCAATTAGAATAAAGTAGCACAAAAGGATGAAAGAAAGTGAAGTTTCCTAAATGTCCTATAGCCTCTCACCGATAAGTACGGAGCTCATCGTACAGATCCACGCGACTCTACTAGACACGCTCTTGTATTATAGACCAGGTTACCTTTGGCTCTAATACCAACTCGTCACGACCTAATTTCACTAAGTCGCGCGGGCACCTACCTCTCACACCTCGATAAACGAACCTTTATCCTAACAAGCATAAAGCATAAATAAATAAATAAATAAATAAATAAGCAGAAGAGATAGAATAACGTAAATCTCACGATAATAATATAAGAAAATATGAAAATAAGAGAAATACACCCTAGTATCTGGTCTGGTCATACAAGAGCAACTAACTAAATACTACAAGTCTAAATGATAGTAATACATCAATAGTCTCAAATCATGTCTCGGGAATGGAAATAAGGACATAATAAAGGAAGAGTCTTCGGGCAACGAACGTCCTCATGCTCACCCTGAAAGACACAAATCAGCAAATCCTCAACAATCAGCCACGATGAGTAGAGGTCAATCCCACCTTGGTACTCTGCATTCATAAAAGAATGCAGCAAGTGCAGGTCAGTACAAACAACAAGTACTGATCGGTATGATAGGCCGACTAAGACTAGCTAACGTATATAAAGACAACAAATCAAGAAAAGCACAAAAACCAATAAGTACAAATCAAACGAATCCATATCCATAGTACAAGTCATCACCTAGGTTATAGCGTCTAAACCCAACTGTGCCAAGTCTCAGTATAGTCAATCCGAACCAGTACATAACAATAGTATCACAACAAGTCATCACCTATGTTATAGCATCTAAGCCCAACTGCGCCAAGTCTCAGTATAATCAATCTGAACCAGTATATCACAATAGTATCACCACAAGTCATCAGAATCAAAGGTACAATGCAATGCAATAATGCATGTATGATGAATGCAATGCATATGCACCGTACACATGTACTCTGATGATGGAACATCATATCTCGACAGCATAACCCATGGGGGACCCGCGAAGTCCATGTACCACTCTCACGATCCCGGTAAAGACCTCGGGCATCGGACACTCAATCATTCCTGGGAAGAAACCTTGGGCAACGTACACTCAGTCTGCTCCGGTAAATGACCTTGGATCACGGACTTTCATCTTTCTCTTGAACTCTCCGATAGAAACCTCAGAGACTACACTCCCTCACTTCCATCATCAGTACCGTAATCGTGCAGTATCAATGAATCATGAAAATGAGTATGAATACGATGCAATGTAATTTCAACAACCAATTCAATCAAAAATAGTACCACCTAGGGCACACAAGTAACATCAATAATAAGGCTACACAATAAGCCATAAAGAAATCACAATCTTATCTTAATGTCGATCGAATAAAGTACCAGAATATCGTAGTCATGATATATCACTAGTCACAATTTCCCAATGTCTCAATGTGGAAACGAGCAAATAACAAATAGAATAAGATAAGTAAATCAGCACAACGGGGTGGCTAGCCCCCAAATGATAAACAAGGCCCAACCAAAGACAATATCTAACCCAACTTTGCACCCGAAGGTTTACATGCATTCTCCGATAATATCATCTAAACATACGCTTCGCTAATTAAAGTCTCTCCATAAGGTAAACCATAACCTACCTGGAAAGCCGAACAACAAGCCTCCAATAATCAAACCTTAGTCTGTCCAACCCATTTTTCTTAGGTCGTGCGGGCACTTACCTTCCCACCTCGGTAAGTGAACCCTTATCCCAATAATGAACTAATACATAAATTGAAGAGGTTAAGTAGCAGAAATCAATAAATACGTAAGTCTCACTATATATATAGATAGATAGTAGTAAAAAGTGTGGAAGACAGTAAATAGCCCCAGGGTCTAGTTTGAAAAATACAAGAGCATCTAGGGAGAATAATACAATCTGGAAGTACTAATACATGATATCTATGTCTCTGGAATAAAAGCAAGACATGTAATAGGAAAGTCTTCAAGGTCAGCGGACGCCATGCTCACCCTGGAAACTAGAGTGGAAGCTGAAGATTCGCTCAGCCATGGGTCAGAGAAGTAGATCCAACTTAGTATTCTGCATTCATAAAAGGATGCAGCAAGTGCAGGTCAATATAAACAACAGTACTGGTAGGTATCATTAGAGAAGCGAAACCCCCAAGCTCAGACATCTCAAACTCTAAAACTACCCATCATCGGCCGATTAAGTATAGTTAATACAATTCAGAAGATAAAGCAGATAAACAAGGAATCTAGCAAGTATAAGACAATATAATCACACCCAGATATCCATCATCGCTTACGTAAATGTAACACCCCTCGTGTTCGTAGTGGTAGAACCTATGATTTCCTAGTCGGCTATGCCCTTGGAATAGAGACCCGAGCTTGAGTTTGGAGGTAAAAAATGTCTTACCCCATGTACGAGGGTATCAACATATATTCCTAGCAATTTATAGAGTTAGAAGTTGAACGAATCAAATCGACGCGATCTGAACTGAATTAGAAAAAATCTGCAGGACACCAGTTATCGTCGACGGGTCATCAACATGTTTGATGGACTGCCGACGTGCGGCATTGACAGGATCCCGCAGCCTTGCAACTGCAGGCACCGGTAGACGAGCGTGTCGACGGGCCATGGTCCCGCTCGTCGAACCAGACTGCTATAGCCGTTTTGGCTTCCAATTATAAATAGATGGTTCACGAGTTTATTTCATATTTTACTCCTTTCCAAATCAGAAAAACCCTAAGATATTCTCTCCCAATAATTTTCATCATATTAGTGAAGATTTTCCAAGAACCGGACCCCGTAAATCCGAGATAGTGAAGAAGAAGGTTGCTTCTAGGGTTTCTTCAAGGTTGTGAAGTTTAGGGAGTTGAAGTTAAAGTGATCCTTAGGATTCTTAACCCCTCAAGATATGTAAATGATTTCTACCCTTATATTTAAGTTGAGTATCACGAGTTTTAGTGATTCCAAGTGAAGAGGGGGTATTTGTGGGGATAATAAGTTGATGGAAGACAAGATAGTGACTTAGGGTTATTTTAAGAGATAATTGGGATTGGATTTGAATATATTTCGATATATATATATATATATATATATATATATATATATATATATATATATATATATATATATATATATATCTGTGTGTGTGTGTGTGTGTGTTGTCATTGTATTGTGGGTATTATGGTTGATGTTGGACCGAATGAAAAGTTGAAGAGTTGTTAAGCTTATAAGGGAAATATTTCCCATAAATTGCCAAAGCTCTATTCGAATTTGAGGATGGTTAGTAAGTGATGTAAATAGCCTAATTAAGCCCTATGTCATCTTAATTGTAGACTTGCATGTTCGAGAGGTAGAAGTTGGACAATTGAGTATACTTCCAGGTATGTTAAGGTCATTCTTTTCTTCTTTTGGCATGATCCTATGATATGATCCCACAAGCGAGTAAGCAAGCTTCCATATTACTCTACTCTTAGAAGAATTAGAAGTACTTCAGTATTTGATGTTCATGTACTCCATTTATGAGTGATCTTTCTGTTCATAGGTCCAGTCTTATGTAGCTAGTTCTGTGCATACAGTTTATTCATGCATTACATTCATTATATAGTTATGTACATTGACCCGTGACTAGAAGGCGTTATATACGTGAATATTAGATATATGTAAATATGAGGAGAGATATAGGCGTTGTATACGCATTACTACAATGATGATGATATTAATTATGGCCACAGAGGAGCCAATATGATATGATGAGATGCCATACAGGCTTACAGGCGTTATATACACACATACATCAGGCGTTATATACGTACACATATAGATGCATGCCATCATTGATAGGTATGAGCATGCATATTATGTGCCCACAGAGGCATTGTCAGTTACACAAATTTATGCAGATACTAGTTCATGCAAGTACATGCAGTCAATCATTTCAGTTTATGAGTACAGATCTTATTCATGATTCTTTTGTGTATATGTTGTTCTTATGCCTTACATACTCGGTACATTATCCATACTGACTCCCCGTTGCTCGGGGGGCTGCGTTCATGCCCGCAGGTATAGGGAGACAGACAGGTGGTCCAGCTCAGTAGGACCTCTAGATCTAGCAGTGGGCAGTATGCTCCATTTGATCCGGAGCTACAGTCCGTTTTGGTATGCCCCTTTTGAGATATGTATGCATATGGGTATGATGGGGCCCTGTCCCGTCCTTTCTACAGCTTTTATTCCAGTAGAGGTCTGTAGACAGTTGTATGTAGTAGTTAGATGATGTAACCTTATCGGCTTCTATTCTTTTGTGTACAGTATATGTAGCAGCATAGCAGGCTTGCACTGTTCTTCCACATGTCATATATATATATATATATATGCAGATTGTACAGAGTTCTGATGTTTCTATCTATGAGATCAGTTCATGTCATTTATGGGCTTTTGATGTTCAGTAAGTTTCAGATACGTGTTTAGGGGTGTTTGGTCGCTATAGGTCAGACTCCCGTCACGGCTCATCGGTTTGGGTCTTGACATAAGTGGTATCAGAGTAGTTCCGTCCTAGGGTTGTCTACAGATTGTGTCTAGTAGAGTCTTGTTTATGGGCGTGTTGTGCACCACGCTTATAAATAGGAGGCTACCGAACATTTAGGATGATGTCATTCTTTCTCTCTTAGATTGTGCGATAGAGCCCTGTGTTACGCGTTCCCTTCTGATGAATTGTTCTGATTTCAGAAATGCCCCGTAAGAAAGCTACAGCTACCCAGAAGGGCAAGGGAGCGATAAGTGAGACCACTAGCCATACTCGGCAGGCCACGAGGGTCCAGGATGAGATTCATAGTGAGGGGCAGTGTGAGACATTGCATACCCCGCCTCCAGCACCAGCTCCAGGTCCTCAGACGGATGTAGAGGGCCAGGATGTACGGGATGTCATATGGTTGTTGACCAGATTAGTAGCTGCCCAGGCTCAGCGGTAGGGAGTCGGTGTTGACCAGGCAGACAGCGCCAGTAGTTCGAGGGTTAAGACCTTTCTTGGGTTAGGTCCTCCCGAGTTTTCCGTGGTAAAGCAAAATATGGAACCCCAGGATTTTATTGATGGTATGCAGAGGACCTTAAGGGTTATGCACATAGATAAGGTTGAGTCAGTGGAGTTGGCGTCATATAGACTCCTGGATATTTCGATATAGTGGTATCAGGCATGGGAGTTATCTAGGGGAGAAAATGCCCCTTCAGCCGTATGGTGAGAGTTCTTAGATGTTTTTCTTCGCCATTATTTACCTCCAGAGGTCCAACGGGCCCGAGCAGATAGGTTCCTACGTATTGAGTAGGGAAGTATGAATGTGCTAGAGTGTTGTGTACACTTCGATTCCTTGGCTAGATATGCCCCAGCCATAGTGGCTGAGATTGAGGATAGAGTTCATCGCTTTATGGCTGGTCTAAGGCCACACTTGATAGATGAGTGCACAACTGCTGCACTACAGCCAGGCATGGACATCTCCTGTATACAGTCGTATGCACATAATTTGGAGGATCGTAAATGCTAGCGGAGGATAGAGCGTGAGCGTCACCGGAGCCGTGGTAAGAGGGCTAGATCTTTTGAGATGGTTAGTGAGTTCAGGAGAGGACAGAGACAACAGCATCCCTAGGTATTCTTATCAGCCGGCAGGGAGTGCACCCCCACGGTTTCTAGGTCCGAGGTTTGACCGGTCTTCTTATTCCGGAGCGGGCCAGAGTTCTAGAGCGTCAGGCTCTCAGTACCGACCAGATTCAAGCCAGATAAGGCCCCTTTTGCAGAAATGTACCAAGTATGGCAAGTTACATGCAGGTCAATGTCGGCTGGGTTCAGATGTTTGCTATGCTTGTGGACAGCCAGGCCACAGGATGAGAGAGTTCCCAATGGGGGTTGGTTCAGGTATGGTTCAGTCTACAAGGTCTGTGGCTGGCTCATCTTCTGTAGTGCGCCCTTCAGGGCAAGTTTTTTCAGATGCCAGCAGGGCGAGGTAGGGGGAAGTGTGGAGCATCCAGCTCGAGTGGTCCTTAGTACTGTGTGTATGCATTGGCTGGTAGACAAGACCGCGAGACGTCTCCTGATGTTGTTACATGTATATTATCAGTTTCCTCCAATGATGTTTATGCACTGATTGATCCAGGTTCCACTTTATCATACGTTACGCCCTTTGTTGCCGGCATGTTTGGGATAGAGCCCTAGTTGATTAAACCTTTTGAGGTTTCAACGCCAGTTGGTGATTCAGTTATAGCTAAGCGGGTATACCGAGACTGTGTTGTTATAGTTTGTGACCGCCAAACCGTAGCATATCTAATTGAGTTAAATATGATTGATTTTGATGTTATTATGGGCATGCAATGGTTGGCTTCCTGTTATGCTAATGTTGATTGTATAGCAAGGATGGTTCGATTCCAGTTTCCAAGCGAACTAGTCCTAGAGTGGAAGGGCAATGCTGCTTCGCCTAGGGGTAGGTTTATTTCCTACCTTAAAGTAGAAAGAATGATCTGAAAAGGGTATATTTTTTACCTAGTTCGAGTTCAAGATGTGCAAGCAGAGTCGCAGACTCTTCAGTCTGTTCCTATGGTTAATGAGTTTCCAGAGGTGTTTCCGAACAAGCTTCCAGGCATTCCCCTAGAGAGGGAGATTGATTTTACTCTTGACCTATTGCCAGACACTCGGCCAATATCTATTCCTCCTTATAGGATGGCACCTGCGGAGTTGAAAGAATTGAAAGAGTAGTTGAAAGATTTGCTCGAGAAGGGCTTTATTAGGCCTAGTACATCACCGTGGGGAGCGCCGGTGTTATTTGTAAGAAAGAAGGATGGCTCTTTGCGAATGTGTATTGATTATAGGAAATTGAATAGAGTGACTGTAAAGACTAAGTATCCGCTCCCGAGGATCGATGATTTATTCGATCAGTTGCAATGCGCTAAATATTTCTAGAAGATAGACTTGAGATCAGGATATCACCAGGTCAGGGTCAAGGAAGAGGACATTCCGAAGACGACATTCCAGACTAGGTATGGCCACTATAAGTTCCGTGTTATGTCCTTCGGGCTGACTAACGCCCCAGCCGTATTCATGGATTTGATGAATCGTATATTCAGGCCCTTTCTAGTTTTGTTTGTGATTGTGTTCATATATTATATTCTGGTTTATTCGCCGTCAAAGGCCGATCATGTAGAACATTTGCGGACAGTGCTTGGAATTCTTCGAGGTAAAGAGTGGTACGCTAAGCTTTCTAAGTGTGAGTTCTGGTTGAACTCTGTGGCTTTTCTGGGTCACATTATTTCAGAGGAAACCGTTAGAGTGGATGCCCAGATGATTGAGGCTGTGAAGAATTGGCCAAGGCCCACGACACCAACAGAGATACGTAGTTTCTTGGGCTTGGCAGGTTATTATAGAAGGTTTGTAGAAGGATTTTTCTCTCTTTCAGCCCCATTGACCAAATTAACTCAGAAATCAGCTAAGTTCCAATGGACAGATGCTTGTGAGCAGAGTTTTCAGACATTGAAGGATAAGTTGACTTCAGCACCAGTTTTGACTCTTCCAGAAGGAGCAGATGGCTATGTGGTATATTGTGATGCTTCAGGTGTTAGATTGGGCTGTGTGTTGATGCAGCATGATAAAGTTGTCGCTTATGCTTCTAGACAATTGAAGAAGCACGAGAAGAATTATCCAACCCATGATCTTAAGTTAGAGGTAGTGATTCATGCCTTGAAGATATGGAGGAACTACTTATATGGTGTCCATGTTGATATCTATACTGATCATAAGAGTCTCCAGTACATCTTTAAGCAGAAGGACTTGAACTTCCATCAGAGGCGATGGTTGGAGAGGTTAAAGGACTCTGATGTGGATATTCTGTACCATCCCGGGAAGGCTAATGTCATAGCTGATGCCCTCAGTCATTAATCTATGGGTCGCTTGTCACACGTGCCGCTAGAGCGAAGAGAAATCGTCCGTGAGGTTCATCGATTAGCTAGCCTCAGAGTTCGATTGATCGATTCGGGGGATGCAGGAGTTACTATTTAAGACGTAGCGGTATCATCCTTAGTAGTAGAGATAAAGGAGCATCAGTATGAGGACCATGTTTTAGTTCATTACCGAGATACAATACCTCAGAAAGAAAAGACACCCTTTGTGATCACAAGTGATGGAGTACTTAGGTATCGAGATAGATTATGTGTCCTTAAGGTTGCAGGGCTCCGCCAGCAGGTTATGGGAGAGGCACATTACTCCTGCTATTCTATTCATCCAGGCTCAACTAAGATGTATCATGATCTCATGGAAGTTTATTGGTGGGATGGTATGAAGAGAGATATAGCAGAATTTGTCGCTCAATGTCCAAATTGTCAGCAGGTCAAAATAGAGTACCAGAAGCCTGGAGGTCTATTTCGGGCTATGGAGATTCTGACATGGAAGTGGGAGGTAATTAATATGGACTTTATTACAGGGTTTCCCCGTACTCAGCGGAAGTGTGATTCGATATGGGTCATAGTTGATAGGCTTACAAAGTCAGCTCACTTTCTGCATGTCAGAACTACTTATGCAGTCGAGGATTATGCAAAGCTTTATCTTAAGGAGGTTGTACAACTTCATGGTGTTCCTACAGCCATTATTTCAAATAGGAGAGCACAGTTCACAGCCAAATTCTAGAAGTCTTTTCAGTGAGGATTGGGGACTCAGGTGAGTCTTAATACTGCATTTCACCCCAGACAGATGGACAACCGGAGCATACCATACAGACCCTTGAGGATATGCTTAGAGCGTGTGTAGTTGACTTTCAATGCAGTTGGGATGATCATGTGCCTCTTATCGAGTTTGCATATAATAACTGTTACCATTCCAGTATTCAGATGGCTCCTTATGAGGCCTTATATGGGCAGAGATGTAAATCGCCCATAGGATAGTTCGATGTCGGGGAGAATCAGTTAGTAGGCCCAGACTTAATTCAGCAAGCAGTTGATAAGGTGAAAGTGATTAGAGAGAGGTTGCTAACAGCTCAGAGCTGATAGAAACCCTATGCGGATAATCGGCGACGTAAGCAAGAGTTTGAGATAAGCGACTGGGTGTTCCTGAAAGTTTCGCCTATGAAGGGAGTGATGAGGTTTGGAAAGAAGGGTAAATTGAGCCCTCGATATATCAGGCCCTATAAGATCATTCAGATAGTGGGTATAGTGGCATATGAGCTAGGATTGCCTTCTGACTTAGAGTCAGTACATCCAGTATTTCATGTATCAATGCTTCGTAAGTATATCAAAGATCCTTCAAGAGTGGTACCAATGAATGATATTCAGGTGACCGAGCAGTTATAATACGAAGAAGTTCCAGTGGCTATATTGGACAGACAGGTCCGTCGGCTGCGGACCAATGATGTAGCTTCAGTTAAAGTCTTGTGGAGGAATAAGAATGTTGAGGAAGTGACTTGGGAAGCGGAAAAGTCAATGAAGACTGAGTACCCGTATTTGTTCCCAGCAGTACAGGAGGTTCGATCTGAGACATCATCACCCCCAGGTATTTTTTCATTTCAGTTATCGTGATTGTTCGTGTGAGGACATGGTATTATGTGTTATAGTATGTGGCCCTGTGTGGCATTATTTTGAGTTACTGCGTGCAGGATGGGTTGGTATAAGTACAGGGGAAACTCTGCCGAAATTTTTATAACCCAGGAATGTTCAAACATTCGAGGACAAATGTTCCTAAGGGGGAGAGAGTGTTACACCCCTCGTGTTTGTAGTGGTAGAACCTATGATTTCCTAGTTGGGTATGCCCTTGGAAAAGAGACCCGAGCTCGAGTTTGGAGGTAGAAAATGAGTTACCCAGTGTCCGAGGGTATCAACAGATATTCCTGGCAATTTATAGAGTTAGAAGTTGAACGAATCGAATCGACGCGATATGAACAGAATTAGAAAAAAATCTGCAGGACACCAGTCATCGTCGACGGGTCATCGACATGTTCGACAGACCCTCAACGTACGACGTCGACAAGGTCTCGCAGCCTTGCATCTGCAGGCGTAGGTTGGCGGGGCAAGTCGACGGACCGTCGACACATCGACGGGCCGTCGACCCGCTTGTCCAATTGGACTGCTATAGCCTTTTTGGCTTCCAAGTATAAATAAGTGGTTAACAACCTTATTTCATATTTTACTCCATTCCAAATCAGAAAAACCCTAAGATATTCTCTCCCAATAATTTTCATCATATTAGTGGAGATTTGACCAGACTCAGACCCTGTAAACCCGAGATGGTGAAGAAGAAGGTTGCTTCTAGGGTTTCTTTAAGGTTGTGAAGTTTAGGGAGTTGAAGTTGAAGTGATCCTTGGGATTCTTGACCCCTCAAGGTATGTAAATGGTTTCTACCCTTATATTTAAGTTGAGTATCAAGAGTTTTAGTGATTCTAAGTGAAAAGGGGGTATTTGTGGGGATAGTAAGTTGATGGAAGACAAGATAGTGACTTAGGGTTATTTTCAGAGATGATTGGGATTGGATTTGAATATATTTCGATATATATATATATATATATATATCTGTGTGTGTGTGTGTGTGTTGTCATTGTATTGTGGGTATTATGGTTGATGTTGGACCGAATGAGAAGTTGAAAAGTTGTTAAGCTTATAAGGGAAATATTTCCCATAAATTGCCAAAGCTCTATTCGTATTTGAGGATGGTTAGTAAGCGAAGTAAATAGCCTAATTAAGCCCTATGTCATCTTAATTGTAGACTTGCAAGTTCGAGAGGTAGAAGGTAGACAATTGAGTATACATCCAGGTATGTTAAGGTCATTCTTTTCTTCTTTTTGCATGATCCTATGATATGATCCCAAAGGCGAGTAAGCAAGCTTCCATATTACTCTACTCTTAGAAGCATTAGAAGTACTTCAGTCTTTGATGTTCATGTACTCCATTTATGAGTGATCCTTATGTTCATGGTTCCAGTATTATATGTAGCCAGTTCTGTCACGACCCAACCCCGTAGGCCGCGACTAGTGTCCGTGCTGGACACTCAAACGTACCCAATAACCCAAATTAGCAAACGACATAATATTTTCAAATATAGAATTCGCTTAGCGTTAATAATAACCATAAATGGGCCGACGCCGTGCATGGAAGCCGATGAGGCTGTCACAAATCATACCATACCCAACATATACAGAACCCACACAAGTATGTCTACAGACCTCTACAGATCATAACAAAATCATAAGACGGGACAGGGCCCCGTCATACCCCTGAATAACATACATATATCTAATAGCGACGGACTATACCAACATATAGGCTCTGGACAAAAGAGCGCTCCCAACATAGCAGAATAGATGTCCTAGGCAGGCGGTCAGCAAATCTGTCTTCTGTACCTGCGCGGCATGAAAACGCAGCCCCCGAAGAAAGGGGGCCAGTACGAAATATGTACTGAGTATGTAAAGCACAGAACGTAGTAAACAAAGTCATAATCAGAATAGAAGGTACAGAAAATTGATAGAATATCCAGATTAGCAAAATATTGATCATAAAGCATAAATAGTATTTGTTGAAAACATATGTCGTACCTGGTCCTAATACGGAACAAGATCATAACCGAAACAGGACTTACAGAGAAGTGAGTGTGACATCCGTAGTATCCAATGCATATTTTCAAAACATGAGGAGTGTGTTCAGAAACATATACCATATCATATCCGGCCCCTGTCAAGGGCTCGGCAAAACAGAACGTGGCCACCCCCCGACGCTGGTGCCACCATACATAAGGAATAGAGTAGGGGATAACCCCGTAACATAACATATCATATCATATCAGATGGCCATATCAGATCATATCATATCAGAATGTGTGTACATGGCACAGCATACTCCAAAACCCATGTACATATATACCTGCCCCCTCACATCGAGGCACGGCGAACAATGCAATGGAATACGCTTGACAACATATCCTGGCCCGGGCTCAGTGTGGGAAACATTGGGGCATCCACGAATGGAGTAGTGAGAGACTAAATGCAACAAAAATATCACAGATTTCCAGAGACTCAATGAGGCATATCGAATGACAAATCAAATCAATGAAGTCGGACAGAATCATAGTAGGTGTATGTCGTATGTCATAACGAGTTACGGAAGAATAATCCTTCTGGGATCATTTTCATATTCCAAAATAGTTTACCAGACTCGAGGGAATCATTAAAACAATTTTCCTTAGTAGTTAAAAGGATAGTTAAAACGTTTCACTTTATAGTGTTCGAAAATAAGGCAATAGTACAATAAGAGAGCAAAGCGGGAATAGTGGAACTAAATGCAATACAAAATATCGTACCTTTACAGAGACTCAATATAGTGTCCCGAATAAGCATCATTAGTAGTTGGGAAAGTAGATAAGACATTTCCTTAAAAATTGCTTGAAATCAAGTTACAAAGGACCATAAGGGTAAAATCGGAAAATAGCGGGCCCACCTCGGGACAACCAAAGCGGCGGGCTCAAATTACATGTATTAAGCTTATGGGGTCACCTACAGAGGTCCTAGGGCCTTCCATAACTTCCTAAGTGATTTGGAGAAATTTTGCATAATTTTTCAATAAAGCATACTAAAAGGGTTCAATTCTATTGAACGAAAATGTGACAATTTAAGACGCGGATTCCGATGAGCAGAATATTCTCCGAGGCGTGAATCCGATCCTAGTACATCTAGGACATGCCAAAAGAAGAATTGGGGTAGCTTTACATACCTTTTACACACTTTACGCCTTTCCAAGTTCACTTCCCGTTTCGTCCAAAATCTGCAAATGGTCACATTTACCAATTGTGAGTTATAGATTCTACGAATTCAACTTAAGTTCATATTTGTGTACCGAAATTTCGGCAGCACCTCCCCTATACATACAGCACCCCCGAGAGTTCAACTCGGCCAAAACAATCAACAGCAACCCAACAACAACATCAACAACAACAACAATCACCATAAAACACTATATAACATAACTAGGCATCCTTCCAACATAATGTCATAACCTTCATTCCGACTTCGTATTTTCAATTCAACATTGACATTCTTGTATTCATTACTAATCAAGGTCATTACAATATAATTCAGAAGCATTTCATATCATTTCTACAAAATATTCACGAGATATACAAAATATACAAACTTTCCGCCAAAGTCATAATTCATTCAAAACTTCTAATCTTTAACATACTTATTCATAACATGTTTCCATCTTCCAAGTTCATCAACAATCATCATAATTTGCACCTTAACAACTTCATTCTCATATTGTCATAAGATCATACCTAAACGACATAAGCTTCTACATTCCATTTCAATGCAAACTTATATCATCTTAACTTCATTTACATTGCAAGCATCACAACCACACAACTAACATGTTAAACCAAATTAATTCATTCTCCTTCCAAACTTCAAATACCACACGGCCACCTTCCATTTTTTTCCAATTTCAACCAAATTCATTCCACTTTCATTCTCAACATGAATTCCATCCTACACACAACTAGAATACAACATAAATTTCAACTCATCACACTTGTACATTAATACACACACACGGCCACACATACATATGCACACCCACTTTGCAAACTTCCATATTTTCATAAATTCTACTCATTTCCATACACTACAACACAAACAAACCTTCATAACATAAAGACATGGAATGAATTCTTACCTTTTTCTCCAATCTCCTTCACTCAAACATGTTGTCATATTGAAGAAACAAGGGCTCTTTCTTCCCAAACAATTGCACCATGTTGTAGAGGACCCTTAATATAGTAGGAATACCACAAGAAAACAATTTTGGAAGCAAGATTTTAGGAGGTGATTTTTGCAAGCTAGGGCCGAATGCCCTTCATTCTTTTGCTCTTATTTTTGGCTTCTTTCTTGCTTAACTCTCTTGAATGTTCTAAATGAGTATAATATGAATACTTAGCCCTCTTATATTAATTAGTCACATGACCAAGCACATGACTAATTCATGTGGGTCATGGGCCAAAGCTTGGCCGGCCATGCCCCTTGATTTGGGCCTCAATTCCATTAATTTTTTTTGAGCCCAATTGGTTACGGATCTTATTTTGTAATTCCCGAAAATAATTTCCAAAATTCCAAATTTGCCCTTAGCCTTATCCCACACTTCCCCAACAATATTCTTTCATGAACAACTCATGTGTTAGATGTAAACAATTATGACATTATTTCTTACAAGTCAAGATTATTTCCAAATTTTCCCAACGTGTGAAAACACGGGATATAACAAGTTCTGTGCATACAGTTTATTCATGCATTTCATTCATTATATATTTATGTACATTGACCCGTGACTAGAAGGCATTATATACACGAATATTAGATATATGTAAAGTATGAAGAGAGATATAGGCGTTATATACGCATTACTACTATGATGATGATATTGATTATGGCCATAGATGAGCCAATATGATATGATGAGATGCCATACAGGCTTATAGGCGTTATATATGCATATACATCAGGCGTTATATACGTACACATATAGATGCACGCCATCATTGATAGGTATGAGCATGCATATTATATGCCCACAGAGGCATTGTCAGTTACACAGATTTAGGCAGATACTAGTCTATACAAGTACATGCAGTCAGTCATTTCAGTTTATGAGTTCAGATCTTATTCATGATTCTTATGTATATGTGTTGTTCTTATGCCTTACATACTCGGTACATTATCCGTACTGACTCCCCATTACTCGGGGGGCTTCGTTCATGCCTGCAGGTACAGGGAGACAGACAGGTAGTCCAGTTCAGTAGGACCTCTAGATCTAGCAGTGGTCAGTACGCTCCATTTGATCGGGAGCTACAGTCAGTTTTGGTATGCCCCTTTTGAGATGCGTATGCAAATGAGTATGAGGGGGCCCTGTCCCGTCCTTTCTATAGCTTTTATTCCAATAGAGGTCTATAGACAGTTGTATGTAGTAGTCAGATGATGTAGCCTTGTCGGCTTCAATTCTTTTGTGTACAGTATATGTAGCAGCCTAGCGGGCTTGCACTGTTCTTTTGCATGTCGTGTATATATATGCAGATTGTAAAGAGTTTTGATGTTTCTCTCTATGAGATCAGTTTATGCCATTTATGGGCTTTTGATGTTCAGTATGTTTTAGATACATGTTTAGGGGTGTTTGGTCGCTAAAGGTCAGACTCCCGTCACGGCTCATCGATTTGGGTCGTGACAATAAAGAATCTCAACCCAAATCTTTCAAGTCCGAATGTATCCGATCCAATCCAATCACCACAATAGAATCACCACGATCTATCATCATAACAGAGTCATCACAATCCAACCATCACAACGTCTCAATCAAGTCACAATGCAATGCAGTGCAATAATGGTATGAATGCGATGCCATGCCATGCAAATGAGGTGTACACATGTACTCCGAACGAAAATATCGACGTCTCGGTAGCACAACCCAGCATGACTCGCGAAGTCTAAGGGAAACCCGTCCCGGATCTTTTCCCAACAGACAAACGGGACCCTGGCTAATTGCTCACAGGGGGAGTCTCACCGGCACCACCCTGGGGGACCGACAGAGTCCATGCACTAATAACGATTCCGAAATAACATCGGAATGGGCCATGCAACAACGATGCTGGAATAGCTCATTGGACATCAGCCATCTCACAGTCACTTAAGTAAAAGAGTCTGTCAAATATCAGTTTTACACAATCAACAATTCCAGAATTGAACCTCGGACATCGGCCTTCTCACAATAACTCAAGTCAAATAGTTCGTCAAATATCAGTTTCGCTCAATCAACGATATCAGATCATCACCAGGCATCGGCTATGTATCAATGTGAGAGAATACGTGCAATCCGTATGTAAATTGATCAAGTTAAATATCACAAGTACCACAACGGGGTATGCCAACAAGTATCACATCACAATACCAATAGAGGGTATGCCAACATATATCAATAAGTCAAGTACCAACAATGGATATGCTAACAATATAACCAAATACAAATACCAACCACGGGTATGTCAATTCTATTCAAATCAAGACGACAAGACAGAAGTCTATAATTACCAGCTACACCTGGCATCAAGCCAACACAATTGAACAATCAATCACGCAAAATGGGGTGGCTAGTCCCAACTCACATCAGGGCCCAACTTAAGGCAATATCCATCCCAACTTCATACTCGAAGGTTCACATGTTGTCTTTGACCTTATAATCTAAATATGTGATTCACTATACAAAGTGTCATTAAAGGTGTCACGGCCCAACCCCGTAGGCCGCGACTAGTGTCTGTGCTGAACACCCGTGCGTACCTAATAACCCAAACCAGTATATAAGCAGAGTATACATATATAGAAGTCGAACGACGTTATTAACTATCACAGATAAACAGTTATAGCGTGTGGAAGCCGATAAGGCTATCATAGAATATGTCAACCCAAAACATATACACAACCCACATGTATGTGTACAGACCTCTACGAATAGCATAGAATCATAAGACGGGACAGGGCCCCGTCATACCCCTGAATAACATATACATGTACAATAGAAGAGTCTGTACCAAAATACGGGCTCCAGACAAGGGAGCACTCCAAGACAGCTGAGTAGACGTCCTAAGCGGGTGGATCAGCAAAACGAGCGTCTGTACCTGCGGGCATGAAACGCAGCCCCCGAAGAAAGGGGGTCAGTACGGAATATGTACTGAATATGTAAAACATGGATTACAGTGAACAGAATCATAACCGGAACAAAAAGTACAGAAATGAGTGCATTGTCCAGAATATCAAAATGCATATTTACAAAACATAAGTAATGTATGCAAAAACATATGCCATATCCGGCCCCATTATGGGACTCGGTGAACAGAACGTGGTCGCCACCCTATCACTGGCGCCACAACACAACATACTCCAGAGTGGGGAATAGCTCTATAACATATCATAACATATCAGATGGCCATATCATATCATCAAATATCAGAATATAGGTGTCACGAGCCGGCTAGGGGGCCGCGACGAGCACCCGATGCTACCCCACCCGAGCACCCCCTTATCGTACATAACATAACATCTAGATGAACCATAAGTCAATTCGTGCTTTTCTTATCGTTAATCATATTGATCCTATTAGATGACCATCATCATTTAACATATCATAGGCATCTGTGCCACATCATAAGTACAAGGCCGACGTGGCTAACAAAAGATATACAAAACATAGGCCGACATGGCCGAACATCTCTACCCACATACACATGACTACGAGCCTCTAAGAGTATGACATATCGTATGAGCGGGACAGGACCCCGCTATGCCCATAATTATATACATAAAAGAATAAGTACCTAAAAGCTACGGCTCCAAAAGAAATGGAGCTCTGCTATGCAATCCCTGAATAAGCAGCTATGGATCAAGTCTGTCTCCCTGTGCACCTGCGGGCATGACGCAGCGTCCACAACAAAAGGACGTCAGTACGAAGAATGTACTGAGTATGTAAAGCATGATCAACATCAATATAGAAGCATAATAGATATCATATGAAAATACCATAGGAGGGGAGACAGTAATATCATCATCATCATGTCGCTTACTTGCATACATCGTCGTTCATATCCCATAACAATACTCGTACCATACTTGTGTTCATATTCGTATACATGTCCTTATTCGTATTCTTATACATAGTCTTATCACATTCATATTCATATTATATACATAGTCATTTACATAGCATACCCGACCTCATAGGATCGGTGTCTTATACATGCTTGGCCAACAAAGGCTCAAGGTCATACATACCTGGCCCTACCAAGGCATCAGGGTTATCCGTACCATCTGCAGAGGTGTGCGCGCGTTTCGTAATCGTATACATACTTTATACATAGTCATATACATATAGTCTTCCCCGGCATCATAAGCTCGGGATCTTATCATAGCCCTTCATAGGCATACATATACATATATTATAGCTCGTAAGAATCTCTAATCTCATTTTACTCTCGTCATCATTATCGTTACACCTACATTATAGACTTACTCGTCATACGAGGAACATAGTATAATCATAGTACATATCAAGGGTCGTGAGCTTATGAGCTCGGAATGTCAACCATGTGAAGACAACATACTCATATAGAGGAATTAGGAATTTGGCCAAGAACCATGCCTTATGAAATAAGGGTTAGCCTTACATACCTGTCCGTCGAACTATTCTACACTTGCACGTTCCCTTCCAATGCTAGCGTTTATACCTTCATTAATATCATAACGATGGCCATTAGTCATTCACATTATCCACATTATCTAGATTCCTCAATTTGCCTCTAATTCACCCACATTCATGGTCATAACACCCATCTTCGTCCATTCGTCTAAAGTGTTTAGTTCATGATCTTAATACCATTTATAACACATTCATATCACAACACAACAACATTCATAACTCAATTCAAACTATTTCTCAAAATGTCACTATTCATCATTCATGACCTAGTTGACCACATTTTCTACAATCCATGTATTTTATTTCTCCAATACCTTAAACATCTTGTAAAAATCATGAATCTTACCTTAGAAGTTGTAGGAACAAGATTTGGTGGATAATACTCCTCTTTGAGCAAAACCCTAGTTTTTCTCCGTTTGGATTTTTTTGACTTAGATGATCCTTGATGATTCCCTTATCCTTGATTCACTTGTCTTAATGTTATTGATGACATATAATCCTTGAAAACTCATATAATAAATGTAGAGAGAAGTGGTGTAATGTTGTAATGAAATAAGACAAGTCTTGATCCTCATATTTAATGACTTGTGAAATCTGTGCTGGGTGAACAGTGGTCATCCATGGAGGTTTACAGACCGTATTCCACAATACGGCTCATCTTCCATGGGCGTATTTAGCCATTTCCAGAACCAAAAGCTGGGCTGCCTTCATGGTGGTTTACGACCATGGTTTACGGTCCGTCCACCAGGTCGTATTTAACCATTTCATCGGCTGGCAGAAAGTCAAAGCTTTGCATGGCAGTTTAGGACTGCCAGTTTACGGACCGTATTGCACTTTTCGGTCCGTATTTTGCAATATACGACCACTGGGCAGTTGCAATTCTGCAACTTCCCATATTTCTTAGACTTCTCATTTTTAATCACCCCCGTCCATGCACATGCATTGCTCACCTTGTATCTCATCTTAACTTAGCCAACTTCCTCGTCTCACATCAGATACTTTCGAAATCTCTCCTAAGGTCATCAAACGTCGTTTCTTGCTCATGGACATCATGTACTCATATTCATCACTAGTTCGTTCTCTTGCGTACCAACGGAAAATTTTCCGAGGTGTAACATTCTACCCCCCTTAGGAACATTCGTCCTCGAATATTAAAGGCTTGGGGAATTCTATAAAAATTTCGCCAGAGTTTCCTCTGGTATGTGGCACTACCACCCTGTTACAACAACCCACAATAACAATGCCTCACAGGGTAATAATACAACAGCACTAGAAATTTGGCCACACACGACCTGAATGTAAAAAAGGGAAAACATGCATACCTTATGATTTTGACGTCTCATCTTGGACTTCTTCCAAGGGCTGAAATAAATGTGGGTATTTGGATCGCATATTCTCTTCCACTTCCCATGTCATTTCCTCTCGATTGTTATCTCTCCACAGAACTTTAATTGAGGCCACTTCTTTGTTTCTAAGCCTCCGTACTTGCCTATCTAATATGGAAATGGGTATTTCATCATAAGTTAACTTTTCTGTCACTTGAATATCATTCACTGGGACGATCCTCGTAGGATCTCTAACACACTTCCGAAGAATTTAGACATGAAATACTGGATGGACTGACTCCAAATCTGGAGGTAGATCTAGCTCATAGGCCACTTTGCCTATTTTGCGCACAATTTCGTATGGCCCAATATACCCGGGGACTGAGCTTCCCCTTTTTGCCAAATCTCATCACGCCCTTCATCGGCGACAATTTCAAGAATACCCAATCTTTCACTTCTAACTCTAAGTCTCTTCGACGATTATCCGCATAGGACTTCTGACGACTTTGAGCCGCTAGCAACCGATCTTGTATGAGCTTAACTTTCTCTATTGCTTGCTGGACCAAGTCTGGCCCTATCAACTTAGCTTCTCCGGTTTCAAACCACCCAATTGGGGATCTACACTTTCGCCCATATAGAGCATCATACAGTGCCATTTGAATGCTAGAATGATAACTGTTATTGTAAGCAAACTCAATGAGTGGCAAATGGTCATCCCAATTTCCTCCAAAATCTATCATACATGCCCGTAACATATCTTCAAGAGTCTGAATAGTACGTTCAGCTTGCCCATCGGTCTGTGGGTGAAATGTCGTGCTTAGGCGCACTTGGGTCCCTAAACCTTCTTGGAACGACCCCCAAAACTTGGCTGTAAACTGAGTTCCTCTATCGGAGATAATAGATACCGGAACGCCATGGAGTCTCACTATCTCTTTAAGATAAAGCTTGGCATAATCTTCTGCCATATAGGTCGTTCTGACCGGTAAGAAATGCGCTGACTTTGTGAGTCTATCCACGATCACCCATATAGAATCATATTTACGTCGAGAACGGGGTAACCCTGTAATGAAATCCATATTAATCACTTCCCACTTCCAAGTTGGGATTTCTATAGCTTGCAATAAGCCACCCGACTTTTGGTGTTCTATCTTCACTTGTTGGCAATTAGGACACTGAGCTACGAATTCCGCTACGTCTTTCTTCATCCCATTCCACCAATATATAGTCTTAAGATCATGATACATTTTCGTCGCTCCGGGGTGAACGGAGTAACAGGAACAATGAGCTTCTCTCAAAATCTGATGGCGTAGACCTGCCACATCAGGAACACATAACCTGCCTCGACATCGGAGAACTCCGTCTTCCGAAATGTCAAATGATGAATCCTCCTTCTGAGGGAGTGTATCTCTGTACTGCATTAGCATGGGATCCTCATATTGTCGCTCTTTTACTTCCGCTACTAGCGATGAAACTGCTGAATTCCGAATAGTAGCTCCGCTGCTACCTGAGTCCACCACTCGGACTCCTAGGCTAGCTAGCTGCTGAAGATCACGGGCCATCTCTTTCTTTTCTGGTCGTACATCACTTAGACTTCCCATCGACCTACGGCTAAGAGCATCAGCCACAACATTTGCCTTTCCGGGGTGGTACAGGATTTCAACATCATAGTCTTTTAGCAACTCTAGCCATCGTCGTTGCCGCAAATTCAACTCTTTCTGCTTGAAGATGTACTGGAGACTCTTATGATCTGTATAAATATCCACGTGGACACCATATAAGTAACCTATACTGGCGGCGTATCACCTGGCGCGTCTATACCTACGGGCATGTAACGCAGCCCCCGAAGAACGGGGGTCAGTACGAAAAATGTACCGAGTATGTAAACCAGAAATATAACAGATATAAGCATAGTCCGAACCAGAATCACAGAAATATAACGGACAGAACCATAAATCAGACTGACGGACAGAGTCATGATCCAGACAGACATACAGAATAGTGTTACATACAAATAAAGAGAATTATGGTTCGGACAGACAGACGGAATCATAATACGGACAGACGAGCAGAATCAGAATCCATACGGACATACAGAATCAGAAGCCATACGGACATACAGAATCAGAAGCCATACGGACATACAGACATAGTCATAATTCAGACGGACAGACAGAAGTATGTCGGACAGAATTATGCATGCAGAGTAGTACAGAGTCATACAGAATCATACAGAGGCATGTGCTTATATAAATACAGATGGCACACGCATACATTCATACAGATCCCGGCCCTGTCTGGGGGCGCGGTAACAGAACCTGGCCCGGGTCGCAGTGAAAGAATGCATTGAGACAGACACGAACCGATAAATGAGAAACTACTTACATACAGACTCAACATACAGACTCAATCAAACTGAAGGGTGCCAAACGGCAAGCCAAAATCAGAAAATCCGGATAGTATGCATAGTACGCGCCTATATCCTAGTTGGGAAGGCACGACAGATTATTATCAGAATTGGATTCTCAGATGTTCAGAAATCATGTTTTATAAATTACACAAAAATAGCCATATCATACACAAAATAATAGTCCAGAAGTTTTTAGAGAAAATCGGACCAAAACGGAAGTATTTAAAATTTTACAGAAGATATCGGGCCTTGTGGGCCCGCCTCGGACCAACTCGAGGCTACATAGGTAAATTATTGCTAATAGACCTTATGAGGTCATCCATAGTCGTTTGGAAGTGTTCCGACTCCGTTTAAGGAAGTTTTGTACAAATATTCACTTTAAAGGCAATTTGTAAGAAAATAGCTTCAATTGAATTGAAGGAATTGGAGCGGTTTTCCGTCTCGAATTCCGGGGAACGGAGTCGTACTTAAGCCTCGCGGCCGAGCCTACCACATCCAGAACATGCCTAGGAACATAGGGGAATGCTTCACATACCTCGATAGCGCCTTACGCTCGCTTGGCGTCAATCCCAATTTCGTCAAAAATCTAGAAATGGTCAAGTTTACCATTTGTTAGTTTCAAACTTTTCAATAATCCAACTTAACACATACTTGCCTACCGAAATTTCGGCAGCATTTCCTCTGTATATAAGACATCCCCGAGACTCAGCTCGGCTCAATTCATCAACACAACAACCCAGAATGACATCAAAACAACAATAGACATTAAAACATACACTATGGCATCACTAGCCATCTTTCGACATAACGAAACATCTTTCGTTTCAAACTTACATTTCCAAACCAAACTTATCATTTTCATATTCATCAACCATCAAAATCATCACAACATACGTCGGAGGCATATCATACCATTTCCACACAATATACACAAGATATGCAAAACATACCAACTTTCCATTAAGCCACTACTTATCCAATTTTTCCTAACTTTCAACATACAAGTTAATTATACATTTCCATCTTCCAAATTCATCAACAATAATCATAATTTGCCTCTTGATACTTTCATTTCCATTTTTACATAAACCATAACAAAGTTGCATACTTTCCTACAACAACTTGATAACCATTTTTCCAAGACAACAAGGATTGTTATCGTTCCATTCACTTCACCATAACACACTTAACATACAAACAAGATCAAATTCATACTCCATCAACACATAACCATACCACACGGCCACCTCCTACATTCTTCAATTTTCACTAATTCATTCCACTTTCATTTCTAATACAATTTCCACCACACTACAACTAAATTACAACATGAATTCAAATCATCCAAGACATGTAATACATGTACATGTATTCGACCAACAAGCATACTTTTCAACACACAAAATTTCCATGTTTTTCATTCATTCACACATACTACAACATACATATACCTTCCATAACATAACAAAAGCAAAAAATCCTTACCTTTCTTCAAGTTCTTCACTTTGCACTAAACTTGTCCTCTTGCCAAACTAATTGTACCAAGTTGTAGAGGACTTTGCACTTAGTAGTATTCCCACAAGAATTGAATTTTAAACTCAAGGATTAGGCTCCAAGAATTTTCTTTCTTTTCTTTCTTTTTCTCCTCTCAAACCCGAAATGGTCTTGTTCTCTATTTCTTGATTTTTCTTGCTTTCTTGAACCTTCTATGGATATGTATAACCATATATAATATTACCTAATTAAAATCATGGACTTGGGCCCCTTTTTTTTTTACATAGCATGGCTGGTTGGGCCTTCCCTTTTGGGCCTTGTTTTATTAATTTTGTTGAGCCCAAATTGGTGGTTACATCTTGTAATTCATAAGGCAAGTTTCCAAAATTCCAATTTTGCCCTTGGTCACCTTTCGTAATTCCACACCATTGAATTCATGACCTACACATTCATACCAAGTAAGGTCCAATTGTGGCCTTATTCATCACAAGTCAATTTATCTTGAATTTTTCGAATAAGCGAAAAATGTCGGATGTAACAGATCGGGCCGTACGTTCCTTGGCAATATTGTTATTATATGATATATGGATCGGCCCGTATGTTCATCGACAATATTATTATATGATATATGCATCGGGTCGTACGTTCCTCGGCATTACTAATATATGATATATGGATCGGGCTGAGCGTTCCTCAGCACTATGACCTATATTTATGTATATGAGCATGATTATCATTAAGAGCATGCATATTGTGCGCCCACAGAGGCATAGTCAGTTATACAGGTTTATGCAGATACATACAGATACTAGTTCATACAAATACATGCAGATAATTATTTCAGCTTATGAGTTCAGATCCTATTCATGATTCTTATATGTACATGATTGTTCTTATGCCTTTCATACTCAGTACATTATCCGTGCTGACTCCCCATTGCTTGGGGGGCTGCATTCATGCTTGCAGGTTCAGGTAGACTGACAGGTGGTCTAGTTTAGTAGGACTCTATCCAGCAGTGGTCAGTGCGCTCCACTGATCCGGAGTAGCAGTTTATTTTGGTATGCTAGCCTTTTTTTATGTACATACATATGGGTATGACGGGAACCTATCCTGTCCCTTCTACAACTTTCATTCTAGTAGAGGTCTGTAGACAATTGTATGTACTAGTCAGATGATGTAGCCTTGTCGGCTCCCATTCTTTTGTGTACAGTATATGTAGCGGCTTAGCTGGCCTGCACTATTCTTCAGTATGTATGTTTATATACAGAGTTTTGATGTTTCCATTTTACGAGATCAGTTTATGCCATTTATGGGCCCTTGATGTTCAGTATGGTTCAGATACGTCTTTAGGTGTATGGTCGCTAGAGGTCAGACACTCATCACGAATCATCGGTTTGGGTCGTGACAAGTCTGACGTGGCCTCCTGTCACCACCACAAAAAGAACGGGCCTGGGTGCCCTTAACCATAGAAGCATGTTCAATAATGGACTGGAAGGAAGCCCCATAGACTCCATTTGAAGACAAGGAATCTGTAGAGGGCCCTCCAGTCCTCCAACAAAGAGTCTGATCCTATCAGTCTCGGTAGGGATCAACGGAGTAGAGTATCGGGCCAAATAGAAGAAACGGGTCACATAAGACTCCAAGGACATGCCCCTCTGCGCAAGGTGTAAAAACTACTCCCTATGAGCCTCTCTCAAAGACCGGGTCACATACTTCTCAAGGAAGGCTCGGTAGAACTGAGTCCAAGTCAAAGGAGGAGAACCCTCAGGTCTGCACGCCACGAAATACCTCTACCACGTCTTCGCATCGCTGAGCAACTGTTAGGACACATAATCAACGTCGTGGGTCTCCACTATCCCTATACAGTATAGCAACTCATGCATATCAAGAATAAACTCATAGGAATCCTTCAGACGAAGTATCAGAGAACCTCGGTGGCTCCAACTTTCTGAATCTTCCCACCAGGTCCTAATCCGCAGAAGTCATAACGGCACCATCCATGGGCCTAATATCCTCACCAAGGGCGGGTATAGTATCAATGCGATGAGCCATAGCTGCGGCGGGATATGGTGCCTATGTATGCCCCTACTTAGGGGTTTGCGCCCTCCCCTAGTCTGTGAAACCCCGCCGGGAGTAGTAACACCGGCGGCCGCCTGCTGGGCATCAAGATGAAGTAGAATCCTGGTCATAGTGTCTGCACGGCCTAGTCAAAAGCAACCTCAGGCTATGTCCGTGCTGGGGCCATGCTATCCTCTGCGGCCTGGTCTCTACCCGGCTGATACTCGGGCTCGGGAGATGGAGACCTCTCTCGTCGCTGGCCCACTGCAGGAGCACTGCCTCTGGCTGGGGCTGCCCCGCAGCCTCTCGCTCTGCCGCGTCCTCTGGCTGAAGCCCGCCCTCAGATTCCAGCCGTAGCTGCGGGCTCTGGCACCTAACCTCGGGCCATTGTAGCTCGAGTCCTCACCATCTGTGAGAGAAGAGATAAGAGTCAGATACCAATTTGATCTTTTGAGATACCAATTTGATCTTTTGAGATACCAATTTGAATAAAGTAGCACAATGGGAAGAAAGAAGGTGATATTTCCTAAATGTCTTATAGCCTCCCGCAGATAAGTACAAAGCTCATTGTACTGATCCACAAGACCCTAATAGACACGCTCTTGTATTAAATACCGGGTAACCTAGGGCTCTGATACCAACTTGTCACTACCCATTTTTCTTAGGCCGTGCGCGTACTTACCTTCCCACTTAGGTAAGCGAACCCTTATCCCAATAATGAGCTAATACATATATTGAAGAAGTTAAGTAGCGGAAATCATTAAATACATAAATCTCACTATATATATAGATAGATAGTAGTAAAAAGTGCGGAAGAAAGTAAATACCCTCATGGTCTAGTCTGAATAATACAAGAGCATCTAGGGAGAATGATAGAATCTGGAAGTACTAATATATGACAGCTATGTCTCTGGAATAAAAGTAAGACATATAATAGGAAAGTCTTAAAGGTCAGCGGATGCCATGCTCACCCTGGAAACTCGAGTGGAAGTTGAAGAGTCGCTCAGCCACAGGTCAAAGAAGTAGATCCGACCTGGTACTCTGCATTCCTAAAAGCATGCAGTAAGTATAGGTCAGTACAAACAATAGTACTAGTAGGCATCATCGGCCGACTAAGTATAGTTAACATAATTCAGAAGATAAAGCAGATAAACAAGGAATCTAGCAAGTATTAGACAATATAATCACAACTAGATATCCATCATCGCCTACGTAAAGCATTTAAACCCAAATCTGTCAAGTCTGAATGTATCTGATCTAATCCAATCACCACAATAGAATCATCTCAATCCATCATCATAATATAGTAGTCACAATCCAATCATCACAACGTCTCAATCAAGTCATAATGCAATACAGTGCAATAATGGTATGAATGCGATGCCATGCCATGCAAATGAGGCGTACACATGTACTCCGGACGAAAATACCGACGTCTCGGTAGCACAACCCAGCGTGACTCGTGAAGTCTAAGGGCCACCCGTCCCGAATCTTTTCCCAACAGACAGACGGGACCCTGGCTAATTGTTAACAAGGGGAGTCTCACCGGCACCACCCTGGGGGACCGGCGGAGTCCATGCACTAACAACGATTCCGAAATAACATCGGAATCGGCTATGCAACAATAATGCTGGAATAGCTCATCGGACATCAGCCATCTCACAGTCACTCAAGTAAAAGAGTATGTCAAATATCAATTTTACACAATCAATAATTCTGGAATTGAACCTCAGACATCGGCCTTCTCACAATCACTCAAGTAAAATAGTTCGTTAAATATTAGTTTCGCTCAATCAACGATACCGGATCATCACCGGGTATCGGCCATGCATGAATATGAGAGCCAGCGTGACTCGCAAAGTCTAAGTGCCACCCGTCTCGGATCTTTGCCCAACAAACAGACCGGACCCTAGCTAATTGCTCACAGGGGGAGTCTTATAGGCACCACCCTGGGGGACCCACGGACTCCATGCACTAACAACTATTCTGAAATAACATCGAAATCGGCCATGCAACAACGATGCCGGAATAGCTTATCAGACATCGGCCATCTCACAGTTACTCAAGTAAAAGTGTCTCTCAAATATCAGTTTTACACAATCAACAATTCCGGAATTGAACCTCGGACATCGGCCTTCTCACAATCACTCAAGTAAAATAGTTCGTCAAATATCAGTTTTGCTCAGTCAACGATACTGGATCATCACCGGGTATCGGCCATGCATGAATATGGGAGCCAGCGTGACTCGCGAAGTCTAAGTGCCACCCGTCCCAGATCTTTGCCCAACAGACAAACGGGACCCTGTCTAATTGCTCACAGAGGGAGTCTCACCGGCACCACCCTAGGGGACCCGCGGATTCAATGTACTAACAACGATTCTGAAATAATATCAAAATCAGCCATGCAACAATGATACCGTAATAGCTCATCAGGCATCGACTATCTCGCAGTCACTTAAGTAAAAGAGTCTGTCAAATATCAATTTTACACAATCAACAATCCCAGAATTGAACCTCGGACATTGGCCTTCTCACAATCACTCAAGTAAAATAGTTCGTCAAATATCAGTTTCGCTCAGTCAACGATACCGGATCATCACTGGGTATCGGCCATGCATGAATATGAGAATGCGTGCAATGCATATATAAATCGGTCAAGTTCAATATCACAAGTACCACAACAGGGTACTCCAACAAGTATCACATCACAATACCAACAGTGGGTATGCTAACATATGTCAATAAGTTAAGTACTAACAGTGGGTACACCAACAATATAACCAAGTACAAATACCAACCACGAGTATGTCAATTCTATCCAAATCAAGATGACAAGACAGAAGTCCATAATTACCAACTACCCATGGCATCAAGCCAACACAATTGAACAATCAATCACGCATAACAGGGTTGCTAGTCCCAACACACACCAGGGCCCAACTTAAGGCAATAACCATCCCAACTTCATACCCAAAGGTTCACATGCTATCTCTGAACTTATAATCTAAATATGTAATTCATTATACGAAGTCTCATTAAAGGTAAACCATGACCTACCTGGACTGCTGAACCGCAACACCAACAAGTCACTCTTTTGCCTTGCCCTTTCCCCTGAAGCTCAGAACCTTAGTCTAAGCATAATCGAATTCTATATTAGAAATCATGAATAATGATACTAATATTGCTATGATATCAACTAGGTCCATTTTACCCTAGAAATTGGGGAAACGGGCCCACAAGGGCAAAATGGGAAATTCGTTGGTAAAATACCAAATTAAGTACTAGGCTATCATAATTCCACCCTTAATTGCAGATTTTGCTCAATAATTAGCCTAGATTCTGATTTCATGCAAAACCCCCAAATTGGGTATAAACCCTAAATCTCGAAATCCGAAATTAAACATTAAAATGGAAGATCTATGATTAATGAGCCTAGATTAGTCAATATCTAACAAAACATCACCAATTTATTCAGTAATAATTCTAGGAACAATATTCTTCCAAAACCTTTTTCAACTCTTACTACCTTGGGTTCATTAAGGGAGAAAGGGGTATCTTAACATGATTATGGTTTAAAGGAAGAATTAAGAAGTGAGTAGGAATTACCTCCAAGATTTTCCTTCAAATATCAATAAGAGCAGTTTCTTCAAGCTTAAATATCAAAATGGGGTAAAATGAGGGTCTAGGGATTTTTAACACTTCATCAATATTATTTGTTATATCCTGTATTTTGCGTATTCGGATATTTCAAGATAATTGCGGGAAGTTAAGGGCAAGACTGTATTTTTGACCTTGTTTAGCACACAAGTTGTTCATGAAAGTTTTGATGTGGAAATGTTAAGAAAGACTAGGGGCAAAAAGGAAAATTCGCAAGATGACTCATAGAAAAATGGAGGAAGGCTAAGGGAAAATTTGTAATTTGGAAATAATTTTTCATGAATTCCAAGTGGGCCGTCCATAGGGTGTGGGCCTTGGCCCACATGGAGTTAAAATAAATAGCCCCAAAAGATGACTTATTACTCATATTACTCATCTTTTTCACCTTAGAAGATTGGAGAAACTTAGAGAAAAATGGAGAAGGCCATTCGGCCATGGAGCAAAAAAATGAACTCTTGGAAATCTTGATCAAAAAAATATTTTCTTCTAGCTTTTCTACCAATTGGAAGGTCCTTATTAACATGGAGGAGTTGTTGAAGCAAGTAAACCACTATTTGTTGCAAGACCATGATTCTAGCCAAGTGGGAAATTAAGTGGAAATGGTAAGGTTTACTCCTCTTTTATATGTTATGGATGGTTTGTATGTATTGTAAAGTGTAGAAATGAATGAAATTCATGCAAATATGAGTGTTGGGTTGGAGCCGTGTAGATGGTTGTTTTGTGTAGAAGTGATGAATTAATTTTACTTAGTATTTTAGTGGTTGTTGTTGTAGATTCAATGGTGCAAATGAAGGTTTAATGATTCAAATTGGTATTGAAATTGTTTGTGGTTTGTTGGAGAAGTTAATGTGATTTGAATGTAGTTTCTTGTATTTATGGAGAATAATGTTGCTAGCATGTGAATTGTTGAAGTAGTTTATGAATTTGGAAGGAAAGAAAATATGTTGTCACTGTTCTTGTTGAATTTGGAAGGTTTCGGGTGAAGTGATATGTTGGTTGCATTGTTTGAAGTGTTCTTGAATCATGTTAGAATGATTTTGGATTAATACTTGAATGTGAAATTGTCACACCCTAATCTCCCTAGGGTGTGATGGGCACCCGACCCTTACTTAAAGCCGAGCGAACCCTCTGACTCTCAGTGCATACAAATTTTTTTTATGACTTTTAAATCAAATAAAGATGAAGTACATGGTACAGTGGTTCTGAAATATTCTTTTTCATCGTTATTTTCAAATCAAACAAAATCTGAATCGTGTAGAATTTATTACATAACACAGAATGACATATCGGCTGATGGAGCCGCTTACAAAACTGACATTCTATACCCACGACTCTGTCTGCAAAGTCTTTAACTTCGAACAAAACATCATAGCACATATACTCTGACTCGGCAGCACTCCAGGAGCAAATGGAGTTGCCAATCTAGCTGAAGCATCTTCTAGCAATGTCCTTTACTCGTCTGGGTGTACCTGCGTGGCATGAAACGCAGCCCCCGAAGAAAAAGGGGGTCAGTACGAAATATGTACTGAGTATGTAAAGCATGGAATACAGAAAACAGAACCATAATCGAAACAAACAGTGCAAAAGTAAGTACATTTTCAGAATGCTCAAAACACTTATTTTTCAGAATGTAAATCGTGTATACCGATGTCATGAGTCAGAAGGAGTACAGAAAATAAGTAGATCATCCAAAGTGCAAAAATGCGTACTTTCCAAACACAGACTGTGCGTGCCAACAGCGTATGTCATCATATACATTTACACATAACTGATTCATATGTAGCATAATAGTGCTGAGGAACGTACGGCCCGATCCACATATATAACATATTAGTGCCGAGAAACGTTCAGCCCGATCCACAAATGTATCTGCTGCGGAACGTGCAGCCCGATCCATATACACATATTATGTTGCTGTGGCACGTGCAGAAGTTTAATACAGGCATTAAGCACGATATGCAGAATCATAAAAAAAACTTACTGGAAACACGAATCATGCATGCCAAGAACGGTATCCGGCCCCTTACGGGACCCAAGGAACGTGGCGCCACCCTGCCTTTGGCGCCACACACATCATACTCCAGAAGTTATGCTCCGTAATCTCCGTCACACATCATAATATCACATCGTAAGATCAGAATATACATATACACAAATATGGTTTAGCGAACCATAAACACATCATAACACCGTAACACATCATACTCCGGAATACATATATGGCACCTGGCCCTCAAGCAAGGGACCGGCGAACCATGCGCACGATATATACCGGCCCGGGACTCGGCGAAAGAGATCACAACACATGCACGAACAGTGTAGTGAGAAACTATATGCACATAAATAAATAAATAACTGTTATAGCCCGTATTTCGTACGTCTGGAAAATTCAAGGTAATGGGGAGAAGTCAAGAACAAGACTACGTTTCAAAAATTATTTTAATATACGAGTTGTTGAAAATATTATTTATGAATATTGTTAGTATGGAAATATTGAGGAAGACCAAGGGCGAAAAAGGAAATTCGTAAAATGGCTTATGGAAATATTGCGGAAAGGATAAGGGCAAAATGGGAATTTTGCAAAGTCTCGAAAGTTCATGAAATTTCCATGATGGTTGAGTGGCATAAGTATATGCCCACATTGCTTTGGGGGCTAAAGTGTACTAAGAAAAACATTTTGTCTTCTTTGACCAAATAAAACAAAGCAAGAAAAAAAGAAAGAAAAAACAAGAAAAATGGAGAGCTTTCTAGAGAGGGGCATGTGCCCCTCACATGCTTGGAATATATATATATATATATATATATATATATCTGTGTTATCTTCCAATCCAAGACAAAACAAGAAAAAGAACAAAAAAAAAAAAAAAAAAAAAAAAGAAGGAGAGGTTTCGGCCACAACATGGAAAAATTGGCCATGAGAAATCTTGTTCTAAAAATTATTTTCTCATGGTATACCCACTAATTCAAGGGTCCTCTACGACGTGGTATAATTATTTCGGGAGATAAGTCATCCGTTTCGTCATTTCCGCATTCGAGGCAAGTTGAGAAGTTGAAGAAGAAAGGTGAGTTTTAATCTTGTTTTATGTGTTATGAAGGGTTTACATGTGTTGTAGTATGCTAAAATGGAAGAAATTCATGATAGAAAACAAGTTGGAGTTGAGGCCGTATGTATGAAGTGTTATGTATGGAAGAATGGATTAAAATTATATGATGTATTGGTTGTTGTTGTAATGTGTTGTAGTGTGTAGAAAAAAAATGGAAATTCATGAAATATTGCATGTTCAAGTTGAGCCGTGTGAAGTATTGTTTGGCCGTGTGTTGTGTGCAATGTGTTGGAATAATGAATTAAGTGTATGTAGCGTAATTATGTGGTGTTGTAATGTATAGAAAATGGATGAAAATCATTGAATGTGTGTGTTATGGTGATGGCCGAAAATGGGCTGATTTAGTGTAGGCATGGTGGACTAATGTGATGTAGTATTTTGGTTGTCGTCGTTGTGAGTTTCATGATGGAAAATGAAGTTTTAATAATCCGAGTTGAGATCATAATCGTATGGGCCGAATTGGAAGGAAATGTAGTCTTGATATGGTTTCTTGAATTTATGAAATGAAGTTGTAAATGTATGTATTGTGACATAATGTGTGAATTTGGAAGGAAAAGATGTGTTTGGTGTTGTTCTCGGGTTTGGGGGATGAATTCGGGTAAGTTGGAGTGTTGGTTGGGCAGTTTGAAATATTGTGTGAATTGTTTAAAGGGTCTTGAATATTGTTCTGAACGGTTTCGGATTAGTAATTGAATGTATAAACGTTGATGTTGGTTTGAATGTAAGTAGTTGAATTGAATGTAAGGTTATGTTGTTGAATTGTGTAGGAGTCATCAATGTTAAAATACGTTAAATTGACTCTTAACGACTATTGTTGGTATTGTTGGTATTGTTGTTGTTGTTGTTGATTTGGAGCCGAGCCATATTCTCGGGGTTGGTATATTTACAGGGGAGGTGCTGCCGAAATTCCGGCAGAATATAAGTGAATGTGTTTGAAAGGTTAAAACAAGTATATGATAATGGAACTAATGAAGGGATGAACTTTCTTGCATGTAGACAAACAAGTTGGATGCACAAGCGTAACTAGTTGGTCGCAGCACAGGTATGTAAGGCTTACCCTTCCTTTCTTTCGGCATGTCCTAGTTGTAATAGGCTATGATACGAGCCTCGAGGGAAACTCTATTCCTAGAAATCCGAGCTTGATTTGGACCCCTATTCATTCAGTGAAATTGAACTAAGAACCTTATGCTTTGATGGAAACATAGTTTGAACGTCCGTAACTTCTACAAATGAAACCGGATTGCCCTGAAACCTTCATGAATGACTCTATAAGGCTAAATGTTCATAGTTTATATACGCCACCTCGACTTAATCCGAGGTGGGCCCATAATTCCCGAACCCCATTTGTATTGCTCTATTGGACTCATGTCCGCATAGTAATTAAGAGAAACTTGGGCTATTGTTCTGGATTTGTTATGAATTGTATGTACTCTCTGATATAAGTATCTGGAAATTCTGATATGAGTATTCCTATATAGGCATTGGATACAAGTATTTTCGATATGGATATTTTGACAAAAGTATGTTGACATAAGTACTCCGATACAAGAAATTTGACGTAAACATTTTGATAGAAGTATTCGGATATAAGTATTTTGGATATGAGAATCCTGACATACGTATTATGTTATAACTACTCTGATATAAGTATTTTGATATAAGTATTCCGACCTAAGCATTCTGATATGAGTACGCCGACATAAGTATTTTAATATAAGCATTCTGATATGGGTAACCTGCTATGATTATTCTGATGGCACGTTCGATCATTCTATCGAGTCTTGATTTATGTGCATTTAGTTGCTCACTACTCTGCTCGTGCATGTGTTATGATCCCTTTCACCGGATCCCGGGCCGATATATATATATCGTGCGGATGGTTCGCCGAGTCCTCTGTTAAGGGCCAGGTTCCATATATGAATTCCGAAGTATGATGTGTCCGGTTCCAGGGTACTGTGTTATATGTCCGTCCCCGGTTACCGAGGATATATTATGAAGTATGATGTGTCCGGGCTCGGGGTGCCGTGTTATCAGTCCGCCCCCGGGTACCGTGGTTATGTTATGATGTGTGACGGAGATCGGAGCATATTTTATGAAATATGATGTGTTGTGGCGCCAAGGGTAGGAGTGGCGACCACGTTCCTACGTTATCGTGCGCATCCCTTGGCATTGTTCACCGATTCCTCGGCGTGTTATCTGTCCCCAAGGTTATCATGTATATGATAGGATGTAACCGGCCCCTCGGCGTGATATTTGTCCCCGAGGTTACCGTATGTATGATATGGTATTCGTCCCGGCGTGGTATATGTCCCCGGGGTTACCGCGTATGTGATATGATATCCGATTCCGATATGCATGACTTGTGTTGGAGAGTAAGCATTCTGACCTTCCGTATATTCTGTATCCCGTTTGCTATATGACATCATTTGAGTAATTTGTACGTTCTGTAATCCGTCTGGCATACGAGATGAGTAAGTATGATTCGTGTTTGGTATTCTGGATAGGCTATTTGTATGTTGTTCTATCTGTCTCAGTCATGGTTTCGTTTTCTGTACTCATGCCTTATATACTCAGTACATATTCCGTACTGACCCCCTCTTCTTCGGGGGCTGCGTTTCATGCCGCGCAGGTACCCACAAATAGATAGACGAGATTAGCTGAAGATGATCCAGTGGATTGGCGGGCTCCATTTCCTCCAAGAGTGCTGCCGAATCAGAGTATGTATGCTGTGATGTCTGATCAGTATTAGAGACTTTGCAGACAGCGTCGTGGGTAATGATAGTCAGTCTGTAAGCGGCTCCATCAGCCGATATGTCATTTTGTGTTATGTAGTAAATTTCATATAATTACAGATTTGTTAAATTCTGGAAATAGTAAGCAGAAAATTTTGAAAGGTCAACATGTATTTTATTTGTAATTGACTTTCAGAATTCAAAAAAAAAAAACATTAGGTGTGTAATCAGGGTCTGCGGGTTCGCTCGGCTCTGTATGTGGGGTCGAGTGCCCATCACACCCTAATAAGGTTAGGGTGTGACAATAACTTTCAAGACTCGATGGAGAAATATATTTACCGACATCTGAAGACCCAGAAACAAGTTTCGGATCAATCGGAACTAGTAAACGAAAGTTATGAGCTTTTGAAGTACAGAACCTTCTAAAAGCGTTTCAGAAGTTATTATTTATTATTTTATTATTATGTTTTTTTTGGAAATCAAAGCAATAACCATATCAAGTATCTTTCGGATATAGTTATGGATCAAGTCTAATATACCTTTGGAACCAAATGTACATATCAGAATATATCCAAGACTCAATGGAACAATTGAACATGCTAGAATTTAAAGATCAAACTTTAGTCATATCACTCATCTCCCAAAGCCATTCGGAAACATATCAAACAGGACTCGCGAAGTCTAAGTGACACCCGTCTCGGATCTTTGCCCAACAAACAGACCGGACCCTAGCTAATTGCTCACAGGGGGAGTCTTATAGGCACCACCCTGGGGGACCCACGGACTCCATGCACTAACAACTATTCTGAAATAACATCGAAATCGGCCATGCAAAAATGATGCCGGAATAGCTTATCAGACATCGGCCATCTCACAGTTACTCAAGTAAAAGTGTCTCTCAAATATCAGTTTTACACAATCAACAATTCCGGAATTGAACCTCGGACATCGGCCTTCTCACAATCACTCAAGTAAAATAGTTCGTCAAATATCAGTTTTGCTCAGTCAACGATACTGGATCATCACCGGGTATCGGCCATGCATGAATATGGGAGCCAGCGTGACTCGCGAAGTCTAAGTGCCACACGTCCCAGATCTTTGCCCAACAGACAAACGGGACCCTGTCTAATTGCTCACAGAGGGAGTCTCACCGGCACCACCCTAGGGGACCCGCGGATTCAATGTACTAACAACGATTCTGAAATAATATCAAAATCAGCCATGTAACAATGATACCGTAATAGCTCATCAGGCATCGACTATCTCGCAGTCACTTAAGTAAAAGAGTCTGTCAAATATCAGTTTTACACAATCAACAATCCCAGAATTGAACCTCGGACATTGGCCTTCTCACAATCACTCAAGTAAAATAGTTCGTCAAATATCAGTTTCGCTCAGTCAACGATACCGGATCATCACTGGGTATCGGCCATGCATGAATATGAGAATGCGTGCAATGCATATATAAATCGGTCAAGTTCAATATCACAAGTACCACAACAGGGTACTCCAACAACTATCACATCACAATACCAACAGTGGGTATGCCAACATATGTCAATAAGTTAAGTACTAACAGTGGGTACACCAACAATATAACCAAGTACAAATACCAACCACGAGTATGTCAATTCTATCCAAATCAAGATGACAAGACAGAAGTCCATAATTACCAACTACCCATGGCATCAAGCCAACACAATTGAACAATCAATCACGCATAACAGGGTTGCTAGTCCCAACACACACCAGGGCCCAACTTAAGGCAATAACCATCCCAACTTCATACCCAAAGGTTCACATGCTATCTCTGAACTTATAATCTAAATATGTAATTCATTATACGAAGTCTCATTAAAGGTAAACCATGACCTACCTGGACTGCTGAACCGCAACACCAACAAGTCACTCTTTTGCCTTGCCCTTTCCCCTGAAGCTCAGAACCTTAGTCTAAGCATAATCGAATTCTATATTAGAAATCATGAATAATGATACTAATATTGCTATGATATCAACTAGGTCCATTTTACCCTAGAAATTGGGGAAACGGGCCCACAAGGGCAAAATGGGAAATTCGTTGGTAAAATACCAAATTAAGTACTAGGCTATCATAATTCCACCCTTAATTGCAGATTTTGCTCAATAATTAGCCTAGATTCTGATTTCATGCAAAACCCCCAAATTGGGTATAAACCCTAAATCTCCAAATCCGAAATTAAACATTAAAATGGAAGATCTATGATTAATGAGCCTAGATTAGTCAATATCTAACAAAACATCACCAATTTATTCAGTAATAATTCTAGGAACAATATTCTTCCAAAACCTTTTTCAACTCTTACTACCTTGGGTTCATTAAGGGAGAAAGGGGTATCTTAACATGATTATGGTTTAAAGGAAGAATTAAGAAGTGAGTAGGAATTACCTCCAAGATTTTCCTTCAAATATCAATAAGAGCAGTTTCTTCAAGCTTAAATATCAAAATGGGGTAAAATGAGGGTCTAGGGATTTTTAACACTTCATCAATATTATTTGTTATATCCTGTATTTTGCGTATTCGGATAATTCAAGATAATTGCGGGAAGTTAAGGGCAAGACTATATTTTTGACCTTGTTTAGCACACAAGTTGTTCATGAAAGTTTTGATGTGGAAATGTTAAGAAAGACTAGGGGCAAAAAGGAAAATTCGCAAGATGACTCATAGAAAAATGGAGGAAGGCTAAGGGAAAATTTGGAATTTCGAAATAATTTTTCATGAATTCCAAAACAAAAAAAAAGGGTCTTGGAGCAAAAGGGGCCAAGTGGGCCGTCCATAGGGTGTGGGCCTTGGCCCACATGGAGTTAAAATAAATAGCCCCAAAAGATGACTTATTACTCATATTACTCATCTTTTTCACCTTAGAAGTTTGGAGAAACTTAGAGAAAAATGGAGAAGGCCATTCGGCCATGGAGCAAAAAAATGAACTCTTGAAAATCTTGATCAAAAAAATATTTTCTTCTAGCTTTTCTACCAATTGGAAGGTCCTTATTAACATGGAGGAGTTGTTGAAGCAAGTAAACCACTATTTGTTGCAAGACCATGATTCTAGCCAAGTGGGAAATTAAGTGGAAATGGTAAGGTTTACTCCTCTTTTATATGTTATGGATGGTTTGTATGTATTGTAGAGTGTAGAAATGAATGAAATTCATGAAAATATGAGTGTTGGGTTGGAGCCGTGTAGATGGTTGTTTTGTGTAGAAGTGATGAATTAATTTTACTTAGTATTTTAGTGGTTGTTGTTGTAGATTCAATGGTGCAAATGAAGGTTTAATGATTCAAATTGGTATTGAAATTGTTCGTGGTTTGTTGGAGAAGTTAATGTGATTTGAATGTAGTTTCTTGTATTTATGGAGAATAATGTTGCTAGCATGTGAATTGTTGATGTAGTTTATGAATTTGGAAGGAAAGAAAATATGTTGTCACTGTTCTTGTTGAATTTGGAAGGTTTCGGGTGAAGTGATATGTTGGTTGCATTGTTTGAAGTGTTCTTGAATCATGTTAGAATGATTTCGGATTAATACTTGAATGTGAAATTGTCACACCCTAATCTCCCAAGGGTGTGATGGGCACCCGACCCTTACTTAAAGCCGAGCGAACCCTCTGACTCTCAGTGCATACAAAATATTTTTATGACTTTTAAATCAAATAAAGATGAAGTACATGGTACAGTGGTTCTGAAATATTCTTTTTCATCGTTATTTTCAAATCAAACAAAATCTGAATCGTGTAGAATTTATTACATAACACAGAATGACATATCGGCTGATGGAGCCGCTTACAAAACTGACATTCTATACCCACGACTCTGTCTGCAAAGTCTTTAACTTCGAACAAAACATCATAGCACATATACTCTGACTCGGCAGCACTCCAGGAGCAAATGGAGTTGCCAATCTAGCTGAAGCATCTTCTAGCAATGTCCTTTACTCGTCTGGGTGTACCTGCGTGGCATGAAACGCAGCCCCCGAAGAAAAAGGGGGTCAGTACGAAATATGTACTGAGTATGTAAAGCATGGAATACAGAAAACAGAACCATAATCGAAACAAACAGTGCAAAAGTAAGTACATTTTCAGAATGCTCAAAACACTTATTTTTCAGAATGTAAATCGTGTATACCGATGTCATGAGTCAGAAGGAGTACAGAAAATAAGTAGATCATCCAAAGTGCAAAAATGCGTACTTTCCAAACACAGACTGTGCGTGCCAACAGCGTATGTCATCATATACATTTACACATAACTGATTCATATGTAGCATAATAGTGCCGAGGAACGTACGGCCCGATCCACATATATAACATATTAGTGCCGAGAAACGTTCAGCCCGATCCACAAATGTATCTGCTGCGGAACGTGCAGCCCGATCCATATACACATATTATGTTGCTGTGGCACGTGCAGAAGTTTAATACAGGCATTAAGCACGATATGCAGAATCATAAAAAAAAACTTACTGGAAACACGAATCATGCATGCCAAGAACGGTATCCGGCCCCTTACGGGACCCAAGGAACGTGGCGCCACCCTGCCTTTGGCGCCACACACATCATACTCCAGAGGTTTTGCTCCGTAATCTCCGTCACACATCATAATATCACATCATAAGATCAGAATATACATATACACAAATATGGTTCAGCGAACCATAAACACATCATAACACCGTAACACATCATACTCCGGAATACATATATGGCACCTGGCCCTCAAGCAAGGGACCGGCGAACCATGCGCACGATATATACCGGCCCGGGACTCGGCGAAAGAGATCACAACACATGCACGAACAGTGTAGTGAGAAACTATATGCACATAAATAAATAACTGTTATAGCCCGTATTTCGTACGTCTGGAAAATTCAAGGTAATGGGGAGAAGTCAAGAACAAGACTACGTTTCAAAAATTATTTTAATATACGAGTTGTTGAAAATATTATTTATGAATATTGTTAGTATGGAAATATTGAGGAAGACCAAGGGCGAAAAAGGAAATTCGTAAAATGGCTTATGGAAATATTGCGGAAAGGATAAGGGCAAAATGGGAATTTTGCAAAGTCTCGAAAGTTCATGAAATTTCCATGATGGTTGAGTGGCATAAGTATATGCCCACATTGCTTTGGGGGCTAAAGTGTACTAAGAAAAACATTTTGTCTTCTTTGACCAAATAAAACAAAGCAAGAAAAAAAGAAAGAAAAAACAAGAAAAATGGAGAGCTTTCTAGAGAGGGGCATGTGCCCCTCACATGCTTGGAATATATATATATATCTGTGTTATCTTCCAATCCAAGACAAAACAAGAAAAAGAACAAAAAAAAAAAAAAAAAAAAAAAAAAAGAAGGAGAGGTTTCGGCCACAACATGGAAAAATTGGCCATGAGAAATCTTGTTCTAAAAATTATTTTCTCATGGTATACCCACTAATTCAAGGGTCCTCTACGACGTGGTATAATTATTTCGGGAGATAAGTCATCTGTTTCGTCGTTTCCGCATTCGAGGCAAGTTGAGAAGTTGAAGAAGAAAGGTGAGTTTTAATCTTGTTTTATGTGTTATGAAGGGTTTACATGTGTTGTAGTATGCTAAAATGGAAGAAATTCATGATAGAAAACAAGTTGGAGTTGAGGCCGTATGTATGAAGTGTTATGTATGGAAGAATGGATTAAAATTATATGATGTATTGGTTGTTGTTGTAATGTGTTGTAGTGTGTAGAAAAAAAATGGAAATTCATGAAATATTGCATGTTCAAGTTGAGCCGTGTGAAGTATTGTTTGGCCGTGTGTTGTGTGCAATGTGTTGGAATAATGAATTAAGTGTATGTAGCGTAATTATGTGGTGTTGTAATGTATTGAAAATGGATGAAAATCATTGAATGTGTGTGTTATGGTGATGGCCGAAAATGGGCTGATTTAGTGTAGGCATGGTGGACTAATGTGATGTAGTATTTTGGTTGTCGTCGTTGTGAGTTTCATGATGGAAAATGAAGTTTTAATAATCCGAGTTGAGATCATAATCGTACGGGCCGAATTGGAAGGAAATGTAGTCTTGATATGGTTTCTTGAATTTATGAAATGAAGTTGTAAATGTATGTATTGTGACATAATGTGTGAATTTGGAAGGCAAAGATGTGTTTGGTGTTGTTCTCGGGTTTGGGGGATGAATTCGGGTAAGTTGGAGTGTTGGTTGGGCTGTTTGAAATATTGTGTGAATTGTTTAAAGGGTCTTGAATATTGTTCTGAACGGTTTCGGATTAGTAATTGAATGTATAAACGTTGATGTTGGTTTGAATGTAAGTAGTTGAATTGAATATAAGGTTATGTTGTTGAATTGTGTAGGAGTCATCAATGTTAAAATACGTTCAATTGACTCCTAACGACTATTGTTATGGTTGTTGGTATTGTTGTTGTTGTTGTTGATTTGGAGCCGAGCCATATTCTCGGGGTTGGTATATTTACAGGGGAGGTGCTGCCGAAATTCCGGCAGAATATAAGTGAATGTGTTTGAAAGGTTAAAACAAGTATATGATAATGGAACTAATGAAGGGATGAACTTTCTTGCATGTAGACAAACAAGTTGGATGCACAAGCGTAACTAGTTGGTCGCAGCACAGGTATGTAAGGCTTACCCTTCCTTTCTTTCGGCATGTCCTAGTTGTAATAGGCTATGATACGAGCCTCGAGGGAAACTCTATTCCTAGAAATCCGAGCTTGATTTGGACCCCTATTCATTCAGTGAAATTGAACTAAGAACCTTATGCTTTGATGGAAACATAGTTTGAACGTCCGTAACTTCTACAAATGAAACCGGATTGCCCTGAAACCTTCATGAATGACTCTATAAGGCTAAATGTTCATAGTTTATATACGCCACCTCGACTTAATCCGAGGTGGGCCCATAATTCCCGAACCCCATTTGTATTGCTCTATTGGACTCATGTCCGCATAGTAATTAAGAGAAACTTGGGCTATTGTTCTGGATTTGTTATGAACTGTATGTACTCTCTGATATAAGTATCTGGAAATTCTGATATGAGTATTCCTATGTAGGCATTGGATACAAGTATTTTCGATATGGATATTTTGACAAAAGTATGTTGACATAAGTACTCCGATACAAGAAATTTGACGTAAACATTTTGATAGAACTATTCGGATATAAGTATTTTGGATATGAGAATCCTGACATACGTATTCTGTTATAACTACTCTGATATAAGTATTTTGATATAAGTATTCCGACCTAAGTATTCTGATATGAGTACCCCGACATAAGTATTTTAATATAAGCATTCTGATATGGGTAACCTGCTATGATTATTCTGATGGCACGTTCGATCATTCTATCGAGTCTTGATTTATGTGCATTTAGTTGCTCACTACTCTGCTCGTGCATGTGCTATGATCCCTTTCACCGGATCCCGGGCCGATATATATATATCGTGCGGATGGTTCGCCGAGTCCTCTGTTAAGGGCCGGGTTCCATATATGAATTCTGAAGTATGATGTGTCCGGTTCCAGGGTACTGTGTTATATGTCCGTCCCCGGTTACCGAGGATATATTATGAAGTATGATGTGTCCGGGCTCGGGGTGCCGTGTTATCAGTCCGCCCCCGGGTACCGTGGTTATGTTATGATGTGTGACGGAGATCGGAGCATATTTTATGAAATATGATGTGTTGTGGCGCCAAGGGTAGGAGTGGCGACCACGTTCCTACGTTATCGTGCGCATCCCTTGGCATTGTTCACCGATTCCTCGGCGTGTTATCTGTCCCCAAGGTTATCATGTATATGATAGGATGTAACCGGCCCCTCGGCGTGATATTTGTCCCCGAGGTTACCGTATGTATGATATGGTATTCGTCCCGGCGTGGTATATGTCCCCGGGGTTACCGCGTATGTGATATGATATCCGATTCCGATATGCATGACTTGTGTTGGAGAGTAAGCATTCTGACCTTCCGTATATTCTGTATCCCGTTTGCTATATGACATCATTTGAGTAATTTGTACGTTCTGTAATCCGTCTGGCATACGAGATGAGTAAGTATGATTCGTGTTTGGTATTCTGGATAGGCTATTTGTATGTTGTTCTATCTGTCTCAGTCATGGTTTCGTTTTCTGTACTCATGCCTTATATACTCAGTACATATTCCGTACTGACCCCCTCTTCTTCGGGGGCTGCGTTTCATGCCGCGCAGGTACCCACAAATAGATAGACGAGATTAGCTGAAGATGATCCAGTGGATTGGCGGGCTCCATTTCCTCCAAGAGTGCTGCCGAATCAGAGTATGTATGCTGTGATGTCTGATCAGTATTAGAGACTTTGCAGACAGCGTCGTGGGTAATGATAGTCAGTCTGTAAGCGGCTCCATCAGCCGATATGTCATTTTGTGTTATGTAGTAAATTTCATATAATTACAGATTTGTTAAATTCTGGAAATAGTAAGCAGAAAATTTTGAAAGCTCAACATGTATTTTATTTGTAATTGACTTTCAGAATTCAAAAAAAAAAACATTAGGTGTGTAATCAGGGTCTGCGGGTTCGCTCGGCTCTGTATGTGGGGTCGAGTGCCCATCACACCCTAATAAGGTTAGGGTGTGACAATAACTTTCAAGACTCGATGGAGAAATATATTTACCGACATCTGAAGACCCAGAAACAAGTTTCGGATCAATCGGAACTAGTAAACGAACGTTATGAGCTTTTGAAGTACAGAACCTTCTAAAAGCGTTTCAGAAGTTATTATTTATTATTTTATTATTATGTTTTTTTTGGAAATCAAAGCAATAACCATATCAAGTATCTTTCGGATATAGTTATGGATCAAGTCTAATATAGCTTTGGAACCAAATGTACATATCAGAATATATCCAAGACTCAATGGAACAATTGAACATGCTAGAATTTAAAGATCAAACTTTAGTCATATCACTCATCTCCCAAAGCCATTCGGAAACATATCAAACAGGACTCGCGAAGTCTAAGTGCCACCCGTCTCGGATCTTTGCCCACCAAACAGACCGGACCCTAGCTAATTGCTCACAGAGGGAGTCTTATAGGCACCACCCTGGGGGACCCACGAACTCCATGCACTAACAACTATTCTGAAATAACATCGAAATCGGCCATGCAACAACGATGCCGGAATAGCTTATCAGACATCGGCCATCTCACAGTTACTCAAGTAAAAGTGTCTCTCAAATATCAGTTTTACACAATCAACAATTCCGGAATTGAACCTCGGACATCGGCCTTCTCACAATCACTCAAGTAAAATAGTTCGTCAAATATCAGTTTTGCTCAGTCAACGATACTGGATCATCACCGGGTATCGGCCATGCATGAATATGGGAGCCAGCGTGACTCGCGAAGTCTAAGTGCCACCCGTCCCAGATCTTTGCCCAACAGACAAACGGGACCCTGTCTAATTGCTCACAGAGGGAGTCTCACCGGCACCACCCTAGGGGACCCGCGGATTCAATGTACTAACAACGATTCTGAAATAATATCAAAATCAGCCATGCAACAATGATACCGTAATAGCTCATCAGGCATCGACTATCTCGCAGTCACTTAAGTAAAAGAGTCTGTCAAATATCAGTTTTACACAATCAACAATCCCAGAATTGAACCTCGGACATTGGCCTTCTCACAATCACTCAAGTAAAATAGTTCGTCAAATATCAGTTTCGCTCAGTCAACGATACCGGATCATCACTGGGTATCGGCCATGCATGAATATGAGAATGCGTGCAATGCATATATAAATCGGTCAAGTTCAATATCCCAAGTACCACAACAGGGTACTCCAACAAGTATCACATCACAATACCAACAGTGGGTATGCCAACATATGTCAATAAGTTAAGTACTAACAGTGGGTACACCAACAATATAACCAAGTACAAATACCAACCACGAGTATGTCAATTCTATCCAAATCAAGATGACAAGACAGAAGTCCATAATTACCAACTACCCATGGCATCAAGCCAACACAATTGAACAATCAATCACGCATAACAGGGTTGCTAGTCCCAACACACACCAGGGCCCAACTTAAGGCAATAACCATCCCAACTTCATACCCAAAGGTTCACATGCTATCTCTGAACTTATAATCTAAATATGTAATTCATTATACGAAGTCTCATTAAAGGTAAACCATGACCTACCTGGACTGCTGAACCGCAACACCAACAAGTCACTCTTTTGCCTTGCCCTTTCCCCTGAAGCTCAGAACCTTAGTCTAAGCATAATCGAATTCTATATTAGAAATCATGAATAATGATACTAATATTGCTATGATATCAACTAGGTCCATTTTACCCTAGAAATTGGGGAAACGGGCCCACAAGGGTAAAATGGGAAATTCGTTGGTAAAATACCAAATTAAGTACTAGGCTATCATAATTCCACCCTTAATTGCAGATTTTGCTCAATAATTAGCCTAGATTCTGATTTCATGCAAAACCCCCAAATTGGGTATAAACCCTAAATCTCCAAATCCGAAATTAAACATTAAAATGGAAGATCTATGATTAATGAGCCTAGATTAGTCAATATCTAACAAAACATCACCAATTTATTCAGTAATAATTCTAGGAACAATATTCTTCCAAAACCTTTTTCAACTCTTACTACCTTGGGTTCATTAAGGGAGAAAGGGGTATCTTAACATGATTATGGTTTAAAGGAAGAATTAAGAAGTGAGTAGGAATTACCTCCAAGATTTTCCTTCAAATATCAATAAGAGCAGTTTCTTCAAGCTTAAATATCAAAATGGGGTAAAATGAGGGTCTAGGGATTTTTAACACTTCATCAATATTATTTGTTATATCCTGTATTTTGCGTATTCGGATAATTCAAGATAATTGCGGGAAGTTAAGGGCAAGACTATATTTTTGACCTTGTTTAGCACACAAGTTGTTCATGAAAGTTTTGATGTGGAAATGTTAAGAAAGACTAGGGGCAAAAAGGAAAATTCGCAAGATGACTCACAGAAAAATGGAGGAAGGCTAAGGGAAAATTTGGAATTTCGAAATAATTTTTCATGAATTCCAAAACAAAAAAAAGGGTCTTGGAGCAAAAGGGGCCAAGTGGGCCGTCCATAGGGTGTGGGCCTTGGCCCACATGCAGTTAAAATCAATAGCCCCAAAAGATGACTTATTACTCATCTTTTTCACCTTAGAAGATTGGAGAAACTTGGAGAAAAATGGAGAAGGCCATTCGGCCATGGAGCAAAAAAATGAACTCTTGGAAATCTTGATCAAAAAAATATTTTCTTCTAGCTTTTCTACCAATTGGAAGGTCCTTATTAACATGGAGGAGTTGTTGAAGCAAGTAAACCACTATTTGTTGCAAGACCATGATTCTAGCCAAGTGGGAAATTAAGTGGAAATGGTAAGGTTTACTCCTCTTTTATATGTTATGGATGGTTTGTATGTATTGTAGAGTGTAGAAATGAATGAAATTCATGAAAATATGAGTGTTGGGTTGAAGCCGTGTGGATGGTTGTTTTGTGTAGAAGTGATGAATTAATTTTACTTAGTATTTTAGTGGTTGTTGTTGTAGATTCAATGGTGCAAATAAAGGTTTAATGATTCAAATTGGTATTGAAATTGTTTGTGGTTTGTTGGAGAAGTTAATGTGATTTGAATGTAGTTTCTTGTATTTATGGAGAATAATGTTGCTAGCATGTGAATTGTTGATGTAGTTTATGAATTTGGAAGGAAAGAAAATATGTTGTCACTGTTCTTGTTGAATTTGGAAGGTTTCGGGTGAAGTGATATGTTGGTTGCATTGTTTGAAGTGTTCTTGAATCATGTTAGAATGATTTCGGATTAATACTTGAATGTGAAATTGTCACACCCTAATCTCCCTAGGGTGTGATGGGCACCCGACCCTTACATAAAGCCGAGCGAACCCTCTGACTCTCAGTGCATACAAATTTTTTTTATGACTTTTAAATCAAATAAAGATGAAGTACATGGTACAGTGGTTCTAAAATCTGAATCGTGTAGAATTTATTACATAACACAGAATGACATATCGGCTGATGGAGCCGCTTACAAAACTGACATTCTATACCCACGACTCTGTCTGCAAAGTCTTTAACTTCGAACAAAACATCATAGCACATATACTCTGACTCGGCAGCACTCCAGGATTAAATGGAGTTGCCAATCTAGCTGAAGCATCTTCTAGCAATGTCCTTTACTCGTCTGGGTGTACCTGCGTGGCATGAAACGCAGCCCCCGAAGAAAAAAGGGGTCAGTACGAAATATGTACTGAGTATGTAAAGCATGGAATACAGAAAACAGAACCATAATCGAAACAAACAGTGCAAAAGTAAGTACATTTTCAGAATGCTCAAAACACTTATTTTTCAGAATGTAAATCGTGTATACCGATGTCATGAGTCAGAAGGAGTACAGAAAATAAGTAGATCATCCAAAGTGCAAAAATGCGTACTTTCCAAACACAGACTGTGCGTGCCAACAGCGTATGTCATCATATACATTTACACATAACTGATTCATATGTAGCATAATAGTGCCGAGGAACGTACGGCCCGATCCACATATATAACATATTAGTGCCGAGAAACGTTCAGCCCGATCCACAAATGTATCTGCTGCGGAACGTGCAGCCCGATCCATATACACATATTATGTTGCTGTGGCACGTGCAGAAGTTTAATACAGGCATTAAGCACGATATGCAGAATCATAAAAAAAACTTACTGGAAACACGAATCATGCATGCCAAGAACGGTATCCGGCCCCTTACGTCCCAAGGAACGTGGCGCCACCCTGCCTTTGGCGCCACACACATCATACTCCAGAGGTTTTGCTCCGTAATCTCCGTCACACATCATAATATCACATCATAAGATCAGAATATACATATACACAAATATGGTTCAGCGAACCATAAACACATCATAACACCGTAACACATCATACTCCGGAATACATATATGGCACCTGGCCCTCAAGCAAGGGACCGGCGAACCATGCGCACGATATATACCCGCCCGGGACTCGGCGAAAGAGATCACAACACATGCACGAACAGTGTAGTGAGAAACTATATGCACATAAATAAATAACTGTTATAGCCCGTATTTCGTACGTCTGGAAAATTCAAGGTAATGGGGAGAAGTCAAGAACAAGACTACGTTTCAAAAATTATTTTAATATACGAGTTGTTGAAAATATTATTTATGAATATTGTTAGTATGGAAATATTGAGGAAGACCAAGGGCGAAAAAGGAAATTCGTAAAATGGCTTATGGAAATATTGCGGAAAGGATAAGGGCAAAATGGGAATTTTGCAAAGTCTCGAAAGTTCATGAAATTTCCATGATGGTTGAGTGGCATAAGTATATGCCCACATTGCTTTGGGGGCCAAAGTGTACTAAGAAAAATATTTTGTCTTCTTTGACCAAATAAAACAAAGCAAGAAAAAAAGAAAGAAAAAACAAGAAAAATGGAGAGCTTTCTAGAGAGGGGCATGTGCCCCTCACATGCTTGGAAAATATATATATATATATCTGTGTTATCTTCCAATCCAAGACAAAACAAGAAAAAGAACAAAAAAAAAAAAAAAAAAGGAGAGGTTTCGGCCACAACATGGAAAAATTGGCCATGAGAAATCTTGTTCTAAAAATTATTTTCTCATGGTATACCCACTAATTCAAGGGTCCTCTACGACGTGGTATAATTATTTCGGGAGATAAGTCAACCGTTTCGTCGTTTCCGCATTCGAGGCAAGTTGAGAAGTTGAAGAAGAAAGGTGAGTTTTAATCTTGTTTTATGTGTTATGAAGGGTTTACATGTGTTGTAGTATGCTAAAATGGAAGAAATTCATGATAGAAGAATGGATTAAAATTATATGATGTATTGGTTGTTGTTGTAATGTGTTGTAGTGTGTAGAAAAAAAATGGAAATTCATGAAATATTGCATGTTCAAGTTGAGCCGTGTGAAGTATTGTTTGGCCGTGTGTTGTGTGCAATGTGTTGGAATAATGAATTAAGTGTATGTAGCGTAATTATGTGGTGTTGTAATGTATAGAAAATGGATGAAAATCATGGAATGTGTGTGTTATGGTGATGGCCGAAAATGGGCTGATTTAGTGTAGGCATGGTGGACTAATGTGATGTAGTATTTTGTTTGTCGTCGTTGTGAGTTTCATGATGGAAAATGAAGTTTTAATAATCCGAGTTGAGATCATAATCGTATGGGCCGAATTGGAAGGAAATCTAGTCTTGATATGGTTTCTTGAATTTATGAAATGAAGTTGTAAATGTATGTATTGTGACATAATGTGTGAATTTGGAAGGAAAAGATGTGTTTGGTGTTGTTCTCGGGTTTGGGGGATGAATTCGGGTAAGTTGGAGTGTTGGTTGGGCTGTTTGAAATATTGTGTGAATTGTTTAAAGGGTCTTGAATATTGTTCTGAACGGTTTCGGATTAGTAATTGAATGTATAAACGTTGATGTTGGTTTTAATGTAAGTAGTTGAATTGAATATAAGGTTATGTTGTTGAATTGTGTAGGAGTCATCAATGTTAAAATACGTTCAATTGACTCCTAACGACTATTGTTATGGTTGTTGGTATTGTTGGTATTGTTGTTGTTGTTGTTGATTTGGAGCCGAGCCATATTCTCGGGGTTGGTATATTTACAGGGGAGGTGCTGCCGAAATTTCGGCAGAATATAAGTGAATGTGTTTGAAAGGTTAAAACAAGTATATGATAATGGAACTAATGAAGGGATGAACTTTCTTGCATGTAGACAAACAAGTTGGATGCACAAGCGTAACTAGTTGGTCGCAGCACAGGTATGTAAGGCTTACCCTTCCTTTCTTTCGGCATGTCCTAGTTGTAATAGGCTATGATACGAGCCTCGAGGGAAACTCTATTCCTAGAAATCCGAGCTTGATTTGGACCCCTATTCATTCAGTGAAATTGAACTAAGAACCTTATGCTTTGATGGAAACATAGTTTGAACGTCCGTAACTTCTACAAATGAAACCGGATTGCCCTGAAACCTTCATGAATGACTCTATAAGGCTAAATGTTCATAGTTTATATACGCCACCTCGACTTAATCCGAGGTGGGCCCATAATTCCCGAACCCCATTTGTATTGCTCTATTGGACTCATGTCCGCATAGTAATTAAGAGAAACTTGGGCTATTATTCTGGATTTGTTATGAACTGTATGTACTCTCTGATATAAGTATCTGGAAATTCTGATATGAGTATTCCTATATAGGCATTGGATACAAGTATTTTCGATATGGATATTTTGACAAAAGTATGTTGACATAAGTACTCCGATACAAGAAATTTGACGTAAACATTTTGATAGAAGTATTCGGATATAAGTATTTTGGATATGAGAATCCTGACATACGTATTCTGTTATAACTACTCTGATATAAGTATTTTGATATAAGTATTCCGACCTAAGTATTCTGATATGAGTACCCCGACATAAGTATTTTAATATAAGCATTCTGATATGGGTAACCTGCTATGATTATTCTGATGGCACGTTCGATCATTCTATCGAGTCTTGATTTATGTGCATTTAGTTGCTCACTACTCTGCTCGTGCATGTGCTATGATCCCTTTCACCGGATCCCGGGCCAATATATATATATCGTGCGGATGGTTCGCCGAGTCCTCTGTTAAGGGCCGGGTTCCATATATGAATTCCGAAGTATGATGTGTCCGGTTCCGGGGTACTGTGTTATATGTCCGTCCCCGGTTACCGAGGATATATTATGAAGTATGATGTGTCCGGGCTCGGGGTGCCGTGTTATCAGTCCGCCCCCGGGTACCGTGGTTATGTTATGATGTGTGACGGAGATCGGAGCATATTTTATGAAATATGATGTGTTGTGGCGCCAAGGGTAGGAGTGGCGACCACGTTCCTACGTTATCGTGCGCATCCCTTGGCATTGTTCACCGATTCCTCGGCGTGTTATCTGTCCCCAAGGTTATCATGTATATGATAGGATGTAACCGGCCCCTCGGCGTGATATTTGTCCCCGAGGTTACCGTATGTATGATATGGTATTCGTCCCGGCGTGGTATATGTCCCCGGGGTTACCGCGTATGTGATATGATATCCGATTCCGATATGCATGACTTGTGTTGGAGAGTAAGCATTCTGACCTTCCGTATATTCTGTATCCCGTTTGCTATATGACATCATTTGAGTAATTTGTATGTTCTGTAATCCGTCTGGCATACGAGATGAGTAAGTATGATTCGTGTTTGGTATTCTGGATAGGCTATTTGTATGTTGTTCTATCTCTCTCAGTCATGGTTTCGTTTTCTGTACTCATGCCTTATATACTCAGTACATATTCCGTACTGACCCCCTCTTCTTCGGGGGCTGCGTTTCATGCCGCGCAGGTACCCACAAATGGATAGACGAGATTAGCTGAAGATGATCCAGTGGATTGGCGGGCTCCATTTCCTCCAAGAGTGCTGCCGAATCAGAGTATGTATGCTGTGATGTCTGATCAGTATTAGAGACTTTGCAGACAGCGTCGTGGGTAATGATAGTCAGTCTGTAAGCGGCTCCATCAGCCGATATGTCATTTTGTGTTATGTAGTAAATTTCATATAATTACAGATTTGTTTAATTCTGGAAATAGTAAGCAGAAAATTTTGAAAGCTCAACATGTATTTTATTTGTAATTGACTTTCAGAATTAAAAAAAAAAGCATTAGGTGTGTAATCAGGGTCTGCGGGTTCGCTCGGCTCTGTATGTGGGGTCAAGTGCCCATCACACCCTAATAAGGTTAGGGTGTGACAATAACTTTCAAGACTCGATGGAGAAATATATTTACCGACATCTGAAGACCCAGAAACAAGTTTCGGATCAATCGGAACTAGTAAACGAAAGTTATGAGCTTTTGAAGTACAGAACCTTCTAAAAGCGTTTCAGAAGTTATTATTTATTATTTTATTATTATGTTTTTTTTGGAAATCAAAGCAATAACCATATCAAGTATCTTTCGGATATAGTTATGGATCAAGTCTAATATACCTTTGGAACCATATGTACATATCAGAATATATCCAAGACTCAATGGAACAATTGAACATGCTAGAATTTAAAGATCAAACTTTAGTCATATCACTCATCTCCCAAAGCCATTCGGAAACATATCAAACAGGACTTGGACATCATAGATACGCATCGGAACCATATGAAACAGTTTATGGAAGTCAAGAATGTTAGCCATCCTAGTGGTTCTAAGAATAGAAGTTTCTTTGGGATCATATACATACCGTATTCTTGTTTCACAAGATCATGCCAAAGAAAGAAAAGGGTAAGCCTTACATACCTGCTCCACGTCCTATTAGCTACGCTTATTTATCCAAGCTTGCTAGTCTACATACAAAAGAATTCACATAATCATTAGATTCATTATCATTCACTTGCCTTAGTCTTTCAAATGAATTCACTTATATTCTACCGAAATTTCGGCAGCATTTCCCCTGTAAATACACCATCCCCGAGATTCCAACTCGGCCAATTTCATCAACAACAATCCGAGAATTTAACTCGGCCAAAATATCAACAACAATACCAACAATTATTCTAACAATATCCACAACAACAATTCCAATAATCATGCCAACAACATCAATAATCAATTCAAGACACATTCTAACATTAACAACCCTCATCACACAATCCAACGACATTTCATTTATCCAATTTAATCAGATATATTCAAGCTAACACCAATGACCCCACATTCAAGTATTAATCCGAAATCTTTCTAACAATTCACATGATATTCCAACAACCCAATCAACATTTTTACTTTACCCAAAACCTTCCAAATGCGACACAACAACTACAATACATTCTCTTCTTCCAAATTCATGAACTATACCAACAATTCTCACACTAACAACATTATTTTCCATAAGTGCAAGAACACTATATTCAATTCACATTAACTTCTAAAACAATTTTCCAACAATTACAACTTGAACTAGAATTATTAAACTTCCATTTCCATCATAGACTCCATTGCAACAACAATCAAAATTCTTGAGAAAATTGATTCATTCTCTTTCACATCATATACTAACCATACGGCCACAACATATATACCCATATTTTCATGAATTTCATTCAATTCTACTTACTACATCATACATAAACCTTTCATAACATGTAAAAGAATGGAAATTCTTACCTTTTTCCACTTGACTAGAATTTTTGGACTTGCCACAAAAGTAGTTTTCTTGCTCTAATAATTGTACCACATTGAAGAGGGTCTTTAAATTAGTAGGAATACTAGAAGAGTGTATTTTTTTTAATTAAGATGGAAAGCTTCAAAAAAAAAAAATCTCTCTTGACCGTCCCCCTTTCTCTCCTTGCTCTCAACTTTCTTTCCTTTCTTTCTTGAATGTTCTAGGATAAATGATGAATAATAGGCCCTTCCTCTTTTTTTTTATTACATGGATTTAATTCTACATGGGCCTTGGGCCATGCCCTATGGCCGGCCACCTCTTGGGCCCTTTCTTTTTTTTTTTTTTGATTTTTCCTAGCCCATTTATTTCATATCTAGTTTTTGTAATCCATGAAACTATTTTCTATATTTCCGATTTTGCCCTTAGCCTTCCTCGATATTTCCACATCAATATTTTCCATGAGCGACGTATATATATTAAATAAAATCAAAATATTGTCTTATCTCTTACTAGTCACAATTATCTCAAATTATCCGAACGTGCAAAATTACGGGATATAACAGAAATCATCGATGTTAGCTTGACTAGGTGTGGTTGAATTGAATATAAGAGGAATGCCATCGAATTGTGTAGAAAGGATTGCGAGTGATAGAATGCATTCGAAATAATGGTTAAAGTTGGAGATATGATTGTTGGTATTGTTGTTGATAATTTGGCCGAATTGAATTCTCGGATTTGTTGTTGATAAATTGGCCGAGTTAGATTCTCGGGGATGGTGTATTTACAGGGGAAATGCTGCTGAAATTTCGGCAGAATATAAATGAATTCATTTGAAGGACTAAGACAAGCATATGTCGATGAGTCTAATGATTATGCCAATTCTCTTGAATGTAGACTAGAAAGTTTGGACGAATGAGCGTAGCTAATTGGACGTGGGACAGGTATGTAAAGCTCACCTTTTCTTTCTCTTGGCATGTCCTAGAGCTAAGTAAGCTATGATACTTATCTCTGGGTAACTCTATTCTTGATTCCATAATGATGTCTAAATCCCGAAGGGGACATTCATAAGGTCTTTCTTTTACCTATGCATTTTACATTTAAATTTGTGAGTCTCGAAGGAGACAAATGAAAAGGGTTTGATTTCATACATGACGTCCATAATAGTTTTTTTTCTATATGATTTCATGACGCGACTGAGCGTGCTGTATAACGTATGGCCTCGGCTTAAGTCTGAGTATGCTATGGCCTCAGCTTATGCCTGAGTAAGCTATGGCCTCAGCTGATCACTGAGTGTGCTATGGCCTCAGCTTATGCCGGAGTGTGCGATGGCCTCAGCTTATGTCTGAGCATGCTATATAACATATGGCCTCAGTTTATGTTATGCCAATTGAGTTGTGCATATGATTTTACTAATGATTTTGAAAAAACTAGTTTTATACTAAAGGAAATATAAAGTTTGATTTTCAAAACCACTCCGAAGGGGGTGCGATATTTTACTAATTAGATTTTCAAAACCACTCCGAAGGGGGTGCGAGGTTTTACTACTTCATTTCATTTACGACTTATGTTTACTTTCCATATCATTATTATTATTATTCCCGAAGGGGCCAGGATCATTATTATTATGTCGGGACCGGCATGCCCGAAGGGGCCAGGGTAGTATTATGTCGGAACCGGCATGCCTGAAGGGGTCATCATTATTATATGCCAGAAGCGACTGCCCGAAAGGGCCATCATTATTATTGAGCCGGAAGCGGCTGCCCGAAAGGGCCATCATTATTATTAAGCCGGAAGCGGCCGTCCGAAGGGACTATTGTGATATTATATTTATACTGTGGGTTCTAGAATTTGTGTATGCTGTGTTTATATTGTGTATGCTAGAAATTGTGCAAAGTACTATATGGCATGGTTCAAAATGTTATTCCAGGTACTCCCGGGTTGCTTCTAAACTTGTTTACTGTTATGCCTCTCCTTATTTATGATTCAGTAATGCTTTACATATTCAGTACATATTCCGTACTGACCCCCTTTCTTCGGGGGCTGCGTTTCATGCCGCGCAGGTGCATACAGATGAGTAGAGGATATTGCCAAAAGATGTTCCAGTTGAATTGGTGAGCTCCATTTCCTCCCGGAGTGTCGCCGAGTCAGAGTACTTACGCTATGGTATTTCGTCTATATTAGAGACTTTGCAGACAGCGTCCTGTGGTACGTTTGTCGAGATGTCGACAGAGTAATGTCAGTTGAACCGTTTGTGTATGTTAAAAGAGCATGTATCTTAGATGATTTCAATTAGGTTAAAGTACTTATTTGATTGAAAGTTTTCATAATCTGTATAAAGATAATGACCTCTATTTGGAAAAGCTCCATGTTTTTAAAAGTTTTTGAAATGACAGGTTTTGGTAAAGCGAACGTTTAAGGGTTCGCTTGACTATGATGAGAGTCGGGTGCCCGTCTTGCCCTATCAAGATGAGGGTGTGACATTATTAACTGCCCGTCACCCGCTGAAGCTGTCACGCCCTAAACCTAGGCCTGGACGTAACACGGCACCCGGTGCCTGACTGCATGTGACCGAGCGAACCAACTGGCTGACTGAATCAACATGTGATATCAAAACATAACTAAATGTGGAATAACTAAACACATGCTGATATACTAAAGGTCTGACTGAAATCATAATGCGGAAATACCTAGACAATCTGAAATATATCTAACAGTAGCCAACATGGCTAAACCAAAACGATTGAACAACTGCCAACAAGGCTAACATAATAAATATCTGACTGTCTGAACTGTGTCTATGAAGCCTCTAAGAGTACTGAATGATAGATCTGTCTATAAACTGAAATAACCGGATAGCTGACAACGCCCCGAAGGAATGTGGGGCTCACCAGTAGCTGATACGTGCACTCCTAATTAGCTGAGTCGTCAACCTGTGTATCGTTACCTGCATCGCGAGATGCGCCTAGGCCCCCAAGCAATAAAAAGGGACATCAGTACATTTGAATTGTACTGGTATGTAAAGCAACTGAAGCAATAAAATACTAAAACTGAAACTGAAAACTGAAACTGAACTACACAGGAAAGCAAGAAGCTGAAGTACTCCATGTTCTGGATGAAGAATCACTTGTAAAACTGTATATATATAACTGTGGCCTAGGGCCCAAATAATGTGCACAAAACTGTGGCCTCTGGCCCAAGCAATACGTATGCATAAACTGTGGCCTAGGGCCCAAAAGTACAGATACAGGTGTTCAACATTGATATTTTACAAAACTGAGACTGGCTATAGCTGATAGCATGATAACTGTTTCTGATTCTGGGACTCTTGCAGTTAACTGGTTATACACTGACTGAGACTCATGTGATAATAATGCATAAGTCTATAAGGATTACGTGCTGGGTTCATGATGTTCAAAGTGACAACCATGAACGAATTCTGTAACTGCAACCCTAGAAGATAACAGTTCTATATCATTTCATGAAACTAGAGCTAACTATATTCTGAGTCACATTTCTAACAAGTATGAAGAATGAGGCGTAGGGAGAATCATGAACATTCCCTAACGTAGATAGTTAGCCTCACATACCTCAATTCCATCCTTTGAGTGTAATACAATGTTCGTCAACCCTCTCAACTTTGATCTATATCAATACAAGTCAAAGGGATTCTATATTAGCAATAATATTCATGCTTTAGTCATTTAAGCATTTTATCAAACACTTGGTGGGCATGAAGCTCCACAACCTTCATTAATGGTGTTTTCTTCACCCAATCCCATTCTATTACTTCTAGATGATTCTACAATCTCAATTAGATGTAATTAACATCATTCTTCATCACTCATATGAATAAAACAAATCCCAAGTCAACAATCCAACAACTCTAGCATAGTTCATATAATTCCCTTCATCAAACCCAATTATTATTCTCCCAAGAATACATCAACACTTTAATCATCATGAGAAAGTCATGAAACTTACCTTAGATAGTGGTTGAACAAGTCTTGAGTGGAGTTACTCCTTTAGCACCAAAACCCTACTTCATTTCCCTTGGGTTTTCTTGAATTAGATGAACTTTGGCTAGGTTTCATACATTTGGGTTCATGGATTTGGTGTTATTGATCATGGATTTCCCTTGAATTTTCTTGTGGATGAATGTTAGAGAGTATTTTAGAGGTTTTCTTGACCAAGAATGATGAAAATATGATTTTGGACGAGTTGGGTCTTATTTAAAGTAGTCCAGAAAAGTCTGGACAAAATCTCTCTGGCACAACTTGCGACGGGACTGCGGCGTCCCATGTAGTGATTGCGAGTCGCATCCTGAGTCGCATCTTGTGACAGAGGGTGATATTCTGTCGAACAGTCTGTCGTAACATGGCCATAACTCTTTGTGTATAGCTCCGTTCAAGACCCATAATATACTGTTGGAAAGCTATTTCAAAGGGCTACAACTTTCATCAAGGAAGTTTTCCCAAATTCGGAATTAATAAAGGGGTTATGGTCGTTGGAAGTAAGACCTTCTATAAACTCACTTGCAAACATGCCCCGTAGAGTGGTTTTCAACTTTGCTTTGCCTAAAGACATTTCTTATGACTTAATTGGTTTTCATAACACTTCCTATAACCCTCATATTGGTTCCATTATATTATCATCTTATGAGTCGAACTTACGTCCGAAGTTACGAGGTGTTACAGAAGTGATACCTGGACCGCCCCAGCGGCGCCGCTCCAGAGGCCACCTGGCCGCTTCAGCGGTAATCACTAAAAGTCATTGACCACTCCAACGGCAGGGCTACCACTCCAGCAGTGCCGCTGCAGCGGTCTGGTGCCGCTAAAGCGGGCACCAGACACCAGAAACTTAACCCAAGATTTCCTTTCTATCTGATTTTTTGACTAATTCCCGAGGCCATCTGCTCACATACCAGACACATAGTCCCACATAAAAACGCGCTTTGAACGCACCTGTGGTCTCGGAATTCCCAACAGAGGTCTCGTTAACCGAGCCAATCCCGGTGCCTTAATCCCAAACTTCCATCCCAAGTCCCGAAATGCACCTAGGGAATTGGGAACCAAACCAAACACACACACAGGTTCTAAACAACCATCTTGACCTCTCGGAATCGATGAAATTTTGAAAAAGGTACGTTTTCCCAAAAGTTAACTTTGGGTCAACTATTTTTCACTTTAAGCCTATATTTTCACCAAAGTTGCCTGAATTCGGTCTAGGCACCTCGGGAAGCATATCAGCGGTTCCCTCAGGTCAAAATCGAGCTAATCAATGCTCGGGAATGGGCGAAAACACCGAAAGAACTATAATGACGAAAAGGGTCGTTACATAGTCTTCTTCTTTCTTTGAGCCTCGAGATAATTGAAGTATAAACATATCCAAATCATGAAATTAGAATCAAGAAGAACATATTTCAAACCCTACTCCTATTCAAGACCCAAATCCCAACCTAAGTAAATGGGGTTTATGAACTTGAATATCTAGCTCATTTAGTAATGTACATCATTTTTTTACCTCTTCTAACCAATCATATATTTTCTTTAACATTCAAACAATAACTATCCTTAGCGTATCTTGCATTCCGTATCCTATCCCCTTTAGACATTAAGCATCATCATCCTTATAACTGATACTCTTTCTATTTCCATAATTCCTGCTTTACCTTTTTCTACTCATAAATCATTGTCATATTTATACCCAAGGGTCATATTTAAACGCATACGTATTCTTTCCATGCCTTACCTCGAGGGAAAGTAACACTTATATCTAATCATATCGATGTCCCATTAATGAAACACTTCTAAGGTTTCTAACCACTTACAGTATAACCACAGCCGTTTGCTATCGCCCAACTGAAAATACCATCAAACTTCTCTTCTTTTTAAGTCCCATCCGTAAAACTCCAAAAGTTATCTTAACAAAACTAAATGTAATATCTCAACACCATCCTCAAGGATGTATAAACATTATTACAACATTAATTATACCTGGCTTCACCACTCATCCCCTCACACTGTACTATCTCCTCTACATGCAAGTCATTCAGATCTTACTGATTCCTTTTAACCACTATTATTCAGAATTCTGTAAATATAATCTCTTTATCGAACTATGTTCCCCACACATACCTTTCCTTCTTTACTATACCATTGCCTTATTACCATAACATATCTTCTTTTACCGTTCTATCAACACATTCACAATTTTAACCCATCATCTAACCACAGATTTCACTTAAGGTTCCTCTTTAATATTGCTCTCTCTCCTTTCCGTAATATAATCATTGGGGAATTATGGTTTACCGTTGTTGCATAACATACAACAATTCAAAATCATACTTGCTTAATTTTAACACTTTATCAGAGTGACAAATATACCTTCAATCATTAGCTGCTCTAGTCCTGAAACTCCGGCGAGTGTGGGACTTCCTATGGCCTTACTCTAGAACCCTGATCTGGCACGAATTGATCTAATATAGGCGGGGAAAATTCTTCTTCTTGCTGTCTCTCTATCGATCGTTCACCGCCACCCAGAACTTCTACAAATGTACCAACTATACTAACCTGTCGCGGTCTGACCACCACCTTCATTTGAACCTTGCCTCGAAGATGTCGTCAAGTCCTGGTTAATAGGGTCCTCAGGCAGCAAACTCCTCGGTTTCCCAAAAGGCCCTTCACTCTCCGCTCATCTACTATGATACGAAGCTTGGGGATCAACTTCTAGCATTAGCCTTCCCCTTCCTTGTCCCGCTATGGCTAAAGGTGAAACTAGCAACACCGGAGCTCTTCCTAGCTCTTCTATTCTTATCAAAGTCGATGATATTTGTAACACTGATTCCTCCTGAACCTCCGAAGGGTCTGTTTCCGTAGAAGACATGATCTCAGATGAGTCTATCTCAATGGAGGATACATCCTCACTTGGGTCCTCTTCTAAAGAGTAACTTATTTTCCCCCTGTCATCATTGCAATCCTCAAATCACCGTAGTCCTTTCTGAAGGAGTCGTCGTCAAACTGTAAGACAACAGAGGTCAGGGTTGAGGATTTACACCTTATGACTCAGCTGTATAGAATGATCTAGGATACAAAGAAGGGTAACTATACTAAAGGCCCTGCAGCCTCCTATTTATAAGTGTGGCGCGCTTCACACCTATAAATAAAACTCTACTGGACACGGCTGGTAGACAAACTGCTCTAATACCACTTTTGTTACCACCTAATCGGAGGGCCATCACGGGCAGCCGGAGCTAACCTACCGAGCACCTCTAGACATACATGCATTTCATCATCATACCTGAGTAGGCCATAATGCTAACAATTAAATTCCATTTTTGGTGCACAAAAAGGTATATACATATATACGTCATCAAGTTGGTCTAAAGTACTCGAGCCGACAAGGCTACCAAAACAATGATACAACATAAGAGGGACCGAGAAGGTCACAGAACATCTAGCTGTACATATCTGTTTACCAGCCTCTACAGGAATGCATAACATAATAAGCACAGGACAGGACCCCGCCATACCCATCTGTACACAAAATAATCATACCAACTGGACTGCAGCTCTGGAACAAGTGGAGTGCTCCTGTACAACTGCTGAGAAGTCAGCCTATGAGTCTGAATAGTATCCCTATCTGCCTGCGGGCACGAACGCAACGTCCACAAAGAAAAGGACATCAATATGAATAATGTACCGAGTATGTAAGGCAAAAATAAAAACATAATGAAAGTGTGAAAGGAACATAAGATAAAAGAGATCAAGCTGTACCTCTGAATGCCTCTTAAGGCGGATGTCATGCATGCTTAGCTTTAAAAAAAAACTTTTATACATACATATATGTAATATCTTGCCCGACCATTTAGGCTCAGTGTTATCATCATATCATCATCCCGCGTTCGGGGTAACATCATAACCTGCCCACTGCAGTGGTGTGCATATCTACGTGCCTGCCCGGCGGAGTATAGCGCGGCACGGTGTCAAGAAATACATACATATATATAAAGCATGCACGTCAGCCAAATAAATGCTATAACTCTATTGGAGTGACGTAAGGTTAGTAAACCTCCGATTGTCATTATGGAACTATCATCATGAACATATCTCACCTTGAAAGGACAAAAATCATAAGATGAGATCAACATCAATGAATAAGATCAACAACCATAAGATGAGATCAATAATCATAAGATGAGATCAATAATCATGGGGCAAAGATCAATAATATCATAAGAACTTCAAGAACTATAGGCTTCTAGTATTTCTAGTAATAGGGACATTATGGATATCATGGGTAAGTCATAACAATAGGATCATGCCTTAAGAGAGAAAGAGACATCCTTAATATACCTTGTCGTCTCCTTAACTTACTTAACGCCTATCCTCCCGAGCTTGTAAATCTACATTTAAGATGATTTGCACTAAGGGTAGCATTGGGCAGCATTTCAAACGCTTATAAGGTCAAACTACATTAATAAATGAGCTAACGAAAATTGGGCAGCATTTCCCCTTATATCTTTCTATTTCCTTCAACTCAAAAACAACTCCCAAACCACAATACAACATCAACAATTTCATTATCAAAAGTTTACATTCAAATTATGCTCAATCTAATCCCAAAACTTCTTTTCATAATCAATCCATAACAACAACTTCAACACAACCCCTTAAGCATAATTTTAAGCATAATCTTGTTATAATGTTATACGACACTTCTTAAATATCATTATTATCCCTCCTAACAAGATTATGCTTAAAACATGCTAACAATTATAGCTCAAGTTAATTCACTACTCAAAATATCATCAATTTCATATTTGAACTTTTCCTCCAATTTCCTTTCTTCAAATCTTTACATAATTACCAAATAAACTCATAAGCATGAAACTAAGATGAAATCTTACCTCAAAATTCAAGAACACTTCAATTCCAAGGTGACTCCACCTTACAAACACTCACCCAAGCATCTTCAAGAAGAGGAGACAAGTGTAAAGCTCACTTGGAAACCCTAAACACCTTGATCTTTGATTTAGGCTTAGAAGTATGTTAGAATGTGTTTGGAGAGGTCTCTAGAGGTTTCTAAGACTTGGTGTTATGTCTAAAATCATTAAAATGAAGAGGGATCATCATATACTTAAATTCGGAAAATTGCAATCTGTTAGTTTCTGTGCCGTAACTTTGGCCTCATTTCTCATATTTGCAATCTGCCAGTTGCAGTGGAAAAAAGACTCTCTGAACTTAAATTTACATAGGTTATGCATTCCGTAACTCTTTATATTCTAAGAGATATGTCTCTCTCAAATTGGACCAAAAATCCTGTCCAAGATTCTGCCAAGTTTTTCCAAAGTTTCGACAAATAGATTTTCTTCGATTCGCTTGATCCCGGAACCTTTAGATACTTGCTTAACACTTGTTAAAAATCTTCCTTAACCCTATAAAGGTTCCATAGCCTCTCCGGCTTACGCTAGTTTACCTCACAACTAACGCTAAAATTTGCGAGGCGTGTATATATATACGGTCCGTATCCTTGGTCGTATAACATTATACGACCAACATCCTGGCCGTATAAAATTATGTGGTCCGTATAGTTGGTCGTATAATACCACCTCCAAAACTGCATTCTCTTGAATTTTTTAAAATCCTTAAATACGGCCAATATCTCAAAATACAGACCATATCTCACTTATACGACCCATATACCATATTTTCCAAAAATAACTTTTGACGAACCTTCCCACTTCGATTCACTTATTCTCCAATCCTTTTGTAACTCACCAAACATGAATTTAAACACTTATAAACACAAGTTAAGCATGCCCAACATCATATATCCTTGAAACAGATCACGGTGTCCAAAACTAAGACATCAACGTACTACGAATCTCAATGCACAAAACCACAAGGTGTAACACACTAGAATCCCCCAAGTTTCACAATCTCAACCCGAAATACCGATTATCACCCGAGGCCATCTGCTCACATACCATACATGCAGACACACATAAAAACACGCTACGAACGCACTCGTGGCCTCGAAATTCCCAACGGAGGTCTAGTTGACCGAGTCAACCCCCGATATCTCAAAACCAACTTTCCAACCCAAGTCCCAAAATGCACCCGAGCGGATTTGGAACCGAACCGATTATACACACAAGTTCTAAAAGACCATCTGCACCTCTCGGAATTGATGAATTCCCAAAAAAGGATCGTTTACCCAAAAGTCAACTTTGAGTCAACTTTTTTCGCCTTAAGCAAAAATTTCCCAAAAAGTCACCCAAATCATACCCAATTATCTCAGGAAGCTTGTCAATGGTCCCCTTGGGTCAAATGTGAGCTAAACAAGCTCGGGAAAGGGTCAAATGTACAGAAAAGACTATAACGACCAAATGGGTCGTTACATATTCTCTCTCTGATCTGATTATTACACTTGTCTTTGCATTAGCACGCATATTTGTAATTTGGTTCATAGGTATGTTGTTTTCTGTAGCTTCTTTGCAATGGAACATGTCTGTAGACCAGTTCTGACCATTCTGTGCTGCCTTTTTTTTCAGGTCTTTTACATTCTCTGGAACATTTGCCTTCATCTCAACCAACTGTCTAGCTTTACTTTATTACCTTGTCAATTATCTCATGTATCTAGTCCTGGTTTTTTGCATTGTAGGTTCCCTTTGTCAATCATCAAAACTTCACATATGGTTTTATGCCAATAACAGGTCAATCTATGCTGTCAGCTAATGCCTAAGGCATGGCATTCAGACAGGACTATTCAAAGTGGATATATAAAAATACCCATAACATGGCACCGGTACCCGATACAAGTGCTCGTCACCTCAAAAGTATTGGGACCACCTTAGTTACCCCATTACTCCCTCTTTATTATTCCACTTAAGCTAACCACGACATTTTAAATAGAGTCAAGTAAGGTCTTAACTTGCCTGATTTGGAGTCTGATGATCACAATAAAGTCTTACCCTTCCGTAAAGCCTCTGAACTGTACCAATTTGTTCAAATATGTATTCTACGTTAGAACACAAGTTCGCAAACACCGATATTTCTATATAATAGCTTCAGACCCAAAAAGTCATCCGAAAGAGGATTTTTGAACCCCAAAGGACAAAAGTGTAAATTCGCCCCATAACTAGTCTACCATGATCCATGGAGTCTAAATACCAAAAATGAACCAAATCTGACATCAATTCGGTGGTCAATTGAAGAATGTCTCATTTTCAACTTAGGGTTTCTAAATTCCAATTTCTTATCACAAAATCATGATTTTTCAAAATGAAATTCCATAATAATTGAAGGTATAATGATAAAAGGAGGATTAGAAACTTACCCACGTGAAGAATCTTGCATAACCCCTAAAACATCTCGCCAAACCGAGGTCCTAAGCTCTACATATGTGAATTAAATGTCTAGGTTAGAAATAGGGAAAGATAATTTAACTGACCAGCGATCTCGCAGGTGCAGAGCATTTCCCACATTTGCAGGCTCGCTTCCACGCCCAGACCCTCGCAGCTGCGAGGTCCACTTAGTTGGCCCAGGTCCGCATGTGCGGACCGTCTCACACAGAGGCGGCCTCGCTCTTTCGGCCCTTTTCACGTAGGTATGGGCTCAGCCAAACTCTCCCTTCCCTGCACCTGTAGCCCACCTTGTGCAGGTGCGTCTCCATAGGTATGAGACACTAGAAACCAGCAAAATCAACCAAGTCTCAAACTTCGATCCAACACCCGAAACTCATCCGTAACCTCCTTGGCACAAACCAAATATGGAAATCAGTCACAAAACATGCAATGAACTTGCTCACATATTTGAATCAATCACACGTGGTCTCCTTGACCCGACGTTGACTGAGGTCAATTCCAAAACACCCTGAATCCAAAATTCCAACCAAAGGTCTAGAATAGCCCCGAGTCCCTCGAGAACCGAACCAATTACTTGAATAACTAATAAACGACATTTCAGACCTAATGGAATAGACAAAATTTCCAAAAAGACTCATTTACCCCCGATATTGACTTTGGTTAACCCATCCCTTAATTGTTTTTTGGAAAAGTCCTTTTCTTCCCCTAAACTCACCCAAATGCTTCGGGAATCACACCACCCATCCCTACAAGTTAAATATACCATAAAGAAACTAAGAGAAGGGCATTTTAAGAAAAAGAGGTAAAAATTACAAAATGACCTAACGGGTTGTTACAAATGGACCCTATAAGGTCTAGTTTGCCACTATTAGATTGTTATAACTTACTATTCAGGCTTATGTTTTCAACAAGTATTGTTTGGTGATCTTACAAAGTATTGTTTGAACCTTACCCAATATTATTGAAGTTGTTCCCTTGGAAGTTGGTTAAATAAGTAAATGTTGTCTCCAAGTTCAGCCCTCTTGCTTGGTGGAAACCATTTCCTGAGGAAGACATGTACTAGCTCGCCCCATGTGTGGATGGAGTTTGGAGGTAGAATGTGAAGTTATGTTCTTGCCTCTCCGGCTAAAGATTATTTAAAAACCGTCAAACTCAATGCATCCTCCGACACAATGTTCTACTTGTGTAATGCGAACCCAAGAAATTATTCATCTAGTTACGTGGGTCCTTATCGGTAGAGTTTCAGAAGAAGCCCTCAGCCTTTAGCAATGTGTTGTAACATCCTGTAAATTCAGATTAGGTTTGAATGTGTAAAATTAGTATTAAGATGACATTATATATTTCTATATGAACTCTTTCGAGATGAATTTCTGTGAAAAATAGTCGTTTTGGAGTCAAACCAAATTTTTAAGTTCATAAAAGCTCTTAAATTCATCTAATTCTGAGGTACTTTTGCACTTATACCTAATTTTCAGGGTACTTTCGCACTTATACCTAATTTTCAGTGTACTTTCACACTTATACCTAATTTTTAGGCAGTTACGTTGGGAATTCGAGAAAACTCAAAACATGAAAGTTTTAGGTATTTGAAACAACTTTTCAACCATATATTTTAGAGCTCAAACAGAGCTACGTACAAAATGTTCCGACCGTTTTACTATTATATCAATCCCACTTTGTTTTGGCTGACTTCTTGAGAGGAAACAACCCTAAAACTTTCCCAAGACATCTAAGGTAAGTTATTATTCAACTCATATCATTACTACATCAATCTAACATCAAATTAACTCTAGTTCATCCTTCAAAATAATAGATTCTTAAAAGTCAAAAAAAGAGAAATTGAAGGTATGGTCTTTGACCCTTACTGATGTTATTGAGAAGATTTAGACTAGTGTAGGGTATTATAAATAATTAGAATTCATGTGTGATTCATGGGGGATTCAAGAACACGTCTTTGGGCACAAAAAGCCCTAGTTTTGCGATAAGGATGGAAACTCTTAGAATTTGGTTAAAGTTCAGAACTTTATCATTATTAATCATTGTAGAGTGATTGTTGAACCTTGGGAAAAACATTTGGTAGAGTTATAGCGGGAATCGAGGTATGTCTCTTTTAAAATCCTTTTGATTATAAAGGTGATTTGTATATCTAGATTTCGTAAAATCCTCTTTTGAAGTATGTCTCTTTTTAGAACATACTTTTCAAATGTTTTAAGTGGTTTTTTGGCAAGGCTTGTGTGCGTGAGGGACAAGCCCACATTAAACCTTTGTGTATATTATATTATATATATGTATACATGATTTTACCTTATCAAAGGATGATTGAAATTGAAATATAAAGCTTTGATCTTTGAGCATGAATTACCCCGTAAAGTATGCCTAAACTTGATTTGAGAAAAGCTTGTATATTTCATGTGTTTTGCTTGTATACCCCATTGTTGTTTTTATGGTATGTTAGGTAACGAAGAAGAGCAGGTTCTTGATACACATACGGAGTAGGAGAACTTGTTGCTTTCTAGACTTATTGGTGAGCCCATATGCTCGTTCGAGGGACACCCCTCTATTTAGTTATTGCTTTTAGTTTTCGCGCACTGCGTCCCAAAGTTAGCCCATTCATTTATTTATCTTAGAAGCTCCATAGATAGTTGTCAGAATTGTGGGTAGATTGTTAAAGCCACGTATGGATTGTTGGGCATTTTGCCACGTTTATGACTAAGTATTTATATTACACTTCCGCTAACTACTTTTATAAGTGTGAGTACATTTTCATTTAACCTTAATGACTTGTTTAAGTAAAGGTCAAAAGATTATCAAAAGAGATTAGTCGTTTATTGATTTTATAAGGTACTTCTGGTATTGTTCTGTCACGACCCAGCCCCATGAGCCATGACTAGTGCCCGAGCTGGACACTTGTGTGCGTACCTGTTAGATATAGTCAAACTGAATCTAAGAACAATATGGAAACTTGCAAAAGAACTCCAAAGGTTCATAACGTCGTCATATATGCTGCCATTACATATCAATACCATAGACAAGCCGACAAGGCTGCCATAACAGAGGAACATATCCATAGCACATCGTACAGACACAGCTGAATAAAACTTATACACAACCCACACATATATCTACAGACCTCTAAGAGTATCGGTAGTGAAATATGATGGGACAGGGCCCCGCCGTACCCCTGGATAAACATATATAAACATCAAAAGATCTGTACCAAAAGTCTAGGCTCCAGAACAATGGACCTCTCCAAGATAGCTGAGTAGAGGTCCTAAGCTGGAGGATCGCCAAATCGAGTATCTGTACCTACGGGCATGAAACGCAGCCCCCCGAAGAAAGGGCGTCAGTACGAGATATGTACTGAGTATATAAAGCATGAAATACAATAAAGAGGATCATGCCTGAAATAAGGATCACAGGAGACTAGTATGACATTCAAAATACCAATACACTTGCCTTATGAAATGTAAATCATGCATATCAATATCATATATCATACCCGGCCCATTATGGGACTCGGTGAATAAAGTCATCACATGCCATCCTTGGCGCCATAATCACATCATCATATCATATATATATATATATATATATATATATATATATATATATATATATATATATATATATATATATATATATACCGTACCCAGCCCTCTAGTGAGGGACTCGGTGAACAATGCAGTGAAACTGTGCACGAAAACATACCCGGCCCGGGACTCGGTGAAAGATATATTGAGGCATGCACGAGCAGAGTAGTGAGCAACCATATGCAAACTAGATTATATTTGAGACTCAATAGAACATTCAAACGAACTATCATTTGGAAATCAAGACAATAGTCATATCAAGTATCCTTCGAATGTCACAGTGGAGCATATCAAATAGAACTTCAGAAATCATAGATACGTATCAAGACATAATAAAGTAAGTTCTGGGAATCAAGGACATTAGCCATCCTAGTGTCTCTAAGAATAGGAACCTTTTTTCTTGAAGTCATATATACGTCGTCTATTTGTTTCATAAAGATCATGCCAAAAAGAAGGAAGGGTTAGCTTTACATACCTTTGGCGCTTAATCCGTGACTCGATATGTATACGTTTCCCAAAATATCTCGACCTATATTAAGACGTCAAGACTGTGGTTAAGCTACGAAAAGGCATAAAACGTACTTCAACGTTAGTAGCTTATTTCTAGACAATTGGGCAGCACTTCCCCTATATCGCTCAATTTCCTCATATTTAAGCTAACTATACAACATAAGAATGCCCAATACACCTCAAATATCTAAAATATGCACCCAACAAGCCACACACACTTCGCATACGATATTTTATACGTTTCTTTCTTATCAAATTAGTGATTCACATTAGCAACAACACAACAACGGCCTCAACTTCTATATGCAAGAAAATTATCTTAGCATTAATAAGTCCTAAAGCAACCCATCAATTATAACAACACAATACAAGCCTTAACTATACTTAGCCTTCCAATTTCACAAGAACAACAACACAACCAGAACCCGATCATTACCAACAAAATACAACCATAACTTTAGATATCAAATTCCTTCATTTTCATCATATAACCCATGACAACAATAACGACAAAAATAATCACAAAACAGCCCCTATACGTCCCAAACAAAGTCTCAACATCAACATACACAATTCTTGCATCCAATTCCACATCCATCAATTCATACGAAGGCCAAATCGTCACTAAAACATGTAAGAGGGAATTAAACCTTAACTTAGGAACTTGATTTTTCTTGCAACACTTGAGGTTGATCAAGGGCTGCCATGGCCGTGAGCTTGGCAGCCATGGCTGGTCATATTCCCTTCTTTAATTCAAGACAAGATATCAATTTTAATGGTACAAAACAGCAGCTGGCCGTGACTCTCCCTCTCTCTAGCTTAACTTTGCCTCTCTCTCTAAGCTAATATTTGGTTGAAGAAGACAATGTGATGAATGACAAATCTTAGTCATCAAAATGCTATTTATAGGTAGCTTAACATATTGACACATACCCCCTCCACTTGGCATGTCCTCATTCATGCTATTTATTTAATTAATAAATCGGGTGGGGCCCACTCAAGGTGTAATTAACTTAATTAATCATTAATCCCTGCTTAATAATCTAATCATGGTTAGTTAATCCCTAATCTCCACTAATATTTCCACACTAATTGGAATTTACAAGCAAATCGTGTACTTATTAAAATCGAGATTGAAATTCCTTGTCTCGTATCTCAAAAATAACTTTGTTCTTGAATTCATGTCGATAAGATTACGAATAATCCAACCTACAAAAATACGGGGTATAACATGTTCATAACATTGGATGCCTGTTCCGTCCAGGGTGGGTTTTGGGGTGTGACATGTGTATAGACTATAGTCCACCTTGAAGGCAACCACATCAACTCTCAAAGGGGATGGCATCTGCATAGTCAATAGCTTAATCTATATACGCAAACATATTGTCAGGTTCTCCCATGCTTGCCTAGTTCACAAAATAAAGAAAACAAAATGTAATGATAAAATACTTAACATAAAGTGCACACTAATTAGTAATTTCAAAATTGAATTCCCAGCAACGGCGTTAAAATTTTTATACACTCAAATTACACCTATATAAATGGTGTAAGTCGGTTGGTGTCAAATATAATAACACAACTCGATTGAGGTTGAACTCCATAGGGAATAGGGTGTTAAAAGGTTACTTTACTAGTATGACACTTGATTATGATCGTAATATTAAAGACCTGCTTGGTCGTTATGTGCGTGTTTACCATTCTACCCTTGCTAGTACTTTCCCGAGGTTAGAAATGAGCGGATCTAAATAAATTAGGGTGTGTTTTATGTTTTGTTTTGTGACTTATAAGTGACTCTGTGATGTGTTTTTAACTTGGTTTTTTTGTTTGCTTGTGTTCATAGGGCCTTAGAATGATTTTGAGAGACTAAGTATAAAAATGTAGAAAAATTCGCACTCACTGCCCAAAACGCATCGCTGCAGCGAAGGATTAACACTGCAACGAGACCGCTACAGCGAGGAAGGGTTCCGCTATAGCAAAGGATAGATTTCTCAAGGGTCTACTACAGCGAGAGTGGTTCTCACTACAGTGAAATGGGGACCGATACTGCGGTCCTCATTAAGTTAGAAACCCAAGTTAAATACCTTATTTGGACCCCACTCCTCACATGATCCCAAAACAGTTCCTAAGAGCATAGAGGCGACTTTCTAAGGCAAGGGCACTATTCTCCATCAAAGGTAAGCCTTAATCACTAACTCTCTTCGCGTAATGTTCTTATTCGATTCTGGTTTCAATCAAAGGACCTTTAATGAGAATTGGAGGGTAGAACGCAGATATCAAGGGAACCCTAGAATATTAATGGGTTATTGTTTATTATTGTTTATCGATTGTTTAATCATCTAAAAGTAGAGATAATCACTTCGTAGCATGAGAATTGGATATTCAATGATGGGACTTGTTTGTTAAGACCTTGGATTCCAATAAAAATGGGAACTTTGGCTAAAATCAGATAGGTAGGGGTAAAATGATTAGAGAATCGATTAATTGATTCTATATGATACTTGAGACTAGTATTAGGATAATTAACCCATTGACTAAAAGTAGAATTGGTGGGGTTGTCATCTCCAATTTGTTATTGTTAATTTGATGATCCTTCACTTACTTAGAATTGTAATTCTAGACTTTGAACGTTCCAAAGCTTTGAGGAAAGGAAAAGCTATTACGGAGTGATTGCATTGTTCCAGTTTGGCTTCGAGGTAGGTTACGGTTTACTTGAGTTAGACTTTGATTAGTTGATTGTATATCTTGTAGAATCTATGGGAGAAAGCATGTCTAGGATTTCAGACATAGAGTTTGGGTAATTATTGTTAGTTGTATGATTAAATTGTGTTAAGTGTTCCTCCATTATTGAGGTTGATAAACTTGAATTGCATTCTTGAGACCATTGCAAGGAAGGTGTTCATATATACATTTCAGAGACTAATTGAGATAGCTTCATATTATATTATGATTGAGGAGATTATTTTTTGGTCTTATTGTGACTTGTGTTATTTGGTTATACTTCCTTGATATTGACTTGATACGTGTTCTTGAGTCATTCCATGTGATTTGATTATGAGACATTGTTGATGATGATTGATATGGAAAATAAACATCTTCTAAGCCACATTTGACAGGGGGTGACTGTTACACCTCGGAAAATTTTCCGTTGGTACGCAAGAGAACGAACTAGTGATGAATATGAGTGCATGATGTCCATGAGCAAGAAACGACGTTTGATGACCTTAGGCGAGATTTCGAAAGTATCCGATGTGAGACGAGGAAGTTGGCTAAGTTAAGATGAGATACAAGGTGAGCAATGCATGTGCATGGACGGGGGTGATTGAAATGAGAAGTCTAAGAAATATAGGAAGTTGCAGAATTGCAACTGCCTAGTGGTCGTATATTGCAAAATACGGACCGTAAAGTGCAATACGGTCCGTAAACTGCCAGGTCGTAAACTGGCATGCCAAACTTCAACTTTCTGCCAGCCGAGGAAATGGCTAAACACGACCTGGTGGACGGACCGTAAAGTGATTTACGGCCCGTAAACCATGGTCGTAAATCACAATGCATGCAGGCCAAAGTTTCTGGTCCTGCTTAAACTTAAAGACGACAACGAGGGACAGTCCGTAAACTGAAATGCGGACCGTAAACCTCCATGGACGACCACTGTTCACCCAGCACAGATTTTCCAATTCATTAAATATGAGGATCAAGACTTATTTTATTTCATTACAACACTACACCACTTCTCTCTAAAACTTCTCTCTACATTTATTATATGAGTTTTCAAGGATTATAAGCCATCAATAACATTAAGACAAGTGAATCAAGTGTAAGCAAGCCATTAAATACCATTCAAGTCAAGAAATGCAAATGGAGAAAAATTAGGGTTTTTCTCAAAGAGGAGTATTATCAACCAAAGCTTGTTCCTACAACTTCTAAGGTAAGATTCATGATTTTTACATGATGTTTAAGGTATTGGAGAATTAAAGTACATGGATTGTAGAAAATATGGTCAACTAGGTCATGAATGATGACTAGTGACATTTTGAGAAATAGTTTGAATTGAGTTATGAATGTTGTTGTGTTGTGATATGAATGTGTTATAAATGGTATTACGATCATGAACTAGATACTTTAGACGAATGGACGAAGTTGGGTGTTATGACCATGAATGTGGGTGAATTAGGGGCAAATTGAGGAAATCTAGACAATGTGGATAATGTGAATGACTAATGGCCATTGTTATGATATTAATGAAGGTATAAACGCTAGCATTGGAAGGGAACGTGCAAGTGTAGAATAGTTCGACGGAAAGGTATGTAAGGCAAACCCTTCTTTCATAAGGCATGGTTCTTGGCCAAATTCCTAATTCCTCTCTATGAGTATGTTGTCTTCACATGGTTGACATTCCGAGCTCATAAGCTCACGACCCTTAATATGTACTATGATTATACTATGTTCCTCGTATGACGAGTAAGTCCATAATGTAGATGTAACGATAATGATGAGGATAGTAATGATGATGAGAGTAAAATGAGATTAGAGGTGCTTACGAGCTATGATATATGTATATGTATGCCTATGAAGGGCTATGATAAGACCCCGAGCTTATGATGCCGGGTAAGACTATATGTATATGACTATGTATAAAGTATGTATACGATTACGAAACGCGCGCACACCTCTGCAGATGGTACGGATAACCCTGACGCCTTGGTAGGGTCAGGTATGTATGATCTTGAGCCTTGGTTGGCCAAGTATGTATGACACACCGATCCTACGAGGTTGGGTATGCTATGTAAATACTATGTATATGATATGACCATGTATATAATATGAATATGAGTGTGATAAGACTTAGTAAGGGCATGTATACGAATATGAACACAAAGTGGTATGGCTATTATTATGGGATACGAACGACGATGTATGTAAGTAAGCGACATGATGATGATGATATTACTGTCTCCCTCCTATGCTATTTCATATGATATCTATTATGCTTCTATATTGATGTTGATCATGCTTTACATACTCAGTACATTCTTCGTACTGACGTCCTTTTGTTTGTGGACGCTGCGTCATGCCCGTATGTGCACAGGGAGACAGACTTGATCCATAGCCGCTTATTCAGAGATTGCATAGCAGAGCTCCATTTCTTTCGGAGCCGTAGCTTTTGGGTACTTATTCTTTTGTGTATATAATTATGGGCATAGCGGGGTCCTGTCCCGCTCATACGATATGTCATACTCTTAGAGGCTCGTAGTCATGTGTATGTGGGTAGAGATGTTCGGCCATGTCGGCCCAGGTTTTGTATATCTTTTGTTAGCCACGTCGGCCTTGTACTTATGAGGTGGCACAGATGCCTATGATATGTTAAATGATGATGGTCGTCTAATGAGATCAATATGATTAACGATAAGAAAAGCACGAATTGATTTATGGTTCACCTAGATGTTATGTTATGTACGATAAGGGGGGTGCTCGGGTGGGGTAGCACCGGGTGCTCGTCGCGGCCCCCTAGCCAGGTCGTGACAGTGACTATGTAGCCTAGAGTCAGCTCGTGGTCCGAGGTTTGTTCCGGAACGACTGGTACGTGGACACCATGGGTCTCCTGCAGGTCATGACTAGTTGGGGAAAGCATTACCATTTATCATGTGTGTACAGATATGTGACAGAGTTGGAACTTTATTATTTATTCTACTCCTTTGGCTTGAGCAGTGGTGTTTAATTGTTGATAATGATGACTTTTTCTGAAAGTGGATTATTTGAGGATCTTATTTGTGATACATGTTTGTTGTGCCTATTTGCTTATTTCAATTATTTTATGTATGTATGCATGATACTAATCTTAGTCGGCCTATGACACCTACCAGTACGTGTTGTTTGTACTGACCTACACTTGCTGCACTTTTTTGTGAGTACAAATTTTGAGCCAGAGATGTCTTCTAAACCTCGCATCTAGTTGAGGCTATTCATTCCCAAGATCAGAGGGTGAGCTCCTATCCATGCCGTGCCGCCTGAAGATATTTCTTTATTGCAGATGTCTATTTACATCCTAGACATTATGTTTATTTTTAGTCAGTATCTCTTCTTTTAGACCTTGTTGGTTAGAGTCCTTGTGTTGTGACTTACAGATTTTGGAGATGTAATAGCTAGATTTTCGCACCTGCTATTTAATTATTTTATTGTCTGACTTTTTATTCCATTATTCGCGAGCAATGTTTATTAATTGGTTTAAGTAATTTGGAATTGGCTTGATAATTGGTTAAGGGATTGGTTCGCCCACTATAGGATTAGTGTGGGTGCCACTCACGTCTGTTGGGACGTAATAGTAACTCTATCTTGTTAGTTTGAAAAGAGTTTGATATTTCTATTGCATTGAGAAACACTATGTTGTTAAAAAATTAACTAATTGGATTGAGAAACCAAGATTGTGTCCTATTTAATGGAATGTAATACTATAGGTGTTAATACGATATATTTCTAATGGGAAGTTCTAAGAAATGCAAATGATCTCTAAGTGACTACCCAATATTTTCCAATAGTTGGATAGAATTTCCTCTGTTTAATATTTCTAGATATAAAAGAGTTTTTTTTTTTAATCAAAGTAGCCAGTAAGATGCTGATTGAGTTTTATTCAATAAAAACAGTATGTACAGTATAAAAATTGGCCAAAAGTGCCTACAATAAGACTAGCAAATCAAATACAAAAATCAAGAAGAACATGCTTCTGCTTATGCTTCAACCTTCGAAAGTTGAAGCTAGGCTATAGATGTCCTCCAGCTTCTACTTTGCTGCTAACTATCTCCGTGACAATGGTCTCTTAATATTCTTCAGTGTCACACCAAAAAAATGGCTACTAAGGAGATTCTTCCAATAGAATGAACCAACAGGTTAATACCACACATTGGATAAAACTTCCCTAGTAACTAAGTATGCATGAGACTAATTCTGCAAGTCTGCTGCTGCATTTTCCAAGTTACTGCATGATGCTGAAAAGCTTGGCATCTACATTTGCCAGCCAAAATAATAACCTTTGCCTCAGCAGGATAATCCTAAATGAGTAACACATTGTAGCAGACTGCTTCATTCCTGCAACATCTTGGAGTTGTTGAAATTTTTCTATTGTATGATGTTTCCATTATAAGCCACCTCAAAGGTCTCACAAGGTGCTATGGAAATCAAGAAATCAATCTGGAAAATTACTACCATCTCCATGTTGCTGAGCTTCTGCTTCTGAATGAACTAGTATCCTTTATGAACTGCAGCACCTTCCTTGTATTGCTACTGTGAATGCAGATTCTTGATGTTGCTACTACTGCAGTGACGAGTAAACTGTAGAAGTACTTCAATCAGGTTACCTGCACTTGTATACTTTGCATCTGAAACTAGGTAACAATGCCTTATCCATGTTTAGTATCCTTTTGGCATCAGCTGATAACTCCTGAAAATTATGAACATGTAAAGTACCTGTAAAATTGAGCACACAGTTAGCTAAACAGTTTGCAAGAGCATTACCTTCCCTCAGGATACGGCAAACTGCACTTGCCCCATATTACTCTAACATTGTGTTCTCCTTATCTCCATTCTGATATTCCAAAGGGACACTCCATATCTGCCTTATGATGTTCAACAAAGCCAAGGAATCAGTTTCAACAATCACTGGCAAGAACTGATGTGTCACACAATATTCTGTTACACCTCGGAAATTTCTCCGTACTTGTATGATGAGTGGAATGATGAAGAGTTTGAGTGTATGATGTTTTGTTAAGTCGGGAATGGCTAATTATGAATTTTTGGAAATAAGAAAGTCGCGCAAAAATTTTCTGTCCAGTGGTCGTATATGGCACTATACGGCCCGTAAAGTGATTTACGGACCGTATAGTGCAATCATCCTCCAGCTTGTCAAAAAATCCCAACTTTCTGTAAATGTTGAATATGGTTAAATGCGACCCAGTTTACGGCCCGTAAACTGGTTTACGGACCGTAAACCAGGTCGTAAACTACCATGTCCATCAGCCAAAACTTTCTATCCTTGAAATGGTTAAATACGACCACAGTGGACGGACCGTAAATCAAAATACGGTCCGTATATGGTGGTTTACGACCACTGTTCATCCCGACAAGTTTTCATTAAAGATAAAATTTTGAATTATTAAAAGGGAACTTAAGCCCATTTCACGTCATTTTTCATCCAACACTTCAACAAAACTCTAGAGTGTTCTTCAACACTTCAACTCTAAGAATAGCAAGAAAATCCAAGGAAACCTAAGATTATCAACACCAAATTCATGAGAATAAGTGTAAGAACACATCAAAGGATCTTCTAAGTCAAGAAATTCCCAAGAAGGTGGAACTAGGGTTTTGGCTAATTGAAGTATTCCAACTTAAGGATTGTTCAACCATCCTCCAAGGTAAGTTTCATGATTATTCCATATTGTTTGAAGTATTGGAAAGCTTAGACACTTGAAATGTAGAAGAACATAGAAATGGGTCATTATTGAGTGAATAGTGACATAAACGAATGATAGTGGAATCGAACTATGAATATTGAAATGTTGTGAATACTAATACGTTATAAATGATGTTTATATCATGAAACAAGCATTAAATGCATGAAAACACAAGGATGAGCTAGAAGTAGAAATAAGGGAAAATTGGAGGAAAATGGTGGATTTCGCCAAACGCACGTAAATGACGATTGTCGATTATGATATTGCGAATAATATTATGAATATTGGGAGTTGATATAGAACGTGAGAAAAGTAGTATGAGCGAAGGAAACGTTGTCCGACTTCTCCTAGAATTAGCGACACGTTCTTATAGTCAGTTACTAATGTTGATACGAATTCTCTTATGAAGGTAACGACGTGATATCGACGGAGAACAAGTGAGCGATATCTTAGCTAAATGACCAAGGTATGTGAGGCTAGTCCTTCTTTCTAAAGGCATGAATCTTTTAACTTGAATCCCGATTTCTTTCGTGAGTTCTTACATTCTAAGAATTTAAAAGTTTATACTTATGAATGTTTATATGAGATAAGTTATACGATATGATGACACTAGAATGATGATGATGTTATTCCTTGCCTACACTCACCTTATGTCCTAGTCCTTTCAAGGTGAGGCAGAATGCCCATGATGGTTCCATAATGTAATCGGGGGATACGTCACCCCGATAGAGTAAAGTTGATCATGAGTCATATATACGCATTATGATAAGATAAATATTTTATGATAAGTATATTACTATGAGCATTTACATTGAGCATGTCATGAGCATTTCACATCGGGCCTAGTTGGCCGGGCAGACACCGCTTCGGCGGGCGGCGATACGGATACACCACGACCTACGGGCGTGGGCAGACACCACTAGTGGGCGGCATTAGATGGTACCCCGGACGCGGGGGGCCTGGACGCGGGCTAATATTATTGATTATCACACCGTTCCGACATGGACGGGCAGCTTGCATATGATGCATACAGGTTATGATGATGAGTATGAGTAAGACAGCATGCATTACTTCATTTATGATTATCAGTCAGATTCAGATGTCTCATGTTGATGTTATTCCCATATTATTGATGTCTCCTTTCATTATGTATGCTCCTCATACTCGGTACAATATTCGTACTGACGTCCTTTCTTCGGACGCTGTGTTCATGCCCACAGGTAGGCAGGGAGGAGAGCTTGGCCCAGGTCCCCAGTAGCTGTCAGCTGATAGATAGCACTCCATTGTTCGGAGGTGCTTATGGATTTTCTTTTGATGTACATTCATATATGCATATTTTGGGCATGACGGAGTCTTGTTCCGTCTACGTATTCATTATGTTAGTAGAGGCTCGTAGATACGCAGTGTGGGTTAGATGGTCTCACAAGATGTTTTCATATGTATGTATATTATTTTGATGGCCAAGAAGCAAATGTATATAAAGTATTTATGTTTTGATTAAATATGATTTTCCTATAATTGGTATGTAAAATTGATAAAAGAGTATTAAATGAGCAAGACAAGCAATAGAGCGAGCGGTGCTCGGTAATTGCTCCTGGTACCCGTCGCGGCCTCTAGCTGGGGCGTGACAGAAGTGGTATCAAAGCAGTTCGCCCTAGGAAGTGTCTACGAGCCGTGTCTAGTAGAGTCTTGTTTATGGTGTGTTGCGCGCCACGCTAATAAACAAGAGGCTACAGGTCATTTAGGAAAATGACCATTCTTCTTCTCATGAGATCGTACGATAGAGCCATGCCTAGGATTATATCATTCCTAAAAGTGCGTTATGATTTCAGAAAAATGCCGCCGAAAGGAAAAGGTACAGCTGCCCAGAAAGGCAAAGCTATGACAAAGAGGCAGGCGGAAAGAGATCCTCCGGAAAATGTAGAGGAAAGAGAATCGCAAAGTGAGGCCGCGCCCAATGTAGAAGTGCAGGGAGGAGCCTCAGCTCCGATTCCTTCACCGGGTGCTTCGGGTCAACAAGTGTCTGAGGCCATACATTTATTGACACAGTTGGTTGCCGCTCAGGCACAACGACAGAATGTGGGCCCAAGTGATCGTTCGGCTAGTACAAGAGCCCGTGATTTCCTCACTCTAAACCCTCCAGAATTTTTCGGGTCGAAGACGGATGAGGACCCACAAGGTTTTATCGATGAGATGTTGCGGACGCTGAAACTTATGCATGCTTCTGAGACCGAATCCATGGATTTGGCCTCATATAGACTTCGCGATGTGGCGGTACTATGGTATAAGAATTGGGTGATAACAAGAGGGGAGAATGCACCACCTCCTGTGTGGCAAGAGTTTGTAGATGCCTTTATTCGTCACTACTTGCCACCTGAAGTTTGCCGAGCTAGAGCGGACAGGTTCTTGAATTTGAAACAGGGAAGCATGAGTGCCCGAGAGTATAGTATGCAATTCAACTCATTGGCCCGGTATGCTCCGACTATGGTGGCTGACATGGGGGACCGAGTCTATAGATTTGTGAGTGGTTTAGGACCACACTTGTTCAGAGATTGCCTGACAGCCTCTTTGCAAGACGGGATGGATATTTCCCGGATACAGGCCCATGCAGAGAAGTGATCGTGAGGGTGACAGAAGACAAGGTAAGAGGGATAGATCTATGGGGGAGAGCAGTGAGTACCGAGGGGGACCGAGACAGACATATTCTAGGCACTCAGGTCAGTCAGTGACTAGTGCACCTCCTAGATTCTCAGATAGGAGGGTTAACCGTTCTTTTTAGTCAGGCCAGGGGCAGAGTTCGAGGGCCTCAGATTCGCAGTCTAGGGGAGACTTTAGCCAGAGGAGACCTCCAGTACCGCGGTGTAGCCAGTGTGGCAAACTACATTCTGGACAGTGTCGTCAGGGTTTGGATGCTTGTTATGCTTGCGGGAAAGTTGGTCACATGATGAGAGATTGCCCCTCAGCGAGAGACAGAGCTGGGACTCAGCCTACAGGTTCAGCAGCGGGTTCTTCTTCAGCACGCCCGACAGCACAGACTCTTCAGACTACAGCAGGTAGGGGCAGAGGTAGAGGGGGAGCATCTACTTCAGGTGTTGTTCAGCACCGTGTGTATGCTTTAGCTGGGCGACAGGATCTTGAGTCTTCGCCAGATGTTGTCACAGGTACCTTGACTATATTTTTCTGTGACGTATACGCTCTGATTGATCCAGGTTCTACCTTCTCATATATTACTGTGTATATCACTGATTGTGTTGGGGTAAGACCTGAGCCAATTAAACCTTTCGAGGTATTCACTCCGGTTGGTGATCCTGTAATAGCGAGGCAAGTATATCAGAACTGTGTAGTCATTATAGGTGATCGTTAGACAAGGGCAGATCTAATTGAACTTGAGATGATATATTTTGACGTAATTATGGGTATGGACTGGTTGGCATCATGCTATGCTAATGTTTGTTGCCGGACAAAGGTAGTTCGATTCCAATTTCCGGGAGAGCCCATACTCGAGTGGAAGGGTAATACAGTTTCCCCAAAGGGTAGGTTTATTTCCTACCTTAAGGCGAGAAAGATGATAGCCAAGGGTTATATTTGTCATCTAGTTCGGGTTCATGACACAGAAGCGTAAGTGCCAACTTTCCAGTCTGTCCCGGTAGTGAATGAATTCCCAGATGTGTTTCCCGACGAGTTACTAGGCCTTCCTCCAGAAAGGGAGATCGACTTTGCTATTGATGTACTACCAGACACCAAGCCTATTTCTATTCCTCCATATCGAATGGCTCCAGCAGAACTGAAAGAGCTAAAAGCACAGCTAAAAGATTTACTTGCGAAGGGGTTTATAAGGCCTAGTTCCTCGCCATGGGGAGCACCAGTCCTGTTCGTAAGGAAGAAAGACGGATCTCTACGAATGTGCATCGACTACAGGCAGTTGAACAAGGTGACAATAAAGAATAAATACCCTCTTCCTAGAATTGACGACTTGTTCGATCAATTGCAAGGTACTAAATGGTTCTCCAAGATAGATCTGAGATCGGGTTATCATCAGGTGAGAATTAGGGAAGCAGATATTCCCAAGACCGCCTTCAGGACAAGATATGGTCACTATGAGTTTCGAGTAATGTCGTTCGGGTTGACGAATGCCCCGGCGGTGTTCATGAATTTAATGAATAATGTGTTTAGGCCGTTTTTGGATCTCTTTGTGATAGTGTTCATCGACGATATTTTGGTGTATTCTCGCACAGAGTCAGAACATGCAGATCATCTAAGAATTCTTCTTGGCGTTCTTCGAGATCGGGAATTGTATGCAAAGTTTTTGAAGTGCGAGTTTTGGCTAAACTCAGTGGCATTTCTAGGTCATGTTATTTATGATAATGGTATCCGAGTCAACACTCAAAAAATAGAAGCTGTGAAGACTTGGCCAAGACCTACGACGCCTACAGAAGTTCGTAGTTTCCTTGGGTTAGCAGGATACTATAGACGATTTGTAGAGGGCTTCTCATCTATTTCAGCCCCATTGACAAAGTTAACCCAAAAGTCGGCTAAATTCCAGTGGAGTGATACCTGTGAGCGTAGCTTCCAAGAGCTGAAAAACAGGTTGACCTCAGCGCCAGTGCTAACACTTCCAGAAGGATCAGATGGCTATGTAGTGTATTGTGACGCCTCCGGTGTGGGATTAGGATGTGTATTGATGCAGAATGGGAAATTTATTGCATGTGCTTCGAGACAGTTGCGAAAACATGAACAAAATTACCCCACTCATGATCTTGAGCTAGCTTCGGTCATTCATGCATTGAAAATATGGAGACACTACTTATATGGTGTGCACGTGGACATCTATACGAATCACAAAAGCCTTCAATATATTTTCAAACAGAAGGAGTTGAACCTACGGCAAAGGAGATGGCTAGAATTACTGAATGATTATGATGTGAACATTCTATATCATCCAGGGAAGGCGAATGTATTAGCAGATGCACTTAGCCGCCGATCGATGGGTAGTTTATGTGGAGTTCCTTCGGAAAAGCGAGAAATGGTTCGTGAAGTCCATCGGTTAGCAAGTCTCGACGTACGGCTTATTGATTCAAGAGATGCAGGTATTAGCGTCAATGACCCCACAGTTTCATCATTGAATCTAGAAGTGAAGGAACGGCAATATGAAGATCCTCAGTTAAGCCACTATCGAGATCTATCTCAGGAAAAGGAAGAGTCTTCATTCGAAGTTTCCATAGAAGGGGTTCTTAGATATCGAGGCCGGCTATGTGTACCGAATGTGGCAAACTTGCGCCAACGGATTTTAGAGGAAGCACATTATTCCCGGTATTCTATTCATCCAGGTGCAACCAAGATGTACCACGATCTCAAATTGGTATACTAGTGGGATGGCATGAAGCGAGACATAGCAGAATTTGTAGCACAGTGTCCGAATTTCCAGCAAGTGAAGGCCGAGCATCAAAATCCAGGAGGGTTATTGCAAGCAATGGAAATTCCTATGTGGAAATGGGAAGAAATTAACATGGATTTTGTGGTAGGATTACCCCGTACGCGAGGGAAATATGATTCTATATGGGTGATCGTGGATAAACTCACGAAAGCAGCTCATTTTCTCCCCATTAGAACCACATATTCAGCGGAGGATTATGCTAAATTGTATCTCAAGGAGATTGTACGACTTCACGGTATTCCTTTGGCCATTATCACAGACAGAGGGGCACAGTTCACAGCCATGTTCTGGAAGTCCTTTCAAGAAGGTCTAGGTACCCAAGTTAAGCTCAGCACGGCGTTCCATCCGCGGACTGATGGACAAGCCGAGCGCACTATTCAGACCTTAGAGGATATGCTACGGGCATGTGTATTGGACTTTGGCGGTAGTTGGGATGAGCATTTGCCTCTTATTGAATTTGCCTATAATAACAGCTATCATTCTAGCATTCAAATGGCCCCGTATCAAGCCTTATATGGAAGAAAATGCAGATCTCCAATTGGATGGTTTGAAACCGGAGAAGTACAATTGATAGGCCCCGACTTGATCCAACAAGCAGTCGAAAAGGTTAAAGTGATTCGAGACTGACTGTTAACAGCTCAAAGTCGCCAAAAGTCTTATGCAGATAATCGCCGATGAGATTTGGAATTTCAAGTGGGCGATTGGGTGTTCCTGAAGGTATCGCCGATGAAGGGAGTGATGAGATTTGGCAAGAAGGGAAAGCTAAGTCCCATATATATCGGACCCTACCAAATCATTCGCAAGGCGAGTCGAGTAGCCTATAAATTGGACTTGCCTTCAGAGCTCGAATCCGTGCATCCAGTATTCCATGTTTCGATGCTCCGCAAGTGTATTGGAGACCCAACAAGAATAGTTCCGATTGATGATGTGCAAGTAACAGAGAAGCTAACCTACGAGGAAATGCCCATTGCCATATTGGATAGACAAGTACGAAGGCTTCAGAATAAAGAGGTTGCTTCAGTCAAAGTTCTATGGCGGAACAATAATCGGGAAGAAATGACTTGGGAAGCAGAGGAGAAGATGAAATCCATATACCCCCATTTGTTCCAATCCCCAGAAGAGATTCAAGATGAGACGTCGACGATATAAGGTATGTATGTTTTAGTTCTATGCTTTTGGTCGTGTGTGGCCATAAATGTGTTGATATTGTGATATAGCCCTATGAGGCAAAGATATTGTGGGTTGTTGTAATGGAAAGGTAGTGTCCAATTTACAAAGGAAACTTTGGCGAAATTTTTCCAGGATCCCCGAGTGTCGAACATTCGAGGACGAATGTTCCAAAAGGGGGGAAGAATGTTACACCTCGAAAATTTCTCCGTACTTGTATGATGAGTGGTATAATGAAGAGTTTGAGTGTATGATGTTTTGTTAAGTCGGGAATGGCTAATTATGAATTTTTGGAAATAAGAAAGTCGCGGAAAAAATTTCTGTCCAGTGGTCGTATATGGCACTATACGGCCCGTAAAGTGATTTACGGACCGTATAGTGAAATCGTCCTCCAGCTTGTCAAAAAATCCCAACTTTCTGTAAATGTTGAATATGGTTAAATACAACCCAGTTTACGGCCCGTAAACTGGTTTACGGACCGTAAACCATGTCGTAAACTACCATGTCCATCAGCCAAAACTTTATGTCCTTTAAATGGTTAAATACAACCACAGTGGACGGTCCGTAAATCAAAATACGGTCCGTATATGGTGGTTTACGACCACTGTTCATCTCGACAAGTTTTCATTAAAGATCATATTTTGAATTATTAAAAGGGAACTTAAGCCCATTTCACGTCATTTTTCATCAAACACTTCAAGAAAACTCTAGAGTGTTCTTCAACACTTCAACTCTAAGAATAGCAAGAAAATCCAAGGAAACCTAAGATTATCAACACCAAATTCATGAGAATAAGTGTAAGAACATATCAAAGTCAAGAAATTCCCAAGAAGGTGGAACTAGGGTTTTGGCTAATTGAAGTATTCCAACTTAAGGATTGTTCAACCATCCTCCAAGGTAAGTTTCATGATTATTCCATATTGTTTGAAGTATTTGAAAGCTTAGACACTTGAAATGTAGAAGAACATAGAAATGGGTCATTATTGAGTGAATAGTGACATAAACGAATGATAGTGGAATCGAACTATGAATATTGAAGTGTTGTGAATACTAATACGTTATAAATGATGTTTATATCATGAAACACGCATTAAATGCATGAAAACACAAGGATGATCTAGAAGTAGAAATAAGGGAAAATTGGAGGAAAATGGTGGATTTTGCCAAACGCACGTAAATGACGATTGTCGATTATGATATTGCGAATAATATTATGAATATTGGGAGTTGATATAGAACGTGAGAAAAGTAGTATGAGCGAAGGAAGCGTTGTCCGACTTCTCCTAGAATTAGCGACACGTTCTTATAGTCAGTTACTAATGTTGATACGAATTCTCTTATGAAGGTAACGACGTGATATCGACGGAGAACAAGTGAGCGATATCTTAGCTAAACGACCAAGGTATGTGAGGCTAGTCCTTCTTTCTAAAGGCATGAATATTTTAACTTGAATCCCGATTTCTTTCGTGAGTTCTTACATTCTAAGAAGTTAAAAGTTTATACTTATGAATGTCTATATGAGATAAGTTATACGATATGATGACACTAGAATGATGATGATGTTATTCCTTGCCTACACTCACCTTATGTACTAGTCCTTTCAAGGTGAGGCAGAATGTCCATGATGGTTCCATAATGTAATCGGGGGATCACGACCTTACGTCACCCCGATAGAGTAAAGTTGATCATGAGTCATATATACGCATTACGATAAGATAAGTATTTTATGATAAGCATATTACTATGAGCATTTACATTGAGCATGTCATGAGCATTTCACACCGGGCCTAGTTGGCCGGGCAGACACCGCTTCGGCGGGCGGCGATACGGATACACCACGACCTGCGGGCGTGGGCAGACACCACTAGTGGGCGGCATGAGATGGTACCCCGGACGCGGGAGGCCTGGACGCGGGCTAATATTATTGATTATCACACCGTTCCGACATGGACGGGCAGCTTGCATATGATGCATACAGGTTATGATGATGAGTATGAGTAAGACAGCATGCATTACTTCATTTATGATTATCAGTCAGATTCAGATGTCTCATGTTGATGTTATTCCCACATTATTGATGTCTCCTTTCATTATGTATGCCCCTCATACTCGGTACAATATTCGTACTAACGTCCTTTCTTCGGACACTGTGTTCATGCCCACAGGTAGGCAGGGAGGAGAGCTTGGCCAGGTCCCCAGTAGCTGTCAGCTGATAGATAGCACTCCATTGTTCGGAGGTGCTTATGGCTATTCTTTTGATGTACATTCATATATGCATATTTTGGGCATGACGGAGTCTTGTTCCGTCTACGTATTCATTATGTTAGTAGAGGCTCGTAGATACGCAGTGTGGGTTAGATGGTCTCACAAGATGTTCTCATATGTATGTATATTATTTTGATGGACAAGAGGCAAATGTATATTAAGTATTTATGTTTTGATTAAATATTATTTTCCTATAATTGGTATGTAAAATTGATAAAAGAGTATTAAATGAGCAAGACAAGCAATAGAGCGAGCGGTGCTCGGTAATTGCTCCGAGTACCCTTCGCGGCCCTTAGCTGGGTCGTGACATATTCAATACCATCCCCTATTGTTGTAGCCTCTGCACAAATATTGGTAGTATCATTCAGTGTTCTATCTGCAGCATACATTAAATCTCCTCTATCATCTCTTATGCAAAAGGTAGTAGAACTCATCCCTGGATTTCCTCTAGAGGCCCCATCAGTGTTGTACTTAAACCATCCCATAGCTGGATGCATCTATATGACCTCCTTACAAAGTATTTTTGGCCTATATCCTTCCAAGAGTTGCACCATTCGAGGCCATGAGTAAGGCACCTGCTGCAGCCAAAGATACAAAGATTTGATGAGATTGTGCAGATTCAAATTTATACTATGGATCACCATAGTTCTGCTCATTCTTCCTCCATGCATTATGGCATTTCTTCTCTTCCAAAGTTTCCAACACACCACAGCTGGTATAGCTTGCATAATAGCCTTCAATTTAGCATGACATGCACTTTCCCACCACTTCACTATTGTTTGATGAATCAGCACAAAAGGCTCAGTGATTCCTGCTGCTTTTTTATAGTATTGCCATATGAATCTGGAAAAATGAACCGACTAAGAACAAGTGCTGCAAAGTTCCCTCCTGACTAGGAACATCATAACATCTACATCTAGAAACAATATAAATCTGCATTCTCTTGAGCACATCATCTACAGGTAACTTAGGTCTCCACATTCTCCATAGTATGAAGGAAATTCTAAAAGGAAGACCCTTGACCCACAATTTTTGGTAAAATGAAGAAGTTTCTTGTTTCTATCTAAGAACATTCAAAGCACTTCCTACTGAAAACTCTCCTGAACTAGTTAAAGCCCACCAAGGTCCATCCTTCTCTGAATTCTGCTAAACAAACACCAATTCATTCCTTACATGCTCCACAACATTTGCAGGAAAGTGAGCTTCCATTTCTGGAAAGTTCCAACCATCTTCTGTCATTACATTAGCAACTTCCATAATGTTAGTATTACTGTGATCAGTTTCATATACAAAATGACTAATTGGACCAAGTTTTGTCTAGTTATCATCCCATGTATCACATAAACCATTGTTTGGCTCCTACTATATGAACTGATCCACTTCATCTCTGGCATGCAGCATCATTTTGTATATCTTAGAACCCCTATTACATTGAACTCTAGTAGGCTTAAGTTTCTTATAGTACTTGCTCCATATGAAGTTTGACCACATGGAATTAGTAGTTCTGAACCTCCACCATAACTTAGCATATGGAGCCTTTGAAACATCATACAAGGATTTGAAACCTAGGCCACCTTCTTCTTTTGGTAAACATATGTTTTGCCATGACACCCAGTGTTTGCTTCTTTCCTCTTCTTTGTTATTCCAGAAAAATCTTTCAATGATCCCGTGCATTTCATTAATAGTGTACTAAGTAGGTACTATAGCTTCCAAACTATACATAGGTATACTTTGAAGAACACTGCTGATAAGAACGGCTTTCCCTTTATAAGATAAGAGTCTTCCTTTCCAACTTTGCAATTTGTTCTTGACCTTTTTAATGAGATCATTTTAATACAACTTCTTCCTTCTTGTATGAAATATAGGACACCCTAGATACTTTAAAGGAAACTGATCTCTATTAAAACCTGCAATCTGCTAAACTTCTTGTTGTATATGCTGTGCCACCTTATCATACAAATAGAGAGAACTTTTATCCCTATTGATAAGCTGACCTGATGTCTCGTCATATTTCTTCAAAATGATCATGATTTTTACCAAATAATCTTTCTCAGCAGATGCAAATATAATGGTATCATCAGCATATGCATGCTGATTGATCCTTGCACTCCATTTAGGCATGCCATATCCCACAAAGCTGCTATCCTTAGCTAAAGAGTTTAAAGCTCTAGAAAGGACCTCAGAAGACAGGATGAATAATGCAGGAGATAAAGGATCTCCTTGCTTTACTCCCCTTGTAGAGTTAAAGAACCGCTTAGCCTTGCCATTTAGCAGTATAGAGTACCAATTGTTAGCCAACAATCTCCAAATCATGTCAATGAAAACTTCAGAAAATCCCATCTTCCCTAGCAGTTTGATAAGATAGGACCAAGCCACGCTATCATAAGCCTTAGCCATATCTAGTTTAATCACCACATTAGCTGGCTTCCCTCTTTTCCTTATATCTATGACTATCTCTGCTAGAAGAAAATTTTCAATAATGCTCCTCCCTTGAACAAAACCAGCCTGATTTAGAGATATCAAATAAGGGAGGATATCACCCAACCTATCATGTATCACTCCGGAGATCACCTTATTTATGAAGTTACTTAGACTGATAGGCCTAAGATCAGAAAAGGATACTATACCTTCTTAGGAAGCAACACTAGGTTTGTGTGAGTGTTAGATTTAGGAAGAGAATTTCCATTGAAGAAAGACAATACCAAACTATACACATCCTTTCCAACAATATCCCAATAGTTCTGGTAGAATATACCTGAAAAACCATCAGGACCACAAGCACTTGATCCACTAAGATTGAAAACTGCAGCTTTAACTTCCTCCATTGTTGGTACTTTCCTAAGTTGTTCATTCATACCTTCATCAATTAGAACTGGAACATGATCAAGAAGGATTTCATCCACTTGATCTAAATTCTCCTGAGTGAACTGTTTTCATAGAATGAGATTGCTTCTGCAGCTATTTGATCCTCCTCCTCAATCCAATCCCCTTCTGAATTATGAATTTTCCTGATCTGTAGTTTTTTCCTTCTTCCTTTCATAATAGTGTGAAAGAACTTTGTATTCCTGTCACCCTCTACAAACTAGTCAAGACCAAATTTTTGTCTCCAAAATTCTTCTTCATAATGCAAATATTTCTTCATTTTAGCCTATGCCTTTTGCAATACACACTTATTGATAGGAGAGGGATCCTCTTCAAACAGGCCATCGTTAATTCTGAATATTTCCTTCCTGATAATGATCTGTTTGAAAATATCCCCATATGTCAATCTACTCCACTGATGCAATACCCCTTTAAGCTTCTTCATCTTACACTTGAAGCTAATGGAAAGGTCTTCATGTTCCCATACTGGCCAATTCTGCCTCACAGTAGGCATGAAAGAATCATGATCCACCCAAAACATCATAAATTTGAAAGGTTTGTACTGATTTTGGTCTGATTATCCATAAGTATGTAATAGAGGAGCATGATCTTAACCTGTCCTAGCTGGATGTTCAACGTCAAAGCTACTAAACCAATCTTGTAAAGGATCATTAATGAACATTCTATCCAATCTCTCAAAGATACAATCATCTCCTACTTTACAATTCCACCATGTAAAATGGTTGCCCTTAAAGCTAATCTCCTCCAGTGCACAAGAATTCACACAAAAGGCAAAGTTCTTTACATCCTGAGGCTGAAAAAGGATGCCACCAATCTTTTCCTCATCATTCAATACCATATTAAAATCACCACCAATCATCCATGCCCCAGTGATGGTGTTATAAAAATGATACAAATTGTCCCATAATTGTAACCTTTCAGTTTCATCACGCTTTGCATATACCAGAGTGGTATACATAGTTTTCTCCAAATCCTAAAAGAAAGTCTCAGTGTCAATTGAATTGTGTCTGAAATCACCTCTACATCAATATTACCGTTCACAAAGCATCAGATCTGGCCACTACAATTAGAAAATGCATTAGCCAAGGCTACTATACTCATGTATTTTTGAATGTTTCTAGCCTACTCAAATGGTTCCAACAGGGCTATCAAAAAGAACTTGTGATGTCTGTGAAGTATTTGGAGTATATGGAGTGCTTTCTGAGTCTTCATAGATCTTATATTCCAAATAAATGACTTTAACATCATTTAAAAGATGATTTGTTGACTGCTCTCTTTGGTAACACCCTAATAGGGATTGTTCATCTGCTGGACCATTCTTGTTCACCTTTTTCTACCCCTTCTTTTTCCCTTTGGAACTGGAAACTGCTTTAGAGACTTTAGGAGATACTCCAGCCTACTTATATACCTTCTCATTCACTAAATTAACCTTCTCTTCTTTGTCCTCCTTTATAACAACATTCTCCTGATTTTCCTCAATGTTCTCTACATTATGAGACACCAGATCATGGAGCACTTTGTTGGGAGAAAGCTCCTTAGTAATGGATAAGCTGTCCACTTGAACTTCTGTCACTATTACCAGTTGTGTCCTTTCATTGATACCTTGCTGCAATTCCCCACCAGACTTAGGAGAGTTATTCACCCTTCCCTTGTTAGATTGTCAGCCTGAGAATTAACTGTTACATCCACAGATTGAGACACCACAACATTGTCATTAATCACTATATCCTCATTACCAACATTATATGTGTTAGCTATTGGTAAGACCAACTCTGCAGCAGAAATACCACCAGACTGAGCCTCTGCTATACCCTTGATGTCACTTGGAATATTAGTATCATGAGCCCCTTCCTTGCCTTTAGATTTGTTATTCTCCATACTGTCACTCACTAATGGTATCTCCTGGCCATAAGTAACTTCCACACAATGCATACTAGGTTGATTCTGCATTATAGTTGTGTCTATAACACTGTGATTTTCCTTTGCAATTGCCACTTCTGTAAAATCTCCTACCTCATCACTTCTTCTTCATGTTGTTCTACAGCCATTTGACTATCTATCCTAACACATTGTCTACAAGATCTTGATTTTTCCTAATGAGTGAGCCACTCAAATTCTTAGTAACTTGAGTGATATCTGCATTAATAACCTAGTCCTCCATCTGAGTGCATTTAGACAGACTTTCATAGATTGAATCATTGTCTGCCTTATTAGATTCCTAAGCTGCCTCCCTTGTATTTATATGTTCTTCCTGCCTCATCTCCTCATCTTCTTGAATATTGGCTAAAAATCCATACTTGTTCTGATTTACCACATCATCATCCTACACACTTTTATCCTGAGCCTAGTGAGGCTTCTTCTGAACCATTCCTCCACCAAGTGTAGGAATTTGCTTTGGTTCTTCATTATACACTTTCTCACTTGGATAAGTAACCACTTTTCCACTAGAAAGCACTTTTGGTAAACATTGCTACACCAATCTTCCTCTATATCTTCTGTGCTGCTCATTTCTGTGATTTACTACTCTCTTTTGCTCCTCATTATTCTGCTTTGGCTCCTCTTCCTTATCAACAGGATTAGCAACCTTCTCATCTGAAGTCGTAATCTCCTTCTCTAGTTTAGGATTCAGAACTCTACACTCCTCATTTGCGTGTCCTTGTAGCATGCACTCAGTGCAATACTTCGGAAGATAACCATAGTGAATCTTTACCTTAACATTCCTAGTTTGTTTTGTAACTTCATCTTCGATCTCCATCATAACAAACTTTGGGAAATCTGATAATAAATCTACCTGGACCTTCACCCTTGTACAATTTGGCCTTGTCTTATTAATAGTAGTCAAGTCAAGATGCAAAGGTTTTCCCACAGCTGAAGCAAGTGAGAACAAAGACTCCTATACAAAAAAAATAGGCAATAGATTTGGAAACGAGATCCATGCCACGGCAGTATTAGTTTCTTCATCAATCTTGAAGTTTGAATCATAAATAAGAAGCCTCGTCTGATATGTATAACCATCTTGCGACTTCAACCAAAAAGCACTCTTAGAAGACAATGCATTAAAATCTTCCATTAACCTGCATCTAATCAACACATGTCTATTTCTAAAAAACCCTACTTGACATGTCACGACCCAACCCACCATTACTGGCACCCATATAAATCCTAGTGGGCGAACCAATATACAAGACACCTATGCGTTCAATCCAGTTTTTATACTAACCAAGCTAAAAAATTATTACTCATTTAACATTAAAAGAACAAAGTAAATCATACCATAAATGCTGAAATAAATGCGGAAGTTCTAGCTATTACAATCCCCAAAAATTCGAAAGTCATCGTACAGGACTCTAAGCTAAAACATGTCTAAGAATCTGAAGTCTAACACATAAGTAATCCATAATGTCCAGAGTACAAAAAGACATCATAGCAAGAAAATCTTCGGGCAGCCTGGCATGGGAAGAAGCGCACCCAAAATCTATCAACAAATATCCTCCACGCTAGATGTGAGGAAGAGAAACGGTCTCTATATCACAATCTGCGCTCAAAGAATGCACCGAGGTAGTATCAGTACAAACACTACGCACCAGTAGATATCATAGACCGACTAAGATTAGTATCATGCATATTTTGTAAAATCAATATAATAAAACAAGCCAGTCAATAGTCATGAATATCAATAATTCACAACAAGTCAACCAAGAACAATCACAACCAAATCACCAAAATGTCAAGCATCACAATCACACCAGTCTCAATGGAAATAAAATTACCACAATAACCTCGCTCGCTGTACATAAATGCTAGCTGATGTCTTAACTCAGTAGCCATGACCTGCAGGGGACCCATGGTGTCCATGTACCACCCGTTCCGGATCCACTCCTCGGACCCAAGCACAAACCTCTGCCCCGGAACGAACCTCGATCGCATGATATATCAAAGTACCTCTTATTTACGGAACAATCCTCGGACCACGAGCCCATAATCTAGGTCACATGAGTGCCTTTCCATACCCCCTACAGAACAGTGTTTCTTACCTTTCCAATAACAAGAATCAACTCATCATTTCATGTCACAATACCCTTGAGAAGATTATATTTGCTTCTCATCACAACACTTCCACTATAGATTTAAATCACACAACAATAATGGCACGCAGCCTACACAATCAATCAATCACATTCACGTAGGAATTTAACCACACAATACTATGTATGAAAACTAGAAATGCTTTCTCTTAAGGAGATCACCAAACATACAATCAACTAACCAAAGTCTAACTTAAGTAAACAGTAACCTACCTCAAAGTAGAGCTGGAACACGCAGGCTAATCTGCTACAGCCTTTCCTTTCCTCAAAGCCTCAATACATTCACAGTCTAAAAATAAAAGGCTCAATGAGTCACATTGCTCAATTTACAAACACCAAAGCAAGAATACCCTTCCCTTTCCCCATTCTAAGGGTGGATGATTTTCGAGGTGATAAACAGCCTATCAAGGCCCCTAGTATTCATTTACCATCAATTTATACAACATTCTATCAAACATGCCCATTACAAATAGTGTTTTATGGCAAAGACACCATTTTCATAGAAACCTAGGTCTCAAATCACTTAGTTTATGATTCTAAATGTTCAATTTATGACAAATAGCAACTAATCAATCCATTTGAACGATAAGTAAGCGATAGTAACCCCAACCCATCAAGTTTAGAAGGATTATTGACATTCTAGGGTTTATACTTCACTTTCACCATTAGAGACCTATGAAGATGATTACAATAATGAAGGGAAAGGGAATGATAGAATGAAAAGTAGTAGAACTTGCATCTCAAGGTTATCTTGCCCTAGCTTGAAAATTCTCTCTAGGTGCTTATTGGGAAGTGTGTTGGTGTTTTGTGAATAGAGAAAATATAAGACTAAATATAAAAATCCCGGCCAATGCTTTCAGTCGACCGCTGCAGCAGTGCCTCTATAGCGGTCAAGTGACCACTATAGTGGCCCACCACAAAATCGTCGTGATCGCTATGGCGGTCCATCAACTTCTATAGCGGTACCGCCATAGCTGTACATTTCCCGCTACAGCAGCCACCAAGGAAATTGGATGGCCACTGGCAGTGGTCTGAGTACCGCCACAGCGGTACCGCCCCAGCTTTACTCCTACAACCACAGCGGCTCATTTTGGGCAGTGAGCTCGATTTTGTCCATTTTTTCGCCCTATCACCACACATTTCATCCAAGGCCTCAAAAACATAACACAAAACATGCACATATACAAAACGATGCCCCACAAATCCACCCGCGGCCTCCAAATTCCCAAAGGAGTCCTAATTTGCCATAACGATCGGAAGGGTCGTTACACGAGATACCAATTAAAACACCATTCGTCCCTGAACAAACAAGGGTGAGAAAACTAGGTAGGAGTTACCTGACTCAGCGAAAAGCTGAGGGTATTTGCTACGCATATCGGACTCTGTCTCCCAAGTAGCTTCTTCCACTGGTCGATTCTTCCATTGAACTTTCACATAAGCTATTTCCTTGGACCTCAACATGCGAACATCTTTGTCTAATATAGCAATAGACTCTTCCTCATACAACAGATTTTCATCTAACAAAACTGAATCCCAACGGCTGATATCAGAACCATCGTCGTGGTACCTCTTCAACATTAACAAATAGAGCACCAGATGAACGCCTGATAAACTCGGAGGTAAAGCCAACTTGTAAGCCACCTCTCCCACACATTTGAGAATCTCAAACGGACCAATGAACCTTGGGCTAAGCTTGCCCTTATTCCCAAGCTACATCACACCCTTCATGGGTGAGACCTTCAATAGCACTTGCTCTCCTTCCTTAAACTCAAGATCTCGGACCTGGCGGTCTGCATACTCCTTCTGCCTATTCTGCGCTGTCAAAAGCTTAGCTTGAATCACCTTCACCTTCTCTAGGGACTCTCTCAGAAGGTCAGTACCCCACGGTCTTACCTCAAATGCATCAAACCATCCAATAGGAGACCTACACTTCCTTCCATACAATGCCTCAAATGGGGCCATATCAATACTTGAGTGATAGCTATTATTGTAAGAAAATTCGGCTAAAGGAAAGAATTGATCCCAATGCCCACCAAAATTTATCACACACGCACGAAGCATATCCTCAAGAACCTGAATAGTCCACTCGGACTACCTGTCAGTCTGAGGATGGAAGGCTATGCTAAGATCTAACCTCGCACCTAACTCCTCATGCAAACACTCCTAAAACCTAGATGTGAACGTGGTGCCCCTATCGGACAAGATGGAGATAGGAACTCCGTGTAGTCTAAGAACCTCCCGAATGTAAACCATAGCAAATTTTTTCGCATCATAAGTTATTTTCACCAGAATAAAGTGGGCAGACTTAGTTAACCTATCAACAATAACCCAGATAGAGTCAAATTTCCCTAGCGTCTTCGGAAGACCCACCACGAAATCCATGGCTATTATTTCCCACTTCCACTCGGGAATGGGCTTCCTCTGCAATGTACCCCCAGGTTTCTGATGTTCATACTTCACCTGTTGGCAATTCAGACACTGAGCAACGAACTCTACTATATCATGCTTCATCCTAGTCCACCAGTAATGTTGCCTCAAATCAGGATACATCTTAGAGGAACCAGGATGGCTAGAATACCTCAAACTATGAGCCTCTGTCAGAATGGTCTTAATCAAGTCGCCCACACGTGGCACACATACTCGCCCTTTGATCCGCAACATGCCCTCCTTATCAATCACCATCTCTTTGGCCTCACCACGCAACACCTTATCACGTATTTTACATAGCTTAGCATCTTCAAACTGCATAGCTTTAATCTACTCTAACGATGATGACCGAGCCTCAACACAAGCCAGCACCTTGCCTGTGTTAGAAATATCAAGTCTCATAAAACTATTAGCCAGAGTCTGCACCTCTCTAGCCAACGGACGCTCAGAAGAGATCAAACGAGCCAGACTTCCCATACTAGCCGACTTCCTGCTCAATGCGTCAGCTACTAGATTAGCCTTACTAGGGTGATACAAAATCGTGATGTCATAGTCTTTCAGCAGTTTCATCCATCTCCGCTGTCTAGAGTTCAGATATTTCTGAGTGAACACATGCTGCAAACTGCGATAGTCTGTGTACACCTCACAATGGACACCATACAAGTAGTGCCTCCATATTTTCAATGCAAACACCACCGCTGCCAACTCTTGTGCATGAGTAGGATAGTGTTACACCTCGAACATTTCGTGTTGTTGTGCTGTGAATAAACTAACGCAAGCTTAAGGTGAACGTGAAGTCCATATGACCTTAAGGAGGGTATTTAGTAGCTTAAAGGTGTATACTACAAGATTTTTGAAGTATTACGAATCGGAGAAATTAAGTTCGTTAAAGGAAGTGAAGCGTAAGTTGTGTTTGTGAAGGTTTAGCGATTATCAAGGTAACGATTGTTTAGTAATGTCTTGAGGAGAAGCTATAGGGCTCAGATGGTTAATGAAGTGTTACACAAGTGCCAAAAAGGTTCCATACGGATTGGAGATCGAACGAATCAACGAGATTAATTTCGGAAAAGTTGAGTTATACAACCACTTATACGGTCCGTATAAGGGTCCGTATAACCTTTCAAGAGAAGGACAATCTCTGATGGTATTATATGGTCACTTATACGGGCCGTATAAAATTATACGGACCGTATAAGTGTCCGTATAACACAATCGAGTCACTTTTTATAGATTTTTCTCTTTTTATATATATATATGACCCATGATCATTTAATTCACTTCCCACATTCTCCACAACTCTTGAAAGCTCTAGAACATTCCCCACACCATATCCACATAAATCCAAGAGAAATCAAGGATTAATTACCAAGAATCAAGTGAAGGAAGGGTCACTAGGGTTTGTAGAAGTCAAGATTCCCTTTGGTATTGAAGTTGGGGTTTCCCTCAAGTGAAGTATATTCATCCAAAGTTCATCCTTCATGATCAAAGGTAATTTTTACATCTATTCCATGTTATTAAGAGTATTTGGTTGTTGAATAACTTGAATGGAGGAAGGAGGAAGAATATGAAGCTCAAACATGGATTTAATGATATTCTTGAATAGTAACTTGACTTGAGTCATAATTCTTGGTATATCATGAGTATAATTTTGTTGTGGATGATACTAATGACGTGGAGGAGGTATTATTTGTGAATGAATATGGTGTTGCGCTGTAGTTATGGTTATGAATGACTTTGAAAAGGAGTTTTGAGGATTAAACAATGTTTAGGCTGAGAAAGTCTATTAATTATGGTATTGTGGGTGTTGCTATTGATATTTGGGAGTTGTTTATTATATGGAGAAAGTTGTTGAAACAAAGGAAATGTTGTCCAATTAGAGGCTCGTAGATACATATGTGTGGGTAGTAGATGTTTTATGATCTCTTTAGCATATGTCTGTTTATCATTTTGTCCTTGTGGGCTTGTACATATACGTATATTTTAAGGAGTAATTGAAGATCGTTTCATAGTAAGCTTTTCTTGAGAATTGTGTTGATCCAGTTTGAATATGATAACGAGCATAATGAGTGGTGCTCGGTAGGTTAGCTCTGAGTACCTGTCATGGCCCTCTAGTTGGGTCGTGACAGATAGTTCTTCTCATGCACCTTCAACTGTCGAGAAGTATAAGCAATCGCCTTCTTTTCCTGCATCAAAACAGCACCCATACCAGAACGTGAAGCATCACAGTAAACAACAAAATCCTTGCTCTCTGCGGGCAATGCTAGAATCGGTGCTGTGGTCAGCAATGTTTTGAGCTTTTGAAAGCTCTCCTCACACTCATTGGACCACTAAAATGGTACCTCCTTCTGAGTTAAATGGGTCATATGAGAAGAAATAGAGGCAAACCCTTTGACAAACCGACGATAGTAGCTAGCCAGACCCATAAAACTACGGATCTCGGTCACTGATGTGGGCCTAGCCCATTCCTTGACTGCCTGAATTTTCTAAGGATCCACCATAATACCCTCTTTCGAAATAATATACCTCAAGAAGGACACAGAAGAAAACCAGAATTCACACTTAGAGAATTTAGCATACAACTTCTCTCGCAATACTCCAAGAGCAATTCTTAAATGTTTCACATGCCCTTCCTTACTCCTAGAGTACACTAGGATATCATCGATGACACTATTAAGAATGAGTCTAAATAGGGCTTAAACACACTGTTCATCAAATCCATGAACGCAACTGGGGCGTTTGTAAGCCCAAATGACATAACTAAGAACTCATAGTGCCCATACCTGGTAAAGAACATCCTTTGCCCGAATCTTTAACTGATGGTACCCTGATCTCAAATCGATTTTAGAGAACACAGAAGCTCCCTGTAACTGGTCAAACAAGTCATCAATATGGAGCATGGGATACTTATTTCGGACATTTTCCTTAGTTAGCTGATGGTAATCAATGCACATACGCATAGACCCATCCTTCTTCTTAACAAACAACACAGGAGAACACCATGGGGAAGCACTCGGGTGAATAAACCCCTTACTCAGAAGATCATACAACTGCTCTTTCAGTTCCCTTAGTTCTTCTGGTGCCATCCTAAAAGGTGGGATGGAGATAGGACGAGTCCCTAGGTCTAAGTCAATTCTGAAGTCAATATCACGATCTAGTGGCAAACCAGGCAAGTCCGCGGGGAACACATCGGCAAACTCACGTACCACTGGAACCGAATCAAGGAATGGAGTATCTGCACTGGTATCACGAATATGTGCCAGATAAGCTAAACAACCCTTCTCTACTAGCTTACTAACACAAACAAAGGATATTACTTTCTTAGGGAGGGGACTAAGGCTACCCTTCCACTCGAGTCTAGGTGTCCCGGGCATGGCTAGTATAACAGCCTTAGAATGGAAATCAAGTGTAGCATAATTGTCACACCCCGAACCATGGCCTGAGCGTAACACGGCACTCGATCCTTGCTTGCATGTGTCCGAGCGAACCTCATGGATTGCTTGTCAACATGGGCATCAAAATAATATAATCTATATGATGAAATTTAAATGAATCATGAAAATATAATTCGCGAATAAAGTCTTGAAATTATCTCATAGCATGAAATATCATGAAAACGTAATAGTCTGCACTCATGAAAACATAACTGACTCTGTGAACTAACATCTGTCTATGAAACCTCTAAAACATGTCCAAAAACTAACTACCAGGACATGGCCCTGGACTACCATAACTGAATACTAATGCAAACTCCATGTTGAACCCCGAGAGGAGTGGGGCTCACCAATAAGCTGATAATTGAGGTGATCCTACTACGCAGGTGTATGCTCCTGAAAACCGATATCTGCACCGTGAAGTGCAGGACCCGAGCAAAAGGGACGTTAGTACATGGTAAATAGTACTAGTATGTAAAACCTGCTGAAACGAAGAACATGGCACAACATAGGTATAGGACATGAACTGAAACTGAATGTAACTTGAACATGAGCATGAAACGTGAGTAGAGTCTGAAAACAGTAAATCAATGGAAATACATGTATATAAAACTGCTTGTAACGTGGGATTGCTATAATATAACCGACAACATGATCTGGTACTTGCGTCCTACCAGCAAAACACTCACACCTTGCCAAGGATATGAGATTTAAGTAATAATAAGAATGTAAGGATCCAAAATGCATAATGAATGTGTTGCCTCCTTGCTGACAACCCTTATCCTACGGTGGCTATGTAGTTTCAGGCTATCTGAGCCTTCTCGGTTAACTAAGCAAATCCCAAAAACATGAACATGATATAGTTGGCTAAGAAGCCCATAGTTTTCGTGAAATAACTTGTAAATAACTTGTAATCATGATTTCACGAAATAACTTGTAACATGGTTTCATGAAATATCTTGTAATATGGCTTCATAAGATAACTTGTCATAGTCTTGCGAACGTGTTCTTGATTCATGAGTAATAACAATAGTTCATAATTATATATATATATATATATATATATATATATATATATATATATATATATATATATATATATATATATATATATATATATATATATATATATATATAATTGACTTGAAAACATGCTTGTAACTTGCTAGATAAAATCATAAAGTTTCATATAAATATAATGAGAACACATGAGGAAGAATTCATGGTTCATGGATTAAGCTTGGGCTCCTAATAACCGTAATGGAAGATTAGGAATACAATAACGAATATAGAAACAAAATTCATGTACATAAATACATAAATACGGGCTACAAATATGTTGGGTTTAATGCCCTAGGATTTGAAAACCCTAGATTAGGAACAATAATTTCTTGCTTATATTATTAGAGTATATGTTAGAATTGAGTTGGAGTAATTAGAGTAGGCTTACCTTGGTGTTCTTGATGATGGAAGAGGGTAGGAGGTCGTTCTAGGGCTTGAAGGAAGGAAAAATAATGATGTGAACTGATACAGACGAATATATATTGTTCTGGAAAATTAAAATTTCCGCCCAGTTGAATACTGGTTGTATTTTGAAAGACGGTCGTATTATGAAATACGGTCCATATTTTGAAATACGGTCTGCACTGCGTCTCTTCAGTAAAATGGCCATAGCTCTTTGCACAGATGTCCGTTTGACCCCCATAATATACCGTTGGAAAGGTATTTCAAATCTCTACAACTTGCATCAAGGAAGGTTTCCCAAATTCCAAATACGTTTTGAAATACGGGACATATTGTGAAATACGATCCGTATTTAACAATTTGACATCCAAATGCCAAATTCCAGAATGCTCAGAAATCCTTGGTACCAGTTGACGACTTGAATTGCGGGCCGTATACTGAAATACGGTCACTGTTCATGGGCGTAAACCACCATCTTACAACTGAAGAGGAAATTTTAAATTCCCACATTCTTTTTCTGGTTTTCTAAGTTTAGGATCATGGTCAAAGCTTAGGTTAAAGGTACGGGGTGTTATAATATCTCTCCCTTGGGATCATTCATCCTCGAATGATAGGTCATGGTTAAGAACATGACTGGCCATGGCTTGAACACATGAACATGAATGAAACATGACGTAAAACATAAGAGCTTGACATGGTTACGTGGGAACATGGTCATGGATCATGAGAACTGAATACGTGATTACATGGAAACATGTACATGGGGAACATGAAACTGAGTAGCGCCTATATGAATGAGAATCATGAAACATTTGTCCTCGATTTATGACTAGTGGTTAAGAATCGCTACTAACTCTGGAATTTACAAAATTTATGGCAGGACTTCCTTCATAATTCGGACCCTCATATTTCTCAAACGCCTGCCAACTAACTAAAGTACCAACACACAACTCACATAGCATCTTAATATGCATGATGTGACATAACGTGATTACTGAATCTTAAATGTATCTAACATAAATACTGAGCTGGCTTAAACACACGGATATTGGCTGAATGATTACATAATTACTATACATGGGGTTTGGAAGAAATGCGTAGGCACGAATGACATGAGTACTGGAAATAGGCACGAACATGACATGATTACCTAGGCGTGAGATGCATGACGTGGGACATAAATACACGAAAATTGGATGACATGAATACATGAGTTCTAAACTATCATGAGATACGAATACGTGTGAAAATGGATATCGTAACACGGGATCTGAATGTCGAAAACATAATTGTTACAACATGTGGGTTGAATACTAAGTGCGTGTAGGATTTGGATACTTAGAGACTTAATCACAGACATCCGTATGTCACCATGGTATTATGAGATAGGAGTATGACTTAGGCTTTGAATGTAAGCGCAACTCGATGTGAATGCGACAGACTTGAGTCATATAACAAGAATATGATCCTAACATAGGTGTTCATAATCCTCTAGCATAGGCATGACATGAATATGTCGAATCTGAGTAGAATACTCCCGAGATAAGTACCATAAGGTACATGAAAAGATATCTATTTGAATATAGGAATGCACCTTACTTATGATTATCTTGTTACCTGTTAATCATAATTATGAATACCTTAGCTCATCTTGCTCATTCTCGTGAGCGAATTATAAAGGACTGAGAGAAAAGGAATTATTGGTACTATTCATATAAGATACTTTGCTTTAGAGAACAGACATGACATGGTGCATTGTACATGGAGGACGTAACGTGGAACATGCATACATGGGAACGTGATTCATATGGCATGAACGTGAATAGCATGACATGGGCCATGGGACCATGAAAAATATGGCGTTTATATGAGTACCTACATACCATGGCGTATGGACTTGAGTTCATGAGTATTGAAGTAAGACTAAGGCATTAGTCTGACTTGCATAGAGCACAAGTTACAGGCTAGCTCTTGGGTACTCAGAAATGTAAGGCATGGATAAAACATTACCTTTAGAATTTAGATATACCAAAAGAATAGGACATGGTTCAACATAGCTTACTGTTATCACTGTGAGTAAACACTCTTTTTATAAATAAGACACATGAAAGAATGGATTATAGGCATGTATAACTCGTTCCTCGAGCATTTAAGACATGGGTAGAAAGTCACCTTGAACATAACGAGGCCTAGATACTTAGCGAAAGGAAAAAGGAATCATATCATCAAGATCATAAAACATTAGCTAAAGGAACATAAGCACGAATTACATAGAATCATGGGTAGGACATCCATCTTGGTTCACCTTCATTATTATCTCACAAAATCATTGTTACGATACCGCTATAAGTGGAATGCATAGCGAAATGAATTGGGGCACGAGTATGTGGTAACATGGATAACATAATCATAGGGGTCAAGATCATCATCGGATTTGAAAAGCACTTAGATGCTAGAACATGGACATGAGTATAAAAGCATGATAGATGCGTGAGACCTGAATGCGGTTTTTAACTTTAGACATGAGCACACCTGATGTGCGAAACATGAAAGGACATTCCCTTGCCTAGCTTATGTTACACCCCGTAAGAGTCTGTGCTATTTTAATTAAGACAAGAAAAAAATGAGTTAAGAAAGTTCAAGGAAAGTTAATCGAGTTAGTAAGAATATCGTTATATATGTATGGTTGCCTTAAGTATCCCGAGGTGACATCGTAACCTAAAGGATTTGAAATCGCGTTATGAGCGTATATGAGGTAATGTGAATGCCCTTTTAAAGTATTTGAGATTATTAGTAATGTTATAGAAGATGGATAAAATATATGAATATATTTTTGCGATTGGAGTTTCGTCGAAGCTTCGTAAGTTCTCCAGTTACGTTTAAGGTTATTGTGATTCTCCGGACCCTTCGAGATGTGTATGGATTGTTATGTATGTATATGTCTATGTATATGCATGTATAAGAGGTTACACGAGGGTCGGAAGAGGATTAGAAGTTAAACGAATCTGAACGAAATGAATCCGAACAACTTCAGAAAAATCTCGGACCAGATTTTTAGCCCATATTATTGGAGGCATATCTCCTAGTATATGAGGAGTTTTAAGGTGTTTCAAAAGCCTAAAATTAAGTTCATCGAGTCTAGTTTCCAACGCAACAAACCTCTCGTCAAAATGATATTTGGATAAGGAAATATGGACGATGCAATTTGGGCTGGCAGGGCAGCAAGTTTGGACCCGACCCAAACACTAATGTTTCGGCCCATGAGGCCCATTAACGTTAATATATATGGCAAATTCACTTTAGGGCTGATCATTTTCAGATAAGATCTTCCAAGAACATTAGAGAGAGAGAGAGAGAGAAAACTTCAAGGCTAAGGAAGCCATTTTGATCAAAATCCGAGCTCCGAATCCCGAAGCTCATGAAGAGAAAAACGTTGTACGTTGCGTTGCCTTCAATTTGAGATAAATATTGGTCTTGGGGGATGAAATTTTCGTGGTGGAGCTTCTGATAAGGTATTTATAAAATTCCTTTTATGTTATTAAAGTGTTTATTTAGAGTTTTAACGAATTAGAACGGAGAAAACAGCATTATAAACTCGTTTGTTGTTTTGTTGAAATTTATGGGTGAGGGGCTGTTTTAATTGAAATTGATGGACTGATTTGAATTAATATTTTGGTTGTTTTAATCATGGATTATGTGAGGAGAGTGAAGGAACTTAATGGTTATTAAGTTGTTGTAGGAAAACATACAACTTTGTTATGGTTTATGTAAAAATGGAAATGAAAGTATCAAGAGGCAAATTATGATTATTGTGGATGAATTTGGAAGATGGAAATGTATAATGAACTTGTATGTTGAAGGTTAGGAAAAATTGGAAAAGTAGTGGCTTAATGGAAAGTTTGAATGTTTGCATACCTTATGAATATTGTGTGAAAATGGTATGGATGCTTCCGACGTATGTTGTAATGATTTTGATGGATGATGAATATGAGAATAATAAGTTTGGGTTGGAAATGTAAGGTTGAAACGCAAAATGTTTCGTTATGTCGAAAGGATGGCTAGTGATGCCATATCGTATGTTTAATGCATATTGTTGTTATTGATGCTATTTCTGGGTTGTTGTGATGATGAATTGAGCCGAGCTAAGTCTCGAGGATGTCTTATATATAGAGGAAATGCTGCCGAAATTTCGGTAGGCAAGTCAGTGTTAAGTTGGATTATTGAAAAGTTTGAAACTAACAAATGGTAAACTTGACCATTTCTAGATTTTGGACGAAATTGAAGTCGACGCCAAGCGAGCGTAAGGCGCTATCGAGGTATGTGAAGCACTTCCCTTTGTTCCTAGGCATGTTCTGGATGTGATAGGCTCGGCCGCGAGCCTTAAGTACGACTCCGTTCCCCGGAATTCGAGACGGAAAACCGCTCCAATTCCTTCAATTCAACTGAAGCTATTTTCTTACAAATTGCCTTTAAAGTGAATTTTTGTACAAAACTTCCCTAAACGGAGTCGGAACACTTCCAAACGATTATGGATGACCTCATAAGGTCTATTAGCGATAATTTACATATGTTGCCTCGGGTTGGTCCGAGGCGGGCCCGCAAGGCCCGATATCTTCTGTAATACTTTAAATACTTCCGTTTTGTCCGATTTTCTCAGAAACCATCTGAACTATTATTTTGATCATGATACAACTATTTTTATGAAATTCTTACAAAATGATTTATGAACATCTGAGAATCTGATTCTGATAATAATCTATCGTGCCTTCCCAAATAGGATATAGGCGCGTACTATGCATACTATCCGTATACTCTGATTCTGACTTGCCGGTTGGCACCCTTTAGTCTGATTGAGTCCGTATGTGAGTCTGTATGTATGTGGTTTCCCATGGATCTGTTCGTGGCTGTCTCAATGCATTCCTTCACTGCGTCCCGGGCCAGGTTCTGTTATCGTGCATATTTCTCTGCATTGTTCACCGCGTCCCTCGGCGTACGGGCCGGGATCTGTTATATCTGTATGATTTTGATATATTGATCTGTGTATGGGGATGGCGGCCAGGATGGCATCTGATATGATCTGATCTGATCTGATTCTGTCTGTCCACCGCGTCCCGTACTAAGAGGGCCGGGTTCTGTTACCGCGCCCCCAGACAGGGCCGAAATTTGTATGTCTGTATGCATGTGCCATCAGTATTTATATAAGAACATGCCTCTGTATGATTCTGTATGATTCTGTATGGTTCAGTATGACTCTGCACTACTCTGCATGCATAATTCTGTCTGTCCGTCTGAATTACGACTATGTCTGTATGTCCGTATGGCTTCTGATTCTATATGTCCGTATGGATTCTGATTCTGTATGTCTGTATGGATTCTGATTCTGCTCGTCTGTCCGGATTATGATTCCGTCGGTTCGTCCGAACCATAATTCTGTTTATCTGTGTGGACCACGATTCTGTATGTCGGTCTGGATCATGACTCTGTCCGTCCGTCTGATGTATGGTTTTGTCCGTTATATTTCTGTGACTCCGGTTCGGACTATGATTGTATCTGTTATGTTTCTGCTTTACATACTCGGTACATTTTCGTACTGACCCCCGTTCTTCGGGGGCTGCGTTACATGCCCGCAGGTACAGGCGCACTCGGTGACACGCCGCCAGTCTAGGGCACAGGTTCTGCTATCTTGAAGAGCTTCTTTTGCTTCGGAACATGTACTTTGGTATATATATCTTCTGTTTTCCGTATGTTCTGTATGTATGGAAGTTCTGGGTACGGCGGGGCCCTGTCCCGTCATATGATTCTGTATGTCTGTAGAGGCCTGTAGATAGATGTGTGGGTTACGGGTTTCGTCTGTATGTTAGCCTTATCGGCTTATCTGTAAATGTCTGCATGTTCAGGTATATACATATATATGTTTGCGCGCGTGCCGTATCTGTATCGGCGTACTTCTGTAACATCTGTTTTAAAAAAACAAAATCTGTATGGTACGAAATTCGGTCAGGTAGGTATGTACGGGTACCCAGTTAGGGTACCAGTCGCGGCCCACGGGGTTGGGTCGTGACAGAAGTGGTATCAGAGCGGTTAGTCCTCGGAAAGTCTACAGGCCGTGTCTAGTAGAGTCTTGTTTATCGATGTGTTGTGCACCACATCTATAAACAGGAAGCTACAGGGCATCTAGGATGTTACCCTTCTTTGAATCTTAGATCATGCGATAGAGCCAGCTGTAGGATATGAATTCCTTTCGACTAACTTTTAATTTCAGCCAAAGGACGGCATCAACAGAAGGCAATGGCTGATGATATTGGAGGCCGCACTGTACTCAGGTAAGCAATAATATGAAAGTTGTGTGTCGGAGAAGTTGTTTGAAGTGTGGTAGAAATATAAGGTTGAAGATTGAACAGAAAAGTGAACAGGAAGGAGCCTCCGATGTTGTTCGAGTTGGGCATGTGAGGTAAGCCTCGACATCTGTATAATTTTATCTGTAATTGTTAGCCCCGTGTGGCTACGAGACGACATGATATGATGTATATATATGCGTATATGTGTTGGCCCTGTGAGGCATGGTTGGTATTTCTTGTGTACAGGTTTCGGATAGTAAGAAATACAGAGGAACCTCTGCCCAATTTTTTTTTTCCAGAGATATGGAAGTAAATATATATAAGTAAGTACAAACAGGTTCCGCGATACTTGTCGGAATTTAGTTTTCTTCTGTCGGTGGTTGGAGAACACCTTATGGTGATATTTTATCAGATTTCACCGACTATTTGGAGACGGAATTCGTGGGACGAAGACTTAAATCTGTGGCCTGTCTGTAATTGTATGTATATGTGTATGAAAGTGAATATCGGAGATTCAGAAAGGCAATATGGTAATTGTGCAACTTAGCCGGGGGTGGGACCCGCTACAAAAATTTTCCAAAAATTTGCTAAGACCCCGATTTGCCCTAAAATTATGTGACAAAGGTCCTGCAGGGCAATTGACGAAATTATATCAGCCCTAACGCGTCAAAATGCATGAAAGTTTCAGGGTTAAGCGTGCTCAAGCCAGAGCAATTCTGGGATGGGTGACCCCCCTGGGAAGTAATGCAAAATTTTGCACAAGAGTACGTATGATAGATATAAATGGAAATTTGGGGTAACCAAAAGAAAAATAGAATGTGTGGAGTAATTTAGTGCCCTTACAGGAGTTGCGCAGAACGAGGCAGACTAAATGGGCAAAAAGAAAAGGTGCAACACCGCTCGGGAAATTGAGCGGATTTGAATAACAGTCAGAAACGTTCGCCAGTAAGATACTAGTAAATATATCTGTATGTGTGTATGTGTGTGTATGATTTTCGTTTGGTGCCCATATGGATCAAGAGCCGAGTCCCGGCAACTAAGGTTGTGACAGATGAAGAATAGTAGGAAAGGTGAAAAATAAGAAGTGTGAATAAGGGGAAATCTCCGAAAGAGTCGATAAGCGACACGCAAGACGATTTGTATGATAACTTAGCAAACAAGTTCACCAATAAGGATTTTTTTTTTTATAAATCACTGGAGCCTTAATAGGAGTGATCTGACTCTAATTCGGATTCTATCTGTTATACTTCTGCACTTTCGATTCTGATAAGGCTCTGCCTATTACGCCTCTGTACGTCTGATCTTGATCACGCGTCTGTCTGATACATCTCCGTATGTCTGATTTTAATTACGACTCTGTCTGATACATTTCTGTCTGTTTGACTTTGATCACGACTCTGTATGATACATTTCTGTACGTCTGATTCTGATTTCGAATCTGTCTGATACCTCCCTGTACGTCTGACTCCGATCTCAGATTTGTCAGACATACTTCCGTACCTCTGATTTTGACTATGAATCCGTCCGCCATAGTTTAATACGTCTGCCTCCGATTACGAATCCGTCCGATATGCTTCTACGCGTCCGGTCCTAGTTCTGAATCTGTTTGGTATGAGGTGTCTGGTATGAAGTGGGATTACGATAATGTGGTAAGAAACTCAGAAGTTTACCAAGAAGGGACGATTACTTATAATGTCTGAAAAGCATTCGTCTGCTACGAGAATATAGTTTATGGTCCGATAATTATGTGGGGTATGAGAAAATATATTATGAAGGCGTTTGAATCAGTGATGTGAAGAATTACCCCATCATGCTGGTAAAGAAGCCATGTCGGAAAGTCCACGAAGGACGATTATGAAAGGAACCCTCTCGAAATGGTATGACGCCCCATGAGGTCAATTTAACATTCGAGGACGAATGTTTTAAAGGGGGGGGGGGGGGGGGGGGGCGGATGTTACACCCCGTAAGAGTCTGTGCTATTTTAATTAAGACAAGAAAAAAATGAGTTAAGAAAGTTCAAGGAAAGTTAATCGAGTTAGTAAGAATATCGTTATATATGTATGGTTGCCTTAAGTATCCCGAGGTGACATCGTAACCTAAAGGATTTGAAATCGCGTTATGAGAGTATATGAGGTAATGTGAGTGCCCTTTTAAAGTATTTGAGATTATTAGTAATGTTATAGAAGATGGATAAAAGATATGAATATATTTTTGCGATTGGAGTTTCGTCGAAGCTTCGTAAGTTCTCCAGTTACGTTTAAGGTTATTGTCATTCTCCGGACCCTTCGAGATGTGTATGGATTGTTATGTATGTATATGACTATGTATATGCATGTATAAGAGGTTACACGAGGGTCGGAAGAGGATTAGAAGTTAAACGAATCTGAACGAAATGAATCCGAACAAGTTCAGAAACATCTCGGACCAGATTTTTAGCCCATATTGTTGGAGGCATATCTCCTAGTATATGAGGAGTTTAAAGGTGTTTCAAAAGCCTAAAATTAAGTTCATCGAGTCTAGTTTCCAACGCAACAAACCTCTCGTCAAAATGATATTTGGATAAGGAAATATGGACGATGCAATTTGGGCTGGCAGGGCAGCAAGTTTGGACCCGACCCAAACACTAATGTTTCGGCCCATGAGGCCCATTAACGTTAATATATATGGAAAATTCACTTTAGGGCTGATCATTTTCAGATAAGATCTTCCAAGAACATTAGAGAGAGAGAGAGAGAGAGAAAACTTCAAGGCTAAGGAAGCCATTTTGATCAAAATCCGAGCTCCGAATCCCGAAGCTCATGAAGAGAAAAACGTTGTACGTTGCGTTGCCTTCAATTTGAGATAAATATTGGTCTTGGGGGATGAAATTTTCGTGGTGGAGCTTCTGATAAGGTATTTATAAAATTCCTTTTATGTTATTAAAGTGTTTATTTAGAGTTTTAACGAATTAGAACGGAGAAAACAGCATTATAAACTCGTTTGTTGTTTTGTTGAAATTTATGGGTGAGGGGCTGTTTTAATTGAAATTGATGGACTGATTTGAATTAATATTTTGGTTGTTTTAATCATGGATTATGTGAGGAGAGTGAAGGAACTTAATGGTTATTAAGTTGTTGTAGGAAAACATACAACTTTGTTATGGTTTATGTAAAAATGGAAATGAAAGTATCAAGAGGCAAATTATGATTATTGTGGATGAATTTGGAAGATGGAAATGTATAATGAACTTGTATGTTGAAGGTTAGGAAAACTTGGAAAAGTAGTGGCTTAATGGAAAGTTTGAATGTTTGCATACCTTATGAATATTGTGTGAAAATGGTATGGATGCTTCCGACGTATGTTGTAATGATTTTGATGGATGATGAATATGAGAATAATAAGTTTGGGTTGGAAATGTAAGGTTGAAACGCAAAATGTTTCGTTATGTCGAAAGGATGGCTAGTGATGCCATATCGTATGTTTAATGCATATTGTTGTTATTGATGCTATTTCTGGGTTGTTGTGATGATGAATTGAGCCGATCTAAGTCTCGAGGATGTCTTATATACAGAGGAAATGCTGCCGAAATTTCGGTAGGCAAGTCAGTGTTAAGTTGGATTATTGAAAAGTTTGAAACTAACAAATGGTAAACTTGACCATTTCTAGATTTTGGACGAAATTGAAGTCGACGCCAAGCGAGCGTAAGGCGCTATCGAGGTATGTGAAGCACTTCCCTTTGTTCCTAGGCATGTTCTGGATGTGATAGGCTCGGCCGCGAGCCTTAAGTACGACTCCGTTCCCCGGAATTCGAGACGGAAAACCGCTCCAATTCCTTCAATTCAACTGAAGCTATTTTCTTACAAATTGCCTTTAAAGTGAATTTTTGTACAAAACTTCCCTAAACGGAGTCGGAACACTTCCAAACGATTATGGATGACCTCATAAGGTCTATTAGAGATAATTTACATATGTTGCCTCGAGTTGGTCCGAGGCGGGCCCGCAAGGCCCGATATCTTCTGTAATATTTTAAATACTTCCGTTTTGTCCGATTTTCTCAGAAACCATCTGAACTATTATTTTGATCATGATACAACTATTTTTATGAAATTCTTACAAAATGATTTCTGAACATCTGAGAATCTGATTCTGATAATAATCTATCGTGCCTTCCCAAATAGGATATAGGCGCGTACTATGCATACTATCCGTATACTCTGATTCTGACTTGCCGGTTGGCACCCTTTAGTCTGATTGAGTCCGTATGTGAGTCTGTATGTATGTGGTTTCCCATGGATCTGTTCGTGGCTGTCTCAATGCATTCCTTCACTGCGTCCCGGGTCAGGTTCTGTTATCGTGCATATTTCTCTGCATTGTTCACCGCGTCCCTCGGCGTACGGGCCGGGATCTGTTATATCTGTATGATTTTGACATATTGATCTGTGTATGGGGATGGCGGCCAGGATGGCATCTGATATGATCTGATCTGATCTGAATCTGTCTGTCCACCGCGTCCCGTACTAAGAGGGCCGGGTTCTGTTACCGCGCCCCCAGACAGGGCCGAAATTTGTATGTCTGTATGCATGTGCCATCAGTATTTATATAAGAACATGCCTCTGTATGATTCTGTATGATTCTGTATGGTTCAGTATGACTCTGCACTACTCTGCATGCATAATTCTGTCTGTCCGTCTGAATTACGACTATGTCTGTATGTCCGTATGGCTTCTGATTCTATATGTCCGTATGGATTCTGATTCTGTATGTCCGTATGGATTCTGATTCTGCTCGTCTGTCCGGATTATGATTCCGTCGGTTCGTCCGAACCATAATTCTGTTTATCTGTGTGGACCACGATTCTGTATGTCGGTCTGGATCATGACTCTGTCCGTCCGTCTGATGTATGGTTTTGTCCGTTATATTTCTGTGACTCCGGTTCGGACTATGATTGTATCTGTTATGTTTCTGCTTTACATACTCGGTACATTTTCGTACTGACCCCCGTTCTTCGGGGGCTGCGTTACATGCCCGCAGGTACAGGCGCACTCGGTGACACGCCGCCAGTCTAGGGCACAGGTTCTGCTATCTTGAAGAGCTCCTTTTGCTTCGGAGCATGTACTTTGGTATATATATCTTCTGTTTTCCGTATGTTCTGTATGTATGGAAGTTCTGGGTACGGCGGGGCCCTGTCCCGTCATATGATTCTGTATGTCTGTAGAGGCCTGTAGATAGATGTGTGGGTTACGGGTTTCGTCTGTATGTTAGCCTTATCGGCTTATCTGTAAATGTCTGCATGTTCAGGTATATACATATATATGTTTGCGCGCGTGCCGTATCTGTATCGGCGTACTTCTGTAACATCTGTTTTAAAAAAACAAAATCTGTATGGTACGAAATTCGGTCAGGTAGGTATGTACGGGTACCCAGTTAGGGTACCAGTCGCGGCCCACGGGGTTGGGTCGTGACAGCTTACTATCGTATGAATTCTTAATTCTTATATCTTGAACGTAGAGTGTAAAGCTCTAACATAGGCATGATATGGGTACGAAAGGCACGAGTAGAGTACATCTAGGCATTAGTACCACATAGTACATGAATTACTCTGGAATTGGAATCGTTATACCCTTAAAACCCGATATTCGCTCTAGAACTTTATCTTATAACATAATTACCTAGTACTTGATCTCAACAACATGACAAAAATCACATTTTACGCATCTTATCTTGGCTACATGAAACTGTGATCCTCTAACATAATCTCCTTAAACCCTTTCAACTTACAAAACACATAGTTTATATCGGCACCTTTTCGCACGATCTCCCCCTTAGTTCAAAGGCTGACATTTAAAGCCTGTGGATCCCCTGAGTTAGCGATAAGTGGTAATCTAGTGGTTCTGCTAATTTCTTCTAACATACTGACGACTCATTTCTTTGGCTTACTTCAAGCAAGTCTTACTTACTTGGAAAACTAGATTACTTAAATAAATGGGTTTCTAATGTACATAACTGGCATACTAGTTTTGTCAGTCTTGGGGAAAACTCTTTTCTGATAACTCTTAAAGACTATTCTTCTGTAGCTTGCTCTCTTACTGCTTAGATAGTTTTCTTCTTTCACCAATTTCTATACCTCAAATTTAACTTAAACCCTTTGAGTTTTAACACGCCTTCGGTGTATTCAGACAGTTACCTTAGTAGTGCTAACATGGCTAAGTAACTCAAATCGTACTTCTACTAACTCTGCTGAGAATTTCTAATTCACTGTATCTATTCAAACTTACTTACTATGCTTCTGTTAACCACTTGCTAGCATCATATTCTCTAATTCTTCTCTGAGTACTAAAGTGAAGCATAAGGTTATTTCTAACTTTTCCTCCTTATCTGACTCTATTCTGGGTTTGTATACTATCTTTCTAAACTATAGACATGGATCACACTTAGGGAAATTTCATCTGTCTCAAACAAGGAATTGGAAAAACTAATCCCAAACTCCCCATACACTTTAAAAATTATATGATAGTATTGTAAGAACTAACCCCAAACTCCCTATACACTTTCAAAATTATATCATACTATACACATCAGGGATAAATTCTTAATCACATAACCTAAGAGAGAATTGTCATATCTTTTATCTCATAGTAATATCTGCTTCTTTTAGTAGCTTACTAACGTCATACCCTCTAGGTTTGATCTGAATAAGCTGAAATAATTTAAAACTAACCCTAAAAAAAATTCATATCGTCTGCTCATGGTTTTCTTATCGCATCAGTCCCTTCCTAGTCATGTGCATATATATATATATATATATATATATATCCTTGAAAAAGTCAAGACTTTCTAGTATTACAAGTGATTGGTTCTTAGGCTATTTCCTGCTCATAACTACCGTGGAAGTTTATGCCTGCTGCGGTTAACTTCATAACATGTTACCTCGTGGGATCTTAAATATGAACCATCACCCTTATACTATAGCTCCATGGTCAAAGAGTCCAAATAAACTTACTCTATAGGGTATATAACCTACATGTGCTACCATACCGAAATTTGTCTTTCAACTAGTACTAACACCTGATAAACACACCACGCACTATTTGGCAAGTCTTGGGTCTCGAATTTCCTTCTTTCCGCTTACACATTTGATACATTCAGAATTCGATGGAAAAATAATGTTACTTACTGCTCTAAACTTCATGGCACGAATTAGAATAATTCCTGATGACTCCATCTGAAAGCAACACATTGATAATGATTAGATTTACATATCCTTATCCATTGAGACGAGGCGTAATCGGTAGAACGGCAAAACAACACACGAGTCCGAGTGATTTCTGAGAACATAGCTCTATTGCACGATCTAGAGTTGAAAAAAGTGAGACAATCTTAAATGTCTTGGTGGTCAATTATTTTTATGTGTGGGCGCCACACACATATAAAAGTGACCCCACTGGATACGGTTTCATAGACTCCCTAAGACACTTGAACCTATGGCTCTGATACCAAGCTTTGTCATGCCCCGAACCATGGCTTGGGCGTAACACGACACTCGGGCCTTGCTTGCACGTGTCCGAGTGAACCTCATGGCTTCCTTGTCAACATGGGCATCAAAATAATATAATCTATATGATGCAATTCAAATGAATCATGAAAATATAATTTGAGGAATAAAGTCTTAAAGTTATCTCATAGCATGAAAAATCATGAAAACGTAATAGTCTGCACTCATGAAAACATAACTGACTCTGTGAACTAACATCTGTCTATGAAACCTCTAAAACATGTCTGAATACTAACTACCAGGACATGGCCCTGGACTACCATAACTGAATACTAATGCAAACTCCATGTTGAACCCCAAGAGGAGTGGGGCTCACCAATAAGCTGATAACTGAGGTGATTCTATTGCGCAGGTGTATGCTCCTGAAAACCGGTATCTGCACCGTGAAGTGCAGGCCCCGGGCAAAAGGGACGTTAGTACATGATGAATAGTACTAGTATGCAAAACCTGCTGAAACGAAGAACATGACACAACATAGGTTTAGGACATGAACTGAAACTGAATGTAACTTGAAAATGAGCATGAAACGTGAGTAGAGTCTAAAAACAGAAAATTAATGGAAATACATGTATATAAAACTGCTTGTAACGTGGGGATTGCTATAGTATAACCGACAACATGATCTGGTACTTGCGTCCTACCAGCAGAACACTCACACCTTGCCAGGGATATGAGATTTAAGTAATAATAAGCATGTAACAATCCAAACTGCATAATGAAGGTGTTGCCTCCTTGCTGACAACCCTTATCCTACGGTGGCTACGTAGTTTCAGGCTATCTGAGCCTTCTCGGTTAACTAAGCAAATCCCAAAAACATGAACATGATATAGTTGGCTAAGAAGCCCATGATTTTCGTGAAATAACTTGTAATCATGATTTCACGAAATAACTTGTAACATGGTTTCATGAAATGTCTTGTACTATGGTTTCATAAGATAACTTGTCATAGTCTTGCAAACATGTTCTTGATTCATGAGTAATAACAACAGTTCATAATTATATATATATAATTGACTTGAAAACATGCTTGTAACTTGCTAGATAAAATCATAAAATTTTATATAAACATAATGATAACACATGAGGAAGAATTCATGATTCATGGATTAAGCTAGGGTTCCTAATAACCGTAATGGAAGATTAGGAATACAATAACGAATATAGATACAAAATTCATGTACATAAATACATAAATACGGGCTACCAATATGTTGGGTTTAATACCCTAGGATTTGAACTTCATGGATATCAAGAAACGGAGCATGGGGAAGAGCGTAGAGATTCCCACATGTGGATGGAAGTTCTACATACCTTAATTGCTCCAAAACTTCAATTAAAGACTTGAATTTTGGAGAAGATTTCCTAAATCTTGATTCTTGAACCTTGAGATGGGTTTTCTTGAAAACCCTAGATTAGGAACAATGATTTCTTGCTTAGATTATTAGAGTATATGTTAGAATTGAGGTTGAATAATTAGAGTAGGCTTACCTTGGTGTTCTTGATGATGGAAGAGGGTAGGAGGTCGTTCTAGGGCTTCAATGAATGAAAAATAATGATGTGAACTGATACAGATGAATATATACTGTTCTGGAAAATTAAAATTTCCGCCCAGTTAAATACTGGTCGTATTTTGAAATACGGGCCTTATTTTGAAATTCGGTTTGCACTGCGTCTCTTCAGTAAAATGGCCATAACTCATTGCACAGATGTCCGTTTGACCCCCATAATATACCATTGGAAAGGTATTGCAAAGATATACAACTTTCATCAAGGAGGTTTTCCCAAATTCCAAACATGTTTTGAAATATGGGCCATATTTTGAAATATGGTCCGTATTTAACCATTTGACATCCAAATGCCAAATTCCAGAATGCTCAGAAATCCTTTGTACCAGTTTACGACTTGAATTACGGGCCGTATACTGAAATACGGTCACTTTTCATGGGCGTAAACCACCATCTTACAACTCAAGAGGAAATTTCAAATTCCCACATTCTATATCTAGTTTTCTAAGTTTAGGATCATGGTCAAAACTTAGGTTAAAGGTACGGGGTATTACAATAATGCGAGACAACCAACTCATAACCAAAATAACATAGAAGTCTACCATGTCTAAGATCATCAAATCTGCCCAAGTACTATACCCCATAAAAGAAATTGCACATGAAGGGTAGACTCTATCCATTACCATAGAATCCCCAATAGGAGTAGACACAAAAATAAGGGTATCAAGAGTATCACACATCATATCTAGACCCACGGCAAAATACGTAGATACATATGAAAAAGTAGAACCCAGATCAAATAAAACAAAAGCTATACGGTAATAAACGGAGATAGTACCTGTGATAACTACATCGGAGGCCTCAGCATCGGGTCTACCTGGGAAGATGTACAAATGACCGCGCCTCCCTGGCGCCTGTGAACCACTGCGATTACCATTACCAGTCTGAGCCCTGCCTCTGCCGGGCTGCTGTCCGCCTCTACCTGCCTGAGGACTACCTCTGTTTGGCTGGGCAACACCCCTACCTGTGGTGTGGCCACCCCGCCCTGCCGGTGCGCGATCCTTACCCCCTCGATCTGGTGGAAATGGAGCTCGGGAAGTCTTATACTGAGTTCCCTGCCCACTCTCTCTAAGTCCGGGGAAATACCTCTTAATATGCCCTATCTCACCACACTCAAAGCTAGCACGGTCCAGCGTAGGCCGCTGACCAGAAGCTGCTGAAGTAGTGTAGCCTCCATGCTGATCGGAAGCCTGATAATTTATCCCTGATGGGCCCCCAGCTGACACCCGCATCGCGGAACCAGATGCCCTGAATATACCTGCGAACTATGACCCTTCGAGAAGGAGTTATTGAACATCCCACTCTTACGGGCCTTCTTCTTAACTTGCCTTGTATAACTCTCATGCCTAATCCCCTCAACGATATGGACATGCTCCACTATGTCTTGAAATGAAGCCCTAGTGGCTACAAGGTGAAGAGCCGATAACTGCAGTCTGGTGTTCAACCCCTTTATGAATCGTCGTATCCTCTCCCCTTCAGTGGGCAGCAACTAAAGAGCAAAATGAGAAAGGGAGTGGAAACGGGACTCATACACAGCAACAGACGAGTTCTCCTGACTAATAGTAGTGAACTCATCCTTCCTTCAGTCCCTCATACTACGCGGAACGGACTTGTCCAGAAACACAGAGTAGAACTGAACCCAAGTCAACGGAGGTGACCCATCTGGCCTACACTCCACATAAGCCCTCCACCAAAGCTTGGCATCACCCAAGAACTGGAAGGTCACAAACTCTACCCTGTACTTATCCACGACCCCCATCTTATGGATCCTCTCATGACAGTTGATGATGAACTCATACGCGTCCTCCGACACATTACCATAAAACATAGGAGGCTTCATTTTAGTGAACCTCCAAAACAGATCATGTTCTTCACTAGTCATCACTGGCCTTGCAACTGGCCTCGGGAAGGCCTCAAAACCCGAAACCTCATCCAAGCGAGGTGCCACCGCTGCTGCATGCTGAACCCCTAGAGCCTGTGCTTTGTTCGGATCTGGGGACACTACCCCTGCGCCCCTACCTGCTGGACCCGCTGGTATAGCTCCAGCCTGTGCTAACCCATGCAATCAATGCAGTACCTGTGCCATAGCATCTGGTATCCCCTGAGCAGCTGCAGCTCCTGGTGGAACTGGTACTGCTGCTGGTTGCCAGGTGTGGCTGCATCTCCCACTACATCATTAGGAACCACTGGAGGCACAGGGTCAACCACTGGGACGCCGCCCCCTGCCAGCTCCTCTACCTCTAGCTGCTGCCGCGCGTATTCTAGCTATATGCAAGAGAATGAAGGTGTCACGACCCAAACCCATGGACCGTGACCAGTGTTTGACCACTGCTGACCAAGCACCCTAACCTCGTATTTGCCATATACTAAATAACCTGGTGGCCTATTTCTAACTCATATCCGAATGATAGCATCTGTTGTAAAATTTATACAATAAACTCTACCTCAACAACTCATAAACAGCCCACGTGGGCATATATATATAGACATGTGTTCATAGGATGGAAACGCAGTCTGACATGGACACTACATGTAGTGTACATAAAATAAGAGACCACAAAGTTACCTGACGCTCCCACTATATACCACTGTCTACAGACCTCTATGGAATATACGCTGTAGAAAAGACAGGTCAAGGCCCTGTCATACCCATATCTCTACATATCAAAATAGCATACTAAAAGGGTTGCAGCTCCGGACCAAATGGAGCGCACTGGTTGCGGCTGAGGAGAGGTCTTACTGGTCTGGCTCACCTGGCCGACTACCTGAACCTGCGGGCATGAACGCAGCGTCCACAAGAAGGGACGTCAGTACGAACAGTGTACTGAATATGTAAGACACGAATAATATCATAATAAGAGACGTGAAACACAACACAAAATAAAGATATAACCTGTACATACATCTGATTGCCTCTTAAGGCGGATGTCATGCATGCTAACTTTAACTTTTTAAAACAACATTATATATATATATATAGAAGTAAACTGCCCGACCATATAGGTGCGGTGTTATGCTGCCCGGCCATTTAGGCACGGGTTATCATCATTAGCCCGCGTCCAGGCCTCCTGCATCCGGGGCGTAAGCTGCCCACTGCAGAGGTGTGTCTGCCCGGCCGCCTATAGGGTAGCACGGTGTTATTAAAATATATACATAATTATAAAAGCATGCATGAGAGCCCAAGTGAAAGCTACAACTCTATCGGAGTGACGTAAGGTCAGAAACATCCGATTCATATTATGGAATAATCATCATCGCTATATCTTACCTCGAAGGAACAATTCATGAGGTGAGATCAACAACAATGAGCAACTCAAGAAAATCATGGAATAAACTCGATACTCTCATAATAGCTTTAAAATCATAGCTTTGGAACTTCTAGAAGTTGAATCATCATCATCATTATCTTCATAGAACATACTCATTCTTAGCATCATAAGAAACTCTTGGAATCATGAATCTCTAACTTTTGTCGATAAGGACATTATGGAGGACATCTCATCTTTAGTAACATGGAAAGCTTTTAAGAATCATGAGTTTCTAACTCTTGGAAATAAGAAGGTTATGGAAACGTATATGGAATCACAACATAAGAATTATGCCTTTTGAAAGAAAGGGACTAGCCTTAACATACCCTTCGGTCTCCTTAACGATTCAACATTTACCTTTCCAAGCTCATAAATCTACATATAAACCATTCATACTATGGTTAGGCCCATTGTCATACGCTAGTCTTAAGCCTTCAATTTAAATCCTTTTTAGAATCTGCCGAAATTCGGGCAGCATCTCCCCTGCTTATATGCCTAGCCCGAAATCACAATACCAACAACAAACAACAACAATACCAATACCAACATCAACAACATCATAATCAATACCAATATATTCCATAAACATCCAACATGATGTTTTATCCAATTTCTCAACCCATAAATTCATTGTACGAACATTTAATAACTTTTCCTCCGTAAATAAACTTAAATCAAGACCAATAAGGAAGAATTCATACCTCACTCCCGCTAGAACCATGATATATTTACTATCCACTTCAGATTCAAGCCAAAATCTCTCATAATACGATATTATAATCACAACTATACGCTGTCTGGACCTAAATTCAGGGATTTCACTTAATTCGCGGTAAAATTTAGTGGACGGAAGTTGGGGGAAAGTTCCAGAATATTTGGGGACTTTTTGGGGGTGTTTGATCTGAAAATAAGGGGGTAACCCCCCTTTTATACTGTTCTAGAGTCGGTCTAAACTGACCTAGAATTTGCTCTGCGCGTTCGCGCACAGTAAAATCCTCTGCTCGGACAATCTATCTTAAAATGCTCATCACTTTTGATCCTGATATTGTATAAGGGCCCACAACCTATGGTTGGAATGCTATTTCAATTAGCTACAACTGTCATTTTTGGTGCGTTTCCAAATTCTAAACTTATAATGGCGTTTTGGCCTCTTCAATTCAGATCATCCGAAAACGTATCCTAAATCATCCTTTTGGAGGGCTTATGCCCATATTCGGGTTAACGGTCCTTCTTAAAACTTTCTCAACTTCCCATATACTACTCATATCACTTTTCATATGTCGTTTATAAGACCCCGAAATGTGGGCCCCACCTTAACATACGGGTGCGAGGGCTACTCATCAAGTAACTTATTAAGTAATTTACACCATACGGTCTCCAAATGTCATATATATATATATATATATATATATATATATATATATATATATATATATGCGATTATCATTCTCATATAATATAATCTTCATCCCTAATCCTTGTATAACTTTACTCTTCCTTGAGCTCATACTAAGCCGACTACAGTCTTGGTAACACAAAATTTTCGGGGATGTAACAGAAGGATAGTCAGATCCCAATTTGAATCAACAGATACCAATTGGAATCAAGTAGCACAAAAGAAGAAAGGAAAGGGAGTTTTCCTAGTGTACGACAACCTCTCGATGATAAGTACAGACGTCTCCGTACTGATCTACAAGACTCTGCTAGACATGTCCTTGTACAATGAGATTGAAGAACCTAAAGCTCTGATACCAACTTTTTCACGACCCAACCCGCCATGACTGGCACCCATCTAAATCCTAGTGGGCGAACCAACATACAAGACATCTATCCGTTGAATCCGATTTTTTATATTAACCAAGCTAGACAATTATTACTCATTTAACATCAAAAGAATAAAGTAAATCATGCCATAAATGCTGAAATAAGTGTGGAAGTCTAGCTATTACAATCCCCAAAAATTCGAAAGTCATCGTATAGGACTCTAAGCTAGAACATGTCTAAGAATCTGAAGTCTAACAAATAAGTAATCCATAATGTCCAGAGTACGAAAACACATCATAGCAAGATGATCTTCGGGCGGCTTGGCATGGGATGAAGCTCACCCAAAATCTATCAACAAATATCCTCCACGCTAGATGTGAGGATGAGCAATGGTCTCTATGTCACAATCTGCACTCAAAGAATGCAGCAAGGTAGTATCAGTACAAACACTATGTACCTGTAGATATCATAGGCCGACCAAGATTAGTATCATGCATATTTCGTAAAATCAATAGATTAAAACAAGCCAGTCAATAGTCATGAATATCAATAAGTCACAGCAAGTCAACCAAGAACAATCACAATCAAATCACCAAGATGTCAAGCATCACAATCATGCAAGTCACACCGAAAATAAAATTACGACAATAACCTCACTCGGTGTATATACATGCTAGCTGATGTCTTAGCTCAATAGCCATGACCTGCAGGGGACCCATGGTGTCCATGTACCACCCGTTCTGGATCCACTCCTCGGACCCGAGCACAAACCTCCGCCCCAAAACGAACCTTGGCCGCGGGACATATCAAAGTACCTCTCATTTCAGGAACGATCCTCGGACCACGAGCCCATAATCTAGGTCACATGAGTGCCTTTCCATACCTCTTACAGAACAGTGTTTCTTAACTTTCCAATATCAACAATCAACTAATCATTTCATGTCACAATACCCTTGAGAAGATTATATTAGCTTCTCATCACAACACATCCACTATAGATTTAAATCACATAGGAATAATGGCACAGAGCCTACACAATCAATCAATCATATTTACGTAGAAATTAAACCACACAATACCATGCATGAAAACTAGACATGCTTTCTCCTAAGGAGATCACCAAACATACAATCAACTAACCAAAATCTAACTTAAGTAAACCGTAACCTACCTGAAAGTATAGCTGGAACACGCAGGTTACTCTGCTACAACCTTTCCTTTCCTTAAAGCCTCAATATGTTCATGGTCTAAAAATAGAAGGTTCAATAAGTCACATTGCTCAATTTACAAACACTAAAGCAAGAATACCCTTCCCTTTCCCCATTCTAAGGGTGGATGGTTTTCTAGGTGATAAACAACCTATCAAGGCTCCTAGTATTCATTTACCATCAATTTATACAACATTATATCAAACATGGCCATTACAAATAGTTTTCTATGGCAAAGACACCATTTTTATAGAACCCTAAGTCTCAAATCACTTAGTTTATGATTTTAAATGTTCAATTTATGACAAATAACAACTAATCAATCCATTGAAATGATAAATAAGCGATAATAACCCCTACCCACAAAGTTTAGAAGGTTTATTGACATTCTAGGGTTTATACTTTACTTTCACCATTAGAGACCCATGAAGATGATTACGATAATGAAAGGAAAGGGACTGATAGAGTAAAAAGCAATGGAACTTACCTCTCAAGGTTATCTTGCCCTAGCTTGAAAATTCTCTCTAGCTGCTTGTTGGGAAGTGTGTTGGTGTTTTGTGAATAGAGAATATTAGACTAAGTATAAAAATCCCAGCTATTGTTTTTCGTCGACTGCTGCAGCGGTACCACTATAGCGGTCAAGTGACCGCTATAGCGGCCCACCACAAAATCGCTCTGACCGCTATGGCGGTCCATCTACCAGTATAGCGGTACTCCCATAGCGGTATATTGCCCGCTACAGCGGCCACCAAGGAAATTGGATGGCCGCTGGCAGCGGTCTGAGTACCGCCACAGCGGCTCATTTTGGACAGTGAGCTCGGTTTTGTCCAGTTTTTCCCTTTTCACCCACATTTCATCCAAGGCCTCAAAAACACAACACAAAACATGCACACATACAAAACGACGCCCCACGAATCCACCCTCGGCCTCAGAATTCGTAACGGAGTCCTAATTTCCCATAACGACCGGAAGGGTCATTATATGGCATTTACCCTTAGTCCCACATTGCTTAGGAATAATAGTACAAAGTTCCTGTTGTTCAGGTCACCCATAAGGAAACTTACCCATAATAGCATATTGTAAATCTTCAAGAACTTCCATATGCGAAACTTTACTCGATGTCCATTTAACATGAGGAATACCTTCAACATATGTGACCTTTTTGGGTGGAATGGGATCACATTGGAGCTTGGACAAGGAGTCCTTCATGTTTATCACTGTTTGCGGATAGGTCATCGTAGGACTAGGGTTTGCATGTGGATCAAGTGGAGACGGGGATGTAGAAGGAGAAGAGTGTGCAACCGTGTTGGGGAGCGGAGGGAAATGTGTTTGTGATGAGAATGTCAAAGTCTGGCCAGCCGTCGTTGACGGCTGCCCAGCGGCCTTGGTAGCCATGGGGTACGTTAGGTTAGGGTTTGCATGGGAGGAGAGAGAAGGGAGAGTTTTTTCGAAACGTTTAGTTACAAATATATAGATATAATAGAGTTTATAAATAAGAAAGACAAATTTCATGCCAAGTGTAATTTTATTATTCCTAAGGGATTCTATTAAAAAGGGTTTAAAGCCTTGAGTTCTTGCTATTCATTTCTATCAAACGCTAACCGAGTTTTCCAAGTGAAAGAAAAGGGAAATGGATGGGATAATATTTGCAACCACTAACCTTAACAGAAGTGAGAGAGAATGAATAAATATCAACAACCAATTAAATATATATTCAATGGTAAATACCCATTAATATTACACCCATTATCGGGTCCATAATATTAGTATTTGTAACGACCTGCTTGGTCGTTTTATGCCTTTGTACTCTTTTCCCCCTAACTATCCTTCCCGTATCTTCATCATGGCATTTATGACTTGCGAGGATGATTGACGCGATTTTCGAGGCAATCCTTAGATTTAGCAATTTGAAAGTTCTTGAGTTAAGAAAATGAGAAAATTTGACCAAAGTCAACATTGGGGATAAATGGGTCCATATTGAAGTTTAGTCGATTTCATTAGGTCCGAAACGTGATTTATGACTTAGTTGAGTAGTTGGTTCGGGTCCCGAGGGACTCGGGTGTGTTTCGGATTTTGGGTCGGAAGCTAGTTAACGTTGAAGTTTGGAGTTGACCACAGTCAACATCACGTCAAGACGATCCTGTTACTATGTTTTAAGTGCACGAGAAAAGTCATAGCATGTTTTATGACTGATATGAATATATGATTTGTGTCTGGGAGGTTCCGGATATGTTATCAAAACCAATTTTAGATTTTTTTTTTTTGTTTTTTTCAGTTGCTGGTGTGGCCGTGTCTGCGATGTTTTGCTCGCAATTGCGAGGTCCTTTCCGCATTTGCAAAGTCGGTGGAGGTCAGAGAATCTTGCTCTTGTGAAGGAAGGTGTCGCATCTGCGAGGCCGCATTTGCGAGCGGGGGGTCTAACCACCAAGAACATCGGGCGTCAAGTGAAAAGTGACAAAAGGAAAAATACTCCAAGAACATATGGTATAAGAAATGTTAATCGAGATGCAATGTAACATAATATATTTTCATCGCATATAATCAATTCAGTTATTATGTCAACGTAATAACTTTTATTTTCATCATTTAAAGAAATATTGCATTTAATTTAACGTTGATTGCTATTTTTCAACAATAAATCTTTCTTATATGTATCTTTTTAATGATTAACACGACATATACGTGAAACACACACAAAACTAGTATTAAGAATAGTGTTAGCTTTGAATCGCGCGAGATCATGCGTAAACAATTTGATTTCAAAGCTCCGATCATCCAGTGGCGGACCCAGGATTTTGAGTTCGGGGGTGCTGGACCCAGGAATTTTGAGTTCGGGGGTGCTCTATTAACTATTTATATCTGTTTCCTTTATATTTTCTATACAGCTATACACTCCGTAACTGAATTTAATGGGTGCTGGAGCACCCAAAAATTGTACATGGGTCCGCCACTGCAATCATCTATACCTAAGTCAAAAGTGATTTTAGTTTGAACTTGAGTCATTCGTCTGTTGGGAATTAATTAGATATAAAATTAAAGGTTTGTGGTGAATAATATGATCTATCAAGCCCTTGAATTGACGCCGGGAAGAAAAGACTCAGAATATTACAATTTTGTTTTTCAAACTCAAATTTGAGTGTACAAACTTAGTAACATTTTTATTTGTGTTTAAACATCCTAGCTTTCTGACATTTTGTCATGCCATCTTTTTACTGATGCACGTGCAATTTCCTCTATGAATAGCAAGCCATCTTTTTACTGATGCACGTGCATAAAATACATAACAAGAAGTAAATTAGTTAATAACGAGAATCTTTCATATGACCTCGAATATTTGAATAGAACACTGTCCGTAGGACTTATGAAATCAATTACATGAATCTTAAGCTACTACATGGAAGATTTCTATGCTATATATATATATATATATATATATATATATATATTAAATCAGCACATTCGTATATAAAGATAACATCTTTCATTCTCCTAACTCTAACCAATTTGGCAACACAACTATGGTTATTTTACCTGCTGCAGATACATGTTACACACATTGATTTAACTGACTTCCTGACGTTCTCCAACCTGGGACTTTGGCTTTGGTGAAACAAGAGTGGAGGCCATGGAATGTGAATTTGATCTGACAAAAGTTAAATCTAATCTCTGAAAGGTCGAATCTGACCTGGTACGACGATGTAAACTAGGACTACATTTCTCCACAACCTCAATATCCCACAAGACCTTTTCGTGTTTCCTATTAGTATTAGGAGCCTCATGTGTAATAGAGTTTCTCCATGGTGGTAATCCTCCATTAGGTCGAAGGTAAGTCCCCCAAAATGATTTAAGGCGGATCTGCAGTGGCGGAACTAAGATTTTTAAGGGATGCCAAAATATGAAAAATTAAATATATGAAGAAATTATGGGGATTCAACACATAGTATATATACATAAAAAATTGCTTTTACGTATCTACGCGGTGTAATTTTCTAGCGAATGGCTATCAACTAACACCCCTTGGATGCATGTGGCTCCGCCAATGCCAGGGCAGATTTGGGGGGGGGGGGGGGGAGGGTGTTCACCCGAACACCCTCAGCAAAACATTACAATGTATATATTGGGTAAAATTTTTATGTTTAGGTATATATATAAGTTAATACACTGAACAAATGCAAAATGTTAGCTCAAGTGGTCCATGGTGTTCAAAATTCTCTCCAGAATCCCATGTTTAATTCCCCGGAACAACGTTATTTTTTATATTTAGCCTTTGTTATTTTTTTCGAACCCCCGAGTGAAAATCCTGAATCTGTCCCTAGACTGCTTACCTGAAATCCATCCCTTACGGCTTCCCATTCCGCGGATGGGTAGTTTTTTTCTGGAAGATCTGCTTGGATCACTTTCTTTCCAGCAACCCCTGGAATGAATGGTGTATTGGTAGCTGTTAGGTATTTTCCATAACAACTCTTGAGACGAATGGCGTCTTGTCTTCCTTCAACAAATTCTACATTCCAAATTGAATCTTTATTTGATCCTTTACGGCTTTGTGACACAAATTCTTTGTCATCCATTGCTATAAGGTACTTGTCTTTTCGATTTCTAAGACGTACGCTCTCTGCCCGTTGGAATAGTTCCATTTGATCAATACCTAATTAAATTCGTTCCAATTGAGATGATGTAATTTTAGATCACAAAATACGTAAGAAAAAAAAAGAGAGAATGATTGAATAAATTATATTCTAAAGGCAAAATGAGAGTCTTAAAATCATCAGATTTGTTGCATGCATGCAATATGATATGCATACCTGAGTTAACGCAAGAAAATTGATTAATCAAAGGATTAGGAGCTGACAGACGCTCCTAAGAATTGTTAAGGGTTTTGTTGAGGAGAGAAAACATGCGATTTGATAGATCTTGAAAGATAACTTATGCATTAATCAATGATTGTTTTGTAGAAAGTTAAATCTGACATATGTATGGTTTGAAACCGAATCTTAGTTATCTTGACTTTTACATATATATTTTTTTTTTTGATAAAGACTAAGTTTTGTTGATATCTTCATCTTTATTTAGCAATTCAGTTGAACAATTTGTGGTTTATAACCACGTCGCTTGGAAGTGAAACATTACAATATTTTTGGTATGACAAAAGAATATTAAATTATGATCTTGAACTTATTATATCCTTCTAGGACTTACTTTACAATTCAGGAAAAACACATTGTCAATAATATTTTTTATCAGTAAGTTAATGTTATATCAATATAAATTATGACGCAAATGGGTTTTGAGTTTTTTTTTTTTTTTTAATAAGTACTTAGTTTGAAGTAAGTGTGTTGCACATGTATGCTGCTTCAATAAAAAACAAATTATGTACAAGTGGAATAAGTTATGTACATTAGCAACTGACGTTTGGATAGATATAAAATGTCCATTAGCACGTCGATGAGTTAATTTAATAAAATGGTAATTAGCACTTCGATTTAGTTGTCACCATGCAACTAAGCCAAATCAACTGTTTACTTACTCAATGGGAGTGAGTTAATTTGCAAAAAAACCTCAAGTTGATGAATCAGAATCTTGATAAAGTTTTTGTTTTTAAAAGAAATTAGAGATTAGACGGTACAACTCTTATTACTTATTAGTTTAATAGTTTATTCATGAGCTACATTACTCAATGAAGCAGTTGATTGAAATTATGGGATGGATAAATGTTACAGATGATGAATCATTTCTTTTATATGTTTGTCACTTTATCTCTAGTAATATTGTTTGCCTATAATAATAGATGCATTCAAAAAACAGATGATGAATCATTTCTTTTATATTCTTGTCACTTTATCCTGTAGTATTGTTTGCCTATAATAATAGATGCATTCAAAAAATTCATTCAACATATACTTTTAATGGAGATAAAATGTAATCTATAATCAGTAATAACTTTCTTCTATTTTCTTGGTTAAAAATAGTAACCCCTCCGTCTCGATTTATGTGATATAGTTTGACTAGGCACGGAGTTTAAGGAAGAAAAGAAGACTTTTGAAATTTGTGATCTAATACAAGTCATATATATTTGTGGTTGAAAATCATTTCATTAAGTGTAAAAGGGGAAGTTTTAAGTTAAATTATTTCTAAATATAGGAATGTATCATTCTTTTTGGGACAAACTAAAAAGGTAAGTGTGTCACATAAATTGAGACATAGGGAGTAATTTTTATGAAAAAAAAATTAATTGTGACTGAATTATAATCTAAAATTTGAAATGAGAAATTAGATAATTCAGGCACGGCGACCTTGGGTTATGATAGCATTATGAAACTGAGAAGCCCAAAAGGAAAATAGAGTAGAAAGAAAGCCAACAATAAAATTTTGGCGTTTTCACTTGTCTAATGTGAAAGAAATAAGGGTTCTCAAAGATATGAGTCCGATTTTTGGAAACTTTGAAGCAAACTGACGGTTTCCTTTCATGAATCTCAGTCTAACATACCTTGCTTACATCTCAGTTTCCTGTCTCCCTAACTAAATAAAGGCTCATCACAAATCGGTAACAGTAGTTATATGTGCGAACACCACTTCAAAAAATTAAGTTATTAATGGTGTGCTCAGTATGGAGGAAAATCATTTTCAGAATTTATTTTTTAATTTTTAATTTTTCATGTTTACAACATACCCAGTGTAATCCTACAAGTGGGGTCTGGGGAGGGTAGAATGTACTCAAACCTTACCCCTACTCTGGGAGGTAGGGAGGTTGTTTCCGAATGACTCTTAACTCAAGAAAAAGTTGGTGAAAACATGTTTGACCTTACCCCTAATTTTTCATGTTTGATTGGTTAAAATATTTTTTCTGGCAAAACGAATTCCTTAAAAATAGTGAAAATGATTTGCCTAATAGAAGTGCGGAAACAAGTTTCAAAGAAGCAACTTGCAATATTAGTCGTAACTTGTTTTGGTGATAAGAAATTGGATTGTGCAAATTGCAAAGAACGAATCATTTTAACTGGTGAAAGGGCTGGCTTCATCTGTTATAGATAGAGCCAGGAGTGTTCATGGGTCGGTTTTGGGTTAAAACAAAAACCAAATCAATCTAGTCGGTTTTTAAAATTAGTAAAACCAAACTAAATAAAAAATAATACATATCCATCGGTTTAGTTAAAGTCGGTTTGGTTCGGTTTGGGTCAGGTTTTCGGTTTTTAAGAAAATTAACGGTATTTCTCTCTTATTGTTGTCTTTCCTACAATTAAGAGATAATTTTTTATCCTTTTCCAACTAATCCATTATTACCCGCCCTTTTATTGTGGTAACTATAGTTTCTTGCATTATGGAGAAAATGTCTTAAGATTTATGATTTTAATTAAGTGAATAGAGTTTTTTTTTTTTTTTTGGAAAGTGAAACTAATGCTGAGATTACACAAAATCCTAATAACACTATAAGAGAAAAACTACTTTCCAAGGGCCTTGACTTGTATCAATTTTTCACACCTCAAGTCTCACGGGTGGAATGGATCAAAGTCTCTTGAAGAATTCTTCAGGCATTCTTCGTCATGATAATCTCCTCATGCAATGTCTGTTATGATTTGGAATAACCTAGCATGCATAGAAATAAACCAGATCATATGAACCACTGATAATACTGCATCATGCAGAATATGAAGCAGTGCACTTGTAAGACAGGTTTTGATCATGTGCATCCTCAATAAGCATTCCTCTAGCCTTGTATTTGCTGCGGTATTAAGTAACAAACAATGTGAACTTCCCACCAAACATAGTAGTGCCTTTAGCAAATTGAACAATAAAGTTAATTCCACACACTAGATACAAAGATATGTTCAGTTTTATCCTTTCCCATCACTGAAGGTATTATAGTGTTTGCCTTGCCTGTGAACTGAATCTAAAGTTAGGAGTTAGATCCTTTTCCAGATTGATTAGCTTGCTTCCAGATGATGGAACTTCTTGAAAATGATGAAATTCTATTGTACCTGCAAAATCAAAAACCAGGTTAGTGAAATAATCAGGCAAGCAGTTCCCGTCTCTCATAACATGGATCACTTGTATCTGTCTGCCTTCTTTTAAGAGTTGGATCCTCTTTACCACCAGTGAAATACTCCATGGAACCTCTCATATACTATCTAAAATCTTCTGCATTGTCAAGGAGTCTGTTTCTACTATCAATGGCAGAAAAATATTATCAATGCAATATTTCACCCTTTCGTCAATTGCCACAGCTTCAGCAATAAGGTTTGTAGTATCTGATAGTCTCCTCCCCCCTGCATACATGAGATCACCACTATGATTTCTTATGCAAAAAGCTACAGAACTTGGCCTAGGATTGCACCTTGAAGCACAATCAGTGTTGCACTTGAAACTTCCTAACTCTGGTGGTTTCCATATTACTTGTTTACATGATATTGGCATACTGAACTTCTCTAAATGTTGAACTATGACAGACCAGCTTCTTGGTAAATTCTGCATCCATGGAAACTTCTGTTGTGCAAACAAATACATATTCCTGTTAATCTCATAAAACACCTTATTGACTGATATTGATCCTCCATGTCTCCATGTGATTCTACCTTTCCAAATTTGCCATAAAATCAGAGCTGGGGTAGCTTGATATAGAGGTTTCAACCTGGCAGTCACAGTTGCACTCCACCATTTCAAAACTGTTTGCTTAACCTGAATAAATGGACCTGATATTCTTACTGCAGAACAAAAATACCTCTATATTTTCCTTGCAAAAGAACCAGTTAAGGAAAGAAGATTAACTGTTTCAGGCTGAGTCTGACAACACCAACATCTTGATGCTATTGAAATGTGCTTCCTTTGAAGCACCTCATCAATAGGCAGTTTATAGAACCAGATTCTCCACAGAAGCAGTGATATTTTAAAAGCCAGTCCTTTAATCCAAAACTTTGCACAATGTGGTGAAACTTGATCTCTTTGTCTGATATATCCCCATGCACTACTAACTGAGAAGTTTCCTGAACTTGTAAGCATCCATCTTGGTTTATCTCTCTCTTGAGTTTTCACCAATTCCCCTAGGTTACTTCTGATGAGCTCAACTATGTCATTGGGCAATATCTCCAGCATTCTTCTTATATTCCAATGATCACCATCCATTAATTCTTCCAATTCTTCTACAGTTCCATCTATATGAAAATGGGAAGGAAGTTTATCGTGCAGTGCTCCAATCTTTGACCAATTTTCAAACCATACTGAGGATGATCCATCATTAGGTTCCCACCAAATATGTTGCTCCATTTCATCCCTTGCTTCTAGCATAAACTTCCAAGTTTGGGAGCCACCCTTCCATTGCACCTCAGTTGGTCTGAACCTCTTGCAATATTTATTCCACATGAAGGTAGACCATAAAGAGTTGTTGGTTCTAAATCTCCACCAAAGTTTGGTGAAAAGTGATTTAGAGACATCAAACACTGATCTAAATCCTAATCCACCCTCATTCTTGGGATAACATAACTTGGACTATTCACACCAGTGCTTGCATTTCCCCTCCTCTTTGTTTTGCCAAAAAACTCTATTAAACAGCTTATGCAACTCCTGAATAACACACTTTGTGTCACAACCCAATTTAGGATCACGAGGGAACCTACCATTCCCACCTCGGTAGGCGAACCCTTAAAAAAACAAAATAATTGCAAGTAAAGGATGAGATTCAATTTCCTTCAAGAAATATTACAATCAACAGTGGAAGTAAAACCAATGTATTAATCCAAATAGTGGAAGTGTTTACAACAATTAAATAATTATAGAGACTTATTCCCATGACCTGGTCTAGACTAGTAGAAGAGCGACTAATACTTAACCGGAATACAATAATAAATTTATGACCCAACCTCCATCTCGGAATGAGAAGGATGGAGGCCTTCAAGATAGGTACCGTGCATCTTCCGAAACCTCCAACGATCAATTTCCCGAAAAACTCTACACCCTAAAAGGGATGTAGCAAGAGTAGTATCAGTACAACACTAGTACTGGTAAGCATCATAGGCTGACAATGGTTAGAAGAACATATCAGTAAAAGAGTTCATAAATAAGCATGGTAGGTAAACTAAGTCAACAATACACATTACTTACCACCCGTCGCAACAACGAAGATTCTTACTCTCACCAACTCTCCCCTAGTAATCGACTACCTAACTTACATTATACTCGCTTTTATCTCCTTAGCATACAATAGGAAATTCCACACAAGTATCACAAGTCAACTACGATAACACTATTCAATCTTGGTATTGGAAAGACATTCCATCATTGATGTTCATCATTCACCTAATTTTTAGGAAGTCTAAAATATACAACTAAACCAACGAAAATCAACAAGAATGGTTCAAGATCAAAGCCTATGATTGTAACAACTAAGCCCAACCGTGTCAAGTCTCACATACTCAGTCCGGATCCGTGCATCACACATACATCACAAGACTATCACAATAGAAGCCAAAGTACGATGCAATGCAATAATGTATAAAATGTATATGCTATGCAATGCAATGAAATGCTGTGTACACATGTACTATGGATGAAAATATCAACGTCTCGGTAGCACAACTCATGGGGGACCTGCGAAGTCCTTGTACCTCATGGCTCCGGCAACAACCTCGGATAACTACTAATCCACTTCACCGCTTCGGTCCCTTAACTAATCCACTTCACCGCTTCGGTCCCTCGACATTGTGTGGTGTTCCCTTGACTAATCCACTTCACCGCTTCGGCGATGAGCCCACCGCTTCGGCAGTGATCCCGCCGCTTCAGCGGTGAGCCCACTTCTACAACGCCAACGCTGTTGCGGCATACTAGTAGTTGTGGCGGTTCCACTAGGCCTGGTAGCGCAAATTCAATACTCTCACGCAATGTGCACGACGGGTTCGATTAAGTTAGCCATTTTCAGAAGTATGACTGAATCGAAGACATTTTTAAAGAGTTGAAGTTGCGGATTTTCTCGGAATTCACGGTAACGATGAAACGGGTCATTGCACTTTGGTGGAACCATTGCTGATAATAGATAAATGGGAATGCTTTGTAGAACACTACTAATTAGTACTGCTTTTCCACCAAAAGATAGTAGTTTTCCTTTCCAAGCATGTAGTTTATCCCTAACCTTCTTCATTACCTCCTTGTAGAAAAGCTTCTGCTTTCTTGCATGAAATATTGGACATCCAAGATAAGTAAAAGGAAACTCCCCCTTAGTGAAACCAGTAGTATGCTTAACCTCTTGACTTAATTCACTAGGTACATTCTTATGCATATAAAAAGCACTTTTATCCACATTAATATTTTGACCAGAATCAAGTTCATACTCATGCAAAACCCCCATAATTCTTTGAAAAGACAACTTTTCAGCAGAAGAAAAAAAAATAGTATCATCAGCATAAGAAAGGTAATTAAAACTTGAACCCCACTTAGGCAACCCATATCCTCTAAACATACCATCTTCAAAAAGAGAATTCACAGCTCTAGATAATACTCCAGCAGCCAATATAAATAAAGCATGTGATAGAGGATCACCTTGTTTTCACCTCTAGACAAATGAAAAAAAACCATGAGCCCGCCCATTTATGAGAATAGAATACCAGTTAAATGTCATAATCCTCCAAATCATATCAAGAAAGATATCTGCATACCCCATCCTCTTCATCACTTGTATAAGATAGTTCCATGACACCCTATCATAGGCCTTTTCCATATCTAACTTGATGATCACATTTGTTGGTTTTCTCTTTTTCTGATATCAACTACTGATTCTTGTATAAGCAACACATTTTCAATGATGTTCCTGCCTTTGACAAAGCCAGACTGATTTGGATATATCAATGAAGGCAAGATGGAATCTAAACTATCATAAATGACCTTGTTAATGAAGTTGCTCAGATTAATGGGCCTCAGATCAGAAAAAATGTTGATAATGTCTTTCTTTGGTTGCAGTATTAAATTTGTATGAGTGACAGATTTTGGGAGAGTCTGTCCTTCATACAAATATTTCACCATATTATAAACATCTGCACCAACAATATCCTAACATTTTTGATAAAAGACACCTGAGAAACCAACAGGTCCACATGCACTATCCACTGCAAGTTCAAAAATAGCTCTTTTCACCTCCTCCAATGAAGGCATACAAAATAATGCAGCATTCTGCTTCTGTGTGACACTCTCATGAACATGTTCTAAAATGCTATAATCTGAAGAAATAGCCACTTGAGTAAACTGCTTATGATAAAATTCAATTGCTGCATTGGCAATGTGATCACTATTGTCAATCCAATCTCCTTCTCCATTTTGAATTATGGTGAGTTGCAACCCCTTTCTTCTTTAATTAACCAAACTATGAAAGAATCTAGTATTTCTATCCCCTTCAAAATACTATTGAATCCCAGCTTTTTGTTTCTAAAACTCCTTAAAGTGTAAGTATCTCTTGAATTCTGCCTGTGCTTGTTGTAAAAGCATCCTATTAACTTCAGAAGGATCATCTTCTTTAATCTTAACAATATCCTCTCTGATAGTTAATTGCTTGAAAATATCCCCATAATTCTTCCTACTCCATTTAGAAAGAGCAGTTTTCAACTTCGTCATCTTCTGTTTGAAAGTAATGAAAGCATCTCCAATATATATTCAGTCTCCCAATACTTCTCTACTGTTTGCATGAATGATTCATTTTCCAATCAGAAATTGAGGAACTTAAAAGGATTATGAAAGTGTTAAAGCTATTCTCCTGCAATCAATAAAAGAGGTGCATGGTCTGAACCAATTCTTGGTAAATGCTCCATACTCAGATTGCCAAACCATTCTAGTAAATGACTATTCACTAAAATTCAATCCAACCTCTTGAAAATACAATCATCCCCAGCTCTACCATTCCACCAAGTAAAAGGACTGCCTCTAAATTCAACTTCAGTCAATTCACAAGAATTCATGCAAAAAGCAAAATCTTCAAACTCTATGTGATACACTGGTAATCCTCCAATTTTTCCTCTTCACTCATAATGACATTAAAATCTCCCCCAACTAACCATGGGAGGTTCATATTGTTAGACAAGGTATAAATGCTATCCCACAACTCCAATCTTTCATGAGCATCACATTTTGCATATACCAGTGTAATAACTAGGATCATACTACTGTTCTGTAGAAACAACTTGATGGTAACTTGTTGTTCAGTAGCTATTAAATTACTCCTTCATTGACAAAATACCAGATCTTCCCATTACAATTATGATTTGCCAAACTCATACCCAATCTTCTTTTGTATCTAGAAATATGCCTTGAGTCTTGAAAAGGTTCCATAAAAGCAATCAAAATGAACTTGTGATGTCTATGCAACATTTGAACTCTATGGAAGGCCTTCTGAGTATTCGCAGACCTGATGTTCCAAATGATGTTTTCAATATCATTGAGAACCAGATTTAAAGCTGTACCTCTTTTTGGAAGAAATTTGGATGGTTTAGATTCTCCAGTTTTCTTATTTGATTCCGCATTTTTCTTAGAAAGAGATCTTGTGACTTGAAAATCAACATCATTCTTATTATTTTTGCCTTTCCTGTTGTTCTTGCCATTTTTCTTTGGTGATATCCTTGCATGCCTAGCAATGTCAATCATATGATGGTCAATGTCTTCCTGATGTATATCCTGCAAGTCTGAAGAATTCTGTTTCAAATCTTCTAAACTCTTGTTTTGGTTTTCTAAGACTCATATTATGAGATACTAAATCATGAAGCTCCTTGTTTGGAGAAGCTTTGGCACTGATACATCATACATATTCTCCTTCAAAAATAAGCTATTCTGAGCTGGAACTTGTGCAGGTGAATCTGAATCCCTATCCATAGTATCTGATGGAAGTTTACTTAGATAACAACCATCCACCAAATAACCCTCTTCCTCATAGCTTATAGCCTGATTTCCTACTATTTCTCCAAATTTTTTGTTATCATTCCCAACTTCAGCCTTCCTCTCACTTTCTACAGGCAACATATCTGCATTGTCCATGAATTTGATGGACTCATGTGTTTCCACATTGTCACCAGAACATGATAAATCCTCTTGTTCTTCAATAAGAAAAAGTGCATTCCCGACATTATGGTCAAAGTTACCACTTGTAGAAACAACATGTTCCCCTTGTGACAATGTAATATTTCCTCCAATCTACTTGGAAGAATCAGCCAGCTCTTTTTGTGCCATTGTAACAAAAGAATCTTTCACCTCAGTAGAAAGTTCTTTGTGCATATCACCTACCACTTCACAATTATGAGACTCATCACCTTCTAGTATTTCCACTTTCATATTATCAGCAAGTCCCTTCTTCAGATCAAGTTCTGAATCTGAAGATTTGGTGTGATTTAGGTCAGCTTCATCAACCATCTCCTTATTACTGATCCTTGCAGGCTTAGAAGCATCAGCATCATCTGCACAACCAAGATTCTCCTCCTCTTCATTATACACATCTACTATCTCCACCTTGGTACCTGTGCTCCATCCCCACAAGCTTTTTCAGTATTTAGTTCAGACACATTAAGAACATTTACACCTTCTGAGGTATCTCCAATATGAACAGCTATATGACATATTTTTTCTTCCTCTATCTTAAGAATATCCACATTTTCAGACAAAACATCAGAATTAACAGATGTATTATCCTCTTTATTCCCTTTGCACAAATCTAACTCCTTGTCATTTGGTTTTTTGCTTAAATTCTCCACATTGTTGATAGTGTTCACCACCACCACTGGATTATGCATGAGATCCTTAGAATTCTCTACATTGCTATCCTTTGGAACATCAACAGCAACTGGATTTGACATTTCTTGAATAATATTCACATCACTTTCTTTTGCTTCATTGGAAACTTCCACTTCAATGTCTTGTATAACCTTGCCTGTACTTTCTATATTGTTAGAAATGTTCTCCACCACCTTTGAAACTTGTTCTGCCTTAGACTTATTTCCAGCAACAAATTTGTCCATCACCCATTCCTTTGTATTTTGCACAGCAGAGTTAATATTATTATTATTATTATTATTATTATTATTATTATTATTATTATTATTATTATTATTATTATTATTATTATTATTATTATTATTATTATTATTATTATTATTATTATCCACCTGAATAGCTAATTCCTGATCGATTTCTCCTTCTTCAACAAAATTACCTAGTACATCAAAAAAAAGATTTGGAAGCACCTTCATCATGCTTATCACATTCCACTTGCCTCTGCTCCTTCGAACTAGACAAGTTTTTATTCATCTCCTTCTGGTTCTTAGTAACCTTGTTGATATTCTCCTCTAGATATGTCACCACAGTCCCACTAGGTAGAACTTTTGGTACAAATATCTGCACAGTTCTACCTCTATATCTTCTATTCCTATGATTTTTCCTATCTACCACACCTTGTCCTTGATCAACCACCTGCTGCTTTAGATCATCATGCTTCTCCATTGGATTATCAATGGTTTACTCTACAATACTCTCCTACACCAGTTCTGGATGTAGCACTCTACAATCTACATTAAAGTGTCCTTGTAACATGCATTCAGTACAATATTTAGGCATGAATCATATTGGATCTTCACTTTAACTTCCCTGACTGCCTTTATGTCTTCATCTTCTATCTCCATCATCACAAACTTTGGCATATCAACAAGTAGATATACCTGAACTTTAACCCCTGCACAATTAGGCCTAGTTTTGTTAACCGAAACCAAGTCCAATTGCAAAGGCTTTCCAACAGCAGATGCCAAGGTAAACAATAAATCTTTCACTAAGTAAGTAGGCAAAAATTTGGGAACGAGATCCAAGCCATGGCTATGGTTGTTTCCTCATCTATTTTGAAATTAGAATCACAGATTAGAGGCCTCATTTTGTAACTATATCCATCCTTCGACTTCAACCAAAAGGAACTTTTGGATGAAATAGTAATGAAATCCTCCATTAATGAACAACGAATCAAAACATGCCTATTTCTAAAAAACCCTACTGTGCATTTACCCTTTGCACCATATTGTGTAAGAATTATGATTCTTAATTCTTATAGTTCAGGACAACCATATGAAAACTTACAAACAATGGCAAATTGCAAGTTTTCTATCAGTTCCATGCGAGTTACTTCATTCTTCGTCCATTTCACGTATTGTTACACCTCGGAAATTTTTTCGTTCATGCACAGTGAATAGACTGACGAAGGGTACGACGTATGCGATGTTTTTATGAGTAAGAAATAACATTCGATGATTCTAAATGAGATTTCAAAGACATTCAAAGTGAGAGAAGAAAGTTGCCAAGAGGAGGCAAGACATACGAGATGTATCGGAAAGGATTTACGAATAACGAATTAACGATGACTTAATGATGCTTTGGAGAAGAGTTATAACGACCCCTAGATTGTTAATGATGTGATAAACAAGTGTCAAGAAGGTTACATAAGGATTGGAGATCAAACGAGTAGACGAAAATAATTTTCGGAAAACTGTGAACTGTACGGTCCATTATACGGACCGTACAAAAGATACAGACCGTAGATCTGGCTGTATAACTTGTCCAGAGAAGAGACTCCACTGGAACCATTATACGGTCACACATACGGACCATATAAATTGTACGGACCGTATGTGTGTCCGTATAAATGGGTCGGGACTGATTTTGTGTATTAAAAAGGGGATCCAAGTCCATTTTATTTCATTTTCCCTTCACACCCCTTCTCTCTAAAACATCTCTCTACACTTCTCTAACAAGAATTCAAGGGGTATTTGTGATCAAATACATCAAACCAAGTGAATCAAATGTAAGAAACTCATTAAAGTTCATCAAAGACAAGGAATCCAAGTGAAGGTGAAACTAGGGTTTTGTTCAAGAGAAGTGTTTGCAATCAAGGTTCATTCCTACACCATCTAAGGTAAGGTTTATGGTATTTACATGTTGATTAAGTTATTTGAAAGTTGAAACACTTGGTTTGTAAAAGGATATAGGAAATGGGTCTTGAAAGGGTAAATAGTGTCATTTTGAGTGATAACTTGAATTGAGTTATGATTACTGATGTGTTGTGATATAGTTATGTTATAAATGATATTAAGGACATGGGATAAAAATTATATGTGAGAAAACGTACTAGTATACTATGACCATGATTATGAGTGAATTGAAGTGAAATTATGAATTGCGGATAAAATAGATGGATGACAATTGTTGTCTATGATATTGTGAATATTATTGATGTTTGGGAGTTGATATATGATATAGAGGAAGTCGTATAAACAAAGGAAATGCTACCCAATTTTCTCTAGCTTTAGTAAGCACGTTCATATAATCGATTAGCTAATGTGAATGCGAATTCTCTTGAAGGTAGAAACGTGAGCATTGCAGGAGAACAATCAAGTGATGGAAATTGTTAAACGAAAGAGGTATGTAAGGCTAGTCCTTTCTTTCTAAGGCATGAATCTTATGGTATGAATCCCCCTATCTCTCTATGGTTTTCCTACGCATTGGGAACTATGAATCTACGAGTATAAAGAACTTCATATGAGATAAAGAAAAGAGACACGTTACTAACATGACAATACCGATGATGAATTTAAGTCTAATAGTCATAAAGTTCATGATATGATATTCCTACGAAGCTAATGATCCCTATATGATTCCTATGATATTATTTCCTTACCTCTCCATGACTTTCCTACCTTCCGAAAAACTAAGAGCCTATGTTTATGAATAGCCATATGGGATAAGATAAGAGGTATGTTACTAATACGATAATGATGATGATGAGTCAAAGTCTAAAGATTCGAAGGCCTATAATATTATAGTTCTACAAGGCTAATGATCCATATTACGATCCATTGATGTTGTTCATTGACTACACTCACCTTATATGCTAATTCCTTCAAGGTGAGGCATAATGCTTATGAATGCTCCATGATGGAATCGGGGGCTCTCGCCTTACGTCACCTTGATATTGTTATAAGTTGTCTATAAGCTCTAATATGTGTCCTATGACCAATGTTCCGAAAAGTTACGAGTCTATGTTCATAAGGGGTTCCATATGAGATTAATGAAAGAGATATGCAATAGATACGATGATAGTAATGATGAGCCTAAGTTAGAGATTATAAAGTTTATTATGCGACATTATTACGAAGTTCATGCTACGAATACGATGCGATTCTCATAGATTGTCTTTAAATCCAAATGTATGCTCCATGAAAGGTTATGATAAGTTTATGAGACATGTGATGATAATGATGACGATGTTGATAGTGATGATGATAATGATGATGATGTTGATAGTGATGATGATAATGATGAAGATGATAATAGTAATGACGCTAAAGATATTTATGAGCTTTTATGTATATATATATATATATATATATATATATATATATATATATATATATATATATATATATATATATATATGTGTGTGTGTGTGTGTTCTTATGTATGACTATTATGAAACCCCGAGCTTATAAGGTCGGGTAGAATATGTATATATTTATGTAACGCGCGCACACCTCTGCAGTTGGGTACGGATAAGACTGAGCCTTGGTAGGGCCAGATAGACATAACACTGAGCCTTGGTAGGGCCAGGTAGACATAACACTGAGCCTTGGTAGGGCCAGGTAGACATAACACTGAGCCTTGGTAAGGCCAGGTAGACATAACCCTGAAGCCTTGGTTGGCCAGGTTGTATATGATATAAATACGTATATGCTATGATTATATATATGATGTATGTATGAGAAGCCCGAAAAATATGTAGGTGATTTTGTCGAGCCACGACGTGGCCGAATGCGGATAATGTTTAATGTGTATGAGCAGATGAGGTGTTATGATATATATATATATATATATATATATATATATATATATATATATATATATATATATATATATGTATGATACAACGATGTATGAACTATGATGGTACATGTACCGTGATAATATATGATATAGGCATGAAAGGTATCCTCCGTTAAAGTTACGCAGGTTATGTCTTCATCTTATGTCTTATGATTCTCTATTATTTTTATTTCATTCATGCCTTACATACTCAGTACAATATTCGTACTGACGTCCGTTTTCTTTGGACGCTGTGTTCATGCCCACAGGTAGACTGGGAGGCGACCCAGATTTATAGAAGCCGATAAGTAGAGTTTTGAAAGCAATCCATTATTCTAGAGTTGCCACTGTTTTACCATTTTATGTACATGTATGTTTTGGGCACGACGGGGTCCTGTCCCGTCCATACGTCTAGTATTCTAGTAGAGACTCGTAGATACGTATGTGTGGGTATTATGGTCTCACGATGTTGATAAGCGTATATATGTATATATGTATGTGTGTATTATTTGATAGCCGAAGGGCTTACGTATATAAAGGTAATTATGTCTCCAAATGAAAAACGATTTTCCTATGATTTGAGTATGAATTGATGAATGAATGTTTAACGAGTATGATAAGTAGCAGAATGAGTGGTGCTCGGTGGATAGCCCCGGGTACCCGTCGCGGTCCCTAGTCGGGTCGTGACAAATGTGGTTGCAGAGCAGTTCAATCCTAGGAAGTGTTATATCCCGTATTTTGCGTATTCGGATAATTCAAGACAATTGCAAGAAGTTAAGGACAAGGCTATATTTTTTATCTTGTTTAGCACACAAGTTGTTTATGAAAGCTATTTATGTGGAAATATTAAGAAAGGCTAAGGGCGAATTTGGAATTTGGAAAATAATTTTTCATGAAACAAAAAAAAAAAGAATGGGCTTGAATAAGGGGCCATGTGGCCGTCCAAGCTAGGATGGGCCTTGGCCCACATGGACAAATTGTGCATGTGTATAAAAGAGACTAAATGGTCATATTTATCATCTCCATCCATAGAAATTTCAAGAAACTTGGGGAGGGAAAAATGGAGAAGGCCATTCGGCCATAGAGCAAGAAAAAGGAACCCTTGAAAATCTTGATCAAAAATTATTTTCTCCTAGTATTTCTACTAATTTGAACGTCCTCTTTAACGTGGTATAATTGTTGGAGCAAGAAGACCTCTTTTGTTGCAAGTTCATGATCATAGCCAAGTGGGAAATTAAGGGAAAAAGGTAAGAATTAATCTTCTTTTATATGTTATGGATGATTGTGTATGTTGTAGTATGTAGAAATGGGTGAAATTCATGAAAAATATGGATGTATGTTGTGGCCGTGTGGTTGTTGTATGGTATAGAAGAGAATGAATCAATTATTTTATCTAGTGTTTTGGTTGTTGTTGTGGTGGATTCTATGTTGCTAATGAAAGTTTGATGATTCTAGTTGAAGTTGTAAGTGTTGGAGAGTTGTTTTACAAGCTAATGTGATGTTAATGTCACTTTTTGTACATATGGAAGGTAATGTTGTTAGTGTGTGAATTGTTGGTATAATTCATGAATTGGAAGGAAAGAAAATATGTTGTTATTGTTCTTATTGAATTTGGAAGGTTTCGGGTGAAGTGGTATGTTGGTTGAATTGTTTGAAGTGTTGTTGAATCATATTAGAATGATTTCGGATTAATACCTGAATGTGAAATCATTGATGTTAGCTTGACTATGTGTGGTTGAATTGAATATAAATGAAATGCCGTCGAATTAGAATGTATTTGAAATAATTGTTGAAGTTGGAGATATGATTGCTGGTATTGTTGTTGATAATTTGGCTGAGTTGAATTCTCGGATTTGTTGTTGATAAATTGGCCGAGTTAGATTCTCGGGGATGGTGTACTTATAGGGGAAATGCTGCCGAAATTTTGGCAGAATATAAATGAATTCATTTGAAGGACTAAGGCAAGCATTTGTCGATGAGTCTAATGATTATGTCAATTCTCTTGAATATAGACTAGCAAGTTTGGACGAATAAGCGTAGCTAATTGGACGTGGGACAGGTATGTAAAGCTTACCTTTTCTTTCTTTTGGCATGTCCTAGAGCTAAGTAAGTTATGTTACTTATCTTGGGGTAACTCTATTCTCGATTCTGAGCTTGTTAATGATTATTATTCACTTCTTGATGTGAGTATACTTAGTAAAGCCGAGCTTATTGTATGATTGAATAACAACAAAAGTCTAAAGAGTTCTGTAAGTAGTAATGTCCCTACCTTTCGTAGACGGTCTCAGATTGCTTGAAAATGGTTGTAGAGGTTCCTATAATGAATAACGTTCATAAATTTCATAAGCGAACTCAGAATGTTTTAGAAACGTTCATGGGGGGTTCTATAATGAATGATGTCCATAACGATATTTGAAAGGTACTGGGTATGGTTGTTGCTTTAATTTTCAAAAATAGCTTCTGAAACGTTCGTAGAAGATTCTGTACTTCAAACACTCATAACTTTCTTATACTAAGTCGGATTGACCCGAAACTTGTTTCTAAGTGTCACGACCCGACTAGGGGCCGCGACGGGTACCAGGGGCTAACCACCGAGCACCGCTCGTGCTATCATTTACCTACCCCATTTAACAATCATTCATCTATTTCCGGTTAACTTTAAAAAGAGGATTTGCTTTTCATTACAAAAAATATAACACGTTAATACAAAAACATATTTCAATATACTTATACACATGCGTACTACCCACGTTGTGGAACCACACAACCCACATCGAGCATCTACGAGCCTCTATTGAGTGACATACAAATATATACACAAAAGGAACATCCAATTAGCACCTCCGAAAGATGGAGTGCTCTTCCGCTCGGCTAGTGACTCCTATCAGTCTGGACCGCTTTCCCGTCTACCTGTGGGCATGAACACAGCATCCAAAGAAAAGGATGTTAGTACGAGCATTGTACTGAGTATGTAAGGCATACATCAAGAATTGAAGTAAGAATAAGAAAGTAAAATAAGTACAAGGAGATAATCGATACATGATTGCCTCTTAAGGCAGATCCATGCGTGCGTACTCATAAAGCATCATATAGTCAATTGCTGCGGAACGCGCAGCCCGATCCATATGTTACCGTATGTTAGTGCCGAGGAACGTACGGCCCGATCCATAAATATAATAAGTTAGTGCCGAGGAACGTACGACCCGATCCATAACCCATATGCCCCGCGTCCGGGATGAAATCATGATATGCCAGCTGACCAGGTGGCTATGCGTCTATAGCGCCTCACCTTCCCCATATCCCCTGAATACATATACATATCATATACTTATACCATATACTTAACATGCATGAGAGCCCAAGGAAAAGCTGTAAGTACGTCGGAGTGACGTAAGGTCGAAAGCCTCCGATTATGTTATGGAGTAATCATTGTCGCTTTGTCTCACCTTGAAGGAACAATTATTATAAGGTGAGACTATCAATGAAGAATAACATTAAAAGAAAACATACAACAAAATCATGAACTTCATAAGGCATCCATTCATATATTTGGAAGATTTAGAAATAAAGTCACCATCCATGAATAAATTGAGAAATCAGTAAATAGCTCGACGTTCTCATATAGTCCTTGAAATTGTAAACTTGAAACTGTTAAACATAAGATTTGCTCTCATCATGGTCAACGTCATAATATTCTCATTTTTGACATCATCATTGTTATTGAGAACAATATCCACGGTCGTTATCATAAACGCTCACATAATCACAACCTTTGATTTTGGAAAATAGGAGTACTTTGGAAAACATTTATGGAATATCAAGAAGGAAATCATGCTTCGGAATCTTAGACTATTTAACCTTTGATAGCAAGGAAAAGATGGGAGCATTTATGAAATCGTAAGCTAGGGATCATGCCTTTGAAAGAAAGGGGATAGCCTTACATACCTTCGACGTTTACAATTCTTATTTCTTGCTCGTTCTCCCTTAATGCACTCGTATATACCTTCAAGAGAATTCATGTCGTCGTTAGCTAAGTAATTATAAGAACGGACTACTATTTCTAAGGAAAATTGGATAACACTTCCTTCATTTCTGATACTTTTCCCATGTTTCATTTCAACTCTCATACATTCGTAACGACACTCACAATATTACTTTCAACAATCATCACTTATACACTTTGAGAAAAATCTACCATTTTCCTCCAATTTCTCCACATCCATAGTTATAGCTCGTTATCACATTTTCTCGTATATAATACTTATTTCATGGTCTAGACGTTATTTATAACATATTCACAACCGTAGCTTATCAACATTCATGACTCCATTCAACTACTATTCAATTGTGTCACTATTCACCCATGCAAGGCCCATTTTCTATGTTCTTATACATTTCAAGTATCTAAGCCTTCCAATACCTTGAACCATATGGTATAGTCATGAAACATACCTTGGATGATGGTGGAACAAGCCTTGAGCAATAATACTCTTTTTATACCAAAACCTTACTTCAACCCTTTTGAGATTCTTGAAAAAGATGACTTCCAATAGAGTCTCATGCACTTGCTTTCATGAATTAGATGTTGATGATCTTGGTTTCCCTTTGATCTCTTGAATTTTGTGGATGAATATTTGGAGAGCTGCTAGAGTGTTCTTGAGGGTTGTATGGATGAAAAATGAAATAAAATGAGGCTTTGGTCTCTTTTAATAACTCAAAGTTGATCTTTAATGAATCCAGTCGGGGTGAACAGTGGTCGTAAACCACCATATACAGACCGTATTTTGATTTACGGCCCGTCCTCCATTGCCGTATTTAACCATTTCAAAGACAGCAAGTTTTGGCTGAGGAACATGGCAGTTTACGACTTAGGTTTATGGTCCGTAAACCAGTTTACGGACTGTCCTCCAAGTCGTTTTTAACCATTTTCACAATTTACAGAAAGTTGAGATTTCGGACAAGCTGGAGGACGATTGCACTATATGGTCCGTAAATCACTTTACGGGCCGTATAGTGCCATATACGACCACTGGACAGAAAATTTTCCACGACTTTCTTATTTTCCAAAACTTCTTAATTAGCCATTCCCGCCTTAACAAAACACCATACACTCAAACTTTTCATCATTCCACTCATCATACAAGTACAGAGAAATTTCTGAGGTGTAACATTCTTCCCCCCTTTTGGAACATTCGTCCTCGAATGTTAAATCAGCGCAGATTCTAAGATAATTTTTGCCGGAGTTTCCTTTGTCGTATGGAACTACCAACTTGTCACAATAACCCATAATATCATCGCCTCACAGGGCTATAACACAATACCAACATGTCCATGGTCACACACGTCCCAGAAGTCAAAAGTAAGCATACATACCATCATGAACTTTTCCTGGAGATTCGACTAGGTGCGGATACTTGGCTTCCGCATTCACTTTGGCTTCCCTAGTATTTCTTCCCAATTATTGTTTTTGCCACCAAACTCTGATTTAAGCCACCTCCTTATTTCGAAGTCCTCGCACTTACCTATCTAATGTGGCAAAGGGTACTTTCTCATACATCAACTTTCTTGTCATTTGAGCATCATTTAATTGACATGCTCCTAGTGGGAGTTCTAACATATTTATAAGCTACCTTGCTTGTTGCATACGACCTTATAGGATCTAATGCATCGGAACCTAACTCTCCACCTTTATTTCGTGATTCTATCGCTCTCGCAGGTTGTCATATCCTCGGGCTTCTATGGTGAGTATGTATCCTGTACTTATACTATGCCCCAAGCGATTATTCCATTTGTCTCTCACAACAATTCCAACTCGACATTTCAGTTCCGTTTACCATATACCCTCCTTCAACTTACCCCAGGCATCATGACTCTCTCACCCTTACTTTACCTCTTACTCCTCTCCTAAGTGTTCACTTGGTCTCATTGGCAATGCGTAAATATCTACAAATTACATACTCTTTTTGCGCGATTCGCATTCGTACCCATCCATCCGTATACCTGTATCCATGTCTTTCTTCGCATCCATAGTCATATTCATCTGTATGCCGTATCCATGGTCATATTCATCTAAGTGTCAATATCCTTCTCAATGACCTTTTCGCTAACACCCTTACCTCGAGAACGGGGTAACTTTACAATAAGACCCATGTTAATATCATGAATCATTCTGTGTCTCAGGCCTGCATGCCTTCTTCTTGGGGCTACCGTCACCCACTATATTCACAACATTCTCCGGGGTTATATTTTCATTTGGGCTAAAAGAGTATTCAATCCCGGAAGTCATTAAATCAATATAAGGACAGAGAAACGAGAGTTTCCATTCTGCTGGAAGAGTAATAGAAACTAATCAGTACTCCCTAAACTGATTCCAACTCTCCTCTAACCATGTCACGCAATCAGAGTTTCGCAATTCTATTCCTCGTTTTGCGCCACTTGGGACCTTGTGGGACACAACGTCTCACAGATCGGCCTTATACTTCGCTACAAATTCATCTGGGATTTATAATTTAGAGGGGCAATGAGGTGGTATAATCTTAGAGAATTGTGGGTCCACCTCTGCCCGTCACCAGTGTTTTACTATCTTTGCCGACTGATGACTCTTCTTCTTCCCCCTTCTTCTTGCCTTTGCGTGTCCTTATTCTACCGCTTTTAGTCAATACACTCCCGTAGGGTTCATCATTTCAACCTTCACACTGGTGTCCTCTCTATTTCCCCCCCCCCCCCCCCCCTTTTTTTAAGGGTTTTACTCGTACCTTTAAATCTCGAATCCACGTACTCCTGGCTACACTACGCCGTACTTATTCAGTCCCCTACAGTCTATGGCTATAACAATCCATACGTGGAGTCGTGGAGTCTTAACGTACTCGCCTTACAGTCTTATAACCAAGAAATGCACCCGATATAACACTCCGAGCAAAAACGTACGTTACTTAGCTCATCCAGTAGTTATGTATCTGTATCCGAATCTGCTCCGATTAACAACTTCCTGCCCCATAGGGATGCTTACATTAATAGTGGGTCTAGCTATCCATGCCACCCATCTAATGTCACTTACCCTTTTCTTCGGCGCTCAAAATTTGTAACGCCATCTTCGTTTCCCTAGGGCTTAGGTCTCTCTTACGCCGCTAATGCGCCCCATGCCTCCTTATTTTCTTACTCTTGTTTGCACTTGGAACCGATTTCATATCCGCATTGTACCACTATCATTATTAGTTATAACTCTACTTCATCGCTTCATCGTCGTACAGTAGACCCATAACTCATGATCATCTTTTCCTCTTCAACTCTTTACCGCATTCACTTCACTCGTTCTAACTTGGTATGGGATATTTGTAGGAGATATGTTCTCCTTTAACTACCACGCCACTGTTTTTTAGGCACTCGTACTTCGTACATTTCCTCTTTGCTATCTTATCTCCTCCCACTTAATAATCTATCCTTGACTCTTCGCATGAGGAACCACATTCTTAACTTAGTACCGCTTTGTTCTTTAGGATACACCACCTGTGTCAATCCGTCCCTTGCTACCTAAAACTAATTCTATCCGTCCTGATCATCCCCCATCTCGCTCCTATCGCGTTGACCTTCCTCCTACTTATTATCCTACTTTCATTATTTATCTTTGCCGTAGTCTCGGCCTTATACGTCCAACTAAAGATATCATCCATGCCCTTAGGCATCTTCTCGCTATACTTTATATAACAATTCTTGTTACGGCTCATTGTACCCAGATCATAATCCACCCTATAGAGTGACACTTCTTGATCTCGTTTGCAAACCTGTTCATAACATAGGGTAGCCTCATGAAGCAGGCATACTCAACCTGTTATCCTTTTTAGTCAGTCACATTACATTTACCATATGGCTTGTTTGCACACGTATTCACATTAATTATAAAAGGGTGCTAGCAATATACCTGGAGTAATATCAGGGGAAGACTCAGGATCCCGTCATTCAGCTAACGCCTGGGTATGATGTTGGGATCCGCTTGGACTAGGCGTTCTTCGGTCTCTACCACTGCTTACTAGCCCCTGTGGCCCTGACCTTGGAGGGCGTGTCGATGATGAAGAGCCCGTTACCATTCCCGTAGTCCGAACCTCACTTTTACCACGTAGCGATGGACAATTTCGCTTTAAATGGCCTGGCTAGCACAGGCATAACAAACATCCGAGCCCCGGCGACACAGTCCCCAATGTAACTTGCGACACTGAATACATCGTGGTACTGGTGACCTCTTCTGACCGGAATCACTCTGAACCCGAGAACGAGAAACTCTGAGACTCTGGGATGACCTTGAATAAGCAGGTCCATCAAATCTGGGTCTGGGAAACTGTGGAGGTGCATCTCTAATCACACGGTCAGACCCAAAGGAATTAACTCCCTTTCTCCAACCCCTGTCATCGTGACTCGCATTCTGCCGCTGAGTCTGAGCGGCTACCAATTGAGTCAGTAAAAGAATGGTCTGTCTCATCTCTTGGCCCGCGGTATCTTGCGAAGGAATGGGGGGTACTGGAGCTAAGATCGAGGTTTCCCTCTGATCCATAAAGTGGGCGAGGTATGGGAAAATCGAAGTGGGGCGTTATTCTGGGGTTCGCCCTCCTCCATATTCGTAGACGGCTCTCGATCAAGCCCTTTTTCAACCACCATCTTGCCCTTTTGGGCCGTCGTAGCTTTTCCCTTCATCAGTTTTGCTGAAATGACAACGCACCGTTAGGGGAGAGATAGTCTTATAACACAGCTCTATCGCATGATCTATTAAGAAGAAAGATGGTCATGTTTCCTAAATGCCCGGTAGCCTCCTGTTTATAGATGTGGTGCACAACACACCGATAAACAAGACTCTACTAGACAAGGCTCGTAGACACTTCCTAGGACGAACTGCTCTGATACCACTTCTGTCACGACCCGGCTAGGGGCCGCGACGGGTACCCGGGGCTAACCACCGAGCACCGCTCGTGCTGTCATTTACCTACCCCATTTAACAATCATTCATCTATTTCCGGTTAACTTTAAAAAAAGGATTTTCTTTTCATTACAAAAAATATAACGCGTTAATACAAAAACATATTTCAATATACTTATACACATGCGTACTACCCACGTTGTGGAACCACACAACCCACATCGAGCATCTACGAGCCTCTATTGAGTGACATACAAATATATACACAAAAGGAACAACCAATTAGCACCTCCGAAAGATGGAGTGCTCTTCCGCTCGGCTAGTGACTCCTATCAGTCTGGACCGCTTTCCCGTCTACCTGTGGGCATGAACACAGCATCCAAAGAAAAGGATGTCAGTACGAGCATTGTACTGAGTATGTAAGGCATACATCAAGAATTGAAGTAAGAATAAGAAAGTAAAATAAGTACAACGAGATAATCGATAATTGCTTGCCTCTTAAGGCGGATCCATGCGTGCGTACTCATAAAGAATCATATAGTAAATTGCTGCGGAACGCGCAGCCCGATCCATATGTCATCATATGTTAGTGCCGAGGAACGTACGGCCCGATCCATAAATATAATAATTTAGTGCCGAGGAACGTACGGCCCGATCCATAACCCATATGCCCCGCGTCCGGGCATCCCGCGTCTGGGATGAAATCATGATATGCCAGCTGACCAGGGGGCTATGCGTCTATAGCGACTCACCTTCCCCATATCCCCTGAATACATATACATATCATGTACTTATACCATATACTTAGCATGCATGAGAGCCCAAGGAAAAGCTGTAAGTACGTCGGAGTGACGTAAGGTCGAAAGCCTCCGATTATGTTATGGAGTAATCATTGTCGCTTTGTCTCACCTTGAAGGAACAATTATTATAAGGTGAGACTATCAATGAAGAATAACATTAAAAGAAAACATAGAATAAAATCATGAACTTCATAAGGCATCCATTCATATACTTTGGAAGATTTAGAAATAAAGTCACCATCCATGAATAAATTGAGAAATCAGTAAATAGCTCGACGTTCCCATATAGTCCTTGAAATCGTAAACTTGAAACTTTTAAACATAAGATTTGCTCTCATCATGGTCAGCGTCATAATATTCTCATTTTTGACATCATCATTGTTATGGAGAACGATATCCACGGTCGTTATCATAAACGCTCACATAATCACAACCTTTGATTTTGGAAAATAGGAGTATTTTGGAAAACATTTATGGAATATATAGAAGGAAATCATGCTTCGGAATCTTAGACTATTTAACCTTTGATAGCAAGGAAAAGATGGGAGCATTTATGAAATCGTAAGCTAGGGATCATGCCTTTGAAAGAAAGGGGATAGCCTCACATACCTTTGACATTTACAATTCTTATTTCTTGCTCGTTCTCCCTTAATGCACTCGTATATACCTTCAAGAGAATTCATGTCGTCGTTAGCTAAGTAATTATAAGAACGGACTACTATTTCTAAGGAAAATTGGATAGCACTTCCTTCATTTCTGATACTTTTCCCATGTTTCATTTCAACTCTCATACATTCGTAACGACACTCACAATATTACTTTCAACAATCATCACTTATACACTTTGAGAAAAATCTACCATTTTCCTCCAATTTCTCCAGATCCATGGTTATAGCTCGTTATCACGTTTTCTCGTATATTATACCTATTTCATGGTCTAGACGTTATTTATAATATATTCACAACCGTAGCTTATCAACATTCATGACTCCATTCAACTACTATTCAATTGTGCCACTATTCACCCATGCAAGGCCCATTTTCTATGTTCTTATACATTTCAAGTATCTAAGCCTTCCAATACCTTGAACCATATGGTATAGTCATGCAACATACCTTGGATGATGGTGGAACAAGCCTTGAGCAACAATACTCTTTTTATACCAAAACCCTACTTCAACCCTTTTGAGATTTCTTGAAGAAGATGACTTCCAATATAGTCTCATGCACTTGCTTTCATGAATTAGATGTTGATGATCTTGGTTTCCCTTTGATCTCTTGAATTTTGTGGATGAATAATTGGAGAGCTTTTAGAGTGTTCTTGAGGCAACTATGGATGAAAAATGAAATAAAATGAGGCTTTGGTCTCTTTTAATAACTCAAAGTTGATCTTTAATGAATTCCAGTCGGGGTGAACAGTGGTCGTAAACCACCATATACGGACCGTATTTTGATTTACGGTCCATCCTCCATGGCCGTATTTAATCATTTCAAAGACAGAAAGTTTTGGCTGAGGAACATGGCAGTTTACGACTGAGGTTTACGGTCCGTAAACCAGTTTGCGGGCCGTCCTCCAAGTCATTTTTAACCATTTTCACAATTTACAGAAAGTTGATATTTCGGACAAGCTGGAGGACGATTGCACTATACGGTCCGTAAATCACTTTACGGGCCGTATAGTGCCATATACGACCACTGGACAGAAAATTTTCCGCGACTTTCTTATTTTCCAAAACTTCTTAATTAGCCATTCCCGCCTTAACAAAACACCATACACTCAAACTTTTCATCATTCCACTCATCATACAAGTACGGAGAAATTTCTGAGGTGTAACACTAAGTCTTCAGGCGTCGGTAAGTATACTTATACATCGAGTCTCAAAAGTAGATTTATGCGCATTTAGTTTCGCACTACTCTGTTCGTGCATATGGTTATTAACTTTCTTATACTAACTCGGATTTACTTGAAACGTGTTTGTGGTTTACTAATGATTTCTAGAAAATTTGTTTTGTACTAAAGGAAGCATAAAGTTGATTTTCAAAACCACTCCGAAGGGGGTGCGATATTTCCAAGCCTAAGCTACTTGATCATTTCATGACGTGACTAAGTTTGCTATATAATATATGGCCTCAGCTTATGCTTGAGTGTGCTATGGCCTCAGCTTATGCCTGAGTGTGCTATGGCCTCAGCTCATGCCTGAGTGTGCTATTTTCAAAAACACTCCGAAGTGGGTGTGGAGTTTTACTACTTCATTTCATTTACGACTTATGTCTACTTTCCATTGTCATTATTATTAATGCCAGAAGTGGCATGCCCGAAGGGGCCAGAACTACTATTATTATGTCGCGAGCGGCATGCCCGAAGGGGCCAGGATTAGTATTATTATGTCGCAGGTGGCATGCCCGAAGGGGCCAGGACTACTATTATTAGGCCGGAAGCGGCATGCCCGAAGGGGCCATTATCATTATTATGCCGGAAGCGGCTGCCCGAAGGGGCCATTATCATTATTAAGTCGGAAGCGGCTGCCCGAAGGGGCCATTATCATTATTAAGCCGGAAGCGGCTGCCCGAAGGGGCCATTATCATTATTAAGCAGGAAGCGGCTGCCCAAAGGGGCCATTCTCATTATTAAGCCGGAAGCGGCTGCCCGAAGGGGCCATTATCATTATTATGCCGGAAGCGGCATACCCGAAGGGGCCATCATTGTTACGCCAGAAGCGGCCGTCCGAAGGGACTATTTGGTTAGCATGTCGGAAGCGACACGTGTGTTAGATTGCATCATTTGCTTAAAGAATGTGTGTTCGCTTGCATTATTTACTTAAGGATTGTTTGAGACCTCGTGTATACATTTATGCTTCTTCCGGCGAAGGCTGCAGGTATTGAGTTTGATTGTGATTTCTTCTCTCCTAAATTAAGTTATGGTTACGATTTGTTACCGCTTTACATATTCAGTACATATTCCGTACTGACCCCTTTTCTTCGGGGGCTGCATTTCATGCCACGCAGGTACACCCAGATGAGTAGAAGACTTTGCTAAAGGTGTTCCAGCGGAATTGGCGAGCTCCATCTCAATTCGGAGTGTTGCCGGGTCAAGTATTTATGTCATGGTATTTTGTATATGTTGGAGACTTTTGAGACAATGTCCTGTGGAGAGGGCGTCGAGAAGTGCGAATCGTTTATAGATGTTAAAAGAGTATGTATTTTCAGATGATTTCAGTTGGTAAAAGTACATAATTGATTGAGAGTTTTCATAATCTGTATAAAGACAATGATCTCTATTTGGAAAAGTTCCATGTTTTAAAAAGTTTTTGAAATGACAGGTTTTGGTAAAGTGAACGTTTATGGGTTCGCTCGACTCTGATGAGAGTCGGGTGCCCATCATGCCCTATCAAGATGAGGGCTTGACAAAGTCGTATCAGAGCAGGTCGTCCTAGGGGTTGTCTGCAAAGTTGTGTCTAGTAGAGTCTTATTTATCGGTGTGTTGTGCACCACATCTATAAACAGGAGGCTATGAGACATTAATAGGGTGTCATCCTTTCTTTCATATCTAAGATCGTGCGATAGAGCCCAGTCGTAGGAAATGAAGTCCCTTGTACTAACATTTGATTTCAGCTAAAGGACGACATCAACAGAAGAAGGCGACCGATGACATTAGCAGTTACAAAGTACAGTGGTAAGTAACGGTGCGGAAGAGGCATGTTGGATAAGGTAAGAATATTGAAATATGAATGAAATGTAAAGTAGGGGGACTGAAGTGAAAGTGAATATTAGGTATTAAAAAGGGCTAAATTAGTAATTGTAAAGGAGAAAGACGTGTTACGAGAATGTCTCGGAATCTGTAAGACTTCGACTTGCCGCAGATCATGTAATGAAGGTGATGCGGCGAGGTGTATACGAATATACCAGTATTAACGCATCGAATTTCATCAGAGTTTCGAGGTTAAGCGTGCTAGGGCGAGAGAAACTTTGGGATGGGTGACCCCCTGGGAAGTGTACTAAAAGTTCTATAAATGTAGATATAAGAGACAAATAGGAAGAACATGTGGGAGTACGAAGGACAAGGATAATGAGTTGGCGCAGTTGATTAGAAAATCCATGACATGGAATGAGGATTCATATGAAGACCGAGGAGTTCGATTATAAAGAAAACAGGGTGAAAGATAGGGAATGGACATGAAGGAAAGGACAACTATAAGAGAGACCCTCTCGAAGTATTATAACACCCCCATAAGGCCAGTTGAACATTCGAGGACGAATATTCTAAATGGAGGGAGGATGTTATATTCCGTATTTTGCGTATTCGGATAATTCAAGACAATTGCAAGAAGTTAAGGAAAAGGCTATATTTTTTATCTTGTTTAGCACACAAGTTGTTTATGAAAGCTATTGATGTGGAAATATTAAGAAAGGCTAAGGGCGAATTTGGAATTTGGAAAATAATTTTTCATGAAATAAAAAAAAAAAGGGCTTGAATAAGGGGCCATGTGGCCGTCCAAGCTAGGATGGGCCTTGGCCCACATGGACAAATTTTGCATGTGTATAAAAGAGACTAAATGGTCATATTTATCATCTCCATCCATAGAAATTTCAAGAAACTTGGGGAGGGAAAAATGGAGAAGGCCATTCGGCCATAGAGCAAGAAAAAGGAACCCCTGAAAATCTTGATCAAAAATTATTTTCTCCTAGTATTTCTACTAATTTGAAGGTCCTCTTTAACGTGGTATAATTTTTGGAGCATGAAGACCTCTTTTGTTGCAAGTTCATGATCATAGCCAAGTGGGAAATTAAGGGAAAAAGGTAAGAATTAATCTTCTTTTATATGTTATGGATGATTGTGTATGTTGTAGTATGTAGAAATGGGTGAAATTCATGAAAAATATTGATGTATGTTGTGGCCGAGTGGTTGTTGTATGGTATAGAAGAGAATGAATCAATTATTTTATCTAGTGTTTTGGTTGTTGTTGTGGTGGATTCTATGTTGATAATGAAAGTTTGATGATTCTAGTTGAAGTTGTAAGTGTTGGAGAGTTGTTTTAGAAGCTAATGTGATGTTAATGTCACTTTTTGTACATATGGAAGGTAATGTTGTTAGTGTGTGAATTGTTGGTATAATTCATGAATTAGAAGGAAAGAAAATATGTTGTTATTGTTCTTATTGAATTTGGAAGGTTTCGGGTGAAGTGGTATGTTGGTTGAATTGTTTGAAGTGTTCTTGAATCATATTAGAATGATTTCGGATTAATACTTGAATGTGAAATCATTGATGTTAGCTTGACTATGTGTGGTTGAATTGAATATAAATGAAATGCCGTCGAATTGTGTAGAAAGGATTGCTAGTGTTAGAATGTATTTGAAATAATTGTTGAAGTTGGAGATATGATTGCTGGTATTGTTGTTGATAATTTGGCCGAGTTGTATTCTCGGATTTGTTGTTGATAAATTGGCCGAGTTAGATTCTCGGGGATGGTGTATTTACAGGGGAAATGCTGCCGAAATTTTGGCAGAATATAAATGAATTCATTTGAAGGACTAAGGCAAGCATATGTCGATGAGTCTAATGATTATGTCAATTCTCTTGAATGTAGACTAGCAAGTTTGGATGAATAAGCGTCGCTAATTGGACGTGGGACAGGTATGTAAAGCTTACCTTTTCTTTCTTTTGGCATGTCCTAGAGCTAAGTAAGCTATGATACTTATCTTGGGGTAACTCTATTCTTGATTCCGAGCTTGTTAATGATTATTATTCACTTCTTGATGTGAGTATACTTAGTATAGCCGAGCTTATTGTATGATTGAATAACAAGAAAAGTCTAAAGAGTTCTGTAAATAGTAATGTCCCTAACTTTCGTAGACGGTCTCGGATTGCTTGAAAATGGTTGTAGAGGTTCCTATAATGAATAACGTTCATAAATTTCATAAGCGAACTCGGATTGTTTTAGAAACGTTCATGGGGGGTTCTACAATGAATGATGTCCATAACGATATTTGAAAGGTACTGGGTATGGTTGTTTCTTTAATTTTCCAAAAATAGCTTCTGAAACGTTCGTAGAAGGTTCTATACTTCAAACGCTCATAACTTTCTTATACTAAGTCGGATTGATCCGAAACTTGTTTCTGAGTCTTCAGGCGTCGGTAAGTATACTTATACATCGAGTCTTAAAAATTGATTTATGCGCATTTAGTTTCGCACTACTCTGTTCGTGCATATGGTTATTAACTTTCTTATACTAACTCGAATTTACTTGAAACGTGTTTGTGGTTTACTAATGATTTGAAGAAAAATTGTTTTCTACTAAAGAAAGCATAAAGTTGATTTTCAAAACCACTCCGAAGGGGGTGCGAGATTTCCAAGCCTAACCTACTTGATGATTTCATGACGTGACTAAGTGTGCTATATAATATATGGCATCAGCTTATGCCTGAGTGTGCTATGGCCTCAGCTTATGCCTGAGTGTGCTATGGCCTCAGCTTATGCCTGAGTGTGCTATTGCTTCAGCTTATGCCTGAGTGTGCTATGGCCTCATCTCATGCCTGAGTGTGCTATGGCCTCAGCTCATGCCTGAGTGTGCTATGGCCTCAGCTTATGTCTAAGTGTGCTATTTTCAAAACCACTCCGAAGGGGGTGCAGAGTTTTACTACTTCATTTCATTTACGACTTATGTCTACTTTCCATTGTGATTATTATTAATGTCAGAAGTGGCATGCCCGAAGGGGCCAGGACTACTATTATTATGTCGCGAGCGGCATGCCCGAAGGGGCCAGGATTAGTATTATTATGTCGCAAGTGGCATGCCCGAAGGGGCCAGGACTACTATTATTATGCCGGAAGCGGCATGCCCGAAGGGGCCATTATCATTATTATGCCGGAAGCGGCTGCCCGAAGGGGCCATTATCATTATTATGCCGGAAGCGGCTGTCCGAAGGGGCCATTATCATTTTTAAGCCGGAAGCGGCTGCCCGAAGGGGCCATTATCATTATTAAGCCGGAAGCGGTTCCCCAAAGGGGCCATTATCATTATTAAGCCGGAAGCGGCTGCCCGAAGTGGCCATTATCATTATTAAGCCGGAAGCGGCTGCCCGAAGGGGCCATTATCATTATTATGCCGGAAGCGGCATGCCTGAAGGGGCCATCATTGCTACGCCGGAAGCGGCCGTCCGAAGGGACTATTTGGTTAGCATGTCGGAAGCGACACGTGTGTTAGATTGCATCATTTGCTTAAAGAATATGCGTTCGCTTGCATTATTTACTTAAGGATTGTTTGAGACCTCGTGTATACATTTATGCTTCTTCCAGCGAAGGCTGCAGGTATTGAGTTTGATTGTGATTTATTCTCTCCTAAATTAAGCTATGGTTACGATTTGTTACCGCTTTACATATTCAGTACATATTATGTACTGACCCCCTTTCTTCGGGGGCTGTGTTTCATGCCACGCAGGTACACCCAGATGAGTAGAAGACTTAGCTAAAGGTGTTCCAGCGGGATTGGCGAGCTCCATCTCAGTTCGGAGTGTTGCTGGGTGAAGTATTTATTTCATGGTATTTTGTATATGTTTGAGACTTTGCAGACAATGTCCTGTGGAGAGGGCGTCGAGAAGTGCGAATCATTTATAGATGTTAAAAAAGTATGTATTTTCAGATGATTTCAGTTGGTAAAAAGTACGTAATTGATTGAGAGTTTTCATAATCTGTATAAAGACAATGATCTCTATTTGGAAAAGTTCCATGTTTTAAAAAGTTTTTGAAATGACAGGTTTTGGTAAAGCGATCGTTTAAGGGTCCGCTCAACTCTGATGAGAGTCGGGTGCCCATCATGCCCTATCAAGATGAGGGCGTGACAGGAAGTGTCTACGAGCTGTGTCTAGTAGAGTCTTGTTTATGGTGTGTTGCGCGCCACATCTATAAACAGGAGGCTACAGGGCATTTAGGAGGGTTACTCTTCTTTCATCTCTAAGATCATGCGATAGAGCTAAGCCATAGGAAATGAGATTCCTTATACTAACCCCTGATTGCAGCAGAAGAATTGTAATGATAGAAGAAAGTGATGGATGACATTGAAAGCTACGGAGGTAAGCCCCTTCGTTGAGGCTACGTTATCGAAATATGTAATTATATGATGATAAATTGATTGTCGTCAAAGTAAGTCAGTGCTCATATGACAGAGAAATTGATTAAATGTGTCTCTTGATGATAAGTTCAGCTATAAGTTGAGAACCAAGCAAATTGAATGAATCAGAACAAAGGTAACCAACGGTACGAAAGATGTATGTCGAATAAAGTAAGAATATTGAGATATGATTGAAATGTAAAGCCGAAGAATGAAAGAGAAAGTAAATAGGAAGAGGTAACAGGGCAGATCGCTAAAGGATCAGGTACATCTCGAAGCGTGATATATGAGGTAAGTTTCGACATCTTTGTGCTTTTATTTGAAAGTGGGAGCCCTGTGTGGCTGAGATATGTCGTATATATATATTGGCCCTGTGAGGCATTGCCTGTATTTGCTGCGTGCAGGTTTTGGGATAGTAAGAAATATAGAGGAAACTCTGCCGAAATTTTCCTAGAATCTAAAGGAGATAAGATATAAGCTTGTAATATGTCCTAACGAGAAAAGATGTTGTGCAAAAGAGTAATGGCAGGACAAGATTTAGTTAGGAGTATCATTAACAACTATACGAGGTGAGTTAAACACTATTGAATTGATAGCAATGGCAGTTATAAGAACGACATTGATACGGTAAAGAGAAATGCTAGAGTAAATTATGGAGACTGGTAGTGCTAAAGCATGACATAGAACATAGAGGGTAACTACAATAGAGTGTGATACTGAAGCATTGATTGGAGGGATAGGCACGAGAAAGATACGATAAGTTTATTAGCAAAATAAAGCAACAACGTCACGGAGACAGAGATACGAATATGAAGGGTTATAATGAATGTGAATACATTGGTGAGATGACTTATGTGGTAAGTGAAATAGGGTTAATCAGAAAGAGTAACAGGTTAAGTATGCTTACTTCACGAGGTTTATTCTACTTCACGAGCAGGCTTACGAACGAGGTAAAGAAGTGGCACCCTATAGCGTTGATTATGATCAAGATATAATGAGAGCGTGGCAAGAACTGTAATACAATGTAAGTAAAGTATAGGGAGGAAATGACTAAAGATGTGACATGTTCTATATGAATAAAGAGTGAATGCAAATATGAAACCAACAAGCGAGCCATGGGGCAGTAGATGAGAAAGCTTATAAGACCTTGTTAGGGGAAAAGTCCAGCATAAGGGTTCCTCAATGACAAAAATAATAGCAAGCAAAAAAGAGAAAGTCAACTTGAAAAAGAAATCAGAGAAAAGTGATATGGAAAAGCAGTAGTAGTTTGTGATTGGTATAATCAAGAGTATGTGTGATATCTTTAGCTGGATGTAAAAGACCAAGATTACGGAAAGATGAATGACGAAATAGGATGATTATTAGAAAATGGATTAACATAATAAGGATGAGAGGGGATGACCAGAATGAACAGAATAAGTTTGATGCGAAGAATGGATTGTACAAAGGTAGTATATTCTAAAGGACAAGCGATACTAAGTTAAGAATAGGATTCCTTGTGCGAGGAATAAAGGTTCGATTATAAAATGGGAGGAAATAAGATAAATTGAGGAGGAAGGAATGTCAAGGAATAAAAATGGGAATAGAAAGAGAAGGAAATGCGCCGCAAAGCACACGCACTTGAGAAGTAGTCGTGTTATGATTAAAGGAAGATGCATCTCGTACGAATATCCTATACCAAGTTAGAATGAGTAGAGTATATATGAAGTAATAAGTTGAAAAGAAAAGATGATCATGAGTTATTTGTTTACCGTACGACGATAAAATGCTAGAATAAAGTTATCACAAACGACGAATGCAATATGATTATGATTGGTTTTGAAACCAATGTTGAGTGCAAAACAAGAGTAAAAGAGTATGTGGCATAAGGAGTATTAGTTGCGCATGAGACTTAGGTCCTGGAAAACAAAGCTGATGTTGCAAGTGAATTTTGAGCACCGAAGAAGAGGGAAAGTGACATTATATGGAGGGTGTGGATAACTATACCTACTACTCTTGTGGGCATCCCTATAGGGCAAAAAGTTGTTAATTGGAGCGGATTTAGACATTGACCAAATGAGCTAAGTAAAATACATTCTTGTTCGGATTGCTATGCCGGTTGTGTTACTTGATTACAAAACTACAAGATGAGTATGTTAACACCTCCCACATGAATTATCGTAGTTATAAATGATATGAAACAACATAAATGAGATGTAGTATAGTAAGGGATATATGAATTCAAGATTTGAAGGTGAGGCAATAGATTTGAGAATGGTACAAGTAAAACCCTTAAAGGGGGGAAGCGAGTAAAGAGAATTTGAGTGTAGAGATTGAAATGATGGACTCTAAGATGTGACAGATATAGACTATAAAACAAAGAGTGAGAAATGAGTCTAATGACTAGTAAATGAGTGAACACGAATTGAGCAAGCATCTGAGACTGTGCAGGAGATCATTCATGAAGACCTTGAACCACGTGACATTGAGAGAAAATAACTCAAAGGGTATTGCAAATGATGGCGATGTGATACTAGAATGGAGGCAAAGGCACTAACGGTAGAGTCGTTGTTAATGATATTTTTATTTATAAGTGACAATGAAGGAAGAGACTTAAAGTTTCTATAGTAGAACATAAGATATGATAATCAAGGGAAAAATAAAAGAAGAAAGAGAGTATGACGAGATAAGTTACCACGGATAGACAAAAGAGATTTAGTATATGTAATCACCGAGCCTAGCCATGGTCAGGCACGCGGAACAACGCACCTTCGTGGTCGGGCATGCCATGTAAATGATATGTATATGAATATGACTATGGATACGATATGTAAACGAGTACGATTATGAATACAGAGACGGATATGGATACATGTATATGTATAGATATGTATGTACACGAATCACGCAAGAACGATTATGTAACTTGCAAGTATTTATGCGTCGCCAATGAAACCAAGTGGGTACTTAAAGAGAGGAGTAAGAGGTGAGCAAGAATAATGTGATCATGATACTCTGGGTCAGTCGAAGGAAAATATATGGCGAAATTTTCGTAGAATCCCAGATAGTGTAACATTCGAGGACGAATGTTCCCAAGGGGGGAAGAATGTTACACCTCGGAAATTTTTTCGTTCATGCACAGTGAATAGACTGACGAAGGGTACGACGTATGCGATGTTTTGATGAGTAAGAAATAACATTCGATGATTCTAAATAAGATTTCAAAGACATTCGAAGTGAGAGAAGAAAGTTGCCAAGAGGAGGCAAGACATACGAGATGTATCGGTAAGGATTTATGAATAACGAATTAACGATGACTTAATGATGCTTTGGAGAAGAGTTATAATGACCCCTATATTGTTAATGAAGTGATAAACAAGTGTCAAGAAGGTTCCATAAGGATTGGAGATCAAACGAGTCGATGAAAATGATTTTCGGAAAACTGTGAACTGTACGGTCCATTATACGGACCGTACAAAAGATACGGACCGTAGATCTGGCCGTATAACTTGTCCAGAGAAGAGACTCCACTGGAACCATTATACGGTCACACATACGGACCATATAAATTGTACAGACCGTATGTGTGTCCGTATAAATGGGTCAGGACTGATTTTGTGTATTAAAAAGGGGATCCAAGTTCATTTCATTTCATTTTCCATTCACACCCCTTCTCTCTAAAACATCTCTCTACACTTCTCCAACAAGAATTCAAGGGGTATTTGTGATCAAATACATCAAACCAAGTGAATCAAATGTAAGAAACTCATTAAAGTTCATCCAAGACAAGGAATCCAAGTGAAGGTGAAACTAGGGTTTTGCTCAAGTGAAGTGTTTGCACTCAAGGTTCATTACTACACCATCTAAGGTAATATTTATGGTATTTACATGTTGATTAAGGTATTTGAAAGTTAAAACACTTGGATTGTAAAAGGATATAGGAAATGGGTCTTGAAAGGGTGAATAGTGTCATTTTGAGTGATAACTTGAATTGAGTTATGATTATTGATGTGTTGTGATATATTTATGTTATAAATGATATTAAGGACATGGGATAAGCATTATATGTGAGAAAACGTACTAGTATACTGTCACGACCCGTCTAGGGGGCCGCGACGATCGCCCGGTGCTAGCCCACCCGGGCACCCCTTGGCTTACACTTACACTTGCATCTAGGTGAGCCACATAATTAAACGTATATTTCTATTCATCAGTCATACTAGTCTGATTGGAAAACAATGCCTTTATATCATCATTGGCATCTATACCACGTTAATGTACATGAGCCAACAAGGCTAACAAAATGATGTACCAAATATAGGCCGACAAAGCCAAACACATCTAACCACGTACACATGTCTACGAGCCTCTAAGGAGTGTATGTCATATCACATAAGCAGGATAGGACCCCGCTATGCCCATTATTATGTACACAATAGAATAAGTACCCAAAAGCTATAGCTCCGAATGAAATGGAGCTCCGCTATGTAGTCCCTGTGAATGTAGCTATGGATCAATCCTGTCTCCCTGTGCACCCGCGGGCATGACGCAGCGTCTACAAACAAAAGGACGTCAGTACGAAGAATGTACTGTGTATGTAAAGCGTGATCAATAGCAACGTAGAAGCATAATAAGCAACATGAAAGATAACACGGGATGGGAGATAGTAATATCATCGTCATAAGCACTTACTTGACTTTCATAGGAACTTTCCATTCTAATGCGTATTTGTGTACATATATCCATATCTGTATCCATAATCGTCTCCGTTCCATATTTACACTCGATTTCGTATACATACTCTTGTTCACATTCATATCGTATCATACTCGTATTCGTACTCGTATCTATATCATATACACAATCATATCATATACATAGCATTTACATAGCATACCCGACCATGCAGGATCGGTGTTTCATACATACTTGGCCAGCCAAGGCTCAAGGTTACACATACCTGGCCCTACCAAGGCTTCAGGGTTACATCTACCTGGCCCTACCAAGGCGTCAGGGTTATCCGTACCATCTGCAGACGTGTGCGCGCATTACATAATCATATACATATTTATTTACAAACCCTACCAGGCCTCATAAGCTCGGGGTTCCTTAATAGTCATACATAGATACATATACATAATAGCTCATAAGCATCTTTACTATTATAGTTACTATCATCATCGTCATCGTTATCATCATCGCTATTACCACCATAGTCGTCTTCCATATCATTGTCACTATTATCGTCATTCATCATATCTATCGTTATAGGCTTCCTCGTCATACGAGGAACTTAGCACAATCGTGGCATATCAAGAATCGTGAGCTTACAAGCTTGGAAGATCAAATAATTTGAAAGATATCATAGTCTTATAGAAGATTTGGACGTTTGGCCAAAGAACCATGCCTTATGAAAGAAGGGTTAGCCTTACATACCTTTCCGTTGAACTATTCTACACTTGCACGTTCTCCTCCGAAGCTCACGTCTCTACCTTCATTAAAGTCATACTATCATTAAAATCAATAGCTAGCATACATGACAAAACTAGAGAAAATCGGGCAACGTCTCCTCTATTTATACGTCATTCCTCTATAGCGTATATCATTTCTCAAACGTCAATAACACATTCACAATACTATAACGATAGTCATTATTCATCCACATTATCCATATTTCTAGACTTACTTTCAATCATCCATATCCATGGCCATAACGCACGACGACGTCTATTCTCTTACATTGCTCATCTCATGTTCTCAACATCATTTATAACATATTTACATCACAACACATCAAGAATCGTAAATCAAGTTAAGCTATTTCTCAAAATGGCACTATTCCACATTCATGACCCATTTTTCTATACCCTTCTACAATCCAAGTATTTCAACTCTCAAATACCTTACACAACATAGAAATATCATAAATATTACCTTAGATGTCATAGGAACAAGCCTTGGTTGATAATACTCCACTTGAGCAAAAACCCTAGTTCATGTCCAATGAGATTTCTTGACTTGTATGATCTTTAATGGGTTTCCTTACACTTGATTCACTTGGCTTAAGTTGTTGATCACTAATAATCCTTGAATTCTTGTGGAATAAATGTAGAGAGATGTTTTAGAGAGAAGGGGTGAAGTGTGGAAATGAAATAATAAACTTGGTCCCCTTTTTAATAACCCAAAATCTGATCTGCAATGAACAGTCGTCGAAAGTAAAACAGTGGTCGTAAACTCAGTTTACGGTCTGTATTCCAGTTTACGGGCCGTATTTCGTGGACGTATTTAATCATAACAGAACCAGAAAGTCAGCCTGAGACATGGTGATTTACGAACACAGTTTACGGGCTGTATTTCAGTTTACGGTCCGTATTTCAAGTCGTCTTTAACCATTCAAGCATTTGACAGAAAGTTGAAGTTTTGGAGGTTGAAATACGACATGGCAGTTTACGGGCCCGTATACCACTTTACGGTCCGTTTTTCATTTTACGTTCAACTGGCCAAAGTGCAAATCTGCAACTTTCCACATTTTCAGAACCTCTAATTAGTCATTATGGAGCATAACCTATCTCGTATTACAATTGCCTTTGGAATCTTACTTAGGGTCGTCAAATGTCATTCCCTTCTTATTAAAACATCGTATACGCTATGCCCTTTGTTAGCCTGTCCACTGTACGTTCGTGGGGAAATTTTCAAGGTGTAACATTCTTCCCCCCTTTTGAAACATTCGTCCTCGAATGTTAAACACTCGGGATCCTGCGAAAATTTCGCCAGAGTTTCCCCTGTAATTTGTCACTACCAACCTACCACAACAACCCATAATATCATCACCTCACAAGGCTACATCACAATATCAACATATCTATGGCCACACACGACTAAGAGCATGAAAAGTAAGTATATATATACCTTATATCTTTAGCGTTTCATCTTGAATCTCTTCTGGGGGTTGGAATAAATGCGGTATCTGGATCACATACTTTCTTCCGCTTCCCATGTCATTTCCTCTCGTTTACTACTGCTCCATAGAACCTTAACTGAGGTCACCTCTTTGTTTCTAAGCCTCCGTACTTGCCTATCTAGTATGACAATGGGTACTTCTTCATAAGTTAACTTTTCCGTCACTTGCACATCGCTTATTGGCATGATCTTAGTAGGATCTCTAACGCATTTTCAAAGCATCGAAACATGAAAAACTGGATGGACTGAATCCAAATCCGGAGGTAAATCTAGCTCGTAGGCCACTTTGCCTATCTTCCGTACAATCTCGTAAGGCCTAATGTATCGGGGACTAAGCTTCCCCTTTTTTCCAAATCTCATAACGTCCTTCATTGGCGACACTTTCAAAAATACCCAATCTTTAACTTGAAACTCTAAGTCTCTTCGACGATTATCCGCATAGGACTTTTGACGACTTTGAGCTGCTAACAACCGATCTTGTATGAGCTTGACTTTCTCAATGGCTTGCTGGACCAAGTTTGGTCTTATCAACTTAGTCTCTCCTAGTTCAAACCACCCAATTGGGGATCTACACTTTCGCCCATATAAAGCTTCATACAGTGCCATTTGAATGCTAGAGTGATAGCTATTATTGTAAGAAAATTCAATGAGTGGAAAATGATCGTCCCAATTACCTCCAAAATCTATGATACACGCCCGCAACATATCTTCAAGAGTCTGGATGGTGCGTTCAGCTTGCCCATCGGTCTGCGGGTGAAATGCCGTGCTAAGGCTCACTTGGGTCCCTAAACCCTCTTGGAAAAACTTCCAAAAATTGGCTGTAAACTGAGTCCCTCTATCAGAGATAATAGATACTGGAACACCATGGAGTCTCACTATTTCCTTAACATAAAGCCTTGCATAATCTTCTGCCACATACGTCGTTCTGACTGGTAAGAAATGAGTTGACTTTGTGAGTCTATCCACAATCACCCATATGGAATCATACTTATGTCGAGAACGGGGTAAGCCTACAATAAAGTCCATGTTAATTACTTCCCACTTCCAAGTTGGAATTTCTATGGCTTGCAACAATCCACCCGGCTTTTGGTGCTCGATTTTCACTTGTTGACACTTGGGACATTGAGCTACGAATTCCGCTATATCTTTCTTCATTCCATTCCACCAATATATAGACTTAAGATCATGATACATTTTCATTGCACCGGGGTGAACAGAATATCGGGAACAATGAGCTTTTTTCAATATCTGGTGGCGTAAACCTGCCACATCGGGAACACATAATCTGCCTCGGCATCGGAGAACTCCGTCTCCTGAAATATCAAATTATGACTCCTCTTTCTGAGGAAGTGTATCTCTGTAATGCCTTAGCATGAAATCTTCGTATTGTCGCTCTTTCACTTCTGTTACTAGCGATGAGACTGCTGAATTCTGGATAGTAGCTCCCTTGCTACCTGAGTCCACTACTCGAACTCCTAGGCTAGCTAATTGCTGGAGCTCCCGAGCCATTTCTCTTTTATCTGGTCGTACATCGCATAAGCTTCCCATAGATCTGCTGCTAAGGGCATCGGCCACGACATTCGCCTTCCCGGGGTGATACATGATATCGACATCGTCGTTGCTGCAAATTCAACTCTTTCTGCTTGAAGATATATTGAAGACTCTTATGATTTGTATAAATATCCACATGGACACCATATAAGTAATGTCTCCATATCTTTAATGCATGAATAACCGCGGCCAATTTGAGATCATGAGTTGGATAATTCTGCTCATGTTTCTGCAATTGCCTTGAAGCATACGCAATCACTTTACCATGTTGCATCAATACACAGCCTAGCCCAACGCCTGAAACATCACAATAAACAACATATCCTTTCAATCCCTCTGGAAGTGTCAAGACTGGGGCAAAAGTCAATCTATTTTTCGACTCTTGGAAGCTACGTTCACAAGCATCTGTCCATTGAAACTTTTCCAATTTCTGGGTCAACTTTGTGAGTGGTGCAGAAATAGAAGAAACACCCTCTACAAATCTCCTGTAATAACCTGCTAAGCCCAGGAAGCTACGAACCTCTGTAGGAGTTGTGGGCCTTGGCCAAGTCTTCACGGCCTCAATCTTTTGACTATCCACTCGAATGCCATCGACTGCAACAATATGCCCCAGAAATGTCACTGAGTTCAACCAAAACTCACACTTAGAAAAATTTGCAAACAACTCTCGAGTTCGAAGAACTCCAAGGACAGTACGCAAATGATCTGCATGTTCTGCCTCGGATCTAGAATACACCAAGCTATCATCGATAAATACGATCACAAATAAATCCAGGAAACACCTGAACACATTATTCATCAAATCCATAAATACCGCCGGCGCATTAGTTAGCCCAAATGACATTACCCAGAACTCAAAATGACCATATCTTGTTCTGACGACTGTCTTAGGGATATCTTTCTCCCTAACTCTCACTTGATGATACCCGGACCTCAAATTAATCTTTGAAAACCATTTGGCACCTTATAATTGATCAAATAAGTCATCGACCCTCGGAAGGGGATACTTGTTCTTAATCGTCACCTTATTCAATTGCCGGTAATCAATGCACATTCTCAAAGAGACATCTTTCTTTCGGACGACCAATACGGGTGCTCCCCACGGGGATGAACTAGGCCTAATAAAGCCTTTATCAAGCAAGTCTTTCAACTCTTTCAATTCTGCGGGTTCCATTCTATAGGGAGGAATAGATATAGGCTTAGTGCCTGGCAACACATCAATGGCAAAATCAATCTCCCGCTCGAGAGGGAGGCCTGGAAGCTCTTCCGGGAACACATCCGGAAATTCATTTACTACAGGAACTGACTGAAGAGTCGGTGATTCAGCTTCTACATCTTGAACCCGAACTAGATGGTAAATGCAACCTTTCTTGATCATTTTCCTTACCTTTAGATAGGAAATAAACATACCTTTTGGTGACGCCGTATTTCCTTTCCATTCTAAAACTGATTCTCCCGTAAATTGGAAACGAACCATTTTCATTCTACAATCAACGTTGGCGTAGCAAGAAGCCAACTAATCCATGCCCACAATAACATCAAAATCCACCATTTCTAACTCATGCAAATCAATCATGGTACGACGATCACAAATCACAATTACATAAATTCTCTATACTCGGCTAGCTATTACTGATTCACCCACGGGTGTAGACACCTCAAAAGGTTTGATCGACTCCGGTTCAACTCTAAATCGACCCGCAATATATGGAGTAACATATGACAATGTGGAGCCCAGATCAATCAAAGCATATACGTCATGAGAAAATACCGATAATATACCTGTGACCACATCAAGGGAAGACTCGAGATCTTGGCGTCCAGCCAAAGCATAAACACGGTGCTGAGGACCGCTAGAACTGGGGACTCTCCCTCTGCCTTTACCATGGCCGACTGGCGCATGTGAACCTGGCCCCATAGGGCGTACAGACGCTGAAGATCCGGCTACCGACCCTGAAGGCTGGGTCCTACCTCTACCATGAAATGAGGGGCAATCGCGCATGATATGGCCTGGTCGACCACATGAATAGCAAACATCTGAACCCAATCGGCATCGACCCCAATGCATCTTCCCACACTGGGAACATCGTAGTGCGGGTGGCCTTGCCTGACCCGAATCATCTCTAAACTAAGACCCCGAATAACTCTCACTCGGCCCGGAACTAATAGATCTATCGAATCTCTAGCCGGAAAATCGGGGAGGTGCACTAGTCATAGAATAGCCTGAGTTCCTAGAAATCTGCTGCCTGTGCCCATCTCTGAACTCACTCATCGGACCTGAAGATATGGCCCTCTTGCTATGGCCCCTATCCTACTCGCGTTCACTTCTCTGCTGTTGTAAACTTTCTTCTAAGTTCTGAGCATGAGCCTGAATGCGTGCAATATCCATATTGTCCTGAAAGGAGGCAGTCAACCACCTATCCATTAAATGATGCCCTACGCCTTTAACAAATCGGTGGACCCGGTCACCCATGTTCGCTACCATGGCCGAAGCATACCTAGCCAAGGAATTGAAGCAGAGACTATACTCTAGAGCACTCATTTATTCCTAAAATGTCTGCGGCTTCTTGTTTATAAGTGTGGCGTGCAACACACCCATAACCAAGACTCTACTAGACACGGCTCGTAGACACACCCTAGGACTGAACTGCTCTGATACCACTTTTTTCAGATCCTTAATGATAATAATAATTCTAATAAAATAATAATAATGCAATGGTGAGTCAACATGGGGGGAGGACACGTGTGGAGGAATTGGAAATCGTATATATATAATTAAGTATAGAGTAAAAATGGTCATCTTCATATCATTTGTTGCAAATAAACTTCAAGAACAAGGAAAATGCACTCATGGCTGCTTTCGGCCAGCTTGATTTTTGAAGGAGAAAGCTGATTTTTGTTGCTTGATAAAAGTTTTAAGGTGAAGGCAAGGAGATGGAGATGGAGAGGAAGGAAGGCTCTCGGCCATAGCCATTGTTGGCCGAGAGGGTGAGCCTTGGTGAAGGCATATTTAGGAGCTAAATCCCTAGGAAGATTGTTGGTGTTCAAGGAAGGTTTAGCATGAATTGGATTGTTGGAGGAGGTAGCGTGAGGAATCGAGATCGTGAACGTAAGAATTGATCACTTCCTTTATTTTTAGAATGAGTTTGGATGTGTAAAAAAATTTGTATATGTTGATGATGGAAAACAGTCCAAGCCGTGGACTGTTTTAGGAAAGATGATGGGTTAATTTTACTTTGAATGTTGATTGTTATTGTCATGAGTTCTATAATAAGAATGAGGATATTTGATGGTTAAAAAAATTGGAGTTGAAGTTGTTGGGGGCTGTTGTAGAAATTAGTATGTCGTTAATATAGTTTCTTGTAATTATATAAATGATGTTGCAAAATGTGTTGTTGTTGTTTTGTTGAGTTTGGGAAATTGCGGGTTGTATGGTATGTTGGTCGGGCTGTTTTGAATATTGTACGGGCTGTCCGGAGTTCCCTCGAGTCATGTTTGAATAAGTCTCGGGTTGATACTTGAATGGATGACTAGTGATACTGGCTTAGTTGTATTAGTTGGGTTGAATACAAACGAAACGTCGTCTAATTGTTTAAGAAGGGGTTGTTAACATTAGAATACGTATTGAATTCCCTTGTAGCCTAATCGTAGTTCTTGACATCTTAATATAGGTTGAGATACTATTGGAAGCGTATACCTATGGTGTTGTGAGTAAACGCTAAAGGTATGTAAAGCCTATCCCTTCTTTCTTTTGGCATGTCCTAGATGTAAGTAAGATATGATATGAGCTTTGGGGTGATTCTATTCCTAAGTTCCGAGTATGATTTATGATTCTTATTCACTTCTTGATGTTAGAACTCTCAGGATAGTCGACCTATTGCCCTCGAGTCTTGTACATGATTGAATAGTAGATGTTGCATAAAAGTTCCTATTCCTAAAGGGTTCTGTAATGAATAATGTCCTTAACTTTCATAAGTTGTCCCGTATTGATTTGATACATGTCTATGACCCCTGAGACTTTCTTTTATGTAGTTCGTAATGACATTTAAAGAGAACTTAATATGGTTGTTATTCTGACATTCCAGAATTAATAAGTCTACTTATCTATTGAGTCTCAAATATGATTTGGGCACATATGGTTACTTATTACTCTGCTCGTGCTTACTGTTACATCTTTCATTGAGTCCCGGGCCAGGACATGTTTTCGTGCACAGATCCACTGCATTATTCACCGAGTCCCTCACTAGAGGGCCGGGACATGTTATATGTATATGTATGATGATATGAAGACATGATGGTATGATGATATGGGGATGGCGGCCAGGATGGCATATAATGACCTTATTCACCGAGTCCCTCACTAGAGGGACGGGACACGTTATATGTACATGTATATGATGATTTTATTTACCGAGCCCCTCACTAGAGGGCCGGGACACGTTATATATGCTTATGTATAGGATGATTATCTTGTTATGTCATTAAGTCCTATAGCGGTATGGGTAAGACGTTGACATGTATGAATTATGTTCAAAGGTAAGCCTTGTGGTTTTTTTCGGTTATTGTATTGGGGTCTACACTCCTTGTCTCAGTATGATCCTATTTACTATATTTCATGATTTACATGCTCAGTACATATTCCGTACTGACCCGCCTTTCTTCGGGGGGATGCGTTTCATGCCCGCAGGTACAGACGCTCGTTTCGGTGATCCCCCAACATAGGATATCTATTCAGCTATTTTTGAGTGCTCCCTTGTTCCGGGGCCTAGATTTGTGGTACAGATCCTCCTTGTTGTATATATGTGTTTGTTCAGGGTACGGCGGGGCCCTGTCCCGTCATATGATACTGTCGTTACTCTTAGACGTCTGTAGACATATGTGTGGGTCTGTATATAGTTGTTGTTTAGTTGTGTGGACATGACTTTTGTTTTGGGGCGTAACCATTCGTAGTGGCAGCCTTGCCGGCTTGCGTAGATATATATACATATGTTATTGAAGCTGTACGTTATGGTAGCCTTGTTGGCTGTGTACAACTGGGACGTTCCCCTATATAATGACAGCCTTGCCGGCTTATGTGCGATATAATCTGTTGAAAGTTGTAACTCCTTAGGATACAGGTGGCTATGATATGTATATATGCGACAGCTTTAAAGCAATGTCTTGTCTTTATATATATATAAGTTATTTTTTATGCTAGCTGTGGATGATTATAGTTAACAGGTGTATACGAGTGTCCAGCTCGGGCACTAGTCACGACCTACGGGGTTGGGTTGTGACAAAAGGGGCATCAAAGCGGTTCATCCTCGGAGTGTCTACAGACCGTGTCTAGTAGAGTCTTGTTTATCGGTGTGTTGTGCACCACATCTATAAACAGGAAGCTACCAGACATTTAGGGTGTTATCTTTCCTTCTTATTGTAGATCGTGCGATAGAGCTGTATTATCAGGATATTTCCTCCCTAACGGATTGTTATGTTTACAGCGATGCATCCAAAAAAGGCGACAGCTGCCCAGAAGGGCAAGTCAGTAGCTGGAGAGACCAGTCAGACCCGGAGGATTACTAGGGCTTATGCCCAGTCTGTGTCTAAGATTAGGCTCCAGTCAGCGAGCTCCGCTACGCCGCCATTACCAGAGGAGCCTAGAGCAGCAGCAGCTGCTGATCAGGGGACGGCTCCACCGCCAGCTCCTGAGGTTCCAGCACCCGAGCCTCCAGCTCCCCAGCTAGGTGTGGAGGATAGGGCTATGAGGGATGCAATCCAGTTACTGACCAAGTTAGTGTTAGGGCAGGCTCATAGGCACGGATTGGGAGGCGACTACGTGGACAGACATGATAGTTTGAGGGCCCGTGATTTCTTGACTTGTAATCCCCCAGAGTTCTATGGGTCAAAGCCCGCAGAGGATCCACAGGATTTTATTCGACAGATGTAGCGTACGTTAAGGATAATTAGAGCTTCCGAGACTGAGTCGGTTGAGTTGGCTTCATATCGGTTGCGTGATGTAGTTGTTAATTGGTATGAGTCCTGGGAGTTGTCTAGGGGTGAGGATGCTCCTCCAGCAGTATGTGACGAGTTCGTGGAGGCCTTTCTGGGCCATTTTCTGCCTTCGGAGATGAGGAGAGCCAGAGTTGATAGATTCCTACACCTGAGGCAGAATGGCAGGAGTGTTCGAGATTATAGTCTCGAATTTGATTCACTGGCTAGGTATGCGCCTACTATTGTAGCTGACATGGCTGATACGGTGCATCGTTACGTGATGGGGCTGGATCGTTATTTGATTGATAGCTGTATGGTAATGGCTTCTCAGCCTGGTATGGATTTTGCTCGAGTGTAGGCATATGCATAGGGGGTAGAGGACCGACATAGAGGACGTCAGCCTGATAGAGATCATGATAGGGGTCAGCATAAGAGAGTGAGATCAGCTGGATATTCTGGCGAGTTTCGAGGCGGGCAGCCCCAGCAGCAGCATAGTAGATATCCTTCTCAGCCAGCACGGAGTGCACCCCCACGATTCACTGGTAGGAGATTTGATAGCACGGGGTATTCAGGAGCTGGTCAAAACTCCATGGTTTCGGGTTCACAGCTGCACAGGAGTACAGGCCAGATGAGGCCATCTATGCCTCAGTGCTCTCGATGTGGCAAGCGCCATCCGGGGGAATGTCGTCTCGCTACTGGTGCTTGCTTTTCTTGCGGCCGTCAAGGACATATTATCAGGGAGTGTCCATTTGGGGGTGGTTGAGGGGGTGCAGCTCAGGCTACTGGATCAGTTGCTGGTTCATCTTCTTCTGTGGCTATGCGCCCTATGGGGCAAGGTATTCCGACACCAGCAGGCCGTGGCAGAGGCCGTGGCGGAGTTTCCAGTTCTAGAGGTCCTTCGAACCGCATATATGCTTTGGCTAGCAGACAGGTATACTATCGATTTTCTCCCGAGATGTATATGCATTGATAGACCCCGACTCTACATTATAGTATATTTCTCCATTTGTTGCTAGTAGAATTGGGATAAAACCTGAATTGATAGAACCATTTGAGGTAGCTACACCAGTAGGAGATTCTGTTATAGCAAAACAAATATATAGAGATTGTTCGGTGATTATATATAGTCGTTGCACCAAGGCGGACTTGATAGAGCTAGATATGACTGAGTTTGATGTTATTATGGGGATGGATTGGTTAGCTTCTTGTTATGCTAACGTTGATTGTAGAGGCAAGATAGTTCGATTTCAGTTTTCAGGGGAGCCAATTATAGAATGGAGGGGAAATACAGCATCGCCGAAGGGTAAGTTTATTTCATACCTTATGGCAAGAAAGATGGTTAGAAAGGGCTATATTTATCATCTGGTTCGTGTGCATGACTTGGAAGCAGAGGTACCGACCCTTCAGTCAGTCCCGGTAGTTAATGAACTCCCAGATGTATTTCCAGATGAACTTCCAGGCCTTCTTCCTGAGTGTGAGATAGAGTTCACTATAGATGTATTGCCGGACACTCAGCCCATATCTATTCCTCCTTACAGAATGGCACCTGCAAAATTGAAAGAATTGAAGGAGCAACTGAGAGATTTATTAGAAAAGGGCTTCATCAGGCCCAGTACATCCCCCTGGGGAGCACCGGTATTATTTGTAAGGAAGAAAGATGGATCGCTGCGGATGTGTATTGAACAGATATCCCCTCCCCAGGATTGATGATTTATTTGACCAGTTGCAGGGTGCTAAGTGTTTCTCGAAGATAGACTTGCGGTCAGGCTATCACCAGGTGCGGGTAAAGGAGGCAGACATTCCGAAGACTGCGTTCAGGACCCGATACGGGCACTATGAGTTTAGGGTGATGTCCTTTGGGTTGACTAATACTCCAGCAGTATAAAGTAACTTTTGATGAACCGAGTGTTTAAGCCATTCCTTGACCTGTTCGTGATTGTGTTCATTGATGATATTCTGGTCTATTCACGATCAGAAGAAGAGCATGCAGATCACTTGAGGACGGTACTTAGGGTCCTCCAGCACCAGAAATTATATGCTAAGTTCTCCAAATGTGAATTCTGGTTGACTTCAGTAGCATTTCTGGGGCATATTGTCGGAGCTGACGACATTCAGGTAGACTCACAGAAGATTGAGGCCATGAAGACTTGGCCTAGACCTATGACACCTACTGAGGTACGTATTTTTCTGGGGCTAACAGGGTACTACAGGAGATTTGTGGAGAAGTTTGCTTCGATTTCAGCGCCTTTAACAAGGCTAACTCAGAAAGCAACTAAATTCTAGCGGACCGATGCCTGTGAGCGAAGCTTGCAATCATTGAAGGACAAGTTGACTACAACTCCAGTCCTAACTCTTCCTGAGGGGCCAGATGGCTATGTCATTTATTGTGATGCTTCCGGTGTTGGGCTAGGTTGTGTGTTGATGCAACATGCCAGAGTTATAGCCTATGCCTCCCGGCAGCTTAGGAAATATGAAAGGAATTATCCTACACATGATTTGGAGTTAGCAGCAGTAATTCATGCGTTGAAGATATGGAGACATTATCTATATGGCGTACATGTTGATATTTATACAGATCATAAGAGCCTCCAATACATCTTCAAGCAGAAGGAGTTAAATTTGCGGCAAAGGAGATGGCTAGAGTTGCTGAAGGACTATGATGTTGACATTCTATATCACCCAGGAAAGGCCAATGTTGTAGCAGATGAACTCAGTCGTAAATCTATGGGTAGTTTGGCAGATGTACCATCAGAGCAGAAAGAGATAATCCATGAGGTTCGTCAGTTAGCTAGTTTGGGAGTCCGTTTGGCTGATTCTGATGATGGTAGGATTTCTGTGTGAGGTGTTGCTGAGTCCTCTATTATAGAAGAGGTAAAGAGACATCAGTACGAGGACCCTATTCTTGTACACTATAGAGAGGCAGCTCTTCAAAAGGAGGGGACCCCATTCGAGATTGCATCCGACGAGGTACTACGATACAGAGGCAGAATATGTGTACCTGAGGTTGCAGGGTCACGGCGACAGGTTATGGGAGAGGCACACTATGCCTATTATTTTGTTCATCCAGGGTCAACAAAGATGTATCATGACCTCAGATGCTTGTATTGGTGGGACGGCATGAAGAAAGATATAGCAGAGTTTGTTGCCAAGTGTCCGAATTGTCAACAGGTTAAGATCGAGCACCAGAAGCCTGGGGGACTGTTACAGGAGATGGAGATTCTGACCTGGAAATGGGAAGTAATCAATATGGACTTCGTCACAGGTTTACCTCGCACTCCGCAAAAATATGACTCCGTCTGGGTCATCGTTGATAGATTGATAAAATCAGCCCACTTCCTTCCAGGCAGGACTACATATTCAGCTGAGGATTATGCCAGATTGTATCTTAAGTAGACAGTGAGACTTCATGGCGTTCCCACAGCTATTATCTCCGATAGAGGAGCCCAGTTTACAGCTAACTTCTGGAGATCCTTCCAGGAGGGATTGGGGACACAGGTGAGTCTCAGCACAGCATTTCACCCTCCGACTGACGGATAGGCCGAGCGTACCATCCAGACACTACAAGATATGTTTCGGGCCTGTGTTATTGATTTCAGGGGTAGCTGGGATGATCACTTGCCACTTATTGAGTTTGCTTATAATAACAACTACCATTCTAGCATCCAGATGGCACCGTATGAGGCTTTATATGGCAGAAAGTGTAGATCACCTATAGGCTGGTTTGATATTGGTGAGACTAAGTTGATAGGCCCAGATATGGTTCAGTAGGCTGTCGATAAGGTGAAGCTTATTCAGGAGAGATTAATGGCAGCCCAGAGTTGGCAGAAATCATATGTAGATAATCGACGCTGACACTTGGAATTTCAGGTCGGTGACTGGGTGTTCTTGAAGGTGTCACCCATGAAGGGTGTTATGAGATTCGGCAGGAAAGGGAAGTTAAGCCCGAGATACATTGGGCCTTATCAGGTTATCCGTAAGGTAGGCTAGGTTGCCTACGAGTTAGACCTACCAGCTGATTTGGAAGCAGAACATCCGGTCTTCCATGTGTTAATCCTTCACAAATATATAGGCGATCCTTCCAGGGTATTTCCTGCAGATGATATCCAGGTGAAAGAGGAGTTATCCTACGAGGAGCGGCCTATAGCCATACCTGATCGACAGATCAGGAGATTGCGAACCAAAGACGTGGCCTCCGTTAAAGTATTATGGCGAAACTATAATAGGGAGGAAATGACTTGGGAAGCTGAAGAGGAGATGAAGAAGAAATATCCTAACTTGTTTCCTACGCCTACAGGTAACCTAAACTCCTTGCTTAGTTGTATTAATTGTCTGATCAATCTATATGTTGGCAATAAAGAGAACCTTTCCCAAGACTCTTATAGGACCCGACGGGATTAATTTAACATTCGAGGACGAATGTTCTAAAGGGGGGAAGGATGTTATATCCCGTATTTTTGTACATTGGGATATTTTAAGCTAAACGCGACAAGTTAAAGACAAGACTATTTTAGGGTACGAGGTAGAGACTTTTAACTTCCGATTTTGTTTCCATGCACAAGTTGCCTATAAATTTCATTTGGTATAGAAATGTTATTGGAGATTAGGGATTAATTAACCATGATTAGATTATCAAGTGGGATTAAAAGTTTAATTATTCACTAATTAGCCCAATTAAGCGTGTGGGCCCTACCCAATCCTTAATGATAATAATAATTCTAATAAAAAAATAATAATGCAATGGTGAGTCAACATGGGGGGAGGACACGTGTGGAGGAATTGGAAATCATATATATATGATTAAGTATAGAGTAAAAATGGTCATCTTCATATCATTTGTTGCAAATAAACTTCAAGAACAAGGAAAATACACTCATGGCTGCTTTCGGCCAGCTTGATTGTTGAAAGAGAAAGCTAATTTTTGATGTTTGATAAAAGTTTTAAGGTGAAGGCAAGGAGATGGAGATGGAGAGGAAGAGAGGCTCTCGACCATAGCCATTGTTGGCCGAGAGGGTGAGCCTAGGTGAAGGCATATTTAGGAGCTAAATTCCTAGGAAGATTGTTGGTGTTCAAGGAAGGTTTAGCGTGAATTGGATTGTTGGAGGAGGTAGCGTGGGGAATCGAGATCGTGAAGGTAAGAATTGATCACTTCCTTTATGTTTAGAATGAGTTTGGATGTGTAAAAAAAAAATTTATATGTTGATGATGGATAACAGTCCAAGCCGTGGACTGTTTTAGGAAAGATGATGGGTTAATTTTACTTTGAATGTTGATTGTTATTGTCATGAGTTCTGTAATAAGAATGAGGATATTTGATGGTTAAAAAAATTGGAGTTGATGTCGTTGGGGGCTGTTGTAGAAATTAGTATGTCGTTAATATAGTTTCTTGCAATTATATAAATGATGTTGCTAAATGTGTTGTTGTTGTTTTGTTGAGTCTGGGAAATTGCGGGTTGTATGGTATGTTGGTCGGGCTGTTTTGAATATTGTACGGGCTATCCGGAGTTCCCTCGAGTCATGTTTGAATAAGTCTCGGGTTGATACCTGAATGCATGACTAGTGATACTGACTTAGTTGTATTAGTTGGGTTGAATACAAACGAAACGTCGTCTAATTGTTTAAGAAGGGATTGTTAACATTAGAATACGTATTGAATTCCCTTGTAGCCTAATCGTAGTTCTTGACATCTTAATATAGGTTGAGATACTATTGGAAGTGTATACGTGTGGTGTTGCGAGTAAACGCTAAAGGTATGTAAAGCCTATCCCTTCTTTCTTTTGGCATGTCCTAGATGTAAGTAAGATATGATATGAGCTTTGGGGTGATTCTATTCCTAAGTTCTAAGTATGATTTATGATTCTTATTCACTTCTTGATGTTAGAACTCTTAGGATAGTCGAGCTATTGCCCTCGAGTCTTGTACATGATTGAATAGTAGATAATGCATAAAAGTTCGTATTCCTAAAGGGTTTTGTAATGAATAATGTCCTTAACTTTCATAAGCTGTCCTGTATTGATTTGATACATGTCTATGACCCCTGAGACATTCTTTTATGTAGTTCGTAATGACATTTAAAGAGAACTTAATATGGTTGTTATCCTGAAATTCCAGAATTAATAAGTCTACTTATCTATTGAGTCTCAAATATGATTTGGGCACATATCGTTACTTATTACTCTGCTAGTGCTTACTGTTACATCTTTCATTGAGTCCCGGGCCAGGACATGTTTTCGTGCACAGATCCACTGCATTATTCACCGAGTCCCTTACTAGAGGGCCGGGACATGTTATATGTATATGTATGATGATATGATGACATGATGGTATGATTATATGGGGATGGCGGCCAGGATGACATATGATGACCTTATTCACCGAGTCCCTCACTAGAGGGCCGGGACACGTTATATGTACATGTATATGATGATTTTATTTACAGAGCCCCTCACTAGAGGGCCGAACCACGTTATATATGCTTACGTACAGGATGATTATCTATTTATGTCATTAATTCCTGTAGCGGTATGGGTAAGATGTTGACATGTATGAATTATGGGTAAGCCTTGTGGTTTTTTTCGGTTATTGTATTGGGGTCTACACTCTTTGTCTCAGTATGATCCTATTTACTATATTTCATGCTTTACATGCTCAGTACATATTCCGTACTGACCCCCCTTTCTTCGGGGGGCTGCGTTTCATGCTCGTAGGTACAAATGCTCGTTTCGGTGATCTGCCAACATAGGATATCTATTCAACTATTTTGGAGTGCTCCCTTGTTCCGGGGCCTAGCTTTGTGGTACAGATCCTTCTTGTTTTATATATGTGTTTGTTCAGGGTACGGCGGGGCCCTGTCCCGTCATATGATACTGTCGTTACTCTTAGAAGTCTGTAGACATGTGTGTGGGTCTGTATATAGTTGTTGTTTAGTTGTGTGGACATGACTTATGTTTTGGGGCGTACCCATTCGTAGTGGCAGCCTTGCCGGCTTGCGTAGATATATATACATATGTTATGGTAGCTGTACGTTATGGTAGCCTTGTTGGCTGTGAAAAGCTGGGACGTTCCCTATATAATGACAGCCTTTCCGGCTTATGTGCGATATAATATGTTGAAAGCTGTAACTCCTCAGGAGACAGGTGGCTATGATATGCATATATGCGACAGCTTTAAAGCAATGTCTTGTCTTTATATATATATATATATATAAGTTTTTTTTTATGCTAGTTGTGGATGATTATAGTTAACAGGTGTATACGAGTGTCCAGCTCGAGCACTAGTCATGACCTACGGGGTTGGGTCATGACACTAGTCCCATTGGACAACAATGCCTTTATATCATCATTGGCATCTATACCACGTCAATGTACATGAGCCGACAAGGCTAACAAAATGATGTACAAAATGTAGGCCGACAAGGCCAAACACATCTAACCACGTACACATGTCTACCAGCCTCTAAGGAGAGTATGTCATATCACATAAGTGGGACAGGACCCTGCTATGCCCATAATTATGTACACAAAATAATAAGTACCCAAAAGCTATAGCTCCGAATGAAATGGAGCTCCGCTATGTAGTCCCTGAAAATGTAGCTATGGATCAATCATGTCTCCCTGTGCACCTACGGGCATGACGCAGCGTCCACAAACAAAAGGACGTCAGTACGAAGAATGTACTGTGTATGTAAAGCGTGATCAATATCAGCGTAGAAGCATAATAAGCAACATGAAATATAACACGGGATGGGAGATAGTAATATCATCGTCATAAGCACTTGCTTGCCTTTCATAGGAACTTTCCATTCTAATGCGTATTTGTGTACATATATCCATATCCGTATCCATAATCATCTCCGTTCCATATTTACACTCGATTTCGTATACATACTCTTGTTCACATTCATATCGTATCATACTCGTATTCATACTCGTATCTATATCATATACACAATCATATCATATACATAGCATTTACATAGCATACCCGACCATGCAGGATCGGTGTTTCATACATACTTGGCTAGCCAAGGGTCAAGGTTACACATACCTGGCCCTACCAAGGCTTCAGGGTTCCATCTACCTAGCCCTACCAAGGCATCAGGGTTATCCATACCATCTGCAGAGGTGTGCGCGCATTACATAATCATATACATATTTATTTACATACCCTACCCGGCCTCATAAGCTCGGGGTTCCTTAATTGTCATACATAGATACATATACATAATAGCTCATAAGCATCTTTACTATTATAGTTACTATCATCGTCGTCATCGTTATCATCATCGCTATTACCACCATAGTCGTCTTCCATATCATTGTCACTATTATCGTCATTCATCACATCTATCTTTATAGGCTTACTCGTCATACGAGGAACTTAGCACAATCGTGGAGTATCAAGAATTGGGAGCTTACAAGCTCGGAAGATCAAATCATTTGAAAGATAATCATAGTCTTATAGAAGATTTAGACGTTTGGCCAAAGAACCATGCCTTATGAAAGAAGGGTTAGCCTTACATACCTTTCCGTTGAACTATTCTACACTTGCACGTTCTCCTCCGAAGCTCACGTCTCTACCTTCATTAAAGTCATACTATCATTAAAATCGATAGCTAGCATACATGACAAAAACTAGAGAAAATCAGGCAACTTCTCCTCTATTTATACGTCATTCCTCTATAGCGTATATCAATTCTCAAAGGTCAATAATACATTCACAATACTATAACGATAGTCATTATTCATCCACATTATCCATATTTCTAGACTTACTTTCAATCATCCATATCCAGGGCCATAACGCACGACGACGTCTATTCTAATACATTGCTCATCTGATGTTCTCAACATCATTTATAACATATTTACATCACAACATATCAAGAATCGTAACTCAAGTTAAGCTATTTCTCAAAATGGCACTATTCCACATTCATGACCTATTTTTCTATACCCTTCTACAATCCAAGTATTTCAACTCTCAAATACCTTACACAACATCGAAATATCATAAATCTTACCTTAGATGTCATAGGAACAAGCCTTGGTTGATAATACTCCACTTGAGCAAAAACCCTAGTTCATCTCCAATGAGATTTCTTGACTTGTAGGATCTTTAATGGGTTTCCTTACACTTAATTCACTTGGTTTATGTTGTTGATCACTAATAATCCTTGAATTCTTGTGGAATAAATGTAGAGAGATGTTTTAGAGAGAAGGGGTGAAGTGTGGAAATGAAATAATAAACTTGGTCCCCTTTTTAATAACCCAAAATCTGATCTGGAATGAACAGTCGTCGAAAGTACAACAGTGGTCGAAAACTCAGTTTACGGTCCGTATTCCAGTTTACGGGCCGTATTTCGTGGATGTATTTAATCATAACAGAACCAGAAAGTCAGGCTGAGACATGGTGATTTACGAACACAGTTTACGGGCCGTATTTCAGTTTACGGTCCGTATTTCAAGTCGTCTTTAACCATTCAAGCATTTGACAGAAAGTTGACGTTTTGGAGGTTGAAATACGACAAGGCCGTTTACGGGCCGTATACCACTTTACGGTCCGTATTTCATTTTACGTTCAACTGGCCAAAGTGCAAATCTGCAACTTTCCATATTTTCAGAACCTCTAATTAGTCATTATGGAGCATAACCTATCTCGTATTACAATTGCCTTTGCAATCTTACTTAGGGTCGAAAAACATCGTTCCCTTCTTATTAAAACATCGTATACGCTATGCCCTTTGTTATCCTATCCACTGTACGTTCGCGAGGAAATTTTCAAGGTGTAACATATACTATGACCATGATTATGGGTGAATTGGAGAGAAATTATGAATTGCGGATAAAATATATGGATGACAATTGTTGTCTATGATATTGTGAATATCATTATTGATGTTTGGGAGTTGATATATGTTATAGAGGAAGTCGTATAAACAAAGGAAATGTTACCCAATTTTCTCTAGCTTTAGTAAGCACGTTCATATAATCGATTAGCTAATGTGAAGACGAATTCTCTTGAAGGTAGAAACGTGAGCATTGCAGGAGAACAATCAAGCGATGGAAATTGTTAAACGAAAGAGGTATGTAAGGCTAGTCCTTTCTTTCTAAGGCATGAATCTTATGGTATGAATCCCCCTATCTCTCTATGATTTTCCTACACATTCGGAACTATGAATCTACGAGTATAAAGAACTTCATATGAGATAAAGAAAAGAGACACATTACGAACATGACAATACCGATGATGAATTTAAGCCTAGTAGTCATAAAGTTCATGATATGATATTCCTACGAAGCTAGTGATCCCTATATGATTCCTATGATATTATTTCCTTACCTCTCCAAGACTTTCCTACCTTTTAGAAAACTAAGAGCCTATGTTTATGAATAGCCATATGGGATAAGATAAGAGGTATGTTACGAATACGATAATGATGATGATGAGTCAAAGTCTAAAGATTATAAGGCCTATAATATTATGGTTCTACAAGGCTAATGATCCATATTACGATCCATTGATGTTGTTCATTGACTACACTCATCTTATATGCTAATTCCTTCAAGGTGAGGCATAATGCTTATGAATGCTCCATGATGGAATCGGGGGCTCTCGACCTTACGTCACTCCGGTATTGTTATAGGTTGTCTATAAGCTCTATTACGTGTCCTATGATCAATGTTCCGAAAAGTTACGAGTCTATGTTCATAAGGGGTTCCATATGAGATTAAGGAAAGAGATATGCAATAGATACAATGATAGTAATGATGAGCCTAAGTTAGAGATTATAAAGTTTATTATTCGACATTATTACGAAGTTCATGCTATGAATATGATGCGATTCTCATAGATTGTCTTTAAATCCAAATGCATGCTCCATGAAAGGTTATGACAAGTTTATGAGGCATATGTGATGATAATGATGACGATGTTGATAGTGATGATGATGTTGATAGTGATGATGATAATGATGACGATGATAATAGTGATGACGCTAAAGATATTTATGGGCTTTTATGTATATATATACTTGCTTATGTATGACTATTATGAAACCACGACCTTATAAGACCGGGTAGAATATGTATATATTTATGTAATGTGCGCACACCTCTGCAGTTGGGTACGGATAACACTGAGCCTTGGTAGGGCCAGGTAGCATAACACTGAGCCTTGGTAGGGCCAAGTAGACATAACACTGAGCCTTGGTAGGGCCAGTAAGACATAACACTGAGCCTTGGTAGGGCCAGGTAGACATAAAACTGAGCCTTGGTAGGGCCAGGTAGACATAACACTGAGCCTTGGTAAGGCCAGGTAGACATAACCCTATATATATATATATATATATATATATGTATGTATGTATGATACAACGATGTATGAACTATGATGGTACATGTACCATGATAATATATGATATAGGCATGAAAGGTATCCTCCCTTAAAGTTACGCAGGTTATGTCTTCATCTTATGTCTTATGATTCTCTATTATATTTATTGCATTCATGCCTTATATACTCAGTACAATAATCGTACTGACGTCCGTTTTCTTTAGACGCTGTGTTCATGCCCACTGGTAGACAGGGAGGCGACCCAGATTTAAAGAAGCCGATAAGCAGAGTTTTGAAAGCACTCCATTATTCCGGAGTTTCCACTGATTTGCCATTTTATGTGCATGTATGTTTTGGGCACAACGGTGTCCTGTCCCGTCCATACGTCTAGTGTTCTAGTAGAGGCTCGTAGATACGTATGTGTGGGTAGTATGGTCTCACGATTTTGATAAGCGTATATATGTATATATGTATGTGTGTATTATTTGATAGCCGAAGGGCTTACGAATATAAAGGTAATTATGTCTCCAAATGAAAAATGATTTTCCTATGATTTGAGTATGAATTGATGAATGAACGTTTAACGAGTATGATAAGTAGATGAATGAGCGGTGCTCGGTGGATAGCCCCGGGTACCCATCGCGGCCCCTAGTCGGGTCATGACACGTATGGAATACCATCGACATACATTACTTTCTTCTGTGGAATGGGTTCACATTGCAAAAGTGAAGGTGACTTCGTGGCATGCAGCAGGGTTTGAGCAAAGCTATTAGGGTTAGGGTTTGTTGGAAGGGTAGACGTGAATAAAGAAGATGGTATTTTTTGTGGTGGAGGTAAGGCTGGTAATTGAGATTGGTAGTTAGAGTTTGATGACTGGCCAGCCGCTGTTAACGGCTGACCAGTGCTCGGAGCAGCCATGGAAGGCTACACTAGGGTTAGGGTTTGCATGGGAGAGGAGAGAGAACATGTCAATCAATTTGACTAATTTTAAAATAGTGAATAAAGTTTGTAAGAAATACAAAAATAAATCTAGGTAAATCTAATATAGATGATCCTTTGAATAAATGAGTTTGAATTCATGGATTTCTTTTTTTAAAATCGGCTTAAGGAATAAAGTTCATTAGCCTATTATAGATAAATAAAAAAAATTCAATCGGTTCGGTTCGGTTCGATTTTTCTTCGGTTTGCTTTTTTTAAAACCAAAACCAAACCAAATATTATCGGTTTTAAAAAATTCAAAACCAAACCAAACCTAACCCAAGTAAATATTAGTTTATTTAATTGGGTTGGTTTTGGTTTTATGTTTGAATCGGTTTTTAACCAAACCGTGAACACCCCTTAGAGCACCAAAATCAGAGAGAGAAATAGAAGGGTAGAGAGAGTAATGCACAGATTATTTATATTTTGTGAGAAAATTGAGTGGGAGTAATATTACAGTGAATTGTGCAAAATAAAAAGTGTTGTTTCTTTTGTAGGTGTAGTAGTCTTTTGACACTATAAAATTATAATAAGTGGTATTATATTGCTCCCCTCAAGTATTATATTTTATCTCGTTAAAATTTTTTGTGTCGCTGTTACTCTGTTATTCTTGCTATTAAGCGTGGAAATTATTCCCGAGCGAGATATTATTTCCAAATAAATGGGGTATCAGGGTCATGAAAAATAATCGTCCACTGTCTTTTCAGTAGACCGGTTTCACAAAATAAAATTATGAAAAATGATGTCTATGAATGAATGGAGACCACAGAATCAGTTCGCTCAACTCTCAAGATGTTTGGAAAATTGTGGACAGAGGGTATACAAAACCCGCTAATGAGAAAACTTTGTGGCAAATTAAAAAAGATGTCTTGACAAATAAAAGGAAGAAAGACCAACAAGCCCTCTGTCTCATCCACCAATTTTTGGATGATGGCAAGTTCGAAAAGGTACCCGAAGCAACCACCTCAAAGGAAGCTTGGGAGTTTTACAAAATTCTCTTACCGAAATAGATAAATTAAAGAAGATAAAACTTCAAACTCTAAGGCATAATTTTAAAGTTTTAAAAAAGAAAGAATCCGAATTTATTTCGGATTTCTATTAGAGAATGATGGCTATTGTAAATCAATTAAGAAGATACAAGGAGGAAGTTGACGGCGTGCATGTGGTAGAAAAGATCTTTTGCTCTTTAACACATAATTTTGATTATGTGGTGTGTGATGTTGAGTAGTGTAACGACCTGTTTGGTCGTTATGGATCCTTTGGCACTTTTGCCTGCTCCCGAGCATTGATTAGCTCGCTTTTTGACCCGAGGGGACCGTTGACATGCTTCCCGAGGTGTCTAGACAGGATTCGGGTAACTTTGGTGAAAATATAAGCTTAAAAGTCAAAGTGGTTGACCCGAAGTTGACTTTTGGGCAAACGAACCTTTTTCAGAATTTCATCAATTCTGAGAGGTTCGGATAGTCGTTTAGAACTTGTGTTGTGCATTTGATTCGGTTTCCAATGCATTTGGATGCATTTCGAGACATTGGATGGGAAATGGAAATTAAGGCATCAGTAGTTTAATCGGTCAACGAGACCTCCGTTTAGAATTCTGAGGCCACAGGCGCGTTCGTAGCGTGTTTTTATGTGGGACTAGGTATATGGTATGTGAGCAGATGGCCTCGGGAGTTAGTAAAAAGATTGGATCGAAACAAAAAACCTAGGCCAAGTTTCTAGTGTCTGGTGCCTGTTTTGGCGGCACCAGCACCGCAGCAGCGGCACCGCTGGGGTGGTAGCCCTACCGCTAAAGCAGTCCCAACCATTTTTTCTTGACAGCTGAAGCGGTCAGGAGGCCGCTGGGGCGGTCCATTTACCGCTACAGCGGTGACGAGCAGTGATTGTTCATTAAATGAGTCTTACACCCTCATTATTTTATATCTCGATATTGGGGCTTGGGAAGGCTGTTCTTGGAGACAAATTGAAAGAAATCTTGGAGGTAAAACCTTGTCTAATCCTTTACTTCTCTTTAATCACAATCATCTTAGACTTTCCCCTTTCCTTTTCCATCTTTTAGAAATGGAATTTGAAGGAGGGTTTTGGGAGATTTTCTCTAAGAGTATACTTGATAAATTGATGATGTTAATGTTAAAATGTGATGAATCTAACCTTAGTAATCATATATCTTTCACTTTTATGGTTGAATTTCGGATTTGGAGAATCAGGGTTCATACCGAATTTGGGGTTTTTAACTAGAGATCAGATTTGGGGATAATTCTTGAGCTAAATAAACAATTAATGATGGGGTTATGATTACCTAGGATTCAATTTGGTATTTTACTCGTGAATTTCCCATTTCTCCCTTGTGGGTCCGTTTCTCCAATTTCTAAGATTAAAATGGGCCTAATTGATATCATAGAAATATTAGTATCATTATTCGTGATTTCTAATTTAGAATTTGATTGTGCTTAGACTACTTTGGTTCTGAGCTTCAGAGAATAAGGCAAGGCGATAGAGTGACTTGTTGGTGTTACAGTTCGGCAGTCCAGGTAGGTTATGGTTTACCTTTGGTGAGACTTAGTATAGTGAATCACATATTTAGTTTATGATGTTGGAGATAGCATGTGAACCTTCAGATGTGAAGTTAGGATTGATATTGCCTTATGTTAGGCCCTGATGTGTGTTGGTACTAGCCACCCTGTTATATGCGTTCGACTGTTTAATTGTGTTGGCTTGATTCCATATGTAGTTGGTAGATAGCGAATATCGCTTATTTTCCTGATTCGGGATAGGATGGAGGTACTCGTTGTTGGTTTTTGTACTATGATACATTGTTGGCGTACCCACTGTTGGCACTTGAGTTATTGATAAATGTTGGCATACCCACTAATGGTATTGTGATGTGATATATTGTTGGCATACCTTGTTGAGGTATTTGTGATATTAAGCATACTTGTTGATGATTGACATATGCATTGCACGCTATCTCTCATATTATCATACATGACCGATATCCGGTGATGATCCGGTATCGTTGATTGAGCGAAACTGATATTTGATAAACTCTTTTACTTGAGTGATTGTGAAAAAGGCCTATGTTCGAAGATCCATTCCGGAATAGTTGTTTATATGAAACTTATACTGAATACACTTTTTTACTTGAGTGATTGTGAGGAGGCCAATGTTTGAGGTTCAATTCCAAAATCATTGATTTATGAGACTGATATTTGACTTGAGTGATTGTGAGGAGGCCGATGTACGATGGTTATATTCGGGCATCGTTGTGCATGGCCGTTTTCGATGTTATCCCGGATTCGATTGTAGTGCATGGGCTCCGCTGGTCCCCCAGAGTGGTGCCGGTGAGACTCCCCCTGTGAGCAATTAGCCAGGGTCCCGTCTATCTGGCAAATATCCGGGACGGGTAGCACTTAGACTTCGCAAATCACACTGGGTTGTGCTGCCGAGACGTCGATATTTCCATCAGTAGTACATATGTGCATCTCATTGCATAGCATGGCATGTGTTACACCCCATATTTTTGTACGTCGAACTATTTGTAAGCTAATCGACGTAAGTCTAAGGACGAGATTAATTTTTGGGATATGAGACAAGGTCTTCTAATCCCCTATTTTTTTTAGGAGTGCACGATTGTTTATAAATTTCAATGGGTATAGAAATATTATTGGAGATTAAGGATTAATTATCCATGATTATATTATTAAGTAATGATTAATGATTCATTAAGCTAATTAGATCACTAAGTGGGCCCCACGACACACGGCGGAATTTGATTGGTGATTGAATGAAAAGTGGACACATTTCATAAAAGTGGACACATGTCACAAGAGTGGACACATGTCCACTTTATAAGCAACATATAAATACTAAGTTGATGACTCCTAATTCATTTATCAAATTCATTATCTTATTGAAGAAGGAAGGAGCTCCTAGCCATGGCAACTCACGACCATGGCTATGGTAGCAATTCTTGAAGGTCACGGCCATGGCTATGGCAAATCAAGAAGCTCACGGCCAACCTTCATTTCCACACCATTAAATTGTTGATCTTTACCTTGATTTGAAGGAGGAATCACGAACAGCCATGGTAACAAGCTCACGGCTAGCTTGTTATTTTTTTTAAAAAAAAAAGGTTTTTACTTGCTTAGATTAATACCAAGGAGATTAGCAAGTCATTTGTTGCTAAATAAGCGGCTCGAAGGTTGCTTCGTTGGAAAGATAAAGTTCCGGAAGTTCGTAAAGGTTGTGTTCATCATCCCTTTCATCTTGTTCTTGGAATGGAAGTTCGTCCAAGTTAAAGCTGGCTTAAGGGAAGTGTTATCTTGCTGGATGAGGTAATGACTCTTCCCTCCTAAGATGTATTTGAGTTGATCCAAAATATAGCTAAGTTGTTAGATAAGAGAATATGGAAAATATGCCGGAAATCGTATTTGTTGTTGTTGTAGGCATATGGACTGTTTTGGCCATGTTTTTGTTGTGTTATTGAGCTGATTTATTTATTTATGGATAGGAGTTGATGTTATGGTTGTGTTGATGTTGATATACTTGGGATGTTTTGAAAAAGGAAGTGTAAAAAGTATCGTATACGAGGCGTATATTGGGCTTTTTTTATGTAGATCTTTGAAAGTTGATGACTTGAGTTCATAGAGATTTATATTAAGTTGTTGTTGTTGCTGCTATATGTTTTATTGTTGAATTGAATTGGAAGTCCGGGCTAGGCAAGATATATAGCGGAAATGCTGCCCAAGTTCCGTCAGGTTCTTAACTAATCAAAATCCTAATCAAGAAAGTACGAACTAGAGAATGATTTCCATAAGTGATTAGCTATAGATCGTAAGTTCGGAAAGTCGTAGTTTATTGAAAATAGTATTACTTTCATATTAAGTAGGCTAAAGGAGCGATGAAGTATGCTTGGTTACGATCGGTCTACAACAGGTATTTAAAGTTAACCCTTCTTTCTTTTTGGCATGATCTTTATGAAACGAACAGACGATGTGTATATGATTCCAAAGAAGTTCCTATTCTTAGAGCCACTAGGATGGCTAATGTTCTTGATTTCCAGAAGCTATTTCGTTATGTCTTGATACGTGTATATGATTCCAGAAGTTCTATTTCGATATAATCTGTAGTGATATTCAAAGGGCACTTGAAATGGCTATTGTCTTGATTTTCAAATGATGGTTCATTTTGATTATTCTATTGAGTCTCATATATGATTTGAATTGCATATGGTTGCTCACTACTCTACTCATGCATGCCTCAATACATCTTTCACTGAGTCCCGGGCCAGGATACGTTCTCGTGCACAGTTTCACTGCATTGTTCACCGAGTCCCTCACTAGAGGGCTGGGTACGGTATATATATATATATATATGATGGTGTTATGTTGTGTTATGGCGTTATGATGTGTTTATGGCGTTATGATGTGTTTATGGCATTATGATATGTTTATGGCGTTATGATGTGTTTATGGCATTATGATATGTTTATGGTGTTATGCTGTGTTATGGCGTTATGATGTGATTATGGCGTTATGATGTGTTTATGGTGTTATGCTGTGTTATGGCGCCAACGATGGTATGTGGCGACCATCTACACCGAGTCACATAATGGGCCAGGTATGATATATGATATTGACATGCATGATTTATGTTTCAAAAGGTCAAGTGTTTTGGTATTATGGACATTATACTTTTCTCCTGTACTCCCTATTTCAGTTATTATCCTTTTTATTGTATTTCATGCTTTATATACTCAGTACATATCCCGTATTGACCCCCTTTCTTCTGGGGGCTGCGTTTCATGTCCGCAGGTACAGATAGTCGGTTTGGTGACCCTTCGGTATAGGACTTCTACTCAGCTGTCTTGGAGGGCTCCGTTGTTCCGGAGTCTAGACTTTTGGTATAGATCTTCTGATGTATATATATATATATATATATATATATATATATATATATATATATATATATATATATATATATATATATATATATATATGTTTATCCATGGGTATGACGGGGCCCTGTCCCGTCACATTTCACTGTTGATACTGTTAGAGGTCTGTAGACATATGTGTTGGTTGTGTATAAGTCCTGTTCAGCTGTGTCTATACGATGTGCTATGATATGATGTTCGTCTGTAATGGCAGCCTTGTCGACTTGCATATGATATTGATATGTAGTAGCAGCCTTGTCGGCTTGCGTATCATTTTATGATTTGATTAGTTGTGACTCCTCAGGAGACAGTTTATCTGGATATATACATATGATGACGTTATGAACCTTCAGAGTTCTTTTGCAAGTTTCCATGCTGTTCGTAGTTTCAATTTGACTATGTCTAACAGATACATATATGAGTGTCCAGCTTGGGCACTAGTCATGGCCTATGGGGTTGGGTCATGACAAAAGTGGTATCAGAGCAGTTCATCCTCGGAGTGTCTATAGACCGTGTCTAGTAGAGTCTTGTTTATCGGTGTGTTGTGCACCACATCTATAAACAGGAAGGTACAAGACATTTAGGATGTTACCTTTCCTTCTTATTCTAGATCGTGCGATAGAGCCCAGCCATAGGAAATGAAATTCCTTATACTAACCCTTGATTTCAGCTGAAGAACGGCATCGACAGAAGAAAGTGACTGATGATAGTGGAAGTCACAAAGTACACAGGTAAGCAACGGTGCGAAAGATGCATGTCGGATAAGGTAAGAATATTGAAGTACGATTGAAATGTTAAGTTGAAGAATGGAAGGGAAGGTAGATAGGAAGGTCTAACAGGACAGATCGTTAAAAGATCAGGTACGTCTCGAGGTGCGATATGTGAGGTAAGTTCCGACACCTTTATAATTTTTACTTGAAATTGGGAGCCCTGTGTGGCTATGATATGATATGATATATGCGTATATATGTTGGCCCTGTGGGGCATTGTTGGTATTTCCTACGTGCAGGTTTTGGGATAGTAAGAAGTACAGAGGAAACTCTTCCCAAATTTTCCCAGAAATAGAGAAAAAGAGAATGAGATATAGGTTCATAATATGTCTTGAAAGTCGATACCGATAGAGGAAATTTATTATGTTGGATTAAAGATTTAAGAGATACCCTCTATGTCATCCGTAAGAGGCATTATTCTTATTTGGGAAATTTTATTTCAAAGAAGCATGTATGAGCAGCCCGGTTTGGAATCCATTTGAATGGACCAAAATACTTTCCAGCCACATTTTTACCTTAGAAAAAGCTCATGTTGAAGGGAAAAAACATCCAGCAATTAAGTTTCACTTCATTGGGAGAATACAGAGCATACATCAAGTAGTTTATGAACTAAATTATTCGTTCACGACTCAAGAATAAATCTGGAGGTAAACCATGTGAATCAAGCACTAGAACTCCTGTGGTGCTTATCGGATTCTAGTTTTTCTTCTGGTGGTGGTTGGGGAATGCTTCATGGTGACATTTTATTAGTTCTTAATCAACTAATTGAAGATGGAATTTGTGGAAGGAAAACTCAAACTTGTGGGGTGTCTAGGATCATGTATTTCATATGTTGTTGATGAAATGCTAGGATAATTCGGAAGGGCTGGTGATACTAAGGGATGATTTAGAAAGAGGTGGCAAATCTTAACAAAACATTTTATTGAGGTATCGAGTGAACCGATAAGTAGGTATAAAGTACGACGAGTTTACAGTTAAAAGGAGCAATAGTATGATTAAGATAAAAGTACGAAGGAGGAAGAATTATGACAAATTATGAAGGTATTAATAAGACAGCTTGTGAGATATTAAGGATAAGATTGATCAGAAAGGGTGAAGGGTTAAATGCGCCTACTCCACAGAGTGAAATTAAAACATAGTAAGAATCGTGAATAAGGTTAGGGAGTGCTACGTTATAGGATGGATTACGAACAGGATGTAATGTGAATATCATAAGGATTGTTATAGAAATGAGTAAAGCCTAGCAAGGAAGTAACTAAAGGATATGATGTGATCAGTGTGATATGGGAAAGCAAATATTAAAATAATAAAAAATTACAAAGTCCTATAGGGAAAGTTCAGAATAGAGGTCAAGTGGTAACGAAAGTGAAAGCGAGGACAAGAAGAGAAGGAGTTAATAGACAGAAGAAGATAAGAAGAAAGCGAGTGGAATTACGGTGTAGCGATGTGTTATGACGTGTATAACTGAGAAAACGAGTAATATAAGCGACAGAATTGTGAAATACCAAGCTAAAGGAAGATGAGCAACGGGACAGAATGAATGCCAGAAATGACTGGTATGATAAGAACAAATAAGGATGAACAGAATATGTTTTGAAAATGAGAAAAGGGTTGCGTAGAAGTAGTGTTTGCCGAAGGATACAGGAGTAGCATGAGATTCCTCATGCACAAAATAAAAGATGGACATAGACTGGAGAAATGAAAGGAATACTAAAGGAATCACTCAAGATAGACGTAACTAATTGAGTATGAGTATGGGATAAAAGGGAAATGTATAGCTACGAACTTAAGGTGTAGTACGACGAGAAGGTGATAAGACAAGACCACTATTAAGATGAATTTGATATGATTTTGAATAAGCTAGAATTTAGCGCTGGGTATACAACAAGGGTGAAAGAGCATGAGGCATAAAGGAGTACTACGTGTATGTGACTTCACCTCGAAAATAGTGAATTCCTTAAAGGACAAGGATTGTGAATTTGCGAAACAAATGATGTATAGTGAATTTATTAAAAGAAACAGATGATATCCGTTGGGATAAAGATAGTGTTATAAGAAAGCTTGGGACACTTATCATCAGAATATAAGTGCTACCTAATTGAAAATTTGAAACGACTATAAGCACTAGCTAATTACTGATCAGAATAAATGGAATGTGGCTTTGGATAAATTGCTACATTAATTGTATTACTCGAGTACGAACCATCAGATAAGATTTTGTACTATATATTGAGAGTTCTCATCGCCTCGTGATTTGGTTAAGGTTTCGCACGCGGGGAATCAAAGTTATAGATGATAAGGAAAAGACCTGGACATGGTATAAGTACAACCTCAAAGGGGGGAAGCGGGTGAAAGAAAAGTAAGTACAAATGGAAACAATTGACGCTATAATATATACAATATGGATACTCAAACTTCAAGTGAGATCCCATGCTGAAACAAGTTGGTAAGATCTGAAAGCCAGCAATAAACGAATAGTAGCCAAGATGGTATTTAAGACAGTGCTGAGAATTATTGGTAAAGATCTTGGATAATATGACATTAGAAAGTAGATGCTTATAAAGGGAAGAATGCGACAAGAGAATGGTAACGAGTAACTTAAGAGATATTGTGAAAAATAGCGATGCTATGCTAGATTAGAGGCTAAGATGTTGGCAATAGAGTTGTTCGCTGATGATATTGCCACTTATAAGTAGCATGGAGAAGGGATAGAAAATCCCCTATAGTAGGGAGCGAGAAAGTCAAAGGGTGAATAAAGGAAGGGAAATGAGTATGACAAGATAGGCTACGAGCGAATTTTAGTATGGAGGAGATATGTAAAGTAGAATGAACCAGGAGAAGCAAAGACTATGATTAAGGTTGGATATACTCTATACAAGTTGTACAAGAATAGTTATGCAATCTACGAATATTTCTATGATAAAAATGAGACCAAGTGAGTACTTGATAAGAAGAGTAAGGATTTAGTAATAACAATGTGGTTACGATAGTTTGAATACATTAGGGAAAGGTGTAAGATGTTTTGAACCCAAGTACCGAGATGAAATTAGTACTGAGGGAAAAAGCCATAGTTAAAGACTAGTTATATCAATTGAAAGATATAAGAGGAAAGTGCAAGGTAAAGCATGAAGACTAGTGAGACGACGCTAAGGTATTTCCCGGGCTGATGTGAGCACCTACACATACTCTTGTAAAGATTACAATATGATGTGTGATAGGAGAACCAAGAGCAAATTTAAGTAAAAGGGCAATAGAAGAGTTTGAAGTAAAGTTAAAGAAACGACACGAGATAATATGCCTAAAGTGTTACAAGTTAGATTAAGGGAAGTTGAGAAACGGTTTAACCGAGATGGTCAGAACAAACGGATTACTGGTTACTGGGTGACAGTAAATTTATATGTCAAATCAAGAGAAATTCTTTCAGAATTATACCGGTTAATAATAGACAGATCACAGAGCAGCTATGTGAAGTTATAATATGAGGGAACTCTAGCACTATTTGATAGCCAACCCCAAAGATCGAGATCAAGAGCTGAAAGCAAAGTGACAGTTAAGAACCTTTAAAAGAAAGTCGAAAAGTGACACATGATGCGGAAGATTCCAGAACATGGACTGTAACAGCAGAACAATGCAACGTTATTATAGTAAAATAATGTTACACCTTGGGAAAGGTCGTTTTATCCGTAAAGTCCGTGAAAGGTCTATAAGTTACCGGAGGTATGAAATACTCCAAGAATTGTAAAGTCTAATAAACCGATGAGGGATGTCTGCGCGTTACAAGATGTTGTTTAAATATCAGAAGGTAAAGTGAAATGAACGATACATCATCTGAAGGAGTAACTATAGAAAAAAAAAGAGTCGAGTCATGACTACGTGCACCGTGAGTACAAGTACGAATAGATCAGTGACAGTAAGACTGATCAATATTGTTACACCTTGGAAATTTCCCCATGAACGTGCAGTGACAATTTGCAGAATTTTCACTTCGGCCCAGTGGTCGTAAAGTAGAAGACGGCCCGTAAAGTAGTTTACGGACCGTAAACTACTGTCGTCCTCCAACCTTCCAAGATTTCAACTTTCTGTAAAATGTTGAAATGGTAAAATACGACTCAGTTTACGGACCGTAAATTGAAATACGGCCCGTAAACTGTGACCGTAAACCACCATGATCCCAGCAGACCATTCTGTTTTTGATATTCTTAAATATGGCCATGAAGGATGGACCGTAAACCACTATACGGCCCGTAAACTGGGTTTAATGGCCACTGTACAGCCCAAATACTGTTCACAAAAATTAGATTTTTACGCTAAGTATAAGGGACCCCAAGCTCGTTTTATTTCATTTATCATCTTTCCAATTCAAAAACTCTCTAGAACACTACAAAGCACTTCATCCACAATAATTCAAGAGAATCAAAGGAAAGCCAAGATCAACGACACATAATCCATGAATCAAAGTGTGTGAAACTCAAGAAAAGTTCATCTTCCTAAAGAAAACCAAACGAGGTGAGCTAGGGCTTTGGTGCTAAGAAGAGAAACACCACTCAAGAATTGTTCAACTATCATCCAAGGTAAGTTTCATGACCATTTTATGTTGTTTAAGGTATTGGAAGGTTAAGATACCCGAATTGTAGAAGAACATAGCAAATGGGTCTTTCAAGAGTGAATAGTGTCATGAGTGAGTGGTAGTTGAATTGAATCATGAATGTTAGTATGTTGTGAGTATGAATATGTTATAAATGACATGTAGACCATGAGATAAGTGTGATACATGGTAAAATATGATAGCGAACGCAAAACCATAAATGTGGGGAAAAATGAAGAGAAATGATGGATCATGGCCATTGTATGTGAATGATAATTGTGATTTGCTATATTATGATTGTTATTGTGGGTTATTGGGAGTTGATATGGAATACGGGAAAAGTAGTATAAACAAAGGAAGTGCTGCCTAATTTTCTTTAGAAATAGTAGTTCGTTTTTATAGTTGGTTAAGTAACGATCGTACGAATCCTCTTTTTGAAGGTAGAGGCGTGACATTGAAGGAGAATAAGCAAACGCTAAATTGCTTAAACGACAAAGATATGTGAGACTTAACTCTTCTTTCAAAAGGCATGAATCCCTCAAGATTTCCACAAATCCTTCTATAAGATGAAGCTTAAGAGTCCTTCTATATATTAAATCCCCATGAGCATGATACTGATGACAATGAGCTAGAGTCTAGAGACTCAAGAAATTGTGGCATGATGTTCCTACAATGCTAATGATGCTATTATTGTTAACACTCACCTTACGTTTTCTTCCCTTCAAGGCGAGGCATGATACTCATAAATGTCCATAATACAATCGGGGGTTCACGACCTAACGTCACCCCGACATAGTATGGTTGTCTTAAAGCCTAATGAATGCTCTTAATGTTAATGTATGTTATGACAATAAGATGATGAATATTGCTAACTTGTAATATAACAATGGGGTACATGGAACACTAAGAAATGATATCATGATGCTATGGCTTGAGAGGTATAATAATGACGTGTTATGATTGATGTTGTGATGATATGATTCCACCGCGCCTATATGGCCAGGCATGTCACCGCTAACACGGGCTGCGTCTGATTCCACCGCGCCTATATGGCCGGGCATGTCACCGCTAATGCGGGCTGCGATGTTTACACTGAGCCGAGAGGGCCGGGCATGATCACCCCTAGTGGGCGGCATATGATAGTTACCCGGACGCGGGTAACGATACAGATTATGATGTGATGATGTATATGACAACGTACTTGATGATGTACGGGATGTGATAACATGTGTACTATGATTGTGTAAAATGTGAAATATGATAATAATACGATTGCCTATGACATGTGTGCAGGTTATATCTTTGTCCCATGACTCATGATCTTTCTATTCTGTTTGTTTATTTCATTCCTGCCTTATATACTCAGTACAATATTTGTATTAACGTCCTTTTTCTTTGGGCGCTGTGTTCATGCCCACAGGTAGACAGGGAGGAGATCTTGCTCCGGATTCATAAAGGCTGCTAGCTGACTGAAAGCCCTCCATTATCCCGGAGGTACCTATGATGATTCTTTTGTGTACAGTTGTTGATGTCATCTCTTAGAGGCTCGTAGATACTCGACGTGGGTCGTGTGGTTTTATGGCATGGTCATTATGTATATATATATATATGTGTATAGTATTTTGCTAGCCTAAAGGCTCGTATGTATAAAAGCATTTTGTTTCTAAATGAAAATGGAATTTATTATAAATTGAGCATGAATCGGGTAAATGATTGCTAAATAAGCTTAAGAAGTGATGGCACGAGCGGTGCTCGGTGATTAGCCCCGGGTACCCGTCACGGCCTATAATCGAGTCATGACAAAAGTGGTATCAGAGCAGTTTGGTCCTAGGAAGTGTCTACAAGCCGTGTCTAGTAGAGTCTTGTTTATGGTGTGTTGCGCGCCACATCAATAAACAGGAGGCTACAGGGCATTTAAGAAGAATGACCATCCTTCTTCTTAGGGAATCGTGCGATAGAGCTATGTGTAAAATTTTATCCTCCCTAATAACGTGTTATGGTTTCAAAATGCCGCAAAAGGTAAAAGCTACCGCCGCCTAGAAAGGCAAGATTACAACAAAGAGGCGGGTAGAAAGAGAGCCTCCGATGAATGTAGAGGAAGGAGAATCAAACAATGAGGCCTTGTCAGATACTTCTTCTACCCCGCCTAATGTGGGAGAGCAAGGAGGAGCCCCAACTCCAATTCCTCCACCGGCTGCTTCGGGTCAACAAATGACCGAGGCTATTCAGTTATTGACCCAATTGGTTACCGCTCAAGCACAACGACAAAATGTGGGTTTAGGTGACCGGGCAGCAAGTACAAAGGCCCGTGATTTTATGAGTCTAAATCCCTCGGAATTCTTGGGTCAAAGCCGGAGGAAGACCCACAAGGTTTTATTGATGAAATATTGAGGACGCTGAAGATTGTCCATGCCTCCGAAACCGAATCCGTGGAGTTGGCATCCTATAGACTCCGGGATGTGGCGGTGTTATGGTACAACAATTGGGTGTTACCAAGAGGGGAGAATGCACCTCCTCCGGTTTGGCAAGAGTTCGTAGATGCTTTCATTCGCCACTATTTGGCACCCGAGGTCCGCCGAGCTAGAGCGGATAGATTTCTGAATTTGAGACAGGGAAGCATGAGTGCCCAGGAATATAGCATGCAATTCAACTCTTTGGCTAGATATGCTCTGACTATGGTCGCCGATATGGGAGATCGGGTACATAGATTTGTGAGTGGTTTGGGACTGCATTTATTTAGAGATTGTCTGACGGCTTCCTTGCAAGACGGGATGGACATTTCCCAGATACAGGCCCATGCTCAGAATTTAGAGGGGCGACAATGACAACAAAGGGGCGATCGGGACAGTGATAGGAGGCAAAACAAAAAGTCTAGATCTGAGGGCGCAGGTGGTGATTATAGAGGGGGACCGAGGCAGGCTTATTCCCGACATTCAGGCCAGTCAGCGACTAGCGCACCTCCCCGGTTCGCAGACAGGGGATTTGATGGCTCTTTTTCGTCGGGACAGGGTCAGAGCTCGAGAGCTCCGGGTTCTCAGTTTGGGGGTGATTACAGTCAGAGACGACCGCCAGTTCCATGATGTAGTCAGTGCTGCAAATTACATTCAGGGGCGTGTCATCAGGACACTGATGTTGTTATGTTTGTGGGCAGACTGGACATCTGATGCGAGATTGTCCCTCGCGATATGGTAGAGGTGGGGTTCAGCCTACAGGCTCAGCAGTGGGTTCCTCGTCAGCACGCCCCGCGGGGCAGACTTCTCAGATGATAGCAGGCCGAGGCAGAGGCTGAGGGGCAGCATCTACTTTGGGTGCCACTCAGCCCCGTGTATATGCTTTAGCGGGACGACAGGATCTCGAGTCCTCTCCGGATGTAGTCACAGGTATATTGTCTATATTCTCCCGTGATGTGTATGCATTGATAGATCCGGGTTCTACATTTTCTTATAGTACTCCATATGTTGCTGGTTGTATTCAGGTGAAACCCGAGTCGCTTAAACCCTTTAAGGTACTCACTCCAGTTGGTGAACCAGTGATAGCAAGACAAGTGTACAAAAATTGTGTTATTGTGATATGCGATCGTCAGACCCAGGCTGAATTGATTGAGTTAGAAATGGTAGATTTTGATGTAATCATGGGTATGGATTGGTTGACTTCGTGTTATGCAAATGTTGATTGTCGCACAAAAGTGGTTCAATTCCAATTTCCGGGAGAGCCCGTGCTTGAATGGCAGGGTAATACAGCATCTCCGAAAGGTAGGTTTATTTCCTACCTCAAGGTAAGGAAGATGATAGCCAAGGGCTATATTTATCACATAGTTCGGGTTCGTGATACCGAGGCAAAGCCACCAATTTTCCAGTCAGTTCCGGTGGTGAATGAGTTTCCAGACGTATTTCCAGATGAACTTCCAGGTCTTCCACCAGAAAGGGAAATTGATTTCGCTATTGATGTATTGCCGGACACAAAGCCTATTTCTATTTCTCCTTATCGAATGGCTCCGGCATAATTAAAAGAGCTAAAGGCGCAGCTGAAAGACCTGCTCGCGAAGGGATTCATTAGACCCAGTTCATCGTCGTGGGGAGCATCGGTCTTGTTTGTAAGAAAGAAAGACGGATCTCTACGAATGTGTATCGACTACAGGAAATTGAACAGAGTGACGATAAAGAACAGATACCCTCTTCCAAGGATTGATGATTTATTCGATCAATTGCAAGGTGCCAAGTGGTTTTCAAAAATAGATTTAAGGTCGGGCTACCATCAAGTGAGAGTTAGGGAAGCGGATATTCCAAAAACAACCTTCAGAATGAGATATGGCTACTATGAATTCTGAGTGATGTCATTCGGGTTGACTAATGTTCCGGCTGTATTTATGAATTTGATGAACAACGTATTCAGGCCTCTCTTGGATCTATTTGTGATTGTATTTATTGATGATATTCTGGTATATTGTCGCACGGAATCGGAACATGCAGATCATTTGAGGATCGTTCTTGGTATTCTTTGAGCCCGGGAGCTATATGCAAAATTTTCGAAATGCGAGTTTTGGCTGAATTCTGTGACATTTCCGGGCCATATTATTTCCAATGACGATATTCAAGTCGACACTCAGAAAATTTAAGCAGTAAAGACTTAGCCAAGGCCTACGATGCCTACCGAAGTTCGTAGTTTTCTGGGTTTAGCAGGCTACTATAGAAGGTTTGTAGAGGGCTTTTCATCCATTTCAGCCCCATTGACGAAGTTAACCCAGAAGTCGGCTAAATTCCAAGGGAATGACGCTTGTGAACATAGTTTCCAAGAGTTGAAAAACAGGTTGACCTCAACTCCAGTTTTAACACTTCCAGAAGGGTCAGATGGCTTCGTTGTGTATTGTGATGCTTTCGGTGTGGGATTAGGATGCGTGTTGATGCAACATGGTAAAGTTATTGCATATGCTTCGAGACAATTGTGGAAACATGAAAAGAACTATCCGACGCATGATCTTAAATTGGCTGTGGTCATTCATGCCCTAAAAATGTGGAGGCATTATTTGTATGGTGTGCATGTTGATATCTATACAGATCACAAGAGCCTCTAGTAGATTTTCAAGCAAAGGGAGTTGAACCTGCGGCAGAGGCGGTGGTTAGAATTATTAAAAGATTTTGATGTTAACATTTTATACCACCCCGGGAAGGCGAATGTAGTAGCCGATGCACTTAGCCGCCGATCAATGGGCAGTTTATGTGAAATCCCTCCTTGAAGGAAAGAGATGGTTCAAGAACTTCATCGATTGGCTAATCTTGGAGTGCGTGTAATTGATTCAGGTGATGCAGGTATTAGTATCAAAGATTCCGCAATTTCGTCCTTGGATCTGGAAGTGAAGGAACGACAGTATGAAGACCTTCAATTATGTCATTATAGAGACATATCGCATGGAAAGGAAAAGTCTCCGTTGGAAATTTCTAGTGATGGAATTCTTAGATACCGAGGCAGGTTGTGTGTGCCGAATGTGGCGGAATTGCGCCGACGAATTCTAGAAGAAGCACATTGCTCTCGATATTCTATTCACCCGGGTTCAACCAAAATGTATCATGATCTCAAGATGATGTATTGGTGGGATGGTATGAAGAGAGACATAGCAGAATTTGTAGCACAATGTCCAAATTGCCAACAAGTAAAAGCAGAACATCAAAAGCCAGGAGGCTTATTGCAAGCGATAGAAGTACCCACTTGGAAATGGGAAGTGATTAACATGGATTTCATCGTGGGATTACCTCGTTCTCGTGGTAAATATGAATCTATATGGGTGATCGTGGATAGATTGACAAAAACAGCCCATTTTCTTCCAGTTAGGACCACGTACTCAGCAGAAGACTATGCAAGGCTGTATCTTAAAGAAATCGTGCGACTCCATAGTATCCCACTGTCTATTATCACGGATAGAGGAGCACAGTTCACAGCTAAATTCTGGAAGTCCTTTCAAGAAGGTTTGGGCACGCAAGTGAAGTTTATCACGGCATTTCATCCACAGACTGATGGGCAGGCCGAGCGTATCATTCAACCTTTAGAAGATATTCTACGAGCATGTGTACTGGATTTCGATAGTAGTTGGGATGAGCATTTACCCCTTATCGAATTTGCATACAATAATAGCTATCATTATAGTATACAAATGGCTCCATATAAAGCGTTATACGGAAGGAAATGTAGATCTCCAATCGGATGGTTCGAAATAGGAGAAGCACAGTTAGTGGGCCCTGAATTGATTGAACAAGTAGTAGAAAAGGTCAAGGTGATTCGAGATCGGTTGTTGACGGCCCAAAGTCGCCAAAAGTCCTATGCGGACAACCGCCGACGAGACTTGGAGTTCCAAGTTAATGATTGGGTATTTTTGAAAGTGTCACCAATGAAAGGGGAGATGAGATTTGGTAAGAAAGGGAAACTAAGTCCTAGGTACATCAGACCCTAGAAAATCATTCGCATTGTGGGACAGGTAGCATATGAATTGGAATTGCCTTCGGAGCTTGAATCAGTCCATCAAGTCTTTCATGTTTCGATGCTCCGCAAGTGTGTTTGAGATCCCACAAGGATTGTCCCTGTCACGACCCAACCCCGTAGGCCGTGACTAGTGCTCGATCTGGGCACTCAAACGCATTCTAATATACAGCAGAAGCCGACGAGGCTTTATTTCAAATTTAGCTAATTTCCAGAAAACATTTCGGCAGAGTTTCCTTTGTTTTACGGACTATCCCATATACCCTGCACGCAGAAAATACCAACAAAGGCCACACAGGGCCAACAGAGTAACATTTAAATATATGCGGACCGGCCGCCGCGACGAATGGGATCGCCCAAACACAACATATACACACAGCTGTACAGAAAGATCCCAACCCACAAACATGTCCACAGACCTCTAACAGACCGACAGAATCATATGACGGGACAGGGCCCCGCCGTACCCATGAACGAGAATATACATATATATAAGTGACAGACTATACCAAAAGATGGCTCTGAATAACAGAGCACTCCAAAAATAGCAGAATGGGATCCTAAGCGGACGGATCAACAAACCTGTCGTCGGTACCTGCGCGGCATGAAAACGCAGCCCCCGAGGAAAGGGGGTCAGTACGAAATATGTACTGAATATGTAAAGCCTGAGTTGCAGAAACAAAATCATAACTGGTATAGAACGTACAGAAAGTAAACAGAAAATACAAAGTATCAGATATATATATTCAAAACATGCGGAGTGTGTACAGAAACATATGTCATATCAAATCCGGCCCCTGCCAAGGGACTCGGCAGACAGAACGTGGCCACCCTCCCGACGCTGGTGCCACAACACAGAAGAATCAGAATAGGGGCATAACCCCGTAACATAATATGTCATATCAGATGGCCATAGTAAATCATATCAGAACAAGCGTACATGGCACAGCATACTCCACAAACCCATGTACGCGTATACCTGCCCCCTCACATCGAGGCACGGCGAACAATGCAAGGGATCACGCTTGACAACATATCCTGGCCCGGGCTCAGTGTGGGAAACATTGGGGCATCCACGAATGGAGTAGTGAGAGACTAATGCAATTAAAATATCATGAACGTTTCCATAGACTCGATGAGGCATATCAAAGATAAACCGATCCAATGAAGTCGGAAGGAATCATAGTAAATGAGTTTCGAGTATCAAAACAATTTATCAGACTTAATGGAATATTTAAAACAACGTTTGTTAGGTAATTAGAATGGTAGTCAAAACGTTTCTTTTAAGAACTATTCGAAAAGAAGACTTAAGTACATTAAGGGCAAAACCGGGAATAGTGGGCCCACCTCGGAACAAGCAAGGCGGTGGGCTCAAATTACGCCCTTTAAGCTTATGGGGTCACATATAGGAGTTCTACGGACATTCTATAGCTTTTCAAGGAGTTTAGAGAAAGTTTACATAATTTCAGGAAAAGCATATCAAAATGGTTCAATTCTACTGAAGGAAAAACTGAGATTTTCTCTTGCGGATTCTGATGGCCAAGAAGGTCTTTTGAGGCCCGAATCCGATCCTAAAACACTTAGACATGCCAAAAGAAGGATCGGGGTAGCTTTACATACCTTTCAAGCTCCTTACGCCTTTCCAAACTCACTTCCCGTTTCGTCAAAAATCTACAAATGGTCAAGTTTACCAATTGTAAGTTATAGATGCTACAAATTCAATTCAACTCTTATTTGCCTACCGAAATTTCGGCAGCACTTCCCATATACATATAGCACCCCCGAGAATTCAACTCGGCTCACAATCATCAACAACAACCCAAACAACAACATCAACATCAACAACAAACACTAGAAACACAATATGGCACAACTAGTTCTACTTGCCGACATAATGCCATAACCTTTACTTTAACCTTAACCTTCAAACTATTCTCAACAATTTCACATTCATTATCAATCTAGATTACCACAACATAGTTTAAAAGCATTTCATATCGTTTCCACAAGATATTCATACGATATACATAATATACAAACTTTCCGCCAAAGTCATAACACATTTGAAACTTCTAATCTTTGACTCACGTATTCATAACATGATTCCATCTTCCAAATTCATCAATACCCGTCATAATTTGCAACCTAATAACTTCATTTTCATAATGTCGTAAAATCATACTTAAACGACATAAGTTTTCTACATTCCATTTCAAAGCAAACTCATATCGTTTTACTTTCATTTACATTGCAAGAATCACAATAACACAATTAACACACTAGACAAACTTAATCCATTTCCATTCCACACACCCCATACCACACGGCCAAACACCCCACTACCAACTACTATCCAATTCATTCAATTTTCATTTCTAAGATGCATTTCATCCCAACCACAACTAGAATAGGATATAAATTCAACACCTTACAATTATACACATACATATATACACGGCCACATGCCTATATACATATCCACTTGGTAAACTTCCATTTTTCCGTACAATCAACTCATTCTCACATACTACAACACAAACAAAACTTCATAACACAATAAAAAGGAATGAATCCTTACCTTTTTCTCTAGTCTTCTTTACTTGAACTAGTGATCAAATTGAGGAACCAAGTGCTTCTTCCTCCAAGACAACTACACCAAGTTGAAGAGGCTACCCAAATTAGTAGGAAAACCACAAAATATAAATTTTTGAAGCAAGATTTTTGTGGCTAATTTTTGCACTCCAAACCCGAAACCCCTCTTCTTGCTCTCTCTTGTTATCTTATTTCTCTCCTTTTGTTCTTTCTCTTTATTTTTCTCTTGAACCTTCTACTATATAAGTCAATTAACCACATGGGAATTAAGATTAAATTCCCATGGGCTTGGACCCCCATACATGGCCGGCCACCCTTGGCTTTGGGCCTCAATTTTGTGTCTTATTCTTTTGAGCCCATTTAGTTATAATTCTTGTTTTGTAATTCCCGAAAATAATTTTCAAAATTCCAAAGTTTCCCTTAGTCTCCCTCGACACTTCCACATTAATATTCTGTCATAAACAACTCATGCGTTAGATGGAATCAATTATGACTTTATTTCTTACAAGTCAAGATTATTTCTAATTTTCCAAATGTGCGAAAACCCGGGATATAACAGTCCCGATAGGCGATGTGCAGATAACAGAAAGGCTAACTTATGAAGAGGTGTCTATTGCCATCTTGGATAGGCAAGTGCGCAAGCTCGAAATAAAGAGATAGCTTCAGTCAAAGTCCTATGGCAAAAAAACAATCCGGAAGAAATGGCTTAGGAGGCAGAAGAGAAGATGAGGTCCAAGTATCCGCACTTATTCCAACCCCCAGGAGAGATACAAAATGAAACGCTGACAATATAAGGTATGTATGCTTTATCTTTATGTTTTTGGTCGTGTGTGGCCATAGATATGTTGCTATTGTGATGTAGCCCTGTGAGGCGATGATATTATGGGTTGTTGTGACAGGTTGGTAATGCCAAGTTACAGGGGAAACTCTGGCGAAATTTTCGTAGAATTCCGAGTGTTCAACATTCGGGGACTAATGTTCCAAAAGTGGGGGAGAGTGTTACACCTCGGAAATTTCCCCGTGAACGTGCAGTGAAAAGTTGCAGAATTTTCACTTCGGCCCAGTGATCGTAAAGTGGAAGACGGCCCGTAAAGTAGTTTACGGACCGTAAACTGCTGTCGTCCTCCAACCTTCCAAGATTTCAACTTTCTGTCAAATGTTGAAATGGTAAAATACGACTCAGTTTACGGACCGTAAATTGAAATACGACCCATAAACTGTGACCGTAAACCACCATGATCCCAGCAGACCATTCTGTTTATGATATTCTTAAATACAGCCATGAAGGACGGACCGTAAACCACTATACAGCCCGTAAACTGGGTTTACGGCCACTGTACACCCCGAATACTGTTCACAAAAATTAGATTTTTACGCTAAGTATAAGGGATCCCAAGCTCGTTTTATTTCATTTATCATCTTTCCAATTCAAGAACTCTCTAGAACACTTCAAAGCACTTCATCCACAATAATTCAAGAGAATCAAAGGAAAGCCAAGATCAACCACACATAATCCATGAATCAATGTGTGTGAAACTCAAGAAAAGTTCATCTTCCTCAAGAAAACCAAAGGAGGTGAGCTAGGGCTTTGGTGCTAAGAAGAGAAACTCCACTCAAGACTTGTTCAACTATCATCCAAGGTAAGTTTCATGACCATTTTATGTTGTTTAAGGTATTGGAAGGTTAAGATACCTGAATTGTAGAAGAACATAGCAAATGGGTCTTTCAAGAGTGAATAGTGTCATGAGTGAGTGGTAGTTTAATTGAATCATGAATGTTAGTGTGTTGTGAGTATGAATATGTTATAAATGACATGTAGACCATGAGATAAGTGTTATACATGGGAAAATATGATAGCGAACCCAAAACCATAAATGTAGGGAAAAATGAAGAGAAATGGTGGATCATGGCCATTGTATATGAATGATAATTGTGATTTGCTATATTATGATTGTTATTGTGGGTTATTGGGAGTTGATATGGAATACGGGAGAAGTAGTATAAACAAAGGAAGTGCTACCCAATTTTCTCTAGAAATAGTAGTGCGTTCTTATAGTTGGTTAACTAACGATCGTACGAATCCTCTTTTTGAAGGTAGAGGCGTGACATTGAAGGAGAATAAGAAAACGCTAAATTGCTTAAACGACAAAGGTATGTGAGGCTTAACTCTTCTTTCAAAAGGCATGAATCCTTCAAGCTTTCCACAAATCCTTCTATAAGATGAAGCTTAAGAGTCCTTCTATATATTAAATCCCCATGAGCATGATAGTGATGACAATGAGCTAGAGTCTAGAGACTCAAGAAATTGTGGCATGATGTTCCTACAATGCTAATGATTCTATTATTGTTAACACTCGCCTTAAGTTTTCTTCCCTTAAAGGAGAGGCATGATACTCATAAATGTCCATAATACAATTGAGGGTTCACGACCTTACATCACCCCGACATAGTATGGTTGTCTTAAAGCCTAATGAATGCTCTTAATGTTAATGTATGTTATGACAATAAGATGATGAATATTGCTAACTTGTAATATAACTATGGGGTACATGGAACACTAAGAAATGATATCATGATGCTATGGCTTGAGATGTATAATAATGACGTGTTATGATTGATGTTGTGATGATATGATTCCACCGCGCCTATATGGCCAGGCATGTCATCGCTAATGCGGGCTGCGTCTGATTCCACCGTGCCTATATGGCTGGGCATGTCACCGCTAATGCGGGCTGAGATGTTTACACCGAGCCGAGAGGGCCGGGCATGATCACCACTAGTGGGCGGTATATGAGAGTTACCCGGGCGCGGGTAACGATACAGATTATGATATGATGATGTATATGACGACATACGTGATGATGTACGGGATGTGATAACATGTGTACTATGATTGTGTAAAATGTGAAATATGATAATAATACGATTGCCTATGACATGTGTGCAGGTTATATCTTTGTCCCATGACTCATGATCTTTCTATTCTGTTTGTTTATTTCATTCCTACCTTACACACTTAGTACAATATTCGTACTGACGTCCTTTTTTTTTGGACGCTTTGTTCATGCCCACAGGTAGACAGGGAGGAGATCTTGCTCCAGATTCTTAGAGGCTGCTAGCTGACTGAAAGCTCTCCATTGTCCCGGAGGTGCCTATGATGATTCTTTTGTGTACAGTTGTTGATGTCATCTCTTAGAGGCTCGTAGATACTCGACGTGGGTCATGTGGTTTTATGGCATGGTCATTATGTATATATATATATATATATGTGTATAGTATTTTGCTAGCCTAAAGGCTCGTATGTATAAAAGCATTTTATTTCTAAATGAAAATGGAATTTATTATAAATTTAACATGAATCGGGTAAATGATTACTAAATAAGCTTAAGAAGTGATGGCACGAGCGGTGCTCGGTGATTAGCCCCGGGTACCCGTCACGGCCCCTAACCTGGCCGTGACAAGTATGCAGACAATAGAGACAGTAACACTTCAGCAGAAGAGCTCGCAATACAACTGATAGCCGACTACGAAATAAAGAGGAGAGTAAAGACAACGACGTGAAATAATTACCTCGAGAAGCAACAGAAGGAGGAATATTACGGGAATGGTTACGTAGAGATCTGAAATGCATTATAATAGATTGAAGGAAATCGACCAACGAAAAAGTCATGTGAAGAGTATAATTTAGTGAAAGAACGTTCAAGGAAATATTGGGAGTGTAGGATTAGTTTAACATTCGAGGACGAATGTTCCAAAGAGGGGAAGGATGTTACACCCCGTATTTTTGTACGTCGAACTATTCGTAAGCTAATCGATGTAAGTCTAAGGACGAGATGAATTTTTGGGATACGAGACAAGGGCTTTTAATCGCCGATTCTTTTTATGAGTGCACGATTGTTTATAAATTTCAATTGGTATAGAAATATTATTGGAGATTAAGGATTAATTAGCCATGATTATATTATTAAGTGGGGATTAATGATTAATTAAGCTAATTAGATCACTAAGTGGGCCCCACAACACATGGCGGAATTTGATTGGTGATTGAATGAAAAGTGGACACATGTCATAAAAGTGGACACATGTCACAAGAGTGGACACATGTCCAGTGGACACATGTCCACTTTATAAGCAACATATAAATACTAAGTTGATGACTCCTAATTCATTTATCAAATTCATTATCTTATTGAAGAAGGAAGGAGCTCCTAGCCATGGCAACTCACGACCATGGCTATGGTAGCAATTCTTGAAGGTCACGGCCATGGCTATGGAAAATCAAGAAGCTCACGGCCAGACTTAATTTCCACACCATTAAATTGTTGATCTTTACCTTGATTTGAAGGAGGAATCACGAACAGCCATGGTAGCAAGCTCACGGCCAGCTTGTTATTTTTTTTTTAAAAAAAAGGTTTTTGCTTGCTTAGATTAATACCAAGGAGATTACCAAGTCATTTGTTGCTAAATAAGCGGGTCGAAGGTTGCTTCATTGGAAAGATGAAGTTCCGGAAGTTCGTAAAGATTGTGTTCATCATTCCTTTCATCTTGTTCTTAGAATGGAAGTTCGTCCAAGTTAAAGCTGGCTTAAGGGAAGTGTTATCTTGCTGGATGAGGTAATGATTCTTCCCTCCTAAGATGTATTTGAGTTGATCCAAAATATAGCAAAGCTTTTAGATAAGAGAATATGGAAAATATATCGGAAATCGTATTTGTTGTTTTGTAGGCATATGGACTGTTTTGGCCATGTTGTTGTTGTGTTATTGAGCTGATTTATTTATTTAGGGATAGGAGTTGATGTTATGGTTGTGTTGATGTTGATATACTTGGGAATGTTTAAAAAAGGAAGTGTATAAAGTATCGTATACGAGGCGTATATTGGGCTATTTTTATGTATATCTTTGAAAGTTGATGATTTGAGTTCAAAGAGATTTATATTAATTTGTTGTTGTTGCTGCTATATGTTGCATTGTTGAATTGAATTGGAAGTCCGGGCTAGGCAAGATATATAGAGGAAATGCTGCCCGAGTTCCATCAGGTTCTTAACTAATCAAAATCCTAATCAAGAAAGTAAGAACTAGAGAATGATTCCCATAAGTGATTAGTTATAGATTTATAAGTTCGGAAAGTCGTATTTTATTGACACTAGTATTAATTTCATATTAAATAGGCTAAAGGAGCGATGAAGTAAGCTTGGTTACGATCGGTCTACGACAGGTATGTAAAGTTAACCCTTCTTTCTTTTTGGCATGATCTTTATGAAACGAACAGACGATGTGTATATGATTCCAAAGAAGTTCCTATTCTTAGAGCCACTAGGATGGCTAATGTTCTTGATTTCCAGAAGCTATTTCATTATGTCTTGATACGTGTATATGATTCCAGAAGTTCTATTTCGATATAATCTATAATGACATTCAAAGGGCACTTGAAATGGCTATTGTCTTGATTTTCAAATGATGGTTCATTTTGATTATTCTATTGAGTCTCAGATATGATTTAAATTGCATATGGTTGCTCACTACTCGACTCGTGCATGCCTCAATACATCTTTCACTGAGTCCCGGGCCAGGATACGTTCTCGTGCACAGTTTCACTGCATTGTTCACCGAGTCCCTCACTAGAGGGCCTGGTACGGTATATATATATGATGGTGTTATAATGTGTTATGGCGTTATGATGTGTTTATGGTGTTATGCTATGTTATGGCGCCAAGGATGGTATGTGGCGACCATATTCACCGAGTTCCATAATGGGCCGGGTATGATATATGATATTGACATGCATGATTTATGTTTCAAATAGGCAAGTGTTTTGGTATTATGGACATTATACTTGTCTCCTGTACTCCCTATTTCAGTTATGATCCTTTTTACTGTATTTCATGCTTTATATACTCTGTACATATCCCGTACTGACCCCTTTTCTTCGGGGGATTGCGTTTCATGCCCGCAGGTACAGATAGTCGGTTTGGTGACCCTTCAGCGTAGGACTTCTACTCAGCTGTCTTGGAGGGCTCCGTTGTTCCGGAGTCTAGACTTTTGGTACAGATCTTATGATGTATATATATATATATATATATATATATATATATATATATATATATATATATATATATATATGTTTATCCAGGGGTACGACGGGGTCCTGTCCCGTCACATTTCACTATTGATACTCTTAGAGGTTTGTAGACATATGTGTGGGTTGTGTATAAGTCATGTTCAGCTGTGTCTATACGATGTGCTATGATATGATGTTCGTCTGTAATGGCAGCCTTGTCGGCTTGCATATGATATTGATATGTAGTAGCAGCCTTGTCAGCTTGCGTATCATTTTATGATTTGATTAGTCGTGACTCCTCAGGAGACAGTTTATCTGGATATATACATATGATGACGTTATAAACCTTCAGAGTTCTTTTCCAAGTTTCCATGTTGTTCGTAGTTTTAATTTGACTATGTCTAACAGATACGTATATGAGTGTCCAGCTTGGGCACTAGTCATGGGCCATGGGGTTGGGTCGTTACAGCATGGCATCGCATTCATACCATTATTGCATTGCATTGCATTATGACTTGAGTGAGAGGTTGTAATGATTGTATTGTGATGGATCGTGTTATTGATTCTATTGTTTTGATTGTTGCAGGACTAGATACACTCAGACTTATTATATTGGTGTAGATATTTACATAGGTGTTGATGGATACTCGGTTACGATTATATTATTTAATGCGTTAATGGTTTACTTGTTTATCTGTGTTTTATTCTGAATTGTGTTAACTATGCTTAGTCGGCCTATGATTCCTACCAGTACTATTGTTTGTACTGACCTGCACTTGCTGCATTCTTTTATAAATGCATAGTGTCAGGCCAGATCTACTTCTCTGACTCGTGGCTGATCGACTCCGCAACTTCTACTTGAGTTTTCCAGAGTGAGCATGGCGTCCGCTGACCTCGAAGACTCTTCTATTGTTTATGTCTTACTGTTCTTTCAAGACATGATTTGAGACATTTATGTATTATTATTCCGACCTTAGTATTCTGATTTTGATGCTCCTATATGACCAGACAAGATACTGGGGTGGATTCCTTTACTTCCGCACTTATCTATATTCTATTATGAGACTTACGTCATTTTAATTCTTCCGCTATTATATTTATTGATTGTTAACATTGATCTAAGGATTCGTCTACCGAGGTGGGAATGGTAGGTGCCCGCATGACCTAGGATAAAATAGGTCATGACAAGTTAGTATCAGAGCCCTAGGTTACCCGATCTTTAAGACGAGCGTGTCTAGTAGCGTCTCCTGGATCGGTACGATGAGCTCCGTACTTATCTGTGGGAGGCTATGAGACATTTAGGAAATCTCATCTTCTTTCTTTCCATCGTGCTACTTTATTCAAATTGGTATCTGGAAAGACCAAATTGGTATCTGACTCTTATCTCTTCTCTTATAGATGGTGAGGACTCGAGCTACTACGACCCAAGGTCAGGTGCCGAAGCCCGCAGCTGCGGCTGGCACCTGAGGGAGCGCTACAGTCAGAGGACGCGGCAGAGCGAGAGGCCGCGGGGATGTCCCAGCCTGGGGTAGACCTGCGACGGTAGGCCAGCGACGAGAGAGGTCTCCATCTCCCGAGCCCGAGTACCATCTGGGTGGAGACCAGACTATAAGGGATGGCATGACCCCAGCACGGACACAGCCTGAGATTACTTCTGACCAGGACATGCATGACACTATGGCCAGGATACTACTTAATCTTGATGCCCAGCAGGCGACCGCTGGTGTTACTACTCCCGGCGGTGGTTCATAAACTAGGGTTGGGGCACTGACCCCTGAGCAGGGACAAACGCAGGTAGCACATCCCGTCGTAGCTATGGCTCCCCGCATTGATGCTATACCCACTCCTGGGGAGGATATTAGGTCCATGGATAGCGCCGTTATGACTGCTGTTAATTAGGATCTGGTGGGGAGGTTCAGGAAGTTAGAGCCGCCGAGATTCTCTGGTACTTCATCTGAGGATGCCTATGAGTTTATTCTTGATATGCATGAGTTGCTGCACTCTATGGGGATAGTGAAGACCCACGGCGGTTATTATGTGTCCTACTAGTTTCGCAGCAACGCGAAGACGTAGTGGAGGTATTTCGTGTCGTGCAGACCTGAGGGTTCTCCTCCGTTGACTTGGACTCGGTTCTACCGGGCCTTCCTTGAGAAGTATGCGCCCCGGTCTTTGAGAGAGGCTCGTAGGGAGCAGTTTCTACATCTTGACTAGAGGGGTATGTCCTTGGAGTCTTATGTGACCCGTTTCCTCTATTTGACCCGATACTCCACTCCGTTGATTCCTACCGAGGCTGATAGGATCAGACGCTTTGTTGGAGGACTAATGGGCTCTCTACAGATTCCTTGCCTTCAGACGGAGTCTATGGGGGCTTCCTTCTAGTCCATTATTGAGCATGCTTCAATGGTTGAGGGCGCCAAGGCCCATGCTTTTAGTGGTGGTGACAAGAGGCGACGTCAGACTGGAAGCTTTGGGGGTTCTGGTATGAGGGGCACCGGTCAGTTTTTGAGGCCACCTCAGCCCTATTCTGGTCATCCCTTACATTTAGCATTACCAGTCTCCTCTAGTGAGCCACCTAGACAGAGAGCTTCTGAGAGCTCGTTTTCTAAACCAGTGGACAGGACTGCTTCATCCGGGTCTTTAGTTTCTGTGTTTCAGCATTCGACTCCTCTTACCTGTTTCACTTGTGGGGAGGTTGGGAATATTGCTAAGAGATGTCCCCAACCTAGGCGAGATTATCAGCCGCTGAGGATTCCTGTATCATCCGGTGGTCGAGGAGGGACTTCTCAGAGAGGTGGTGCTCAATCAGGCCGCGGTACTTCCCATGGTTCTAGAGGTGGGTCCCAATCAGCTAGAGGTGGTATCAGAGTTCGAGAGGGGGGTCCCAGGCTGAGCGTGGTGGAGCTCATTTATACTCATTTCCTATAAGGCCCGAGGCAGAGGCTTCAGATGCTGTGATCTCAGGTACCATTTATGTCCGTCATAGAGCAACATCTGTGTTATTTGATCTTGGATCCACTTATTCGTATGTATCTACATTTCATGTCGTTTGTTGGGATTTACCCTGTGATAATATAGATAAACCTGTTCATGTGTCTTCTACAGTTGGTAATTCTATGGTTGTTGATCGAGTGTACAGGTCTTGTTTAGTTACTTTTATGGGGTATGACACCTGGGTAGATTTCATGATTCTGGATATGGTGGACTTTGATATTATATTGGGTACGACATGGCTTTATCCTTATCATGCGATCTTCGACTGTCACTGTCACGACCCAACCCCGTGGGCCATGACTAGTGCCCGACCTGGACACTCGTATACGTACCTATTAGATATAGTCAACTGAAGCTAAAATCAATATGGAAACTTGCAAAAGAACTCCAAGGGTTCATAACATCATCATATATACATATATCCAAATAACTGGTCTCCTGGGGAGTCACAACTGATCAGAACATAATATGATACGCAAGCCGACAAGGCTGCCATAACATATCAACATGATACGTAAGCCGACAAGGCTGCCACTACAGAAGAGCATATCCATAGCACATCGTAGAGACACAGCTGAACAAACTTATACATAACCCACACATATGTCTACAGACCTCTAAGAATATCGATAGCGAAATATGATGGGACAGGGCCCCGCCGTACCCCTGGGTAAACATATATATATATATACACCATAAGATCTGTACCAAAAGTCTAGGCTCCGGAACAACGGAGCTCTCCAAGAAAACTGAGTAGAAGTCCTATGCTGAAGGGTCACCAAACCGACTATCTGTACCTGCGGGCATGAAACGCAGCCCCCCGAAGAAAGGCGGGTCAGTACGGAATATGTACTGAGTATATAAAGCATGAAATACAATAAAGAGGATCATAACTGAAATAGAGATTACCAGAAACAAGTATGACTTTTAAAATATCAATACCCTTGCCTTATGAAATGAAAATCATGCATATTAATATCATATGTCATATCCGGCCCATTATGGGACTCGGTGAATAAGGTCGCCACATACCATCCTTGGCGCCATAATCACATCATAACACCATCATATACATACATATATATATATATATATATACACACACCGTACCCGGCATGCAAACTAAATCATATCTGAGACTAGATAGAATAATCAAAATGAACCATCATATGAAAACCAAGACAATAACCAAGTACCCTTCGAATGTCACAATGGATTATATCATAATAGAACTTTAGGAATCATAGAGACGTATCAAGACATCATGAAGAAAGTTCCGGAAATCAAAGACATTAGCCATCCTAGTGCCTCTAAGAATAGGAACTTCTTTGGAATCATATACATGTCGTTTGTTTGTTTCATAAAGATCAGGCCAAAAAGAAAAAAGGGTTAGCTTTACATACCTTTAACGCTTATTTAAATGTCCAACGTCTACTTTTCGAGCTCGTACGTCTAAAATTAAGATAACATAAGCCACAGTAAGATAATCCACATCACTTACTAACCAATCTAAGTACGAATGAAACTTAACGAAATTCGGGAAGCATTTCCCCTATATAACTCGTCTAACCTGAACTTCCAATTAACCTCCTGTTATCACAGCAACACCAACAATGACAGTAATAGAAATATTCATATAAAATCCTTACAATCTAGCCCATAAACAACTCAAATAACTCAATAACCTTTCTTAACCCTTTTCCAATCCAAATCATTAACGTTTAAGATTATACACCAAACCGACCAATATACGCTTCGTATACGATACGTTATACACTTCTTCCTTCCGAATTTAGAAGCCACATCAACGACGACACAACTACAACACGAACAACAACATATGAACATAAATCATACTTTTAATCCTTTCAACTCAACAATTCCATATAACAACTACAACTCTTAATATCAACGATTTCATGCAATTTCTTACTTCCAATTTCATCCAATCCAATTTTAATCCTTCCATTACAACACCATTAATACAATTATACCACAAAATAAGAAAATCATACCTTAATTTACTCGGAGGAATTTCTACGCTTATTTGCTCCAATTTCACTATTTCTTCTTTCTCAATTCAATATCCAATGTTGCTATCACCTCCTTGAAGTTGCAAATCACTTGGAACTTGATCAAAACAAGCAAAAAAAAAAAATCCATTCAACCATGGCTGGCTGAGAGAAGCCATGGAAATGTTCTCTCACATTTTTGTGTTTTGCTTCAAATTATGAAATGAAAATGATGACTAAACTTAGTCAATAATGTGCTATTTGTGGGCTGCCCATATTTCCTACACGTGTCCATCACAGTGACTCACCATTTTGTTTTGTTTTCCTTTTTTTCTCTTTTTTTTTAAAATTAAAAACGGGTGGGGCCCACAAGATATAATTAACTTAATTAATCTTAATTAATCACTAATCCCTACTTAATAATCTAATCATAATTAATTAGTCCCTAATCTCCAAAAATATTTCTACACTAAATAAAATTTATAAGCAATTCGTGTACTAATTAAGATTGAGAATTAAAAATTCCTATTTCATATCCAAAGATAATCCCGTCCTTAACTTATGTCGACTAGCTTGCGAATAATTCGATGTATGAAAATACGGGATATAACAATCACGCCAAGGCAGTCACTTTAGCCATGTCAGGCAGCTAGTCACACCCCAAAACCCACCCTAGACATGACTGGCATCCGACGTCATGAACAACATCGGAAGAACCTAAACGACACAATAACAACACTTGAACCCGCCAGGTTCAATATTCGCCTCCAACAGTTTATAAAATAGATATAACAAATCATGAATATATGAATTAAATCAGCAAAAGTCTTCATAATATAAATAATTCAATCAAAACATGATAGTTTGCCTGAAAGAGTTACACAACAACTCTTCTTCTACCCACATTTGAATGTATACTAAGCAGCTTCTATGAATAAGGAATAAATGTCTAACTCATCGGGACACAGCCCGGAAACTAATATAAATAAATGAAATTAAATAAATATGGTGTCCCATGAATGAATGTGTGGGCTCACCAAATCTGCAGCATCCGTTAGTCCTTCCTAAACGCCCGGAGTATCAAGAACCTGCTCTTCACCGTTACCTAACATACTATCAAAAACAACAATGGTATGCTCTTCGTACGCAGTGAATGCCTCGGGGATAACAAGTAATATGAAAATAAAGTACAATAATACATAAAGAAATCAGTCCTGAAAATCATGTGAAACCAATGTAAGAACAGTTACTCAATTTCTGTATCTTAATAAGAATTATCAAAACTCGATTATAAAGCCTCTTGTCAAGTAACCACTTCAAATATGCCTTTAAATTAATCATGATTATCAACAACAATTCCATGAGAGAATAAGAATATCACACATGCCAATACAGGCCCAAGAATAAAGCACATCAAAGGGGTGACCGTACAGGTTCCCTTGTCACAACGCACCACACCGGACTATGGAATTCTCAGTGGCTATCCTTCCTCCCGAATAGCTAGGCATTAACCGTACTGTGGGTAGCGAATCTGGTAGTGGCCACGCTTCCTCTCGAATAGCTAGGCAATTGCCACATTAGGATCCATAGTGGCTACCCTTCCTCCCGAGTAGCTACGCGAAATACAACAACTAAGTTCATAGCATAGAAGCCGATTCACAATTTGTCTCATAGTTGTAACACCATCAATTAACATTAAAGTTCATTATGTCATTACGAAATCCATAGTTTCCATAGATAATCTTGAAGATGTTTCTACTTCTTTTAACACGATTTCATTTGTCATAGTTGCCTTTTAAAACATCGATGCCAACAATTAACCCTCATTAATGACCATCTCTTATAGAAGAAAACGGTTATGATTTCATGTACGTATATAGAGGATAATACAACCAAGGTTTAGTGTGGGCTTGTCCCATTACGCACACCAACCACAATCAAAACATGATTTAGGGTTTTGTATGAAAAGTTCACATTTTTATTCAATAAAGAACTTTTGAGAAGAAGACATGCATCCATAATAAGGTTTTTAAAAATGGATACATATAAATCACCTTCATAGTCAAAAGAGTATGTTCAAAAGAGACATTCCTTAATTAAGCCTTACGTAATTCACCAATTTACTTTAATAAGGAAGAACACACCAAAACCCTAACTTGAATAACCTTGAGAAGGATTACCTTGCAAACCCTAGGTTTTTCATTCAAGAACCATGTTAAAAATCATAGGTTTAATGCTAAGATTGATTAGTAATGTTAAAGATGCTCTTACCTTTATGTTAGGAGACGTGGAGAAAAGATTTTCGTCCTTAGGGTTTATGAGAATGAGAATAATCCATAAAATTAACTGAATCCTACTATTTATATACACAGCTGGCGGCTGGTGAAATACGGTCAGAGTTTACGGACCGTATTTCAAAAGACGGGCCATAAACTGTGGCCATATTTAATAATAACGAAAACAGTGAGCAGTCTTAGGGAACATGTGAAATACATCCAAAAATACGGATCGTATTTCAAAATACGGGTCATAAACTCTGGCCATATTTTATGATATCAAAACAGTGAGCCACCTAAGATGGTGGGTGAAATACGCCTAAGGTATAAGGACCGTATTTCAAAATACGGGCCGTAAACTCTTGTCATATTTTACATTTAACCCAAAATAATGAAGTCTAATTATCCAAGACACTTTCTCACTTAACTTGGATTTTCGGAGTGTTACACATCCCTAGGCTTGAGTGGAGAGGTACTCCTAGTCTCGCTCGAGCGAAGAAACCAGTAAGTAAGAGGTGTTTAGCGTATTTGGCGCATATTCGTGATACGACTGTTGCATTTTCACCCCTTAAGTCTATTCCTATTGTGAGCGAGTTCGTAGAGATATTTTTGTCAAATTTGCCGGTATACCACTCGATCGTGACATTGATTTCTGTATCGACGTGGACTCGGGTACTCGTCCTATTTCCATCCCACCATATCGGATGACACCAGCCGAGTTGAGAGAACATAAGCAATAATTACAGGATTTATTGCGCATGTGGGTTCATTAGACCGAGCGTCTCCCCTTGGGGTGCTCCAGTGTTATTTGTGAAGAAGAAAGATGAGATCATGAGGATGTGCATTGATTACCGCCAGTTGAACAAGGTCACTATCCAGAACAATTGCCCCATGCCTCGTATTGATGATCTATTTGACCAGTTTCAGGGTGCTTTGGTATTTTCTAAGATTGATTTGCATTCCGTCTATCATCAGTTGAAGATTCAGGCTGAGCATATTCCAAAGACAGTATTTCGGACGAGATATGGCCACTATGAGTTTCTAGTGATGTTGTTTGGGCTTACCAATGCCCCAGCTGCGTTTATGACATTGATGAATGGCATCTTTTGGTCGTTCCTTGATTCATTTGTGATTGTGTTTATTGATGACATCTTGGTGTATTCCAAGAGTAGAGTGGAGCATGATATCCATCTTCGTGCTTTCCTTGGGTTGTTGAAGACATAGTTGTTTGCTAAATTTTCTAAGTGTGAATTCTGGTTAGAGTCTGTAGCATTCTTGTGCCATATGGTGTTTAATGAGGGGATTATGGTTGATCCACAAAAGATTGAGACTTTGAGGGGTTGGGCGAGGCCCACTACTATTACCGAGATTCATAGTTTTGTGGGTTTAGCCAGTTATTACCGTCGTTTTGTGAAGGATTTTGTTGCCATTGCTTCGTCCTTGACCAGATTTACTCAAAAGGATGTTCCTTTGCAGTGGATGGATGATTGTGAGGAGAGCTTTCAAAAGCTTAAGCTTCTTTTGACCACAACCCCGATCCTAGCCTTACTTGTGGAGGGAAAGGACTTCGCGGTCTATTATGATGCTTCCCGCATGAGTTTGGGTACGGTGTTGATGTAGGAGGGTAGGGTGATAGCTTATGCTTCCTGTCAGTTGAAAGTTCACGAGAAGAATTACCCCACCCATGATTTGAAGTTGTTGGTCGTAGTCTTCACGTTGAAACTTTGGAGGAATTACTTGTATGGTGTCCATTGTGAGGTTTTTACCGAGCACTATAGCCTTCAGCATGTGTTTTCCCCGAGAGATCTTAATTCCAGGAAGCGCCGATGGATGGAGCTCCTAAAGGATTATGACATCTCTATTCTGTATCACCCAGGTAAAGCCAATGTGGTGGCTAATGCCTTGAGTCGCAAGGCAGTGAGTATGGGGAGTTTTGGCTCGATTGGTTGTTTCCGAGCGCCCGTTGGCCATGGAGGTTCAGACTCTGGCAAACAGTTTCGTCCAGCAGATCTGGCCCTGTTGCTCTGCCTTCTATTAATATCACGCTCACCTCGGTGCAGCTGTTGTTGCCTCTCTAAGTTCTGGGCATGAGCAGAATACGGGAAATGTCCACCTATAGTGAAGCTGTCAAGCAATCCTTACACAAATGTGGCCCTAAGCCACTCACATATCGATGTACTCTATCTCCCATATCCGCTACCATCGTCGGGGAATACCTAGCCAATGAATTAAAATGAAGGTTGTACTCTCGGCACTCATATTCCCTTGCTTAAGAATTAAGAATTTATCTGCTCTGGCTCGATGGACCTCAGGTGGCAAATAATGGCGGATAAAAGCATTCACGAACTCTTCCCAAACCGGGGGAGGCACATTTTCCCCTCTCGAAGAAATCCAATTATTATACAAAAGAACCGCCACATCACGGAGCCTATAAGATGCCAATTCCACAGACTCCGTATCGAAATCATGGATAATCCTCAGCGTCCTCAACATCTCATTTATAAAACCTTCCGGGTCTTCATCCGGCTTTGACCCGAAAACTTCTGGAGGATTTAGACTCATGAAATCACTGGCCCTTGCACTAACCGCCCTATCACCCGATCCCGCACCCTATCTTTTGCCCTGGGCAGCAACTAGCTAAGTCAATAACTGAATAGCCTCCGTCATCTGTTGACTCGAAACACCTGGTGGAGGAACTGGAGGTATAGGAGCTGGAGTAGAGACTCCTCCTTGTTCTTCTAGAATAGGCGGAGCGTAAGAGGTATGGGATGGAGCCTCATTGTGTTGGTGGCTCCCTTTCCATCCGCCTTTCTGTCGTAGCCTTGCCCTTCTGGGCGGCTGTGGCTTTCCTCGTTACTAGTATCGCTGAAATCATAACACACAATTAGGGAAAAGAAAATCTTATAACATGGCTCTATTGCACGATCTAATAAGAAGAAATACAGTCATTTTTCCTAGATGCCCCACAGCCTCTTGTTTATAAGTGTGGCGCACTTCACTCCCATAAACTAGACTCTACTGGACACGGCTCGTAGACACACCCTAGGATGGAGCTGCTCTGATACCACTTTTGTCACGACCTAACTAGTGGGCCGTGACGGGTACCCATAGCTGGCTACCTAGCACTGCTCACAATGCTATCTATCATACCCAACCTGGACATACGTCATTTTCAACACGAAACTCTTCATAAGATGGTCATCAACATTTACATAACATATGAGTATATATACACACATCGGCCCACGAGGCTACCAAAATGATATACAAAATATTCCCTTGTGCATTAATGAGACATCTACTACCTACGCATACGCATCTACGAGCCTTTACTGGAATACTGAGACATAAGAACGGGACAGGACCCCGTCATACCCAAATATGTAGACAAAAGATCGCATCAATAACTGGCACCTCCAGAGTAGTGGAGTTCTCCTGTGTAGGTGCTGATAGACTCCTATGAATCTGTACTGCCTCCCTATCTACCTGTGGGCATGAACACATCATCCATAAAAAGAAAGGATGTCAGTACGAACAATGTACTGAGTATGTCAGGCAAGAATATAAGATAAGGTGTAACCTGTAACTGATTGCCTCTTAAGGCGGAGGCATGCATGCTAACTTATATAATAAACAACGTCACATTATACAAACATATATAACTGTCAGACCATATAGGTACGGTGTGATCATCATTAGCCCACGTCCGGGCCTCCCCTGTCCGGGGAAAACATCTCATGCCGCCCACTAGTGGTGTCTGACCGGCCATATAGGCACGGTGTATTCATCATCATAGCTGCCCACTACGCCTATCGTAGTGGTGTCTAGCTAGCCAACTAGGAACGGTGTAGTCTTACATATACATAATCTAAAGCATGCATGAGATCCCAACTGAAAGCCATAACTCTATCGGAGGGACGTAAGGTCGGTAACCTCCGATTATAGTACAGAACAATCATGATCGCCATGTCTCACCCTGAAGGAACTAGTGTTATGAGGTGAGACTATCAACAATGAGTAATATCAAGAAAATCATGCAATAAAATATCATAGCATCATTTCATAAGCTTTAGAATCTCGATGAATAAAATCATCATAATCATCATCATTATCATAGAGCATATCTCATCTCTTTCTCGTAGGAAGCTCTGAGAAATCTTTAGCCTTCAACTTTGGGATATGGGAAAGTCATGGAAATATATAGGAATCATAGTATTCATAGTATAGGAGTCATGCCTTTGAAATAAAGGGACTAGCCTTACATAACTTTACGTCGCTCTAGCTTTATCGACTAAATGCTCCTTTCCGATACTCACAATTCTACATTCAAGAGAATTCGCACTAAGGTTAGATAACCGGAAACATACTTTAGATCTCGATTAATAATCTAAGAGCTAACGAAAATTGGGAAGAATATCCTTTGTTTCAATGACTTCCTCCACATAATAAACAACTCCCAAACATCAATAACAATACCCCCAATATCTTAATCAATAACCTCATCAAGCTAGAAATCATACAATTCTCAACATTCCCTATCAAAATCATTCATAACCCTAACTATGGCACAATACCGTATCCATTATCATACAATGCTTCTACAACATCATTAATACCATTCATAGCAAGATTATACTCATTACGTATCAAGAACTATGATTCAAATCAAGTTACTATTCAAGAATACTAATATTTCCACATTTGGACTCCATACTCTACTTTCTTCCATAATTCAAGTCTTTCAACCATTCAATACCCTTAATCATATGAAATTAACATAAAACTCACCTTTGATTATGTAGGAATTGACTTTGGATGGAAACACTTCACTTGGAGAAAGCCCTAACTTCATTTCTAGGGAAATTTCTAACTTCTATGAACCCTAGTTAGAATCCTTGCACTTGATTCCACTAATTATTGGTGTTTGACCTTTGATTCACCTTGAATTTATGTTAATGAAAAGTGTAGAAGATGATAAAATGAGAAATTAGAAAGTGGGACTTATATTTATAAAAAGTGCAAAGCTGCCCGTCAATAATTATACGGACACTTATACGGTCCGTACACGTGACCGTATAAGTCATCCAGTGATGAGCCTTCACTGTGACTGTTATACGGACCATTATACGGACCGTATAAAGTTATACAGACCATTATACGGACCGTATAAAGTTATACGGACCGCACAATGGGTCGTATAACTCACCCTTCTTCCGAACTTGTTCTTGTAGTATCATTTGATCTCCAACCCTTATGAAACCTTCTTGGCACTTGTTTAACACTTCATTAACAATATAACTATCCTCATAACTCCTCCCCAAGGCATTACCAAATAATCCTTAATGCACTAGTTTACGAAACCTTTCCTAAACACCATTTATACTTCACTTATCCTTATCGAACTTTATTTCACCAATTCATATAACTTTGAAATCCAATCGTATGCACTCTAAAATTACCAAGTACCCTTCTTACAGTTATAAGATCTTCATGATAACCTTAAGCATGCGTTAGTCTACTTACAACATAACGACGTGAAAATTTTGAAGTGTAACATCGAGGACGAGCAACGGGTCAATTGGCATCTGATGTAACGACCCGTTTGGTCGTTATGTGTCTTTTGGAACTTTTGCCTATTCCCGAGCATTGATTAGCTCCCTTTTTGTCCCAAGGTAACCATTGACCTGCTTCTCGAGGTGTCTAGACTGGATTCAGGTAACGTTGGTGAAAATATAGGCTTAAGAGTGAAAGTGGTTGATCCGAAGTTGACTTTTGGGCAAACGAAACTTTTTCAAAATTTTGTCAATTTCGAAAGGTTCAGATAGTCATTTAGAACTTTTGTGTGAGTTTGATTTGATTCCCAATGCATTCGGATGCATTTCGGGATACTGGATGGGAAATGGGAATTAAGGCATAGGTAGTTGACTCAACGACACCTCCGTTGAGAATTCTTTTATGAATGCAAAGTATTAGGCCGGATCTACTTCTTTTGACACATGGCTGATCCACTCCTCAGCTTTTAGTTGAGTTTTCCAGGGTAAGCATAGCGTCCGCTGACCTCGAAGACTCTTCTGTTGTTTATGTCTTACTTTTCTTTCAAGACATGATTTGAGACATTTATGTATTATTATTCAGACCTTAGTATTCAGATTTAAATGCCCTTGTATGACCAAACCAGATACTGGGGTGGATTCATTTACTTCCTCACTTATCAATATTATATTGTGAGACTTACGTCATTTTACTTCTGCCGCTACTATATTTATTGATTGTGAATATTGAGTTAAGGGTTCGCCTACCGAGGTGGGAATGGTAGGTCCCTGAATGACCTAGGCTAAAATGGGTCATGACGAGTTCGTATCAGAGCCCTAGGTTACCTGATCTTTAATACAAGAGCGTGTCTAGTAGAGTTTCGTGGATCGGTACGATGAGCTCCGTACTTATCTGTGGGAGGCTATGGGACATTTAGAAAATCACATCTTTGTTCTTTACATCGTGCTACTTTATTCAAATTGGTATCTAAAAAACCAAATTGGTATCTAACTCTTATCTCTTCTCTCATAGATGGTAAGGACTCGAGCTACTACGGCCCGAGGTCAGGTGCCAAAGCCGGCAGCTGGGGCTGGCACCTGATGGCGCGCTACAGTCAGAGGACGTGGTAGAGCGAGAGGCCGCAGGGTTTCCCCAGCCAGGGGTAGAGTTTCGACGATAAGCCAGCGACGAGAGAGGTCTCCATCTCCCGAGCCCGAGTACCAGCCGGGTGGAGACCAGACTATAAGGGATGGCGTGACCTCAGCACGGACACAGGCTGAGGTTACTTCTGACCAGGCCGTGCATGACACTATGGCCAAGATCCTACTTCATCTTGATGCCCAGCAGGCGGCCGCTGGTGTTACTACTCCCGGCGTGGGTTCACAAACTAGGGTTGGGGCACAGACCCCTGAGCAGGGACCCACGTAGGTAGCACATCCAGCCGTAGCAACGGCTCCCCGCATTGATTCTATATCCGCTCCTGGAGAGTATATTAGGCCCATGGATAGCGCCGTTATGACTGCTGCTGATCAAGCTCTGGTGGGGATGTTTAGGAAGTTAAAGCTGTCGGGATTCTCTGGTACTTCTTCTGATGATGCCTATGAATTTATTCTTATTATGCATGAGTTGCTGCACCGTATCGGGATAGTGGAGACCCACGGCGTTGATTATGTGTCCGACCTATTTCGCGTGACACGAAGACGTGGTGGAGGTATTTCATGTCGTGCATAGCTGAGGGTTCTCCTCCGTTGACATGGACTCAGTTCTACCGGGCCTTCCTTGAGAAGTATGTGCCCCGATCTTTGAGAGAGGCTCGTAGGGATCATTTTCTACACCTTGAGCAGAGGGGAATGTCCTTGGAGGCTTATGTGACCCGTTTTCTCTATTTGGCCCGATACTCTACGCCGTTGATTCCTACCGAGGGTGATAGGATTAGACGCTTTGTTGGAGGACTAGTGGGCTCTCTGTAGATTCCTTGGCTTCGGATGGAGTCTATGGGGGCTTCCTTCTAGTCCATTATTGAGCATGCTTCGATGGTTGAGGGCGCCAAGGCCCGTGCTTTTAGTGGTGGTGAAAAAAAGGGCCACGTCAGACTGGAAGCTTTGGGGGTTCTTCTATGAGGGGTGCCGATCAGTTTTCGAGGCCAGCTCAGCCCTATTCCGGTTGTCCCTTACATTCAGCATTACTGGTTTCCTCTAGTGAGCTACCTAAATAGAGAGCTTGTTCTCTAGACCAGTGGACAGGAATGCTTCATCCGGGTCTTCAATTTTCGTGTTTCAGCATTCGACTCCTCGTACTTGTTTCACTTGTGGGGAGGTTGGTCATATTGCCAAGAGATGTCCCCGACCCGGGTGAGATTATCAGCCACCGAGGACTCCTATATCATCCGGTGGTCGAGGAGGGACTTCTCAGAGAGGCGGTGCTCAGTAAGGCTGCAGTACTTCCCATGGTTCTAGAGGTGGGTCCTAGTAAACTAGAGCTGGTACTCAGAGTTCGAGAGGGGGATCCCAGGCTGGGCGTTGTGGATCCCATTGTTACTCATTTCCTAGTAGGCTCGAGGTAGAGGCCTCAGATGCTGTGATCTCAGGTACCATTTATGTCCGTCATAGAGTAGCATCTATGTTATTTGATCCTGGATCCACTTATTCGTATGTGTTTGCATTTCATACAGTTGGTTGGGATTTACCCTGTGATAGGATAGATATACCAGTTCATGTGTCGACTCCAGTCGGTGATTCTGTGGTTGTTGATCGAGTCTACCAGTCTTGTTTAGTTACTTTTATGGGGTATGACACCTGGGTAGATTTGATGATTCTGGATATGGTGGACTTTGATATTATATTGGGTATGACCTGGCTTTATCCTTATCATGCGATCTTGGAATATCATGGCAAGACAGTTTCTTTAGCCATGCCAGGCATCCCTATGCTTGAGTGGAAAGGTACTCTTAGTCTCGCTCCAAAGAAGATTATTTCCTTCCTTCGGGCAAAGAAACTAGTAAGTAAGGGGTGTTTAGCGTATTTGGTGCATTGAGTCTATTCCTATTGTGAGCGAGTTCGCGGAGGTATTTTCGTCATATTTTTCGGGTATGCCACCCGATCGTGACATTGATTTCTGTATCGACGTGTACTCGGGTACTCGTCCTATTTCCATCCCGCCATATCGGATGGCACCAGCCGAGTTGAGAGAACTTAAGGAACAACTGCAAAATTTATTGAGCAAGGGGTTCATTAGACCGAGCGTCACCCCTTGGGGTGCTCCAGTGTTATTTGTGAAGAAGAAAGATGGGACCATGAGGATGTGTATTAATTACCACTAGTTGAACAAGGTCACTATCCGGAACAATTGCCCTATGCCTCGTATTGATGATCTATCTTACCTGCTTCGGGTGCTTCGGTGTTTTCTAAGATTGATTTGTGTTCCGGCTATCATCAGTTGAAGATTCGGGTGGAGGATATTCCGAAGACAGCATTTTGGACGAGATATGGCCACTATGAGTTTCTAGTAATGTCATTTGGGCTTACTAATGCCCCAGCTGCATTTATGACCTTGATGAATGGCATCTTTAGGTCGTTCCTTGATTCATTTGTGATTGTGTTTATTGATGACATCTTGGTGTATTCCAAGAGTAGAGTGGAGCATGAGAGCCATCTTCGTGTCGTCCTTGGGTTGTTGCAGAAACATAGTTGTTTGCTAAATTTTTTAAGTGTGAGTTCTAGTTAGAGTCTATATCATTCTTGGGCCATGTGGTGTCCAATGAGGGGATTATCGTTGATCCACAGAAGATTGAGGCTGCGAGGGGTTGGGCGAGGCCCAATACAGTTACCAAGATTCGTACTTTTGTGGATTTGGCTAGTTATTACAGTCGTCTTGTGAAGGGTTTTGTTGCCATTGCTTCGTCCTTGACCAGATTGAGTCAAAAGGATGATGCCTTTCAGTGGACGGATGATTGTGAGGAGAGCTTTCAAAAGCTCAAGACTCTTTTGACTGGTTACACCCCTCGTTTTCGTAGTGGTAGAATGTATGGTTTCCCAATCGGGTAGGCCCTTGGAATAGAGACCCGAGCTCGAGTTTGGAGGTACAAAATGTCTTACCCCGCGTACATGGGTACAAGCAGATATTCCTGGCAATCTATAGAGCTAAAAGTTAAGCGAATCGAGTCGACCCGATCTGAACCGAACCAGAAAAAAAAACCTGCAGGACACCAGTCAACGTCGACGAGTCATCCACATGTTCGACGGACCATCGATGTGCAGCGTCAATGAGATTCCGCAGCCATGCATTTGCAGGTGCAGGTCAACGACCAAGTCGACCGGCCGTCGACCCGCTCATCGAACCAGACCGCTGTAGCCTTTTTGGCTTCCAAATATAAATATGTGGGTCGCGACATCATTTCATATTTTTCTCCTTCCAAAACTCAGAAAACCCTAAAATATTCTCTTCCAATATTTTCCATCATATTAGTGAAGATTTGACAAGACCCGGACCCCGTAAACCCGAGATGGTGAAGAAGAAAGGTTGCTTCTAGGGTTTCTTCAAGTTGTGGAGCTTAGGGAGTTAAAGTGAAGTGATTCCTGAGATTCTTGACCCCTCAAGGTATGTAAATGATTTCTACCTTTGTATTTAAGTTGAGTATGAAGAGTTTTAATGATTCTAAGTAAAGAGGGGGGTAGTTGTGAAAATGGTAAGTTGATGAAAGACAAAATAGTAACTTAGGGTTATTTTAAGAGTTGATTGGAATGGATTGAAATATATTTTGATATATAAGTGTTGTTATTGTTGTTATGGTTGACATTAAAGTGAATGAGAAGTTGAAGGGTTGTTAAGCTTATGAGAGAAATGTTATCCATGATTCGTTAAACTCTCTATGCATCTAAAGGAGGTTAGTAAGTGAAGTACATAGTCTAATGAAGGTCTATGTTATCTTAACTGTAGATTTACAAGTCGGGGAGTAGGAGTTGGATGATTTGATATACGTCAAGGTGTTAAGGTTATCCTCTCCTTCTTTTGGCATGATTCTATGATGTGATCCAACATGCGAATAAGCGAGATTTCATATTACTCTACTCTTAGAAGTATTAGGAGTATTTCAGTCTTTGATGTTCATGTACCCCCTTTATGATTATTCCTTCTGTTCATGGGTCCAGTTTTATGTATACAGTTATTCATGCATTACATTCATTTATATATATATATATGTAGGTTGACCCGTGACCAAAAGGCGTTATATACTCAAGTATTATATGTATATGGGGTATGGAAATAGGCAGGTGTTATATACACATTACCACTTGATCAGCTGGTGCACTATGATGACGATATGAGAATCAGGCTGCAAGTATCGCAGCAATGTATATGGTGATGGCCGCAGAGAGGCCGATAAGATATGAGAAAAGAGACAGGCATTATATACGCGCATATACCAGTTGTTATATTCACACGAATACACAAATGTATGACCTTCATTGATAGGAATGAGCATGCATATTATGCGCCCACAGAGGCATTGTCAGTTATACAGGTTTATGCAGATTCAGGCAGGTACTAGTTCATACAAGTACATGCAGTCAGTTATTTCAGCTTATGAGTTCAGATCTTATCCATGATTCTTCTGTGTGTGTGTGTGTGTGTGTGTGTCTATATATATATATATATATATATATATATATATATATATATATATATATATAATGTTGCCCTTATGCTTTACATGCTCTGTACATTTTTCGTACTGACTCCCCGTTGCTCGGGGGGCTGCGTTCATGCCCGCAGGTACAGGGAAACAGATAGGTGGTCCAGCTCAGTAGGACCTCTAGATCTAGCAGTGGTCAATACGCTCCGTTCGATCCGGAGCTACAGTCAGTTTTGGTATGCCCCTTTTGAGATGTGTATGCATATGGGTATGACGAGGCCCTGTCCCGTCCTTTTTATAGGTTTTATTCCAGTAGAGGTCTGTAGACAGTTATATGTATTAGTCAGACGATGTAGCCTTGTCGGCCTCTATTCTTTTGTGTATAGTATATGTAGCAGTCTAGCTGGCTTGCACTGTTCCTTCAGTATTTTTATGTGTATACAAATTGTTTAGAGTTCATAATGTTGTCTAATTATGAGATCAGTTTAAGCCATTTTATTGGCCCTTGATGTTCAGAATGATTTAGATATGAGTATAGGGGTGTTTGGTCGCTAGAGGTCAGGCTCCCGTCACAGCTCATCGGTTGGATCGTGATAGAAGTGGTATCAGAGCAGTTCCGTCCTAGGGTTGTCTACAGACCGTGTCTAGTAGAGTCTTGTTTATGTGCGTGTTGTGCACCACCCTTATAAACAGGAGGCTACAAGACATTTAGGATGATGTCATTCTTTCTCTCCTAGATTATGCGATAGATCCATGTGTTAGGCGTTCGCTTTCTGATAAATTGTTATGATTTCAGCGATGCCTCCCAAGAAATCTACATCTGCCCAGAAAGGCAAGAAAGCCACAGGTGAGGCCACTAGCCGCACACGACAGGCCATGAGAGCCCAGGATGAGATTCAGAGTGAGGGGCCGTCTGAGACATCGCATACACCGCCTCCAGCATCGGCCCAGTTCCTCAGCCGGATGCACCGGGCAAGGATGTGCGGGATGCCGTACGATTGTTGACCAGATTAGTAGCCACCCAGGCTCAGCGGCAGGAAGTTGGTGTTGACCAGGCAGATGGGACTGGTAGTTCGAGAGTTAAGACCTTTCTTGGGTTAGGTCCTCCAGAGTTTTCCGTGGTATAGCAGAATATGGACCCCCAAGTTTTCATTGATGGTATGCAGAAGACTTTGAGGGTTATGCATGCGGACAAGGTCGAGTCCATGGAGTTGGCTTCGTATAAGCTGCGTGATATTGCAGTACAGTGGTATCATACATGGGAGTTATCTAGGGGAGAGAATGCCCCTACAGCTATGTGGCGAAAGTTCGCAGATGCTTTTATCCGCCATTATTTGCCTCCTGAGGTCAGGCGAGCCCGAGCAGATAGATTCCTACGTATTGAACAAGGTAGTATGAGTGTCCAAGAGTATTGCGTGTATTTTGATTCTATGGCCAGATATGCTCCAGCCATGGTGTTTGAGATGAAGGATAGAGTCCATCGTTTTGTGGCAAGTCTAGGGCCACATTTGATTGATGCTTGTACGACTGCCGCATTACAGCCAGGCATGGTTATCTCCCATATACAGGCATATACGCAGAATTTGGAGGATCGCAAGCGCTAGAGGAGGAAAGATCGTGATCGTGACCAGGGCCAGGGTAAGAGGTCTAGATCTTTTGATAGTGGGGGTGAGTTTAGGGGAGGACAGAGACAGCAGCATCCCCGATATCCTTTCTATTCAGCAGGGAGTGCATCTCCGTGGTTTCTAGGTCCGAGATTTGACCGGTCTCCTTATTCCGGAGCAGGCCAGAGTTCTAGAGCATCAGGCTCTTAGTACAGATCAGAGTCAGGCCAGATGAGACCCCCTTTACCTCGATGTGGCCGGTGTGGCAAGTTACACGCCGGTCAGTGTCAACTGCGGTCAGATGGTTGTTATGCTTGTGGCCAACTATGACACATGGTGAGGGAGTGCCCGATGAGGATGGGTACAGGTATGGTTTAGCCTACAGGGTCTATGGCTGGCTCTTCTTCTGTAATGCGCTCTTCAGGGCAAGTTTTTCAGACGCCAGCAGGGCGAGGTAGAGGGAGGAGTGGAGCATCCAGCTCGAGCGGTCCTCAGCACGGCGTGTATGCATTGGCTGGTAGACAAGATCGCGAGACGTCTCCTGATGTTGTTATAGGTATATTAACGGTTTCCTCCCATGATTTTTATGCACCGATTGATCCAGGTTCCACTTTATCATATGTTACACCATTTGTTGCTGGCAAGTATGGGGTAGAGCCTGAGTTGATCAAACCTTTTGAGGTGTCTACTCCAGTCGGTGATTCGGTGATAGCTAGGCGAGTATACCGGGACTGTGTTGCTATAGTTTGTGATCGCCACACCGTGGCAGATTTGATTGAGTTAGATATGATTGATTTTGATGTTATTATGGGCATGGACTGGTTATCTTCTTGTTATGCTAATGTTGATTGTAGAGCAAAGATGTTTCGATTTCAATTTCCAGGCTAGCCAGTCCTATGGTGGGAGGGCTATGCTGCTTCGCCTAGAGGTAGGTTTATTTCCTACCTTAAGGCAGAGAAGATGATCAGAAATGGGTATATTTTTCATCTAGTTCGGGTTGAAGATGTGCAAGCATAGCCGCCGACTCTTCAGTCTGTCCCTGTGGTTAATGAGTTCCTAGAAGTGTTTCCAGATGAGCTTCCAGGCATTCCCCTAGAGAGGGAGATGGATTTTTCTATTGACCTATTGCCAGACACTCAGCCAATATCTATTCTTCCTTATAGGATGGCACCTGCGGAGTTGAAGGAATTGAAGGAGCAGTTGAAAGATTTGCTCGAGAAGGGCTTTATTACGCCTAGTACATCACTGTGGGGAGCGCCGGTGTTATTTGTGAGAAAGAAGGACGGCTCTTTGACAATGTGTATTGATTATAGGCAATTGAATAAAGTGACTGTAAAGAATAAGTATTTTCTTTCGAGGATTGATGATTTATTTGATCAGTGGAAAGGTGCCAAGTATTTCTCGAAGATAGACTTGAGGTCAGGATACCATCAGGTTAGGGTGAAGGAAGAAGACATTCCGAAGACAGCATTCCGGAGTAGATATGGGCACTATGAGTTCCGTGTTATGTCGTTCGGGCTAACTAATGTCCCACCTGTATTCATGGATTTGATGAATCGTGTATTCAGACCCTTCCTAGATTTGTTTGTGATTGTGTTTATAGATGATATTCTGGTTTATTCACCGTCAGAGGACGATCATGTAGAACATCTGCGGACAGTGCTTGGAATTCTTCTAGGTAAAGAGTGGTATGCCAAGTTTTCTAAGTGTGAGTTCTGGTTGAACTCTATGGCTTTTCTGGGTCACATTATTTCAGAGAAAGGTGTCAGAGTAGATGCCCAAAAGATTGAGGCTGTGAAGAATTGGCTAAGGCCCACGGCACCAACAGAGATACATAGTTTCTTAGGCTTGGCAGATTATTATAGAAGGTTTGTAGAAGAATTTTCCTCTCTTTCAGCCCCATTGACCAAATTGACTCAGAAATCAACTAAGTTCCAATGGACAGATTCTTTTGAGCAAAGTTTTCAGACGTTGAAGGATAAGTTAACTTCAGCACCAGTTTTGACTCTTCCAAAAGGAGCAGATGGCTATGTGGTATATTGTGATGCTTCAGGTGTTGGATTGGGCTGTGTATTGATGCAGCACGGTAAGGTTGTCGCTTATGCTTCTAGGCAGTTGAAGAAGCACGAGAAGAATTATACAACCTATGATCTTGAGTTAGCAGCAGTAATTCATGCCTTGAAGATATGGAGACGCTATTTATACGGTGTCCATGTTGATATCTATACTAATCATAAGAGTCTCCAGTACATCCTTATGCAGAAGGATTTGAACTTGCGTCGAAGGCGATGGTTGGAGAGGTTAAAAGATTATGATGTGGATATTCTGTATCATCCCAGGAAGGTGAATGTAGTAGCCGATGCCCTTAGTCGTAAATCCATGGGTAGCTTGTCATACGTGCCGCCAGAAAAAAGAGAAATGGTTCATGATCTTCATCGATTAGCTAGCCTCAGAGTTCGATTGATAGATTCAGGTGATGCAGGGGTTACTGTTCAAGACATAGCGGTATCATCCTTGGTAGTTGAGATAAAAAAGCGTCAGTATGAGGATCCTGTTCTAGTTCATTATCGGGATATAGCACCTCAGAAAGCAAAGACACCCTTTGTGATCACAGGTGATGGGGTACTCAGATATCGAGGTAGATTGTGTGTCCCTAGTGTTGCGGGACTCCGTCAACAGATTATGGGAGAAGCACATTACTCCCGCTATTCTATTCATCTAGGCTCAACAAAGTTGTACCATGATCTCAAGGAATTTTATTGGTGGGATGGTATGAAAAGAGATATAGCAGAATTTGTCGCTCAGTGTTCAAATTGTTAGCAGGTCAAAATAGAACACCAGAGGCCTGGAGGTCTATTGCAGGCTATGGAGATTCCGACGTGGAAGTGGGAGGTAATTAATAGGGACTTCATTATAGGGTTGCCCCGTACTCAGTGGAAGTGTGATTCGATATGGGTCATAGTTGATAGGCTCACAAAGTCAGCTCACTTTCTGCCTGTCAGGACTACTTATGCAGCTGAGGATTATGTGAGTCTTTATCTTAAGGAGATTGTGTGACTCCATGGTATTCCTTCAGCCATTATTTTAGATAGGGGAGCACAGTTCACAGTCAGATTCTGGAAGTCTTTTCAGTGGGGATTGGGGACTCAGGCCAGTCTTAGCACCGTATTCCACCCGCAGACAGATGGGCAAGCAGAGTGTACTATACAGACCCTTGAGGACATGCTTAGAGCTTGTGTGCTTAACTTTCAGGACAGTTGGGAGGATCATTTGCCTCTTATCGAGTTCGCATATAACAACAGTTACCATTCCAGTATTCAAATGGTTCCTTATGAGGCCTTATATGGGCGGAGGTGTAGATCGCTCATAGGATAGTTTGATGTTGGGGAGAATTAGTTGGTAGGCCTAGACTTAATCCAGCAAGCAGTTGATAAGGTGAAGGTGATTAGAGAGAGATTGCTAACAGCTCAGAGCCGACAGAAATCCTATGCAGATAATCGGTGACGTAAGCTAGAGTTCGAGATGGGCGACTGGGTGTTCCTAAAAGTTTCGCCTATGATGGGAGTGATTAGGTTTGGCAAGAAGGGTAAGTTGAGCTCTCGATATGTTGGGCCATATAAGGTCATCCGTATTGTGGGCACAGTGGCATATGAACTAGAATTGCCTTCTGAGTTAGAATCGGTACATCTAGTATTTCATGTATCAATGCTTCGTAAGTGTATCAGAGATCTTTCAAGAGTTGTACCAGTAAATGACATCTAGGGGACCGAGCAGTTATCATACGAAGAGGTTCCAGTGGCTATATTTGACAGGCAGGTCCATTGGTTGCGAACCAAAGATTTATCCTCCGTTAAAGTCTTGTGGAGGAATAAGAATTTTGAAGAAGTGACTTGGGAAGCGGAAGAAGCGATGAAGATTAAGTACCCGCATTTGTTCCCAGCAGTATAGGAAGTGCAGTCGGAGGCATCACTTTCCCCAGGTATTGTTTTCATTCCAATTACCGTGATTGGTCATGTGAGGCCATGGTATTGTATGTTATAGTGTGTGGCCATGTGTGGCATTATTTTAAGTTGCTGTGTGCAGGCGGATTAGTATAAGTACAGGGGAAACTCTACTGAAATTTTTATAACCCAGGGTTGTTTGAACATCCGAGGACAAATGTTCCTAAGGGGGGAGAATGTTACACCCCTCGTTTTTGGAGTGGTAGAACCTATGGTTTCCCAGTCGGGTATGCCCTTGGAATAGAGACCCGAGCCCGAGTTTGGAGGTAGAAAATGTCTTACCCAGTGTACAAGGGCACCAGCAGATATTCCTGGCAATCTATAGAGATAAAAGTTAAGCGAATCGAGTCGACGCGATCTGAACCTAACCAAAAAAAAAACCTGCAGGACACCAGTCAACGTCGACGGGTCGTCGACATGTTCGATGGACCGCCGACGTGCAGCGTCAATGAGATTTCACAGCCATGCATTTGCAGGCGCAGGTCGACGGGCAAGTTGACGGGCCGTCGACATGTCGACGGGCCGTCGACCCGCTCATCAAACCAGACCGCTGTAGCCTTTTTGGCTTCCAAATATAAATATGTGGGTCGCGACATCATTTCATATTTTTCTCCTTCCAAAAATCAGAAAACCCTAAAATATTCTCTTCCAATATTTTCCATCATATTAGTGAAGATTTGACAAGACCCGGACCCCGTAAACCCGAGATGGTGAAGAAGAAAGGTTGCTTCTAGGGTTTCTTCAAGTTGTGGAGCTTAGGGAGTTAAAGTGAAGTGATTCCTGAGATTCTTGACCCCTCAAGGTATGTAAATGATTTATACCTTTGTATTTAAGTTGAGTATGAAGAGTTTTAATGATTCTAAGTAAAAAGGGGGGTAGTTGTGAAAATGGTAATGTCACACCCAAATCCCGCTAGGGTGTGATGGGCACCCGACCCCATATCCGGAGCCGAACGAACCCACAGACTTTTATTTCGTACATAGCCTTTCCGGACCTTTAATCGAGTAAAATGTAATGCATGGTAAAATTCACAAAAATGTAAATATATTTTGTAGCTTTCAAATCAAACAAATCTATAATCACACGAACTTTATGACATAATACAAAACGACACATCGGCTGATGGAGCCGCTTACTAAACCAACATACCATACCCAAGACTCTGTCTGCAAAGTCTCTAACATTAACAGAACCTTTAACATATATATTCTGACTCGACAGTTCTCCGGGAGCAAATGGAGCTTGCCATCTTCGCTGGAACATCTTCCATAATATCTTCAACTCATCTGGGAGCACCTGCGCGGCATGAAACGCAGCCCCCGAAGAAGAGGGGGTCAGTACGGAATATGTACTGAGCATGTAAGGCATGAAGTACAGAAAACGAAATCATAACCGGAGTAAAATGTACAGAAGGTGAGCATAATAACCAGAATACCAAAGTGTTGCATCTGACCTACAAATCACACATAAGAGGTTCCGGAAGACAAATACTGAAATTAAAATGCCAAAATGCTTGCTTTCTTTTGAAACACATTTCCTTCTCATACACACAGAAAATCAAACACACAATTACCGCGGCCAAGTAGTCCAGCGCTCACTATCACACATACCGCGGCCAAGTGCCCAGCGGTTAACATCCCAAACTCGACATACCGCGGTCAGGAGTACAGCGGTCAATGTCGCAGATACCGCGGTCAGGGGTCCAGCGGTCAATATCAAATAGTGCGGCATACCGCGGTCAGGGGTCCAGCAGTCAATGTCGCACATACCGCGGTCAAGGGTCCAGCGGTCAATATCACATAGTACGGCATACCGCGGTCAGGGGTCCAGCGATCAATGTCGCACATACCGCGGTCAGGGGTCCAACGGTCAATAACCAAATTTATTACTTTTCAAACATAAATCACACATGTCAGAATCATGCATCACACATACATACAACGTTCCCAGGCCCTCGGTGAGGGACTCGGTGAATAGATTCATGTATGCCAAAATCGTATATCAGAAAAATACCGAAGGTAAGTAGCTTATCCAGAATATTAGAATACTTACTTTTCAACCACAACTGATGCATAACAAAGTCATGCAAAGGGGTACAGGAACAGGGTCGCCACTCCCGTCTCTGGCGCCATAGCACACCATACTCCAGAAGATTTCATAACATGTACACGATAACTCGGGAACTGGACATATACGACAAGAACCCGAGAACCAGTCACATCATAATTCATATACACAGTAACTGGGGACGAACATATACCACAGTACCCCAGAACCGTACACGGTAACCGGAGACGGACATATACCACAGTACTCCGGAACCGAACACATCATACTCCATATACACGGCAACCGGGGACGGACATATACCACAGTACCCCGGAGCCGGACACCTCATACTTTAGAATTACATACATGGAACCCGACCCCTAGACAAAGGACTCGGCGAACCATAAGCACGATACATACCGGCCCGAAACTTGGTGAAAGGGATCATAGCATATACACGAGCGGAGTAGTAAGAAACTAGGTGCACATAAATTAAAACCCGATGAAAGAATCGAATGTATTATCAGGATATTCGTAACGGATTATTTATAACCGAATACTTATTTCGGATACTTATATCAGATTACTCATAGCAGACTCGTTATATCGAATTACATGCTCACAGCAGGATATTCACATTAAGGAGCTTTCCAATGACTTATGAAACGAATCAAACGGAGTGTTAGATTCACCGACGATAGGTCTTACTTTTATATCATACAAAAATAGCTCAAGTGAGACAAACGAAAGAAGTTTCGGAACTTGTGGGCCCACCTCGGGTCAAGTTGAGGTGGCGGATATAAATTACAAACATTGGACTCTATGGAGTCATCCATGAAGATTTCAAACCGATCCTATCACGTCTGCACGGGTTATGGATGTTTGAACAGTTTTCCAACAAAACTTAAGGGCTATAATTCAATTGTGCTGAATGAATAGTACCAAAATTCAGACTCGCATTCCTATGAGCAGAATAACCTACGAGGCTCAAATCCGAATCTAGTACACCTAGGACATGCCAAGAGAAGAAAAGGGATAGCTTTACATACCTCACTTGCGCCTTACGCTCGTCCAAACTCAATCCCCGTTTCGTCCAAAATCTACAATTGGTCATAACTGCCAAATGTAAGTTTCAAGCTTAAATTCATATTGTCTACCGAAATTTCGGCATCATTTCCCCTGTAAATTCAACGTCCCCGAGAATCATCTCGGCCCGAAATATCAACAACAACAACCCAACAATACCAACAACATCAACCATCATCACAAAATACATTATAATATAAATAGTCTTCTTTTCTACATAATTCAACATCTTCCATCCCAACTTCACACTATCAAACTAACGTCAACGTTTTTATGTTCATTCACTAATTCAAGACCATTCAAATACAATTCAAGAACATTTTCCATTATTCTACAAAATATGCAAAAGTTCCACAAAACCATAATCCACCCAAAACCTTCAATTTTCAACATAAATATTCACAACACATTTTTATCTTCCAATTTCACTCACAACAACAACAATTTGTATCTTACTACTTCATTCTCATAATTACATAAACTATAATGAAATCACATACTTTCCAGTAACAACTCAACAACAATTTTCTCATGCCAACTAGAACCATTAACCTTCCATTTTCATCACAAGGCTACAACAACACAATTAACATACTAAATAATTTAATTCATATCCCCCCTCCAACTTGATGCACACGGCCAACACACCCATATCCACAACACACATGATTTTCATACTTTTCCTTCATTTCTACATACTATAACATATATACACCTTCCATAACATAATAAAAACATAAAATTCTTACCTTTTCTCTTTAACTTCTTCACTTGACTAGAATGCGGAAACGACGAAACGAATGACTTATCTTCCGAAACAATTATGCCACGTTGTAGAGGACCCTTGAATTAGTGGGAATACCACAAGAAAATAATTTTTGGAACAAGATTTCCCATGGTCAAATTCCCATGGGTTGGCCGAATGGTTCCCCTTTGTTTTCTCCTCTTCTTTTGTTTTGCTCTCTTGAATTTTCTAGAATGAAAGTGATACATAGCCCCTTATTTATTTAATTGTCTTGATTTAATTCAAGACATGGGCTTGGGCCATAGTATATGGCCGGCCACCCTATGTTTGGGCCTCACTTCCTCTTAATTTTTTTTTAGCCCAATTTGTGGTGGCTAATTTTGTAATTCCCGAAACTAATTTTCGAAATTTCAAATTTTGCCCTCGGCCTTTCTACATATTTCCGCATCAACATTTCATGAACATCACACCTGTACTAAATAAAATAAAAACATAGCCTTATTTCTCACAAGTCAAAATTATTTCAAATTTTCCGAATGCGCAAAAGTACGGGATATAACATCTTCCCCCCTTTAGAACATTCGTCCTCGAATGTTCAACTGACCTTATAGGGTATTGTCATACTTAGGGGAGGTTCCCTCTTTAACCTTTCATTCCAAATATTTACCTTATAACATTTGCACTATTTACCTTTGTTGTTTCTTGGAGTTCGGTATCCTTATTCAATTGATTCCTCCCACATCATGGCACCGGTCACTGGGACACACGTGTCCACTGGTACAATTACAGATGAAATGTCATACGCATTCATACATATACATATAATCATTATCAACTAACCCACAAAATACTTCCAGACGCTATTCAAGCCGATCCAAATTCCAGAGCCGTGACGTACTTACTTTTTTTTTTGTCTCTCCCCCGAGCTAGTCTGCCTCGTCCTACGCGCCTTCTCATGGTCTCCAACCACTTCGTATATTCTAATTTCACTCAGGCCATTCTAGTTTTTTTTTCATTTGTCTCTTACAACTAAACCTTTGGAATTTCTTGCATACTTCCCAGGGGGTCACCCATCCTCCCACCTTAGCACGCTTAACCTCGAAACTGCGGTGAAATTCGGTGCCTTAATGCCGATATGTTCACGCCCGCCTTCTCATATGGCCCTTATTACATGATTTGGGGCTAGTCGAGGTCTTACAGATTCCGAGGCATGTTCGTAATACGTTCCTTCTTTTACAATTACCGTTTTACCCTTTTTGGTCTTCAATAGTCGCCTTTACAAATTCTTATCATCCGAAATCTGTACACAGCAAATACCAACAACACCTTAAAGAGCATATAGCTATATATCATATTCTAGCCACCCAGAACTTTCTGTCTCAGGTAACAGATCAAATACATCCAGACTTGTCCTCGTGACCTTTCCATATCGTCACTTACCCTTCTCCATCGTATGTAAGGCTTACGGAAAGGGTTTCATTTTTCCTATGTCTTGGCTCTATCGCACGATCTTATTACGGAAAGAAGGTCAACAATCCCTAAATGCCCCGTAGCCTCCTGTTTATAGATGTGGCGCGCTTCACACCATAAACAGGACTCTACCGGACACGACTTTGCAGACAACCCCTAGGACAGACCTGCTCGGATACCACTTTGTCACACCCTAATCCCGCTAGGGTGTGATGGGCACCCGACCCCATATCCGGAGCCGAGCGAACCCACGGACTTTTATTTCGTACATAGCCTTTCCGGACCTTTAATCAAGTAAAATGTAATACATGGTAAAATTCACAGAAATGTAAATATATTTTGTAGCTTTCAAATCAAACAAATCTATAATCACACGAACTTTATGACATAATACAAAACGACACATCAGCTGATGGAGCCGCTTACTAAACCAACATACCATACCCACGACTCTGTCTGCAAAGTCTCTAACATTAACAGAACCTTTAACATATATATTCTGACTCGGCAGTTCTCCGGGAGCAAATGGAGCTTGCCATCTTCGCTGGAACATCTTCCATAATATCTTCAACTCATCTGGGAGCACCTGCGCGGCATGAAACAAAGCCCCCGAAGAAGAGGGGGTCAGTACGGAATATGTAATGAGCATGTAAGGCATGAAGTACAGAAAACGAAATCATAACCAGAGTAAAATGTACAGAAGGTGAGCAAAATAACCAGAATACCAAAGTGTTGCATCTTGTCACACCCCAATTCCACTAGGGTGTGATGGGCACCCAGCCCCATATCCGAAGCCGAGCGAACCCACACACCTTTAGGACGTACAAAATCTTATTAGGCTTTTAAATCAAATAAAATAAAATACACAATAAACTCTCGAATTATTTTTATCAGATGTTTTCCAAGTCAAACAGAATCTATGATCATACAGAATTTAAGGCATAATATAGAAGGACATATCGGCTGATGAAGCCGCATACACAGCTGACATACTATACCCACGACTCTGTCTGCAAAGTCTCTAACATAAATCTAGAAATCATAACGTACAAACTCAGACTCGGCAACACTCCGGGAGAAAATGGAGCCTGCCAACTCCGCTGGAACATCTTTTGTAATGACTTCAACTCATCTGGGTGTACCTGCGCGGCATGAAACGCAGCCCCCGAAGAACAGGGGGTCAGTACGAAATATGTACTGAGCATGTAAAGCATAAAGTACAATAAACAGAATCATAACCAGGTCCAGAAATCCAGAAATATAATAGATGAAAGAATATCGAAATCGGAGGTACCGAAGTATAACAGACAGTATCATGATCAGGATCGGGAGTACGGACATACAACAGAAGGAATCATAATCAGAGTCAGAAGTACAGAAAGTAAGTACAATAACGGGAATATCAAAGTGCTTACTCATAAAGCAGAGATAATGCACGTCAGAACATATGCCATATCCGGTCCCCATTATGGGACTCGGTGAACAGACGTGGTCGCCACCCCGACACTGGCGCCACAACACATCATACTCCGGATTAGGAAATAGCTCCGTAACATATCATATCATATCAGAGTGTGCACATATCATAGCATATCAGATGGCCATATCATATCATATCATATCATATCATATCATATCATATCATAGCATATCAGAATAAGCGTACATGGCACAGCATACTCCACAACCCATGTACACATATACCTGCCCCCTCACATCGAGGCACGGCGAACAATGCAGTGGAATACGCGTGATAACATATCCTGGCCCGGGCTCAGTGAAGGAAGCATTGAGGCATCCACAAGTAGAGTAGTGAGAAACTATATGCATCACAAAATATTTACAAAGACTCGACAGAATAATCCGAATGACAGGTCATTTAGGAAAGGAATCAAACGATAGTCATAGCACGTACCTTTCGGATGTCGCGGGGGATTATATCAAATTAAAGCTTTTGGGATTGTTTGAACATATCAAAATATAAAACATTTACAGAATCTCGATAGCATAACTCAGATGGCAAATCATATATATATATATATATATATATATATATATATATATATATATATAAAAAAGATTGAGCGACGATCATAATGTATGTCTTTCGGAGGCCACAATGGTTTATATCAACATAATCCTTCTGAAATCGTTTTCATATTTCAAAACATATTGTGAGACCTCATAAGATATTTGAAACGACCGTCATATAGTAGTTAGAAGAGTAGCCAAGAGTTTCCCTTGAATTTTTCTCAAAAATAAGTCGAACGGAATAATAAAGTCAAATTCGGGAAAAGTGGGCCCACCTCAGGTCAAGTGAGGTGGCGTAACATATTACGTACGTTAGACTTCATGACATCACCCATAAGGATTTTAGGATAATCGGGTCCTACTTGTGCATGTTCTAGACATTTAGACCATTTTTCCAACTATTTATAGAATATTTAATTCAAATCTACTGAATGAAAAAAAAAGCAAATTTAAGCACAGATTTTGAAGAGTAGAGTCATCCCCGAGGCTCGTATCCAAACCTATTACATCTAGGACATGCCAAGAGAAGGAAAGGTAAAGCTTTACATACCTTATTCGCTCCTTACGCCTCTCCAAATTCAAATCCCGTTTCGTCCAAAATCTACATTTGGTCACATTTACCAAATATAAATCATAAGGTTTAAAAGTTCAATCTTAACCAATACTTGTCTACAGAAATTTGGGCAGCATCTCCCCGATAAATTCAACATCCCCGAGAATCTAACTCGGCTCATTTAACAACAACAAATCCGAGAATGGAACTCGGCCACATTATCAACAACAAAACCAACAATCACATCTCCAACTTCAACTATTTATTCAAAATACAATCCAACATTAGTAGCTCCTTTTACACAATCCAACAACATTTCATTTATATTTAATTCACAATTGTTCAAACATTCAAATACTAATCCGAAACCATTCAACAATATTCAAGAACACTTCAACAACCCGCACAATATCTCAAACGGCCAAACCAACATACTACCCAAAATCTTCCTAACTCAACAAAAACAATGACAACACATTTTCTCTCTTCCAACTTCGTGAATTACAGCAACAATTCACACTCACAACATTATCTTCCTACAATTATAAGAAACCATATTAATATCATGTTAACTTCTTACATAATCCGCAAATGCCTACAACTTTATTTCAAGCCATTAAATCTTCATTTAACAACATCACAACACAACAACAATAAAAATACAAAATAAAATTATCTCACCATACCCCACCAAAACAGCCCCCCTCTATACGGCTACCACATCAACACCGACAAATGAATTTATATCGCCATTTCTTCCGTTCTAATCCGTTAAATCTTTAAATAAATTTGTTAACAATGAAAAGGAATCTTCATATTACCTTAAGTAGGCAGCCACCACGTTATCACTCTCCTCCTTGGTTGATTTTTAGCTCAAATTGAAGACAACGCGACGTACAACACTTTTCTCTTCATGGGCTTCGGAATCCGGGGCTCGGATTTTGATCAAAAATTGATTTTTCTCTCTAGGATATTTTCTCTCTTTTCTTCCAGAAATTTCTGGGTGTTTAGGTGTGAAAAATGAGGGGGTAAAGGCTGAAATGTTACTTAAATAACATGGGTCATGGGCCTAACCCGGTTGGGCCCGAGTTGGGCCTAGCCTACTAACCTTTCAACCTTAAAACGTCCATATCTCCTTGTACCGACGTCACCTGCGAACCCACGACCTATGGTTTGAAAGCTACTTCAATTATCTACAACTTCTATTTCTTGGTATTTTTCTAAATTCCAAACCTATAATACCGTTTCTGCCCCTCAAATTCACATCACCCGAAAACGTTTTCTTAAAAATATTCGTTTGAAGGGCTTCCACTGTGATTTGGCCCAAGGGTCCTTCATGAGTTGTGTTTAACTTTACATATGTGATTCATATAACTTGTCACATGTTCCAAAAAAAAATATTGACGTGTGGGCCCCACCTCAGCTTACAAAAAATCCGACGTTAAAAAAAATTCGGGATATAACATCCTCCCCCCCTTTAAAACATTCGTCCTCGAATGTTCAGCTGCCCTTATGGGATCTTATAACACTTTGGGGGGGGGGGGGGTCCCCTTCTAGTTATCCTTCTCTTCATGCCCATTTCTTAATTTCTATCATATTTTCCTTTATAATCAATCTTCTCGGTCTTTACGTGAATCCTTATTCCGTGTCATGGGTTTTCTAACCCACCATACCAAGTTAGTATCCTTGTCCTTCCTTGGGTTCCTTCCTCCTCGAACACTTTTCTGATTTTGCCATTTGTGGCATCGACTCTGAAGTTTACAAAATTTTCACTTTATGCTCACAAATTTGTTTCATTCCTAGATCATCCTTTCAGGAGAACATTTTTACGTCCGAAGTAATCACATTAACGCGACTGCATATTGTCCCTTTATATGCCCAATCTTCTGTCATCGTCACAAGGCTTTATCGTTCTTTTTCTTACTTCACATTCCTTGTCGTAGTCACTATTTCTTTAGTCCCATTTTTTTTAAATTGATTCTCGAACCTCACACATTCCTCGTTTTCTCCACATGATCGCATCTTTTCCTTTTCATATGCCTATCTTCGAATTCTTATTCAAATAGTCTCGTACCTTGCCAATAATTTCTCTCGGGTTTCCCTTACCAGGATTTCTTATTTTTTTTCTGACATTTTGGTCTCTTTGTCTTCCGCTTACCCACACTTTCCTTTCCCAATATTGTTGTGCTAAAATTTCCAATCTTAATCTGTGGTAAAAATAATAGCACCTCATCTCGTAGCACTCGTACCATTTACCTTTGTTGTTATTTGGAGTTCAGTATCCTTATTCAATTTGGGGTCTTCCTTATTGTAGCACCAATAGTTGGACGCATGTGTCCACTGAAACAATCACAAACGAAATATCGTACTCATTCATATATATATATATATATATATATATATATATATATACATATAATTATTACCAACTAGCCCACAGAATACCTCAAAACGCTATTCAAGCCTATCCAAATTCCAAGTTGTGGTGTACTTTCTGTCTCTCTTCTAGTCTAGCCTATCGCGTGCTGTGTGGCCTTTCATGGTCCCCAACCATTCCGTATACGCTAATTTCCCTTTAAGTTATTCTATCTTTTCGTTTGTCTCTGACGGTTAAATCTTTAGAATATCTTGCACACTTCCCGGGGGGTCACCCATCCTCCCACCTTAACATGCTTAACCCCGAAACGTTGGCGGAATTTGGCATCTTAATACTGATATAATCACATTCACTTTCTCATATGGCCCTCATTACATAATCTGGGGCCAGTCAAAATCTTACGGATTCCGAAACTTTTCCGTAACACGTCCTTCCTTCTATAATTACCATTTTACCCTTCCTATTCCACAATATTCACTTTTCGTCCTAAACTACCAAATTCCCAATAGTAACAATTATACCTTCGTCGCCATTACCTATAAGTACTCAAGTATCCGCATGTCCAGATTTTTCTCTTACCATCCGTACATACTAATCTACAGCAAAACTGATTGTTAACTTTCTGTGAATCATCCAACAAATCTTGTTCTTACTAACCTCAAAGTTTTATCCCTTTTTAACTCTTCGGACTGTTAATCATCTTTCTTACAATCGTGCCCAAATCTGTAGCTTCTCCAAAATGTCACATCCCACTTATCGTCTATTTACGATGTTCCCATTCCATACTTCTTCCAGTTAGGTATACCTACTTATATGACCACATTTTGAAAATAAAAATTTGACCGAGTCTCCTTTACCATCCTCATTACTCAAAATATGTACGTCACAAATATCAATAATACCTTACAACGCATACAACTATATAACACATTCGAGTCATCCTGAACTTTCAATTTCAGATAACAAAACAAATACTTCAAGACTTGCCTTTATGTCTTTCCATGTCATCCCTTACCTTCTCCGGTCGCATGTAAAGCTCATATAAGGAATTTTATTTTCCTATAACTCAGCTCTATCGCACGATCTAAGATAGCAAGAAGGTCAACAATCCCTAGATGCCCCGTAGCCTCCTGTTTATAAATGTGGCACGCTTCACACCATAAACAGGACTCTACCGGACACGACTTTGCAGACAACCCCTAGGACAGACCTGCTCAGATACCACTTTGTCACACCCCAATTCCACTAGGGTGTGATGGGCACCCGGCCCCATATCCGAAGCCGAGCGAACCCACACACCTTTAGGACGTACAAAATCTTATTAGGCTTTTAAATCAAATAAAATAAAATACACAATAAACTCTCGAATTATTTTTATCGGATGTTTTCCAAATCAAACAGAATCTATGATCATACAGAATTTAAGGCATAATATAGAAGGACATATCGGCTGATGAAGCCGCATACACAGCTGACATACTATACCCACGACTCTGTCTGCAAAGTCTCTAACATAAATCCAGAAATCATAACGTACAAACTCAGACTCGGCAACACTCCGGGAGAAAATGGAGCCTGCCAACTCCGCTGGAACATCTTTTGTAATGACTTCAACTCATCTGGGTGTACCTGCGCGGCATGAAACGCAGCCCCCGAAGAACAGGGGTCAGTACGAAATATGTACTGAGCATGTAAAGCATAAAGTACAATAAACAGAATCATAACCAGGTCCAGAAATCCAGAAATATAATAGATGAAAGCATATCGAAATCGGAGGTACCGAAGTATAACAGACAGTATCATGATCAGGATCGGGAGTACGGACATACAACAGAAGGAATCATAATCAGAGTCAGAAGTACAGAAAGTAAGTACAATAACCGGAATATCAAAGTTCTTACTCATAAAGCACAGATAATGCACGTCAGAACATATGCCATATCCGGTCCCCATTATCGGACTCGGTGAGCAGACGTGGTCGCCACCCCGACACTGGCGCCACAACACATCATACTCCGGATTAGGAAATAGCTCCGTAACATATCATATCATATCAGAGTGTGCACATATCATAGCATATCAGATGGCCATATCATATCATATCATAGCATATCAGAATAAGCGTACATGGCACAACATACTCGACAACCCATGTACACATATACCTGCCCCCTCACATTGAGGCAAGGCGAACAATGCAGTGGAATACGCGTGATAACATATCCTGGCCCGGGCTCAGTGAAGGAAGCATTGAGGCATCCACGAGTAGAGTAGTGAGAAACTATATGCATCACAAAATATTTACAAAGACTCGACAGAATAATCCGAATGACAGGTCATTTAGGAAAGGAACCAGACGATAGTCATAGCACGTACCTTTCGGATGTCGCGGGGGATTATATCAAATTAAAGCTTTTGGGATTGTTTGAACATATCAAAATATAAAACATTTACAGAATATCGATAGCATAACTCAGATGGCAAATCATATATATATATATATATATATATATATATATATATATATATATATATATATATATATATATATATATAAAGATTGAGCGACGATCATAATGTATGTCTTTCGGAGGCCACAATGGTTTATATCAACATAATCCTTCTGAAATCGTTTTCATATTTCAAAACATATTGTGAGACCTCATAAGATATTTGAAACGACCGTCATATAGTAGTTAGAAGAGTAGCCAAGAGTTTCCCTTGAATTTTTCTCAAAAATAAGTCGAATGGAATAATAAAAACAAATTCGGGAAAAGTGGGCCCACCTCAGGTCAAGTGAGGTGGCGTAACATATTACGTACGTTAGACTTCATGACATCACCCATAAGGGTTTTAGGATAATCGGGTCCTACTTGTGCAAGTTCTAGACATTTAGACCATTTTTCCAACTATTTATAGAATATTTAATTCAAATCTACTGAATGAAAAAGAAGCAAATTTAAGCACAAATTTTGAAGAGTAGAGTCATCCCCGAGGCTCGTATCCAAATCTATTACATCTAGGACATGCCAAGAGAAGGAAAGGTAAAGCTTTACATACCTTATTCGCTCCTTACGCCTCTCCAAATTCAAATCCCGTTTCGTCCAAAATCTACATTTGGTCAAATTTACCAAATATAAATCATAAGGTTTAAAAGTTCAATCTTAACCAATACTTGTCTACAGAAATTTGGGCAGCATCTCCCCTATAAATTCAACATCCCCGAGAATCTAACTCGGCCCATTTAACAACAACAAATCCGAGAATGGAACTCGGCCACATTATCAACAACAAAACCAACAATCACATCTCCAACTTCAACAATTTATTCAAAATACAATCCAACATTAGTAGCTCCTTTTACACAATCCAACAACATTTCATTTATATTTAATTCACAATTGTTCACACATTCAAATACTAATCCGAAACCATTCAACAATATTCAAGAACACTTCAACAACCCGCACAATATCTCAAACGGCCAAACCAACATACTACCCAAAATCTTCCTAACTCAACAAAAACAATGACAACACATTTTCTCTCTTCCAACTTCATGAATTACACCAACAATTCACACTAACAACATTATCTTCCTACAATTATAAGAAACCATATTAATATCATGTTAACTTCTTACATAATCCGCAAATGCTTACAACTTTATTTCAAGCCATTAAATCTTCATTTAACAACATCACAACACAACAACAATAAAAATACAAAATAAAATTATCTCACCATACCCCACCAAAACAGCCCCCCTCTATACGGCTACCACATCAACACCGACAAATGAATTTATATCGCCATTTCTTCCGTTCTAATCCGTTAAATCTTTAAATAAATTTGTTAACAATGAAAAGGAACCTTCATATTACCTTAAGTAGGGAGCCACCACGTTATCACTCTCCTCCTTGGTTGATTTTTAGCTCAAATTGAAGACAACGCGACGTACAACACTTTTCTCTTCATGGGCTTCGGAATTCGGGGCTCGGATTTTGATCAAAAATTGATTTTTCTCTCAAGGATATTTTCTCTCTTTTCTTCCAGAAATTTCTGGGTGTTTAGGTGTGAAAACTGAGGGGGTAAAGGCTGAAATGTTACTTAAATAACATGGGTCATGGGCCTAACCCGGTTGGGCCCGAGTTGGGCCTAGCCTACTGACCTTTCGACCTTAAAACGTCCATATCTCCTTGTACCGACGTCACCTGTGAACCCACGACCTATGGTTTGAAAGCTACTTCAATTATCTACAACTTCTATTTGTTGGTATTTTTCTAAATTCCAAACCTATAATACCGTTTCTGCCCCTCAAATTCACATCACCCGAAAACGTTTTCTTAAAAATATTCGTTTGAAGGGCTTCCACTGTGATTTGGCCCAAGGGTCCTTCATGAGTTGTGTTTAACTTTACATATGTGATTCATATAACTTGTCACATGTTCCAAAAAAAAATATTGACGTGTGGGCCCCACCTCAGCTTACAAATAATTCGACGTTAAAAAAAATACGGGATATAACACATCTGACGTACAAATCACACATAAGAGGTTCCGGAAGACAAATACGGAAATTAAAATGCCAAAATGCTTGCTTTCTTTTGAAACACATTTCCTTCTCATACACATAGAAAATCAAACACACAATTACCGCGGCCAAGTAGTCCAGCGGTCACTATCACATATACCGCGGCCAAGTGCCCAGCGGTTAACATCCCAAACTCGACATACCGCGGTCAGGATTCCAGCGGTCAATGTCGCAGATACCGCGGTTAGGGGTCCAGCGGTCAATATCACATAGTACGGCATACCGCGGTCAGGGGTCCAGCGGTCAATGTCGCACATACCGCGGTCAGGGGTCCAGCGGTCAATATCACATAGTACGGCATACCGCGGTCAGGGGTCCAGCGGTCAATGTCACACATACCGCGGTCAGGGGTCCAGCGGTCAATAACCAAATTTATTACTTTTCAAACATAAATCACACATGTCAGAATCATGCATCACACATACATACAACGTGCCCCGGCCCTCGGTGAGGGACTCGGTGAACAAATTCATGTATGCCAAAATCGTATATCAGAAAAATACCGAAGGTAAGTAGCTTATCCAGAATATTAGAATACTTACTTTTCAACCACAACTGATGCATACCAAAGTCATGCAAAGGGGCACAGGAACAGGGTCGCCACTCCCGTCTCTGGCGCCATAGCACACCATACTCCAGAAGATTTCATAACATGTACACGATATCTCGGGAACTGGACATATACCACGAGAACCCGAGAACCAGTCACATCATAATTCATATACACAGTACCCCAGAACCGTACACGGTAACCGGAGACGGACATATACCACAGTACTCCGAAACCGAACACATCATACTCCATATACACGGCAACCGGGGACGGACATATAACACAGTACCCCGGAGCCGGACACCTCATACTTCAGAATTACATACATGGAACCCGACCCCTAGACAAAGGACTCGGCGAACCATACGCACGATACATACCGGCCCGGAACTTGGTGAAAGGGATCATAGCATATACACGAGCGGAGTAGTAAGAAACTAGGTGCACATAAATTAAAACCCGATGAAAGAATCGAATGTATTATCAGGATATTCGTAACGAATTATTTATAACCGAATACTTATTTCGGATACTTATATCAGATTACTCATAGCAGACTCGTTATATCGAATTACATGCTCACATCAGGATATTCACATTAAGGAGCTTTCCAATGACTTATGAAACGAATCAAACGGAGTCTTAGATTCACCGACGAAAGGTCTTACTTTTATATCATACAAAAATAGCTCAAGTGAGACAAACAAAAGAAGTTTAGGAACTAGTGGGCCCACCTCGGGTCAAGTCGAGGTGGCGGATATAAATTACAAACATTGGACTCTATGGAGTCATCCATGAAGGTTTCAAAGCGAGCCTATCACGTCTGCACGAGTTATGGATGTTTGAACAGTTTTCCAACAAAACTTAAGGGCTATAATTCAATTGTGCTGAATGAATAGTACCAAAATTCAGACTCGCATTCCTATGAGCAGAATAACCTATGAGGCTCAAATCCGAATCTAGTACACCTAGGACATGCCATGAGAAGAAAAAGGATAGCTTTACATACCTCACTTGCGCCTTACGCTCGTCCAAACTCAATCCCCGTTTCGTTCAAAATCTACAATTGGTCATAACTGCCAAATGTAAGTTTCAAGCTTAAATTCATATTGTCTACCGAAATTTCGGCAGCATTTCCCCTGTAAATTCAACGTCCCCGAGAATCATCTCGACCCGAAATATCAACAACAACAACCCAACAATACCAACAACATCAACCATCATCACAAAATACATTATAATATAAATAGTCTTCTTTTCTACATAATTCAACATCTTCCATCCCAACTTCACACTATCAAACTAACGTCAACGTTTTTATGTTTATTCACTAATTCAAGACCATTCAAATACAATTCAAGAACATTTTCCATTATTCTACAAAATATGCAAAAGTTCCACCAAACCATAATCCACCCAAAACCTTCAATTTTCAACATAAATATTCACAACACATTTTTATCTTCCAATTTCACTCACAACAATAACAATTTGTATCTTACTACTTCATTCTAATAATTACATAAACTATAATGAAATCACATACTTTCCAGTAACAACTCAACAACAATTTTCTCATGCCAACTAGAACCATTAACCTTCCATTTTCATCACAAGGCTACAACAACACAATTAACATACTAAATAATTTAATTCATATCCCCCCTCCAACTTGATGCACACGGCCAACACACCCATATCCACAACACACAAGATTTTCATACTTTTCCTTCATTTCTACATACTATAACATATATACACCTTCCATAACATAATAAAAACATAAAATTCGTACCTTTTCTCTTCAACTTCTTCACTTGACTAGAATGCGGAAACGACGAAACGAATGACTTATCTTCCGAAATAATTATGCCACGTTGTAGAGGACCCTTGAATTAGTGGGAATACCACAAGAAAATAATTTTTGGAACAAGATTTCCCATGGTCAAATTCCCATGGGTTGGCCGAATGGTTCCCCTTTGTTTTCTCCTCTTCTTCTGTTTTGCTCTCTTGAATTTTCTAGAATGAAAGTGATACATAGCCCCTTATTTATTTAATTGTCTTGATTTAATTCAAGACATGGGCTTGGGCCATAGTATATGGCCGGCCACCCTATGTTTGGGCCTCACTTCCTCTTTTTTTTTTTTGAGCCCAATTTGTGGTGGCTAATTTTGTAATTCCTGAAACTAATTTCCGAAATTTCAAATTTTGCCCTCGGCCTTTATCCATATTTCCGCATCAACATTTCATGAACATCACACCTGTAGTAAATAAAATAGAAACATAGCCTTATTTCTCACAAGTCAAAATTATTTCAAATTTTCCGAATGTGCAAAAGTACGGGATATAACAGGTAAGTTGATGAAAGACAAAATAGTAACTTAGGGTTATTTTAAGAGATGATTGGAATGGATTGAAATATATTTTGATATATAAGTGTTGTTATTGTTGTTATGGTTGATATTAAAGTGAATGAGAAGTTGAAGGGTTGTTAAGCTTATGAGAGAAATGTTGTCCATGATTCGTTAAACTCTCTATGCATCTAAAGGAGGTTAGTAAGTGAAGTACATAGTCTAATGAAGGTCTATGTTATCTTAACTGTAGATTTACAAGTCGGGGAGTAGGAGTTGGACGATTTGATATACGTCAAGGTGTTAAGGCTATCCTCTCCTTCTTTTGGCATGATTCTATGATGTGATACAACATGCGAATAAGCGAGATTTCATATTACTCTACTCTTAGAAGTATTAGGAGTATTTCAGTCTTTGATGTTCATGTACCCCCTTTATGATTATTCCTTCTGTTCATGGGTCCAGTTTTATGTATACAGTTATTCATGCATTACATTCATTCATTTATATATATATATATATATATATATATATATATATATATATATATATATATATATATATATATATATATATATATATATATATGTTGACCCGTGACCAGGAGGTGTTATATACGCAAGTATTATATGTATATGGGGTATGGAAAGGAGCAGGCGTTATATACGCATTACCACCTGATCAGCTGGTGCACTATGATGACGATATGAGAATCAGGCTACAAGTATCGCAGCAAAGTATATGATGATGGCCGCAGAGAGGCGGATATGATATGAGAAAAGAGACATGCGTTATATACGTGCATATACCAGGCGTTATAAATGCACATATACACAAATGTATGACCTTCATTGATAGTCATTAGCATGCATATTATGCATCCACAGAGGCATTGTCAGTTATACAGGTTTAGGTCGATTCAGGCAGATACTAGTTCATACAAGTACATGCAGTCGGTTATTTCAGCTTATGAGTTTAGATCTTATCCATGATTCTCATGTGTGTGTGTGTATATATATATATATATGATGTTGCTCTTATGCTTTACATGCTCGGGGGGATGCGTTCATGCCCGCAGGTACAGGGAGACAGACAGGTGGTCTAGCTCAGTAGGTCCTCTAGATCTAGCAGTGGTCTGTACGCTCCATTCGATCGGAGCTACAGTCAGTTTTGGTATGCCCCTTTTGAGATGTGTATACATATGGGAATGACGGGGCCCTGTCCTGTCCTTTTTACAACTTATATTCCAGTAGAGGTCTGTAGACAGTTGTATGTATTAGTCAGATGATGTAGCCTTGTCGGCTTCTATTCTTTTGTGTATAGTATATGTAGCAGCCTAGCTGGCTTGCACTGTTCCTTCAGTATATTTATGTGTATACAGATGGTTTAGAGTTCATGAGGTTGTCTAATTATGAGATCAGTTTAAGCAATTTTATGGGCCCTTGATGAACAGAATGATTCAGATATGAGTATAGGGGTGTTTGGTCGCTAGAGGTCAGGCTCCCGTCACGGCTCATCAGTTGGGTCATGACATGACCACATCCTAGATCCAAGGAGGCCGTGATCGATTCTGAGGGCATTTTCAGGATTAGAGGATGCATATGCATTCCTCGTGTTGATAACCTGATTCATTTGATCTTATCTGAGGCCCATAGCTCTTACTATTCCATTCATCCGAGAGTGACTAAGATGTATCGTGACTTGAGATAGCACTATTGGTGGCACCATATAAAGAGCGATATATCTGATTATGTGGCTAAGTGTAGAAATTGTCTACATGTAAAGTATGTGCACTAGCAACCCGGTGGGGTGTTTCAGAGGATTCCCATTCCCGAGTGGAAGTAGGAGAGGATTACCATGGATTGTGTCACAGGTCTTCCGAAGACCCTTGGAAAGTTTGATTCTATTTGGGTGATAGTGGATCGATTGACTATGTCCGCTCACTTTGTTCCTGTTCAGGTTTCTTATACCGTGGAGAAGTTAGCCAAGATGTATACTCGAGATATTGTGAGTGTAATAACCCATATATTTTTTTAAGGCTTTGTTGGTAATTTAAATAAAAGAAGGAAATAAAAAGAAAAAAAAAGAAAAGAAGGAATGTAGCCAAGCCCAAAAAGGAAAAGAAAAAGAAAAAAAAAGACTTTAAAAAGTTTGATGGCTAACGGGAAACATTACAATCTGAAGGAACCAAAAAAAAAAAGGACGAGCAAACAGAGGGAGAGAAAACCAACAGGAAAAAAAAAACAAAAGAGGGAGAAAAAGAGAAGAAAGGAGAGGAGAAAAATAAGAACTTTCACCCCAAATCATCAAGGTAATTACTCTAGTCCTTTATTTAAGTTTATTACATAATTATGGGTAAATTTTTATGATGAAACCATGGGGATATTTTGAGAAATTGAGAAAGTTCAGCCCTAGGGTTCTTCAACCTAAATCATTGATTTGGAAGGACAAATAGTGTCAGATTTTAAACTTCTATATATCGTTGGAATCCTCTCGTTAAGCCCTTCCCAAAAACTGATGTCTTGTCGGGTTTTGAACACATTGACCAAAGGGCGTTTTCGTCCTTTAAAATTTGACTTTAACCGTTTAGGCCTCTAAAATATAGAAGTGGTTTACCCTAAGGGTTTTGACCATTCTAAATCCATTTTTGTGTAGTTTGAGGCAATCCGGAGACTCGAGAACGCAGTTTTGATTTATTGGGAAGTGTGCCCGAATTGTGAATTTTAGGTAAGTGAGACTTTAAGCTTTGGGTACTTGCTTTTCAAAACCCGTTTTAAAAATATGTTTTGTCTGCCTGGTCCATGTGTTGGGACGAGCGTGTGCTTGACAGAATCGGTGGTCCTTAAGGCCAACTGCATATACTTTGAATTCAAATACTCTAAAATTCTCTTTATAAATTGTTTTGTGAGGTGATGCGGCTGTGAGCCATGATATTGGGGCATTGTGTATGCTTCCCTTAGCATTATGTATGCTTCTTAATGATATCGGGGCATTGTGTATGCTTCCCTTAGCATTGTGTATGCTTCCTGACATATTTGGCACATTGTGTATGTTGCCGTGGATTCATGTGTTGATTAATTCTTTAACTGCCACTTATAATGGTTGTAGTGTAAATTGTGTTGAGATATATAATATATTTGATAAACAGTAATTTGGACCTTGGTTGCTATTATATAATGATATATTCATGTGCATAATATTTTTGTGCTTGTTGTGTGTTTGTATTTTCTAACACTTGTTCCAGGGATATTTGAAGTGGCGGGTCGAGGATCTTACTGGGTTATATTTATGTATAACTCACTCCTTACCTGCATGTCCATGCAGATACTGTCGTTGAGAACGAAGCTGGTAATTGAAAACTTCATGAGTGGATTCTGTTGCTGAGGTGAGCAACCGCATTGTTCGTGGAGGCAGTCATTTCAGCTTTCTCTAATTTATTTCTAGTTATTTCTTTTATTTTGGGTTTACATGCCCGACAGTCAAACTCATGTAACTCTATTAGATGCTCCATGGTCTTAGCGTGGGATATGGGCTAGAGATTCTTTTTATCTTAGCGTTGATTGATTTTCATAAATCGATTAGGGATTTGGTTGGCGATTATTCTGCATTTTTATCATTAATAACGTTGTTGGACCTGCACTTATTTTCTTTTAGTGCTTTTGTAAACGATTAAGAGTATGATATATGGTTCGCCTGGCGGGTGGTGTTTGCTGGGTGTCAATCACGTCTAGCGGGTATTTTGGGACGTGACAAAGTTGGTATCAGAGCCTAGGCTTTAAGTCCCGGGTCATGGAGCAGTGTTTAGTAGAATCTTGTTCATGGGTATGTAGGCGCCCATACTTATGACCTTAAGGCTACTGAACATCTAGGATGGTTCCCCTTCTTTCATTCCTTATTCATGCGTTGAGCTGAATCTAGTCTAATTGTTGTAATACTTATTCCGCAGACAGCTAGGACATGCATATCCTCCTCTGCTAGATGTCACGGTTGATTCGAAAGTTTTTTTTAACGACAGATGTGCAACTAAGAGTGATACTGAGTACATGGAATGTTGTGTGCGTTGATTGTAGTTGAGATTGGACCGGTGTACACTTTGGGATAGTTTTATTTACAAAGAAAATTCTGCCAAATGTTTTTTTTGAATGTTTAGGAGTTAGTGAAAATTCTGAACGTTAAGAAATCGTTGAATGAAATGGTAGCGTCTGCGGGTTCCCTGGTCATAAAAAAAAAGTGGTCAAATGATATTAAAAAAAAAATTGGGTAAGAGCGACCATCCAAATCTGGGGTTGTTGGTATAACTTTATATTGTGAGTTTTATCGGTAAAGAGAAAGAGGGTAGCGAGAAAGTAAGAAGTGTAATTGCATACCCATGCCTAAGTTGTTGGGCTTTATGGTGAAAGATATTTTGAGGAAAGTGCTTAAATGGCTCTAAGATTAATGCCTCTTAAAGCGATTCACTATTATTAGTAAGGTCGTGGCAGTGATGTCATAAGTGTGATTGTGGCGTAATATTACATATCTTAAGTGTATTAAGTATGAGCATGATAATGGCTCTATGAGATGCACAACTTGTTCATGGAGTAGGTCCCTGGATGAATTCCAGATTGTGAGCGAGAATAAGACTTAAGTATAAGAATTATTGAAATAAGATAGTAAGATGTTTAGGATGAAACTCAGTGTATAGTGGCTTGATTAGTTGTTGAAGGGAAAGACATGGAATATTAATGACTATCACGCACCAAGAAAATAAATGAACCATAAAAGAAGTTGGAGTAAATAAGAAATGACATGATTGCCACAGATAACCAATTCACATAGTTTTGTTAATATACATTTTTTTCGATAAAGCACAAGCTTGAGGAAGATGAGAAACACGTTAATGAGATGATAGTATAGATGAGGATAAAGAGAAAAGTTGATACTTAGATGTACCTTTTGTGATTTCGCGGTGGAGTCTACTATTATTGGCCGGTCTATCGAACATGTGTGGACACAGTTCAAAGTCATGATACGTTTATGTGCTGCGAAAAAAAAACATGGTGTTATTGACCTTGAGGTTATCTTTGATTCAGATTGAATAACTTCGTCTTGCCTTAAGCTTGATTGCCATAAAAAGACCGTTCCATTTTCCATTTCGATAGAGCCTAATATTGAGTTTGTAATGAGTTTAAAGGATTCAATTGGTATGTCCACAGACAAAGCAACCTCGTCGATAATATAGGTCGTATCTAACTTTAACTCGAGGCACCTGAGTTGAATAACTAACTAGTGGGTTAGTTTGAGTAGTTAATAAGTTTTTTAATATGAGTTGATAATAAGTTTTTGACTATTCTTTAAGCGAACCTACTAATTATACCATATAATGGGGAGGTCGACTAAAACTTGGTATTGATATGCTGTCATTAATCTGGTATATTTTTATTTTTGATTAAAGAATGATTGCAAAGTCAAAGTATGTAAATTATAAGTTACAAGATTTCGTGATTGAGAGGTCACTATACCATGTATAGAGCCCGGAGGTGCTTAATTTCTGTTTGTTGAGGAGAAATTGAATCTATGCAGATTTTTATCACTAAGAGAAAAATGACTTAATTTTTATCATATGATGGGCAAGTATCTTTTTGTCTTTTCCTAAACTACATGATATGTGGCTTCAATTACAGGGTGTTATATGCTATTCTAAGATAGACTTGTGATCAGGATACGCTGAGTAGTAGGAGAAAGGGTTGGATAATCTGAAGACATGTACCAAGACTTATTTTGGTTAGTGTAAATTTCTGGTGATATCTTTTGGATAGAGAATGCATTAATGATTGTCATGCACTAGAGGATTGGGGTATTCAAAAACGTTCCTTAGCTCTCTATTTGTAATGTTCATTAATGACATATACGAATATCTTCTCAGTCGATAGAAGCATATGCTGTGGTTGAAAAAGATGCTGGGATAATATTGATTAAACAATTGAGGTTAAAAGTGTGAAGTTTAATTTTTACATCATGGCGTTATGAGCCTTGTGGTGTCTAGTAAAAGGATGGAAGGTTGAGTTTTAATACACGCACTAAGGCTCTATCATGTGTTATGCTGCAGTTGTTTTTGTTTGAACATGCACAGTTGATCGATACGAGAGTCTTGACCTTATTGGGGATTAGTGATCGTCTCTAAAGATGAGGCTACTTGATAGTGGAAAAAAAGGGGAACATTCTAATTAAAGAGTTGAATGTGTGTACACCTATGGTGGTTGACTTAAGGAGATTTGTACTCGGAAAGATACAACGTTTATTATAATTATTACTTTTTAGATTCACAACTATGCATTGGGGCCGCAGGAAGAGAGTTAAAATTGACAAAAGTTAGTTAGGGTACATAAATGTTGTTCTTGTGTTTAAATCGTTAATATATTAAATACGAGTGTTAGAAACTCAAAATTTCCGATGCATGGTTGTCTCCGATAGAAAGTAAAAATAGATCAATGTAGACTTTGTAGCTGGTCTATATGTTCATTCAGAAAATCGTGATCGTAGCTTGGGTGATATTGATTGACTTAGCAAGATTGTGTACCTGATTTAAGATGAACTATTTTTTTTATATATCGTACTAGCTTATATGGTGTTATGTGTCAGAGATAGTGCAATGGCATGAGATGTCAATATTGTCATGTGTGACAAGAGTAACAGTGTATGGAACGTTTATGTAGGAGCATGTGGATGTGTTCCAGCATCGCTATATGTGAAAGTGTTATGTAGGAATGTATGGATGTGTTCCAACACCACTGTACATGTGAGAGATATGTAGAAGCACAAGGATATAGTTCTAACATATCCTTATAGGGGTATGGTCTGCATACACTTTACCCTCCCAAACCTCACATTGTGGGATTTAACTGGGTATGTTGTTGTTGTTGTACGTGAAAGCATTATGTAGGAGTGCTTGGAGGTGTTTCATCTCTACCGTATGTAAGATTGGTGGATATGTTTCGCCATAGGATCGTGGTTGTGGCACTTGGATTATGCCATCCTTGGGTGCCCAGTCTTAACACTAGTCAGATGGATATTACCTGATAAGTGGTTAATGATCAGTTGCTTTTGACTGAGTTCGTGTATGATATTAGTTTACTAACTCATTATGCAAATCTTGTCATTTTATGTTTTATACGAATGCTGGAGTCTTACTCTATCTGGTTGATTGAATACTCTAAATCAGAGTAGTTGTGTCTAGACTTTGATTAGCAAGCCTTGAAGAAGGTTGCATTGAATGCGGGAACGATTTCATATAGCATAGAGTAGACAAAAGTCCTATGCAGATAAGAAAGTACGTGATATGGAGTTCATGAAGGGGGAAAAAGTCTTTCTAAAAGTATCTCCTATAAAAGGAGTTATGAGATTCGGTCGGAAAGGTAAGTTAAGTCCTAGGTACATTGGTCCTTATGAGATTTTGGATCGAATTGGGTTGGTGGCATATAGACTTGTTTTACCTCCGAGATTGTCTGCTGTTCATCCTGTATTTCACGTGTCTATGCTAAGACGATATGTTGGTGATGATAGCCATAAGATTCAACCAGAGGATGTGGAGCTCGATGACAATTTGACTTATGAGGAGGGTCCCATATCTATTCTTGATAGGCAAGTACGACAATTGAGGTCGAAGAAGGTAGCTTCAGTCAAAGTGTTATGGCATAATCACCCAACTGAGGAGGCTACTTGGGAGTCCGAGGCGGATATGCGAGATAAATATCCTCATTTATTTGACGCGATAGGTATGAATTAGACCCGTTCGAGGATGAACGTCATTTTAAGTGGCGGAGAATGTAATAACCCATATATATTTTTAAGGCTTAGTTGGTAATTTAAATAAAAGAAGGATATAAAAAGAAAAAAACTAGAAAAGAAGGAATGTAGCCAAGCCCAAAAAGGGAAAGGAAAAGAAAAAAAAAGACTTTAAAAAGTCTGATGGATAACGTGAAACACTACAATCTGAAGGAACCAAAAAAAAAAAGGACGAGCAAACAGAGGGAGAGAAAACCAACAGGAAAACAAAAAGAGGGAGAAAAAGAGAAGAAAGGAGAGGAGAAAAATAAGAACTTTCACCACAAATCATCAAGGTAATTACTCTAGTCCTTTATTTAAGTTTATTACATAATTATGGGTAAATTTTTATGATGAAACCATGGAGATATTTTGAGAAATTGAGAATGTTCAGCCCTAAGGTTCTTCAACCTAAATCATTGATTTGGAAGGACAAATAGTGTCGGATTTTAAACTTCTATATATCGTTGGAATCCTCTCGTTAAGGCCTTCCCGAAAACTGATTTCTTGTCGGGTTTTGAACACATTGAGCAGAGGGCGTTTTCGTCCTTTAAAATTTGACTTTAACCGTTTAAGCCTCTAAAAATATAGAAGTGGTTTACCCTAAGGGTTTTGACCATTCTAAATCCATTTTTGTGTAGTTTGAGGCAATCCGGAGACTCGAGAACGCAGTTTTGATTTATTGGGAAGTGTGCTTGAATTGTGAATTTTAGGTAAGTGAGACTTTAGGCTTTGGGTACTTGCTTTTCAAAACCCGTTTTAAAAATATGTTTTGTCTGCCTAGTCCATGTGTTGGGACGAGCGTGTGCTTGACAGAATCGGTGGTCCTTAAGGCCAGCTGCATATACTTTATTTTCAAATACTCTAAAATTCTCTCTATAAATTGTTTTGTGAGGTGATACGGCTGTGAGCCATGATATTGGGGCATTGTGTATGCTTCCCTTAGCATTATGTATGCTTCTTGATGATATTGGGGCATTGTGTATGCTTCCCTTATCATTGTGTATGCTTTTTGATGATACTGGGGCATTGTGTATGCTTCCTAACATATTTGGCACATTGTGTATGTTGCCGTGGATTCATGGTGTTGATTAATTCTTTAACGGCCACTTATGATAGTTGTAGTGTAAATTGTGTTGAGATATATAATATATTTGATAAACAATAATTTGGACCTTGGTAGTTATTATATAATGATATATTCATGTGCATAATGTTTTTGTGCTTGTTGTGTGTTTGTATTTTCTAACACTTGTTCCAGGGGTATTTGAAGTGGCGGGTCGAGGATCTTACTGGGTTATATTTATGTATAACTCACTCCTTACCTGCATGTCCATGCAGATAATGTCGTTGAGAATGAAGCTGGTAATTGAAGACTTCATGAGTGGATTCTGTTGTTGAGGTGAGCCACCGCATTGTTCGTGGAGGCAGCCATTTCAGCTTTATCTAATTTATTTCTAGTTATTTCTTTTATTTTGGGTTTACATGCCCGACAGTCAAACTCATGTAACTCTGTTAGATGCTCCATGGTCTTAGCGTGGGATATGGGCTAGAGATTCTTTTTATTTTAGCGTTGATTGATTTTCATAAATCGATTAGGGATCTGGTTGGCGACTATTTCACATTTTTATCATTAATAACGTTGTTGGACCTGCACTTATTTTCTTTTAGTGCTTTTGTAAACGATTAAGAGTATGATATATGGTTCGTCTGGCGGGTGGTGTTTGCTAGGTGTCAATCACGTCTAGCGGGTATTTTGGGACGTGACAGTGAGATTACATGGGATCCCCATTTTTGTTGTATCTGATCGGGGTACTATCTTCACCTATCGATTTTGGAGAGCATTTCATGATGAGTTGGGTACCCGATTGGATTTTAGTACATCTTTCCATCCCTGGACCGATGGCCAGTCCAAGCAGAACATTCAGGTGCTTGAGGACATGTTGAGAGCGTGTGTTATCGACTTTGGTGGTCATTGGGATTAGCACTTGCCCTTGGTGGAGTTTGCATGCAACAACAGTTATCATTCGAGTATTGGTATGGTGCTTTTGAGACCTTATATGGTAGGAGATGTAGATCTCCGATATGTTGGTTCGATGGGTTCGAGGCTCAACCTGAGAGCACGGATCTATTGAGAGAGTCCCTTGATAGAGTGAGAGATATTCAGGCCAGACTCATGGCCACTCAGAGCCGGCAGAAGATGTATGCTGACCGGAAGGTTCGGGATTTGAAGTTTGCTATTGGTGATCAGGTTCTATTGAAGGTTTCACCCATGAAGGGTGTTATGAGGTTTGGTAATAGGGGCAAGTTGATCCCTAGATTCATTGGCCCGTTTGAGATCGTGGATTGTATAGGCGATGTAGCTTATAAGTTAGCATTGCCGCCAGGTTTTGCGGGAGTTCACCCAGTTTTCCATGTTTGGATGTTGAAGAGATACCATGCCGACGGTACCTACATTATCCGTTGGGATTCTATATTGCTTGATGAGAATTTGACTTATGAGGAGGAGCCTATCACGATTTTGGATAGGCAGGTTCGAAAGTTCAGATCCAAGAAGATTGGTTCTGTGAAAGTGCAACGGAAGCACCGTCCTATGGAAGAGGCTACTTGGGAAACCGAGTCAGATATGTATAGCCGATATCCCCAGTTGTTCACTGATTCAGGTATTTTTCCTACTATCCTTCTTTACTTGCTCGAAGATGAGCAACGGGTCAATTGGTATCTAATGTAATGACCTGTTTGATCATTATGGATCTTTTGGCACTTTCACCTACTCCCGAGCATTGATTACCTCCCTTTTTGACCCAAGGGGACAATTGACATGCTTCCCAAGGTGTCTAGACTGGATTCGGGTAACTTTGGTGAAAATATAGGCTTAAGAGTGAAAGTGGTTGCCTCGAAGATGAGTTTTGGGCAAACGAACCTTTTTCGGAATTTCGTCTATTTCAAGAGGTTCGGATAGTCATTTAGAACTTGTGTGTACGTTTGATTCGATTCCCAATGCATTCAGATGCATTTCGGGACATTGGATGGGAAATGGGAATTAAGGCATCGGTAGTTGACTCGGTCAATGAGACCTCCGTTGAGAATTTTGAGGCCACATGCTCATTCGTAGCGCGTTTTTATGTGGGACTAGGTATCTGGTATGTGAGCAGATGGCCTCAGGAGTTAGTCGAAAAATAGGATCGAAATGAAAAACCCAGGCCAAGTTTCTAGTGTCTGGTTCCTACTTTAGCGGCACCAGCACCGCAACAGTGACACTGCTGGGGCGGTAGCCCTACCGCTGAACAGGTCCCATCCATTTTGGCTTGACCGCTGAAGCGGTCAGGTGGCAGCTGGGGCGGTCCAGTTACCGCTACAGCAGTGATGGGCAGTGACTGTGCATTAAATGAGTCTTAGACCCTCATTATTTCATATCTCGATATTGGGGCTTGGGAAGGCTGTTCTTGGAAACAAATTGAAAGAAATCTTGGAGGTAAAACCTTGTCTAATCTTTTACTTCTCTCTAATCACAATCATCTTAGACTTTCCCCCTTCCTTTTTAATCCTTTAGAAATGGAATTTGAAGGAGGGGTTTGGGAGATTTTCTCTAAGAGTATACTTGATAAATTGATGATGTTAATGTTAAAATGTGATGAATCTAACCTTAGTAATCATATATCTTTCACTTTTAAGGTTAAATTTCGGATTTGGAGAATTAGGGTTCATACCCAATTTGGGGGTTTTTACTAGAAATCAGATTTGGGGATAATTCTTGAGCTAAATCAACAATTAATGATGGGGTTATGATTACATAGGATTCAATTTGGTATTTTACCCGTGAATTTCCTGTTTCGCCCTTGTGGGTCCGTTTCCCTAATTTATAGAGTTAAAATCGACCTAATTGATATCATAACAATATCAGTATCATTATTCATGATTTCTAATTTAGAATTCGATTGTGCTTAGACTACTTTAGTTCTGGGCTTCAAAGAAAAGGCAAGGCGATAGAGTGACTTGTTGGTGTTGCAATTCGGCAGTCATGAGGTTATGGTTTACCTTTGGTGAGACTTAGTATAGTGAATCACATATTTAGTTTATGATGTCGGAGACAGCATGTGAACCTTCGGGTGTGAAGTTGGGATGGATATTGCCTTAGGTTGGTCCTTGATGTGTGTTGGGACTAGCCACCTCGTTATATGTGTTCGACTGTTTAATTGTGTTGGCTTGATGCCATGTGTAGTTGGTAGATAGCGAATATCTCTTATTTTCCTGATTCGGGATAGGATTGATGTACCCGTTGTTAGTTTTTGTACTATGATACATTATTGGCGTATCCACTGTTGGTACTTGAGTTATTGATATATGTTGGCATACCTACTTATGGTATTGTGACGTGATATGTTGTTGGCATACCCTGTTGAGGTATTTGTGATATTGAGCTTACTTGTTGATAATTGAAATATGCATTGCACGCTTTCTCTCATATTATCATGCATGGCCAATATCCGATGATGATCTGGTATCGTTGATTGAGCGAAACTGATATTTGATAAACTATTTTACTTGAGTGATTCTGAAAAAGGCCAATGTCCGAAGATCTATTCCGGAATCGTTGTTTACATGAAACTGATACTGAATAAACTCTTTTACTTCAGTGATTGTGAAGTGCCCGATGTCCGAGGTTCAATTCCAGAATCTTTGATTTATGAAACTGATATTTCACAACTCTTTTGAGTGATTGTGAGGAGGCCGATGTCCGATGGTTATATTCGGGCATCGTTGTGCATTGTCGTTTTCGATGTTATCCCAGATTCGATTGTAGTGCATGGGCTCCGCGGGTCCCCAGAGTGGTGTCAGTGAGACTCTCCCTATGAGTAATTAGCCAGGGTTTTGTGTGTCTGTTTCGCAAAGATCCTGGACTGGTGGCACTCAGACTTCGCAAGTTACACTGGGTTGTGCTGCCGAGACGTCGATATTTCCATCCGGAGTATATGTGTACATCTCATTTGCATAGCATGGCATGGAATCACATTCATACCATTATTGCATTGCATTGCATTATGACTTGAGTGAGATGTTGTGATGACTGTATTGTGAAGGATTGTGTTGTTGATTCTATTGTGTTGATTGTTCTAGGACTAGATACACTCAGACTTATTATATTGGGGTTAGATATTTACATAGGTGTTGATGGATACTCGGTTATGATTATATTATTTCATGTGGGATTGGTTTACTTGTTTATCTGTGTTTTATTCTTAATTGTGTTAACTATGCTTAGTCGGCCTATGATGACTACCAGTACTTTGTTTGTACTGAACTGCACTTGATGCATTCTTTTATGAATGCAGAGTACCAGGCCGGATCTATTTCTCTGACTCCTGGCTGATCGACTCCTCAGCTTCTACTTGAGTTTTCCAAGTTGAGCATGGCGTCCGCTGACCTCGAAGACTCTGCTATTGCTTATGTCTTACTTTTCTTTCAAGACATGATTTGAGACATTTATGTATTATTATTAAGACCTTAGTATTTGGATTTAGATGCTCTTGTATGACCAGACCAGATACTGGGGTGTATTCATTTACTTCCGCACTTATTTATATTATATTGTGAGACTTACGTCATTTTACTTCTTCCGCTATTATATTTATTGGTTGTGAACGTTGAGTTAAGGGTTCGCCTATCGAGGTGGGAATGGTAGGTGCCCGCATGACCTAGGCTAAAATGGGTCGTGACAAGGAGTCTAAAGATTTAGATTCTATGATAGTAGAGCAATTGAGCGTTCTTCATAAGCCCATGAAGAAAAGATTAAAAGGGGACAAGAAGAGCCACTGAAGCAACTTTTAAAAATCAAGACACCTTCAAAGATTATGCAGGTGAAAAGAGAGCTATAGAGAAAATTGACGAGATAGAGGTTGTGGCACTCAGGAAAGAGGAAGGAGCATTGGTAACAACTTCAATAATGAAGGGAAAAGTCAACAACCATTTAGATGTCGTGGTCGTGCACAAACAGGAGGAAGAGGACATGGCTATTATTCGGATACCAACGAAACGAGGTATGACAAATGTAAAATTGAGTGCTACAACTACCATAAACTTAGATATTACTCTTGAAAATGTCATAGTATGTTGAAGAGAAAGCTAACCCTTTTGATGACAAGAAAGAACAAGATGAGTCAATATTGTTAATGACACTCAAAGAAGAAGATAAGGATGATTGTAGTTTGTGGTATCGTGATAATGGGGCAAGCAACCATATGTGTGGATGCAAAGATAAGTTTGTGAAACTCACTAAGAAGGTGACAGGCAACATGTCCTTTGGAAACACTTCAAATGTACAAATCAAAGGCAAAGGTACAAGTTTAATCTCATCTAAAGAGGTTAGCCACAAGTTGATAAAGATATTTATTATGTGTCAAAATTGAAAAATAGGATTTTGAGTTTGGTCCAACTTCTTAAAAAAGATATGATATTCATATGAAAAATATGCATATTTGGCTTAGAGATTCAAGTGGAAAACTAATCACAAAAGTACATACGACAAAGAATAGATTTTTGAATATTAACATTCTGTTTGGATGGTCGCTACCCATGGTTTCATCATGTATAGTATCGTACTATATTGTATTGTACTATATTAATGAATAAAATATTTGGATTGTTGTGGTTTAATAACATTTTTTTTGTTTGGGTTAACTGAATGGTACTATATAAATAACATGTATGTTTACTAAAATACCCTTAACCCTTAATAACAGACTAGTTTATATACATTAATAAAATTAAGGTAAAGGAAAACATAGAAACTTTTAAAAAATAAGTAAATGGTGGGTGGGGGTGGGGGTTGGGTTGGTGGTAGGGGTTATGGAGGGGTGGGTGGTCGTGTTGGTGTGGGTATGGGTGTGGGTCATGGGGTGGTGGGTGGTAGTGGGTGGTGGTGGGGTAGGGTGGGGGTGGGGTGGGGGTATAATGGGGAAATGAAATATGTAAATACACAAAAACCACCAAATCCATGGTTACCAAAATTGAGCTTTTTCATTGCTATATAACCACGGAATTACAACGGGTTTACAATACCATACAACATAATTTTATGAACAATAGAAGCAAACATAGTTTCATTGAAAATAATACAATAATGAACCACAAAAACAATCATCCAAACAGGTGGTAAGACAATTGATGTAAAGTATTCGAAGGCTAAATGACCGTCAATGTTTTATTTTTTTGGTATGTTACTGTAAATGTCCCCATATTTGTTTCTAAAACTTATTCCGAAAACTAACGTTTAACTTTACTCTGTATAAAAGGTTTCGAAAACAAAGGTTACCTTAATTAGCAATTGAATATGAAGTTAAAACAAATATAAAAATACTACTTTGAAATTTGTGAGTGAAATTCCCAATTTACTAACAACATTTTTAAATTCAAAATTTCTTTTTCATTTTGAATTGAAAAAACAATAAATAAGATATAAAATTAATGTCACGACCCAGCTAGGGGCCGCGACGGGTACCCGGAGCTAGTTACCGAGCACCGCTCACTCTACTACTTATCTTGCTCATTTAATATTCTTTTATCAATTTACATACCAGTTGTAGGAAAATCATAATTAAACAAACATAAATACTTTATATACAATTGCCTTTCGGCCATCAAAATAATATACACGCATATGAAAACGTCTTGTGAGACCATCTAACCCACACTGCGTATCTACGAGCCTCTACTAACATACTGTATATACATGGACGGAACAAGACTCCGTCGTGCCCAAAATATGCATATATATATACCAAAAGGATAATCCTAAGCACCTCCAGACGATGGAGTGCTTTCAACCAGCTGACTGCTACTGAGGATCTGGGCCAAGCTCTCCTCTCTGTCTACCTGTGGGCATGAACACAGCGTCCGAAGAAAGGACGTCAGTACGAATGTTGTACTGAGTATGAGAAGCATAAACAATGAAAGAAAACATCAACAATATAGTGATAACATCAACATGAAATATCTGGATCTGTCTGATAATCATAAAGGAAATCATGCGTTCCATCTTACTCATACTCATCCGCATAACATATATGCATCATATGCAAGCTGCCCGTCCATGTCGGAATGGTGTGATAATGAATAATATTAGCTCGCGTCCAGGCCTCCCGCGTCTGGGGTACCATCTCATGCCGCCCACTAGTGGTGTCTGCCCATGCCCGAAGGTCATGGTGTATCCGTATAGCTGCCCGCCTTGGCGGTGACTGCCCGGCCAACTAGGCACGGTGTGAAATGCTCATGTCATGCTTATCATAAAATGCTCATAATAATAATATACTCATCATAAAATACTTATCTCATTGTAATACATGCATAAGGCTCAAGATCAACTTTACTCTATCGGGGTGACGTAAGGTCGTGATCCCCCGATTCCATTATGGAACAACTATTGATACTCTGCCTCACCTTGAAGGAACTAGTACATAAGGAGAGTGTAAGCGATAATTAACATCATCATTATACTAGCATCATCATATCGTATTCCTCATCTTATATAGACATTAAGGAGTTAGACTCTTAGCCTTTCGGACTATAAGAACTCATGAAGAGAATAGGAATTTCGTGCTACAAGATTCATGCCATCAGAAAGAAGGGACTAGCCTCACATACCTTGGTCGTTTAGCTAAGATATCGCTCACTTGTTCTCCTTCAATATCGCGTCGCTACCTTCATAAAGAATTCATATCAACATTAGCATACTAACTACAAGAACGCGTCGCTAATTCTAAGAGAAGTCGGATAGCGCTTCTCTTGTTTATACTATTTTTCCCATGCTTTATACTAACTCCCAACATTCATAGCATTACTCACAATATCGAAATCAACAATCGTCGTTTACGTACATTTAGCAAAATCCACCATTTTCCACCAATTTCCCTCATAATTAGCCTTATGACTCGTCCTTGCATTTTCATACGTTTAATGCTTGTTTCATGATATAAACATCATTTATATCGTATTTGTACTCACAACACTCCAATATTCGTAGTTCAATTCCACTATCATTCGTTCATGTCACTATTCACTTAATAATGACCCATTTCTATGTTCTTCTACATTTCAAGTGTCTAAGCCTTTCAATGCCTTGAACAACATGAATATATCATGGAACTTACCTTGGATGTTGGTTGAACAAGTCTTGAGTTGCAATACTTCACTTTTGACAAAACCCTAGTTTCACCTTCTTGGGAATTACTTGACTTAGATGATCCCTTGATGTGTTCTTGCACTTGATTTCATAGGTTTTGTGTTGTTGATCTTTAGCTTTCCCTTGATTCTCTTGGATTCTTATGGAGGAATTATTTGGAGAGTTCTAGAGTGTTCTTGAGTTGTATGAATGAAGAATGAAATAAAATGAGGCCTAAGTTCCTTTTATTAACTCAAAAGCTGATGTTTAATGAATTTTTTTCGGGATGAACAGTGGTCGTAAACTGCAGTTTACGGACTGTATTTTGATTTACGGGTCGTCCACTGTGGTCGTATTTAAGCATTCCAAAAACAGAGAGTTTGGCTGGTGGACATGGCAGTTTACGACCTGGTTTACGGTCCGTAAACCAGTTTATGGGCCGTATTCTGGGTCGTTTTTAACCATTTCAACACTTAACAGAAACTTGAGATTTTTGACGCAATGAAAGACGATTGCACTATACGGTCCGTAAATCACTTTACGGGCCGTATAGTGCCATATACGACCACTGGGTGAAAAATTTTCTGCCACTTTATTATTTCCAAAAATGCAAAATTAGCCATTCCCGATTCAGTAAAACACCATACACTCAAGTCCTTCATTGTTCTACACATCACACAAGTACAGAAAAATTTCCGAGGTGTAACAATTAATGCATTAAATAATAATTTACGAATAACATATGTCATTACTTATGTGTAAATAACACGTACTATATCCAAAAGAGCCCAAAAAAGTAAAGAGAAAAAGCGTACTCCCTCCATTTATAAATAAATGAATTTTTGAGATTTTTTTTTATCCAAGATAAGGGATTTTTCAAAAGTCCAAGAGGCTATTAATTAAAATGCTTCCAAAGCTACCCTTCTTTTTAATAAATTTTCCAAATCCCAATATTCACTATTGTAACCTTTAAGAAAAGTTTGGAAAAAGACATAGGCTATTTTAATCAAATAGTCGTTTAATTAATGCAGTTAATTAGATTTGTTAATGGGTGTGCCACACCCAAAAATTCAGTTATTTTGGAGCGGAAAGAGTATCCAGGAAGGATATCTAATTTTATCCACTTCAACCTTTCTTTGATTGACAAAAGCATCGAACGGATCAAAATCACGATCCGCGTCATCAAAAGATAACCAACGAGAAGATAACCCCAAATTCTTATTCCTAATATATAGAAGAGCCCTGAAGCTGCTGAAGGTCGTCATGCCTACTTGTTGATGAGCGAAAATTTTGGCATTTCAGAATTTTTGTGGTTAAAAGACATTGTACCCAGTTGTTATATGTGTATACTTTTTCTTTCTTGGACATAAAGTGCATAACTTACTTTGTTAAAAGTGTGGGTCCTCACTAGAATTTCTATTCTACATGCTGCATTTGCAGCCTTTTCGAGTGACTCATCTAAAAACGTGGGCCCCCTTTAAACTTTTATGTGAAAGTCTCTGTTTGCAGCTTTTACTGGTCCATCTCTCTATAGTTTTTTTAGTAAATATGCTACATAGTAGCTTTTAAGTGGGAAAAAGTCTTTTGTTGAGAAAAGTTGTTGAGAATCACTGTTCATGACAATTTTGCTCTTGCATATGGAAATATTTAAATGACACGTGTTACACATTGCCTCACATGCCTATACTTTCCCTCCCAAAAAGGTTACATCACACTTTCTCTCCCAAAAAGGTTACGTCGCTTCCAAACGTAACTTTCCCTCCAAAACAACTTGTTCCGTACGTTCTTATATGGGATTTCCCCCCTAATCTTCTTTCCTAAATTGTACATACTACCAGTATAATGTATGGATAGAAAACGGAAAGTGTTTTGTTGTTCATTTCCCTTCCTCATAAATTCCACCTAACTTAAATTATACTAGTGTAGTAGATACCGAAAGTCATTTGTGGTTTGTTTCCTCTTAAATTCACACCAAACATATTCTCAACAATGAATTTCTTGTGGGTATATTTCTCAATGGATGGATTAAATACAGGACATAACCTCCCTAATGAGCTACAAAGGGTTTTAAATCAGTTGTTTGGACCTGATTTCCCTGACCATGATGAAGTCAATAATTTGGCCTTCCAGAATCAAGCATGGGCCAGCATCGATCGATCGAGTGTTATAGTATAAAAGGTCGATGGTAGTTCGATCGAGAATGAAGAAACATATTGCGTCGTAGCTAAAAATGATGACTCTGAAGGAATCGACTTTTTGGCCATCATGGATCATGAATCCGGTCAACTGATCGAACATGAAGAAAGTCATCGCATGTCGGATGAAAATGACGATGCTGATGAAGTCATGCAATCGGTTCATAATGATACTGGATCCGGTGACGGCATCGATGCTAGTGAGAACGAGGTTTCTTCTTCGGAAATATTAGATCCCCAAAATGCGGAATGATTTTTGACATTTTAGATGTACTATTTTGACTACTGCAAGAAGTATTCCAAAGCAAAGGATTTTGTGCTGTGAGACAAACCGTCAAAAGACTAAATGGTGAAATCAAGTACGCTACTTTCACATATGAGAGGTGAAATCCTAAGTGCACCAAGTACAGTAAGAGGACTGGATGTGGGACCAAGGTTAACAGTATGGTTCGTAGTTATGGAACTTGCAGCGTGGGCAAGGTTGTTGAAGAACACTCGCATGATTTATACCCCCAAAGACAGTTGGCTTAAGGCTAGCCATATGAATAAAATATGGGGAATGAAGAGGACAATTGAGGCAAATCATACAGCAAGTTTGAGAGTGTCTAAGAACATCACATTGGTATAGATACAAAATGGCAGAGCTGAGAAAATGGGATGCTTGTGTCACGACCCAAATCGCGGGTTGTGGTGGCACCTACACTATCCACCCGGTAGGCTGTTACACATCGGAACTTTGGGTTGCTGAGCGGTGAAGGGACTAACGTAAGTTAAGGTGAACATGATGTCCCTACAAGTAAGAAGGGATACTTAATAAATTCTAATTAAGATTCAAAAGAAGTTAGAGGCAAGAGAGGAAAGCTCGTTAAATGAAACTTCACCGCAGTTCTGCGAAAAGGGGTTCGACGGTCGTTCTTTGTATCGTCGAACGAGTCGACGCTTTGCCGATTGTACTGTAAAATTGAACTGGAGCGAATACCATTCGACGAACAGGTCGACGCTTTGTCGATCAGTTCGACGGAGCGTTCTTCTCACCGTCGAATGAAAAGAAACGACATATTGCTCACCTGGAAATTTAACGACTTTGACGGCCAGATCGACGTTCCGTCGATCCAATCGACGCTCCGTCGATCGCACCGTACATCTTGATCGGGACTGATTTCATGAATTAATATAAGGACCCCTCCTTCATTTTATTTCATTTCATCTTCCACTCTCCTCTCTCCAAGAACCCTCTAGAACCTTCTCCATCATTCATCCACAAGAAACTAAAGGAAAACCAAGATTTACTACACCAAATCCATGAAATCAAGTGTATGAAACCCATTAAAATTTCTTCTAACCCAAGAAAACTCAAGAGAACTGAGTTAGGGTTTTGGTACAAGAAGTGTCATGACCCGACCAGGGGCCGCGACGGGTACCCGGGGCTAACCACCGAGCACCCCTCCTTCTACTGCTTATCACTCTCATCTAATGGTCTTAGCAATATTATACTCAAGTTACAAGAAAATTATCTTTTATTCAGAAATATAAATACTTTTATATGCACAAGCCTTTTGGTCATTGAAATAATATATATATATATATATATATATATATATATATATATATATATATATACAAACATATACATGCACGTGGTAGCAACCTCGGGAGACCATACCACCCACATTGCGTATCTACGAGCCTCTACTAGAGTACTAGACATATAGACGGGACAGGACCCCGTCGTGTCCAAAACATACATGTACGAAAAAGGAAAATCATAAGCACCTCCGGAACAATGAAGTGCTCTCAACAGCTAACAGCTCCTACGAGTCCGAAGCAAGGTCTCCTCCCTGTCTACATGTGGGCACGAACACAGCGTCCAAAGAAAAAAGGACGTCAGTACGAACATTGTACTGAGTATGAGAGGCATAAACAATAATATCACATCAATGAAATAAAGGAAGCATCAATGAGGAACATCTGTATCTGACTGTCACATAGAAAAGGAGTGATGCATGCTGGCTTACTCATAGTCATCATCATATAATATGTGCATAAATATATAAACTGCCCGTCCATATCGGATCGGTGTAATAATCATTAGCCTGCGTCCAGGCCTCCCGCGTCCGGGGTATCATCTCCTGTCGCCCACTAGTGGTGTCTGCCCATGCCATTTGGCCATGGTGTATAGCTGCCGGCCTTAGCGGTGACTGCCCGGCCAGGTAGGCGCGGTGTGATATCATCATTATAATATACTCATCAAAATGCATACATAAAGGCTCAAGGTTAACTATGCTTTGTCGGGGTGACGTAAGGTCGTGATCCCCGATTCCATTATGGAGCACTCATTAACATCCTGCCTCACCTTGGAGGAAATAGCATATGAGGTGAGTGTAAGCAATAATGATATCATATCATGAACATCTAGAACTCCTATACTCTAACTCATTACCTTGTGTAGCAAATTAGGGATATCAGCTCGTCTCTTTTCGGAACTTGAGAGATTCATGGAGAAGAAAGAAAGTCATATTATAGGATTCATGCCATAGAAGGAAAGGACTAGCCTCACATACCTTTGTCTTTTAACTACCTTATCGCTTGATCGTCCTCCTTCGATGCTCGCGTTTCAACCTTCGAGAAGAATCGCATTAACATTAGTTACTCGGCTATAAGAACATTTCACTATTTCTAGGGAAAATTGGGCAGCCCTTCCTTTGTTATTACTACTTTTCCCACATTCTGTATCAATTCCCAAGGTTAATAACAACATCCACAATATAGCAACAACAATAATCATTTATCTACAATTACCACAATTCAGCATTTCTCTTAGATTTCTCCACAATTATGATTATAACTCATTATCGCGTTTTCTCATATATAATAATTATTTCATGGTCTAAAGGTCACTTATAACATATTCACAATCACAGCATACCAACATTCATAATTCACACCAATCACTACTCACTCCTTCATGACCCAATTTCTGTGTCCACAATTCAAGTGTTTCAACTTTCAACCACTCAAACCATATAAAAGGGTCATAAAACTCACCTTAGATGATGGATGAACAACCTTTCAGTGGAACCTCTGTTCTTGCACAAAAACCCTAACTCACTCTTCTTGAGTTTTCTTGGCTAAGATGAACTTTTAATGGGTTTCATAAACTTGATTTCATGGATTTGGTGTAGTTGACCATGGTTTTCCTTTGATTTCTTATGGATGGATGGTGCAGAAGGTTATAGAGAGTTCTTGGAGAGAAGAGAGTGGAAGATGAAATGAAATAAGAAATGGAGGAGGGGTCTTATATTAATTCATGAAATCAGTCCCGTCCGAGATGTACGGTGCGATTGACGGAGCGTCGATCCAGGCGTCGAAGTCGTAAAATTTCCAGTGAGCAATTTGTCATTTCTTCTCATTCGACGGTGAGAAGGACGGCCCGTCGAACTGATCAACGGAGCGTCGACCTGTTCGTCGAATGGTCTTCGCTCCAGCTCAGTTTTACGGCGCCATCGACGGGGTGTCGACTTGTTCGACGGTACAAAAGACGACTGTCGAACCCCCGTTTCGCAGGACTGCGGTAAAGTTTCATTTAACAGACTTTTCTCCCTTGCCTTTAACTTCTCTGAAAATTTACGTTAGTCCCGTCATCGCTTAGCAACCCAAAGTTCCGAGGCGTAACAAGCAGAGAAGCTCCACTTGAGTGTTGTTCATCCATCATCTAAGGTGAGTTTTATGACCCTTTTATATGGTTTGAGTGGTTAAAAGTTGAAACACTTGGATTGTGGAAAGACATAGAAATTGGGTCATAAATGTGTGAATAGTGTCATTGTTGAATAGTGATTAGGATGAATCATGAATGTTGGTATACTGTGATTGTTAATATGTTATAAGAGACATTTATACCATGGAATAAGTATTATCTATGAGAAAACGCGATAATGAGTTATAATCATAATTGTGGAGAAATCAAAGAGAAATGGTGAATTGTGGTAAGTGTAGATATATGATGATTGTTGCCTATGATATTGTGAATATTGTTATTAGCGTTTGGGAGTGATATAGAAAATGGGGAAAGTAGTATAAACAAAGGAAGTGCTGCCAAATTTTCCCTAGAAATGATAAAATGTTTTTATAGCCGAGTAACTAATGTTAATGCGATTCCTCTTGAAGGTAGAAACGTGGGCACCAAAGGAAACCAAGCCAACGATAGATTAGTTAAGCGCAAAAGGTATGTTAGGCTAGTCCTTTCTTTCTATGGCATGAATCCTATAGCATGACTTTCTTTCTTCTCCATGAAGCTCTTAAGTTTCGGAAAGATATGAGCCTATATTCCCAATTTGCTACACAAGGTAATGAGTTAGAGTATAGAAGTTCTAGATGTTCATGATATGATGTTCCTAAAGTGTCAATGACGTCATTTATTTCTTACACTCACCTCATATACTATTCCCTTCAAGGTGAGGCAGGATGTTAATGGGTGCTCCATAAGGAAATCGAGGGATCACGACTTTACGTCACCCCGATACAACATAGTTGTCCTTGAGTCTTTATGCATGCACTATGGTGAGCATATCATGATGATGATATAACACCGCGCGTATTTGGCCGGGTAGTCACCGCTAAGGCGGGCAGCTATACACCATGGCCAGACGGCATAGGCAGACACCACTAGTGGGCAGCATGAGATGATACCCCGGACGCGGGAGGCCTGGACGCAAGCTAATGATTATTACACCGATCCGATATGGACGGGTAGCTTATATATTTATGCATATATGATATGATGATGATTATGAGTAAGCCAGCATGGATCACTTCCTTTCTATTTGACAGTCAGATACAGATGTTCCTTATTGATACTTCCTTTATTTCATTGATGTGATATTATTGTTTATGCCTCTCATACTCAGTACAATGTTCGTACTGACATTCATTTTCTTTGGACGTTGTGTTCATGCTCACAGGTAGACAGTGAGGTGATCTTGATCCAGACCAGTAGGAGCTGTTAGCTGTTTTGAGAGCACTTCATTGTTCCGGAGGTGCTTGTGGTTATCCTTTTATGTATATGTATGTTTTTGGCACGACGGGGTCCTGTCCCGTCCACATGTCTAGTACTCTAGTAGAGGCTCGTAGATGCGCAGTGTGGGTGGTATGGTCTCACGAGGCCGCTACCATATATATATATATATATATATATATATATATATATACGTATATAATATTTCAATGACCAAAAGGCTTGTGCATATAAAAGTATTTATGTCTTCGAACGAAATCGTAATTTGAGTATAATTTTGATAAAAGAATGTTTAATGAGTATGATAAACAGTAGAATGAGGGGTGCTCGGTGGTTAGCCCCGGGTACCCGTCGCGGCCCCTGGCCGGGGCGTGACACAAGTGGTGTCAGAGCAGTTCAGTCCTAGGAAGTGTCTACGAGCCGTGTCTAGTAGAGTCTTGTTTATGGTGTGTTGCGCGCCACACTAATAAACAAGAGGCTACAGGGCATTTGGGTAAATGACCATCTTTCTTCTTATGAGATCGTGTGATAGAGCCGTGTATAAGATTTTACCCTCCCTAATAGTGTGTTGTGATTTCATAAATGCCACCAAAGGGAAAAGCTACAACCGCCCAGAAGGGCAAGACAACGACAAACAGGAGAGTAGTAAGAGAGCCGCCAACGGATGTAGAAGAGGGCGAGTCACATAATGAGGCCCTATCTAATACTTCCTCCACCCCGCCCAATGTAGAAGAACCAGGAGGAGCTTCAGTTCCAGTCCCTCCACCAGTTACTTCGGGTCAACAAGTGACCGAGGCCATCCATTTATTGACACAATTGGTTGCCGTACATGCACAGCGGCAAAATACGGGCCCAAGTGATCGGTCAGCTAGTACCCGAGCCTACGATTTTATGAGTTTGAATCCTCCGGAGTTTTTCGGGTCAAAGAGGAATGAAGACCCGCAAGGTTTTATTGATGAGATGTTGAGAACATTGAGAATTATTCATGCCTCCGAGACTGAATCCGTGGAGATGGCATCTTATAGACTCCGAGATGTGGCGGTATTGTGGTATAATAATTGGATAGCATCGAGAAAAGAGAATGCGCCTCCTCCCGTTTGGCAAGAATTCATCGATGCCTTCATTAGCCATTATTTTCCACCCGAGGTCCGCCGAGCTAGAGCAGATAGATTTCTAAATTTAAAGTAAGGAAATATGAGTGCCCGGGAGTATAGTCTGCAATTTAATTCCTTGGCTAGGTATGCCCCGACTATGGTGGCCGATATGGGAGATAGGGTGCACAGGTTTGTGAGTGGTTTTGGGCCACATTTGTTCAAGGATTGTTTGACAGCTTCGCTAAAAGAAGGGATGGATATTTCCCGAATACAAGCCCATGCCCAAAACTTAGAGGGACGACAGCCAACACCAAAAGGTGATCGTGATATTGATGGAAGGCAAAGCAAGAGGTCCAGATCTATAGGGGCAGGCAGTGATTATAGAGGGGGATCGAGGCAGACTTATTCCCAACATTCGGGCCAGTCGGTGACTAGTGTACCTTCTCGGTTCACGGGTAGGAGATTTGATCGCTCCTTTCATTCAGGACCGGGTCAGAGTTCGAGGGCCTCAGATTCTCAGTTTAGGGAAGATTATAGTCAGAGGAGACCCTCAGTACCGCGATGCAGCCAATGCGGCAGACTACATTCCGGATAGTGTCGCCAAGGTTCCGATGCTTGCTATGCCTGTGGCCAGGTTGGTCACATGATGCGGGAATGCCCGTCGATGATCGGTAGAGTGGGGATTCAGCCCACAGGATCAGCAGCTGGCTCGTCTTCAATGCGCCCGATAGGGCAGACTCCTCAGATTCCAGCGGGCCGAGGTAGACGCCGAGGGGGATTTCCTACTTCAAGTGCCACTCAGCCTCATATATATGCTTTAGCCGGACGACAGGATCTTGAGTCCTCCCCAGATGTGGTTACAGGTACACTATGCATATTTTCCTGTGATGTATATGCCTTGATAGATCCGGGTTCTACTTTTTCCTATATTACCCCGTATGTTGCTGGTAGTATTAGGGTGAAACCTGAGCCAATCAAACCTTTTGAGGTATCTACTCTGGTTGGTGATCCCGTGATAGCTAAGCAAGTGTATAAAAATTGTGTGATAGTGATATGTGATCGCCACACTAAAGCTGATTTAGTTGAGCTTGAAATGTTAGAATTCGATGTGATTATGGATATGGACTGGTTGATTGCCGGATGAAAGCAGTTCAATTTCAATTTTCGGGAGAACCCGTACTTGAATGGAAGGGTAATACTGCATCTCCAAGAGGTAGGTTTATTTCCTATCTCAAGGCAATAAAGATGATAGCCAAAGGCTACATTTATCATCTAGTCCGAGTTCATGATACCGAGGCAAAGTCGCCAACTTTCCAATCTGTTCCTGTAGTAAGTGAATTTCCGGATGTATTTCCAGATGAACTTCCAGGCCTTCCTCCAGAAAGAGAAATTGACTTCGCCATTGATGTGTTGCCGGACACCAAACCTATCTCTATTCCTCCTTATCGAATGGCTCCGGCAGAATTGAAAGAGCTAAAGGCGCAATTAAAAGATTTGCTTAAAAAGGGGTTTATTATACCCAGTTCATCGCCGTGGGGACCACCAGTCTTGTTCGTAAGAAAGAAAGATGGTTCCCTACGAATGTGCATCGATTAAAGGCAGTTGAACAAGGTGACGATAAAGAACAGATATCCTCTCCCCAGGATTGATGATTTATTTGATCAACTACAGGGTGCCAAGTGGTTTTCTTAAATAGAATTGAGGTCGGGTTATCATCAAGTGAGGGTTAGATAATAATATATTCCCAAAACAGCTTTCAGAACAAGATATGGCCACTATGAATTCCGGGTGATGTCGTTTGGGCTGACCAATGCTCCGGCCGTGTTTATGAATTTGATGAATAATGTGTTCAGGCCACTCTTTGACTTGTTTGTGATAGTATTCATTGAAGATATTCTGGTGTATTCTCGCATAGAACCAGAACATGCAGATCACTTGCGTATCGTACTTGGAATTCTTCGAGCTCGAGAATTATATGCAAAATTTTCAAAGTGCGAGTTTTTGCTGAATTTCGTAACATTTCCGGGCCATGTTATTTCAGATGACGGTATTCGAGTTGATACTCAGAAAATTGAAGCGGTAAAGACTTGGCCAAGGCCTACGACACCTACAGAAGTTCGTAGTTTTCTGGGATTAGCAGGTTATTATAGAAGATTCGTAGAGGGCTTTTCATCTATTTCAGCCCCATTGACGAAGCTAACCTAGAAGTCAGCTAAATTTCAATGGAATTGTCACACCCCAACTTTACTAGGGTGTGATGGGCACCCGATCCCATATCAGGAGCCGAGCGAACCCGCTGACTCTTGTTACATATAGAAACTCTTGAATCAGTAAAGAAAGAAATACATAGTAAGCTCTCCAATATTTTTTTTCCATCAGTAAACTCTGACATCATGTAAGACTCGTGACATGAAACATAATAACATATCGGCTGCTGGAGCCGCTTACAGACTGACAACCCAATACCCATTGCTCTGTCTGCAAAGTCTCTAACATAGAACAAAACATCATAGCATATACTTGGACTTGGCGATCCTCCGGGACAAATGGAGTTCGCCATCTCCGCTGGAACATCTTCAGTAAGGTCATCTAATCATCTGGGAGTACCTGCGCGGCATGAAACGCAGGCCCCGAAGAAGAGGGGTCAGTACGAGCAATGTACTGAGTATGTAAGGCAAGATTAGTAACTTAGCAAGAAATATGCGTATGAACAACAACTGCATGGAAACATAGAACATGTCATAGGATAAAAGCGTAACCTGTACATATGAGGGCCGCTGAGGGCGGATACCATGCATGCTTAGCTTTCCTTTGAAAAAAAACATTTCTTGCTCATATATATATAAAATAGAACATGTCATATTGCCGAGGCGTCGGCAGCCGATCCATTTAACCATAAATACATACATCCCGCGTCCGGGCATCCCGCGTCCGGGCATCCCGCGTCCGGGCATCCCGCGTCCGGGACGATATCATGTCAAGTAATGCCAACTGATCAGGTGGATATGCGTATATAACGCTCTGCCCTCATTCCCATCTTCCCCGTATACACATGCGTACATCATATATATATATATCAGCGTCTATAGCGCTCTGGCTCTTTTATCATATACATAGACGTGTATCATGTACATATATCAGCGTCTATAGCGCTCTGGCCCTTTTATCATATACATATACTTATAACATGCATACAACACGCTCGAGAGCCCAAGAAAACCATGTCCACGTCGGAGTGACGTAAGGTCGGTAGCCTCCGATTACATTATGGAATAACCATGATCGTTATGTCTCACCTTGAAGGAACGAGTATTTTAAGGCGAGAATACCAACGAAGAATAACGTTGAAAGGAAACATGGGACAAGATCGTAAAGCTCATAAAACATTACTTCATGTACCTTAGAGTTTTTAGAAAATAAAGTCATGACAAAGGAATAGGGTTGGACTCAAGGACTAGTCCATTATTCTTGTATTCATATTGAATCCTTCCTTTAAGACTTTTAGTCATACAATTATTCCCGTCATACTTGTCATAGATATATTCTCTTCCTTACTTCATCATTATCATTATCATCATAGAAACATTCTCATTAGAATAGCTACATTATTTGTCGTTTGATAAGCAGCATAAGGATCAAAAGTTTCCTTTAGATTCTTCTTCAAAATAGGTCAAACGGAACAATAAGGAAAATCCAGGAACCATGGGCCCACCTCGGGTCAAATGAGGCGGCGTACCAAATTTACATATGTTACATGTCATGGCGTTACTTGTGAGAGTTTTAGGGTAGTCGGGTCCTATTTATGCGAGTTCTAGAGGTTTAGGAAATTCTTCCAACTTTTTGCACACTTTTTAGTTCAATTCTACTGATTGAAAAAGAGAAAACTTTAGGTGCGGATTCCGGAGGATAGAATTGTCCCCGCGGCTCGTATCCGACTTATTACGTCTAAGACATGCCATAGAAAGAAGGGTGAAGCCTTACATACCTTTTTCCGCTCCTTTTGATACTCCAAATTCACGTTCCAAATCCGCCAAAATCTACAAATTGGTCATGTTTACCAAAACTTAATTAGGGCCTTTAGAAGTTGATTCCTTAAAGTAACACTTTGTCTGCCAAAATTTCGGCAGCATTTCCCCTGTAAATATACCATCCCCGAGGTTCTAACTCGGCCAAATTTGAATCAACAATAATCCGGGAATTCAACCCGGCCAAACTATCGACAATATTACCAACAATCATGCCAACAATGTCAACAATTTAATCCAAGATACATTGTAACCTTGGCAACCTTTGTCACACAATCTAATGACATTTCATTCATATTCAATTCACATTGCATAACATTCAAATGATTCTACCGACATACTACTTCACCCGATGCCTTCCAATTCCAATAAGAACAATAACAACACACTCCCTTTCCCCTTCAAATTAATGAACTACATACTACAACATCATACTAATAACATCACACTACCTTCCATGATCCACAAATAATCACAACTTCATTTCCAACTATTAAATCCTCATTTAACATCATGGAATTCATAACACAACAATTAAAATACTTAGTAAAATTGATTCATCATTTCTCCACAAATGCAACTATTTTCGGCTAACACAACTACATATATATTTTCATGAATGCTTCATCCATGTCCATACATTTCAACAACTAATATACTACATAAAATTTGCTCACCATCCCATCACAATAAAACAAATATACACGGCCATACACACAATATACACTCACGGCCACACCTACAACACACATTATTTCTATGGTTTTCATTCATTCTTACACACAACAATATTCACACACCATCCATAACACATAAAAGAGCATGAATCCTTACCTTCTTCCTTAACTTTCCACTTGACTAGAATCTTGGACTTGCCACAAAGGATAGTTTTCTTGCCTCAACAATTGCACCACGTTGAAGAGGACCCTTGAATTAGTAGGAATACATGAAGAGACTAATTTTTGGAACAAGATATCAAGGGCCTAGTTTTCCAAGGTCTTGGCCGAAATGGCCTTCCCTTTTCTCCTCCTCTCTTTCTTTCTTAATCTTTCTTGATTTTTCTAGACTTGGCAATTGATGAATTAGTCTTCCTTTCAAGACTTAGTCATATATATATATATAAGCTTCCAAGCATTTAAGGGGCACATGCCCCTCTCTAGAGGTTTTTTTTTTTTTTTTTTTTTTTTTTTTGAAATTTCTAAAAATGGTCAAAGAAGACTAAAAGTCTTCTTAAGCAAGCTTGGTCCATACACTCTTTCATTATTTATAATTAGCCCCCTTTCACTTATGAAATGGCCACATGCTCCTTTCTTTATTTTCCTAGAGAATTCTTCCATTTTCTTGAATTTCTCTTTTTACCCTTAACCTTTCCCAATATTTCCATACAACCGATGTTCATAAATAATATTTATAACCAACTTGTACATTAAATTGCATTTGGAAGATGATCGTTCCCTTAACTCACCGCGACCACCATGAAATATCCAAACGTATAAATTACGGGATATAACAGGAATGATTCTTGTGAGCGCAGTTTCCAAGAGTTGAAGGACAGATTGACCTCAGCTCTAGTCTTAACGCTTCCAGAAGGGTCAGATGGTTATGTGGTATACTGTGATGCTTCTGGTGTTGGGTTAGGATGTGTGTTAATGCAGCACGGTAGAGTTATTGCTTATGATTCGAGACAGTTGCGGAAGCATGAAAAGAACTATCCAACTCATGACCTCGAATTAGCTGCAGTTATTCATGCATTAACGATATGGAGACATTACTTGTATGGTGTACATGTTGACATCTATACCGATCATAAAATCCTTCAGTACATTTCAAGCAGAAGGAGTTAAACCTGCGGCAGAGGCGGTGGCTAGAATTGTTGAAAGATTATGATGTGAATATTTTGTACCATCCTGGAAAAGCAAATGTAGTAGCCGATGCACTTAGCCGCCGATCAATGGGCAGTTTATGTGAAGTTCCTCCGGAAAGGAAAGAAATGATTCATGAGCTTTACCAGCTAGCTAATCTTGGAGTGCGCGTAATTGATTCAGGTAGTGCAGGGATTGGTATTAATGATTCCACAGTTTCATCTCTGAATGTGGAAGTGAAAGAGCGTCAGTATGAAGATCCGCAGTTGAGCCACTATAGGGACAAATTTCATGAAAAAGAGAGATCTCCATTTAAAACTTCGATGGATGAGATCCTTAGATACCATGGCAGGCTATGTGTTTCGAATGTTGCAGAATTGCGCCGACGAATTCTGGAAGAAGCCCATTACTCTTGGTATTCTATTCACCCGGGTGCAACAAAGATGTATCACGATCTCAAATTGATATATTGGTGGGATGGCATGAAGAGAGACATAGCAGAATTTGTAGCCCAATGTCCAAATTTCCAGCAAGTAAAGATCGAACATCAGAAGCCAGGAGGGTTATTGCAAGCGATGGAAATTCCTACGTGGAAATGGAAAGTTATCAGTATGGATTTTATTATAGGATTGCCCCGTTGCCGAGGCAAGTATGATTCTATATGGGTAATTGTGGACAGATTAACAAAGGCATCTCATTTTCTCCCAGTCAGAACCACATACTCCACAGAAGATTATGCGAGATTGTATCTCAAAGAAATTGTGCGACTTCATGGTGTTCCATTATCCATTATTACAGATAGAGGAGCACAGTTCACAGCCAAGTTCTGGAAGTCCTTTCAAGAAGGTCTAGGTACCCAGGTGAAGGTTAGCACGACCTTTCATCCACAGACTGATGGGCAAGCCGAGCGTACTATGCAGACCTTAGAGGATATGCTGCGGGCATGTGTATTAGATTTTGATGGTAGCTGGGATGATCACTTACCCCTTATTGAGTTTCCTTACAACAATAGCTACCATTCCAGTATCCAAATAGCTCCGTATGAATCCCTATATGGAAGGAAATGTAGGTCCCCAATTGGATGGTTTGAAATATGAGAAGTACTGCTAATAGGCCCGGAATTGATTCAGCAAGCGGTAGAAAAAGTCAAACTGATCCGGGATCGATTTTTGACAGCCCAAAGCCGCCAAAAATCTTATGCGGATAATCGACGACGAGATTTGGAATTTCAGGTTGATGATTGGGTATTTTTGAAAGTATCGCCAATGAAGGGAGTGATGAGATTTGACAAGAAAGGGAAATTGAGTCCCCGCTACATTGGACCCTATAGAATTATCCGTAAGGTGGGCCAAGTACCCTATGAATTGGACTTGCCTTCGGAGCTTGAATCAGTTCACCCTGTCATGTCGCAATGCTCCACAAGTGTGTTGGAGATCCCAAGAGAATTGTTCCGATAGATGATGTGCAAGTGACAGAAAAGTTAGCATATGAAGAAGTACCCATTTCCATCTTAGACAGGCAAGTACAAAGACTTCGAAACAAAGAAATGGCTTCAGTTAAGGTCTTATGGCGGAATAGCATTCGAGAAGAGATAACTTGGGAAATGGAAGAGAAAATGAAGTCCAAGTATCTACCCTTATTCCAACCCCCAGGAGAGGTTCAAGATGAAACGCCGGCAATATAAGGTATGTATACAGTAAATGAAGTGTAATAATTAGAGTATTTGAACACCCCTATTCCCATGATTACTCAGATATTATGTCCCCTATCTTCGGGAGCTTTCGTAAGTCATTCTTAGAGTTTTATTGTGTTGTAGCCCTGTGAGGTAGATTATTATGGGTTGTTGTGACAAGATGGTAGCGCCATATTACAGGGAAAACTCTGGCGAAATTTTTGTAGAATTCCTGAGTACTTAACATTCGAGGACGAATGTTCCAAAAGGGGGGGAGAATGTTACACCTCGAAACTTTGGGTTGCTGAGCGGTGAAGGGACTAACGTAAGTTAAGGTGAACATGATGTCCCTACAAGTAAGAAGGGATACTTAATAAATTCTAATTAAGATTCCAAAGAAGTTAGACGCAAGAGAGGAAAGCTCGTTAAATGAAACTTCACCGCAGTTCTGCGAAAGGGGGTTCGACGGTCGTTTTTTGTATCGTCGGATGAGTCGATGCTTCGTCGATTGTACTGTAAATTTGAGCTGGAGCGAAAGCATTCGACGAACAGGTCAACGCTCCGCCGATCAGTTCGACGGAGCATTCATCTCACCGTCGAATGAAAAGAAATGACAGATTGCTCACTGGAAATTTAACGACTTCGACGGCCAGATCGACGCTTCGTCGATCCAATCGACACTCCGTCGATCGCACCGTACATCTTGATCGGGACTGATTTCATAAATTAATATAAGGACCCCTCCTTCGATTTATTTCATTTCATCTTCCACTCTCCTCTCTCCAAGAACCCTCTAGAACCTTCTCCATCATTCATCCACAAGAAACTAAAGGAAAACCAAGATTTACTACACCAAATCCATGAAATCGAGTGTATGAAACCCATTAAAAGTTCATCTAAGCCAAGAAAACTTAAGAGAAGTGAGTTAGGGTTTTGGTGCAAGAAGAGAAACTCCACTTGAGTGTTGTTCATCCATCATCTAAGGTGAGTTTTATGACCCTTTTATATGGTTTGAGTGGTTAAAAGTTGAAACACTTGAATTGTGGAAAGAAATAGAAATTGGGTCATGAATGTGTGAATAGTGTCATTGTTGAATAGTGATTAGGATGAATCATGAATGTTGGTATGCTGTGATTGTTAATATGTTATAAGTGACATTTAGACCATGGAATAAGTATTATATATGAGAAAACGCGATAACGAGTTATAATCATAATTGTGGAGAAATCAAAGAGAAATGGTGAATTGTGGTAAGTGTAGATAAATGATGATTGTTGCCTATGATATTGTGAATATTGTTATTAGCGTTTGGGAGTGATATAGAAAATGGGGAAAGTAGTATAAACAAAGGAAGTGCTGCCCTAATTTTCCCCAAAAATGATAAAATGTTTTTATAGCCGAGTAACTAATGTTAATGCGATTCCTCTTGAAGGTAGAAACGTGGGCACCAAAGGAAACCAAGCCAACGATAGATTAGTTAAGCGCAAAAGGTATGTGAGGCTAGTCCTTTCTTTCTATGGCATGAATCCTATAGCATGACTTTCTTTCTTCTCCATGAAGCTCTTAAGTTCCGGAAAGATATGAGCCTATATTCCCAATTTGCTACATAAGGTAATGAGTTAGAGTATCGAAGTTCTAGATGTTCATGATATGATGTTCCTAAAGAGTCAATGACGTCATTTATTGCTTACACTCACCTCATAGACTATTCCCTTCAAGGTGAGGCAGGATGTTAATGAGTGCTCCATAAGGAAATCGGGGATCACGAATTTACATCACCCCAATACAGCATAGTTGTCCTTGAGTCTTTATGCATGCACTATGGTGAGCATATCATGATGATGATATAACACCGCGCGTATTTGGCCGGGTAGTCACCGCTAAGGCGGGCAGCTATACACCATGGCCAGACGGCATGGGCAGACACCACTAGTGGGCGGCATGCGATGATACCCCGGACGCGGGAGGCCTAGATGGAGGCTAATGATTATTACACCGATCCAATATGGACGGGCAGCTTATATATTTATGCATATATGATATGATGATGATTATGAGTATGCCAGCATGCATCACTTCTTTTTATTTGATAGTCAGATACAGATGTTCCTTATTGATACTTCCTTTATTTCATTGATGTGATATTATTGTTTATGCCTCTCATACTCAGTACAATGTTCGTACTGACGTCAGTTTTCTTTGGACGCTGTGTTCATGCCCACAGGTAGACAGGGAGGTGATCTTGATCTAGACCAGTAGGAGCTGTTAGCTGTTTTGGGAGCACTCCATTGTTTCGGAAGTGCTTGTGGTTATCATTTCATGTACTTGTATGTTTTGGGCACGACGGGGTCCTGTCCCGTCCACATGTCTAGTACTCTAGTAGAGGCTCGTAGATACGCAATGTGGGTGGTATGGTCTCACGATGCCGCTACCATGCATATATATATATATATATATATATATAAAAGTATGAGGGGTGCTTGGTGGTTAGCCCCAGGTACCCGTCGCGGCCCCTGGCCGGGGCGTGACATAGGCAAACCATTCCAAAATCATTTACTCTTTTAAAGAACACCAAGTGCGGAAATTAATTTTATTGAAAACCCTGAATAATAGTTGAAGTAATACAAACAAATGCGAAAGTATAACTTAGACCTTAAGATTCCGAAAAACTGGTCTTAACTTGTACAAGAGCTTCTAAATGGATTACAAGTGAAAATATGAAATACAACTCAATACTGGAATAATACTATCTGTAGAATAGAAGTAGACAGGTGCATAAGAGAAGTCTCAGGGCTGTAGATCCAGGTAGTTGCTCACCCAAATCTCTGATAATAGACTCGGACAATGCGAGACCTCAAACGTCAACCTGTAACACACTACAATCGACACGGAGTGTAGCAAGAGTAGTGTCAGGACAACACACGTAATGGTAAGCATCATAAGTCGACTAAGATTAGGTAACGCATATGCAATACAAATATTAACAGTTAATGCTTCAATCGTCATGACCCATTGGGGCCCGCGGTGTCCATGTACTAGCCACCCCGGATTGATTACATGCCGTGGCTTTATCAACATATCCGGTATAAACCTTGGATCATAGAAACAATCACATTTTACTTTCATCTTTCTCTCTCTTTCCATTTCAAATTGTTTCCACAACTCTTTCAATTCCGAATCCATTTTCATAACTCTTTCATCATGTATGCATGTATGAATGCAAGAATGAAGTATCACATGTAACAATACTAATAAGTATGATATGAAATTCAAAACACAATAAGCCAATTCAATCCTTGCACAAATTATCAAGAGTACCATGGAAACGTATGATTAAATCAACCACAATACAACAAATACAATCAACACATACTGCATTACCACAAACACGTAGTCAAGTACATCATATGTCAATAAGTACATAAAGAACGGCGACAAGCCCATATAATCAGAAATCATACCAACCTAGTGGATTTAAAGCCATAGCCATGCCCGAAGGCCTATCATGCTTTCCCCGTCAACAACTATATAACATATGCGATTCGCTAATCAAAGTCTACGAAGGTAAGCTGTAACCTACCTCGAAGGCCGAACAAGTGCCACGAACCTCAAGCTAAAGCCTTTCCCCTCCGAATAGCTTCTGAACGATCAAAGTCTAACAGTATATTATTCTACATTAGAATCTGAGACTAATGATAACCATATTGCCATAAAATTATTCGAATAGAAAAACAACCTTAAAATGGAATCACGAGCCCACAAGGGTAAAAATAGGAATTTCAAGTTGGAAAACGGTTTATCTAATCTTAGGAAGTCAAAACCCTAATTATCATCACAAACTAGTCCCCATTTAGCATCAATTTCGTCATTAGTCGAAAATTTCCAAATTTAGAGAAAACCCTAATTTTTCATAATCAAATTATTACATAAAAAAAGAGATTCGAACTTAGCAAATAATACCCTAATGATCCCATGACTAGATTCAACAAGATTTTCCAACAAAACTCATAAAATCATCAGAGGGGTTTATAACCCAATCTTCCCCAACTAAATCCATAATATTAGCAATATTTCCATACTTAAACAATAAATAAAACACAAGGAGAGTAGGAGAAACTAACCCAAGGAAGAATCACCCCAAAAGCTCCTCAAATCACCTCCTATCTCTTTCTAGGTTTTCAATTTAGTGAATGAGGCAAATGGGTTCGGATTAGAGAATTTAAGAAATATGGAAACAGTGATTTCTGCCTTTGCGGAACACGTGCCGGCAGATGCCAACTCGCTTCTGCGGAGATATGTCCGCTGAAGTGGACTCATTAAATGACTTGGCACCTCGTCGATGCGGAAAAACCTTCGCAAGTGCGATACTACGGCTGCGGAAGAAGCCTCGCAGGTGCAGAATTACCCGACTCAGCACAATCTCACATCAGCGGACCAGGCCTCACAAAATCGAGCTCGCAGATGCGGCCAAACCTCCGCATTAGTGGCACACCAGTAAACCAGAAAATCCTGGTTTTTCACCAAGCTCAACCAAAAACCTGACATCCATTAGTGACCCTCCAACAACAAACCAAATATGCATGCCAAGGTAAAAACACGCTACAAACTTGTTCGTGCCCTCAGAATTCCCAATGGATGTCTTCTTGACCCGGTCAGCCTCAAAAGCCCAAAAACAAGTTTCAAACAAAGGACCAAAATACCCCCCGAGTTCCTTTGGAACCAAACCAATCATCCCACCAAGTTATAGATGACCCTCTGAACCTAATGGAACCGGCAAAAATCACACAAAGGTCCATTTACCCAAAAGTCAACTATTGGTCAAAGGTCTCACATATTCAACTTAGAAATTCTAATTTCCTCAAAAATCAAACAAGGATAATGAGGCTAGAGGAAGGGTCAACATGGGCAAAAGGGTAAAATTCCTAAACAATCAAATGGATCATTACATCAGATACCAATTAAACAATCTTTCATCCTCGAACGATAAAAGGAAGTATGAAAGCTGACGGCAACTAAGGAATCTTCATTAAAGCACACGGAAACCTCCACAGGCTAGAATTATGACGATAGTATTGCTCGTTCTACTTATCAATCAAAACTCCCTTTAACTTAGCTCAAAGACACAAATTTTCATATTTTTCACACTCAAATTTCTTGCACGACTGATCTCCTAGTATAAGAACAACCTTTGCTTGAATTCTCTGATTTGATATAACTACACCTCTGAACGTGATTGATAGGTTCCACAAACATTCCCCAAAACAATACAATCGTTTAGATACAACCATAAACCATAGCCCATTCTGAACCGGTAGAATATTCTGATTTTACTAGTCTTTCTTGCACACCTTCCAAGGCCATTTATCGCACTAAGGTTCCTTAGGACACTTAAACACGCGTCACAAGCCCAAATTATGACTTCTTTTCGCCAGAAAAGAATCCTTGCTTTATTTGGGAAAACTCCAAGCAATTCCATCAATATTGATCTTACCCAACCCTATTGCACTAGTCCCAAGTCTGTTACTTCTGTAACCTATTGTTGAAACCACCTAGACAAAATCCATCGTCCAAGCCTTCTCAAATCTTCAATCACCATACTGATGGCATACCAACTGATTACCTTGCCGAGCCAAATCTGCAGGAACCCATCTGATCACTCTAAGATCTCCTCTAACCATTTGTACCTCTTCAAACCGTCACCAAGAACTGTCATAAACCGTTATAACAGCCCAAATAGCTACCCTTGGTATAGTACCATCAAGTCCACTCGCAAACCTCCATCAAATCCTTTAAGGTGATTTACTAGAAAACCCATAAGTCCTTCTGGTAATATAAGCAGAGTCCCCCAGCTCAAAATAAACAATTCTGATCTAAACAAATGCACAACTCCCCAAATATCACCAATAATAACCCAAACAAACTCCAACCTTTACGAAACCAATCACAGTCCTATCAAACATCTATGGCAACCAATTCTAATCCTTTTCTCATAAATAATCAATTTGTACCGTCAACTCGACTCCAAAGGATGAATTCTATCCTAGTCATTAATTTAGTACCGAAGAACCATGCTCTATGATTGCAACCTGCATGTTTCTCAACTTGCACCCTATACACAAATCTGATTGAACCCTATGAGCTTTAAAAACATCAAATTTCCCTTGTGTTTCCACTTAACTTTCTCGCGATCCCGAACATTTCAGCGCAAAACCTGCAACCTCATTTAATACACTTTTAACCATCGAATCTCCAGTTGCAACACCTTGATATGCCTATTACAATTCTGAAAGTATCAAATCTCGCAATCCCTTGCACCAAACTTGTGCAATTACTCCCAAGTCTTGATATCCAAAATGCTCACCCAAGCTACCTAGTTAGTAATACTTAAAACATAATCCACGACCATGAATACGGTCTCACCTCGAAAATATAACTCTAGCCTTCAAATTATAGAGATTTCCAAAATTGCTTCTCGTTGGACAACTTTAGTTCATCCAGTGAAGAGTGTTAAAAAACTACTCAATCTTTGTACAACGCAATCCACCTTTCCATAAAACTTGACATGTCGGTCAGCTGAATTGTGCTTCGAGCCAGTCGCTGATCACGAAACCTCATGGAACTTCGTCATAACACCAAGTACATTTCCGTAGACTTCCTTCTTTAAGCATACTTAACAATCACACCTCATCTGGAAGATGCAAGAAAACAACACCACAATCCATACCTGACCCAAGTAACCTCAAAGATGTACCTTATTTATACCGATTGTCGATCAACTATACCTGTAACTTACTTCTTCAATTGCTTTATTCCATTCAGATTACATTCACCGCCACCGACTGACCATCACTCGAATCCCACTCAAAGGTATACCACAAATTTAGAAGTCCTGCAAAATATCCGAGTCAATCCTGGAGATAGTATCATGCTGGACACTCATCAATCAATAATTTCATTTGCCTCACTCGAAATTCAAACTGAAAACCACTCTAAATCTGGCGCATCACATAAACCATTCTTCAAGAAGTCTTTGCACTAGAAATTACCAAATAACCCTGATTATCCAAACAAGAATCAGTCATTGTCGATGCAATATCCCAAACAACCACTGAACCAATTCATAACCCGTAATGCAATCCTTGATTACCGAACCAGAACACCTCTAATCAAATCGTGCGATTATCAAGAAGTTAGTAAGTAAGGGGTGTTTAGCGTATTTGGCGCATGTTCGTGATACGACTATTGCATCTCCACCCCTTAAGTCTATTCCTATTGTGAGCGAGTTCGCGGAGGTATTCCCGTCAGACTTGCCGGGTATGTCACCCGATCGCAATATTGATTTCTGTATCGACCTGGACCCTGGCACTTGTCCCATTTCCATCCCGCCATATCGTATCGCACCTTCCGAGTTGAGCGAGCTTAAGGAACAATTGTAGGATTTATTAAGCAAGGGGTTCATTAGACCGAGTGTCTCCCCTTGGGGTGCTCCTGTGTTATTTGTGAAGAAGAAGAAAGATGGGACTATGATGATGTGCATTGATTACCACCAGTTGAACAAGGTCACTACTCAGAACAATTGCTCTATGCCTCGTATTGATGATCTGTTTGACCAGCTTCAGGGTGCTTCAGTGTTTTCGAAGATCGATTTGTGTTCCAGCTATCACCAGTGTATAGGATATTTCGAAGACAACATTTCGGATGAGATATGGCCATTATGAGTTTCTAGTGATGCCTTTTGGGCTTACCAATGCCCCGGCTGCATTTATGACTTTTATGAATGACATCTTTAGGCCGTTACTTGATTCTTTTGTGATTGTGTTTATTGATGAAATCTTGGTGTATTCCAAGAGTAGAGTAGAGAATTAGAGCCATCTTCGTACCGTCCTTGGGTTGTTGAAGAAACATCGTTTGTTTGCTAATTTTTCTAAGTGTGAGTTATGGTTAGATTTTGTGGCATTCTTGGGTCATGTGGTGTCCAAGGAATGAATTATGGTTAATCCATAGAATATTAAGGCTGTGAGGGGATGGGCGAGGCCCACTGCTGTTAGCAAGATTCGTAGTTTTGTGGGTTTGGCCAGTTATTACCGTCGCTTTGTGAAGGGTTTTGCTGCCATTGCTTCATCCTTGACTAGATTGACTCAAAAGGATGTTCCCTTCCAGTGGATGGATGATTGTGAGGACAACTTTCAAAAGCTCAAGCTTCTTTTGACCACAGCCCCGATCCTAGCCTTACCCGTGGAGGGCAAGGACTTCGTTGTCTATTGTGATGCTTCTCGTATGGGTTTGGGTACAGTGTTGATGTAGGAGGGTTGGGTGATACCTTATGCCTCCCGTCAGTTTAAAATTCATGAGAAGAATTACCCTACCCATGATTTGGAGTCCCCAGAGGGTTAGGTGATAGCTTGTACAGTGTCCATTGTGAGGTGTTTACCGATCACCGTAGCCTTCAGCATGTGTTTACCAGAGAGATCTTAATTCCAGGTAGTGCCGATGGATGGAACTCCTGAAGGACTATGACATCTCCATTCTGTATCAATCTGGTAAAGCCAATGTGGTGGCTGATGCCTTAAGTCGCAGGGTGGTAAGTATGGGGAGTTTAGCTCGATTAATTGTTTCGGAGCGCCCGTTGGCCATAGAGGTTCAGACTCTGGTTAACAGTTTCATCCGTCTTGATATTTCCGCCCCGGGCAACATTTTGGCTTGCATAGAGACGAGGTCATCATTATTGTATAGGATCAAGGCTCATCAGTTTGAGGATGCTCAGTTGAGCAAGATCCGAGATAAGGTTTAAAGGGGGTGAGGCTGAGGAGGTCGTGATTGATTCGTAGGGCATACTGAGGATTATAGGGCATGTGTGTGTTCCTCGTGTTGGTGATCTGATTCAATTGATTTTACCTGAGGCCCATAGCTCTCGCTATTCCATTCATCCGAGAGTGACCAAGATGTACCGTGACCTGAGACAACACTATTAGTGAGGTCGTATGAAGAGAGATATAGTTGATTTTGTGGCTAAGTGTGGAAATTGTCAGCAAGTGAAGTATGAGCACCAGTGACTCGGTGGGGTGCTTCAGAGGATTCCCATTCCTGACTGGAAGTAGGAGAGGATTACCATGGATTTTGTCACAGGCCTTCCGAAGACCCTTGGCATGTTTGATACTATTTGGGTGATAGTGGATCGGTTGACTAAATTCGCTAACTTTGTTCCGGTCTAGGTTTCCTATACCGCGGAGAAGTTAGCCTAGATATATATTCTGGATACTGTGAGGTTGCATAGGATCCCTATTTCTGTTGTATCTGATCGGGGTATTATCTTGACTTCCTGATTTTGGAGGACATTTCATGAGGAGTTGGGTACCCGATTGGACTTTAGTATAGCTTTCCATCCCTAGATCGATGCCAGTCCGAGCGGACCATTCAGGTGCTCGACGACATGTTGAGAGTGTGTGTTATTGACATTGGTGGTCATTGGGATCAGCATTTTCCCTTGGTGGAGTTTGCATACAACAACAGTTATCATTCGAGTATTGGTATGATGCCTTTTGAGGCCTTATATTATAGGAGGTGTAGATCTCCGATTAGTTGGTTCGATGGTTTCGAGGCTCGACCTGGGAGCGCGTATCTGTTGAGAGAGTCCCTTGATAAAGTGAGAGTTATTCAGGCCGGGCTCATGGCAGCTCAGAGTTGAACAAAGATATATGCGGATCGAAAGGTCCGGGACTTGAACTTTTCTATTGGTGATCGGGTTCTATTAAAGTTTCACCCATGAAAGGTATTATGAGGTTTGGTAAGAGGGGCAAGTTGAGCCCTAGATACATTGGCCCGTTTGAGATCGTGGATTGTATTGGTGATGTAGCTTATGAGTTGGCATTGCCGCCAGCTTGGCGGGAGTTCACCCGGTCTTTCATGTTTCGATGCTGAAGAAATACCATGCTGATGATACCTACATTGTCCATTGGGATTCTGTATTGCTTGATGAGAATTTGACTTATGATAAGGAGCCTATCGCGATCTTAGATAGGCAGGTTCAAAAGTTAAGGTCAAAGGAGATTGCTTTTGTGAAGGGGTAATGGAAGAACTGTCCTGTTGAGGAGGCTACCTAGGAGATTGAGTCCGATATGCATAGCCGACATCCCCAGTTATTCATTGATTCAGATATTTCCCTACTTTCCTTCCTTTTTTACTCGAGGACGAGCAACGGTTCAATTGGTATATGATGTAACGACCCGTTTGGTCGTTATAGTTCTTTTGGCATTTTGCATGCTTCCAAGCATTATTTAGCTCCCTTTTGACCTGAGGGGACCATTGATACGCTTCCCGAGATATCTAGATCGGATTCGGGAAACTTTGATAAAAATATGGGCTTTTAAGTGAAAAGGGTTGACCCGCAGTTGACTTTTGGAAAAAGGACCTTTTTTGAAGTTTTGTCGATTCCAAAAGGTCCGGATGGTCGTTTAGAACCTGTATGTGTATTTGGTTCGGCTCCCAATGCGATTTTGAGACATTGGATGGGAGATTGGAATTAGAATTCAGGGGTTGACTCGGCCAACGAGGCCTCCGTTGGAAATTCGGAGACTACGAGCGCGTTCGCAGCGTATTTTTGTATAGGTTCAGGTGGTCGGGTTGTGAGCCGATGGCCTCAGGAATAACCCGAGATTTCAATTAGACACTTAGGAATTTTGGGAATTTCTAGTATCTGGTGTCCGAAAAGGCGGCACCAGAGCCGCTTCAGCGGCACCGCTGTGGCGGTGTGATGACCGTTGGGGCGGCCATATGTGATTTTGGCCGAACGGCTGTGACAGTAACTTAGCCGCCGTAGCGGCGCTGCCGTAGCGGCATTCCAACCGCTGTGGCGGTGACGGGCAGTTATATTTCATTAAATGTGTCTTAGACCCTCATTATTTCATATCTCGATATTGGAGCTTAGAGAAACTGTTATTAGAGATAAATTGAAGAAATTCTTGGAGGTAAACTTTGCCTAATCCTTTACTCTTCCTTAATCACAATCATTCTAGATTCTTCCCTTCCCTTTAACATTTCCCTAGAGATGATATTTGGAGGAGGGTTTTGGGAAACTTTTCCTTAGGGTCATGTATGATAAATTGGTGATGTTAATGCTAAAATTTGATGAATCTATGATTATTGATCATATATCTCCCACTTTTAACATTGAATTTCGGATTTGGAGATTTAGGGTTTATACCCAATTTGGGGGTTTTTAATTGAAATCTTATTTAGACCAATTTTTGAGTTAAATCAACAATTAATGGTAGGGTTATGATTCCCTAGTACTTAATTTGGTATTTTGCTCGCGAATTTCCCGTTTTGCCTTTGTGGGCCCGTTTTCCTAATTTCTAGGGTTAAAGTGGACCGAGTTGATATCATAGCAATCTTAGTATCATTCTTCAAGATTTCTAAAATAGAATTCGATTATGCTTAGACTACTTTGGTTCTGAGCTTCAGAGGAAGGGCAAAGCAAAAGAGTGACTTCTTGGTGTTGCAGTTCGGCAGTCCAAGTAGGTTATTGTTTACCTTTGGTTATGTCACACCCCGACCTCGCTGGGGTGTGATGGGCACCCGACCCTTACTTAGGGCCGAGCGAACCCTCAGACTCTCGCTGCACATAAAATCACGTCAACTCTTTTTTTTTTCTTTAAAACAAATAATAAAGTACATAGCAAAACTTTTCTTTCAGAAATATTCTTTCTCGTGGCTTTCAAGCCGAACAAACTTGTGATCATACAAAATTCATTACGTACACAGACCGACAACCAATACCCACGACACTGTCTGCAAAGTCTCTAATAAGATCCCAAAAGCATAACATACAGAATATGACTCGGCAGCACTCCGGGAACAAATGGAGCTTGCCATCTGCACTGGAACATCCTCCATCTGTCCTCAACTCAACTGGGAGTACCTGCACGGCATGAAACGCAGCCCCCGAAGAACAGGGGGTCAGTACGGAAATGTACCGAGTATGTAAAGCGGAAATATAACAATATAAGCAAAACCGAGCCAGAAGTATAGAAATAGAACAATTAGTATCGGATCCAAGTCCAAAACGGAAATACAGAGTGTGTGGCCAGGACCACGATATATATCATAAGCACGGGGTGTAGCCGTCTGAATCGTGATATGAAACAGAGGTACAAAGCCTAACTGGCAGGATCATCGTGCGGATCGGGGCACAGAGTGCTACTGACATACCCGCAACCGAAGCTAGGGGTGTAGAACTATAGCCGACTGAAGCATAGTCCGGCTCAATCATGCAGAAGCAACACCAACAGAATCATTCTCCGAATCCGCTGTCCAGAAATGTAACAGGCAGAACCAGGCATACAGAATCATAAACTTACACAAGCACAGGTAGTATATATTTACCTCAGGTTTCGGCCCTTTAGTGAGGGGCGCAATGGACAGTGCACTGGGGTGTGCACGAATAACCAGGTCGCCACAGGGTCGTCTCTAGTGCACAAGTCATACCCAAGAGGTTCCAGCAGGCAAATACGGCAGTTAGAATGTCAAAATGCTTTACTTTCTTTTGAAAAACATTTTTGTTTCACACATATAAAGGAATCAACGCACAATTTCCGCGGCCATAAGTCCAGCGGTCGCTACCACGCATACCGCGGCCAAGTACCCAGCGTTCACTATCACACGTACCGCGGCCAAGGGTCCAGCGGTTATAATCACACATACCGCGACCAAAAGTCCAGCGGTTACAATCACACATACCGCGGTCGAGGGTCCAGCGGTCACAATCACACATTTGACATACCGCGGTCAAGGGTCCAGCGGTCTATGTCAGGCACAATCACAAGTACGGCAGACGTGGTCAAGGGTCCAGCAGTCAATGCCACACGTCCGGCATGACGCGGTCAAGGGTCCAGCTGTCAATGTCGGACACGCCGCGGTCGAGGGTCCAGCGGCCAATATTACATATGCGCATATTCACATAACCGGCCCGGGACTCGGTAAAACAGAAAACAACCATACAGAATGCCAAATTATCACTTTCCCAACATAATCACACACGCCAGGATCATACATCACACAAGATTCAGGTATACCAAAATCGTATATCAGTAAGTACGAGAGGTAAGTAGTTTATCCAAAATATCAGGGTAATATTTTCAAAACATTTTAGATGTCAAAAAAATATTTTATAAAGCTCATAAAGGTGGTCATAGCACCTATCGTATAGTAAACAACATAATAACCAGGAGCTACCTGCGAGCTCCGGACACGAGTACATTGGCTAAAGCTATACAGAATTTATATCAGGGTTTCTGTCCCCGTAATTGTTTCCATGAACATTAAATCAATTCAGGTTCGTTAAAATAACTCCCGTTTAGTAGTCGGAACAATAGCCATAAGTTTCCTCGACTTATCGTATGGGAATAAGACAGACAGAACAATAAGAGAGGCATCGGGGAATAGCGGGGCCAAGTCGAGGCGGCGGACAAGAATCACGCCCATTAGACTCTACGGAGTCATCCAGGAAGGTTTCATAGTGATCGGGTTACATTTGTACAAGTTATGGAGGTTTAACCACTTTTCTAGCAAAATGCGCCTTTTGAAATTCAATTGAATTGAATGAATAGTATCAAAAATCAATCTCGAGTTTCTATGAGCAGAATCTCCCCCGAGGCTCCGATCTTGACCTAGTACATCTAGGACATGCCAAAGAACAAAGGGGAAGACTTTACATACCTCGATTGCGCCTTACGCTCGCTTGGCTTCAATTCCAATTTCGTCCAGAATCTACAAATGGTCATGTTTACCAATTGTCAATTTCAAGCTTTTCGAGAATCTAAGCTTAATCACATAATTGCCTACCGAAATTTCGGCAGCATTTCCCCTATATATATGACATCCCCGAGACTTAGCTCGGCTTAATATATCAACACAGCAACCCAACAACAACATCACTAACAACAACAAGCATTACAAAACACATAGTATGGCATAACTAGCCTTGTTTTCCACATGGTCCAACAACTTCCACTTCAACTTCACAAACCCAAACTAGTATCAACATTTCCATATTCATCATTAATCAAGACCATTACAATGTGATTTGGAAGTATTTCATATCATTTCTATACAATATTCACATGATATACAAAATATACAAATTTTTCACCAAACCATAATCCATCCAAAACTTCAAATCTTCAACATACATATTCATAACATATTTCCACCTTCCAATTTCATCAACCATAATCATAATTCACATCTTAACAACTTCATTTCCATAATATCATAAAATCATATTAAAATGACCTAATCTTCTACAATCAATTTCAATGCCAACAGACGAATTTATATCGCTATTTTCCCGTTCTATTTCGTTGAAACTTTAAATAAACTTGTTGACAATGAAAAAGAGCCTTAATCATACCTTAAGTGCACAGATACCACGTCCACCCTCTTATATTTAGCTCAAATCGAAGGCAACGCGACGTAGAACACTTTTCTCTTCATGGGCTTCGGGATTCGGGGCTCAGAATTTTGATCAAACTTTATTTATCTCTCTAAGTCTTTCCTCCCTCTCTCTCTATAGAATTTTCTGATCTGAAAATGTGGAGGAGGAGGCTGAAACCTCCCTTAAATAACAAGGAAATGGGCCTGACCCGGATTGGAATCGGGTTGGGCCCATTTCACTGCCCAGCTTGACCTTTCCGCCTTAAAATGTTCATATCTCCTTATCCCGATGTCACCTATAGGCCCACGACCTACCGTTGGAAAGCTATTTCAATTATCTACAACTTCTAATTCTGGGAGTTTTCCCAAATTCCAGACTTATAATGCCGTTTCTGCCCCTCCAAGTCAGGTCATCCGAAAACGTTTTCTAAAACAATTCGTTTGCAGGGCTTCCACTTTGATTTGGCCCCAAGGCCGTTCACAAGTTGTGTTTTACTTTACACATGCGATTCATATAACTTGTCACGTGTCCCAAAAAAAATATTGACGTGTGGGCCCCACCTCAGTTAATAATATGACGTTCAAAAATACGGGATATAACAGGTTAGACTTCGTATAGTGAATCACATATTAAGATTATAATGTCAGTGACAGCATGTGAACCTTCAGGTATGAAGTTGGGATGGATATTGGCTTAGGTTGGGCGTTGATGTGTGCTAGTACTAGCCACCCTGTTATGTGTACTTGGTTGTTTAACTGTGTTGGCTTGATGGTATGTGTAGTTGGTAGATACTGAGTTCTGTGTGTCGTCCTAATTTGAATAGAATGGATATATCTTCGTTGGTATTTGTGCTCAATATATGAAGGTGCACCCACCGTTGGTGCTTGAGTTATAGATATATGTTGGCATACCCACTGTTGGTACTTGACTTGATATATGTTGGCATACCCATTGTTAGTATTGTGATGTGATGCGTTGTTGGCGTACCTCGTTATGGTAATTATGCTATTAAACCTGATTGTTGATTGTTGACATATGCATTGCACACATTCTCTCATATTCATGCATGGCCGATACTCGGTGATGACCGATATCGTTTATTGAGAGAAAATGATATTCAATAAACTCTTTTACTTGAGTGATTGTGAAAAGGCCAATGTCTGAAGATCCATTCCAGAATCGTTGTTTATATGAAATTAATATTTGATAAACTCTTTTACTTGATTAATTGTGAGAGGGCCGATGTGTGAGGTTCAATTCCGAAATTGTGGATTTGTGAAACTGCTATTTGACAGACTCTTTTTGAGCGACTTTGAGGATGCCGATGTCCGATGGTTATATTCGGGCATCGTTATTGTATGGCCGATTCCGATCTTATCCCGGAATCGTTGTTAGTGCATGGACTCCGCGGGTCCCCCAGGGTGGTTCCGGTGAGACCCCCCCCCCCTGTGAGCAATTAGCTAGGGTCCCGTCTGTCTGTTGGGCAAAGATCCGAGTCGGGTTGTGCTACCGAGACGTCGATATTTCCGTCCGGAGTACATGTGTACACCTCATTTGCATGGCATAGCATCACATTCATACCATTATTGCATTGCATTGTATTATGACTTGATTGAGATGTTGTGATGATAGGATTGTGATGATTCTGTTGTGATGACCGTATTGTGATGATTCTATCATGGAGATTGGTTTGGATTAGATGTGCTCAGACTTATCATATTCGGGTGTAGATGCTTACATAGGTGATGACAGATACATTGTTGCGATTATATTGTCTCATGTTTGATTGGTTTAACTGCTTATCTGCTTTATCTTCTGAATTGAGTTAACTATGCTTAGTCGACCTATGATGCCTGCCAGTACTGTTGTTTGTACTGACCTACACTTGCTGCATTCTTTTATGAATGTAGAGTATCAGGTCGGATCTACTTCTCTGACTCGTGGCTGATCGACTCTTCAACTTCCACTCGAGTTTTCCAAGGTGAGCATGGCGTCCGCTGACCTCGAAGACTCTCCTATTACCTATGTCCTGCCTTTCATTCTTAGACATGATTTGAGACTACTTATGTATTATTATTCAGACTTCAGTATTTGAACTTAGATGCTCTTTTATGACTAAACCAGATACTGGGGTGCATTTCGTTTGCTTCCGTGCTTGTTTATATTATATTATATAGTGAGTCTTATGTTATTTTACGTTCTTCCGCTATTTTCTATTATTTGTGAATGTTGAGTTAAGGGTTCACCTACCGAGGTGGGAAAGATAGGTGCCCGCACGGCCTAGGCTAAAATGGGTCATGACATGAATACAACTGCTGGCTATGCGTTAATTGTGGCTACAATTAAAATACCCAATTGCTTGTTAAGTTCTTAATTGGGGTTATAATTGAATAATAAATTTATGCTATGCATTTGGTCACATTTGAAAAGGGTTAATTAGTTTCCATTTTTAATTTGGCTATAATTTAAATGTTTAATTAATTGCCATACTGTTAATTTCGGCCATTTGTTTAAATTAATCAAATTGCACATTTTCCCTTTCATATATACATATATATACGCAAATATACATGCATATACGCATATATACATGTGTAACGTGTATATACATATATGTTGGTTGGCCCATTTCCTTGTCCCCTTTGCAATTCAGCCGAGTCCAGCCCAATAGGACCAGACCAGCCCCAAGCGCCCCTTATACACACAAACATATATGAAAAACACAACCAAACTACCCCTTTATCTTTTCGCATAAGGGTTTCAAAGGGAACTCTAATACCGCCTCATTTTCTCGTCACCACCACGTCATATAGCCGAAAAAGGAAAGTTTTCAAGCCAACTCAGGCCTTTGCAGTCAATGTTAGGCCTTTTTGGGCAAAACATTAAATGGTTTGCCCTCTCTCCACCTCTACTCAACTAAACAAGGTAAAACCCTATACTCTCTCTTACTTTTCTGCAATTCACTGTAACGACCCGTTCAGACATTATTGCATTTTTGACCATTTTAACTCGTTGACCGATCCCCAAGCCTTATTAGTACCATTTTGACTTGCGTGGACAGATGGCATGGTTCCCTAGGCATTGGAGTGAGTTTTGATGTGCCTTTTGGAAAATTTGGCTTTTAAGTGAAAATTATTTGAATCATAGTTGAATTTTGGGTAAACGAATCTTTTTCGGATATCCGTCCATTCCGAGAGGTCCAGATAGTTTTTTAGAACTTGTGTGAATATTCGGTTTGGTTCTCGATGCACTTGGGTGCATTTCGGGACTTGGGTTGGGAAGTTAATGTTGAGGTATCGGGGGTTAACTCGGTCAACAAGACCTCTGTTGGGAATTTTAAGGCCACGAGTGTGTTCGTAGCGTGTTTTTATGTATGTCTGCATAGTTGGTATGTGAGCAGATGGCCTCGGGAGATAGTAAAAAATTCGGGTGGAGAGTGTCAAAACTTGGGATTTTCTGGTGTCTGGTGCTAGCTTTGGCGGCACCAGCACCGCGACAATAGTACCGCTTTAGCGGTCACTCTACCACGGTAACCCTACCACTATATCGGCTTATTGTGATTTGGGGATGATCGCTGGAGTAGTCGTGGGACTGCCGAAGCAGTGCCGCTGAAGCGGTCTACTGGTCGCAGAAGCGGGTGTCGAGCAGTTAATTTCATTAAATGAAGTGTTAAAATCCCTAATTCCCTCATTCATTACGATTCTGAAAACTGCGTTATTGGGAGCATTTCAAGGTGATTCTTGGGGGAAAACCTTAGTGACTTTAATTACTTTGAAGCGCAACGAAAGGGCAACGGGCACGATTGACACTTTGAGTTTTCTGTTCGGCTTTCCAGGTAGGTTACGGCTTACCATCTAGTTATACTTGGGTTAGCAAAGCATATGTATAGTTGGTCTATATCGGAGAACGCATGTGAACATTCAGGTATAAAGTTGGGATGGATTTTGTCTTAGGTTGGGCCTTGTTGTGTGATTTGGGTGCTAGCCATTCCGTTGCAATGGTTACTTATCTTGTTCTATTCATTTATTGGCTCATCGCCACGTTGAGACATCGGATATTGGTGATTAGTGATATATCATGCCTATGATTTTCTGATACTTTACCTGATTGATTTTGAGATGAGAATTGTGATTCTATTGTGGCTTATTGTGTATCCTTATTATTGATTCTATTTGTAATGCCATGTGTGCTACTATTTGAAATCGAATTGGTTGTTGATATCACATCGCATCGTATTCATACTCATTTCCATGATAGTATTGATATTGCATTGACACAGTACAAATGATGATAAGTGAGAGAGTGTAGCCTCCAAGGTCTTTGCCGGAGAGCATCAGAGAGAGACAACATTCCGTGATATGTGGTTATTTACCGGAGTGGAATGAGTAAGCGTTGCCCAAGGTCTCTTATCGGGAACGAATGATATAAGATTGTCATTGTGAGGTGTCCATGTGCGGCACGTTGATATTTGATAGGAGATCTTGTCGTTGTCATCGTCATGCTTACATATGAGTTTCTTTTCATACTTGCGTTTCCGTACTTGAACATTCATCTTGCATATATATATATATATATATATATATATATATATATATATATATGTATATAAAAGGCACATTTGACGTCGGTGACGATGTGGCCTATGTTGTGACAATTTATATATATATAAATGACAGGGGGGTGATGATGTAGCATGTGTGTGATAGCATATATGTATGTAAGGCACATTTGGCAGAGGGTGACGATGTGCCCTGTATTGTGATTGTGCTCGTGATCCGATGAGGCATTTCAAAGCAAGCGGTATATGGACACCATGGGTCCCCCGCAGGTCATGACTGTCGAGACATGATTTTTTGTTCCAGGCATGTGTGTACACGGTATCGATATAAGGCCATTGCATTCATATCATTGCATTGCGTTGCACTTGTCATCATCATTGTGATTGGACTGTTATTGTTTTTTGGATACTTTATCGGATACTTGATTGAATAGTTTACCGATTATGATGAGTACTTGGAACACTTGGGATCAGATGGTTTAACAATAGCCATAATTGGATATGATGAGATTGGAAATACTGAGGTTTAGATACTTCACTACAAGCTTGATTGGTTATGGAACCTTGTTGGTAGCTCGTGATTTGAATATTGAGGTGAATTGTTGATACTTGAGGACTTGACATGTATTGATGAGATTGTATTATACTTGTACTTGATTGTGAGCATGCCGATCTTTCATTTACTTTCTGTATATATGTTAGCTAACTGAGGACGGCCTATGATACTGTTACACCCCATAGGTTCGTACGTGGAAATTTATAATTGTTGGACGTTCTAAGTATGGTTATTGGAGTTACCTTCAAGGATATATGAGAATATATGTGCCAACCTTATGGTTACGAGGGTTTAAGTTCATATAATAAGCTATGGAAGATTCTGGATCAAGAAAATCGAAGAAAATAAATTTGTCGAAAATTTGGAAAATAGTTGACAGAAGTTTTGGACAGAATTTTGGGTCAACTTTGGAGGGGTATATCTCCTAGTATATTAAGATTTTTAAGGTGTTTCAAAATCCTAAAATGAAGTTCGTCGAGTCTAGTTTCAAACGCAACAAACATCTCATCGATACGATATCGAAGTAGAGAATTATGGACGTTACAAGTTCAGCTGACCGAGCAGAAACGCGTGTTACAGTAACTGCTACAGTAACCGACTTGCTAAGGTGACCCCCCGAATTTGAACTAATATAAAAGGGGCTTGCCCCCTCTTTTTCAGCCAAAACATCTTAAAAATTGTTCCAAAATCCTCTAGAAATTTCCCCAACTTCCAAACCCAAATTTCAAGCCTATATCAACAATAATTCCCGAATTTCGGTTCAGGCAACGTATAGTTGCGAGTATAGAATCGTATAGTGACGCGTGTGGTTCAAGTTTAAGGTGAATAAAGTGAAGTTGTTCTACTATAAGGTATGTTCTTGCTATTATTTACATGATTAAGATGATATAAAGGTTTAGCAATTCTTGGTAAGGAATGAATCATAGGAGAAAAATCATAAAGAGTTGAATATAATTCTTTCATTATGGTATTATGGATGTTGTTATGGTTGGTTTGAATATTGGAGAAACATCGTGTAGGATGTTTCATGGAATATATTGGTATTGATATGGTTGTTGATGTTGTTGGTATTGTTTGGGAGTTGTTTTGGTATTTGGAGGTGGTAAAGAATATAGGGGAGATGCTGCCGAAATTTCGGCAGATTGTAGAAAGATTTGTTTGAAGGACTAAGACAAGCGTATAAAAGTGAGTCTAACAATAGTATAAATTTTCTTGAATATAGATTTACGAGCCTGGGAGGACAAGCATTGAGTAGTTAAAGTTAAGGAGACCAAAAAGGAATGTATGGCTAAACCCTTTCTTTCTAAAGGCATGATTCCTTGTTATAAACCTTTGTACCACATCTATAATATCCTTGCCTCCACAAATGATAGAAACCTATGAATCTCATGATCCTTACGATATTATTGAGCTTATTCATGATCTTGAGACTATTCTTTGTGATTGATCCCACCTCATAATACTTGTTCTTTCGAGGTGAGATATGGCGATGATGATTCTATTTCTAATGCTATCTAAGTTCATGGTTCTTGATACTCTCATGACATTATTGATTTCATCTTATGATGGTTGATCCTTCAAGGAATGATATAGTGATAATGTTAATACTAGTGATGATGTTGATTTCATTTATGTATTTTTATGTATATGTATATATGTGTGCATTGCGTCCCACTGATCAGTTGGGTATAACAACGAGTCCAGAAAGGGCCTGATACGGATGACACCGAGTCCCGAAAGGGCCGGGTACGGATGACACCGAGTCCCGAAAGGGCCAGGTACGGATCACACCAAGTCCCGAAAGGGCCAGGTACGGATATGATAGATGTATGTATAGTAAGTGCGTGTGAATGCATATGTATGTAAGTTGTGTATGGATGTGTATGACATGTTTTTCCTGTAGACGAGTAGTTTACATGACAGGGATCTTAATAAGAGTACGAGGTATAATTACTTACTTTATCTTACGTTTTCTTCACCCTGATATCATACTATTATTCATGCCTTACATACTCAGTACATTGTTCGTACTGACGTCCCTTCTTGTGGACGCTGCGCTCATGCCCGCAGGTACATGTAGACGAGACGAGGATCTTCCGCAATAGGCTGCTTTCAGGTACCAATTTTGATTGGTGAGCTCCATTTCTTCCTGGAGCACTGCCGAGTCTAGATATATATATATATATATATATATATATATATATACATGTATGTATATATATATGTATGTATGTATGATTTTGTCTAGGGTATGTCGGGGGCCCTGTCCCGACTTGTACACTTCAGTCAAGTTCATAGAGGCTTTGCAGACAGTTCCTGTGTACAGCTTAGTCATAATGTGTGGCAGTAGTAATATCGGCATCATGGGTCTATTGTACATTTACTTATGCATGATATTATGTTCATAATCAACCTCTTGATCTTATTGTTTCCATTTGAGACACGAAGGATGTAAGTTATAAGTTGGTTCGCTCGGTTCCTATAAGGTGTCGGGTGCCAATCAAACCTTACCAAGGGTGGGGTGTGACAGATACCTACCAGTACTCGTTGTTTGTACTGACCTGCACTTGCTGTATTCTTTTATGAATGCAGAGTACCAGGTGTGAACGACTTCTACTCCTCGTGATTGATATTAGAGGATCGTTGATTTGAGTCTTTTAGGTTGAGCATGAGGACGTACGCTGCCGAATATTCTTCCTTCCATTATGTCTTTATTTTCCGCTCTAAGACATGATTTTTATACTATTGATGTATTACTATTATTCAGACTTGTAGTATTTAGCTAGATGCTCTTGTATGACCAGACCAGATACCGGGGTGGATTTCATTTACTTCCATAGTTATTTATATTATATCCGTGAGACTTGCATTACTTTACTTTCTTCCGCTAATTTTTTTCTATCTTTTGTGAATGTTGAGATAAGGGTTTGCTGTTATACCCCGTATTTTTTATACGTCAAATGATTCGCAAGCAAATCGACTCAAGTTAAAGGCGGGATTATTTTCGGACATGGAATAGGAACTTTTAATTTTAAATTTTAATTAGTACACAAATTGTTTATAAATTTTATTTAGTGTAGAAATATTATTGGAGATTAGGAACTAATTAATTGTGATTAGATTATTAAGTAAGGATTAATGATTTATTAAAATTAATTAATTTAATTATTAAAGTGGGCCCCACCCGATTCATTTATTAAAAAAAAGGGTGATGACTCATGATGGTGGGACACATGTCATGGCAATGGACACGTGTCCCATAGCTAGGAAGAATATACATATTCAATTTGGTGAATCATGCTAGCCGTATGTTCACTTTGCCAAATTCAATTCAAATTGAATTTAAAAGAGAGGCACATAGCCATGGCTACTCTCACGGCCATGGCAGCCACCAATAAAAAAAAATTGGTCTTGTTAGATTAATTCTAAGGTGATTTACAAGTCCAAGGAGGTGATAGCAACATTGGATATTGAGTTGAGGAAGAAGAAATTGTGGAACTGGAGCAATTAAGCGTAGAAATTCCTCCGAGAAAATTTAGGTAAGATTTTATTATTTTGTGGTGTAATTGAATTAATAGTGTTGTAATGGAATTATTAAAATTGAATTGGACGAAATTGGAAGTAAGAAAATGCATTAAATTGATGTTATATGAAATCGTGGGTTGAAATGGATTCAGAAAGGTTGATGGGTTGTTAGAATTGTTATGGGCTGAATTGTAAGAATTTTGTATGTATATCTCTGTTGTTGGTAATTCTATGATAACAGGAGAATAATTGGAAATTCGGGTTAGGCAAATATATAGGGTAATGCTGCCCGATTTCCGTTAAGTCCGTAACTAATGAAATATCCTAAACGAGAATGTATAAGTTAAAGAATAAGTTCTATGAGCAATGGGCTACAGATTTACGAACTGGAAGTATAGTTACTGGCGATAACGTTACTTTTATATTAACTAGTCTAGAGGGGCGATGAAGCGAACGGGTTTACGATTAATCGTTAACAGGTATGTAAAGCTGTCCCTTCTTTCTTTTGGCATGTCTTAGATCTAAGCGATGAATGATATGAACTTTGGGGTAATTCTATTCATAATTTTTTAGTGTGATTTATGATTCTTATTCACTCGTTGATGTTAGAACTCTTAAGTGATTGAGCTTCCCTCTTCAGCTTTCTGTACGTTGGATAATAGTCGATGTATATCAGTTCCTATTCTTAGGAACTCTATGATAACTAATGTCCAGACTTCTATAAGATGTTTCATACTATGTTGACATATGACTATGAATCCTAAGGCTCTTTGATATACTTTATGATGACATCCGAGGGATGTTTGATATGTTTCCGAGTGGCATTAGAAAGGTATTTGATATGACTATTGTCTTGATTTTCAAATGATAGTTCGTGCTGATTATTCCATTGAGCCTTTGATATACCCTGATGCGTATATACGATTCCAGAAGTTCTATTCTGATATAACCCATAGTGACATCCGAAAGGTATTTGGTATGGCTAATGTCCTGATTTTCAAATAACAGTTCGTTTTATTATTCCATTGAGTCTTTGAAAATGTTTTAATTTGCATATGGTTGCTCACTACTCCACTCGTGCGTGTCTCAATATGTCTTTCACTAAGTCCCGGGCCAAGATATGTTATCGTGCACAGTTCCACTGCATTGTTCACCGGGTCCCTTACTAAAGGGCGGAATATGATATATATATATATATATATATATATATATATATATATATATATATATATATATATTATGGAGTTATGTTGTTTTTATGGAGTTATGCTGTGTTATGGCGTTATGCTGTGTTTATAGAGTTATGTTGTGTTATGGCGTTATGCTGTGTTTATGGAGTTATGCTGTGTTATGGCGTTATGCTGTGTTTATGGAGTTATGTTGTGTTATCGAGTTATGCTGTGTTATGGCGCCAAAGAAGGGGTGGCGACCATGTTCACCGAGCCCCTTAATGGGCCGGGTATGATATATGATATTGACATGTATGATTTATTTTTCAAAAGGCAAGTGTTTTGGGTATTGTGGACATTGTACTTGTTTCTGTACCCCCTATTTCAGTTATGATCCTTTTTACTGTATTTCATGCTTTATATACTCAGTAGATATTCCGTACAGACTCCCTTTCTTCGGGGGGGGGGGGGGGGGGGGGGGGGCTGCGTTTCATGCCCGCAGGTACAGATAGTCGGTTTGGTGACCCTTCAGCATAGGACTTCTACTCAGCTGTCTTGGAGAGCTCCGTTGTTCCGGAGTTTAGACTTTTGGTACAGATCTTATGATATATATATGTATGTTCATCCCGGGGTACGACGGGGCCTTGTCCCGTCATATTTCACTATTAGTACTCTTAGAGGTCTGTAGATATGTCCGTCTGTAGTGGCAGCCTTGTCGGCTTGCACATGACATGATATTGATGAGTAGTGGCAAGCTTGTCGGCTTACGTACCGTTTTATGAATTGATCAGTTATTGTTACACCCCGTATTTTCAGAACATGAGCATGACGTGTACATCACCATAGTAATGGAGTGTCGGAGACGTCTCATGCCATTTGGGGAGGTACAAGTCATGGGAAATATGTAACAACGAAGAAAAAGGGTGAATTACGATCTCGTAAGTCGTAATCGGGAAAGAGTATTTTGAAACACGAGAACATGGTCATTATTAGTATAATAAGTGATAAATATCATGTATGGAGGGTTTCGGAATATTTCGAGATCGAGCAAATTGAAGAAAATAAGTTCGACGAAAAATTGAGAAATGCTGGGCGGATTTTTAGTCAAATTTGGAGGCGCATATCTCCTAGTATATATGGAGTTTTAAGGTGTTTCAAAATTCTAAAATGAAGTTCGTCGAGTCTAGTTTGTAATGCAACAAACCGCTCGTCGATAGGACGTCGGAGTAGAGAATTATAGACGTTACAAACTGAACTGGCGACGCAGAAACAGCACTGCTACAGTACCGCAACAGTACTGCTACAGTAATGTAGCTACAGTGACGCCGACTTTTGGCCACCTATAAAAGGGATTAAAATCCCATTTTTCATCCAAAAACCTTCCAAAAATTTCCAGAAAATTCAGCCCACAAAGGGGCCTCTTACATCACTTAAAAGAGAGGAGTTTGAGCAAATTTCAAATCACGAAATACTAATCGAGTTCCGGACAACGCGTAGACGCGATTATATTTGTGTTTTGCATTGAAGTGAGTTTGAAAATAAGTGGATGATGAAGATTTGGCTACCTTTATAAAAATAAGGTATGAATCATTAAATCTCTCTCTTTATCAACCTTGATTAAGGAATATTTGCAAGAATAAAGTTATAGTTGTTATGTTGATGTTGTAAAATTATGGATTGGAATTTTGAAGGGAATTTTGAATGAAAATATATATATTAATCTTGTTGGATGTCGAGGAGGTTGTTATTGATGTTGTGGTATTAATTTCGGCTTCTTTATGAAAAATAAATTTATTAAATGGTCGTATCATAAGTTGGTTGGTTGAGAAACTATTGGAGGAATGAATGTGATCCTAATATGGTTTCTTGTGATTATAAAAAATAAATTTGTTAACGTAGATTACTAGTGTAGTTTATGAATTTGAGAGAAATGAAATGTGATGTAATTATTCTTGTTGGATTTGAAAGAATTCGGGTAGTGTATGTGTTGGTTGGGCCGTTTGAAATGTTGTGTGGGATGTTGAAGTATTCTTGAATATTGTTGAATGGTTTTGGAGTAGTATTTGAATATGTAAGCAATTATGAATTAAATACAAATGAAATGTTGTTGAATTATGTAAAAGGAGTTACTAAGGTTGGGATGTATTTTGAAATAATTGTTGAAGTTAGAGATATGATTGTTGGTATCGTTGTTGATAATTTGGCCGAGTTGCATTCTCGGGTTTGTTGTTGTTAAAATTGGCCGAGTTGAATTCTCGGGGATGGCGCATTTACAGGGGAAATGCTGCCGAAATTTTCGTAGACAAGTGTTACTTTAAGATTTAACTTCTAAAGGCTTCTAATTAATGTATGGTAAATGTGACCATTTGTAGATTTTGGAGAGTTTGGGACTTGAATTTAGAGAAGCTTAAGAAGCGGAAAAGGTATGTAAGGCTTCACCTTTCCTTCCTTTGGCATGTCTTAGACATATTAGGTTTGGATACGAGCCTCGGGGGCGATTCTATTCCTAGAAATCCGAGTTTGAATTTGACCCTTTTTCATTCAATAGAATTGAATCAAATTCTTCATGCCTTGTTGGAATAAGTGTTGAAATATCTATAACTTGCCCAAATGGAACCGAATGACACTAAGACCTTCATAAGTGACTCTATGAAGCTTAATGTATGAAATCTGTGTATGCCATCTCGACCTGACCCGAGGTGGGCCCGTAATCCCCGAGACCTATTTGTGTTGTCCTATTTGATTCATTTCCGTACCATAATTAAGGAAAACTTTTGGCTATTGCTCCGAGCTTGTTGTGATTCGTATGCATCCTCTAAAATAAGCATCTAGAAACTTCGATATAAGTATTCTGATTTGACTATTCCGATATAAATAGTCTGATACAAGTAATTGGATATGAGTGTTCCCAATTCTAAGATGAGTATCCTGATATGAACATTTTGATACAAGTAATTCGATATGAATATTCTGGTATAAGTGCTTTAATACGAATATTCTGATATGGACATGTAATTTGATATAAATAATTCGTTATGAGTATTTGATACAAAAAAATTCTAACATAAGTATTACGATACAAGTATTTGGATACCAGTATTTGATAAACGTATTCTGATACACGTATTCTGATACAAGTATTCTGATAAACGTATCCTGATATGAACATTTTGATACAAGTAATTCGATATGAATATTTGGATATAAGCATTCGGATATGAATATTTTGATATACGCATTTTGATATCAGTCTTCTGGCATAAGTATTATGATAAGGGCATTTAGACAAATGTATTCTGATATAAGTATTCTGACATAAGTACTCTGATATAAGTATTTGATATAAATATTCAGTTACGAGTAATCTGTAACAAATATTCTGATGGTACGTTCGATTATTCCATCGAGTCTTGATTTATGTGCATTTGGTTTCTTACTACTCTGCTCGTGCATATGTTATGTTTTCCTTCGCCGAGTCCCGGGCCGATATGTATCGTGCGAATGGTTCGTCGAGTCCTTGTTCGAGGGTCGGGTTCCATATATGAATTCCGAAGTATGATGTGTCCGGTTCTGGGGTACTGTGGTATCCGTCCGTCCCCGGTTACCGTGTATATGAAGTATGATGTTTCTGGTTCCGGGGTACTGTGGTATCTGTCCGTCCCCGGTTACCGTGTATACGGAGTATGATGTGACCGGTCCCCGGGTTCTCGTGGTATCTGTCCGGTTCTCGGGGTACCGTGTATCCGGTTCCCGGGTTCTCGTGGTATCTGTCCGGTTCCCGGGATACCGTGTATATGTTTTGATGTGTGACGGAGATGTTCGGAGATATGAAATCTTCTGGAGTATGACGTATTATGGCGCCAGAGACGGGAGTGGCGACCATGTTCCTGTGCCCTATGCATGACTTTGATATGCATCATTTGTGATTGAAAAGTAAGTATTCTGATATTCTGGATAAGCTACTTACCTTCTGTATTTCTTCTGATATATGACGTTGACATACATGATTCCATTCACCGAGACCCTCACTCGAGGGCCGGGACACGTTATTTGCACATATGATATGTATATATGGATCGGTCCGTACGTTCCACGGCAGTATATGATATGTGTATATATATGGATTGGCTATATGAATATGTATATGGAGACATATAATGCAAGCACGTAAGGTCTGTATTTGGAAAGTAAGTGTTTTGGTACTCTGAACGATTTTTCTTATTGTCTGCACTTCTTCTGGCGTACAACATCAGTTTACATGATTTGCACTCTGAGAGATAAACACCCCGGTATTTTGACTAGTGTACACTCTCTTCGTACTGTGATTCCGATTGTGATTCTGTCTGTTATACTTCTATACTTCTGATTCTGACTATGACTCTATTTACTGTATTCTGCCTTGCATACTCAGTACATATTCCGTACTGACCCCCTTTCTTCGGGGGCTGCGTTTCATGCCGCGCAGGTACTCCCAGATGAGTTGAAGACATTATAGATGATGTTCCAGCAAAGATGGCAAACTCCATTTGCTCCTGGAGGACTGCCGAGTTAGAGGTATATGTGATATGGTTTCTGGTTAATGTTAGAGACTTTGCAGACAGAGTCGTGGGTATAGTATGTCAGTTCTGTAAGCGGCTCCATCAGCCGATGTGTCAGCTTGTATTATAATGTGAATTCTATATAATTACAGATTTTGTTGAATTTGATAAGCAAAGAAAAAGAAAAAGAAATTCTGAGAGCCTTAATATGTATTTCATGCTTATTTGATTTAACAAGTTCGGAAAGATCATGTATGAAATAAGAGTCTGTGGGTTCGCTCGGCTTCGGATGTGGGGTCGGGTGCCCATCACACCCTAGCGGAATTAGGGTGTGACAGTTATGACTCCTCAGGAGACAGTTTATCTTAATATACATATATGACAACGTTATGAACCGTTGGAGTTCTTTCGCAAGTTCCCATACTATTCATAGGTTCAGTTTGATTATATGTAACAGGTTCTTATACGGGTGTCCAGTTCGGGCACTAGTCATGATCCACGGAGTTGGGTCATGACAAAAGTGGTATCAGAGCCGTTCGTCCTCGGAGTGTCTACAGACCGTGTCTAGTAGAGTCTTGTTTATCGGTGTGTTGTGCACCACATCTATAACTAGGAAGCTACAGGACATTTAGGATGTTATCTTTCCTTCTTATCCTAGATCGTGCGATAGAGCCCAGCCATAGGAAATGAAATTCCTTATACTAACCTTTGATTTCAGCTGAAGAACGACATCGATAGAAGGAAGTGACTGACGACATTGGAAGTTACAAAGTACACAGGTAAGTAACGGTGCGAAAGAGGCATGTCGGATAAGATAAGAATATTGAAATATGATTGAAATGTAAAGTTGGAGGATGAAAGAGAAGGTGGATAGGAAATTATAACAGAACAGATCGTTAAAGGATCAGGTACGTCTCGAGGTGCGGTATGTGAGGTAAGTACCGACACCTTTATACTTTTTACTGGGAATTGGGAGCCCTGTGTGGCTATGATACGATATGATATATGCTTATATATGTTGGCCCTGCGAGGCATTGTTGGTATTTCCTGCGTGCAGGTTTTGGGATAGTAAGAAGTACAGAGGAAACTCTGCCCAAATTTTCCCAGAAATAGGAAAAAGAAGAGAATGAGATATAGGTTCATAATATGTCTTGAAAGTTGATACCGATAGGGTAAATTTATTATGTTGGACTAAAGCTTTAAGAGGTACCCTCCATGTCATCCGTAAGATGCACCATTCTTACTTGGGAAGTTTTATTTCAAAGAAGCATATATGAGCAGCAAAGTTTGGAATTTATTTGGATGGACCAGAATACCTTCTAGCCACATTTTTACCTTAGAAAAGCTCATATTGAAGGGCAAAAACGTCCAGCAATTAAGTTTCACTTCGTTGGAAGAATACAGAGCATACAACAAGTAGTTTATAAACTAAATGATTCGTTCACGACTCAAGAATAAATCTGGAGGTAAACCATGTGAATCAAGCACTAGAAGTCCTGTGGTGCTTATCGGATTCTAGTTTTCTTCTGGTGGTGGTTGGAGAATGCTTCATGGTGACATTTTATTAGTTCTTAATCAACTAATTGGAAATAGAATTTGTGGAAGGAAAACTCAAACTTGTGAGCTGTTATGGATCATGTGTTCCACGTGTTGTTGATGAAATGCTAGGACAATTCGGAAGGGCTTGTGATACTAAGGGGTGATTTAGAAAAAGGTGGCAAATTTCAACAAGACATTTTATTGAAGTATCGAGTGAACTGATAAGTAGGGATAAATTACGACGAGTTCACAATTAAAAGGAGTAATAGTATGATTGAGATAAAAGTACGGAGGAGGAAGAATTATGGCAAATTATGAAGGTATTAATAAGACAGCTTGTGAGACATTAAGGATAAGATTGATCAGAAAGGGTGAAGGGTTAAGTACGCCTACTCCACAGAGTATAATTAAAACATAGTAAGAATCGTAACTAAGATTAAGAAAGTGTTACGTTATAGGATGGATTACGAATAAGATGTAATGTGAATACTATAGGATTGTTGTAGAAATGAGTAAAGCCTAGCAAGGAAGTAACTAAAGGATATGATGTGATCAGTGTGAAATGGAAAAGAAAATACATAACAAAAAAAAACTTACAAAGTCCTATAGGGAAAGTTTGGAATAGAGGTCAAGTGGTGACGAAAGTGAAAGCGAGCACAAGAAGAGAATAAGTTAATAGAAGGAAGAAGATAAGAAGAAAGCGGGTGGGATTACAGTGTAGCGATGTGTTATGAGGAGTATAGCTAAGAAACTGAGTAATATAAGTGACAGAATTGTGAAAGACCAACCTAAAGGGAGATGAGCAACGAGACAGAATGAATACCAGGGAATGACTGGTATGATAAGAACAAACAGGGATGAATAGAATATGTTTTGAAAATGAGAAAGAGGTTATGTAGAAGTAGTGTTTTCCGAAGAATACAGGAGTAGCATGAGATTCCCCGTGCACAAAAATAAAAGATGGACATAGGTTGGAGAAATGAAAGGAATACTAAAGGAGGCACCCAAGACAGACGTAATTAATTGAGTATGAGTATAGGATAAAAAGGGAAATATATACCTACAAACTTAAGGTGTAGTACAACGGGAAGGTGATAAGACAAGACCACTATTAAGACGAATTTGATATGATTTTGAGTAAGTTAGAAGTTAGCGTTTGGATATACAACAAGGGTGAAAGAGCATGAGACATAAATGAGTACTGCGTGTATGTGACTTCACCTCAGGAATAATGAGATCCTTAAAGGACAAGGATTGTGGAATTGCGAAACAACTGATGTATTGTGAATTTATTAGAAGAAACAGATGATATCCGTTGGGATAAAGATAGTGTTATAGGAAAGCTTAGGATACGTATCATCAGAATATAAGTGCTACCTAATTGAGAATTTGAAACGACTATAAGCACTAGCAAATTACTAATTGGAATGAATGGAATGTGGCTTCGGATAAATTGCTACATTAATTACATTACTCGACTACCAACCATCAGATAAGATTTTGTACTATATATAGAGAGAGTTCTCATCGCCTCGTGATTGTGTTGGGGTTTCATATATGGGTAATCTAAATTATATATGATATAAAGGAAGACATGGATATGGTACAGTATACCAAAGGTATTGGAAAAGTATCATATGAATTTGAAAATTTGAAATGGGGACATAGAGTAGAATATAAATAGATAATGATGTAGGTACACCCAAAAGGGGGGAAGCGGATGAGAGAAATGCAAGTGTAAGATGAAATCAACTGACACTGCAACACATTTAATGTGAATACTTAAACTTTAAGTGAGATCCCTTGCTGAAACAAGTTAGTGAGATTTGAAGGCTAGCAATAAACGGATAGAGGCCAAGATGGTATTTGAGACAGAGATGAGCATTATTGGTAAGGACCTTGGATAATATAACATCAGAAAGTGGATGCTTATAAAAAGGAAGAATACGACAAGAGAATGGTAACGAGTAACATAAAATATATTATAAGGGGTGGCAAGGATATACTAGATTAGAAGTTAAGACGTTGGCAGCAGAGTTATTGGTCAATGATATTTTGACACATAAGTAGAAAATGAGAAAGGATAAGAAAACTCCTATAGTAGGATATGAGAAAATCAAATGGCGAATAAAGGAAGGGAAAGGAGCGTGACAAGATAGACCGCAACTGAGTTTTAGTACAAATAAGATATGTAAAGCAGAATGAACCAGGAGAAGGAAAGACTATGACTAAGATTGGATATACTTTGTACAAATTGTACAAGAATAGTTATGCAACCTATGAATATTTGTATGCTAAGGATGAGACCAAGTAAGTACTTGATAAGAAGGGTAAGAATTCAGTAACAACAATGCGGTTGCAATATTTTGGGTACACCAAAGAAAGGTGTAAGACGGTTTGAGGCAAAACTACAGAGATATAATTAGTACTGAGGGCAAATGCCATAATTGAGCCTTGATATCAATTGAAAGATATAAGATAAAAATATAGGGTCTGCATAAAGACTAGCGAAACGACGCTAAGGTATTTTCTGGACTGATTTGAGCACCTACATATACTCTCGTAAAGATTACAATAGGATGCGTGATAGGAGAACTAAGAGCAAATCTGGTAAAGGGGCAATGGAAGAGTTTGTATCAGAAATAGAGAAACGACACGAGATAATATGCCTAAAGCATTGCCAGTTAGGGTAAGGGAAATTACGAAATGATTTAACCGAGACAATCAGAACAAGCGGGTTACTGGTTACTGGATGACAGTAAAGTTATATTATGAGGAGACCGTAGCGTTATTTGATAGACAACCCTAAAGATCGAGATCAAGAAGTAAAAGCAAGAGATAGTTAAAGACCTTTAAAAGAAAGTCAGAAGGTGACACATGATGCTGAGGATTTCAGAATATGGACTGTAACAGCCGAGTAAAACAAAGATATTGGAGTGCAAAAGTGTTACCCTCTGGGAAATTTCATTTTACTCGTAGAACCTGCGAAGGGTCTACAGGTTACCAGAGGCATGCAATACTGCAGGGATATTAAAGTCTAATGAATTGATAGAGGATGTCTGCGCGTTACAAGATAGTGTTTAAAGATAAGAAGGTAAAGAGATGTGAATGATACATCATCTTAAAGGAGTAAGTATAGAAAGAGAAAGAGTCGAGTTATGACTACGTGCACCATGAGTACAAGTCCGAATCAATCGATGACAGTACAAGTGAACAGTATGCAGATAAGGGAGACAGTAACACTTCAGCAGAAGAGCTCGCAATACAATTGACAACCGACTGCGAAGTAAAGAGGAGAGCAAAGGCAATGACGTGGAATTATTACCTCGGGAAGAAACAGAAAGACGAGATATTACAAGAATGACTATGTAGAGGCCTGGAATGCGTTTTAATGAATTATAGCGAATCGACCAATGGAAGAGGTATGTGAAGGGCATAATTAAATAAGAGAACACTTGAGAAAGTATTGGGAATTCAGGATCAGTTTAACATTTGAGGACAAATGTTCTAAAGGGGGGAAGGATGTTATACCCCGTATTTTTTATACGTCAAATGATTCGCAAGCAAATCGACTCAAATTAAAGGCGGGATTATTTTCGGACATGGAATAGGAACTTTTAATTTTAAATTTTAATTAGTACACAAATTGTTTATAAATTTTATTTAATGTAGAAATATTATTGGAAATTAGGAACTAATTAATTGTGATTAGATTATTAAGTAAGGATTAATGATTTATTAAAATTAATTAATTTAATTATTAAAGTGGGACCCACCCAATTCATTTATTAAAAAAAATGGGTGATGACTCATGATGGTGGGACACATGTTGTTATATCCCGTACTTTCGTATATTTGAAAAAAAAAATTCAAAATAATCTTGATTTGTAAGGAATAAGGCCATATGTTGATTGGAATTAATATATGTATGTGTTGTTCATGAAAAATATTGATGTGGAAGCACGGAGGGAGGCCAAGGGCAAAAGTGGAATTTTAGAAATTAGCTTCGGGAATTATAAAACGAGAATTATAGCCAATTGGGCTCACAAAATAAGAAAAATTTTGGCCCAAAAGAAGTGGGGGTGGTCGGCCATCACCATGGCCCAAGCCCACCACTTAATAAAATTTTTGCCATGTGATTAATTTATATAAGAAGCCTTATCCCTTAGAAGTTTCATGAAAATTAACAAGGAGAAAAAGAAAACAAGAACAAGGGGGCAAGGCATTCGGCCAAGGCCAAGGGGATTTCACCCCTCCAAATCTTGATCCAAAAATACTTTTCTTGTGGTATTCCTACTATATTAAGGGCCCTCTACAACATGGTGCAATTGTTTGGGAAGAAAGAGCCCTTGTTTCTTCAATATGACAACATGGTTGAGTAAAGAAGATTGAAGAAAAGGGTAAGAATTCATTCCATGTTATTATGTTATAAAGGTTTGTTTGTGTTGTAGTGTATGAAAATGAGTAGAATTCATGAAAACATGGAAGTTTGCAAAGTGGGTGTGTATGTATATATGTGGCCGTGTAAGTGCTTGGTTGTGTAATTAAGATGTGTTGAATTTTATGTTGTATTCTAGTTGTGTGTAGGATGGAATGTATATTGGAAATGAAAGTTGAATGAATTTGGTTGAAGTTGGAGAAATGGTATGTGGCCGTGAGGTGTATTGGAATTTTAATGGGAATGAATCATTTTTTGTTTAATATGTTAGTTGTGTTGTTGTGATGCTTGCAATGTAAATGAAGATAAAATGATATAAGTTTGCTGATTATGATGATGGTTGATGAATTTGGGATATGGATTTGAGTTGTTAAGGTGCAAATTATGATGATGGTTGATGAATTTGGGATATGGAAGCATGTTATGAATAAGTATGTTAAAAATTAGAAGTTTTGAATGAATTATGACTTTGGTGGAAAGTTGTATATTTCGTATATCGTATGAATATTTTGTGGGAAGGATATGAAATACTTCCAAATTATGTTGTGATGATCATTGTTAATGATGAATGTGAAATCTTTGAGATTTGCTTGGAAATTTGACATTGAAATGGAAGTATTGCTTTATGTAGAAAAGAAGAACAGTAGCATTAGATCCATTTTGTTGTGATATATTTGGTATTGTGGATTGTTGTTGTTGAGATATTGAGCCGAGCTAAGCCTCGGGGGTGTTATATGTATAGGGGAAGTGCTGCCGAAATTTCGGTAGACAAAAATAAAAATAAGTAAACTCTTAAAGTCTTGAAATTCCTAATTGGTAACTTTGACCATTTGTAGATTCTGAGCGAAACGGGATTTGATTTTGGACAAGCGTAGGGAGCGCGAAAGGTATGTAAGGCTACCCTATTTCCTTCTTTTGGCATGTCTTAGGTATACTAGGTCGATGTTGGAGCCCCGGGGGCAATTCTGTTCTTGGAAATCCAAATTGGAAATTGAGTACTATTCATTCAATTCAATTGGACCATAAGACTCTCATTTGTGTTGAAAAGCGACCTAATGTCCGAAATTTATGTAAATGTAATCGAATCGCTTCGGAACTTCTATGTATGATTCTATAGACCCCAAATGTCTGTGATTCACGTCCGCCACCTCGATTTGACCCGAGGTGGGCCCGCTTACCCCGAGACTTCTTTGTTCGTTCTATTAGACCCAATTTTGTACAACGTCGGTAAAAGACTTTTGTTTATGAATTTGGCCATCATAAAGTAATGTTTTGACTGCCACGACATCCTAGATTATATTTTGAACCATAATTACCATTTTGGAAATACTTTTGTGAAATAAACCCCGTTTTGATTAATTGTTCGAACTATTTTGACTAATGAGTCAACATATGATGTTATCAAGTTTGCAAAAGTATTTTGATATGTAATTTGCATTGTTTGCTCACGACTCCGCTCGTGCCCTTATTATGATTTCGTTCACCGGTTCCCGAGCCGGTTATGATTCGTGCGCCCTATGATTAATTCGGCCGTATGTTGTGTTACGGTTCCCGAGACCTCGCCATAGGGCCGGGTTCCGTTTGGATTTATGCTGTGATATGGCTGGCGATATGCTATGATGATTTCTGTGTTCGGGGATGTACGGAGATTTGAACCTTCTGGTGTTATGCTGTGTGTGGCACCAGCGTCGGAGTGGCGACCACGTTCCTGAGCTTTGCATGATTTTATCTGCATTATGTATATATATGTTTTGGTACAGATTTTGATATACTGGTCAGTATTCCCCTTTTGTGTCCGGTTTGTTCTTCAGTTGTGATTTACATTTCTGTATTCTATGCCTTACATACTCAGTACATCTTTCGTACTGACCCCCTTTCTTCGGGGGCTGCGTTTCATGCCCGCAGGTATAGAGATCAGTGATCTGCCAGTGTAGGCCACGCGTTCTGCTATTACAGAGTGCTCCTTTGATCCGGAGCCCATATGGCGGTACATATCCCTGGTGATGTATATGCATATGTATATTTGACTATTTTGGGGTACGGCGGGGCCCTGTACCGTCATATGTTTTCGTTCTGCATTCGTAGAGGCCTGTAGTCATATATGTGGGTCGAGAGTCCTATGTGTGTCTGCTTTAGCCACGATTTGTGTCTTAGTGCGGTCCGTCAGTTATGGTGGCCAAAATGGCCCTTATGTTGTATCTGTACATACGATTGGCGACGTATATTCCGCCAACCTATCAGATTTGGATACGGCCAAATGGCCTGTATATTTGTATATGTGCATTTGTACGGCGATGTGTATTCCGCCGCTCCTTTCTGTTCTGATATGATATTTTGATACGTGTGACCGCTTAAGACAAGTTTTGATTTGAATTGTGTTTAAATGGCTAATATGAAATTTGAGTTAAGTTTGGATTTGATAATTGGATATGTAAGTCTATCTGGGTGCCCAAGTAGGGTGCCAGTCGTGGCCCACGGGGTTGGGTCGTGACAAAAGTGGTATCAGAGCGGTTTGTCCTCGGAATGTCTACAGGCCGTGTCTCGTAGAGTCTTGTTTATCGGTGTGTTGTGCACCACATCTATAAACAGGAGGCTACAGGGCATTTAGGGTGTTGCCTTTCTTTGATTCTTAGATCGTGCGATAGAGCCAGCTGTAGGAAATGAATTCCTCTCTTTCTAACCCTTGATTGCAGCTGGATAGCGGTATCGACGTAAGACAACGACTGCTGATATTGGAAGCTACACAGTACTCAGGTAAGCAATGGTATGAAAGACGTATGCTGGGTAAGGTACTCTGAAGTACGATTAAAACATAAAGTCGAACATTGAAAAGAGAAATAAACATGAAAAGTGTAGCAGGTGCAGTTGAGTTGGGCATGTGAGGTAAGCCTCGACATTTGTATAATTCTATCTGAAATTGTTAGCCCCGTGTGGCTATGATGCGATATGCTATGATGTGTATATATGTTTATGTGTTGGCCCTGTGAGGCATGGTTGGTATTTCCTGTGTACAGGTTTTGGGATAGTGAGAAATACAGGGGAACCTCTGCCCAAATTTTTCTAGAAATACGAAAAGGAAAATGAGATATAAATTCTTAACGTGTCTTAAAGGTCGATACCGATAGGATAAATCTATTATGGTGGATTAATGGTTTAAGAGGTACCCTCCATGTCATTCGTAAGAAGCATTGCCCTTATCGGGAAAGATTTTATCTCGAGAAAGCATATACGAGTAGAAAATTTGCAATTTAATTGGAGGGACCGGAAATATATTCCAACCCATTTTGTTTTAGCACAGCCCATGTGAAGGGCAAAAATTTCCGACGACCAAGTTCCTCTAATCGAAAGAATACAAAACGTATGACAAGGAGTTGAGAATTTAGCGGTTCGCTCTCGGCTCAAGTATATAGATATATATATATATAAACGTGGAGGTAATTATGTGAATTAGGCATTAGAAGATTCCGCGAAGTTCGTCGGACTCTAGTTTTCTTTTGCTGGTGGTCGGAAGATACCCTACGATAACGTTTTATCAGTTTTCCTCGACCGGGTGGAGATGGAATTTGTGGAATAAAACTTAAACTTGTGGGCGGCCTAAAAATATATATATACGAAGGTAAATATTGAGGGTTTGCAGGGGGCGACACGGTAATCATAAAGTCAGAAAAGTAAAAGAATTCTCGCTAGGCTGGGGTGGGATCCGCTACGAGAACATTTTGAAAAGTTGATCAGACCACGATTTGTCTTAAATTACGTGACAAAGGCTGTGCGGGGCAATTGGCGTAATTGTACCGGCCTTAACGTGCCTAAATCCATTAAAGTTGTAAGGTTAAGCGTGCCAGGGCCAGAGCAATTATGGGATGGGTGACCCCCTGGGAAATGTACAAAAATTTTCGCAAACTTAGATATGAGAAACGAATAGGAAATTCCGGGCAACCAAAAGGGAATTAGGATATGTGTGATATGGCTAGAAACTTTATAGGGGTCACACGAGCTGAAACGGATTAGATTGCTAAAAAGGGAAGGAAAAGCAGCGCAGCTCCGAAAACTAGGGTAAGTATGAATAAGTGATTGAAGATGTATTGTAAAAGAAATGGTAGTGATATATATGTATGTGTAGGGCCCCATTTATGACTGTGTTGATTGATTGGCGAACCCTGATAGCCATTGTTGTAATATATGGAAAACATTAACCGAACAGAATTTATGAGACAAAGCGAAAGGTATGGCACAGATGTTACGGAATAAACTAATATTCATTTTGCTACCAGTTGAGATTGGAAGATTCTAATACGACGATGTTGGGAAAGAGAAGAGAATGATTGAGTGTAAGGTAATCCAAAATGTTAGAAAGAGTGAACCGTAAGAAACGTAATTAAGTAGAACCTCTAAAAGAGTCAACGGGGTAACGCACGAGAATTTTTTGCGAAAACGAACTAAAAGGTAGTAGTGCAGAACAAAGGAAACCTATGGTATGGAATGATGAATCATGTGCATATCAAGTAATTCGAATATCGAAAAGAACAGAACGACGGATAAGGAACGGGTATGAAAGAAGGAATAACTTGGCTAAATCATCCAATGAGGAAGGATATAATTAGTAAAAGATAAATTGCTATACTAATTACGTTATCGGAGTGCCAGCTATTGGATAAGATTGTGTACTATGTAGTTATCATTCTGTTAAGGTTTGTACGAAAATAACCAAGTTGTAGGTTAGAAGGAAAAGATACGAATATGGTGTAAGTATAACCCCCAAAGTAGGGAAACGAAGGAAAGTAAGCAAAGTAAGTATACATGAAAACAACTGACATACAGAGGGTGAAGCGATAAAGGACTGGTCTAGGCCTTCGACATCGACTGAAATATGTAGCTCTCTGAGAATGGTGCGATTATAGCCTATGTTCCCCGGCAGCTCAGACCGCACGAAGGAAAATTAATTCGTTTATGATCTGGAATTAGCTGTGAGATTCATGCTTTAAAGATATGGCGGCATTACGTACACGGGGTCCGCGTTGATATTTATACGGACCCTAAGAGCTTTCAGTATATATATCTGTCTTGGGAAAAAGGAGCTGAATTCGCGGCAGAAAAGATGGTTCGAATTATTGAAAGATTATGATGTTAATATGTTGTGCCACCCTAGAAGGGCTAATGTTGTGGCAGACGCACTTAGTCGTGAACCTATGGACGGCGTTGACCGGCGTACATTCAGGAACAAAGAATTGGTTTGTAAAACTCATCAGTCGGCTAGTCTTGGAGTCCGTTTGGTCGGTTCTGAAGATATTGGAATTTTCGTCTGAGAAGTTGTAGAATTATCGATTATGGAAAAAGTAAACAGCGTCAATTTGAGGAGACTATTCTGGTATGGTAGAGATATGACCTTTGATAAGGAAAAGACCCAGCTCGAAGTTTTACCAGATGAGTATTGTTATACCGAGGCAGATTATGTGTGCCCGACATCGTAAGACTGCAACGGCCAATTATGAGCGAAGCGTATAATGTTCGGTATTCTGTTTATCCCGAATCCACTAAAAGGTACCATGACCTCAGATGTCTATATTGATGGAACGATATGAAACAGGACATCGCAAGGCTCGTTGCCGAGTGCCCGAATTGTCAGCAAGTCAAAATTGAGCATCAGAAACCGGGCAGATTATTTCAGGGAATGGAAATTAGGATTTGGAAGTGGGAAATAATTAATATGGATCTCATTACGGGTTCGCCCCGCGTTCCACGGAAGTATGATTTCCATATGTGGTATGATTGATAGGCTAACAAAAATCAGTCCCTTTCTCCCCGCCAGAACCGCTTATTCAGCTGAGGATTATGCCAGACTATATGTATTAAAGGAATGGTGAGACACCACGGAGTTCCTATATCTATTGTCTTCGGCAGAGGTACTCAGTTTATGACCAATTTCTGGAGATTTGTTTCCAGGAAGGATTAGGGGCTCAGATAAGTCTGAGCACAGTATTCCATCCTCAGAGCAACAGACAGGCCGAGTACACTGTACAAACTCTAGAAGATATGTTGCGGGCCTGCATTATTGACTTCGTAGGCAGCTGGGATGATCGTCCACCATTGATCGAGTTTGCTTATAATAACAGCTACTATTCTAGCATCCAGATGGCCCTATGAGGCTTTGTATGGCAGGAAATTCAGGTCGCTAAACGGCTAGTTCGATACTAGCGAAACAGAATTAATCGGTCCAGATATGATCCAATAAGCCGTTGATAAAGAGAAACTTACCCGAGAGAGACAATTAGCAGCTTCGAGTCGACAGAAGTCATATTCTGATAAACGACATCGACCCTTGGAGTTCCAGGTCGGTAATTTAGTATTTGTGAAAGTATCGCCTATGAAAGGCATAATGCGATTCGGTAAAGAGAGTAAGTCCAGTCCGCGATATATTAGGCCTTATCGGATTGTTCGAAGAATTGAGAATGTCGCTCACGTGCTAGATCTACCATCTAGTCTGGAAGCGGTACATCTGGTACTTCATGTATCCATGTTCCGTAAATGTGTTGGTGATCCCTCCAGAATATTTCCAGTGAATGATATTCAAATGATGGAGGAATTGTCTGATGAAGAACGATCTGTAATTATTCTGAATCGCCAGGCGCAGAGATTGCGTACTAAAGATATACCCCCTGTTAAGGTCTTATGGTAATCAATGACCTTGGAAGTAGAGGACGGAATGAAGAGAAGTGTCCTCAGTTATTTCTTATGCCCACAGGTGATCTAAATTCCTTATTTGATTAAATTCAAGGCGAATGTGTATCAATTGTGCGGGCTGTAAAAAGAAACTCCCCCGAAGTACTTACAGACTCTATAAGTCTAATCTAACATTCGAGGACGAATGTTCTAAAGGGGGGGGGGGGAGGATGTTATATCCCGTACTTTCGTATATTCGGTAAAACAAATCGAAATAATCTTGATTTGTAAGGAATAAGGCCATATGTTGATTGGAATTAATATATGTATGTGTTGTTCATGAAAAATATTGATGTGGAAGCACGGAGGGAGGCCAAGGGCAAAAGTGGAATTTTGGAAATTAGCTTCGGGATTATAAAACGAGAATTATAGCCAATTGGGCTCACAAAATAAGAAAATTTTTGGCCCAAAAGAAGTGGGGGTGGCCGGCCATCACCATGGCCCAAGCCCACCACTTAATAAAAATTTTGCCATGTGATTAATTTATATAAGAAGCCTTATCCCTTAGAAGTTTCATGAAAATTAACAAGGAGAAAAAGAAAACAAGAACAAGGGGGCAAGGCATTCGGCCAAGGCCAAGGGGATTTCACCCCTCCAAATCTTGATCCAAAAATACTTTTCTTGTGGTATTCTTACTATATTAAGGGCCCTCTACAACATGGTGCAATTGTTTGGGAAGAAAGAGCCCTTGTTTCTTCAATATGACAACATGGTTGAGTAAAGAAGATTGAAGAAAAAGGTAAGAATTCATTCCATGTTATTATGTTATAAAGGTTTGTTTGTGTTGTAGTGTATGAAAATGAGTAGAATTCATGAAAACATGGAAGTTTGAAAAGTGGGTGTGTATGTATATATGTGGCCGTGTAAGTGCTTGGTTGTGTAATTAAGATGTGTTGAATTTTATGTTGTATTCTAGTTGTGTGTAGGATGTAATGTATATTGGAAATGAAAGTTGAATGAATTTGGTTGAATTTGGAGAAATGGTATGTGGCCGTGAGGTGTATTGGAATTGGAATGGGAATGAATCATTTTTTGTTTAATATATTAGTTGTGTTGTTGTGATGCTTGCAATGTAAATGAAGATAAAATGATATAAGTTTGCATTGAAATGGAATGTAGAAGTTTGTGTCGTTTTAGTATGATTTTATGACATTATAAAAATGGAGTTGTTAAGGTGCAAATTATGATGATGGTTGATGAATTTGGGATATGGAAGCATGTTATGAATAAGTATGTTAAAAATTAGAAGTTTTGAATGAATTATGACTTTGGTGGAAAGTTGTATATTTCGTATATCGTATGAATATTTTGTGGGAAGGATATGAAATGCTTCCAAATTATGTTGTGATGATCATTGGTAATGATGAATGTGAAATCTTTGAGATTTGCTTGGAAATTTGACATTGAAATGGAAGTATTGCTTTATGTACAAAAGAAGAACAGTAGCGTTAGATCCATTTTGTTGTGATATCTTTGGTATTGTGGATTGTTGTTGTTGAGATATTGAGCTGAGCTAAGCCTCGGGGGTGTTATATGTATAGGGGAAGTGCTGCCGAAATTTCGGTAGACAAAAATAAAAATAAGTAAACTCTTAAAGTCTTGAAATTCCTAATTGGTAACTTTGACCATTTGTAGATTCTGAGCGAAACGGGATTCGATTTTGGACAAGCGTAGGGAGCGCGAAAGGTATGTAAGGCTACCCTATTTCCTTCTTTTGGCATGTCTTAGGTATACTAGGTCGATGTTGGAGCCCTGGGGGCAATTCTGTTCTTGGAAATCCAAATTGGAAATTGAGTACTATTCATTCAATTCAATTGGACCATAAGACTCTCATTTGTGTTGAAAAGCGACCTAATGTCCGAAATTTATGTAAATGTAGTCGAATCGCTTCGGAACTTCTATGTATGATTCTATAGACCCCAAATGTATGTGATTCACGTCCGCCACCTCGACTTGACTCGAGGTGGGCCCGCTTACCCCGAGACTTCTTTGTTCGTTCTATTAGACCCATTTTTGTACAACGTCGGTAAAAGACTTTTGTTTATGAATTTGGCCATCATAAAGTAATGTTTTGATTACCACGACATCCTAGATTATATTTTGAACCATAATTACCATTTTGGAAATACTTTTGTGATATAAACCCCGTTTTGATTAATTGTTCGAACTATTTTGACTAATGAGTCAACATATGATGTTATCAAGTTTGCAAAAGTATTTTGATATGTAATTTGCATTGTTTTCTCACGACTCTGCTCGTGCCCTTATTATGATTTCGTTCACCGGTTCCCGGGCCGGTTATGATTCGTGCGCCCTATGATTAATTCGGCCGTATGCTGTGTTACTGTTCCTGAGACCTCGCCATAGGGCCGGGTTCTGTTTGGAGTTATGTTGTGATATGGCTGGCGATATGCTATGATGATATGTGTGTTCGGGGATGTACGGAGATTTGAACCTTCTTGTGTTATGCTGTGTGTGGCACCAGCGTCGAAGTGGTGACCACGTTCCTGAGCTTTGCATGATTTTATCTGCATTATGTATATATATGTTTTGGTACAGATTTTGATATACTGGTCAGTATTCCCCTTTTGTATCCAGTTTGTTCTTCAGTTGTGATTTACATTTCTGTATTCTATGCCTTACATACTCAGTACATCTTTCGTACTGACCCCCTTTCTTCGGGGGCTGCGTTTCATGCCCGCAGGTACAGAGATCAGTGATCTGCCAGTGTAGGCCACGCGTTCTGCTATTACAGAGTGCTCCTTTGATCCGGAGCCCATATGTCGGTACATATCCCTGGTGATGTATATGCATATGTATATTTGACTATTTTGGGGTACGGCGGGGCCCTGTCCCGTCATATGTTTTCGTTCTGCATTCGTTGAGGCCTGTAGTCATATATGTGGGTCGAGGGTCCTATGTGTGTCTGCTTTAGCCACGATTTGTGTCTTAGTGCGGTCCGTCAGTTATGGTGGCCAAAATGGCCCTTATGTTGTATCTGTACATACGATTGGTGACGTATATTCGGCCAACTTATCAGATTTGGATACGGCCAAATGGCCTGTATATTTGTATATGTGCATTTGTACGGCGATGTGTATTCTGCCGCTCATTTCTATTCTGATATGATATTTTGATACGTGTGACCGCTTAAGACAAGTTTTGATTTGAATTGTGTTTAAATGGCTAATATGAAATTTGAGTTAAGTTTAGATTTGATAATTGGATATGTAAGTCTGTCTGGGTGCCCAAGTAGGGTACCATTCGTGGCCCACGGGGTTGGGTCGTGACACATGTCATGGAAATGGACACGTGTCCCATAGCTAAGAAGGATATACATATTCAATTTGGTAAATCATGCTAGCCATATGTTCACTTTGCCAAATTCAATTTAAATTGAATTTAAAAGAGAGGCACTTAGCCATGGCTACTCTCACGGCCATGGCAGCCACCAATTAAAAAAAAATGTTCTTGTTAGATTAATTCTAAGGTGATTTACAAGTCCTAGGAGGTGATAACAACATTGGATATTGAGTTGAGGAAGAAGAAATTGTGGAATTGGAGCAATTAAGTGTAGAAATTCCTCTGAGAAAATTTAGGTAAGATTTTCTTATTTTGTGGTGTAATTGTATTAATAGTGTTGTAATGGAATTATTAAAATTGAATTGGATGAAATTGGAAGTAAGAAAATGCATAAAATTGATGTTATATGAAATCGTGGGTTGAAATGGATTCAGAAAGGTTGATGGGTTATTAGAATTGTTATGGGCTGAATTGTAAGAATTTTGTAAGTATATCTCTGTTGTTGGTATTTCTGTGATAACAGGAGAATAATTGGAAATTCGGGTTAGCCGAATATATAGGGGAAATGCTGCCCGATTTCCGTTAAGTCCGTAACTAATGAAAAATCCTAAACGAGAATGTATAAGTTAAAGAATAAGTTCTATGAGCAATGGGCTACGGATTTACGAATTGGGAAGTATAGTTACTGGCGATAACGTTACTTTTATATTAACTAGGCTAGAGGGGTGACGAAGCGAACGGGTTTGTCATTAATCGTTAACAGGTATGTAAAGCTGTCCCTTCTTTCTTTTGGCATGTCTTAGATCTAAGCGATGAATGATATGAACTTTGGGGTAATTCTATTCATAAGTTTTGAGTGTGATTTATGATTCTTATTCACTCGTTGATGTTACAACTCTTAAGTGATTAAGCTTCCCTCTTCAGCTTTCTGTACGTTGGATAATAGTCGATGTATATCAGTTCCTATTCTTAGGAACTCTATGATAACTAATGTCCAGACTTCTATAAGATGTTTCACACTATGTTGACATATGACTATGAAGCCTAAGGCTCTTTGATATACTTTATGATGACATCCGAGGGATGTTTGATATGTTTCCGAGTGGCATTCGAAAGGTATTTGATATGACTATTGTCTTGATTTTCAAATGATAGTTCGTGCTGATTATTCCATTGAGCCTTTGATATACCCTGATTCGTATATATGATTCCAGAAGTTCTATTCTGATATAACCCACAGTGACATCCGAAAGGTATTTGGTATGGCTAATGTCCTGATTTTCAAATGACAGTTCGTTTGATTATTGCATTGAGTCTTTTAAAAAGTTTTAATTTGCATATGGTTGCTCACTACTCCACTCGTGCGTGTCTCAATATGTCTTCACTGAGTCCCGGGCCAGGATATGTTATCGTGCACAGTTCCACTGCATTTTTCACCGGGTCCATTACTAAAGGGCCGGAATATGATATATATATATATGATGGAGTTATGCTATGTTTATGGAGTTATGTTGTGTTATGGCGTTATGCTATGTTTATGGAGTTATGCTGTGTTATGGCGTTATGCTGTGTTTATGGAGTTATGCTGTGTTATGGCGTTATGCTGTGTTTGTGGAGTTATGTTGTGTTATGGCGCCAAAGACGGGGTGGCGACCATGTTTACCGAGCCCCATAATGGGCCGGGTATGATATATGATATTGACATGCATGATTTATTTTTCAAAAGGCAAGTGTTTTGGGTATTGTGGACATTGTACTTGTTTCTGTACCCCCTATGTCAGTTATGATACTTTTTACTGTATTTCATGCTTTATATACTCAGTGCATATTCCGTACAGACCCCCTTTCTTCGGGGGTGGGGGGGGCTGCGTTTCATGCCCGCAGGTACAGATAGTCGGTTTGGTGACCCTTCAGCATAGGACTTCTACTCAGCTGTCTTGGAGAGCTCCGTTGTTCCGGAGTTTAGACTTTTGGTACAGATCTAATGATATATATATGTATGTTCATCCCGGGGTACAACGGGGCCCTGTCCCGTCATATTTCACTGTTGGTACTCTTAGAGGTCTGTAGACATGTGTGTGGGTTGTGTATGAGTTCTGTTCAGCTGTGTCTATACGATGTGCTATGATATGATGTCCATCTGTAGTGGCAGCCTTGTCGGTTTGCACATGACATGATATTGATGAGTAGTGGCAGCCTTGTGGGCTTGCGTACCATTTTATGAATTGATCAGTTGTGACTCCTCAGGAGATAGTTTATCTGAATATACATATATGACGACGGTATGAACCGTTGTAGTTCTTTCGCAAGATCCCATACTATTTATAGATTCAGTTTGATTATATGTAACAGGTTCGTATACGGGTGTCCAGTTCGGGCACTAGTGTGACGACCCAGCCCCGTGGGCCGCGACTAGCACCCTACCTGGGTACCCAGACCAAATCACAAATTCATTTACCAAATCCGAACGTATTTCAGAATTTCATAAAAGTCATATCAACATAGGTTATATCAAAATATGTCTTAAGCGGTCGCACAAATCAAAATGTCATATCGAATCCAAACGGAGCGGCGGAATAGACATCGCCGGTCATAAGTGAAAACATAAGCATAAGGGCCATTTAGGGCCATCATAACAAACTGACCGCTGTAAGACCAGAAAACAAAATCAAACAAACATACATAGGACCCTCGCCCCACATATATGACTACAGGCCTCTACGAATTCAAAACCAAGACATATGGCGAGACAGGGCCCCGCCGTACCCAAATAGTCAAATGTACAGAATATATACATAGCAAAAGAAGTCTGTACCAAAAGTGGACTCCGAGTCAAGAAGGAGTACTCCGAAATAGCAGAGAGTGAAGCCTACAGTGGAGGGTCACCAATGTCTGTACCTGCGGGCATGAAACGCAGCCCCCGAAGAAAGGGGGTCAGTACGAAATATGTACTGAGTATGTAAAGCACGGAGTACAGAAATACGAGCCAAAACTGAAAGCAAACCGGATATCAAAGGGAAGTACCAATCAATATGTCAAAATCCGTATCAAATCATATACATATACATAATGCAAACGAAATAATGCAAACGCTCAAGAACGTGGTCGCCACTCCGACGCTGGCGCCACACACAGCATAACACCAGAAGGTTTCGAATCTCCGTACATCCCCGAACACAAACATAAGTGAGTGTATCGCATCACTAGCCATATCACAGCATAACTCCAAACGAAACCCGGCCCTATGGCTAGGCCTTGGGAACCGTAACACAGCATACGGCCGAATTATCATAGGGTGCACGAATCATAACCGGCCCGGGAACCGGTGAACGAAGTCATAGTAAGGCACGAGCGGAGTCGTGAGCAAACAAATGCAAATCATATTTCAAAATAGCCTTTCAAAACATAATGATTTCATAAGTCATTTTATAATCCAAAATGAACGAATACTTAGCTAATACGAAGGTTTACTTCACAAAAAGTTTCCAAAGTAGTGCGTATGGCACAAAACGTAATTTAACATATCACAATAATCAAAACATATTTCATAAGGGGAAGTTCCAAAACCGAAGATTTCAAATCAAACTTTGTCCAATAGGAGAGTCCAATAGGACAAATAAGGCGTCTCGGGGTTAGCGGGCCCATCTCGAGTCAAATTGAGGTGGCGAACATAATTTACGAACAGTTAGAGGCCAAAAGGTCATACATAATCATTTCCAAGTGACCCGATCACATTTCGACAGGTTTCGGACAGTTGGTTGCATTCCAGCCAAAATAGAGCCTTTAGGCTTCAATTGAATTGAATGAATAGTAACCTTTTTGTGAATCGGGTTTCGCGGAGCAGAATTGCTCCGGAGGTTCCAATATTAACCTAACATACTAAGACATGCCAAACGAAGAAGTGGGGAGCTTTACATACATTATAGACGTCTTATGCTCTCCTTAAAATCAAATCCCGTTTCGTCCGAAATCTGCAAATGGTCAAAGTTACCAATTTGAGATTCTTAGGCTTAAAATTCCCATTAACTTGATTTTTGTCTACCGAAATTTCGGCAGCATTTCCCCTATAAATCTAACACCCCCGAGACTTAGCTCGGCTCAAAATACATCAACAACAACAACCCAAACATCATCAAACAACACAAACCATAATCAAATCATTCTAGCTTCAAAGTTCTACCTTATTACACAAGTTGACAACTTTCATTCAAACTTCAAAATTCCAAATCTATGTCCACATTATTGTATTCATTCAATCACTCAAAATTATTCAATCACACCCCAATTATGCTCCAAACCATATACAAAATTTCCCCAAAGTTCATTACTTTCCATATTTCATTCAAAACATCAAAAATTACGACGAACGTTCTAACTCTCATCGTTTCACTCCAAATTCATTAACATCAACCATAAGTCATATTTAAAGTCTTTAGCATCATAGATATACAATGATATACACAAATATACCAAACGTATACACTTCCCCATAATGTTCCGAAATCATTTTCCAACACCAATTCAATTCATTAAACGATCATTCACGTCATAAATGTCATAACGACGCACTAAACAAACTAAACAAGATCAATTCACATTTCTTTCTCCTTCTTAAGGCACACGGCCATAACATCCTATATACACACACCCATGGTTTTCTACACACATCAAAACTACGGGATTCTCGTCTATTCTCAATCCTTATCACATTCATACAAATTCCATAACAAAAGAATAGCAAAATTCTTACCTTTTCTTGAATTTCCTACTTGTCGCAAACGCGCACCTTTCGCCAAACTAATTGTACCCCGTTGAAGAGGGTCTTGAGTACTCTACAAATATGTGAAAATCAAGATTTTTGGATTAGAATCAAAGGCTTGGGATTTATTTTTTTTTAAATGGAAAAGGGGTTCGGCCGAGACCCTTAATAGGGGTGTTCTTCAATTCAATTTTTTTGTTTGACTTGGTTCTTGATAATTCCAAAGGAGGACTTAATATATATCCAATTATAGGTCATGTGTATATCACATGACCTTTAAAAATGTGGGCTTGGACCTTGTCATGGCCGGCCACCTCAAGCTTTGGGCCTCAATTTTTGTTTTATCTTTTCTTGGCCCAATTCATTAAAATCCCGTTTTGTAATTCCCGAAACTAATTTCCGAAATTCTAGATTTACCCTCGGCCTTCCCCAATGTCTTAGCACCAATAATTTCATAACCAACATAGTCATATCCACAAAAATCAAAATATTTCCTCATAACACACAAGTCTTGATTATTTCTCGATTTCCAATTATACGAAAACACGGAACATAACATTCTCCCCCCCTTAAGAACATTCGTCCCCGAATGTTAAATTAACCTTATAAAGTCTTATGACCAAAGCGGGGGAGTTCTTTATTATTAGTGGCATACAAAATTATTTTTTTTATCAACCAACATAACAACTGAAAGGTTTAGATTACCTGTGGACGTCGGGAACAAGTGAGGGTATTTCCTTTTCATCTCGTCCTCCGCCTCCCAAGTCATCTCCTCCCGATTATTGTTGCGCCATGGGACTTTGACGGAGGGCACTTCTTTAGTGCGTAGTCTCCGCACCTGTCGATCCAGAATAGATACAGGCTGCTCGTCATAAGATAACTGCTCCGTCACCTGAATGTCATCAACTGGGAATATCCTGGAAGGATCACCAATACATTTCCGCAACATAGACACATGAAACACCGGGTGTACGGCCTCCAAGTCGGATGGTAAGTCTAGCTCATAGGCGAACTCGCCTATCTTTCGAACGATCTGATACGGCCCAATGTACCGGGGGCTCAACTTACCCTTTCTACCGAATCTCATGACACCCTTCATGGGCGACACCTTCAGGAATACCCAGTCGCCAATCTGGAACTCTAACGGTCGACGTCGTCTATCTGTATAAGCTTTCTGTCGACTCTGAGCAGCCAATAATCGTTCTCGAATAAGCTTTACCTTATCTACAGCTTCTTGGATCACATCTGGCCCAATCAGCTTAGTCTCGCCCACGTCAAACCAACCAATAGGAGATCTGCATTTTCTGCCATAAAGGGCTTCATACGGTGCCATCTGAATGCTGGAGTGATAACTATTATTATAGGCAAACTCAATAAGCGGCAAATGATCATCCCAGCTGCCCCTGAAATCAATAACGCAGGCCCGCAACATATCTTCTAGTGTCTAAATAGTGCGCTCGGCCTGCCCATCGGACTGAGGATGAAAAGCTGTACTGAGGCTCACCTGAGTCCCTAATCCCTCCTGGAATGACCTCAAGAAATTTGCCGTAAACTGGGCACCTCGGTCTGTAATAATAGATATAGGGACTCCGTGAAGTCTGACTATCTCTCTGATGTACAATCTAGCGTAGTCCTCAGCCGAATAAGTAGTCCGAACCGGAAGGAAATGGGCTGATTTCGTCAATCTATCAACAATAACCCAAATAGAATCATACCTGCGTGGAGTGCGCGGTAACCCAACAACGAAATCCATATTAATCATCTCCCATTTCCAGGCTGGAATTTCCATCTCCTGTAATAATCCACCGGGCTTCTGATGCTCGATCTTAACTTGCTGGCAGTTCGGGCACTGACTAACAAACTCAGCAATATCTTTCTTCATGCCGTCCCACCAATACAAACACCTGAGATCCCGATACATTTTAGTGGAACCAGGATGAACAGAATACCGTGCATTATGGGCCTCGCCCATAATCTGCCGCCGTAAGCCCGCAACGTCCGGTACACAGAATCTGCCGTCATATAATAATACTCCTTCAGGCGAGATCTCAAACTGAGTCTTTTCTTTATTAAGGGCCACATCTCTGTACTGAATCAGGAGAGGATCTTCAAACTGGCGCTGCTTTACCTCTTGAATAATAGATGATTCAGCAACTGGACGAACAAAAATCCCAGAATCTCCAAAATCCGCCAAACGAACTCCGAGGTTGGCCAGCTGATGAATATCACGAACCAAATCCCTCTTATCAGATGGTACACCAGCCAGACTGCCTACGGACTTGCGGCTAAGCGCATCAGCTACCACATTGGCCTTCCCCGGATGGTACAGAATATCAACGTCGTAATCCTTTAGTAACTCAAGCCATCTCCGCTGTCGCAAATTTAGCTCCTTCTGCTTAAAAATATACTGGAGACTCTTATGGTCCGTATAAATATCAACATGGACCCCATATAAATAATGCCGCCAAATCTTCAAAGCATGAATTGCTGCGGCCAACTCAAGATCATGAGTGGGATAGTTCTTCTCGTGCGGTCTGAGCTGCCGGGAAGCATAGGCTATGACTCGACCGTGCTGCATCAATACACAACCTATCCCAATACCAGAGGCGTCACAATAGACAACATACCCGTCTGATCCCTCTGGAAGAGCCAATACTGGGGCCGTAACCAATCTCTCTTTCAGCATCTGAAAGCTGCGCTCGCAGGCATCGGTCCACTGAAATTTTGCTGCTTTCTGAGTAAGCCTCGTCAGTGGTGCTGCAATAGAAGAAATATCCTCCACGAACCTGCGATAATATCCGGCCAATCCCAGAAAACTGCGCACCTCCGTCGGTGTAGTAGGTCTGGGCCAATTCTGTACAGCCTCAATCTTCTGCGTATCGACCCGAATACCGTCTGCACCGACAATATGGCCCAAGAATGCCACAGAAGTCAACCAGAATTCACATTTGGAGAATTTAGCATATAACTTCTGCTGACGGAGAATGCCAAGTACCGTCCTCAAATGATCTGAATGCTCCTCGGCTGATCACGAGTAAATCAGAATATCATCAATAAACACAATAACAAACATATCCAGAAAAGGCCGAAATACCCGATTCATCAGATCCATAAATACCGCTGGAGCATTAGTCAGCCCGAAAGACATAACTCTGAACTCATAGTGCCCGTACCGGGTCCTGAAAGCAGTCTTCGGGATATCTGACTCCCGCACTCGCACCTGATGATAACTTGAGCGCAGATCTACCTTCGAAAAATATTTAGCACCCTGCAGCTGATCAAACAAGTCATCAATCCGGGGGAGGGGATATTTATTCTTAATAGTCACCTTATTCAGCTGCCGGTAGTCGATACACATCCGCAGTGACCCATCTTTCTTTCTAACAAACAATACCGGCGCTCCCCAGGGTGATGTGCTGGGTCTGATAAAGCCCTTATCCAACAAATCTTTCAGCTGCTCCTTCAACTCTTTCAACTCAGCCGGTGCCATCCTGTACGGGGGAATAGATATAGGCTGCGTATCCGGCATCAACTCTATAGTAAAATCAATCTCCCGCTCAGGCGGAAGGCCAAGAAGCTCGTCAGGAAATACATCTGGAAACTCACTGACGACCGGAACAGACTGAAGGGTAGGTATCTCCGCTGCAGTATCGTGCACACGAACCAAATGATAGATATAACCCTTCTGGATCATGTTCTTAGCCTTGAGGTATGAAATAAACTTACCCCTCGGCGATGCTGTGGATCTGAACCACTCTATAACTGGTTCCCCTGGAAACTGAAAACGGACTACCTTTTTCTGGCAGTCAACATTAGCATAACAAGAAGACAACCAGTCCATACCCATAATGACGTCAAACTCAAGCATGTCTAACTCTACAAAGTCAGCCTTAGTGCTATGATCATAAATGGTCACAGAACAATCCCTATAGATCTGTCTCGCTACAATAAAATCCCCAACCGGCATCGCTACCTCAAATGGCTCTATAGGCTAAGACACTATCCCAATTTTACTAGCAACGAGCGGGGAAATATATGATAAAGTAGAACCAGGGTCAATCAATGCATATACAGATCTGGAGAAAATCAGTAATGTACCTGTGACGACGTTTGGCGAAGCCTCCTGATCCTGGCGGCTGGCCAAAGCATATATGCGGTTCGAGGGACCGCTAGAACCTGAAGTACCACCGCGGCCTCGACCGCGTCCTGCCGGTGCTGGCATACCTCGCCCTGCCGGGCGTGCAACAGATGGAGCAGATGATGAACCGGCGGCTGACCCTGTCGGCTGAGCCACACTACCAGAACCGCTGGCCAACGGACAATATCTCCTAAAATAGCCCTAACCACCGCACGAAAAACAAGCTCCAGTAGCTCGATAACACTCCCCAGGATGAGACTTCCCGCAATGAGAACAACGGGGCCTGGGTGGTCTGGTCTGGCTGGGACCTCTAGTCATCTGTGAACCTGCCGCTCTGGAGCTCTGACCGGCCCCAGACGGTCCCGCACTGTCAAATCTCCGGCTGCCTGACTGAGTACTCCGGCCGGACGGAGGTAGCTGTCTGCCTGACTGCTGCTGCTGAGGCTGTCCGCCTCGCGAATCCCCGGAATAACCTGCGGACCTAGCCCTCTTGGGCGGCCTCCTATCCCGATCTCTACCAGAATGATCAGACCTGTGACGATCCTCCATACCCATCGCATAGGCCTGAAGTCGGGCAATGTCCATATCTGTCTGTAATGACACTGCCATACAGCCGTCAATCAAATACCGATCGAATCCCATAACATATCTGTGCATCCGATCGGACATATCTGCTACCACGGCCAGTGCATATCGGGCCAGAGAATCAAACTCAAGATTATACTCGCGAACACTCTGACCCCTCTGCTGCAGATGTAAAAATCGGGCAGCCCGCGCCCGCCGTAACTCTGGGGGCAGAAATTGGCGGGTGAATGCTGTCACAAACTGATCCCACGTAGCTGGAGGAGCACCCTCACCCCTAGATAATTCCCAAGTCTCGTACCAGTGAGTGGCAACATCTCGAAGTCTGTGCGAAGCCAGCTCGACCGACTCGGTCTCTGAAGCCCTGACCAAGTCCAGTGAGCACCGCATCCCCCGAATAAAGTCGTGGGGGTCCTCGTCGGGCTTAGACCCGAAAAACTCTGGAGGGCCGCATAATAAAAACTCCCGAACTCTCAGGTTGTCTCGCCTGTCATCATCATCATCGTCATCGTCCCTCCGCCCGTGTCTGCGAGCCTGTCCTGCCACCAGTGTAGTCAACAACTGTACAGCCTCCCTCAGGGTCCTATCCTCCGCCCCTGGCTGAGGAGCTGGAGTCTCGGGAGCGGGTACACGGACCTCTGGAGCTGCTGAAGGTCCTGCTCCAGGCTGTACTAGTGGAGGTGTAGCAGACCCCTCAGAATGAGGCACAACCTCAGGCAAATAATTAACACGAGCCCGGGTAGATCGCTGTGCCTGACTAGTCTCTCCCATCCTCGCTTTGCCCTTCTGGGCCGCTGTTGCCTTTTTCGGAGGCATCACTGCAAACACAAGAACGAGTCAGATCAGAATCATCCTAATAGCACAGCTCTATCGCACGATCTAAGATTCCAAAGAAAGTAACATCGTAAATGCCCTGTAGTTCCCTGTGTATAGATGTGGTGCACAACACATCGATAAACAAGACTCTACGAGACACGGCCTGTAGACATTCCGAGGACAAACTGCTCTGATACCACTTTTGTCACGACCCAGCCCCGTGGGCCGCGACTGGCACCCTACCTGGGTACCCAGACCAAATCACATATTCATTTACCAAATCCGAACATATTTCAGAATTTCATAAAAGTCATATCAACATAGGTTATATCAAAATATGTCTTAAGCGGTCGCACAAATCAAAATGTCATATCGAATCCAAACGGAGCGGTGGAATAGACATCGCCGGTCATAAGTGCAAACATAAGCATAAGGGCCATTTAGGGCCATCATAACAAACAGACCGCTGTAAGACCAGAAAACAAAATCAAACAAACATACATAGGACCCTCGCCCCACATATATGACTACAGGCCTCTACGAATTCAAAACCAAGACATATGGTGAGACAGGGCCCTGCCGTACCCAAATAGTCAAATGTACAGAATATATACATAGTAAAAGAAGTCTGTACCAAAAGTGGACTCCGAGTCAAGAAGGAGTACTCCGAAATAGCAGAGAGTGAAGCCTACAGTAGAGGGTCACCAATGTCTGTACCTGCGGGCATGAAACGCAGCCCCCGAAGAAAGGGGGTCAGTACGAAATATGTACTGAGTATGTAAAGCACGGAGTACAGAAATACGAGCCAAAACTGAAAGCAAACCGGATATCAAAGGGAAGTACCAATCAGTATGTCAAAATTCGTATCAAATCATATACATATACATAATGCAAACGAAATCATGCAAACGCTCAAGAACGTGGTCGCCACTCCGACGCTGGCGCCACACACAGCATAACACCAGAAGGTTTCGAATCTCCGTACATCCCCGAACACAAACATAAGTGAGCGTATCGCATCACTAGCCATATCACAGCATAACTCCAAACGGAACCCGGCCCTATGGCGAGGCCTCGGGAACCGTAACACAGCATACGGCCGAATTATCATAGGGCGCACGAATCATAACCGGCCCGGGAACCGGTGAACGAAGTCATAGTAAGGCACGAGCGGAGTCGTGAGCAAACAAATGCAAATCATATTTCAAAATAGCCTTTCAAAACATAGTGCGTATGGCACAAAACATAATTTAACATATCACAATAATCAAAACATATTTCATAAGGGGAAGTTCCAAAACCGAAGATTTCAAATCAAACTTTGTCCAATAGGAGAGTCCAATAGGACAAATAGGGCGTCTCGGGGTTAGCGGGCCCACCTCGAGTCAAATTGAGGTGGCGAACATAATTTACGAACAGTTACAGGCCAAAAGGTCATACATAATCATTTCCAAGTGACCCGATCACATTTCGACAGGTTTCGGACAGTTGGTTGCATTCCAGCCAAAATAGAGCTTTTAGGCTTCAATTGAATTGAATGAATAGTAACCTTTTTGTGAATCGGGTTTCGAGGAGCAGAATTGCTCCGGAGGTTCCAATATTCACCTAACATACTAAGACATGCCAAACGAAGAAGTGGGGAGCTTTACATACCTTATAGACGTCTTATGCTCTCCTTAAAATCAAATCCCGTTTCATCCGAAATCTGCAAATGGTCAAAGTTACCAATTTGAGATTCTTAGGCTTAAAATTCCCATTAACTTGATTTTTGTCTACCGAAATTTCGGCAGCATTTCCCCTATAAATCTAACACCCCCGAGACTTAGCTCGGCTCAAAATACATCAACAACAACAACCCAAACATCATCAACAACACAAACCATAATCAAATCATTCTAGCTTCAAAGTTCTACCTTATTACAAAAGTTGACAACTTTCATTCAAACTTCAAAATTCCAAATCTATGTCCACATTGTTGTATTCATTCAATCACTCAAAATTATTCAATCACACCCCAATTATGCTCCAAACCATATACAAAATTTCCCCAAAGTTCATTACTTTCCATATTTCATTCAAAACATCAAAAGTTACGACGAACGTTCTAACTCTCATCGTTTCACTCCAAATTCATTAACATCAACCATAAGTCATATTTAAAGTCTTTAGCATCATAGATATACAATGATATACACAAATATACCAAACGTATACACTTCCCCATAATGTTCCGAAATCATTTTCCAACACCAATTCAATTCATTAAACGATCATTCACGTCATAAATGTCACAACGACGCACTAAACAAACTAAACAAGATCAATTCACATTTCTTTCTCCTTCTTAAGGCACACGGCCATAACATCCTATATACACACACCCAAGGTTTTCTACACACATCAAAACTACGGGATTCTCGTCTATTCTCAATCCTTATCACATACTCTACAAATATGTGAAAATCAAGATTTTTGGATTAGAATCAAAGGCTTGGGATTTTTTTTTTAAATGGAAAAGGGGTTCGGCCGAGACCCTTAATAGGGGTGTTCTTCAATTCAATTTTTTTGTTTGACTTGGTTCTTGATAATTCCAAAGGAGGACTTAATATATATCCAATTATAGGTCATGTGTATATCACATGACCTTTAAAAATGTGGGCTTGGACCTTGTCATGGCCGGCCACCTCATGCTTTGGGCCTCAATTTTTGTTTTATCTTTTCTTGGCCCAATTCATTAAAATCCCGTTTTGTAATTCCCGAAACTAATTTCTGAAATTCCAGATTTACCCTCGGCCTTCCCCAATGTCTTAGCACCAATAATTTCATAACCAACATAGTCATATCCACAAAAATCAAAATATTTCCTCATAACACACAAGTCTTGATTATTTCTCGATTTCCAATTATACGAAAACACGGAACATAACAAGTCATGACCCACGGGGTTGGGTCGTGACATTCGCCTACCGAGGTGGGAAAGGTAGGTGCCCGCACGACTTAGTGAAATTGGGTCGTGACATTCATGATCAAACAAGGACGAAACCTTAATGGTTTTTGTCCATTTGTTCTCAATTGCTATTGGTTTTCAGTGAATCACAAGGATTGAAGAGGAATCCTTGCAAAAAACGCATTGTCCCACATAGAAAAATAGGGGTAAGGGTTTTGAAGTTAGGGTTCTATACAAAGAACCCTATAGCTCACTTCAAAAAATCCATACACAAGCATAATAACACATGTCTCAAATCTGAGCAAAAAGACTTAATTTAACTAGGGATTTAAGAATTTTCGCTGAAACCTTTAACTAATTAGGTTTAAGTCTAAAATTTCAAATTCATTTCTGGTTTATGGCTGAGTTTCGAGGAGGAGTAAGGATTTCAACTCCAAATCTGGTGCGCATAAGAAAGGCAAATGCTCTTCTTTTTCTTTACTTTTTTTTTCTGTATTTTTAGTTTGTTTGCTGTTTAGTTTAGTTTAGTGTTAAGTAGTTATTAGCATGTGTTGTTGGTAGCTTGTAGCTTAGTTTTCCTTTGCTCATCTATTTAGTCTCTATTAGTTTAATTTAAGTAGTAAATTATTTGTTTCTTGTCTGATTAGTTTAAATGTAATCAGTTAATTGTTGTTTGCTTATATAGACTAGGGATTAATGGTAATAGTAGTGGTATTAGTAACATATTAACTAGTTCATGATTTAAAATTGATAGTAACTTTAAGAGGTTTCAAAAACTTGTTAATGCAAGTAACAACCTAGTGAAGTTCAGAACCTCTTTTTTTTAGAGAGTAATGAGCATACAAACTAAGTTCAATAGATTTGGATAGGCTCAAATAAATGAATGTTCACGATAAGTCTTGTTGCTATGATTCGTGACTAGCTAAATGATAATGAAATCCTAGTTATGTACAATACTTATTTGTTCATTAAGATGTCAGCATATTGTCAAGACCCGACTAGGGGCCGCGACGGGTACCCGGGGCTAACCACCGAGCACCGCTCGTTCTATTACTCATCATACTCATTTAACGCTCTTTTATCGCATTTATACTCAAATTATAAGAACATAATTTTTCATATGGAAACATAAATACTTTCATATACATTGGCCTTTCGGCTATCAAAATCATATATATATATATATATATATATATATATATATATATATATATATATATATATGCCTAATAGCAACCTCGTGAAACCATATAACCCAAACTGCGTATCTACGAGCCTCTACTAGAGTGCTAGACATATGGACGGGACAGGACCCTATCGTGCCCAAAGCAGATATGTACATAAAATAGTAAATCAATGGCACCTCCAGAATAATGGAGTGCTTTCGAAACTCTGCTTATCGGCTTCTACAAATCTGGGTTTCCTCCCTGCTTACCTGTGGGCATGAACACAGCGTCCAAAGAAAATGGACGTCAGTACGAATATTGTACTGAGTATGTAAGGCATGAATGAAATAAGCATAATAGAGAATCATAAGACTTCAGATAAAGACATAACCTGCTTAACCTTTAAGGGAGGATACCGTTCATGCCTATATCATCTACTACCACGGTACATGTATCATCATAGCTCATACATCGTCGTATCACACACACAGATATATATATATATATATATATCACAACACCGTATCCGCTCATGCACATTAACGTTATCTGCATTCGGCCACGTAGTGGCTCGACAATCTCACCAATATATTTTCCGGGCTTTTCATACATACATCATATATATATAATCATAGCATATACGTATTTATATCATATACTACCTGGCCAACCAAGGCTTCAGGGTTATGTTTACCTGGCCTTACCAAGGCTCAGTGTTATGTCTACCTGGCCCTACCAAGGCTCAGTGTTATGTCTACCTGGCCCTACCAAGGCTCAGTGTTATCCATACCCAACTGCAGAGGTGTGCGCGCGTTACATAAATATATACATATTCTACCCTGCCTTATAAGCTCAGGGTTTCGTAATAGTCATACATAAGCACATATATATATATACATAAAAGCCCATAAATATCTTTAGCGTCATCACTATTATCATCATCATCATTATCATCATCACTATCAACATCATCATAATTATCATCATCACTATCAACATCGTCATCATTATCATCACATATGTCTCATAAACTTGTCATAACCTTTCATGGAGCATACATTTGGATTAAAAGACAATCTATGAGAATCGCATCATATTCGTAGCATGAATTTCGTAATAATGTCGCATAATAAACTTTATAATCTCTAACTTAGGCTCATCATTACTATCATCGTATCTATGGAATATCTCTTTCCTTAATCTCATATGAAACCCCTTATGAACATAGACTAGTAACTTTTCGGAACATTGGACATAGGACACGTATTAGAGCTTATAGAAAACCTATAACAATATCGGGGTGACGTAAGGTCGAGAGCCCCCGATTCCATCATGGAGCATTCATAAGCATTATGCCTTACCTTGAAGGAATTAGCATATAAGGTGAGTGTAGTCAATGAACAACATCAATGGATCGTAATATGGATCATTAGGCTTGTAGAACAATAATATTATAGGCCTTAGAATCTTTAGACTTTGACTCATCATCATCATTATCGTATTCGTAACATACCTCTTATCTTATCCCATATGGCTATTCATAAACATAGGCTCTTAGTTTTTCGGAAGGTACAAAAGTCATGGAGAGGTAAGGAAATAATATCATAGGAATCATATAGGGATCATTAGCTTCGTAGGAATATCATATCATGAACTTTATGACTACTAGACTTAAATTCATCATCGGTATTGTCATGTTCGTAATGTGTCTCTTTTCTTTATCTCATATGAAGTTCTTTATACTCGCAGATTCATAGTTCCCAATGTGTAGGAAAATCATAGAGAAATGAGAGGATTCATACCATAAGATTCATGCCTTAGAAAGGAAGGACTAGCCTTACATACCTCTTTCATTTAACAATTTCCACTGCTTGGTTATTCTCTTTCAATGCTCACGTTTCTACCTTCAAGAGAATTCACATTCACATTAGCTAATCGATTACATGAACGTGCTTACTAAAGTTAGAGAAAATTGGGCAGCATTTCCTTTGTTTATACAACATTTCCCATATTGTATATCAACTCCCAAACATTCATAATAACGTTCACAATATCATAACCAACAATCTTCATTCATCTACATTACCCTCGTTTCACAATTCCACTTCGATTCATCCATAATCATGGTCATAGTATACTAGTGCGTTTTCTTTCATATAATACCTATCCCGTGTCCTCAATATCATTTAAAACATACTTCTAATCACAACATATCAAAATTCATAACTCATTCCAAGCTACTACTCAAAATCTCATTATTCTCATGTTTATGACCCATTTCCTATGTCTTTCTACAGTCCAAGTGTTTCAACTTTCAAATACCTTAAACAATATGTAAATACCATAAAACTTACCTTACATGGTGTAGGAATGAATCTTGAGTGCAAACACTTCACTTGAGCAAAACCCTAGTTTCACCTCCACTTGGATTCCTTGTCTTGGATGAACTTTAATGAGTTTCTTACATTTGATTCACTTTGTTTTATGTAATTGATCACAAATACCCCTTGAATTCTTGTTGGCGAAGTGTATAAAGATGTTTTAGAGATAAGGGGTGTGAAGGGAAAATGAAATGAAATGAACTTGGATCCCCTTTTTAATACACAAAATCAGTCCCGACCCATTTATACGGACACACATACGGTCCGTACAATTTATACGGTCCGTATGTGTGACCGTATAATGGTTCAAGTGGAGTCTCTTCTCTGGACAAGTTATATGGCCAGATCTACAGTCCGTATCTTTTGTACGGTCCGTATAATGGACCGTACAATTCACAGTTTTCGAAAATCATTTTCGTCGACTCATTAGATCTCCAATCCTTATGGAACCTTCTTGACACTTGTTTATCACTTCAGTAACAATCTAGGGGTAGTTATAACTCTTCTCCAAAGCATCATTAAGTCATCGTTAATTCGTTATTCGTAAATCCTTTCTGATACATCTCGTATGTCTTTCCTCTTCTTGGCAACTTTCTTCTCTTACTTCGAATGTCTTTGAAATCTCATTTAGAATCATCGAATGTTATTTCTTACTCATCAAAACATCGCATACGTCGTACCCTTCATCAGTCTATTCACTGTGCATGAACGGAAAATTTTTCGAGGTGTAACATTCTTCGCCCCTTGGGAACATTCGTCCTCGAATGTTAAACTATACGGGATTCTACGAAAATTTTGCCATATCTTTTCCTTCGACTGACCCGGAGTATCATGATCACATTATTCTTGCTCACCTCTTACTCTCTTCAAGTACCCACTTGGTTTCATTGGCAACGCATAAATACTTGCAAGTTACATAATCGTTCTTGCGTGATTCGTGTACATACATATTTATACATATACATGTATCCATATCCGTCTCTGTATTCATAATCGTACTCGTTTACATATCGTATCCATAGTCATATTCATATATATATCATTTACATGGCATGTCCGACCACGAAGGTGCGGTGTTCCGCGTGCCCGACCATGGCTAGGCTCGGTGATTACATATACTAAAAATCTTTTGTCTATCCGTAGTATCTTATCTCGTTATACTCTCTTTCTTCCTTTATTTTTCCCTTGATTGTCATATCTTATGTTCTACTATAGAAACTTTAAGTCTCTTCCTTCATTATCACTTATAAATAACAATATCATTAACAACGACTCTACCGTTAGTGCCTTTGCCTCCATTCTAGTATCACATCGCCATCCTTTGCAATACTCCTTGAGTTATTGGCTCTCAATGTCACGTGGTTCAAGGTCTTCATGAATGATCTCTCGCACAGTCTCAGATGCTTGCTCAATTCGTGTTCACTCATTTACTAGTCATTAGACTCATTTCTCACTCTTTGTTTTATAGTCTATATCTGTCACATCTTAGAGTCCATCGTTTCAATCTCTACACTCGTATTCTCTTTACTTGCTTCCCCCCTTTAAGGGTTTTACTTGTACCTTTCTCAAATCTATTGCCTCACCTTCAAATCTTGAATTCATATATCCCTTACTATACTACATCTCATTTATGCTGTTTCCTATCATTTATAACTACGATAATTCATGTGGGAGGTCTTAACATACTCATCTTGTAGTTTTGTAATCAAGTAATACAACCGGCATAACAATCCGAACAAGAAAGTATTTTACTTAGCTCATTTGGTCAATGTCTAAATCCGCTCCAATTAACAACTTTTTGCCCCATAGGGATGCCCATAAGAGTAGTAGGTATAGTTATCCACACCCTCCATATAATGTCACTTGCCCTCTTCTTCGGTGCTCAAAATTCACTTGTAATGTCAGTTTTGTTTTCCAGGACCTAAGTCTCATGTGCAACTAATACTCCTTATGCCTCATACTCTTTTACTCTTGTTTTGCACTCAACATTGGTTTCAAACCCAATCATAATCATATCGCATTCGTCGTTGGTGATAGCTTTATTCTATCGTTTTATCATCGTACGATAAAATCATATCTCGTGATCTTTTTTTCTTTTCAACTTATTACTTCATATACTCTACTCATTCTAACTTGGTATAGGATATTCGTAGGAGATGCATCTTCTTTTAATCATAACACGACTACTTCTTAAGCGCGCATACTTGGCAGCGCATTTCCTTCTCTTTCTAGTCCCATTCTCGTTCCTTTACATTCTTTCCTTCTCAATTTATCTTATTTCCTTCCGTTTTATAATCAATCCTTGATTCTTCGCACGAGGAACCTTATTCTCAACTTAGCACCGCTTTGTCCTTTAGATTATACTACCTCTGTATAATCCATTCTTCGCATCAAAACTTATCCTATTCATTCTGATCATCCTCTCTCATCCTTATTGTGTTTATCCTTTTCTAACAATCGTCCTATTTCGTTATTCATCTTTCTATAGTCTTGGTCTTTTACATCCAGCTAAAGATATCACTTTTACCCTTGATTATACAAATCACAAACTACTACTACTTTACCATATCAAATTTCCCTAGTTTCCTTTCAAGTTGACTTCCCCCCTTTGTCATTTCTTTCTATCATTTCTGTCATTGAGGATCCTCTATGCTGGACTTCCCCTTAACAAGGTCTTATAAGCTTTCTCATCTACTTCCCCTTGGTTCGCTTGTTGGTTTCACACTTGCATACACTCTCTATTCATATAGAACATGTCACATCTTTAGGCGTTTCCTCGCTACACTTTGTATTGCAATTCTTGTTACGTTCTCATTATACCTCGATCATAGCCAATTCTATAGGGTGACATTTCTTGATCTCATTCACAATTCCGCTTATGACATAGAATAAACCTCATGAAGTAAGTATACTCAACCTGTTACTCTTTCTGATTATTCCTATTCCACTTACCACATAAGTCATCTCACTAATGTATTCACATTCATTATAACCCTTCATATTCGTACCTATGTCTCCGTGATGCTACTGCTTTATTTTGCTAATAAGCTTATCGTATCCTTCTCGTGCTTATCCCTCCAATCAATACTTCAGTATCACACTCTATTGGAGTTACCCTTTCTCTTCTATGTCATGCTTTGGTGCTACCAATCTCTTAAATTTACTCTAGCATTTCTCTTTACCATATCAATGTCGCTCTTATAGCTGCCATTACTATCAATTCAACAACATTTAGCTCATCTATTATAATCTTCAATGATACTCCTAACTTAATCTCGTCCTGCCCTTACTTTTTGCACAACATATTTTCCCGATAGAACATATTGCAAGCTTATATCTTATCTCCTTTAGATTCTAGGAAAATTTCGGCAGAGTTTCCTTTATATTTCTTACCATCTCAAAACCTTCACGCAGCAACTACCAACAATGCCTCACAGGGCCAATATATATATGTATATATATACACGACATATCTCAGCCACACAGGGCTCCCACTTTCAAGTAAAAGCTTAAAGATGTCGAAACTTAGCTCATTTAGTACGCTTCGAGATGTACCTGATCCTTTAGCGATCTGCTCTGTTACCTCTTCCTATTTACTTTCTCTTTCATCCTTCAGCTTTACATTTTAATCATAACTCAATATTCTTACTTTATTCGACACACATCTTTCGTACCGTTGCTTACCTTTGTTCTGATTCATTCAATTTGCTTAGTTCACAACTTATAACTGAACTTATCATCAAGAGATACATTTAATCAATTTCTCCATCATATGAACACTGACTTACCTCTGTAACATTCAATGTCATCAATCACTTTCTTCTATCATTATCGTTCTTCTGCTGCAATCAAGGGTTAGTACAAGGAATCTCATTTCCTATGGCTTAGGTCTATCGCACGATCTTAGAATGAAAGAAGAGTAACCCTCCTAAATGCCCTGTAGCCTTCTGTTTATAGATGTGGCGCGCAACACACCATAAACAAGACTCTACTAGACACGGCTCGTAGACACTTCCTAGGACTGAACTGCTCTGATATCACTTTTGTCACGACCCGACTAGGGGCCACGATGAGTACCCGGGGCTAACCACCGAGCACCGCTCGTTCTATTACTCATTTAACGCTCTTTTATCACATTTATACTCAAATCATAAGAACATCATTTTTCATATGGAAACATAAATGCTTTCATATACATTGGCCTTTCGGCTATCAAAATCATATACATATTCATATATATATGCCTAATAGCAACCTCGTGAAACCATATAACCCACACTGCGTATCTACGAGCCTCTACTAGAGTGCTAGACATATGGACGGGACAGGACCCCGTCGTGCCCAAAGCATATATGTACATAAAATAGTAAATCAATGGCACCTCCGAAATAATAGACTGCTTTCGAAACTCTGCTTATCGGCTTATACAAATCTGGTCTCCTCCCTGCTAACCTGTGGGCATGAACACAGCGTCCAAAGAAAACGGACGTCAGTACGAATATTGTACTAAGTAAGTAAGGCATGAATGAAATAAGCATAATAGAGAATCATAAGACTTAGATAAAGACATAACCTACTTAACCTTTAAGGGAGGATACCTTTCATGCCTATATCATATACTACCACGGTACATGTATCATCATAGCTCATACATCATCGTATAACATATATATATATATATCATAACACCGCATCCGCTCATGCACAATAACGTTATCTGCATTCGGCCACGTAGTGGCTCGACAATCTCACCTACATATTTTCCGGGCTTTTCATACATACATCATATATATATAATCATAGCATATACGTATTTATATCATATACTACTTGGCCAACCAAGGCTTCAGGGTTATGTCTTCTTGGCCTTACCAAGGCTCAGTGATATGTCTACCTGGCCCTACCAAGGCTCAGTGTTATGTCTACCAGGCCCTACCAAGGCTCAGTGTTATGTCTACCTGGCCCTACCAAGGCTCAGTGTTATCCATACCCAACTGCAGAGGTGTGCGCGCGTTACATAAATATATACATATTCTACCCAGCCTTATAAGCTCGGGGTTTCATAATAGTCATACATAAGCACATATATATATATAAATATATACATAAAAGTCCATAAATATCTTTAGCGTCATCACTATTATCATAGTCATCATTATAATCATCACTATCAACATCATCATCATCATCATCATCATCACAATCAACATCGTCATCATTATCATCACATATGTCTCATAAACTTATCATAACCTTTCATGGAGCATGCATTTGGATTAAAAGACAATCTATGAGAATCGCATCGTATTCATAGCATGAACTTCGTAATAATGTCGCATAATAAACTTTATAATCTCTAACTTAGACTAATCATTACTATCATTGTATCTATGGCATATGTCTTTCCTTAATCTCATATGGAACCCCTTATGAACATAGACTCGTAACTTTTCAGAACATTGGTCATAAGACACGTATTAGAGCTTATAGACAACCTATAACAATATCGGGGTGACGTAAGGTCGAGAGCCCCCGAATCCATCATGGAGCATTCATAAGCATTATGCCTCACCTTGAAGGAATTAGCATATAAGGTGAGTGTAGTCAATGAACAACATCAATGGATCGTACTATGGATCATTAGCCTTGTAAAACCATAATATTATAGGCCTTAGAATCTTTAGACTTTGACTCATCATCATCATTATCGTATTCGTAACATACCTCTTATCTTATCCCATATGGCTATTCATAAACATAGTCTCTTAGTTTTCCGGAAGGTAGAAAAGTCATGGAGAGGTAAGGAAATAATATCATAGGAATCATATAGGGATAATTAGCTTCGTAGGAATATCATATCATGAACTTTATGACTACTAGACTTAAATTCATCATCGGTATTGTCATGTTCGTAACGTGTCTCTTTTCTTTATCTCATATGAAGTTCTTTATACTCGTAGATTCATAGTTCCCAATGTGTAGGAAAATCATAGAGAGATAGGAGGATTGATACCATAAGATTCATGCCTTAGAAAGGATGGACTAGCCTTGCATACCTCTTTAATTTAACAATTTCCATTGCTTGGTTGTTCTCTTTCAATGCTCACGTTTCTACCTTCAAGAGAATTCACATTCACATTAGCTAATCGATTACCTGAACGTGCTTACTAAAGCTAGAGAAAATTGGGTAGCATTTCCTTTGTTTATACAGCCTTTCCCATAATGTATATCAAATCCCAAACATTCATAAGAACGTTCACAATATCATAACCAACAATCTTCATTCATCTACATTACCCTCGTTTCACAATTCCACTTCAATTCATCCATAATCATGGTCATAGTATACTAGTGCGTTTTCTTGCATATAATACCTATCCCGTGTCCTCAATATCATTTACAACATACTTATAATCACAACATATCCAAATTCATAACTCATTCCAAACTACTACTCAAAATCTCATTATTCTCATGTTTATGACCTATTTCCTATGTCGTTCTACAATCCAAGTGTTTCAACTTCCAAATACCTTGAACAACATGTAAATACCATAAAACTTACCTTAGATTGTGTAGGAATGAACCTTGAGTGCAAACACTTCACTTGAGCAAAACCCTAGTTTCACCTTCACTTGGATTCCTTGTCTTGGATGAACTTTAATGAGTTTCTTACATTTGATTCACTTTGTTTGATGTAATTGATCACAAATACCCCTTGAATTCTTGTTGAGGAAATGTATAAAGATGTTTTAGAGAAAAGGGCTGTGAGGGGAAAATGAAATGAAATGAACTTGGATTCCCTTTTTAATACACAAAATCAGTCCCGACTCATTTATGCGAACACACATACGGTCCGTATGTGTGACCGTATAATGGTTCTAGTGGAGTCTCTTCTCTAGACAAGTTATATGGCCAGATCTACGATCCGTATCTTTTGTACGGTCTGTATAATGGACCGTACAATTCACATTTTTTCGAAAATTATTTTCGTCGACTCGTTTGATCTCCAATCCTTATGGAACCTTCTTGGCACTTGTTTATCACTTCATTAAAAATCTAGGGGTCATTATAACTCTTCTCCAAAGCATCACTAAGTCATCGTTAATTCGTTATTCGTAAATCCTTTCCGATATATCTCGTATGTCTTGCCTCCTCTTGGAAACTTTCTTCTCTTACTTCGAATGTCTTTGAAATCTCGTTTAGAATCAGCGAATGTTATTTCTTACTCATCAAAACATCGCGTACGTTGTACCCTTTGTCAGTCTATTCATTGTGCATGAACGAATTTTTTTTCAAGGTGTAACAGATATGTATAGCTTAGTATTAATTGTTGTTTGGACCAATGGATGTCTAGCCAAGTCATTTATATCATTAGCATGCCCTCGTACTTTTGTTTGAAGTCTGGGTACTATCCAAATATATGTCTATTGGAGATTTGTTGGCTCACTAGTATAATGATAAATTGACTGTGCTTAATCCTGTTTGGCTATGTGTCATGGAGATACTCATAAGGTCACAAATTTTATTTCAAATCTAATCACTTGTATACCTCTTTTATTCAAATATAGACCTGTCCGATATTGATATGCTCACTAAGACAACTCAACATGATAATTTTGCTTAGTTAGTCAATCTATATGCCTTATTAATACATAGCAGTTGCTTCTTGATGGATGAATACCAATATGGATATCCATGCCTATATATATTTGATTTGGTTAGTCAACACCATCTAAGATCAGCTTTGTCTTGTAGTGGAGTTAAACTTGTATTTCTATGTTCATATGGAATCAATTCCTAGACTAGGACAAACTTTGAAGCATGCCTACTATTCCTTTGTGTATTTTCCAGTGAATGCTATCATGTATGTAATGTTTCATGTACTTGTATGGATAAACTGTTAGGTTAAGTGCAAAGCAATGTTAATCCTCACTCTTATCATGTCTCTTCAAACAAATTATGATTGGGATTAAGTTGGAACTTCATGAAAGTCTGAATTGTCATAATGAGTTAGTCTGAGGTATATGTAGGTGCTGTATATGAGTGACCTTGAGTTCCTAAAATGGTTCTGTCCTTTATTTCGTTTGTGGTCTTACCCTTTTTGATAATACTGGTTATGTGTAAAGATGCATGTGTCATGTTGAGTTTTAGGCTGATTTTGATTTTGTTCCCTTCCCTAAAATAATTTAGTCGAGTAGAAGTTTAGAATGCCTAGCCAATATGTGCTTATTCTTCTTTTGACATTGTTTAAGAATAGGAAAATAGGGTATTTGGGGTTGAACTGTGTGAATTTTTAGAGGCTTGAATTGGCATGGCTATGGATTTATATGAAACTAGTCCCTTATGTTAAAAAGCATGGCTCAATTTCTGGAGCATGGAAGAATATACACGGGCGTGCATTTGTTGTACAATTCTAGCATATCAAGTGCATATCTATATACCCAAGTGTGTCAAATTTTATAAGTTTGAATATCATGTATGTCTGTGTGTCTCAATATGTTGCTCTGCTTTCTTCGAGTTTCTTGTATAATATGTAGTTGTACCTGCATATATATTTGGTATATACACCTCTATCTTGACATGAGCTTGGGCTTGTTTGATGTATGTATGTATATGTTAGGTATACTAGGTATACAACCCATGTATATATGTATCAGTGTGTATATTAAGTATATATATGTATATATATATATATATATATATATATATATATATATATATATATATATATATATATGTATCAGTGTATATATTGAGTATACTGATCATATATATTGTATTTGAATGCCTTCTTGAGTTAAGGGGTCAGTTGGGCCTATCTTTATTTGTCACTTCCCCAGAATTCGTATTGGGCTTATATATGACTCATCCTGTTTGAGTATTGACCTGGGCTTTATCTGTTATTTTTTCTGTCCGCTTGGGCCTGTCACTGCACTTTAATAAACTGGGCATGTCTGTTTCTCTGTTTAAAAAATATATGATGTACGTATTTTGTTGATTCGTGATTAAATATTTATATTTCTTGAAGTGTTGATTAAGTGAATTACCAAGTATAGATGCCTTCTAGCCGATATTTTCCTTTCCCCCTCCTTTATTTTGCATGGGAATACGACGGGCCATTCAGCCAATTCTTCATTAGCCACTGCGGGGCCTAAAGCCTAACATCCCCTATTCATCGAGTCCGCATAATAGAAGTGTTACACCTCAGAAAATTTTATGTCGTCATGTGGTAGGTAGACTAACTCAGGGTGAGATGAATACGATGACCCTACAAGTAAGAAAGGTTACTTAACGGTTCTAATTAATATTTCAAAGATGTTTGAAGCAAGAGAAAGAAAGTTCGTTGAAGAATGTCAAGTATAAGTCGTGTTTTGAGAGGGGTTGCAAGTACCGAGCTAATGTTGATCTAATGATGTCTTGAGGACAAGTTATAACGCTCCTTAAGTTGTTAATGAAGTGCTAAACAAGTGCTAAGAAGGTTCCATAAGGATTGGATATCAAACGAAACGACAGAAATAATTTCAGAAAAGTGGAGTTATACGACCACTTATACGGTCCGTATAAGGGTCTGTATAACCCAATAGGAAAGATGTTTTCCCTGATGGTGAAATATGAACACTTATACGGACCGTATAATGTTATACAGACCGTGTAAGTCCCAACGGGCTGAATAATTTCCAAGTATAAATACATGTTCCCACTTCTAATTTTTCATTCTTCCCACTTCTCCACTTCTCTCAAGACCTCTAGAAGGTTCTACATATTTCACTAGCATAAATCCAAGGAAACTCAAGGATCAACATCATTAATCCAAGGAAATCAATTGCAAGGAAGCTAGTTTGGGTTGCTAGAAGTCAAGAATTTCGTTGGAAGAGGAATTAGAGTTTTCTTCAAGTGAAGCATTTCTATCCAAAACCCATTCCTACAAAATCAAAGGTGAGTTTTATGATCATTTCATATTATTTAGAATATTGAAGGGTTGAAAGACTTAGATTATGGAAGAAGGTAGAATATGGAGCTCAATTGTGAAATAATGGTGTTCTTGAATAATAGTTGACATGAACCATAATTATTGAGATGTTATGAGTATAATCTTGTTATAAATGGTATTACGAATATTGGAGAAGCATTATATGAGGATGAATGTGGTGTTGTATTATGGCCATGGTTATGGATGACCTTAAGAGGAATTTGATAATACCGAACTTGACAAAGTTAGTGATTATGATGTTATGAATGTTGTTAATGATGTTGGGAGTTGTTATATTATATGCAGAAGGTTGTAGAAACAAAGGGAGATGCTGTCCAATTTTCATTAGCTTTAGCTTAAACTTAAGTATGTTTCCGATTATCTAATTCTAGTACGAATTCTCTTGAATGTAGAATTGTGAACATCAGAGGAAAGCGTTTAATTGATAAAGCTAGAGAGTCATCAAGGTATGTAAGGCTAGTTCCTTCTTTTTCTAAGGTATGATCCTTACAATATGACTTCCTTATTTTTCCCTGATTCTCTTATATTTCGGAAACTATGACCCTATGTTTATAAGAGCTTCTCATGATATAAAGATAAGAGATATGTTATGAATATGATAATGATGATAATGAGTCTAAGCTTAGAGATACCAAAGCTTATGTTATGATAGTTCTTGTGAAGCTAACGATTCCTTGAAGCTATTCATTGTTGCTAAACTCACCTTATAATGCTAGTTCTTTCAAGGAGAGGCATGATGATCATGACTACTCCATAATGGAATCGAGGGTCCTCGACCTTACGTCACCCTGATAGAGTTGTAGTATTTAATTGATTTCTAATGCATGCTTTATGATAAGTACATGATGGTGAGATTACACCGTGCCTAGATGGCCAGGCATGACACCGCTAAGACGGGCGGCTTATGATTACACTGAGCCTAGAGGGTCGGGCATGACACCACTAGTCGATGGCATGTGATATTTACCCGAACGCGGGTTAACGATGATGGTATATTTAATATGCATAACATGTGTGTTCTTTTAAAAGCTAAGCAGGTTATGTCTTCACCTCATGTTTCATCATTCCTTTATCATGCTTGTATTATTCTTGCCTTACATACTCAGTACACTTTTCGTACTGACGTCCTTTTCATTTCGGACGCTGTGTTCATGCCCACAAGTAGACAGGGAGATGGTGCAGACCCGTAGGAGCTTATCAGCGAATTCACAGGAGCACTCCAATACTCCGGAGGTGAAACTTATGGTCATATTCTTTTGTGTATATAAATTTGGGAACGACAGGGTCCTGTCCCGTCATTATGTCTCAATACTCTAGTAGAGGCTTGTAGATACGTCTGTGTGGGTAGCGGCTGCCCCTCGGATACATCAGTGTATATTTGTGTATATCATTTTTGCAGCCGAGAGGGCTTATGTATATTTACGTAGTATCTTGGAGATTATGTATGTTCAGGTTGGGTATGGTGATTAGCATAATGAGTGGTGCTCCGTAGTCAGCTCCGGGTACCCGTCATGGCCCCCCTAGTCGGGTCGTGACAAGAAGGCCCAACCATGGGTGAAAATGGAAACTAATAGGCTTTGGTAGGCCCACTAGCCGAACTTATCTCCTTTCATTTTTATAAAATTGTATATTTACATGCATGTAAACAATGCTTGTAGAATTATTGGAACCCGAATGGTTAGAATTAGATAAATCGCTTAGAAAGGTTAGGAAACTGTCAAAACAATTTTTGAACTTTCACTTAAAGAATGGATGATGTATGAAAATATGGTAAAGACTTTTTCCTAAACTTGATAATATTTTTGTAAATTAAAAAATGGAAACTATTTTGAGCCTTAGTATTAAAGACAAATATTGGAACTGATTTGTGTACTTAGATGAAACCAAAATAGATTTCAAAAATGAGTAAGTGAAGCATTTTTAGAGTTTGCCAAAATAACTTAAGGTTTCTTTCAAACCTTTTGAGCCCAAGCCCAAATCTTAAGTTAAAAAAAGAAGAAGAGGAAATACACTTAAACCTTAATTTGGGTAAACGTTTAAAGTAGAGTATGGTTGGCCTAAAAGTGGATAAGAATTAAGCAAAAATGCAAAACATTCTTTTATCTACTTGTACAACCTATGTCATATTTATAAAGGGCATGCACTCAAATTGTTTTCAATAAAATTTACAGGGACTAAAGACATGACATTGGACCAAATTAGTTGAACTCTATTTAAGAGAAATCGTAAGTGTGTTTTTGGTTCGAAAACGAAATGACTTCAACCCTTATATACATTTTCAAAGGAAATCCAACTCCTTTTATGTTTAAATAAAGGAATTTTTGCCAAAAATTGTTTATGATATGCCATGACAATTTTACAAGAAAGAAAACTCTTTTAGAAAATAATTACAATTAATCACACATTGAAGCTCGTAGGTCAACCGTATTCTACGGATCCTTAATACTAGAGTACTTAAAACCTTCCCTAAGGAATCACCAGAAACCTTACCTCGAACTCTGGTTTCAACGGAATTTTCTCTTGTTTGATAAACCTTTTTACCTTGGTTTTCCTAATTTCCCTTATAAATTAGGTGGAGACTCTAAAAATACGAAAATTTAAATAGAGTCCACAAGCTCTTAATAGCTTTTATGTCTCGCGTAAAAGTGAACCGTAACAATAGGGATACTGGTCGGAATCACGCCTAACTCCCCTATCGGATGGATGATTAAATAAAAAGATATCTATATCGGTACCATAGCTCTATTCTATGCATTTTCCAACATCAATTTTAACAAAATCAAACTGTAATACACTTCCAAAACGAAACAACAGATTAAAACGACAACTGCAATATTCTCTATGAGATGCACCTTAAATTAACAACATAACCATAAAGGATACATATATGTTAATAAAGGAAAACAATAGATTTAGAAGATGCATATCACTACCCAAAAACTAGACATTAAATTTGATAGGAAAAACAACAGCCGAACCCACACCTAACTAAACCTAAGTTCGCTTTGGCGAGCTACTTGGAGCGAGGCACTCTTCCTGATTGCATCTAAGGGATTCAAGATAACCTCTCATTAATCTTTCGATCCTCTCAAATATTACCTTTAAATGATCCATCAACAGATCTTTCTTTAGAGCGACCTGTTCAGCAGGATGGATCAGTATAGTTTGGGCGGTCCTCACCTGATCTTGCTTCAGAGCTACATGTTTAACACGATGAGTCAGCACAGTTTGGGCGGTCCTCATCTGATCTACGTGGTACACAAGTGCTAGTTGGGTTATGGGGCGCGAACTGCAGATTCCTCTTTCTGGGGTCATATTTCCTTCCGATTGCAAGAATGGTGCGACCTTTGCTTGGATAGCGGCATAGAAATAAATGGACGATAATGGACCGTTTTAAGACTATTTGGGTCAAACGTCTTCACTACATGTTTCAATGTTTATATACCCAACCGGTTATATTGTGAGCATGTACCATTCATATAATGTAAAATTCTTGGAGGGAATGGGAAATTAACGATTTAAATTTGATGAGCAAAGTTGAACCAAATAGTTGGAGGGAACTGGGTTTTTTGGTCCAAAATGCACAAGAGGGAAATAACTTGGCTTTATATTTCCAGAGTGGTGTGTAAGGGTGGGCTTAGCTTGGGTAAACCTGAAATCCAAACTGAAATCTGAATTTTTCGTATATTTGGTTTGGATTTTTGGTTTATGGATTGGACTTCAGGTTTTATTTTTAAACTTTTGGATTTTGGATTTTGAATTTTGGATTGGATATCAGGTTTAGTACTTCAGATTTTCAGATATTCAAAAATTCAAAATTTTATACCTTATTTTTAGCCCTATCCATATTATATGTGCTCAAAATTAGTCCAAAAATCCAACAGATTAGAACCCTACGACCCTACCCATTATATATTAAGTCCAAAATAGAATTTTCTACTAAATAAAATATAATATAGGTTGCAATGCTAGAGTTTACTTCACTAATTTAAGAATACGATAACTTCCAATGAAATAGAGGGTGTAATGTAGAACTGAACTATGTGACTTGACACCTTTTGGTTTAGTAGGAACAAATCTTTGCTGAATCCACATATTTTGTTTCACATTATACTAAGATCTATAACTTGGTAATTGGGGCACATGAATTTCGTTCCTAAGAAGCCTTCCTTAAAGGCTCAAAATTCAAAAATCTGAAATATCCAAACTGATTAATCCGAAACTAAACTTAAAAGTTCCAATCCGATCCGAGCTTATTTGGATTGTAATTTCTCCAATCCGAAAACCAAAAAAACAAACATAATTTTTTATATCCAATCCGACGGCCCGAACACCAACCCCTAGTGGTGTGTTTTTGTCTGCACTCAATTATTTTCCTTGTTTGTCAAAATAATCTAAATTATTATTGTGAATAAGTTTTAATTAAAATAAAAAATAGATCGAATTATTAGTTTAATATATAATTAGAGAAATCACTCCTTATTTTAAAGTCCGACTTAAACGGGTTTGACTGTCCAAGAGCGAAGTTACCAATTTGGAAGATGAAAGGATCTTAATCCGTTGTATGATACCGATGTGAATTAAAATAATGATTAAGTTTAACTTATTTTCATTCATTATTTTTCTTGACGGATGGATTGATGGGTTGTTGTCGAATGATCATCAAAGGCAGATCAGGGGGAGGATTTCAGGTGATATGACTCGGTTGACACATGAAGTGTCTGCATTCGTGGGGTCAAGCAGATCAAACCAGAGCCCTGGGAAATGTTTACGAATGACTGATCGGTCGATGACCTTGAGACGATCGATCGGTCTGGTGTAAAAAAACTAATCCGCCGGAGCCCTAGACAATGTTTAGGACCCATGAAGGCCACATGTCGAGCATCCAATTAGCGAAATACATGTATTAGACAAATTTGTAGGATCGTATTGTGCACGGGGTGGTTTTAGGTGTGTGTGTAGCAATGCACCCAATATGTCGCACTCTTCCGGAGCGCAGGGTCTTGGGAGCGGATGGGTCGAGTTACAGTTGTTAGGGATAAATGTCCAGCCCACTAGTGGACATGCGCAATTTTGTGATTGCGTGAATTACGCCAACAAATAAGTAAACTACCCCTCATTTTATCATCAGACAACCATAACTCGATCCTTCCACCCCCAAGATCCTGCAATCCGGAGAAGTACGATGTATAGGAAGTGTTGCTACCTACACGCTTGGAACCACCGGCGCATGATACAATCCTCTAAATTCACGTAATAAATGTATTTCATTGATTGGATGCTCGGCATGTGGCCTTCATGGGTCCTAAACGTTATTCGAGGCTCCGACAGACTTGTTTTTTTACACCAGACTAATCGATTGTCTCGAGCTCGTTGCTTGACTAGCACAGTCATATCACCCAAGCTCCTCCCTTTGGTTTGACTTGGATGACCCGTCTCTATGCTGATCGATCGATGAAGATGCATCGATCAATCGGTAAGTCGTTAAAAGCTAGTCCGCCGGAGCTCCAGATAACGTTTAGGACCCATGAAGGACATATGTTGAGTATCCAAGCTGCGAAATACTAGTATTAGATGAATTTGGAGGATTTTATGGCACGCGAGTCGTTTCCAGCATATGCGTAGCAACACACCCAATACACTTCTCTAGAGCGCAGAATCTTAGGAGTGGATGGGTAAGTTATGGTTGTCCGGTGATACTACGGGGGATAGTTAGCTCATTTGTAGGTGTAATTCACGCAATGCATATAATTACATGCGTCCACTAGTGTGCTGGGTGGTTAACCCCTAACACTTGTAACTCGAACCATCGGCTCCCAAGATCCTGTGCTCTGGAGAAGTGCGAAGTATCGGGCACATTGCCACGCACATGCCAGAAACCATCCGCACACTGTAAGATCCTCTTAATTCGTCTAATACCTGTATTTTGTTGATTGGATACTCAGCATATGTCCTCCATGGGTCCTAAACATTGTCTGGGGTTCCGGTAGACTAGCTTTTGTCACGCCTCAAACCTAGGAAGGCGTGACCGGCACCCAGTGCCTTGCTTGACCCCGAGCGTACCATCTGTAACTTACGAATTCTGAACATACATATAACAATATGGGTCGGCAAGGCCTTACTATTATGTATATAAATTAAAAATTTATTAAGCATCCGCAAACATTTAATCGGGAACTCAATTATTATTATTATATTTTCCCACGAGGATAATTTAGAAATTCATAAACATCAAATTCTCTACCCGCCTCTACGTTTTGGTAAATAATTATTTCTTTTAGCCTTTGTGATAATGTACATCGAATGTTGTAACGACCCGTTTGGTCGTTATTGCACTTTTGACCCATTTGCCCCCGTGATCTTTTTTCAAACCCTTGTAGTATTATTTTAACCCACGGGTATGGGCGACAGGGTTCCTGAGGTAATCGAGCGAGTTTTATTATGACCTATGAGAATTAGAACCTTAAAGTGAAAAATCTTTGACTGATAGTTGACTTTTGGGTAAACGGGCCTTTTTCAGAAATCCATTGATTTTGTGAGGTCCGGAGGGTCGATTATGACTTGGTGGGGGATTCAGGTCGGGCATTTTGTGCTAAGGGTTGGAAAGTTAGTTTTTGGCTGTGGGGGGTTGACCCCGTAAAATAGACCTCCCATGGGAATTGTGAGACCACGATTGAGTTTGTACCATGTTTTTATATACGTGTACATATCTGTTTTGTATCTGGGAGGTCTCGGGTGGATGTCGTGATTTAGTGTGAACTTGGTGAAAAATAAGAATTTCACTGGTTTATGATGTCTCGCCCCAGCGGACCCGCCTCAGCGAGGCTTGGTCTGCAGGCGCAGAAGTTTTGTTGTTTCACTGAAATCTACCCCAGTGGATTGTCCTCCGCTGAGGCAAATCCGCTGAAGCAGAGCCACTTCCGCTGGAGCGGAAGACGCTGAATCAGAGTCATTAAATTCCTAATTTGAGCCATTCATTTCCCATTCCCAAAGTTAATTCTCCAAGTGACTCAAAAGAGATTTGAAGTGTTTTCTGAGTGAAATCATCTTAGGGTAAGTCTTTTCCACCGTGTTCTCAATTATTTACCTTCCTAAGCTTGAAATCTATGGTGAAATCTAGGAAGCTAGTTGGGGAAGAAGAGTATTAACCTCAAACTTGTTAATTGAATACAAGGCTATTAATGTGAGATTAATTGAATGATTTGGCTAAAATAAGAATGGAATTTCATTAATTAGTACTAATTGGTACACCTCGTAGTTTTGCATGTTGAAATTCGTCGCATGTTAGTCGTTCTAGTCTTGGACTGGGATTACCTTCGAGGTTATATAACACCAGAAATGTTCATGTTATGTATGTGAAGGTATAAGTTCATGTTTAATAAGTATTGAAAGGATTAGAGGTTAAACAAATCCAAGAAAACGAGTTTGTCCAAAGAGCATTTTCAGGACCCATTTGACGGTCCGCAAACCATTTGACGGCCATCAAATGGTGGCCCCTGCACCATGAAACAGTCACACTAAGGTCATGCTGGTTGGACCATTTGAAGGTCCATTGATGGACTCCAGACTGTTTGGCGGTCCGTCAAAGTGGTCGTCAAATTGTGTCGACGAGATTTTAAGTGAGGCTTTATATTTCGTTTTCCCTCATTTGGATTCATTACCTCCCATTTCAGACCCTAAAGCTCTCCAAAACCCTCTCCCCAAGTTCATATACTAATCAAGGCCAAACCTAAGAGAATTAAAAGATTCAAGTCCTAGAAAGCTCACGAGGGCTAGTAGAGTTCAAGTATCTCTTCGGTATTGGAGTTGGAGGTTTCATCCTAATCAAGTAATTTTATCTAGAGCTTATTCTTTTGTGATTAAGGTAAGATTTTATCTCTATTACATGCTCTTGAGGTTCTTTGATTGTTATATAACTTGATTGAAGGAAGAAAGTGAAAAAAGAAGTTCAAAATATGGATTAGAGATCATGTTGAGTTTATGGACTATTTGGGATCATGTTGTTGTTGTGTTTTTGAGATGATTTCCTTGTAGTTAGATAGTAGTTGTCATGTTGTTATGATTTTACTAGAAGGATATCTAGATAAGAGGTGTATAAATACCGTATACGAAGTGCATAATGGGTTGTTTGAGGTGTATATTGTAATACCGTAATACTTGTTGTTTTTGGCTGCTGTGTATGTTTTTGTGGCCAAGGAATAGGGGGAAATGCTGCCCGTTTCATTTTAGAATTGAATTATTGTTTGATATACATGAGATACTAGTGCCATCTAAGTTCATATGTGCATTCCTTTGTTATAGGATTGGCACACTAGTTATGGGAAGTTCGTTGTTGGATTGCTAGGATAACTTGAGGTAAGTTAAGGTTAACTTTCCTTCTTTTGGCATGATCCTTCTGAACACAACGTACACGTAACATTATTCCATAATGATTCTACTCTTAGTAGCTAGGGATGCTCTATGTTGATTCACGTTCTATAATATTGTTTCTAGTAAGTCCTTCAGTTTCGGTAAGATTCATAGTTTCACTTATTGATGGAAATGCTTTCTCATAACGATGTTTGGAGGTGTAACGACTTTTCGTCACTCAGACAGATTAAAGATGTACTCTTATCATATTCTTACACTGTATTTTCGATATATATATATATATATATATATATATATATATATATATATATATATATATATATATATATATGTATGTATGTATGTATATGAACCCTTAGGTGTTATATACGCGTATATCATGTATTATATATATGTATGGGGTATGGGAAGGTCACGACGTTAGATACTCATTACCACCTGATCAGCTGGTCACATGATGATGCCCACAGAGGCCGTTATGATATGATGGGATGCCCAAAGAGGCTTGACAGGCATTATATACGCATATATATGTATGAACCTTATGCATGTATGCACAGTATTTATGTATTACACCCCGTACTTTTGTACGTAAAGGTTCGTCGTGAGTAAGTTGACGAAGATTTACAAGACAAGGTTGTCGTCAAGGTCATAAGGAATTATACATGCTCATTGTTCATACATGTGAGATTAGTATCATGTTTAGTAAGTATCAGGAAGGTTGGATGTTAAGCAAATCTAAGAAATTAAGTTTGTTGAAACTTTGGAAAAATTTGGCAGAATTTCGGACAGAAATTTTGGGTCCATTTTGGGGAGGCATATCTCCTAGAATACAAGGAGTTACGGAACCTATAACCTCTGCATTCATAAGTTCAGCGAGTCTACTTTCCAACGCAACTGGCAAACCTAAATTCGCACATCGATGCTGGGAGTTATGTGCCGTCGAAGTGTCGACGATCTGTCAATGCACATCGACGACTCGTCAATTTTCAGGCGGTGCAGCTGATGTATAAATGCATCTATTTCGTGATGTTTTCATTTCAACTTACACCAACAGACCCTAAACTCTCCCTAATACTTGTCTATCCTCTCCAAACCTTTCTTTATCATCCAAGTAAGATCCGAGCCTCGAAAACCCGAGCTAGTGAAGGGAAAGTTGTTCCTAGAGTTTCTATTGAAGTTATTGAGCTTAGGAGTTGGATTTGAAGTTTGGTTATTGGAATTACAGCCCCTTTAAGGTATGTATACTATTATTATCTTTGCTATTAAGTTGATTACCAAGAGTTTTAGTAATTTAAAGTGAAGGAAATATAGCTATGGAAGCGGTGAGTTAATTGAGTCAAACAAAGATTAGGGGCTGTTTTGGAATGGATTTGGTTATATTTTGATATGAAGGTATTGACATAAGTTGTTTGTGGAGGAATTCTTTAGTTTAAAGTGAAGGAAAACATGATATGAAAGACCTAAACTAGCTTGATGATGTGGTTGCTTTGAAGGCTGTTTCGATTGGATTTTTGGATAGATTTCTACTTGTTTATGTTGCTGTATATTGTTACTGTTGTTTTTTATGATGTTTTGCGTGTTGTGCACCGTTTGGGAGTTGGATTGGAGTAAGAATTATAGGGGAAATGCTGCCCGAATTCTGTTAAGTTTCATACGTACTTGAAATGGGTAGTAAGGGATGTATATGGCCTAATTGTAATTCGTGGTATCTTGGTTATAGTGTTACAAGCTCGAGAAATAAGCATCGGACATTAGGTAGACTCTAAGGTATGTTAAAACTAACCTTTCTTTCATTTTTGGCATGATCTTATAATATGAACGAACAAGCAAGTAAACGAGCTTCCATATTACTCTACTCTTAGAAGCACTACGAGTACTTCAGTCTTTGATGTTCCTATACCCGATCTATGATTGCTCCTTCTGTCTATGGGTCTTGAGATTTCTTATATTGATGATGTCAAAGAATGTTCATCGGTGATAGTACGACCTCATGTCACTCCGAGAGTTCTATGTATTCATTTCATTTATGCATTGCATCCATATTCATATGCACATTGACCCGTGACCAGAAGGCGTTATATACTCATTATTATATTATATATGGATCGGGTCGTACGTTCCTCGGCCCTATTATATTATATGTGGATCGGGTCGTACGTTCCTTGGCACTATTATATGATATATGGATCGGGCCGTACATTCCTCGGCACTATTATATTATTATATATGTATCGGGCCGTACTTTTCTCGGCACTACTATTATATTATATATGGATTGGGTCGTACGTTCCTCGGCACTATTATATGATATATGGATCGGGCTGTACGTTCCACATCACTATCAGTTATATTATGACCTATGCATATCATACGCCCTTAGAGATAGTTTCATTTATACAAAGTATGTTGATATTCTCTGATGTTAGCTACAGATGCATTCAGATAATGAGATTAGCTTTCATGTTTCAGATGTCTCTCATGACTGCTATGTACTTGTTATTCTTGTGCCTTACAAACTCGGTACATTTTCTGTACTGACTCCCCGTTGCTCAGGGGGCTGTGTTCATGCCCGCAGGTTCGGGTAGATAGAGAGACGATCTAGCTCAGTAGGACTTCCCTTCAGCTGTAGTCGGTGTGCTCCACCTGAGTCGAAGCTGCGGTCCATTTTGGTATGCTATTTTGAAATGTATATACATGACTATGGGTATGGCAAGGCCCTGTCCCGTCGTTTCTACAACTTTCTGTTCCATTAGGGGTCTGTAGATAGTAGTATGTAGTTGGTACATAATGTAGCCTTGTCGGCTCTTATTCATTTGCGTACAACATATATAGCAGCCTAGTCGGCTTGCACAGTTACTTCGGTATTTTGTGTGTGTGTGTGTGTGTGTGTGTATATATATATATATATATATATATATATATATATATATGAGTCAGAGATGGGCCACCCTGTTGTTATGTGATAGTTAAGCAAGTGTAGGGGTGTCTGGTCATTAGGGATCAAGCACTCCTCATGACTCATCGGCTTGGGTCGTGACAGAAGTGGTATCAGAGCAGTTCTGTCCTAGGGTTTTCTACAGACAGTGTCTAGTAGAGTCTTGTTTATAGGTGTGTTGTGCACCACACTTATAAGCAGGAGGCTACAGGACATTTAGGATGTTGCCATTCTTTCTATTCTAGATCGTGCGATAGAGCGGTAAGATAAGAATTCCCTTTCCAATGATTTTTTCTGATTTCAGCGATGCCCTGAAAGGAAACTATAGTTGCAAGAGAGTGGCTGGTGAGACTACTAGCTGTACTCAGCGGATTACCAGGGCTTGGGGCGAGTCCCAAAGTGAAACCCCATCCCATGCTTCGCATACTCCTCCCGCTTCAGAGGAGCGAAGAGGAGCCTCAGCTCCAAATCTAGCACCCCTACTTCCTCCACCAGATGCCTCAAGCCAGGAGATGAGAGAGGTCATCCTTTTGCTGACCCAGTTAGTAACCGCTCAGGCTCGGCGACAGGGTGCGGGTCATGGTAGTAGGGGTCAGAGCAACAGGTCCAGGTCCTCAGGGTTTGACAGTGAGTTCCTAGGGGCACTGCATTTCATGCCAGTAGGTTCAGGTAGACAGGTTGACGATCCGCCACTGTAAGTTGCTATTTAGCGGATATTGGAGCACTGCTTTTGTTTCGGAGTTGTTGTTGTGTTTTTGGGTACGTTATGCTTTTATGTGCATATGGGTATGATGGGGCCCTGTCCCGACCTTGTTATGTCATATACTTTTGTAGAAGCTTGTAGACAGTCATGTTATAGTTAGACATTGTACGGCCCCTTCGGCCTATATTTTTGTTGTATAGTATTTAATGGTGTCCTTGTTGGCTTGCACAGTTTTGTCCAACATAGTTGTATAGTATGCCTTCTTGGGCTCACCCCTTTCTCGGCATATTTCTCATATGATTTAGCAGACTTTCATCTGGTGACCCCCGAGGTCCACTCTTGTTTATGATCATGATAGGAAAACATGTTTAGCGGTACTCGACAGGTAGGGCTCGGGTGCCAGTCATGGCCCTCCAGTTTGGGTCGTGACAAACTTGGTATCAGAGGAGTTGCATCCTTGGGTTGTCTACAAGTCGTGTCTAGCAGAGCCTTGTTTATGTGGTGTTATGCAACACACTTATAAACAGGAGGCTGCAGGGCATTTTGGAAGATTGTCCTTTTTTCGTGTCTTAGAGTATGCGATAGAGCCATACCATCATGATTTCTTTTCTAATAATGTATTGTGATTTCAGCGATGCCTATGACGAGGAGAGCTTTAGCTAGCTAGAAAGGCAAGGCTGTGACAGATGAGGGTACCTGTCGAGTGCCACCAGTAGATGTGGGCCAGGGTGAGTCCCAGAGTGAGGCCCTCTCTCAGTCTTCTTAGAGCCCCCCCCCCCAGCGGACTCTAGAGGGGATGCGGCTACCGTACCTCCATCCCCTCCACATGATGCAGCAGGCCAGGAGATACAAGATGGTATTCGGTTTTTGACTCAGTTAGTGGACGTTCAGGCCCAGCGTCAGGGTACAGGTACTGGTTATGGTGATAGGGCTATTAGTGCCAGGGTTTGAGACTTCATCAATTTGAAACCAGATAAGGACCCGTAGAATCTTATAGGTTGGATGCTGTGGACATTGCGGGTAATGCATGCTTTAGACACTGAGTCAGTAGAGTTGGCTTCATACTAGTTGCGAGATGAGACCTGGGTGTCATCTAGAGGGGCTAATGCACCCCTAGCAGCATGGCAGGAGTTCACAGAGGCTTTCTTTCGGCACTATTTTCCAGGAGAGGCATGATGGGCTCGAGTTGATCGGTTTCTAAATTTACGTCAGGAGAACGTGACTGTTCGGGAGTACAGTCTTCTTTTTAATTCACTCGCCAGGTATGCTCCCACGCTTATAGCTGAGATGGAGGATCGGGTACACCGATTTGTGAGTGAACTTGGGCTGTATTTGATTAATGATTGCATGACGGCCACACTTCGAGGGGTATAGAAATCTCTCGTATTCAGTCATACGCTCAGGTTTTAAAGGAGATGAAGAAGCAGCAGCGGGTTGATCGAGAGCTTGATAGGGGTCAGAGCAAGAGAGCTAGATCTTCTGGGTCTTTTGGCTAGTACCGGGGTGGTCTGGACAGCAATTCTCTAGGTGTTTAGTCTATTCAGCGGCTGGTGCGTCTTCATAGTTCCCGAAACCGAGGTTTGATAGACTCTCTTATTTGGAGTCGGGCCAGGGTTCCAGAGCATCCCCTTCCCAGTTCACGGGTGGTTCTATCCAGATGAGGCCATCTCTACCGCAATATGCTCAGTGTGGTAAGTTGCACGGCGGACAATGTCGTTTTGGTTCGGATGTGTGTTATACCTGTGGTCAGCGAGGCCACATTATGTGAGATTATCCATCGAGGGGTTGTAGAGGTGCAGTTCAGTCGACAGGATCTGCAGCTGGTTCTTCATCATCGGTACACCCTCCTGGGCAAGGTTCTCAGACACTAGCCGGTGGTGGTAGAGGCAGAGGTGGAGCGCCACGTTCGAGCGGTCCTCAGAACCGCATTTATGCATTGGGTAGTCGACAGGATCTTGAGTCATCACCTGATGTTATTACAGGTATACTATCAATATCCTCCCATGATGTATATGCATTGATCGATCCAAGTTCTACATTATCATATGTTACTTCTTTTATTGCTGGTAAGTTTGGGGTGGAACCCGAGTCGATTAGACCTTTTGTGGTTTCTACACCTGTTGGTGATCCTGTGATAGCGAGAAAGGTATACAAAGGTTGTGTAGTTATAGTTTATAACCGTCATACTGTTGTTGATTTGATCGAGTTAGATATAGTGGATTTCAATATTATTATGGGTATCGACTGGTTGGCCTCATGTTATGGTAATGTTGATTGCAGAACCAAGATGTTTCGATTTCAGTTTCCAGGTGAACCAATGTTGGAATGGAAAGGTATTACAGCTTCACCGAGAGGTAGGTTTATTTCCTATCTCAAGGAAAAGAAGATGATCACAAAAGGTTGTATTTATCATATAAAATGCAAAAGCAGAGTCACCGGTCTTCACTCTATTCTAGTGGTTAATGAGTTCAAGATGTGTTTTTAGACAAGTTTCCAGTCCTTCCGCTAGAGCGGGAGATTGACTTCGCTATCGATGTCTTACCAGATACTCAGCCGATATCTATTCCTCCTTATAGGATGGCACCAGCTGAGTTCAGAAAGCTGAAGGAGCAGTTTAAGGACTTGCTCGAGAAAGGTTTTATCAGGCCCAATACATCGCCGTGGGGAGCGCCTGTATTGTTTGTAAGAACAACAGATGGCTCGTTACGGATCTGTATTGACTACAACCAACTAAATATGTCACGCCCCAAACCCCACCCAAGACGTGACCAGCATCCGACGTCATGAACAACATCGGAAGAACCTAAAAGATGCAATAAATATATTTGAACCCGCCAGGTTCGATATTCGCCTCCAACAGTTTATAAAATAAAAGCAAATCATGAATATATGAATTAAATCAGCAGAAGTCTTTAATATCATAAAACTTAGTCAAAACGTGACGAACAACCAAGAGTTAAACAAAACTCAGCAACTACCCACAAGAATGTGTACTATGGAGCTTCTAAGATAAAAGAGTAATTTGTCTTACACATCGGTACGTAGCCCGAAAAACTTGAATAGTAAACAAATATGATAAGAGGTGTCCCACGAATGGACATGTGGGCTCACCAAGTCAGCAGCAACAACAAGTCCTTCTTAAGCGTTTTGAGTATCAAGAACCTGCTCTTCTCCGTTACCTAACATACCATCAAAAACAACAATGGTATGCCTGAGTACTTCGTACTCAATGAGTGTCTAAGGGGCAATAGTTAACAAAACAAGATATGATGAATAAAATCAATAAAATGATATCAATGAAAATAACAGTTCAAACCCTGGAATAAAGTGAGTCAGCAACGTTAAAGAGTCATCAAAGAATCCAACAATGACTGAAACATTAACTTAACTCCTTACTATTTACCAGGCCAAGTATTTCACTGACGAATTCAAATCACCACAAGCCACTCAAAGGCAACAAGATATGAAACAAGCCACTCACAGGCAGATCAATCAATCGATACTCCGGGTTAGGAAACCGCGGAGGCTAATCGTCCTGTGGACTAGCACAACAATAGATACTCCGGGCTTGGAAGCAACGGAGTATAATCGTTCTCTGGACTAGCACAGCCATACATACTCCGGTCTAGGAAGATACGGAGGCTAATCGTCCTCTGGACTAGCACAGCAATAGATACTCCGCGCTAGGAAGCAGCGGAGGTCAATCGTCCTCTGGACTGACACAGCAATACTCGTATCGATACGTTAGGATCCATAACCTCTAATCATCCTCTGGATTTGCAAAGCTTGCCCATACAGGCCCAAACACCAATAAAATACAAATCATGGCATATTACCGAATCATCGATCATGGCTTAGAGCCGAATTTCACTTCTCAAGCCATCATCTCAAAATAGAGGAATTTCAAGTCATAACCGATTCAAAATCTTATTCAAATCTGTTATTCAATTTCAAGTTCAAGAAACCCATTCAACAACAAAACAAGTTTAAGGTCCTACCTTTAGAAGATTAAGTTCCCAATAATGGGAAAAGTGAGTTTCACAAAGTAGTATAGTTCGTATAAGGTTCGATGAGGGCTTGACCCTACACACGCATGATCGTGTCTAAAAGAAATCATCTTTAATTCCAGGATAAATTCCACCAAACAAGAGTCATAACTTATACAAACAATCAAGGAAGGTTTCTCAAATACAATTCATGCTTTCACAATATAAGCGTACTTCAGAAGTAGACATAGTTGAAACATGATTTTTAGAATATAGACATACTTCAAGAAAGATTTTTGGAAAATTATAGACATACATAAAAAGACGAATTTTGAAATATAGACATACAAATCACCTTCATAGTCAAAAAGGATTTTTAAAAGAGACATACCTTAATACGTTAAACAAAGTTTAACAATTCACTTCCCTAATGAAGAACACCCAAACTTAGCTTGAATCACTTTGGGAAGAATTATGTTGTAAACCCTAGGTTTTGGTCACAAGAATCATGTTAAGAATCATGGGTTTGATGTTAGAAGAGATTAGTAATGTTAAGGGTGTTCTTACCTTTGATATGAAAACTTGGAGGGATGATATTCTTCCCTAGGGTTTGGAAGGATGAAAAAAATGGGAACAAAATAAGACCATACCCATTTTAAACCCATTTTTTTGCCAGAAACGGAAGAAGTACGTCCTAAAAGGACGTCCCGTACATTCTGGGCATACTTTGGGAGAAATCTCCAGCTTTTGCGCCCTTCAGGAAAACAGACATAACCTTTTGTACATAAAGTTTCTTGGGCTGGGAGACCTACCATTGGAAAGCTATTTCAAATATCTACAACTTTCATCAAGAAAGCTTTTCCAAATTCGCAACACATTTTCATGAAAATCGCCCAGACGACAGACCTACCAAAACTTAGGCGAATTTAAGAGCCCTTAAGAACTTCAATTGTTGGTTTGACTTCAAAACGACAATCTTCCATCCGAATTCATCAAGAATGGATTTGTATAGGTATAATATCATCTTAACACTAGATGTTTTACATATTCACACCTAACCTAAATTTAAGGAGTGTTACATTATCCCCCCTTAAGACCATTCGTCCTTGAATGAAAGTTATGGCCCAAGATTTTCACTAAACCTCAAGTCTTCAAAATCCTCGCTAGTGTTGCTTTGTATTGCAAGATATCTCAAACAAAACTCATAGAATACTCTAACAATAACCATATGGTCTTCACAGAGACTCTCACATCTACACCAGACAAGCCTGAGCATGTAACAAGGGATTTACACCAGTAGTCTACCTCGAGGTTTAACGATATTACTCTTCCAATCATTAATGGTTTCATCTAGAACTACAAGCCCAACTTTTTCCTATTGGCTATCTAGAATTGCATAACACCTAGAAAGCTAGTCTACCCCCAAAATTACATCAAAGTTTGCTATTTCAAATTCAATCGAACCAGCAGTAGTCTCACTATCCTTAACTACACCACATAGTCTTATAGGTCCTAGAAGTAATAACGAGAATACTAGTAGGGGTATTCATAGTATAAGGTTCTAACAATCGCTTGAATTCCACACCAAAATCAAGGGCAAGATACTGAGTTATATAAGAAAGAGTCGAACTCGAATCGATCAGCGTATACGCTTCAAAAGAACATATAGTTAGAATACCTGTGACCACAACATCTAAGACTCCAGCCAACTCCCTATGAGCCAAATCATGAAGTAGAGCTTTCTTTGTACTAAACGACCCCGGAAAGATAAAAATACATCTTCACCCAAATAAGAACAACATAGCCCTCACGGGAATTTCTAATGACTAGAACACTCAAGTCTCACACGAATAAGGGGGTTTCTACCTTCATCTCACTTTCCCATGAGTTAGCTACTCAAAAGGTTCAACACTATATGCTTTGACTAGGAACCGCACAATATATCAATCTAGGCAATATACTCCGACAAGGAGGCTAATTCAACAACACATGATTCAAGCTTAACTTACCTCATGCCAAAACTGAAAATCACAAATTAAAGCCTTAATCAACTACATCATCTTCTTAAATCATTATTCCACATGCGCTTGCTTTCGAGTTTCAAGACTAAAATAAAGTTCTTCTACTAAACATCAAAATAGTACAGATCTTTTAACCCAATAAGAATATAACCTTAATGTACGATAATTCTTAATTCACTACAAGAGGCCCTCAATTGTTCCCTTCACCCTAACCTCCAGTACTTGAAACATATCATACCTTAATTATTCCTTTCAGCCTAACATGATTTTTGGCAGAGTTCTCCCCGTAACAAGGACTGCTTTTGTTTCTATACCTGTCTCAATTTATCAACAACAAAACCCTACAACAACCATATATACCAAACACCTACAATACAATTTCAGCGACTCTGTACCATCTATTAAATTATGCATCAGAACAATGTGCACTCTATAGCACCATTGTTCACTTAGTTAACATCTGCATATGAGTTAAAGTCATCTCCATAGAGCACGAGTAACGAACACGTCAGAATGATCCAAAAGGAAGTTCAAGCTCTATAGCACAATCTAGAATCAAGAAGAATGAGAAACACTTATTAATGTCCTGGTAGTCTTTCGATCATGCAGGTGATCAAGCTGCACAAGGAAGACTCCACTAGACACAGCTCCACAAACACAGACAACTCCTAGGACACATTTAAACCTAGGCTCTGATACCAAGCTTGTCACGCCCCAAAACCCACCCTAGACGTGACCAGCATCCGACGTCATGAACAACTTCGGAAGAACCTAACAGATGCAATAACAATATTTGAACCCGCCAGGTTCGATAAAATAAATGTAACAAATCCTGAATATATGAATTAAATCAGCGGAAGTCATTAATATCATAAAACTTAGTCAAAACGTGATGAACACCCGAGAGTTAAACAAAACTCAACAACTATCCACAAGAATGTGTACTATTGAGCTTCTAAGATAAAAGAGTAATTTGTCTGACACATCGGGACGCAGCCCGAAAAACAAGAATAATAAATAAATATGATAAGGGGTGTCCCACGAATGGACATGTGGGCTCACCAAGTCAGCAGCAACATCAAGTCCTTCTTAAGTGTTTTAAGTATCAAGAACCTGCTCTTCTCCGTTACCTGATATACCACAAAAAACAACAATGGTATGCCTGAGTACTTCGTACTCTGTGAGTGTCTAAAGGGCAATAGTTAACAAAACAAGATATGATGAATAAAATCAATAAAATGATATCAATGAAAATAACAGTTCAAACCCAGGAATAAAGTGAGTCAGCAACGTTAAAGAGTCATCAAAGAATCCAACAATGACTGACACATTAACTTAACTCTTACCAGTTACCAGGCCAAGTATTTCACTGACGAATTCAAATCACCACAAGCCACTCATAGGCAACCAAATATGAAACAAGCCACTCACAGGCAGATCAATCAATCAATATTCCAAGTTAGGAAACCGTGGAGGTTAATCGTCCTCTGGACTAGCACAATAATAGATACTCCGGGCTTGGAAGCAACGGAGGCTAATCGTCCTCTTGACTAGCACAGCCATAGATACTCCAGTCTAGGAAGATACGAAGGCTAATCGTCCTCTAGACTAGCACAGTAATAGATACTCTGCGCCAGGAAGCAACGGAGGTCAATCATCCTCTGGACTGACACAACATTACTCGTATCGATACATTAGGATCCATAACAGCCAATCGTCCTCTAGATTGGCACAGCTTGCCCATACTGGCCCAAACACTAACAAAATACAAATCATGGTATATTACCAAATCATCAATCATGGCTTAGAGCTGAATCTCACTTCTATAGTCATCATCTCAAAACAGAGGCATTTCAAGTCGTAACCAATCCAAAATCTTATTCAATTTCAAGTTCAAGAAACTCATTCAACAACAAAACAAGTTTAAGGTCCAACCTTTAGAAGATTAACTTCAATCATCCAATAATGGGAAAAGCGAGTTTCACAAAGTAGTATAGTTTGTATAAGGTTCGATGCGGGCTTGACCCAACACACGCATGACCTTGTCTAAAAGAAATCATCTTTAATTCCAGAATAAATTCCACCAAACAAGAGTTATAACTTATACAAACAATCAAGGAAGGTTTCTCAAATACAATTCATGCTTTCACAATATAAGCGTACTTCACAAGTAGACATAGTTGAAAAGATGATTTTTAGAATATAGACATACTTCAAGAAAGATTTTTGGAAAAATCAAGACATACATGAAAAGATGAATTTTGAAATAGAGACATACAAATCACCTTCATAGTCAAAAAGGATTTTTAAAAGAGACATACCTTAATACGTTAAACAAAGTTTAACAATTCACTTCCCTAATGAAGAACACCAAAACCTAGCTTGAATCACTTTGGAAAGAATTATGCTGCAAACCCTAGGTTTTGATCACAAGAATCATGTTAAGAATCATGGGTTTGATGTTAGAATAGATTTGTAATGTTAAGGGTGTTCTTACCTTTGATTTGAAGACTTGGAGGGATGATTTTCGTCCCTAGGGTGTGGAAGGATGAAAAAAAATGGAAACGAAATAAGACCATACCCATTTTAAACCCAATTGTCTGCCAGAAACGAAAGAAGTACGTCCTAAAAGGACGTCCCGTACTTTAAAGGACGTCCCGTACATTCGGGGCATACTTTGGGCGAAATCTCTAGCTTTTGCGCCCTTCAGTAAAACGGACATAACATTTTGTACATAACTTTGCTCTGGCTGGGAGACCTACCATTGGAAAGTTGTTTCAAAGATCTACAGCTTTCAGCAAGGAAGTTGTTCCAAATTCGCAACACATTTTCATGAAAATCGCCAAGAAGACAGACCTAACAAAACTTAGGCGAATTTAAAAGCCCTTAAGAACTTTAATTGTTGGGTTGACTTCAAAGCGACCATCTTCCACCTGAATTCATCAAGAATGGATTCGTATAGGTATAATATCATCTTAACACTAGATTCTTACTAATTCACACCTAACACAAATTTATGGAGTGTTACAAAATAAGGTGACGATAAAGAACAAGTATCCACTCCCTAGAATTGATGATTTAATTGACCAGTTGCAGGGTGCCAGATTTTTCTCGAAGATAGATCTGAGGTAAGGTTACCATCAAGTTAGGTTCAAAGAGAATGACATTTCGAAGACAGCTTTCACGACCACTACTGGCCAAGCACTCCTGTTCTTTCATTTACTTTTCACTAATTACCCTGGGCCCATACACAATCTATAACTGACCTATACTGTCTCCTGAACAATCAACAAAAGAAACACCGCCTCGAGAACTCACGACCAACGCATACATATAAACATACATACTGAGAGTAGCAGTGCAAGCCGATTAGGCCGCTACATATACTGTACAACAAAACAAGCGCCGATGAGGCTGCATAACATCACGGTTACATATCACCGTCTACAGACCTCTATGGAGTACAGACTGTAGAAAAGACAGGGCAAGGCCCCTGTCATACCCATATATCTATATATCAAAACAAAGGGCCGCAACTCCGGATCAATGGAGTGCACTGACTGCCCCGGAGAGGAGATCCTATTGGTCTGGAACATCTGGCTGGCTACTTGATCCTACGAGCATGGACGCAGCGTCCACAAGAAGAGACGTCAGTATGAACAATGTACTGAGTATGTAAGGCATGAATGATATCATAATAAGAAACATGAAATATAACATACAGTAAAAAGATAACATGTATATCCAATTGCTTCATAAGGCGGATACCATGCATGCTTAGCTTTTAATAAAAATAACTTTTCCATATATACATATATAGTATCTTGTCCGGCCGTTAAGGCACGGTGGAACATATATATTGTCTTGTCCGGCCATTAAGGCGCGGTAAAATATATATAGTATCTTGTCCGGCCATTAAGTCAATATATATATATATTGACTTGTCTGGCCATTAAGGAGCGGTAAAATATATATAGTATCTTGTCCGGCCATTAAGGCGCAGCAAAATATATATAGTATCTAAATTACTCATATATAAATACATATAACATGCACGACAGCCCAATTAAAGGTTACTATTCTATCGAAGTGACGTAAGGTCGGTAACCTCCGAATATATTGTGGAATAATCATCATTGCTCTATCTCACCTTGAAGGAACAATTATTATAAGGTGAGATCAACAAAAATGAATAAAATCGAGAAAATCATTAAATAACTCAACATTCTCATAATAACATTGAAATCATAAACTTAGAACCTTTAAACATAAAATCATCATTATCATTGTAATCATCATAGAAACATTCTCATCTATAACATCATTGAAAGCTTTAAGAATCATGAACTTCTAGCTTTTGAAAACAAGGAGGTTATGGAATCATGTATGGAATCATAACATAGGAATCATGCCTTTGAAAGAAAGGGACGAGCCTTAACATACCTGTGCAGCCTCCTATTATCTACGCTTATCCGTCCGTACTCGTAAATCTAAATTCAAGAGGGTTCGCATTATCGTTAGACTCATTGTTATATGCTTATGCTAGGTCTTCATACTAAACTATTTTATATCCTGCCAAAAATAGGACAGCATATCCCCTGTTTATATGCTTAGCCCCAAATCTCAATTCAAAAATCAACAACAAAAACAACAATACCAACATCAATCATAATATTCTCAATACCAAAATACTCCCTAAACATTTCATATGGGGTTTATCCCATATTTCTACTAACAAAACTATTATACGGCTATTTGACGGTTCTATCTCCGTAAAGAAACCAAGATTAACATTAATAATAAGAGATTCATACCTTATTCCCACTAAAACAGCGATATCCTCAATATTCACCTCGAATCCAAGCCAAATTCCATCGCAAAACGATACTATAATCACAACTATACGCTCCCCGAGCCTCGATTAAGCCAATTCACTTCAAACCCTCAAATATTTATGACATAATTGCCCTTTGTGTGGGCTGAGCCTTTGATTTGATTTTTGGTGAAAAAAATGAGGTCTGGACCCTTTTATAGGTAGGTAAAGTCAGCGACACTGTAGAAGTACTGTAGCAGCGCGGCTACTATAGAGCGTGTTTCTACTTTGTCAGCCTAACTTGTAACGTTCATAATGCTCTACTCTGAAGTCGTTTCGACTAGCGGTTTGTTGCGTTGGAAACTAGACTCAACGAACTTCATTTTAGGATTTTGAAACACCTTAAAACTCAAAATATACTAGGAGATATATCCCTCCAAAGTTGACCCAAAATTCTGTCAACCTTTTTCCAAATTTTCGACAAACTTATTTTCTTCGATTTGCTTGATCCTGGAACCTTTAGATACTTTCTTAACACATGTTAAGAGTATTCATTAGCCTTATAAGGGTTTCATGACCTCTCCGAGCTTACGTTAGTTTACTTACAACACAGACGGCGCAAAAAATAAAATTGAGGTGTAACAGGGCACCTACCATATTACTAACCTAGTAGGCGAACCCTTACCAATAACCCAACCCTTAAAACATACGACCACCATCTGTAAAATTTACAACATTTAAAATAGACATTTCTTAAAGACTCACTTCAATTACAACAAAAATTAGAAAGAATTCCTCGGGATCTAGTCTAGACAAGTACAAGAGCTCCTACAATACAAGAGGAAAATATAAATGACACAGCCTCCGCTGGAAGTGAGATAGGCGAAGCTGTAGGAGAATATCCGATAGATCCACGCGACAAAACTTCAACTAAGACCTGCAACACATTTACACCAAGAAAATGAGTAGCAAGAGTAGTATCAGTACAATACACGTACTGGTAAGCATCATAGGTCGACTAAGATTAGTTCACGTAATACAATATAAAGTCAATAGGATAAACAATTAAGTCAATGAACCTCAAAATTCTAAATAAATATTACTACAACATTAACTCACGTGCCTTGTTACCCTCGAAGTTCACTTCTTTTATTTCCAAAATATAAAGGATTCAACTAAATCATGACCATTCCCTACCTTCATCTAACCTAGTAACTCTCACTCTCCCACACTCCATATGCTATACTTTTACCCTTGTTATTAAAAGAGTTCACCTACTCACATTACTACTATAATACATCGTATCCGGGAAAATAAATCACTATCTGGCAACCAACACTACACCTACCCTGTGTAACCCCCTCTCCACTAGACTCTTAACAACATACATGAAATAAACGAGCAATGTTAATAACTGTAGTACACACATGTATAACGTAAAATCATGAGATGTAGTGCAATGCAAATGCGATGCAGGGCCTAAACACACTGTACAGACACGCTATCTGATGTCATTGCTTAGTAGCCATGACCTGCAAGGGACCCATGTTGTCCATGTACTACTCGTTCCGGAACACACCTCGGACCTGAGCACAAACCTCCACCCCGGAAGGAACCTCGGTGGCGGATTGCAATTCATATACATATATGTAATTCAAGTACTCAACTCGACGGCCACAAGGCCGAATAACACAATACCCATATTCAGGCACGAAACTAAATGACAAATCAATCATAATTCCAGCCATTGATGGGCGTAATATCAACCCAACACAATATACTTCTTTTAATACGACCTCTTAGTTTCAAGGAAATACCCTTATGAACGTTTAACAAAATAGGACACACAGACGAAATTCATCCCCTTTTAGGGCCGCATAAAAGTAAACACGAGGTATCTCCCTAGTGATTACTTCTCATTAATGTAAATCAATATTATTATAGCCCTAATTATACCATGTTTTAATCACATTAACAAGTCTGTCCATCCAAACTCCATGTCCGAAGACCGAAGCATGCATTCTCTTGTCAACTCTAAATGTATATAAGATTCGCTAATCAAAGTCTAACTAAAGTAAACCATAACCTACCTCTTTGACGAACAGATATTTGATTCTCCAAGAATTTCTTGTCTGCTTAGCCTTTATCCGATTCGATGAGCAATAATGTTCGTAGGGAAGGGTGGAAAAGAAATTAGAAGGGTTTTCTTTTTTCTTGGGGTCCATGGTTTTTCTTTCGTGAGGAACCCTAGGAGCAGCCCTTGAGAGTCTTTTGTTGAAAATGGAGAGAAAAATAGACTAAGTACAAAAATTCGGGCTACTAGTCCGCGTGGACCGCTGTGGCGGTCGCTAAGCCGCTATAGCGGTACCGCTATGGCGGTCCACTGACCGCTATAGCAGTCTGCTTTATTTTCTAGCTCGAAATTTCTAAATCCTTCTGAAATTCATTTTTCCCACTCTTAACTCTTAAAATGCATCATGAAGCTTATTATTTATAATCCTTGACCTTGATTGGGCATGGTTTCACGAAATATTGAATAACGGCCGGACGGGTCATTATACCAGATACCAATTTTTCGTAAAATATTGAAAAATGACCGGACGGGTCGTTACACCAGATACCAATTAAACTACCGTTCGTCCTCGAATAGGTGGGGTGAGGAAAGGGTCACTTTCCTGGGTCATACCCAATGAGAACAGGGTTTCGAGCCATTGCTATGGGGAAAGAATGAACGACAAACAAAACAAACGAAACGAAAATTTGCATTGCCACTGTTATAGAGGCCATAGGACCGCTATAACGGTACCACTAAAGCAGTCGAAGCGCCACCATAGCGGTCATATGGCAGAATAAAAAATTCCCCCTTATCCCCCATAACCAAAAACCTTTCCATTTTCCATGAAAATTCTCCCCCCCTCCCCCCATACACTTCTCAACACCTTATCTCCCTCCCCACTCCCTTATAACCACCTTACCTCTTACTATTTACCAAAAAATCCCTTCATAAAATCTGAAAAGCAAGAGTTTCCTCTACACCCCAAACCTCATTCTTCTCTTGCCAGACTTGCAGATCTCTCGCCATTTCAAGGTATATACTCTCCTTTACTAACCTATAACGTGTATATGGCTATTTATTTCAAAGTATCCATGCTTAACCTGCTAAACTAGGAAGAAATTTGATTTTCTAGACAAAAAGGGGTTTTGGTCTTTGGGGAGGGTAGTTCCTTGGATCATGGAGGGTTAATTCACATTCAGAATGTCTTAGTAACACTTTATACTGAAGATATGCTAAATATGGGTAGTTTATGTTGGGGTGGGATGATTTGTAGTTGTGCAAATTTTGGTGTTCATGCTCAAAATTTTGGTATTTATGGTAGTTGAAATAGGGTAGAACAAGTTATAGAAATTATGCATGCTATCATATTACTTTATCCTTGAAAAAAATGGGGAATCCATGGTAAAATTTGAGTTTTTGAAAAACATTGGGGTATGAATTTTTTTCGGACTGGAGAAGATAGGACCGCTGCGGCGGTCATTCTACCGCTACAGCGAACGGAATCGTCGCAGGGAGCAGCCCATCAAGTTTGGGAGGTGGCCGCTATAGCGGTGATCTGCTAGCTGTAGCGAGCCTGCTACAGCAACAAAGGCACCGCTATGGCGACAGCAGCCCTCTTACCGCTATAGCGGCTTCGCTTAAGTGGCTACACCACCGTCGCAGCAGAGCTGGTTCAGGCAGAATCAAATTTTTAGCTTTATCTCTTATTTCATGCATGGCCTATCCCCGTTAATTCTTTACGCTGCACTATTCTAACTCTTATTTTCACTTTTTTAGGTTAACTCTCTCACTTAATCATGGTCGATCAACAACAACAACAACAACAAGGGCAACAACCCCCATCTCCCCCTGCATACGTTAGGTTCCCCAACAGCGCTTGCAAGCGGCGTTTCATGGAGCAGCAGACCAAAGGTATGATTCGTGAGAGGGCTTTTGTTGTGGACCGGGTCGAAGAAATGGCCCCAGAAATTTACCAGACCCTACATCGTATTGGTTGGGCCTGGTTAGCTCAGGAGCCCGGTGATGTCAACTGCAACTAGGTCAGGGAGTTTTATGCTATGCTCCCTACTGTGGATTGGGCTGCCCTACAGCCGCAGATTACTATTCGGGGGGTCGTAGTGACGGTTAGTGCTGAGGCCATCAACACCGTTCACGGGCTGTCCAACCAACCACAAGATGAGCTACGGGCAAGTGATGTTGAATGTAACGGACCGTGGCTATTAAGTATGTTGGTACGAGAATCAAAGAGGAAGAAGGCTATTTCGGTTGTCTCATGATTGGCTATAAAGAGCCGACACCTTACTATTGAGGCCCGGAGGTGGCTAAACCTCGTTGCCCGGTGAGTTCGCCCTTCGACTAATATTATTGATGTCACTTACCTATGGGCCCTCGTGGTGGCTTGTATTCTGGATGGTGTACCCGTGAATGTAGGTATGCAGGTGATCGAGGAGTAACGTGTTTTATGGCAAAGGCTGGCCCGAGCTTGATGTTTCCCTCCCTGATTACCCATCTTTGTTGTAATATCGAGGTACCCACGGAATATGGGGACCATATTGTGGAGTGCGATGTTGCTTTTGACCCATTGAAGGTCAAAGGGTCACAGGGCAGGGGCAAGAAGTAGAGGACGGGCTCAGATTACAGTGAGGACAGCGGTAGCCCACCAGATGGGAGTGATCAGTCATAGACCCTAGGTACTCTAGAGCGCATGGAGGCTTATATGGCTGCGGTGAGGGCAACCATGATGGGATTTTCACCACCTTTCATGGAGTCCGGGTCGTCTAGCAGCACTGCGGGGACTAGCTACTTTACGACTGAGCAGATAAAGGCTTACATGGAGACCCAGACTAAGATGGGAGAGGCTGTTGATGCCTTACTAGGCGCCTTTGGATCTATGGCTCAAGCTCATGTGGATCTTCGTGAAGATTTGGACAAGGAGAAGAAGAAGAGCCGAGCTAGGGACAAGCTATTTGTAAGGATGTAGAAGGGTGTAAAAAGTCTCCTTAAGGCCCTAGTCCCGAATGTGAAGCCTCCGAAGGTGACTACCAGAGATGCCTCCCAGTTCTCTTTTCTCAGCGAGTCCGGACTTGGTAGCGAGGACTCTAGTGACTCGAAGGATGGTGTTGATGAGGTGACTAGTTGAGGAGTGGCTTAGAGATCCCCCCCCCCCTCCCCCTTTTATAAACTTGGTTAGCGCTTCCCGTGTTGGGCCCTGATGGTTAGAAAATTTGGTGCTTTGACTATGTTATTATTTGTTTGGAGAATATTTATTTTGGTCGTTTTGACGCGGGTGCCCCGGTTTAAGGATGCTCGTAAGACAATCGCCCTCGTGGGGCGGATGTTGTTATGGGTGTGCCTATTTTGGAAATCGATTTACTCTTATTTTTTTGATGGACTACACAACTTAGCAAAACAGGGGAGAAAGGAGGAGGCTACTTGCCAGATGGTACCGCTGTTGCGGTCACTCGACCACTGCAGCAGTACCGCTATGGTGGTAAGTACGCTGCTATAGCGGTCCTGGAAGAATTTTTGGTCCTTCTATTGCGATCCCGCTGTAGTGGTCCCCCTACCGCTATACCGGTGCTATAGTGCTAGTGACTGAATATTTTTGTCTTTTGGTATTCCAGTTCAGATCGTATAGGGGTTTACTTAAGTGCTTAGCACGTAGGGATGAATGCGTTATTAACTTCGTTAATGGTCCCAGAATAATCACCCAGTCTACAACACCAACATTACTACGAAGCTTTCACTTGGTCACACAATTATTTACGCACCTACATATGGAAGGTCTTCCTTTAGTCGAAATAGAGAAAACACCAATTGGAATCGATAGATACAAATTAGCCTGTCAAGATACAAATTGGAATCGACCAGATACCAATTGGATCCAACCAGGGAATGGCGTATTAGGGTGGCATGATAGAATGAACGAAAAGAAACTTCTAGATGTCCTATAGCCTCTTGCGGATAAGTACGGACGTCATCGTACCATTCTACAAGACTCTACTAGACATTTGCTCTTGTACTTGTCAGACCGGTAACCTAGGGCTCTGATACCAACTATCACGACCCAAACTGTGGGTCGTGCGGGAACCTACCATATTACTAACCTAGTAGGTGAACCCTCCTTACCAATAACCCAACCCTTAAAACATACGACCACCATCTGTAAAATTTACAACATTTAAAATAGGCACTTCTTACAAACTCGCTTCAATTACAACAAAAATCTGAAAGAATTCCCCGGGATCTAGTCTAGACAGGTACAAGAGCTCCTAAAATACAAGAGAACAAAATAAATGACACAGCCTCCGCTGGAAGTGAGATAAGCGATGCTGTAGGAGAATATCCTATAGATCCACGCGAAGAAACTTTAGATAAGACCTGCAAAACATCTACACCTAGAAAGGGCATAGCAAAAGTAGTATCAGTACACCACACGCACTGCTAAGCATCATAGGTCGACTAAGATTTGTTCACACAATAGAATATAAAGTCAATAAGATAAACAATTAAGTCAATGAACCTCAAATTCGAAATAAAGATTACTACAACATTAACTCGCGTGCCTTGTTACCCTCGAAGTTCACTTCTTTTATTTCCAAAATATAAGGGATTCGACTAAATCATGACCATTCCCTACCTTCATCCAACCTAGTAACTCTCACTCTCCCACACTCTGTATGCTATACTTTTACCATTGTTGTTAATAGAGTTCACATACTCATATTACTACTATAATACACTGTATCCGGGAAAATAAATAACTATCTGACAACCAACACTACACCTAAATTGTGTAACCCCTTCTCCACCAGACTCTCAACAACATACATGAAATAAACGAGCAATGTTAACGACAGTGGTACACACATGTATAACGAAAAATCATGAGATGTAGTGCAATGAAAATGCAATGCAGGGCCCAAACACAGTGTACATACACACTATCTCATGTTATTTATTAGTAGCCATGACATGTAGGGGACCCATATTGTCAATGTACCACTCGTTCCGAAACACTCCTCGGACCCGAGCATAAACCTCAGCCCCGTAATGAATCTCGGTCGCGGATTCCAATTCATCCACATATATGTAATTCAAGAACTCAACTCCACAGCCATAAGGCCGGGTAACACAATGCCCATACTCAGCCTTGCCTATTACCTGTATCTCCGCATAAACCATGCAGTGCAATTCATGAAACTAAATGACAAATCAATCATAATTCCATCCCTTGATGAGTGTAATGTCAAACTAACTCAATATACTTCTTTTAATACGACCTCTTTTTTTCAAGGAAACACCCTCATGAACGTTCAACAAAATAGGACATACAGATGGAACTCATCCCCTTCTAGGGCTGCATAAAAGTAAACACGAGGTATCTCCCTAGTGATAACATCACCTCCCATTAAACTAAATCAATATTATTATAGCCCTAATTATACCATGTTTTAATCACATTAACAAGTCCGTTCATCCAAACTCCATGTCTGAAGACCTAAGCATGAATTATCCCATCAACTCTAAATGTATATACGATTCGCTAATCAAAGTCTAACTAAAGTAAATAATAACCTACCTCTTTAATGAACAAATATTTGATTCTCCAAGAATTTCTTGTCTGCTTAGCCTTTATCTGATTCCATGAGCGATAATGTTCGTAGGGAAGGGTGTAAAAGAAATTAGAAGGTTATTTTTTCTTGGGGTCCATGGTTTTTCTTTCATAAGGAACCCTAGGAGCTGCCCTTGAGAGCCTTTTGTTCAAAAGGGAGAGAAAAATAGACTAAGTACAAAAATTCGGGCTACTGTTCCGCGTGGACCGCTGTGGCGGTCGCTAAGCCGCTATAGCAGTACCGCTATGGCAATCCACTGACCGCTATAGCGGTCTGTTTTATTTTCTGGCTCGAAATTTCTAAATCCTTCCCACTCTTAACTCTTAAAATGCACCATAAAGCTTATTATTTTCAATCCTTGACCTATATTGGGCATGGTTTCGTGAAATATTGGATAATGACCGGATAGGTCGTTACGAGGGTTAATAGAAGCCGTGAAGACTTGGCCTAGACCTACTACACCGATAGAGGTTCGTAGTTTTTTAGGTTTGGCTAGTTATTACAGGAGATTTGTAGATGGTTTCTCTTCCCTTTCTGCACCACCGATGAAGCTGACTCAGAAGGTAGCTAAGTTCTAGCGGACTGACACTTGTGAGCAGAGTTTTTAGGAGTTGAAGGACACACTGACTTCAGCGCCAGTTCTGATACTTACAGTGGGATCAAAGGGTTATGTTATTTATTGTGAAGCTTCAGGAATTACATTAGGTTGTGTGTTGATGTAGCACGGTAAGGTCATTGCTAATGCTTCGAGACAGCTGAGAAAGCACGAGAAGAATTATCCGACCCATGATTTAGTGTTGATTGCAGTGATTCATGCGCTGAAAATGTAGAGGCATTACTTATATGGTATTCATGTTGACCATATATACAGATCATAAGAGCCTAAAAATAAATCTTCAAGAAGAAGGAGTTGAATTTGTGTCATAGGCGATGGCTAGAGCTGTTGACATTTTGTACCATCTAAGGAAGGAAAATGTAGTGGCCGATACCCTTAGCCACAGATCCATGGGTATCCTATCTTATTTGCGGCCAGAGAAATAGCAGTTAGCTCATGAGCTTCATCAGTTAGCTAGCCTAGGAGTTCAATTGTTGAACTCAGGCGATGCAGGAGTTACCATTCAGGATTCAACGGCATCACCTTAGTAGCTGAGGTTAAAGAACGCCTGTACGAGGATCCCATGCTAGTCCATTATAGAGATACATCTCCTCAAGAGGAGAAGTCACCATTTGAGATTACTAGAGATTGAGTCCTCAGATATCAAGGCAGATTGTGTGTTCCAAATGTTGCAAGGTTATGCCGACAGATTATGGGAGAATCTCATCATTCCCATTATTCTATTCATTCAGGGACGACGAAGATGTATCATGATGTCGGAGAGGTGTATTGGTGGGACGTTGGGAAGAAAGTTATAGCAGAGTTTGTAGCTCAGTGCTCTAATTGTCAGCGGTTATGGTTGAGCACCAGAAGCCTGATGGATTGCTCCAGGGTATAGAGGTTCCGACTTGGAAATAGGAATTGATCAACATGGATTTCATTACAGGCTTACCCCGTTCTCAGCATAAGTTTGATTTAGTATGGGTGATTGTTGATAGGTTTACAAAGTGAACACATTTTCTACCTGTCATGACTACTTATTCCGTCGAGGATTATGCGAAGTTATATATTAAGGAGATAGTGGGACTTCATGGTATTCAGTATCTATTATTTTAGATAGAGTTGCACAGTTCGCAGCTAACTTCTGGAGATCTTTCGAGAAATGATTGGGAACAGGGGTGAGTCTTTGCACAGCATTCCATCCCCAGATAGACGAACAGGATGAGCGTACTATTCAGATGCTTGAGGAATTGTTACCGGCATTGTGATAGATTTCAGAGGTAGCTGGGATGATCATTTGCTGCTTATTGAGTTTGTGTATAATAATAACTACCATTCCATTGTTCAGATGGTCCCTTACGAAGCCTTATATGGACTAAATACAGATCACCTATAGGACCAGATTTGATCCCCCAGGCAGTTGATAAGGTTAAGCTTATCTAGGAAAGGCTATTGGTTGCTCAGAGTCTCCATAAGTCTTATGCAGATAACCAACAGCGAGATTTAGAATTTCAGGTAGATGATTGGGTATTCCTAAAGGTATCGCCAGTGAAGGGCATTATGAGATTCAGTAAGAAGGGAAAGATTTGCCCTAGATATATTGGACCTTACAGGATTATGCGAAGAGTAGGATAGGTGGCCTATGAGTTAGATCTCCCTTCAGACTTTGAGTCTGTACATCCGATCTTCCATGTGTCTATGTTTCGTAAGTGTATTAGAGATCCTTCTAGAGTCGTACCTGTTGATGATGCTCAAGCTACAGAGCAGCTATCATATGACAAAGTCCCTATTGCCATCTTATATTGACAGGCCTGTAGGTTGAGGACCAAGGACGTGGCATCAGTAAAGGGACTTTGGAGAAACAAGAATGTTGAGAAGATGACTTGGGAAGCTCAGATATGAAGTATAGATAGCCTTATTTGTTTCCGGTTCTAGAGCAGATTCATACTATGACATCATCGTCTTCAGGCATGTATTATTTATCAGCTACTCTTGTTGGTCGTGTGGGACCATTGTTGTTATTGAATTTTGTGGCCCTGTATGGCATTGTATAGTTTGGTTTTCTGTGTGGCAGGTTAGTAGTGGTAAAGTTATAGAGGAGACTCTATCAAAATTTCTGTACGACCCTGAGAGTTTAACATTCAAGGAAGAATGTTCCTTAGGGTGGAAGGATGTTACACCTTGTAGTTTCGTATGTTAAAATTCGTGATATGTTAGCTGTTCTAGTCTTGGGCTAGGATTACCTTCAAGGTTATATGACACTAGACATGTTCATGTTATGTAAGTGAAGGTTTAAGTTCATGTTTAGTAAGTATTGGAAGGATTAGAGGTTAAACGAATCGAAGAAAATGAGTTTGTCGGAAAAGCGTTTTGACGCCCCATTTGACGGTCTGGACACCATTTGACGGCCGTCAAATAGTGGCTCCTCCACCATGAAGCTGTCATAGTAAGGTCATGCTGGTTGGACCATTTGACGGACCGCAGACCGTTTGACCGCCCGTCAAAGTGGTCGTCAAATTGTGTCGACGGGATTTTACGTGAGGCTTTCTATTTCGTTTTCCCTTATTTGGATTCATTATCCTCCCATTTCAGACCCTAAGGCTCTCCAAAACCCTCTCCCCAAGTTCATATACGAATCAAGGACAAACCCAAGAGGATCAAGAGATTCAAGTGCTAGAAAGCTCACTAGGGCTAGTGGAGTTCAAGTATCTCTTTGGTGTTGAAGTTGGAGGTTTCATCCTAGTCAAGTAATTTTATCTAGATCTTGTTCTTGTGTGATTAAGGTAAGATTTCATCTCTAATACATGCTCTTGAGGTTCTTTGATTGTTATACAACTTGATTGAAGGAAGAAATTGAAAAAAAAAGTTCAAATATGGATTATTGATCATGTTGAGTTTATGGACTATTTTGGATAATGTTGTTGTTGTTGTTGTTGTTGTTGTTGTGTTTTTGAGATGATTTCCTTGTAGTTGGATAGTAGTTGATATTGTTGTCATGTTGTTATCATTTCGCTAGAAGGATATGTCGAGAAGAGGTGTATAAATATCATATACGAAGTGCATATTGGGTTGTTTGATGTGTATCTTGTAATACTTGTTGAGGTAAGTATAATGTCACGACCCAACCCCGTAGGCCGTGACTAGTGCCCGAGCTAGACACTCGTATACACCCCTGATATCCATATGATCAATCCACTATCAAACATAATATGGAACCAATAAGACCAACACATAGTCTCAGAACTGTCGCACAAATATGTATATATATTAAGCAACCTGTCTCCTAAGGAGTCACAACTATCAACAGATGACCCAGTATATAAGCCGACAAGGCTATCATAGCATGTGGGAACGTCGCAACTTTATATATATATGCAAGCCGACAAGGCTGCCACTACACACATCCCAAAACATATATATATATATATATATATATATATATATATATATATATATATATATATATATATATATATATATATATTTATATATACGCAAGCCAACGAGGCTGCCACTCCGAGTGGGAACGTCCAAAAACATAAGTCATACAGACACGACTGAACAGTAGCTATATACAACCCACACACATATGTCTACAGACCTCTAAGAGTGACAGCAGTATCATATGACGGGACAGGGCCCCGCCGTACCGCTAGATAAACACATATAAGCAACAAAAGGATCTGTACCAAAATCTAGGCTCCGGGACAAGGGAGCACTCCAAGATAGCTGAATAGATATCCTAAGCTGGCGGATCACCAAAACGAGCGTATATACCTGCGAGCATGAAACACAGCCCTCCGAAGAAAGGGGGTCAGCACGAGATATGTACTGAGTATATAAAGCATAGAATATCATAAGAAAGTTCATAACTGAAGTAGAGGTTCCAGGAGATATGTATGATAATCAAGAAGTCACTGTACCTGTGCCTTATGAAACATAATCATGCATATCATTATAATATACCGTACCCGGTCCATTATGGGACTCGGTGGATAAAATAATGTCATCATGTCAGCATACTATCATATTATCATACACAAGTATCGTACCCGGCCCTCTAGTGAGGGACTCGGTGAATAAAGTCATGTACACGCATACTGTACCCGGCCCATCATGGGACTCGGTGCCATAATCATATATCACATCACCATATCATCATATCATCATATACCGTACCCGGCCCTTTAGTAAGGGACTCGGTGAGTAATGCAGTGACACTGTGCACGATAACATACCCAGCCCGGGACTCGGTGAAAGATGTAACAACAGTAAGCACGAGCAGAGTAGTAAGTAACCATATGCACATAAATCATCTTTTGAGACTCAATAGATAAGTAGACTAATCAGCTCTCGAGTATCAGGATAATAGCCCTATTGAGTTCTCTCTAAATGTCATTAAGAACTATATTAAGGAAAGTCTCAGGGATCATAGACATGTATCAAATCAATACGAGACAGCTTATGAAAGTTAAGGACATTATTCGTTATAGAATCCTTTACGAATAGGAACTTTTATACATCATTTACTAGCCAATCATATAAAAGACTCGAGGGCAATAGCTCGACTATCCTGAGATCTCTAACATCAAGAAGTGATAAGAATCATAAATCATGCTCGGAACTTGTGAATAGAATTACCCCAAAGCTCATATCATTCATCACTTACGTCTAGGACATGCCAAAAGAAAGAAGGGACAACTTTACATACCTGTCAGCGACTAATCGTGAATCCTTTTCACCTCGTCGCTCTTTTAGCCTATTTATATAAAAGTAACGTTATCGTTAGTAACTACATTTTCTAGTTCACAAATCTATAACCCATTCTTCTATAGGACATACATTTTAGTTTATATATTCTCATTTAGGTTTTTTATTATCTAAAAATTTAGCGAAAATTCGGCAGCACTTCCCCTATATGTTCACCTATCCCAAATTTGCAATTGCTCCCCTGTTGACACAGAAATACCAACAACAATATATGGATACAACTATATTTCCAATTCCTTCAATTCAATAAGAACAACAACATGTTCACAACCAACACTACTTTAATTTCACTATCTCATTTCTTCATTCCTTTGCCATATCGTTCATGATAACAACAACCATATTGTTACTTAAAAATCAACTCACCACCTTTAAATCAAAATAGCCTCATTGCACGGCTCAATTCATACTCCAACATCTACATATGTAATGTTTTATCCAACACATATCTATCAAGTTTTACAAGTCTAAATTATGTTCAAACCATGTAGAAAAAGATTAAATGTTACCTTAGAGGCAAGCCTTATTTATCAACGTGTATCACTTCCAAGAACAGCCATGGCCGTGAGTTGCCATGGCTGCCACGACCTTCATCTTTCTCCTCCACTTGATCTTGAAACCTTTATAATTCATCGTGTAGAAGGGCGGAAAAGGGGCTGGCCGTGGGTTCATCATGGGCTGCCATGGCTGGCCGTGAGTTCCTCACGCCTATGCCATAGCCATAGCCGACCCTCTTTCTCTCTCTAAGTTAGCTCATTCATTCTTTTTAATTCAAGTGAATTGAAATGAAAATGTGATGAAAGGGTGACTTATGATTCATTAAGGCCTTTTATAGGCAGCCTCTTTATGGGACACGTGTCCCTCTCAACTTTCCTCCAATCAAAGTCTGCCACGTGTGGTGGGGTCCATTTTCAATAATTAAATTACTTAATCACTAATCCTTACTTAATAATATAATCGCAATTTATTAATTCCTAATCTTCAATAATAATTTTACGCTAAATAAAATTTATAAACAATTTATGTTCTAATTTAAAATTGAGATTTAAAGGTTTCTATCTCGTGTCCAAAAATGATTCTGCCTTTAATTTGAGTCGCCTTGCTTGCGAATAATTTGACGTATAAATATATAGGGTATAACATCTTTCCCCCTTTAGAACATTCGTCCTCGAATGTTAAACTGGTCCTGAACTCCCAGTACTGTCTCAAGCGTCCTCTTATTTAATTGTGCCCTTCACATACCTTTTCCGTTTGTCGACTCGCTTTAGTTCGTTATAACGCATTCCAAGTCTTTACATAGTCATTCCTATAGTATCTCCTCCTTCTTTGGCTTCTCGAGGTGATTATTCCACGCCGTTGTCTTTGCTCTTCTCTTTGTTTCACAGTTGGTTATCAGCTGCATTTCGAGCTGCTCTACTGAAGTGTTACTGTCATCGATTGGTTCAGACTTGTACTCATGGTGCATGTAGTCATGATTCAACTCTTTCCTTTTCTATTATTATTCCTTCAAGATGACGTATCGTTCACTTCACTTTACCTCCTTTTCTTTAATGAGATCTTGTAATGCGCAGACATCCCCCATCGATTCATTAACCTTCAATATCCCTGAAGTATTGCATGCCTCTGGAAATTTGTAGACCCTTCGTAGGTTTTACGAGTAAAACGAAATTTCCCAGAGGATAACACTTTTGTACTCCAATATCCTTGCTTCACTCCGCTGTGACAGTCCATATTCTGGAATCCTCAGCATCATGTGTCACTTCCTGACTTTCTTTTGAAGGTCTTTAACTATCACTTGTTTTTACTCCTCGATCTCTATCTTTAGGGTTGGCTATCAATTAGCGCTAGGGTTCCCTCATAATACAACTTTACTGCCATCCAGTAATCAGTAACCCGCTTGTTCTAATTGTCTCGGTTAAATCATTTCGTATTTTCCTTTACCCTAACTGGCAATACTTTAGATATATTATCTCGTGTCATTTCTCTATATTTGACTCAAACTCTTCTATTGCCCCTTTACTCAAATTTGCTCTTAGTCCTTCTATCACGCATCCTATTGCAATCTTTTATAAGATCATGCGTAGGTGCTCAAATCAGCCCAGTAAATACCTTAGCGTTGCCTTGCTAGTCTTTATGCAGACCCTATATTCTTCTCTTATATCTTTCAACTGATATCAAGGCTCAATTATGGCTTTTGCTCTCAGTACTAATTGTATCTCCATAGTTTTGCCTCAAACCATCTTATGCCTTTCTTCGATGTATCCGAAATATCGCAACCACATTGTTGTTACTGAATTCTTACTCTTCTTATCAAATACTCACTTGGCCTCGTTCTTAGTATACAAGTATTCGTAGGTTGCAAAACTATTCCTGTACAATTTGTACAAAATGCATCCAATCTTAGTCATAGTTTTCCCTTCTCCTGGCTTATTCTGCTCTACATATCTTATTGTGCTAAAATTCACTTGCTGTCTATTTCGCCATACTCTTTCCCCTTCCTCTATTCACCATTTGGTTTTCTCATAACCTACTATAGGAGATATTTCCTCTTCTTTTTCCTTTGCTACTTATGTGTCGCAATATTCTTAGCCAATCACTCCATTGTCAACATCTTAACCTCTAATCCAGTATAGCCCTGCTATTCTTTATAATATCCTTTTGAGTTACTCGTTGCCATTTTCTTGTCGTATTCTTCTTTTTTATAAGCCTCCACCTTCTGATGTCATATTTTCCAAGGTCTTTACCAATAATCCTCAGCACTGTCTCAAATACCGTCTTGGCTTCTATCTGTTTATTGCTGGCCTTCAAATCTCACTAATTTGGTTCAGCAAGGGATCCCACTTATAGTTTAGGAATTCGCAGTAAACATGTTGCAGTATTAGTTGATTTCATCTTACAATTGCATTCCTCTCATCCACTTCCCCCCTTTAGGGTGTACCCACATCACTATCTATTTATATTCAACTCTATGTCCCTATTTCAAATTTTCAAATTCCTATGATTCTTTTTCCAATACATTTGGTATACTGCACCACATCCATGTCTTTTCTTTATCATCTATAACTTAGATTACCGATGTAAGAAACCTTAACACAATTACGAGGCGATGAGAACTTTCGATGTATAGTACAAAATCTCGTCTGATGGTTGGTACTCGAGCAATATAATTAATGTAGCCTAATTTTTCCGAAGCCACATTCCGTCCATCCCAATCAGTGGTTAGCTAGTGCTTATAGTCGTTTCAAATTCTCCATTCGGTACCACTTATATTCTAATGATAAGTGTCCCAAGCTTTCTCATAACACTGTTTTTATCCCAACGGATATCATCTATTTCTTCTAATAAATTCACAATACCTCAGTTGTTTCGTAAATCCGCAATCCTTGTCCTTTAAGGATTTCACTATTTCTGAGGTGAAGTCACCCACACGTAGTACTCCTTTATGCCTCATGCTCTTTCACCCTTATCGTGTACCCAAACGCTAACTTCTAACTTACTCAAAATCATATCAAATTCGTTTTAATAGTGATCTTGTCTCATCACTTTTCCGTCGTACTACACCTTAAGTTTGTAGCTATACATTTCCCTTTTATCCTATAATCATACTCAATTAATTACGTCTGTCTTGAGTGTTTCCTTTAATATTCCTTTCGTTTCTCCAGTCTTTGTCCATCTTTTATTCTGTGCACGAGGAATCTCATGCTACTTCTGTATCCTTCGAAAAACACTACTTCTACATAACCTCTTCCTCATTTTCAAAGTATATTTTGTTCTTCTCTATTTATTCGTATTATACCAGTCATTTCTGTCATTCCTTTTGGTCTGGTTGCTCATCTTCCTTTAGGTTGGTATTTCACAATTATGTCACTCGTATTACTCGTTATCCAAGCTATACACGTCATAACGCATCGCTACACTGCAATCCCATTCGTTTTCTTCTTATCTTCCTCCTTCTATTAACTCCTTCTCTTCCTGTGCTCGTTTTACTTTCGTTGCCATTTGATCTCTATCCTGAGGTTTCCCTATAGGACTTTGTAGGTCTTTCATATTCGTTCTACATTTGCCTTTCCGTTTCACACCAATCACATCGTATTCTTTAGTTACTTCCTTGGTAGGCTTTACTTATTTCTATAGTAATCCTTATGGTATTCACATCACATCTTGTTCGTAATCCATCCTATAACGTATCACTTATTAATCTTATTCACGATGCTTACTATATTTTAATTACACTCTGTGGGCTAGGCGTACTTTAACCCTTCACCCCTTTTGATCAATCTTATCCTTTAATATCTCACAAGTTGTCTTATCAATACCTTCATAACTTGTCATAACTCTTCCTCCTCCGTACCTTTATCTCAATCATACTACTACTCCTTTTAATTGTAAACTCTTCGTGACTTATTCCAGCTTATCAGCTCAGTCGATACCTCAATATAACCTTCTCTGACCATCTTCTTTAGCTTGAGGTATGAAATAAACTTACCCCTCAGCGATGTTGTATTTCCTATCCACTCTATAATTGGCTCTCCTGGAAACTGAAATCGGACTATCTTGCCTCTACAATCAACGTTAGTATAACAAGAAGCTAACCAATCCATACCCATAATAACATCAAATTCAGTCATATCTAGCTCTATCAGATCTTCCTTGGTGCAACGACTGTATATGATAACCGAACGATCTCTATATACCTGCCTTGTTATAACAGAATCTCCTACTTCTCAGTTCACTCGATACTTCAATAAAATGTCTTGTTGAAATTTGCCACCTTTTTCTAAATCACCCCTTAGTATCACAAGCCCTTCCGAATTGTCCTAGCATTTCAGCAACAACATATGTAATACCTAACCCTAGACAACCCACAAGTTTAAGTTTTCCTTCCACAGATTCCATCTCCAATTAGTTTATTAATGAACTAATAAAAGGTTACTATGAAGCATTCTCCAACCACCAGCAGAAGAAGACTAGAATCCGACAAGCACCACAAAACTTCTTAGTGCTTGATTCACATAGTTTACCTCCATATTTGTTCTTAGGTCGTGAGCGAATCATTTAGCTCACAAACTACTTGTTGTATGCCTTGTACTCTTCCAATGAAGTGAAACTTAATCGCTAGACGTTTTTTCCCTACAACATGAGCCTTTTTCTAAGGCAAAATGTGGTTGGAACGTATTCCGGTCCGTTCAAATGAACTGTGAATTCGCTGCTCATATACGCTTCTTCAAAACAAGGTCTTCCAAATAAGAATGATGCCTCTTATTGTTATATCCCGCATTTTGTACATGCGGATAATTCAAGACGATTGCGGGAAGTTAAGAGCAAGGTTATATTTTTGATCTTGTTAAGCACACAAGTTGGTTGTAAGAGTTATATATGCCGAAATAGTGAGGAAGGCTAAGGGAAAAATTTGAAATTTGGTAAATGGTTTCATGAATTACAAAAAAAAAACAAATTGCCACAAGTAAGTGGGCTTGGAAAATTAAAAAAAAAAAAAGAGGCCCAAGTGTGTGTGTGTGTGGCCGGCGATGCTCCATGGCCCAAGGCCCATGTGGAGTTAAATTGATCAAGTAATAAATAGACAAAAGGGCCTTTTATTCATCATAAATTCAAGAACATTCAAGAAAACCAAAAACTTGGAGAACAAAGAGGCCTATTCGGCCCTGTCCATGGAAAATCAAGCTCTTCAATCTTGATCCAAAAAAAATTATTTTCTTGTGGTATTCCGACTAATTCAAGGGTCCTCTACAACGTGGTGTAATTGTTTCGGAAGATAGGTCGCTCGTTTTATCGATTCCGCATCTTGGTCAAGTGAAGAAGTTGAAAAGGAAAGGTAAGATTTAATCCCTTTTTATATGTTATGAAGGGTTCATTTACATTGTAGCATGTAGGAATGGATAGAATTCATGAAAAATATGGGGTTTTCATGACATGGCCGTGTGTAGGTAGGTATGGTGTAGGCAAGATGAATTCATTTTATGTAGTATTCTAGTTGTGGTTATTGTGGACTCTACATTGGAAATGAAAGTTTGATGAGTTTAGTTGAAGTTGTGGGAGTTGGAAGGTGGCCGAATATATATGTGTGTGTGTGAGATATGAATTAAGTTTTATGTGATAATCTAGTTGTTGTTGACATGTATTCTATGATGCAAATGAGAATATGATGATTCTAGTGAAGTTGTAATTGTGGTTAAGTTGTTGTAGGAAGTTTGTGATTTTATTGTAGATTTATGTAATTATGGAAATGAAATTGTTAGGGTGCAAATTGTGATTGTTGTAAATGAAATTGGAAGATAAAAATGTATTGTGAATGTTTACGTCGAAGATTGGAGGTTTTGGGTGGATTATGGTTTTGATGGAACTTTTGTATATTTTGTAGAATAATGTGAAATGCTTTCGAATTGTATTTGAATGGTTTTGAATTAGTAAATGAATATGAAAACGTTGACATTAGTTTGAAAGTGTGAAGTTGGAGTAGAAGTTGTTGCATTATGTAGAAAGGAAGACTATTTATGTTAGAATGTGTTTTGTAGTGATTGTTGATGTTGTTGGTATTGATGTGCGTGTTGTTGTTGATATTTTTGGCCGAGTTGGATTCTCAGGGATGGCGTATTTACAGGGGAAATGCTGTCGAAATTTCTGTAGACAAATGTTAATTCAAGATTGAACTTCTAAAGGCTCTAATTAATGTTTGGTAAATGTGACCAATTGTAGATTTTGGAAGAGTTTGGAACTTGAATTTGGAGTAGCATAAGAAGCGGAAAAGGTATGTAAAGCTTTACCTTTCCTTCTTTGGCATGTCATAGACATTTTAGCTTACGATACGAGTCTCGGGGAAAACTCTGTTCCTAGAAATCTAAGCCTAATTTTGGTCCCTATTCATTCAATGGAATTGAATTAAATACTTTATGCTTTGATAGGAAAATAGTTTAAATGTCCGTAACTTTCACAAATGGAACCGGGTTGTCCTGCAACTTTTGTGGATAACTTCATAAGGTCTAATATTCATAATTTATGTATGCCCTCTCGACATGACCCGAGGTGGGCCAACAACTTCCGAGACTTTCTTGAATTGTTCTATTTGACTTATTTCCGTGCGACAATTAAAGGAAATCTTTGGTTATTGTTCTGAATACTAAACGATAGATGTTTTAACTATTCCATTGAGTCCTACGATATATTTTGACATATACAAACAAGCTCAAAAGGTTTTGCTTTGACATAATTCATTGGAACATCCGAAAGGTACGTATTACGATTACCGTCTGATTTCTTTCCTAAATGACCTATCGTTCGATTATTCCATCGAGTCTTGATTTCTGCGCATTTAGTTTCTCACTACTCTGCTCGTGCATATGTTATGTTTTCCTTCGCCGAGTCCCGGGCCGGTATGTCTCGTGCGTATGGCTCGCCGGGTTCCCCGCTTGAGGGTCGGGTGCCATATATATATTCCGAACTTAGATGTGTTATGGCGTTATGGTGTGTTTATGGTTCGCCGAACCACATATGATGTGATACTATGATATGATATTATGATGTGTGTCGGAGATTACGGAGCAAAACTTCTGGAGTTAGATGTGTGTGGCGCCGAGGGCAGGGCGGTGCCACGTTTTCCCCGGGTTCCGCAAGGGACCGGATACCGTTCTTAGCATGCATGGTCTGTGTTCCCAGTAAGTTATTTTGATTACTTTGTATTTCGTGCTTAATTTCTGTACTCATTCTCTGCACTATTTATTCTGTCTGTGATTCTGTTCATATTATTCCATGATTTACATACTCAGTACATTTTTCGTACTGACCCCCTCTTCTTCGGGGGCTGCGTTTCATGCCCGCAGGTACATACGCTCGTTTTGCTGATCCGCCCGCTTAGGACGTCTACTCAGCTGTCTTAGAGTGCTCCCTTTGTTCGGAGCCCGTATTTTGGTACAGACTTTTCTGTTGTGTATCTTTGTGTATATATTCAGGGGTACGGCAGGGCCCTGTCCCGTCATATGATTTTGTTATGTTCGTTAGAGGCCTGTAGACATATTTGTGTGTCATGGTTCGTGTTTGTTTGGTTTTGTCTGTGATCTGTGCCTTAAGCGGCCCTGTTTGCTATTATGGCCGAAATGGCCCATATATTTGCACATGTGTGTATATTCAGGCGATGTGTATTCCGCCATCCTACAGGCTTTGGTATGATAACTCTGATCCACGTAGCCGCTTAAGATGACGTCTGTTCTTAGTATCTGTGTAAATGAACGTATGCTAGAATATGAATAAGTTTTTGATATGTCGATTTGGTATGTGAATGTGTATGAGTGTCCAACTAGGGCACCAGTCGCGGTCCACGGGGTTGGGTCGTGACACTTATGGCTGACGTGGAGGGGTATTTCTTAAAGCTTTAATCCAACATAATAAATTTACCCTATCGGTATCAACTTCCAAGACATATTATGAACTTATATCTCATTCTCTTCTTTTTCTTTTTCTGGAAAAATTTGGGCAGAGTTTCTTCTGTACTTCTTACTATCCCAAACCCTGCATGCAGGAAATACCAACAATGCCTTACAGGGCCAACATATATACGTATATATCATATCGTATCATAGCCACACAGGGCTCTAAATTTCCAGAAAAAGTATAACGGTATCGGGCCTTACCCCACATATCGCACCTCGAGACGAACTGATCCCTTAACGATCGGTCATGTTATACCTTTCTATCTACCTTCTCTTTCATCCTCCAACTTTACATTTCAATCATGTTTGAGTATTCTTACCTTATCCGACATGCCTCTTTCACACTATTGCTTACCTGCGTACTGTGTAGCTTCCAATATCATCAATCTCTTTCTTCTATCGATGTCGTTCTTCAGCTAAAATCAAAGGTTAGTATAAGGTATTTCATTTCCTATGGCTGGGCTCTATCGCACGATCTTAGATATGAAAGAAAGGTAACATCCTAAATGTCCTGTAGCTTCTTGTTTATAGATGTGGTGCACAACACACCGATAAACAAGACTCTACTAGACACGGTCTGTAGACACTCCGAGGATGAACCGCTCTGATACCACTTTGTCACGACCCAACCCTGTAGGCCGTGACTAGTGCCCGAGCTGGACACTCGTATACACCCCTGATAGCTATATGATCAATCAACAATCAAACATAATATGGAACCCAAAAGACCAACACATAGTCTAAGAACTGTCGCACAAATATGTATATATATTAAGCAACCTGTCTCCTAAGGAGTCACAACTATCAACAGATGACACAATATATAAGCCAACAAGGCTGTCATAGCATGTGGGAACGTCGCAACTGTATATATATATACGCAAGCCGGCAAGGCTGCCACTACACACATCCCAAAACATGTATATATATACGCAAGCCAACGAGGCTGCCACTACGAGTGGGAACGTCCCAAAACATAAGTCATACACACACGACTGAACAATAGCTATATACAACCCACACACATTTGTCTACAGACCTCTAAGACTGACAACAGTATCATATGATGGGACAGGGCCCCGCCGTACCCCTGGATAAACACATATAAGCAACAAAAGGATATGTACCAAAAGCTAGGCTCCGGGACAAGAGAGCACTCCAAGATAGCTGAATAGATATCCTAAGTTGGCGGATCACCAAAATGAGCATCTGTACCTGCAGGCATGAAACGCAGCCCCCCGAAGAAAGGGGGGTCAGTACGAGATATGTATTGAGTATATAAAGCATAGAATATCATAAGAAAGATCATAACTGAAGTAGAGGTTCTAGGAGATAAGTATGATAATCAAGAAGTCACTGTACCTGTGCCTTATGAAACATAATCATGCATATCATTATCATATACCGTACCCGGCCCATTATGGGACTCGGTGGATAAAATAATGTCATCATGTCAGCATACTATCATATTATCATACACAAGTATCGTACCCGGCCCTCTAGTGAGGGACTCGGTGAATAAAGTCATGTACACACATACTGTACCCGGCCCATCATGGGACTCGGTGCCATAATCATATATCACATCATCATATCATCATATCATCATATACCGTACCCGGCCCTTTAGTAAGGGACTCGGTGAGTAATGCAGTGACACTGTGCACGATAACATACCCGACCCGGGACTCGGTGAAAGATGTAACAATAGTAAGCACGAGTAGAGTAGTAAGTAACCATATGCACATAAATCATTTTTTGAGACTCAATAGATAAGTAGACTAATCAGCTCTCGAGTATCAGGATAATAGCCCTACTGAGTTCTCTCTAAATGTCATTAAGAACTATATTAAGAAAAGTCTCAGGGATCATAGACATGTATCAAATCAATACGAGACAACTTATGAAAGTTAAGGACATTATTCATTATAGAATCCTTTACGAATAGGAACTTTTATACATCATTTACTAGCCAATCATATAAAAGACTCGAGGGAAATAGCTCGACTATCCTGAGATCTCTAACATCAAGAAGTTATAAGAATCATAAATCATGCTCGGAACTTGTGAATAGAATTACCCCAAAGCTCATATCATTCATCACTTACGTCTAGGACATGCCAAAAGAAAGAAGGGACAACTTTACATACCTGTCAGCGACTAATCGTGAATCCTTTTTGCCTCGTCGCTCTTTTAGCCTATTTATATAAAAGTAACGTTATCGTTAGTAACTACATGTTCTAGTTAGCAAATCTATAACCCATTCTTCTATAGGACATACATTTTAGTTTATATATTCTCGTTTAGGTTTTCTATTATCTAAAAATTTAGTGAGAATTCGGCAGCGCTTCCCCTATATGTTCACCTATCCCAAATTTCCAATTGCTCCCCTGTTAACACAGAAATACCAACAACAATATATGGATACAACTATATTTCCAATTCCTTCAATTCAATAAGAACAACAACATGTTCACAACCAACACTACTTTAATTTCACTATCTCATTTCTTCATTCCTTTGCCATATCGTTCATGATAACAACAACCATATTGTTACTTAAAAATCAACTCACCACCTTTAAATCAAAATAGCCTTATTGCACGGCTCAATTCATACTCCAACATCTACATACGTAATCTTTTATCCAACACATATGTATCAAGTTTTAAAAGTCTAAATTATCTTCAAACCATGTAGAAAAAGATTAAATATTACCTTAGAGGCAAGCCTTATTTATCAACGTGTATCACTTCCAAGAACAGCCATGGCCGTGAGTTGCCATGGCTGCCACGACCTTCATCTTTCTCCTCCACTTGATCTTGAAACCTTTATAATTCATGGTGTAGAAGGGCGGAAAAGGGGTTGGCCGTGGGTTCATAATGGGCTGCCATGGCTGGTCGTGAGTTCCTCACGCCTATGCCATAGCCATGGCCGACCCTCTTTCTCCCTCTAACTTAGCTCATTCATTTTTTTTAATTCAAGTGAATTGAAATGAAAATGTGATGAAAGGGTGACTTATGAGTCATTAAGGCCTTATATAGGCAGCCTCTTTATGGGACACGTGTCCACCCTCTTGACACGTGACCCTCTCAACTTTCCTCCAATCAAAGTCCGCCACGTGTGGTGGGGGTCCACTTTCAATAATTGAATTACTTAATCACTAATCCTTAATTAATAATCTAATCGCAATTTATTAATTACTAATCTCCAATAATAATTTTACGCAAAATAAAATTTATAAACAATTTATGTTCTAATTTAAAATTGAGATTTAAAGATTTCTATCTCGTGTCCAAAAATGATTCAGCCTTTAATTTGAGTCGACTTGCTTGCGAATAATTTGCGAATAAATATACGGGGTATAACATATAAGGGGCTTGTATGACCTTGTGTTGTTGTTGTTAGCTGCTGTGTATATTGTTGTAGCCAAGGAATAAGGGGAAATACTGCCTGTTTCATTTTAGAATCGAATTATCATTTGATATACGTGAGATACTAGCGCAATCTAAGTTCATACGTGCATTCCATTGTTATAGAAATGGCACACTAGTTGTGGGAAGTTTGTTGTTGGATTACTTGGATGAGTTGAGGTATGTTAAGGTTAACTTTCCTTCTTTTGACATGATCCTCATGAATAGAATGTACATGTAGCGTTATTCCATAATGATTCTACTCTTAGTAGCTAGGGATGCTCTATGTTGATTCAGGTTCTAGAATATTGTTTCCAGTAAATCCTTCAGTTTCAGTAAGATTCATAAAGTCACTTATTGATGGAAATGCTTTCTCATAACGATATTCGAAGGTGTAACGACCCTTCATCACTCCGACAGATTTAGGGATGTACTCTTATCATATTCTTGCATTGCATTTATATATACATATATATATATATATATATATATATATAACCCTTTAGGCATTATATACACGTATATTATATATTATATATATGTATGGGGTATGGGGAAGGTGATGGCATTATATATGCACTACCCCCTGATCAGCTGGTCACATGATGATGATGATGATGCACACAGAGGCCGATATAATATGACGGGATGCCAACAGAGACTTAACTGGCATTATATATGTATATATACATATGACCCTTATGCATGTATGCACAGTATTTATGTATATCATTAGCCTACAGATCTTATGTGTAACGACCCGTTTGGTCGCTATAGCCTTTTCGGCGTTTTCACCCATTTTCGAGCATTGATTAGCTCACTTTTGACCGGAGGGGACCGGGTACCCGCTTCTCGAGATCTCTAGATCTACTTCGGGCAACTTTTGTGAAAATATAGGCTTAAAGTGAAAAATAGTTGACCTTTGGGAAAAGGACCTTTTTCAGATCCGAGAGGTCCGGGTGGTTGTTTAGAACTTGTATATGATTCCTAATGCACTCGGATGCATTTCAAGACTTGGGATGGGAAATTGGAATTAAAGCATCAGGGGTTGACTCGGTCAACGAGGCCCCCATTGGAAATTTCGAGACCACAAGTGCATTCGCAGCGTATTTTTGTGTGGGTCTGTGTATTTGGTTTGTGAGAAGATGGCCTCAGGAATAAATCGGGATTTCGATTGAAGACTTAGAAAATTCGGGGGATGCTGGTATCTGGTGTCCAACACTACGACACCACTGTTGAGGTGTGTTGCCTGTTGGGGCGGCCTCCCAGCCGCTGTAGCGGGCCCGCTGTAGCAGCATAGCTACCGTCGTTGCGGTGACGGGTAGTTATTTTCATTAAGTGTGATTTAAATAAGCCCTAGGCCCTCATTATTTCCCATTTTGAAATTAGAGCTTGGGTGAACAGTTCTTGGAGATACTTTGAAGAAATTCTTGGAGGTAAACCTAGCCTAATCCTTTACTCTTCTTTAATCACAATCATCTCGGACATTCCCCTTCCCTTTAACAATCCCTTAGAGATGGAATTTGAAATAGGGTTTTGATGAACTTTTCCTTAGGCTCATGTATGAGGAAATTGATAATGTTTATGGAAGATTTTGACTAATCTAAGCTTATTAATCATATATCTCTTCCACTTTTAGTGTTGAATTTCGGAATCAAAGAACTAGGGTTTATACCCAATTTGGGGGATTTTCTTGAAATAAGAAATTAAGCTAATATTTGAGTTAAATCTGCAATTAACGGTTGGTTTATGATGGCCTAGTACTTAATTTGGTATTTTGCCCACGAATTTCTCGTTTTTCCCATGTGGGCCCGTTTCCCGAATTTCTAGGGTTAGAATTGACCAAATTGAAATAGTAGCAATATGGGTATCATTCTTCATGATTTCTAATGCGGAAAAGGGCCTAAAATACCCTTAAACTATTAGAATTGGTACAACAATAACCTTCATCCACCTTTCGGCCCCCAAATACCCCTACCGTTAACCTAACGGGTAAAAAATACCCCTGCCATTAACCTATAGGGTCAAAAATACCCTTATTTCTAACGGTCCACATCTAATTTAAAAAAATATTAATTAATTTACACGTGGTATCACCTAATTTTCCTAATTTTGGTTCCCACAATAAATTAAAAATAAAAATACTCCCCCCCCCCCCCCACCCAACAACACTCACCGCCCACCCAACCACCCTTGACCTGCTTCTACTCTCTTCCATCTTTAATCTTCCTCGTCCAAACAAACAATCATACGTTTTTTCAATTAAGCAGTTATTAAAAGTATATGCTGTCAATGTCAAGTTTGAAGCAAAATTGGTATTACTTTTAATATGTTTAATCACCAAAAAAATGAAAGCTAAATGTTTAGACTTGGAGACAACGTATATATAGTGATTTAATTTTAATATTTGTTTGGTTAGGACAACCTCGTTTAAGTGAAATACTAGATAATTAAAGCTAAGGGAAAAATTAAAGGGTATTATTTAATGGCTTGAGGCTTGCTCCTATATATAGTACAACTTCGTCAAATTTTAAGAACAATAGTTGACCAATCCAAATTTTGGAAATTTATATTTACGTTCTATGTAATTTTATTCCTGAAGTATACGTAAATAACTATGTCATTTTAATCGAATTTCAACTTCTCTGAGTATTGGAGAAGCCTAACATTCCAACTAACACTTTGCCACAATACTTGAATGAATAGACTGAGATAAACGCGGGGGGAGGGGGGGGGGGGGGGGAGGGGGGGATTTTTTATTTTTAATTTATTGTGGGACCCAAAATTAGGGCAATTAGGTGATGGCATGTGTAATAGTTTAAGTGTATTTTAGGCCCTTTTCCGTTTCTAATATAGAATTCGATTATGCCTAGACTACTTTGGTTCTAAGATTCAGCGGAAAGGTAAGGCAAAGAAGTGAGTGTTGGTTTTGCGGTTCGGCAATCTAGGTAGGTTATGGCTGATCTTTGGTGAGACTTCGCATAGCGAAGCACATATTTAGATTATATTATCGAAGACAGCATGTATACCTTCGGGTATGAAGTCGGGTTGGATATTGCCTTGGGTTGGGTCCTGTTGTGTGTTGGGACTAGCCACCTCTTTATGTGTGCTTTGATTGTTCCATTGTGATGGTTTGATGCCATGCGTAGTTAGTAGATATCGGAATTTGTGTTATTTTCTTGATTGAGATAGAATTAACATACCCATTATTGGTAATTGTGCTTGGATATGTTATTGACATACCACTATTGGTATTGTGATATGATATATTGTTAGCGTACCGCATTGTCGGTACTTGTGATATTGATATATTGCTGGCATACCACTGTTTGTATTGTGATATGATACATTGTTGGCGTACCCCATTGTCGGTACTTGTGATATTAAACTTTATTATTGATGATTGGTATATGCATTGCACGCATTCTCACACATTCATGATGCATAGCCGATACCCGGTGATGATCCAGTATCGTTGATGGAGTATACTGATATTTTGATAAACTCTTTTACTTGAGTGATTGTGAAAAGACTGATGTCCGAAGATCAATTCCGAAATCGTTGATTGTATAAAACTGATATTTGATAAACTCTTTTGCTTGAGTGATTGTAAGAAGGCCGATGTCCGAAGATCAATTCCGGAATCATTGATTGTATAAAACTAATATTTGATAAACTCTTTTACTTGAGTGATTGTGAGAAGGCCGATGTCCGGGGTTCAATTCCGGAATCGTTGATTGTGTGAAACTGATATTTGACAGACTCTTTTATTTGAGTGAATGTGAGATGGCCGATGTCCGATGGTTTGTTCTTGCATCGTTGTTGCATGGCTGATTCCGATGATATCCCAGAATCATTGTTAGTGCATGGACTCTGTAGGTCCCCCAGGGTGGTGTCCGTGAGACTCCCCTGTGAGCAATTAGCCAGGGTCCCGTCTGTATGTTAGGCAAAGATCCGGGATGGGTGGCACTTAGACTTCGCGAGTCATACTGGGTCGTGCTACCGAGACGTTGATATTCCATCCGGAGTACATGTGTACATCTCATTTGCATGGCATGGCATTGCATTCATACCATTATTGCACTGCATTGCATAATGACTTGATTGAGATGCTTGGTGATTGGATTGCGATGATTAGATTGGTTCGGATATATTCAGACTTGACATATTTGGGTTTAGATTCTTTACATAAGCGATGACGGATACTCGGTTGTGATTATATTGTCTTAGGCTTGGTTGGTTTATTTGCTTATCTATTTTATTATCTGAATTGTGTTAACTATGCTTAGTCGGCCAATGATGCCTACCAGTACTATTGTTTGTACTGACCTGCACTTGTTGCGTTCTTTTATGAATGCAGAGTACCAGGTCGGATCCACTTCTGTGATCTGTGGTTGATTGACACTTCAGCTTCCTCTTGAGTTTCAAGGGTGAGCATGGCGACCGCTGACCTTGAAAACATCCTTATCATATGTCCTTTTTTTATTTCAGAGACATAGACATTTATGTATTAGTATTCCAAATTGTGTTATTCTCCTTAGAGACTTTTGTATTATTTAGACTAGACCCTGGGGGTGTTTATTGTCTTCTACAATTTCTACTACTTAAATATAGATATATCGCGAGACTTACGTAATTGTTCTATTCCACTGTTTATTTCATTTTTTCGTGTATTTATTCATTGTTGGGTTGAGACTTCTCTTACCGAGGTGGGAAGGTAAGTACCCGCACGGCCTAAGCAAAATGGGTCATGACATTATGTCTCTTTTATGCTACTTTCATGCCTTACATACTCAGTACTTTGTCTGTACTGACTTCCCTTTCCTGGGGGCGCTGCGTTTTATGTTCGCAGGTTCAGGTAGACAAGTTGACGATCCGCCAGTGTAGGCTGCTATTCAGCGGATATTGGAGCACTCCTTTTGTTTCGGAGTTGCTGTTGTGTTTTTGGGTACGTTATACTTTTGTGTGCATATGGGTATGGCGTGGCCTTGTCCCGACCTTCTTACGTCATATACTCCTGTAGAGGCTTGGAGACAGTCGTGGTATAGTTAGACATTGTACAGCCCCTTCGGCCTATATTTTTGTTGTACAGTACTTTACGGTGGCCTTGTCAGCTTTGACGGTTTTGTCCAACATAGTTGTATAGTATGTCTTCTTGGGCTCATCCCTTTCTCTGTATATTTCTTCTATGATTTAGTAGACTTTCATCTGGTGACCTCCGAGGACCACTCTTATTTATGATCATGATCGGAAAGAACGCTTAGTGGTGCTCGACAGGTAGGACTCGGGTATCCATCATGGCCCTCCAGTTTGGGTCGTGACACTAATAATCTTGAATATCCAAATTGAGTTGAGAAATTGATTATGGAAAATTAGGGTTTATGCCTAAATAGGGGATTTGCTCTTGAATGTTGAAATTGATCCATAATTGAGCTTAATCACCAATTCCACTTTTGTGTAACGACTCGGTAGGTCATTTTGAGAACCAATGCTTTGTTATGCGTGTCGTCCATTCCAGCAACTCCGTTATAATTATTTTTACTTGCTTGCCAAATTTGAAGACAAACGGATATTATTTGAGTCACTTTGAGAGAAGGTTTCACTTTGAAAATTTCAACATTCAATTATTTGGATAAATTGTTTACTTTGGGAAAACGTGCTCTGATTGCCAATCTGAAGATTCTGTTAGATTTGAAATATTATTTATGACCTGTGGAAATTGAACGGACAAATTTTAGAGTTCGTTTGGTTGGTTTTTGATAATTAAGTTAGTTTTAGCATTTAATATGCCTATTTATGGTGAAAAGATAATCACGGGGAGAATATAGACCCGGATTAGAAATTTGTTGGTTCCATAAGTTTCATATTGTTGTTTATGACTTGCAGGGATAGGTGACAAAGTTCCCAAGGCAATTGGTTGAGTTCGGATCGAATTTAGTGAAATTGGAGTCTCTTAAGTTAAAGAAAGGAAGAAGTTTGACCAAAGTCAACATCGAGGATAAAAGGGTCTTTTTCAAAGTTCTGTCAATTCCATTAGGACCAGAATGTCATTTATCACTTAGTCGGGTCGTTGGTTCGGTTCCCGAGAGGTTCGGGTGTGATTTGGGTGGTTGGTTGAGAAACTAGCTTTTGGTACGATTTGGAGTTGACCACGGTTAACATCGGGTTAAGACGGTCCCGTTTGAGTGTTTTGAGAGTTCGAGCAAATTCATATGATGATTTTGGACTTTTTCATAAATTTTGGTTAAATGCCGACGAGTTTTGGATGGGTTAGGGTTGTACGGCGTTTTTTTTTTTCGTATGTCGCTTTGAGCTTAAATGTTACCATATTGAGCAAACGAGCTTGATTTGGGATTCAATTGAACCGTTAGATCCGTATCGTAATTTCGTAACTATAGCAATAAGAATTGTCGTGTTTCGCCATCGTATGAGGGAGATATGGGCATTTTACTAAAATTTTGTAGTGCTGATTTTTTGATATGATTTTTGCTGAAAATTAAGATTTTGCCCCTAACTTCATCCTTAATTTTTTTTGCGTTCCTTCAAAACTTGAGAACAACATATCTCTCTAATTTTAAGGCCAAATTGGGCGATTCAAACGGCTATCTTAGGTGGAATTTTGCAATAATTTTATTGGGCTTGTCAAAAGTGAGCTTTGTGATCAACTAGCACCTGATTTGGACCAAAACAGCTGTTGCGTCTCTTTTTTCCTCCACTTGTTTCCAGATTTAGTTACTTTCCTTACAAGATTGGGAGCTCGGATTGAGGTGATTTTCAGTGGGGTTAAGTCTCTTTTCACCATTTTGTCGATTCCTATTGAATTCTTCCTTTTATTTGATGATTAATCCACGATTTGAATTGGGGAAAATGAGGGTTTTTTACCATAAAGTTGATATAAGCTTTTTCTTGATTTGGGATCTAATTAGTGGATGGGTTTTGATTATTTTTGGCATCTAGACTCTATAAGTCATGGGTAAGCTAATTTTGGACTAAATTTCCTATTTTGCCCTTCATGGCTCGGAATCCTATTTTGGGTGACTTTTTGGGTTTGGACTTAAAGTTTTTCAATATGTGTACGATGGGATTCGTAAGACTTCCTAGAAGAATATTTTGACCTTATTGAACCCGATTTTCCTATGAAATGACTATTTTGCCCCTCTAGGTTTGGAAAGGGTTTTTCAACTAACTTTTCGACCCGAATTTCTTCTAGGACTATTATGGGTATCCTTCGAATCTTGTTTTAATGTAAAATTCATAATCGTTAGACTTTTCTTATTTTGAGGCATTTCGAAAGAAGAAAGCTCAAATTGGATAGTTCGTGGCGCCTGTTCGCCCGTTGAGGTAGGTTACGATTTACCTTTTAGTTAGACTCTAGTTAGAAAAGCATATATAGAGTTAGTTATTGACGGAGAAAGCATGTTACGCCTTCCGACATGAAGTTGGAATGGAGTTCTTAGGTTGGTATTGTTGTTGATTTGTGGGCTTATCCCCTCTTATTATGTATTGGCTTGTTGCCACGTGTGTGGTATTAGACTTGTTACTTAGTTGCAATATTGTGGTTGTGATACAGTTTCCTCTCACTTACCTTAACATTATCATTGATAAAGGAAAGAACTTGATTCGATATTGAATTTGTGATATGTGTCCATGTAGAGGAACGATTGGAATTTGATGTGATTACACTTGATCTTGATATTATGCATTGCATTCATACTCATTACCACGATATATTGATATGATCTGTGATTGGTACTAATGATGATAAGTGAGATGGAAATATCTGAGATTTTGGACAGACTTGATATAGTAGCGATCTCTGAGCTGTGTACAAAATGGCTAGTGATATGGAACCATCTCTAGGCTGTGTGCAGAGTGGTTGGTGTTGTGGAATTCATCTCTGGGCTGTGTGCGGAGTGATTAGTAAAAGGACTTCGGGGGTCCCCCATGGGTCATGACTGCCGAGACGTTGATATTTTGTCCAGAGCATGTGTGTACAGGTTTGAGGTATTGGCCAATGCATTGCATATCCGCATTGCATTTCTTATCATTTCATGGTACATTTCCGTGTATTTCTCGGTTGATGATTCTTTGACTGTTGTTTGCTTGTAAGTCGTTTACTTAGATATTTATGGACTCGAGGACTAGAGACTTCCACCAAGGCTATGACTTGAGATTATGGAGATTTATTGCGGTTCCTATTACTTAGTGATTATACTCGATTGCTTATCTGCCTATTTGTTAATTTCCTTATTTTATATATGTAAACTAATTGTTGTCGGCCTATAATACCTACCAGTACATAGCGTTTGTACTGATACTACCTTGCTATACTCTTTTCTGAGTGCAGAGTTCATCACAGGATCCACGTCAGCATCTCGTGGCTGATTCCTGAGGCTTCTTATTTAATTTTCCAGGGTGAGCCATTTTCCAGATCCGCAGCCCGGAAAACTCTTCTTTTATGATAACTGTCTTTCTATTTCGAGATAGTATTTCAGATATTTATGTATTTTCTAGATTCAAACTTATGTAGATTTGTAGTGTCTCTTTTACTATGACTTGATCAGATTCTTGGGGTTTCGTTTGTACTTCCGCAATTTAGATATTAATGATATGATTTGAGACTGCTTGTGTTATTTAATGTTCCACTTGTTAATTCTAAAAATGGTAGAGTAAGGGAAGGGTTCACCTACTAGGGAGGATGGCATGGGTGCTTTCACGATTCAGGAATTGGGTTGTGACAAGTTGGTATCAGAGCCCTAGGTTACCGGTCTTACAAGTACAATAGCAATGTCTAGTACAGTCTTGTGGATTGGTACATAGACATCCGTATCCATCCTCAAGAGGCCATAGGACGTTTCAAAAACTTCCATTCTTTCATTCTTATAGTACAAGTTTGTTCAAATTGGTATTTGAAACTGTCTCTCTTTTCTCTCATTGATGTGAGAACTCGTTCTTGAATTCATGCGTGAGCTGTTTAATATTATAACTAGAGGTATGATATCGGATGTATTGTCGTGATACGAGTGCATGATCGAGTTTAGCTTTCAGCTATAACTTGATGTTTCAGTAGAGTAGGGTTGTTGTTAAGACTCTCGATTGTAGTGATATCCTTGAGAGTGGTTTATGCGGGTTATGTTTGGAGTGCAGGAGTTTCAGCATCGTCCAGGTTAAATATAAGGATTTGAGGCAGTAGCGTATCGATGGCAGAGTATAGATTTTAGTATATGGACTAAGTGTGAGTTTTGGAGAATAGTTCGATTTAACGAAAGATAGTGACCTTGGTAAGATGAAGAAGAGAAGTTGAGGATATGGACATAAAAGGCGACATACGTGATGAGTGGGAGAAAGTAAAACTTATTAAGGAATGATTGTGAAGAGTATTCTGTTGTTCTATGGGACGGAAGCGTAAGGAAGAGGATTTGAGTTAACCAATCTTCGTTATATGAAGGGAACAATTGGTATCTGACATGACAGGATCGTAGTGGTAGAATAAGAACTTGTGGTTTATGAGTTCATCCAGGGAAATGTCTATCAGTTCTAGATCAGAAGGCAAGGTTACTTGTGGTTAGTAAAACAAAAGGAATTGGACAGCAGAGATTCTTCAGCAAGGGTGTGTTTGCGGGGTCATTTGAAATAAGAGCTTATTGATTTGAAAGTTAGGTCGTGGCTACATAATATAGAGTTGATGTAGGGAAATCACAGATGAGTCGGTATGTTTGATTTCGTCGTAGACTAATGGGGGTTAGTGATTTATTATACTATCGACTCTAGTGCGCAATTCAGTTTCGAGAAACTTTTCCGGTGTTATCTAGTTTGTGGATAAGATTTGTAGGCATTGTATATAAGGGTTAATATCTGAAGAGTTATACAGTTACCGGTGTAATGACTCTTGGGGGTTGATTGAATGAGAGAGATGATCGCTCGGTTCTTTGGATGTGTTCTGGTTCGGCAAAATAAGGTTTTGGTCGATGGTTACATTTATGGTAATAGATTGATGATAGTTGAAACTTATCCGAATTGTGAAGAGCTTTTAAGAGATTGAGTCAATATCAACATTACTGGTTGGGGCCAAAGAGATAAGTTCACTATGGAATTTTTTGATATCGACGTTGGGGTTAGTAAGCTCATAACTGAAGATGAAAGTGGGACTCGTCAGTTAAGGAATCTCAACAAAGATATTTCGATGAAGTTACAAAAGGACATTAGCAGGATTGTGTGAATGGTAGTTAAGGAATGCTATACAGGTTAGAGATCATTTCAGCTGTGGTTTTAGGTATTGCATCGGTAATAATTGGGTATAGCACCGGGTGGAGAGACTTCGTGAAGGAATTGAGCAGGGATGCGTCATATCAGGTGAGACATTCAGTTGAAGGTTTGAGTGAGGCAAGTGGGACTCTCGGTTGTTCGGGTGTTGGGTGTGCTACTATCTCTAGTATCAACTCAGTTGTTCAGCAGGAATTATGATATTATGGTATACTTTGGAATGGGTTTGAGTGAGGACCGGTCGATAGCGGTGAGTGTGGTGCGAACGAATAAGGGAATTAAGGAATTAAGATAAAGGTATAGTTAATCGAGAATCAGAAGGAGTAAGGTACATCTTCAGGCAAAAGAAAGGATTTGGATTTGAAGTAATAGGATTACTTGAGTCAGGTGTAGATTATGGTGACGTAGGGTTTCATTTTTCAGGCGAGGAGAGGATGAGTTCGTGGTAGTAGATTGTGTGCAAGCTTGTTGATTGGATAACATGAATGAGTATTCCAAACGCTAAGGACTAAGGATAATTACGAGCAATAAGGTACTTGGGCTTTATGGATGGGATGTTAGGATTGGTAAGGCATATGGGTTGCGAGATTCGATACTTGGGATCGTTAAAGGCATAGCGAGGTACTACACTTAGGGGAAATAAATGAGGTCGCAGGTACGCATTGAATTTTTTGGAGTGGCAAGCAAGTTAAGAGGAAGCAAGAGGAGAATTTGATGTATTCAGAGATCATGGGGCTCTAGCAGATTGTCTTATCGTGTGGAGGTGATAAACATGAGGATTACAATCTTAAGGTATAGTTCTTCAGTACTGAGTTAATGACTTTGATAAAATGTTAGCCTTTAGGGTCGAGGAAGACAGCACAAGATTGTTCGTTCATGGGGACAGAGTAGAATCAGTTGTTGCAGATTTATGAAGAGAACTATAGTTATTCTAGTATACCACCTTCGTGGATTCGATAAGTTCACTTCAGAATTGAGGTATGACAGCGTTACCGGGTTTGTTGTAGTTCGCAAAAGGGAGTGATGTTAGTTACTGATGGCAACTATTCAGACAGTTCTGATTGTTCATGTGGGTACTTGATAACTTATTAAGGAGGTACAAATGGTTATGGATGTCTTTAGAGTGATAAGTTGATGTCTATAGGTCTTGCACGACAATGTAATCAGTAGGTATGCATATAGTATAATTATTGAAGATTTGGGAAGAATTGAGCGATGTGTTTTGACTAAGTGGTTTCACCTTCGGGATACAAAACTAAAGAAACTGGAATTAGCGCAATAAGCTCCTGATAAGGTCGATTTTAATGGAAATGCTTGAATTTGCTCAGATAAAAGAAAGATTCTTTTCGTGGGGAGGATGACGGCCTGGAAAGTGTGAAGAAAGGATTAGCAATTTAGAGTATTCTAGCAGCACAGGTTTTGGCAATGGGTTATGGCGGCAGTCAATTCAAATGTTCGAGGATCAACTGTGAAAGAAATTTCGGGTATAAAGAAATGGAAATTTGAGTCATTGAGTTAAGTTAAAGGAAGTTTTGATTGATAAAGTGAACAAGCGGTACTATCGGTGTATTTCTTACCGTGGAGGCTTTCATGAGGTTTATAGTAGAAATTCTTTAGTTACCGACAACTTTCGTACTCCCCATCATCGTTCGAGGACGAACGATTTGTATTTGATGTAATGATCCAATCGGTCGTTTTGAGAACCGATGCTCTGTTTTATGTGCCGTCTATTCCAGAAACTCCGTAATAATTATTTTGACTTGCTTGTGAAATTTGAAGTCAAACGGATATCATTTGAGTCACTTTGAGACAAGGTTTCACTTTGGAAATTACGACATTCAATTATTTGGATATTGGGAAAAGGTGCTCTGATTGGCAACCTGAAGATTCTGTTAGATTTAAAATATTATTTATGACCTGTGGAAATTGACGGGGCTAATTTTAGAGTTCTCCTGGTTGGTTTTTGACAATTAAGTCAGTTTTAGCATTTCATATGCCTACTTTTTGCTCAAAAGATGGTCACGAAGAGAATAAAGTCCCGAATTTGAAATTTGTTGGTTCTATTAGCTTCATATTGTTTTTTATGACTTGGGGGGATGGATGACACAGTTCTCGAGGCAATCCGGTGAGTTCAGATTGAATTTAGTGAAATTCGAAGCTCTTAAGTTAAAAAAAGGATGAACTTTGACCAAAGTCAACATCAGGGGTGTAATGACCAAGCTGGTCGTTATTGCAATATTGACGTATTTACCCTCATTGACCCTTCCCCGAGCCCTATTAGTACGATTTTGACCCGCGGGGAATGGTGGTATGGTTCCCGAGGTAGTCAGGCGAGTTTTATGATGACTTATGTGAAATAGAGCCTTAAAGTGAAAAGTGTTTGACCAATAGTTGACTTTGGGTAAATGGATTCTAGCCGTTTGGGGGTTTGGGTGCGTTTTGGGTCCTTGGTTGAAAAAATGATTCTAGCCGTTTGGGGGTTGACCCGGTCAATTAGACCTCCGTTGGGAATTCTGAGGCCATGGGTGAGTTCGTAGCGTGTTTTTAAGTGTGTGCATATCTGGTTTGTGTTCGTTAAGCCTTTGGTTGATATCGGGATTTTTGGATGGACTTTGTGAAAAAATAAATAATATGGTGTCTGGTATTCTCGCCATGGCAATCCCAGAAGCGCCATACTGAACTCGCCACGACGGATTCATGCTCGCTATGGCGAGTGTCTGCCTTTTAATGAAGTTCCGCCATTATGGGAAGTCTTACCGCCAGGGCGGGAGCGCCATGGCAAACCTTTCTTTTGCCGTGGCGAGATGACGGGATCAGTTCTTATTTTAAATCCCTTAGTCCGAAATAATTAGTTCCCTACACCTAAGAACCTTATACTAAGAGCAATAAGGGCGATTCTTGAAGAACATCTTGGTGGAGGCATCTTAGGGGTAGGTTCTCATCTCCCTAATCTTGTATTCCTTTTCTACTTAAGCTTCTTTGGTAGTTCTTGTATGAATTTTGGGGAAGAAGGGTCTATAAACCCTAGGTTTGAATTTAAACCTCTCTTAATCAATTTGAGTTGGGTAAATTTTGATTTCTAATACATAATCAAAGGATTATTAGTTTCTAGGCTTGGATCTTCTTTTGAGTTCTTAAATCACATCCTAGAAATAAGGGTTCTTACTAGTTTGGGAGATTTGGCTGATTTGTTGAAATTGAGGTACCATTTGGGATTAGAACTTCATGTGATTAAGGATATTGACTAATCAGACTTTGGGTAAGATAACTTCACGCTTAATTTCCCATTTTGCCCTCATGACTCATCAGGAGTATTTTGATTAACTTCTCCCGAATCGATTCCTCTTCCGATTACTTGGTTTATTGTAGTCATTTGATTACTTAGCAATAATAATAGTTAGAATACGAGCAATCTGAGACACTTAGGAAGAGCCAGGATCAGATTTGGTAATTTGTGGCACCAGCTCGGCATCGAGGTAGGCTACGGCTTACCTTTTAGTTAGACTCCAATTAGTGAAGAATATATGGGAGGTAGATATTGACAGGGAAAGCATGCTAGGCCTTCGCGTATGGAGTTGGGATGGAATTCTATTATGTTGGTGGTTGTTGATTCTGGCTTGTTGCCCTGTAATTGTGATTAGGCTCGTTGCCTTAATAGCTGGTTGTGATACATGTTGCACTTATTTCTCTCTTGTTTTGTAATTGATCAATGGAGAAAGGAAAGATAATGAGATTAGGCCTAAATCGTGTTGTATAATTATGATAATACACGGTTGAAATCTTGATTATGATTTACTATTGATAATGATATCATGCATGACATACAATCTCATTTTACATGTAAATTGATATCAAATTATTACTTGGTACCATGATGATAAATGAGAAAATGGGACACTTTGGTGACACAAGACTTAGTTTTGAGGTCTACTTGCTATATTTGGAAGTAAAAGGTGTGATAGACTCTCTATGCTGATTGAATTGGTTCGTTGATTTATTCCAAGGTTGAGTATTATGCATTCATTCTCAATCCTCATGCTTACTTTTGTGTTGATGTTCCAAATTGGGGTTTCTATACTTGAACCATATATGTATATATATATATATATATATAAAGCCCCAATTCGAATTCCTTTTATGTACAGAAGTATCCTCTTGGATAACTTATATAATCTCAATTGAAAAAGCAAATAACATTTCAAGAATAAATCTAGTTCTGCTTCCGTGTAGCTTTTGTATTGTTGTTTTTTACCATATATATATATATATATATATATATATATATATATATATATATATATATATACATAAAGCACATCTGATAAGGGGTGAGGATGTGGCCTATCTTGTGATATATATAAGGCACATTTGACAGGGGCTGAGGATGTGACCTATTGCATGAACTTGTGATCCGAGGTTTGTTCCGGAGCGAGTGGTACATGGACTCCATGGGTCATTATATGTATATGTATATATGTATACATAAAGCACATCTGATAAGGGGTGAGGATGTGCGGATGTGGCCTATCTTGTGATATCGGCCGATGATACCTACCACTTATTGTTGTTGTACTGATGCTACTCTTGCTGTACTCTGCTTTTTAGTGCAGAGTTTGTTACTAGGTCCACTTCCTGTCCTCGAGAGTGATCTGAGCCTACTTGACAGAGATTTAAGGGTGAGCTTTTGGCTAGATCCGCAACCTGGGGACTCTTCCTTTGTATTTACTGTCTACTATGTATTCTTGAGATAGTATTGTTATTTTGAGATTTGTACTTCCTATCAGACTTGGGTCTATGTAATAGTGGCTCTTATACTAGTCCTGTAATGACATATTTAGTTATTATAGTGTTTTGACCCATTTAACCTTGTTGACCCTTCCCCAAGTCCCGTTAGTATGATCTATGACTTAATGAAGTCATTGAGTTGGTTTTCGCAAAGTTCGAGTGTAAATTGAGTCATTGATGGAGAAACTAGTTAAGTTAGCGAGTTAGAGTTGACCACAGTCAACGTCTGGTTAGGATGACCCCCTGTCAATGTTTTGGACGTTCCAACATGTTAATATGATGATTTTGAACTTGTCCATAAGTTTTGGTGAGGTTCCGAAGAGTTTCAGATGGGTTTGGGTTTTGTTGCCCTCGTATTCGATGTTTTCTCCGTAGGCCAGTGGATAGAAACGGCTCCAGATTGACCAAAAAACCTTTTTTTTGTGTGAGGTTTGAACCATTAGATCTGTATCATAATTACGAAGCTACAGCAAAAAGAATCGTCGTGTTTCTCCTCCGGAAAAGGGAGTTATGTCCTTTTTCGTTCGGGCTGTTCCAGCAGGTCCGCTGGCAGCTACCTATGGTCGCTATGGCGGGGCCGCTGGCCGCTGCAGAGACCGAAGGCGGGCAGAAAGCTCTATTTTAATACTCCAACTCTTAACCATTACCCATATGACGCCAAAGTCATTTTTCAAGAGAGAAAGAGGCAAACTTCATTCCATTCATTGTTGAAAAGTATCTTAGAGGGTAAGTCCCATCGGTACTTTTCCTTTCTTCTTCAAGTTCCATGATTATTTTAAGGTCCATCAATGGTGGGTGAAAGTCCTAGAGCCCTAGAATTAGTAAGCCCTTAAATAATTGGTGGGTTGTTGATTTTGTTGTTGATTAATCATCTAGGAGTATAGATTATCACTTTTTAGGAAGAACATTTGATTTCTTATGGTTGAAATTGCATTTTGAGACTTAGAGTTCTAATAAAATTGAAAATTTTGTCCTAAAATCTGTTTGAAAGGGGAAATTGATTAGAAACCCATGAGTTGAACGTTAATGATTGTAGAGACAGAAGTTATGGTAAATTTAGCATTAAAGGATGGTTTCATCCATTGGAAAGGGTAGGAGTAAGTGGGTCTTCTTCCCCAAATTGTTGTTCTTGTTTAAAAATATGGTTTGTTGCTTACTTAGCATCATATTGTTAGACTTTGACTAGCGACACATATGTATTGTGTAGAATTGATGGGAAAAAGCATGATTAGGTCTTCGGACATGGTGTTTTGGTTGGATATTAGCTAGGTTGGTATGACTTCTGATTTTGCGGGCTCATCGCTATTACTTTATATGTTGAATTTTGAGGTGTAGTTGTATTCATACTGTGGTGATTCAGGATGGATTTTTATTAGGTTGATTGTTGTTGATGTTGGCTCGTTGCCCTGTTTCTGTGATTAAACTTATTACCTAGATTGTCGTGTTGTACTCAATTCTCTCATATTGTGAAACACATCTACGGAGAAAGAAAGAATGAGTTTAGACTTGGATTGTAATATATACTTATGATAGTACTCAGACTGAAAACTTGATGTATGATTTACTGTTGATAATAATATATAGAAAAATTGAGCGTCTTGGTGATAAAGAACTTAGTTGTGAGGCGTACTTGCTATATGTGGAAATAAAGAGGGACATAGACTCTTATGTTGGTTGAGACGGTTGGTATGATTCATTTCATGGTTGAGTTGATCTAAGTCTTACTATGACTTATGGCTTTGTGACTTTTACCTTCACTGTTGCTTTATTGGTTTGAATGGATTTACCATGTTTACACTCATTTATGCATTCATGCATTCATACATGATGGAAATGGTTTAGAAACGTTTCATGAAAGACTTTTGCATGATTCCTTGTGTTTGACATTGATATTGCTAATTGGTCATAGTCCATGCATACTAATGAACTGGAATATGCGGAGACATACATTGTGATGTGAAATTAGTAAAGAAGTTAATATAATATTCTTGTTGAACTTGTGATACTATTTGATGCTAATGGTAAGCTTATGGTCCGAGGCTCGTTCCGGAAACGCGTGGTACAAGATGTGAAGCTGCGTCCGAGGTTCTTTCTGGCATGGAGGGTTTATGGCTCAGATTCGATGAGTATCCAGAATGAGTGGTACATGGACACCATGGGTTCCTTGCAGGTCATGACTACTGAGCAATGACATCAGCTAGTATATGTGTACAATGTGTATTTTGCCAGTGCATTGCATGAACTTCATCATATTTTCCATTGCACATCATTACATTTTATTCTGCATTATGATATGCTCGTTTGGTTTTGATTTTGGTATGGATGTTGAATGCCTATTGTGATATAAATATGATCATTGACTGAGTTAAATTGTGGATTAGTGATTCTACCTAGGGACGGAACTTGAACTAGTAATTATCAGGTGAGATTATTGAAACTTGACAGAATTGTGGTTTAGAAGCTTCATCTTAGGTTGTGACTCTGTTATGGGATATTCTGTGACTTGGATTTGAGTGTTAAGCTATCTGGTTATCTTGTTGATTTTATACTTATATGCGTGAACTAATCTTAGTCGTCCTATGATGCTTACCGGTACATAGTGTTTGTACTAATGCTACCTTTCTGCACCCTTTTTGAGTGCAGATTGTGTTCCAGAGATTTCATCCAAACTACATCTCTAGCTTAAAGTTAGTTTGCTCGATCAGATCCGAGGGTGAGCTTCTATCCATGCCATGCCACCTGAAGATCTCTCTTTCTAGTTGTCTACTTTCATTCCAGACATTATTTGTTATTATATTTGAGATTTACTCCATTCTTTAGACTTTGTTGGTTAGAGTCCTTGTACAATGACTTTCAGATTTTGGGGCTGTAATAGTTAAGACTTCCGCACTTATATTATCCATTAATTATGACTTGTTTTATTTATTTATTCATTCACCTATCTATTGACTGTTAATAAATGATTAAAGAAGTTGAAATTAGCTAATGATTAATCGGTTAGCGGGTAAGGGTTCGCCTACTAGTGGTAATAAGGTAGGTGCCCGCATGATCGGTAATTAGGGTCGTGACAGTTTGTATCAGAGCCTCGGTACGTGAATCTCGTTGTAGATGGTCGTGTCTAGTAGAGTCTTGCGGATTGGTACGAAGAGCTCCGTACTTATCTGCAAAAGGCTATGGGACATTTAGGAAACTTCCACTTCTTTCATTCTTTCGTGCTACTTCATTCAAATTGGTATCTGGACGATTCCAATTAGTATCTGCACCTCCTTGTCTTATTCCTGAATGGTCAAAACCCCTCCCCTAAACTCTTATACGAGCAACTTGTGTTATGGCATGGCCTGGTATGGTACAAAATGCATCTTCTTGATGCGGACGCATGGTCCAAGTTCAGTTTCCAGTTATGACTTGAAGTTTAGCTATATGGGTTGTAATTTAGACCCGGTTATTTTGTTTCCATAATCTTGCAAAGAAGAGAACATTTGATAGATTAATCTGCACTATTATGAAAGGAATAATTGGTATCTGACTGTAACAACCTTCCCGGTCATTATAGAAATCTTGGCCACCTTAGCCGGTAACACCTCTTCGAGAGTAGGATAAGCTAATAGAAGCTCAAATGTAGAAGTCCAAGAACTGAAAAAACATGGCGTGCTTGTGATTATTGTTTGGTTTTGTTGAGTCCATTTGGGGGGTGACATAAAAAATCAGACCTCCGTTGGTGATTCTGAGGCCACGGCTGAGTTTGTATGGTGTTTTTACATTAATATGAATGTTTTGTTTGTGTGTGGGAGGCCTCGGATGAAGTGTTGGGTGGTAGAGTGAAAACTGTGAGAATTAGAGAGCTTACTGCCTCAGGGGGACCACTGTAGCAGTGAAGTACCGCTGCGGCGGGATAGCTATAGTGGTTTTCCACTCGCCGCCGCGGTCAGACGAGAGTGGGTGTGTCCGCTATGGCAGGCACTGGACTGTTGTAGCGAGGGCACTATGGCGGAACCATGCCCGTCACAGCGGAGGATGAATTTTGGGGAATGTCCACTACAGCAGGCACTTGCTCGCTAAAGCGAGACCGCTGCAGCGATGGTTGACAGCTGCAACAGTCGATGGTTACAGTGAGCCGTGTTTTTAACTTGAATTTGTTTCTTCTATGGGTGAGTTCCCTTGCCTTATCTTATAATTATCTATCATCTTAGGCTTGAATTAATGGTAAAATGTATGAGCACTAGTTGGAGAAGATGAGTTTCTACCTTACCATTGAGAATCGAATAATAGGCTTTAAATATTAGTTTAATTCGTGAGTCTTGCCTATAGTATGATGGGATTTCATGAAGTAGGAAATCATAAGCTTGAATCTCTAATCTAGACTAAGATTGATTAAGGATAAAAAGAGGGATTGTTCGAAACAAGAGCTAATAATTTGAGAGTTATGTTGAGGTTGTACAATGTGAAGTCGACTCGAGGGTTTTGTATGAATCGGTAAGTTCTAGTATGTCATAGGCTATGGGGGACTTTGGTTGGATAACATAAACGAAGACTCTGGTGGTTATTGTGTTGCTTACGGCTGGTGAGAGATGGTATTATTTATTGTACTATATTTTTCGTATTTACCTATGTGGTTATTGAGCTTACTTATATGTTTGTTGGTTGGTATTCTTGAGTTGCACGGCATCCTGCTATGGTAAGGCTTGTTTTCAAGATCTTTGAGTTAAATTCTGTCGTATTAAAGTAATGGTGATCTTAGTTAAATTAGTTGTCTAAGTCAAAAAAGGGTTAAGTATGAACTTAATGAAGCAGGTGTCTGAGTCCTGGTTTGTTGAGATAGATATGAGGAATAATTAAAAACAAATTGATAATAGTTGAGATTTATCTAAGAGTTGATATACTGTTGTGACTTCCTGATCAATAGTAAATTTGTCATAATATGAGAAATATAGGGATGTTAAACAGTTCTTATAGGAAGAGATGTTATGAAGAGTGTCCTAATGAATTAGTCTTGAGGAAAAAGGGTAAATGAGTTGGTGGAATAGATAAGGTTATTGGGTTTCACGTGGTCCTTTTGTAGTATTAAGTAAGTGATAGAAACAGAGAGGTTCGGGTAAGTCTGTGATAAATTGTTACTTGGCTTGAATGATTGATAGGTAAATCATAGTTTACTGATCTAAGAAAGATTTGTTGATTGCATTCGTGATCATAAGGGTCTAGAGAAGTTGTAATCATTATAGGTATGAATTGGGATTAGTATGATCAAACTCCGATATAATAAATGACGCCTATGTTTTCTATCAAGTCCTGTGGTAGGTTTGAGTACAGAAATATGGAAATTGGGTCTTTGAGCAAAAGTTAGAAGGAGTTTTGGATGATATGAATGGATAGTAGTTAGGGCGCACTTGGTGCCATGGAGGCTTCCGTGTTGTTATGTTATATCCCGCGTTTTTGCGCATTTGGAAAAGTTGGAATAATCTTGCCATGTAGGAAATAAGGCTATGTTTTTGTTTTATCTAACATATGTGTGTGATATTTATGAGAAATGTTGTTGCGGAAATACGGAGGAAGGCCAAGGGCAAAATTTGGAATTTTGGAAATTTGTTTCGGGAATTGCAAATAAGATCCTTAAATTGTTGGGCTCAAAAATAAAAGAGAAAAATGAGGCCCAATTCCACTAGGGGTGGCCGGCCATGCTAGCTCAACCCATGGAAAGGACAAATTTGTCCATGTGATAAATTATATAAGGGACCTTATCTTTTAGAAACTTCAAGAAAAGTTAGATAAGGAGAAAACAAAAGATGAAGAGCAAGAGAAAGGGGCTATTCGGCCAAGACCCTTGGAAATTAGGTACTTTAAATCTTGTTCCAAAAATTATTTTCTTGTGGTATTTCCACTAATTCAAGGGTCCTCTTCAACGTAGTGTAATTATTTCGGAAGATAATTCATCCGTTTCATCGTTTCCGCACTTTGTTCAAGTGGAGAAGATTGTAGAAAAAGGTAAGAATCAATTCTTTTTTCTTATGTTATGAAGGTTTGTTTGTGTTGTAGTATGTGGAAATGAGTAGAAATTATGGAAATATGGAAGTTTGCAAAGTGGGTGTGTGTGTAGGCATGTAGCCGTGTGTGTGTATTGTTGTGTAGTTAAGATGAGTTGAATTTTATGTATTATTCTAGTTGTGGTTATGGTGGAATTCATATTGGAAATGAAAGTGGGATAAATTTGATTGAGGTTGGAAATATGGAATGTAGCCGTGTGGTGTGTAGGAAGGTAGAATGGAAATGGATTAATTTTGTTTAGTATGTTAGTTGTGTTGTTGTGACCCTTATGAGGTAAATGAAGGTAAAATGGATTAAGTTGGCATGGAAATTGGTTGTATGTTATTATGGGAAATTATGTGATTTTTAGATTATTTTTATATCATGGTGAGAGTGAGATTCTAAATGTGAATAATGGTTGTTGTTAATGAATTTGGAAGAAAACAATGCGAGTTGATAGTGTTGTTGCATTCGTTGAAGTTTCGGATAGAATATGGAATTGGCGGAATTGTTTAAATCCTTGGGTATTGATTGGAGTGTTATTGAATTATGTTTGAATAACCTTGAGTTAGTGAATGAATATGAGAATGTTGGTATTAGCTTGATATTGTGAAATTGGAATGGAAATTGTCGCCTTATGTATAAAAGAGGACTATTTATGTTATAGTGTGTTTTGTGATGATTGTTGATGCTCTTGGTATTGTGGTGTTGTTGTTGTTGATATTTTGGGCCGCGATGATTCTTGGGAACGTTGAATTTATAGGGGGAATGCTGCCGAAATTTCGGTAGACAATATGAATTTAAGACTTGAAATTCTAAAAGCGTGAAGCTCATATTTGGCAACTATGACCAATTGTAGATTTTGGACGAAACGGGGATTGAGTTTGGACGAGCGTAAGGCGCAAGCGAGGTATGTAAAGCTATCCCTTTTCTTCTCTTAGCATGTCCTAGATGTACTAGGTTTGAGTTTGAACCTCGGGGATCATTTTATTCATAGAAATCCGAGTTTACTTTTAGCACTATTCTATTTAGTGAAATTGAATTAGAAACTTATGCTTTGTTGAAAGGAAACGTTCGAGCATTCATAACTTTCGTAAACATGATCGAATAACCCCTAAGCTTTCATGGTTGATTCCATAAGATCAAATGTCTGTAAAATTTACGCCGCCTCGACTTGGACCGTGGTGGGCCCTCTAGCCCCGAGTCTCCTTCGTTGCCCTAATTGGCTTAACTTTGTTCGATATCGAAAAGAGACTTTTGCTTATGACTTTAGCTATTAAAGAATAATGTTTTGATTACTCCATGATATTCTGATTTACATTTTGAACTATGAATACGATTTCAGAAGTACTTTTGTGAGATAAACTCCGTATTGATCAGTTGTCCGGACTAGTTTGCCTAACGGGTTGTCATATGATTATGTCCAGTCTCATAAATGTTTTGATATGTAAATTGCAATAGTTTCCGCACTACTCTGCTCGTGCCCATTATTATGATATCGTTCGCCGGTTCCCGAGCCAGTTTTGTGATCGTGCGCACTATGATATATTCGGCAGTATGCTGTGTTACGGTTCCCGAGACCTCGCCATAGGGTCGGGTTCCGTTTATGGAGTTATGCTGTGATATGGCTTATGATATGTTGTGATGATGTGTGACGGGGATACGGAGATTTGAAACCTTCTGGTGTTATGCGTTGTTATGGCGCCATCGACGGGCAGGCGACCATATTCTCTGTGCCCTATGCATGACTTATATTTTGAGAGTAAACATTTTGATATTTTGGGATTACACTTATGTTCTGTTCTTCTATTTCGTTTATGCCTCAGGTTTGTTTTCTGTATCTTCTGCTTTGCTTACTCAGTACATATTTCGTACTGACCCCCTTTCTTCGGGGGGCTGCATTTCATGCCCGCAGGTACAGACGCACAGTTTGGTGATCCACCTGTTTAGGACACCCTCTTTTGCTATTTGGAGTGCTCCTCTTATTCCCGAGCCTATATTTTGGTATATATCTTCGTTCGCTACATATGTATGTATTTGTTCAGGGGTACGGCGGGGCTCTGTCCCGCCATATCATTCGGTTGGTCTGTTTAGAGGTCTGTAGATGTATATGTGGGTTGTGCCTACTTCTGTACAGGTGTGTTTCTATGATCCCACTCGCCATGGCCGCCTTGTCGGCGTGCATTTGTATATGTTTTGGGCCGTTGCGCCATTTGATAGCCTTGTCGGCTTCTGATATATATGTATATATATGGTTGTGTTTGAAATGTGTCTGAGACAGTTTGATATAATTTGAGGCAGCGTGTGATATTTGTGTCTGGCGATGTACATTCCGCCAATCTATCAGATTTTGAGGCGGCCTAAATGGCCTGTATGTTTGTATATGTATGTATATGATCGGCGATGTGTATTCCGCCGCCCTTTTTTGTTCTGATATGATATCTCTGTACACGTGTGATCGCTTAAGAAAATGATTTTCAGATCCGTTTAAAATGATGAATTTGAAAATTGACCTAGCTATAACATGACGATTGGGTATGTTTGTCCGTTTGGGTGCCCAAGTAGGGCACCAGTCGCGGGCCACGGGGCTGGGTCGTGACAAAAGTTGTATCAGAGCGGTTTGTCCTCGGAATGTCTACAGGCCGTGTCTCGCAGAGTCTTGTTTATCGGTGTGTTGTGCACCACATCTATAAACAGGAGGCTACAGGACATTTAGGGTGTTACCTTTGTTTGAATCTTAGATCGTGCGATAGAGCCAGCCGTAGGAAATGAATTCTTTCTACTAACCTTTGATTTCAGCCGAAGAACGGTGTCGACAGAAGACAGTGACTGATGATATTGGAAGCTACACAGTACTCAGGTAAGCAAAGGTATGAAAGATGTATGTTGGGGAAGTCATTTGAAGTATGATTGAAATATAAAGTTGAAGATCGAAAAGGGAAAATAAACAGAAAAGTGTAATAGGTGCAGTTTGAGTTGGACATGTGAGGTAAGTCTCGACATCTTTATGCTTTTATTTGAAATTATTAGCCTTGTGTGGCTATGATACGATATGATACGTACGTATATATGTTGACCCTGTGAGGCATTGTTGGTATTTCTGCGTGCAGGTGTTGGGATAGTAAGAAGTACAGAGGAACCTCTGCCCAAATTTTTCCAAATTTATAAAAAGGAAATAGAGTAATTGAGTGGAAGACAGGGAGATCAAAATGTCAGAAAGGTGAAAAGTAAGAAACGTAATTAAGCCGAGCCTCAAAAGAGCCGACGGGCAAAGCACGAAATTATTTGCAAAAAGGAGCTGGAATGTAATAGTGCAGGGAAAAAGGGAAACCTATGGTATGGAATGATGAATCGTGTGAATACCAAGTAATTCAATTATCGAGAAAACAGAACGACAGATAAGAAACGGGTATGGAGGAAAGATATGATTACTAAAAGATAATTGCTACGTTAATTATATTATTTGAGGATCAGCTCTCAGATAAGATTTTGTACTATGTGGTCGAGAGTTTTCATCGCCTCATAAAAAGAAACTCCCCCGAAATGCTTGTGGGACCCTATAAGGCCAATCTAACATTCGAGGACGAATGTTCTAAAGGGGGGGGGGGAGAATGTTATATCCCGCGTTTTTGCGCATTTGGAAAAGTTGGAAAAATCTTGCCTTGTAGGAAATAAGGCTATGTTTTTGTTTTATCTAACATATGTGTGTGATATTTATGAGAAATGTTGTTGCCGAAATACGGAGGAAGGCCAAGGGCAAAATTTGGAATTTTAGAAATTTGTTTCGGGAATTGCAAATAAGATCCAATTCCACTAGCGGTGGCCGGCCATGCTAGCCCAACCCATGGAAAGGATAAATTTTTCCATGTGATAAATTATATAAGGGACCTTATCTTTTAGAAACTTCAAGAAAAGTTAGATAAGGAGAAAACAAAAGATGAAGAGCAAGAGAAAGGGGCTATTTGGCCAAGACCCTTGGAAATTAGGTACTTTAAATCTTGTTCCAAAAATTATTTTCTTGTGGTATTTCCACTAATTCAAGGGTCCTCTTCAACGTGGTGTAATTACTTCGGAAGATAATTCATCCGTTTCATCGTTTCCGCACTTTGTTCAAGTGGAGAAGATTGTAGAAAAAGGTAAGAATCAATTCCTTTTTCTTATGTTATGAAGGTTTGTTTGTGTTGTAGTATGTGGAAATGAGTAAAAATTATGGAAATGTGGATGTTTGCAAAGTGGGTGTGTGTATAGGCATGTAGCCGTGTGTGTGTATTGTTGTGTAGTTTAGATGAGTTGAATTTTATGTATTATTCGAGTTGTGGTTATGGTGGAATTTATATTGGAAATGAAAGTGGGATAAATTTGATTGAGGTTGGAAAAATGGAATGTAGCTGTGTGGTGTAGGGAGGTAGAATGGAAATGGATTAATTTTGTTTAGTATGTTAGTTGTGTTGTTGTGACCCTTATGAGGTAAATGAAGGTAAAATGGATTAAGTTGGCATGGAAATTGGTTGTATGTTATTATGGGAAATTATGTGATTTTTAGATGATTTTTATATCATGGTGAGAGTGAGATTCTAAATGAGAATTATGGTTGTTGTTAATGAATTTGGAAGAAAACAATGCGAGTTGATAGTGTTGTTGCATTTGTTGAAGTTTCGGATAGAATATGGAATTGGCGGAATTGTTTAAATCCTTGGGTATTGATTGGAGTGTTATTGAATTATGTTTGAATAACCTTGAGTTAGTGAATGAATATGAGAATGTTGATATTAACTTCATATTGTGAAGTTGGAATGGAAATTGTCGCCTTATGTAGAAAAGAGGACTATTTATGTTATAGTGCGTTTTGTGATGATTGTTGATGCTCTTGGTATTGTGGTGTTGTTGTTGTTGATATTTTGGGCCGAGATGATTCTTGGGGACGTTGAATTTATAGGGGGAATGCTGCCGAAATTTCGGTAGACAATATGAATTTAAGACTTGAAATTCTAAAAGCGTGAAACTCATATTTGGCAACTATGACCAATTGTAGATTTTGGACGAAACGGGGATTGAGTTTGGACGAGCGTAAGGCGCAAGCGAGGTATGTAAAGCTATCCCTTTTCTTCTCTTGGCATGTCCTAGATGTACTAGGTTTGAGTTTGAACCTCGGGGATCATTCTATTCATAGAAATCCGAGCTTACTTTTAGCACTATTCTATTCAGTGAAATTGAATTAGAAACTTGTACTTTGTTGAAAGGAAACGTTCGAGCATTCATAACTTTCGTAAACATGATCGAATCACCCCTAAGCTTTCATGGTTGATTCCATAAGGTCAAATGTCTGTAAAATTTGTACGCCGCCTCGACTTGGACCGAGGTGGGCCCTCTAGCCCCGAGTCTCCTTCGTTGCCCTAATTGGCTTAACTTTGTTCGATATCGAAAAGATACTTTTGCTTATGACTTTAGCTATTAAAGAATAATGTTTTGATTACTCTATGATATTCTGATTTACATTTTGAACTATGAATACAATTTCAGAAGTACTTTTGTGAGATAAACTCTGTATTGATCAGTTGTCCGGACTAGTTTGCCTAACGGGTTATCATATGATTATGTCCAGTCTCGTAAATGTTTTGATATGTAAATTGCATTAGTTTCCGCACTACTCTGCTCGTGCCCATTATTATGATATCGTTCGCCGGTTTTGTGATCGTGCGCACTATGATATATTCGGCAGTATGCTGTGTTACGGTTCCCGAGACCTCGCCATAGGGTCGGGTTCCGTTTATGGAGTTATGCTGTGATATGGCTTATGATATGTTGTAATGATGTGTGACGAGGATACGAAGATTTGAAACCTTCTGGTGTTATGTTGTGTTATGGCTCCATCGACGGGCGGGCGACCATATTCTCTGTGCCCTATGCATGACTTATATTTTGAGAGTAAACATTTTGACCTTTTGGTTTTGCACTTATGTTCTGTACTTCTATTTTGTTTATGCCTCAGGTTTGTTTTCTGTATCTTCTGCTTTGCATACTCAGTACATATTTCGTACTGACCCCCTTTCTTCGGGGGGCTGCATTTCATGCCCGCAGGTACAGACTCACAGTTTGGTGATCCACCTGTTTAGGACACCTTCTTTTGCTATTTGGAGTGCTCCTCTTATTCCGGAGCCTACATTTTGGTATATATCTTCGTTCGCTACATATGTATGTATTTGTTCAGGGGTACGGCGGGGCCCTGTCTCGCCATATGATTCGGTTGGTCTGTTTAGAGGTCTGTAGACGTATATATGGGTTGTGCCTACTTCTGTACAGGTGTGTTTGTATGATCCCACTCGCCATGGCTACCTTGTCGGCGTGCATTTGTATATGTTTTGGGCCGTTGCGCCATTTGATAGCCTTGTCGGCTTCTGATATATATGTTTATATATGGTTGTGTTTGAAATGTGTCTGAAAAAGTTTGATATATTTTGAGGCAGCGTGTGATATTTATGTCTGGCGATGTACATTCCGCCAATCTATCAGATTTTGATGCGGCCTAAATGGCCTGTATGTTTGTATATGTGTGTATATGATCGGCGATGTGTATTCCGCCGCCCCTTTTTGTTCTGATATGATATCTCTATATACGTGTGATCGCTTAAGAAAATGATTTTCAGATCCGTTTAAAATGATGAATTTGAAAATTGATCTAGCTATAATATGACAATTTGGTATGTTTGTCGATTTGGGTGCCCAAGTAGGGCACCAGTCGCGGCCCACGGGGCTGGGTCGTGACAGGTTATAATGCATATCCTTGTGTTTTTGTTAACCTTCGTACGCCCATTCTTCGTTCGAGGACGAAAGATGGGTAAATTGGTATCTGATGTAATGACCTGTTTAGTTATCATAGTGTTTTGACCTATTTAACCTTGTTAACCCTTCCCCAAGTCCTGTTAGTATGATCTATGACTTAATAAAGTCATTGGGTTGGTTTCCGCAAAGTTCAAGTGTAAATTGAGTCATTGATGGAGAAGCTAGTTAAGTTAGCGAGTTAGAGTTGACCATGGTCAACATCGAGTTTGAATTGCCCCGTACCAATGTTTTGGAAGTTCCAACATGTTAATATGATGATTTTGAACTTTTCCACAAGTTGTGGTGAGGTTCTGAAGAGTTTCAGATGGGTTTGGGTTTTGTCGCGCTCGTATTCGATGTTTTCACCGTAGGTTTGTGGATAGAAATGGCTTTAGATTGACAAACGACATTTGTTTTGTGTGAGTTTGAACCATTATATCTATATCGTAATTACGAAGCTATAGCAAAAAGAATTGTCGCGTTTCGCCTCCGGATGAGGGAGTTATGCCCTTTTTCGTTCGGGCTGTTCCAGCATGTCCGCTAGCAGCGACCTATGGTAGCTATAGCGGGACTGCTGCAACGACCAACTGGCCACTGCAGCGACCGACGGGGGGCAGAAAGCTCTATTTTAATACTCTAACTCCTAACCGTTACCCACAAGACCCCAAAGTCAGTTTTCAAGAGAGAAAGAGGCAAACTTCATTCCATTCATTGGTGAAAGCATCTTGGAGGGTAAGTCCCATCAGTACTTTTCCTTTCTTCTTCAAGTTCCATGATTATTTTAAGGTCCATCAATTGTGGGTGAAAGTCCTAGAACCCTAGAATTTGTGAACTCTTAAATAATTGGTGGGTTGTTGATTAATCATCTAGGAGTATAGATTATCACTTTCTAGGAAGAAAATTTGAACTCTTATGGTTGAAATTGCATGTTGAGACTTAGAGTTCTAATAAAAAGCGAAATTTTGTCCTAAAATCTGTTTGAAAGGGGAAATTGATTAGAAACCCATGAGTTGAAGGTTAATGATTGTAGAGATAGAAGTTATGATAAATTTACCGTTAAAGGATGGTTTCATCCATTGAAAAGGGTTGGAGTAAGTGGGTCTTCTTCCCCAAATTGTTGTTCTTGTTTAAAAATATGGTTTGTTGCTTACTTAGCATCATATTTTTAGACTTTGATCATTCTGAGGCGCTTCGAAAATTGAAGGCTCGTGTGGAGTAGTTTGTGGCTCCTGTTCTGCATTCGGGGTAGGTTACGGCTTACTTTAGTTAGACTTTGATTACCGAAACTGTCACGACCCAGCCCCGTGGGCCGCGACTGGCACCCTACCTGGGTACCCAGACCAAATCGCATATTCATTTCCGAATCCAAACTTATTTCAGAATTTTTCAAAAGTTATATCAAACATAATTTATATCGAAAATACGTCTTAAGCGGTCGTATCAAATCAAACTCAAACAAAGCGGCGGAAATAGGCATCGCCGGTCAAAATGCAAATATATACAGAAGGGCCATTTGGGGCCATCATATCAAACAGACCGCTTTAAGACCCGAAAACAAAATCAGACAGCATACACATAGGACCCTCGCCCCACAAATATGACTACAGGCCTCTACGAATTCAAAACATAACATATGGCGAGACAGGGCCCCGCCGTACCCAAACTGTCAAATATACAAAGGATATATAGAGTAGAGGAGTCTGTACCAAGAGTGGACTCCGGACCCAGTAAGAGTACTCCGAAAGCAAGAAGTGAAGCCTACTGCGGAGGATCACCGATGTCTGCACCTGCGGGCATAAAACGCAGCCCCCGGAGAGAGGGGGTCAGTACGAAATATGTACTGAGTATGTAAAGCACGGAGTACAGAATTATGGATCAAAACCGAAAGCAAATCAAATGTCAAAGTGGGGTACAAACTGGTACGTCAAAATCTGTATCAAAATCATATACATATGTTTTATGCAAATAAAATCATGCAAACGCTTAAGAACGTGGTCGCCACTCCGACGCTGGCGCCACACACAGCATAACACCAGAAGGTTTCAAATCTCCGTACATCTCCGAACATAATCATAATCATCGGTGAGCATATCGCGTCCCGAGCCATATCACAGCATAACTCCAAACGGAACCGGGCCCTATGGCGAAGCCTCGGGAACCGTAACACAGCATACGGCCGAATTTATCATACAGCGCACGAATCAAAACCGGTCCGGGAACCGGTGAACGAAGTCATAATAAGGCACGAGCGGAGTCGTGAGCAAGCAAATGCAAATCGTATTTCAAAATAGTCTTTCAAAGCAAAGTGAACTCATAAGTCATTTTAGAATACAAAATAGTCGAATACTTAGCCGACATAAAGTTTCATTTTACAAAACGTTTCCAAAATGGTCCATATAGTTCGGAACATAGATTAGCGCATCGAATAGTCCAAACATACCCCGTAGGAGGATGTTCCAAAGATCGGAAGTGGTACTTTCAACTTTATTCTCAAAGGTGGCCCGAAGGGCAAATCGGGCATTTTGGGGTAGCGGACCCACCTCGAGTCGAAGTGAGGTGGCGAACATATTTTTTACGAGCAGTTATACGCCAAGGGTCGTACATAATCATTTCTAGGTTACCCGACCACATTTCGATAGCTTTCGGACGAATAGTGGCATTCTAGCCAAAAGGGAGCCTTTAGGCTTCAATCGAATTGAATGAATAGTAATTTTCCTGTGGATCGGGTTTCGAGGAGAAGAAATGCTCCGGAAGGTCTCATATTCAACTAACACCCTATGATATGCCAAATAAAGAATTGGGAAGCTTTACATACCTCTCAGATGTCGTAAGCTCCTCCAAAAGTCCCGTCCCGTTTCGTCAAAAATCTGCAAATGGTCAAAGTTACCAAATGAGATTCTTAGGCTCAAAAATGCCTTTAACTCCATATTTGCCTACCGAAATTTCGGCAGCACTTCCCCTATAAATCTAACATCCCCGAGGCGTAGCTCGGCTCAAATTAACCAACCACAACAGCCCACACATCAACCAAACAATATAAACAACAATCAAGCCATTCTAGCTTTAAAGTTCTACATGATTTCTAAAGTTGGCAACTTCCATTCAAACTTTCAAAATCCCAATTCTATATTCACATAATTGTATTCATTTACCCATCCAACACTAGCCAAACACATTTCAAATTCAATCTAAGTCATACACGAAATTGCACCAAAATCAATAAATTTCGGTAATTCTTCAAAATATCAAAATTTCACGACGAACATTCTAACTAACGTCGTTTCATTCCGAATTCATCCATATCATTAAAAAGTCATATCTAAAGTCTCTAGTACCCAAAATATACATAAAGATACCAAGGATATACACTTTCCGATAATATCCGAATTCGTTTTCCACCGCCAATTTAATTCAACAATCACTCATTTACGATATAAGGATCACAACAACACATTATGCCAACTTAACCAAGATCAATTCAAGTCACTTCTTTCTTCCATAACTCACGGCCAAACACACTACACACACACACCCACGACTTTCTATTTACGTTAAAATTACGGGATCTCCATCTACTTCCAATGCTTAACACATTCACTTCAAATCTATAACATAAAAGGGACAAAATTCATACCTTTTCTTGAAACCCCGACTTGTCGCAAACGTCGATCTTACGCCAAACTAATTATACCCCGTTGGAGAGGGCCTTGAGTACTCCACAAATATGTGAAAACTTTGAATTTTGGATCATTAACCAAGCTTGGGAATTTTCTTTCTTTTTTTTTTCTAGGTTCGGCCGAACCTCTCTTATGGGGTGTTCTTGATTTTTTTTTTGTTGATTTAATGAAAAATACAAAGTGTTGTGGATATATATCCTACTATGAGTCATGTGCTATGCATATGACATTAATACTATGGGTTTGGGCCTACACAAGGCCGGCCACCCTTCCATGGTTTGGGCCTCAATTTGTTGCATTTTTCCTTGGCCCAATTAGCTAAAGTCCCGTTTTGTAATTCCCGAAACTAATTTCCGAAATTCTAAATTTACCCTCGGCCTTTCCCAATGTCTTGACATTAAGAATTCCATAACCAACATAGTCATATTTACTAAAATCAAATTATGTCCTTCTAACACCCAAGTCGTAATTATTTCTCGATTTCCAATTATACGAAAACACGGGACATAACATTCTCCCCCCCTTAAGAACATTCGTCCCCGAATGTTAAGTTAATCTTATAAGGTCTTTTGATCAAGGCAGGAGTGTCCCTTTTTAATAATGACATACATAGTTCATTTTATCAATCAACACAACAAACTGAAAAAGAAATTAGATTACCTGTGGATGTCGGAAACAGGTGGGGATATTTCTTCTTCATCTCGTCCTCCGCCTCCCAAGTCATCTCCTCCCGATTATTGTTGCGCCATAGGACTTTGACGGAGGGCACTTATTTAGTGCGTAGTCTCCGCACCTGTCGATCCAGAATAGATATAGGCTGCTCGTCATAAGATAACTGCTCTGTCACCTGAATGTCATCTACTGGGAATATCCTGGCAGGATCACCAATACATTTCCGCAACATAGACACATGAAACACCGGGTGTACGGCCTCCAAGTCGGATGGTAAGTCTAGCTCATAGGCGACCTCGCCTATCTTTCGCACGATCTGATACGGTCCAATGTACCGGGGGCTCAACTTACCCTTTTTACCGAATCTCATGATACCCTTCATGGGCGACACCTTCAGGAATACCCAGTCGCCAATCCGGAACTCTAACGGTCGACGTCGTCTATCTGCATAAGCTTTCTGTCGACTCTGAGCAGCCAATAATCGCTCTCGAATAAGCTTTACCTTATCTACAACTTCCTGGATCACATCTGGCCCAATCAGCTTAGTTTCGCCCACGTCAAACCAACCAATAGGAGATCTGCATTTCCTGCCATATAGGGCTTCGTACGGAGCCATCTGGATGCTGGAGTGATAACTGTTATTATAGGCAAACTCAATAAGCGGCAAATGATCATCCCAGCTGCCCCTGAAATCAATAACGCAGGCCCGCAACATATCTTCGAGCGTCTGAATAGTGCGCTCGGCCTGCCCGTCGGACTGAGGGTGAAAAGCTGTACTGAGACTCACCTGAGTCCCTAATCCCTCCTGAAATGACCTCCAGAAATTTGCTGTAAACTGGGTACCTCGGTCAGTAATAATAGATATCGGGACCCCGTGAAGTCTGACTATCTCTCTGATGTACAATCTGGCATAGTCCTCAGCCGAATAAGTAGTCCGAACCGGAAGGAAATGGGCTGATTTCGTTAGCCTGTCAACAACAACCCAGATAGAGTCGTACCTGCGTGGGGTGCGCGGTAATCCAACAACAAAATCCATATTAATCATCTCCCACTTCCAGGCTGGAATTTCCATCTCCTGTAATAATCCACCGGGCTTCTGATGCTCGATCTTGACTTGCTGACAGTTCGGGCATTGACTGACAAACTCAGCAATATCTTTCTTCATGCCGTCCCACCAATACAAACACCTGAGATCCCGATACATCTTGGTGGAACCAGGATGGACAGAATACCGGGCACAATGTGCCTCGCCCATAATCTGCCGCCGTAAGCCCGCAACATCCGGTACACAGAACCTGCCGTCGTACAATAATACTCCTTCAGGCGAGATTTCGAACTGAGTCGTTGCTTTATTAAGGGCCACATCCCTGTACTGAATCAAAGTAGGATCCTCAAACTGGCGCTGCTTTACCTCCTGAATAATAGATGACTCAGCAACCGGGCGAACAGAAATCCCAGAATCCCCAGAATCTGCCAAACGGACTCCGAGGCTGGCCAGCTGATGAATATCACGAACCAGATCTCTCTTATCAGATGGAACATCAGCCAGACTGCCTACTGACTTGCGGCTAAGCGCATCAGCTACCACGTTGGCTTTCCCTGGATGGTACAGAATATCAACGTCGTAATCCTTTAGTAGCTCAAGCCATCTCCGCTGCCGCAAATTTAGCTCCTTCTGCTTAAAAATATACTGAAGGCTCTTATGATCCGTATAGATATCCACATGGACCCCATATAAATAATGCCGCCAAATCTGCAAAGCATGAATTACCGCGGCCAACTCAAGATCATGAGTGGGATAGTTCTTCTCGTGCGGTCTGAGCTGCCGGGAAGCATAGGCTATAACTCGACCGTGCTGCATCAATACACATCCTATCCCAATACCAGAGGCGTCACAATATACGACGTACCCATCAGACCCCTCTGGAAGAGCCAGAACTGGCGCTGTAATCAATCTCTCCTTCAGCATCTGAAAGCTGCGCTCGCAGGCATCTGACCACTGGAACTTTGCTGCTTTCTGGGTAAGCCTCGTCAGTGGTGCTGCAATAGAAGAGAAATCCTCCACAAACCTGCGATAATACCCAGCCAATCCCAGAAAACTGCGCACCTCAGTCGGTGTAGTAGGCCTGGGCCAATTCTGCACAGCCTCAATCTTCTGCGTATCGACCCGAATACCGTCTGCGCCGACAATATGACCCAAGAATGCCACAGAAGTCAACCAGAACTCGCATTTAGAGAATTTAGCATATAACTTCTGCTGACGGAGAATGCCAAGTACCGTCCGCAAGTGATCTGAATGCTCCTCGGCTGATCGCGAGTAAATCAGGATATCATCAATAAATACAATAACAAACATGTCCAGGAATGGCCGAAATACCCGGTTCATCAGATCCATAAATACTGCGGGAGCATTAGTCAGCCCGAAAGACATAACTCTGAACTCATAATGCCCGTACCGGGTCCTAAAGGCAGTCTTCGGGATATCTGACTCCCGCACTCGCACCTGATGATAACCAGAGCGCAGATCTATCTTTGAAAAATGCCTAGCACCCTGCAGCTGGTCAAACAAGTCATCAATCAGGGGGAGGGGATACTTATTCTTAATAGTCACCTTATTCAGTTGCCGGTAGTCAATACACATCCGCAACGACCCATCCTTCTTTCTGACAAATAATACCGGCGCTCCCCAGGGTGATGTGCTGGGCCTGATAAAACCCTTATCCAGCAAATCTTTCAGTTGCTCCTTCAACTCCTTCAACTCAGCCGGTGCCATCCTGTACGGAGGAATAGATATAGGCTGCGTATCCGGCATCAACTCTATAGAAAAATCAATCTCTCGCTCAGGCGGAAGGCCAGGAAGTTCATCAGGAAAAACATCTGGAAACTCACTGACGACCGGGACAGACTGAAGGGTAGGTACCTCCGCTGCAGTATCATGCACACGAACCAAATGATAGATATAACCCTTCTGGATCATCTTCTTAGCCTTGAGGTATGAAATAAACTTACCCCTCGGCGATGCAGTAGATCCGAACCACTCTATGACTGGTTCCCCTGGAAACTGAAAACGGACCACCTTTTTCTGGCAGTCGACATTAGCATAACAGGAGGACAACCAGTCCATACCCATAATGACGTCAAACTCGAGCATGTCTAACTCTACCAAATCAGTCTTAGTGCTACGATCATAAATGGTCACAGAACAATCCCTATAGATCTGTCTCGCTACAATACAATCCCCAACTGGCGTAGCTACCTCAAACGGCTCTATAGGCTCAGACACTATCCCAATCTTACTAGCAACCAGCGGGGAAATATATGATAAAGTAGAGCCAGGGTCAATCAATGCATATACAGATCTGGAGAAAACCAGTAATGTACCTGTGACAACGTTTGGCGAAGCCTCCTGATCCTGGCGGCTGGCCAAAGCATATATGCGGTTCGAGGGACCGCTAGAACCTGAAGCGCCATCGCGGCCTCGACCGCGTCCTGCCGGTGCTGGAATACCTCGCCCTCCAGGGCGTGCAACTGATGGAGCAGAAGAAGAACCGGCGGCTGACCCTGTCTGCTGAGCAGCACTACCAGAACCGCTAGCCAATGGACAGTCTCTCATAAAGTGGCCCTGACCACCACACGAAAAGCAAGCTCCAGTCGCTCGGTAACACTCCCCGGGATGAGACTTTCCGCAATGAGGACAACGGGGCCTGGGTGGTCTGGCCTGGCTGGGACCCCTGGGTACCTGTGAACCTGCCACTCTGGAGCTCTGACCGGCCCCAGACGGTCCTGTACTATCGAATCTCCGGCTACCTGACTGAGTACCCCGGGCGGAAGGAGGAAAATATCTGTCAGACTGCTGCTGCTGCTGAGGCTGTCCGCCTCGAGAATCCCCTGAATAACCCACGGATCTAGCCCTCTTGGGCGACCTCCTGTCTCGATCTCTGCCAGCAGGATCAGATCTGCGACGGTCCTCCATACCCATCGCATAGGCCTGAAGCCGGGAAATGTCCATGTCTGCCTGCAATGATACTGCCATACAACTATCAACCAAATACCGGTCCAATCCCATAACATATCTGTGCATCCGATCGGACATATCTGCTACCACTGCCGGTGCATATCGGGCCAGAGAATCAAACTCAAGGTTATACTCGCGAACACTCCGACCCCTCTGCTGCAGACGTAAGAATCGATCAGCCCGAGCCCGCCGTAACTCTGGTGGCAAAAAGTGGCGGGTGAACGCTGTCACAAACTGATCCCAAGTGGCTGGAGGGGCACCCTCTCCTCTAGACAGCTCCCAAGTCTCGTACCAGTGGGTAGCCACATCTCGAAGCCGGTGCGAAGCCAGCTCAACTGACTCGGTCTCTGAAGCCCTGACCAAGTCCAGTGAGCGTCGCATCCCCCGAATAAAGTCGTGGGGGTACTCGTCGGGCTTAGACCCAAAGAACTCTGGAGGGCCACATAGCAAAAACTCCCGAACTCTCAGGCTGTCCCGCCTGTCATCATCATCGTCGTCCCTCCGCCCGCGTCTGCGAGCCTGCCCTGCTACCAGCGTAGTCAGCAACTGTACAGCCTCCCTCAGGGTCCGATCCTCCGCCCCTGGCTGAGGAGCTGGAGTCTCAGGTGCGGATACACGGACCTCTGGAGCTGCTGAAGGTCCTGCTCCAGGCTGTACTAGTGGGGGGTAGCAGACCCCTCAGAATGCGGCACATCCTCAGGCAAATCATAAACACGAGCCCGGGTAGCTCGCTGCGCCTGGCTAGTCTCCCCAATCCTCGCCTTGCCCTTCTGGGCCGCCGTTGCCTTCTTCGGAGGCATCACTGCAATCATAAAGGCGAGTCAGATCAAAATCATCCTAATAGCACAGCTCTATCGCACGATCTAAGATTCCAAAGAAAGTAACATCCTAAATGCCCTGTAGCTTCTCGTTTATAGATGTGGTGCACAGCACATCGATAAACAAGACTCTACGAGACACGGCCTGTAGACATTCCGAGGACAAACCGCTCTGATACCACTTTTGTCACGACCCAGCCCCGTGGGCCGCGACTGGCACCCTACCTGGGTACCCAGACCAAATCGCATATTCATTTCCGAATCCAAACTTATTTCAGAATTTTTCAAAAGTTATATCAAACATAATTTATATCGAAAATACGTCTTAAGCGGTCGTATCAAATCAAACTCAAACAAAGCGGCAGAAATAGGCATCGCCGGTCAAAATGCAAATATATACAGAAGGGCCATTTGGGGCCATCATATCAAACAGACCGCTTTAAGACCCGAAAACAAAATCAGACAACATACACATAGGACCCTCGCCCCACAAATATGACTACAGGCCTCTACGAATTCAAAACATAACATATGGCGAGACAGGGCCCCGCCGTACCCAAACTGTCAAATATACAAAGGATATATAGAGTAGAGGAGTCTGTACCAAGAGTGGACTCCGGACCCAGTAAGAGTACTCCGAAAGCAAGAAGTGAAGCCTACTGCGGAGGATCACCGATGTCTGCACCTGCGGGCATAAAACGCAGCCCCCGGAGAGAGGGGGTCAGTACGAAATATGTACTGAGTATGTAAAGCACGGAGTACAGAATTATGGATCAAAACCGAAAGCAAATCAAATGTCAAAGTGGGGTACAAACTGGTACGTCAAAATCTGTATCAAAATCATATACATATGTTTTATGCAAATAAAATCATGCAAACGCTTAAGAACGTGGTCGCCACTCCGACGCTGGCGCCACACACAGCATAACACCAGAAGGTTTCAAATCTCCGTACATCTCCGAACATAATCATAATCATCGGTGAGCATATCGCGTCCCGAGCCATATCACAGCATAACTCCAAACGGAACCGGGCCCTATGGCGAAGCCTCGGGAACCGTAACACAGCATACGGCCGAATTTATCATACAGCGCACGAATCAAAACCGGTCCGGGAACCGGTGAACGAAGTCATAATAAGGCACGAGCGGAGTCGTGAGCAAGCAAATGCAAATCGTATTTCAAAATAGTCTTTCAAAGCAAAGTGAACTCATAAGTCATTTTAGAATACAAAATAGTCGAATACTTAGCCGACATAAAGTTTCATTTTACAAAACGTTTCCAAAATGGTCCATATAGTTCGGAACATAGATTAGCGCATCGAATAGTCCAAACATACCCCGTAGGAGGATGTTCCAAAGATCGGAAGTGGTACTTTCAACTTTATTCTCAAAGGTGGCCCGAAGGGCAAATCGGGCATTTTGGGGTAGCGGACCCACCTCGAGTCGAAGTGAGGTGGCGAACATATTTTTTACGAGCAGTTATACGCCAAGGGTCGTACATAATCATTTCTAGGTTACCCGACCACATTTCGATAGCTTTCGGACGAATAGTGGCATTCTAGCCAAAAGGGAGCCTTTAGGCTTCAATCGAATTGAATGAATAGTAACTTTCCTGTGGATCGGGTTTCGAGGAGCAGAAATGCTCCGGAAGGTCTCATATTCAACTAACACCCTAAGATATGCCAAATAAAGAATTGGGAAGCTTTACATACCTCTCAGATGTCGTAAGCTCCTCCAAAAGTCCCGTCCCGTTTCGTCAAAAATCTGCAAATGGTCAAAGTTACCAAATGAGATTCTTAGGCTCAAAAATGCCTTTAACTCCATATTTGCCTACCGAAATTTCGGCAGCACTTCCCCTATAAATCTAACATCCCCGAGGCGTAGCTCGGCTCAAATTAACCAACCACAACAGCCCACACATCAACCAAACAATATAAACAACAATCAAGCCATTCTAGCTTTAAAGTTCTACATGATTTCTAAAGTTGGCAACTTCCATTCAAACTTTCAAAATCCCAATTCTATATTCACATAATTGTATTCATTTACCCATCCAACACTAGCCAAACACATTTCAAATTCAATCTAAGTCATACACGAAATTGCACCAAAATCAATAAATTTCCGTAATTCTTCAAAATATCAAAATTTCACGACGAACATTCTAACTAACGTCGTTTCATTCCGAATTCATCCATATCATTAAAAAGTCATATCTAAAGTCTCTAGTACCCAAAATATACATAAAGATACCAAGGATATACACTTTCCGATAATATCCGAATTCGTTTTCCACCGCCAATTTAATTCAACAATCACTCATTTACGATATAAGGATCACAACAACACATTATGCCAACTTAACCAAGATCAATTCAAGTCACTTCTTTCTTCCATAACTCACGGCCAAACACACTACACACACACACCCACGACTTTCTATTTACGTTAAAATTACGGGATCTCCATCTACTTCCAATGCTTAACACATTCACTTCAAATCTATAACATAAAAGGGACAAAATTCATACCTTTTCTTGAAACCCCGACTTGTCGCAAACGTCGATCTTACGCCAAACTAATTATACCCCGTTGGAGAGGGCCTTGAGTACTCCACAAATATGTGAAAACTTTGAATTTTGGATCATTAACCAAGCTTGGGAATTTTCTTTCTTTTTTTTTTTCTAGGTTCGGCCGAACCTCTCTTATGGGGTGTTCTTGATTTTTTTTTTGTTGATTTAATGAAAAATACAAAGTGTTGTGGATATATATCCTACTATGAGTCATGTGCTATGCACATGACATTAATACTATGGGTTTGGGCCTACACAAGGCCGGCCACCCTTCCATGGTTTGGGCCTCAATTTGTTGCATTTTTCCTTGGCCCAATTAGCTAAAGTCCCGTTTTGTAATTCCCGAAACTAATTTCCGAAATTCCAAATTTACCCTCGGCCTTTCCCAATGTCTTGACATTAAGAATTCCATAACCAACATAGTCATATTTACTAAAATCAAATTATGTCCTTCTAACACCCAAGTCGTAATTATTTCTCGATTTCCAATTATACGAAAACACGGGACATAACAGAAACGTATGTATTGTGTATAATTGATAGGAGAAAGCATGATTAGGTCTCCAAACTGTTACACCTTGGGAAATTCCCCGTACATGTACTGTGAATAGGAAAACGAAGGTCATGGCGTATACTACATGTCGATGAGTGAGGAATAGTAGTTGATAACCCCAAACGAGATTTCAAAACCATCCGAGACGAGGGAAGGAAGTTATTAAGGAAAGCGAGTCGTATGTTGTATATCGGATAAGAATAACGATCAACGATGTGGTGAGGGCATAATGGCGTCTTAGAGACATGCAATGACGTCCCTTAGATTGGTATTGAAGTGTTAAACGAGTGTTAAGAAGGTTCCGTAAGGATCGGGGATCAAACGAGTCGACGAGAACAAAAACGGAACCACTGGGCATTATACGGTCCAATCTACGGACCGTATAAATTATACCTGCCGTAGATTTGGCAATATAATTTGCCAAAGGAGGGACCAGCATACGGTCCGTATAAATAGTACGGACCGTTTGTTGGTCCGTATAAGTTGGCTCGGCCAGCTTTTAAGTTTAAGTGTAAGGGTCCATTTTATTTCATCCATTTCATTTCCCCCATTCTCCAACTCAAGAACTCTCTAGAAAAGTCACAAAACACTTCCACCACAAAAATACCAAGGAAATCAATGATCAACAACATCAAATTCATGAATCAAAGTGTATGAAACCCAAGTAGAGTTCATCTTCATCAAAGAAAATCAAAGGAGGTGAGATAGGGTTTTGGTGCTAGAGGAGTATTCTCATTCAAGGCTTGTTGAACTATCATCTAAGATAAGTTTCATGACTTTAGCATGTTGTTTAAGTTATTAGAAGGCTAAGAAGCTTGAATTGTAGAAGGACATGGAAAGTGGGTCTTGAATGAGTGAATAGAGTCACCATTGAATGATAATGGAATGGAATCATGAAAGTTGGTACGTTATGATTATGAATATGCTATAAATGATGTTTAGACCATGAGATAAGTATTATACATGAGAAAATGCGATAATGAGCTAAAACCATTAAATATGGAAACAAATTGGAGAAAAATGGTGGATTTCTCTTAATGTGTATGAGCGAGGAATGTTGATACTATATTGTGAGTGTTGTTGTAAATGTTTGGGAGATGAAATAAAACATGGGAAAAGTAGTAGAAACAAAGGAGATGCTGCCCAATTTTCTCTAGAAATAATGATGCGTTCTTATGGTCGATTGACTAATTATAATGTGCATTCTCTCGTGAAGGTAGTGACGTGATACTGAAAGGAGAACGAGTGAACGATAGCGAAACTAAGCGACAAAGGTATGTGAGGCTAGTCCTTTCTTTCTAATTGCATGAATCCTATATCATGAATTCCTTTCCTCTTCAGGAGTTCCTATATTCCGGAAAGCTAAAAGCCTATATCCATAAGTGCTCATATAAGATAAAGAGATATGATATGATGGTGCCATGTTGATAATGATGTTATTTATTGCTCACACTCACCTTATGTACTACTTCCTTCAAAGTGAGGCAGAATATTCATATATGTCCATAATGGAATCGAGGGTTCACGACCTTACGTCACCTCGATAGAGTGCAGTTGTCTAGAGTCTTTATGCATGTGTGATGACAAGTATATTTTGATAAGCATATTATTATAAGCATTTTCTGATGAGCATGTCACGATTGCATCACACCGGGCCTAGTTGGCCGGGCAGTCACCGCCAAGGCGGGTAGCTATACGGATACACCATGACCTTTTGGCATGGGCAGACACCACTAGTGGGCGGCATGAGATGCTACCCCGGACGTGGGAGGCCTGGACGCGGGCTAATGTTATTGATTATCACACCGTTCCGACATGGATGGGTAGCTTACATATAGTGCATACATGACATGATAATGAGTATGAGTGAGACAGCATGCATTACTTCCTTTATGATGGTCATTCGGATCCAGATGTTCATATTGATGTTTTCATTATACTATTGTTGTCTTTCTTCATTGTTTACGCCTCTCATACTAAATACAATATTCGTACTGACGTCCGTTTTCTTTGGACACTGTGTTCATGCCCACAGGTAGACAGTGAGGCGAGCTTGATCCAGAATCTTAGGAGCTGTCAGCTAATTGGAAGCACTCCATTGTCCGGAGGTGCTTATGATTATTCTTTTGTTATATATGCATATTTTGGGCACGACGGGGTCTTGTTCCGTCTATGTATACAGTATGTCAGTAGAGGCTCGTAGATACGCAGTGTGGGTTAGATGGTCTCACAAGATGTTATCATATATATTTATTTTTGATGGCCGAGAGGCAAATGTACATAAAGCATCTATGTTTCTATATAAAATATGTTTTCCTATAATTTCATGTACAAGTTGATAAAAAGGGCATTAAATTTGTAAGATGAGTAGTAGACCAAGCGGTGCTTGGTGGCTAGCTCCGGGTACCCGTCGCGGCCCCTAGCTGGGTTGTGACACAAGTGGTATCAGAGCAGTTCATCCTAGGAAGTGTCTACGAGTCGTGTCTAGTAGAGTCTTGTTTATGGTGTGTTGTGCGCCACACTAATAAATAAGAGGCTACAAGGCATTTAGGAAAACGACCGTCTTTCTTCTTATGAGATCGTGCGATAGAGCCATGTCTAAGATTATATTCCTCCTAAAAGTGTGTCATGATTTTAGAAAAATGCCGCCAAAGCGAAAATCTACAGCTGCCCAGAAGGGCAAAGCTACGACGAAGAGGCGGGCAGAAGGAGAGCCTCCGGCGAATGTAGAGGAGGGCGAATAACAAAATGAGGCCTCGCCCAATGTAGAAGAGCAAGGAGGAGCCTCAGTTCCAATTCCTCCCCCAGTTACTTCGGGTCAACAAGTGACCGAAGTTATTCCTCTATTAACGCAATTGGTTGCCGCCCAGGCACAGCGGCAGAGTGCGGGCCCGAGTGATCGTTCAGCCAGTATGAGAGCCCGTGATTTCCTGACTCTTAATCCTCCAGAATTTTTCGGGTCGAAGCCGGATGAGGACCCACAAGGCTTTATCGATGAGATGTTGAGGACGCTGAAACTTATGCATGCTACTGAGATCGAGTCGGTAGAGTTGGCTTCTTATAGACTCCGCGATGTGGCGGTATTGTGGTATAACAACTGGATAGCGTCAAGATCAGAAAGGGAACCTCCTCCTGTTTGGCAAGAGTTTGTTGATGCTTTAATTCGCCACTATTTACCGCCCAAGGTCCGCCGAGCTAGAGTGGACAGGTTTTTGAATCTGAAGTAGGGAAGCATGAGTGCTCGGGAATATAGTATGCAGTTTAATTCTCTGGCCAGGTATGCCCCGACTATGGTGACCGACATGGGCGATCGTGTACACAGATTCGTGAGTGGTCTGGGGCCACATTTGTTTAGAGATTGTCTGACGGCCTCTTTGCAAGACGGGATGGATATTTCCCGAATACAGGCACATGCTCAAAATCTTGAAGAACGACAATATCTACAGACAGGTGATCGTGATAATGACAGAAGGCAAGGTAAGAGGGCTAGGTCTATGGGGGAGAGCAGTGAATATAGAGGGGGATCGAGACAGATGCATTCCTGGCACTCAGGTCAGTCAGTGACTAGTGCGCCTCCCAGATTCTCAGATAGGAGGATCGATCATTCTTTTCAGACAGGACAGGGCCAGAGTTCGAGGCCCTCAGATTCTCTTACGTTACTCCGTATGTCGCGGATTGTATTGGGGTGAAACCCGAGCCCATTAAACCTTTTGAGGTATTCACTCCGATTGGTGATCCGGTAATAGCAAGGAAAGTGTACAAAAATTGTGTCATTGTGATATGTGATCGCCAGACTAAAGCCGATTTGATTGAGCTTGAAATGATAGATTTCGATGTAATTATGGGTATGGAATGGTTGGCCTCATGTTATGCTAATGTTGATTGCCGAGCAAAAATGGTTCGATTCCAATTTCCGGGAGAGCCAGTACTTGAATGGAAGGGTAACACGGCATCTCCAGAGGGTAGGTTTATTTCCTACCTTAAGGCAAGAAAGATGATAGCTAAGGGATATATTTATCATCTAGTTCGGGTTCATGACACCGAGGCAAGGTCGCCAGCTTTTCAATCCGTTCCGGTAGTGAATGAATTCCCAAATGTATTTCCAGACGAACTACCAGGTCTTCCTCCTGAGAGGGAAATTGACTTCACTATTGATTTATTGCCGGACACTGAGCCCATTTCTATTCCTCCTTATCGAATGGCTCCAGCAGAATTGAAGGAGCTGAAGGCACAGTTGAAGGATTTGCTTGAAAAGGGGTTTTCATAAGGCCCAGTTCATCGCCGTGGGGAGCACCAGTCTTGTTAGTGAGAAAGAAGGACGGATCTCTACGGATGTGTATTGATTACAGACAGTTAAACAAGGTAACAATAAAGAACAAGTATCCCCTCCCCAGAATTGACGATTTGTTTAACCAATTACAGGGTCCGAAGTGGTTCTCTAAGATAGTTCTGAGATCTGGTTATCATCAAGTGAGAATTAGGGAAGAAGATATTCCCAAAATCGCTTTCAGAACGAGGCATGGCCACTATGAGTTTCGAGTGATGTCGTTTGGGTTGACGAATGCTCCGGCAGTGTTTATGAATCTAATGAATAATTTGTTCAGGCCATTTCTGGATCTCTTTGTGATAGTATTTATTGACGATATTCTAGTGTATTCCCGCACATAATCAGAACATGCAGATCACTTGCGAATTATCCTTGGAGTTCTTCGAGCCCTAAAATTATATGCAAAATTCTCAAAGTGCGGGTTTTGGCTAAATTATGTGGCATTCCTGGGTCATACTATTTCAGATGATGGCATACGACTTGACACTCAGAAAATAGAAGCTGTGAAGACTTGGCCAAGGCCTACAACGCCTACAGAAGATCGTAGTTTTCTGGGTTTGGCAGGTTATTATAGAAGGTTTGTAGAGGGTTTTTCATCTATTTCAGCTCCATTGACGAAGCTAACCTAGAAGTCGGCAAAATTTCAGTGGGACGATGCATGCGAGCGTAGTTTCCAAGAGTTGAAGGACAGGTTGACTTCAGCTCCAGTACTAACACTTCCAGAAAGGCCAGATGGCTATGTTGTGTATTGTGATGCTTCTGTTGTGGGACTAGGATGTGTATTAGTGCAGCATGGGAAACTTATTGCATACGCTTCAAGACAGTTGCGGAAACATGAGAAGAATTATCCAACCCATGATCTCGAATTGGCCGCGATTATTCATGCCTTAAAGATATGGAGGCATTATTTGTATGGTGTGCACGTCGATATCTATACAGATCACAAGAGTCTCCAACATATTTTCAAACATAAGGAGTTGAACCTGCGGCAGAGGCGGTGGTTAGAATTGTTTAAAGACTATGATGTGGACATTTTGTACCACCCTGGAAAAGCTAATGTAGTAGCCGATGCGCTTAGCCGTCGATCAATGGGTAGCTTATGTGAAGTTCCTCCAGAAAAGAAGGAGATGGTTCGCAAGCTCCATCGATTAACAAGTCTTGGAATACGTGCAATTGATTCGGGTAATACAGGTATCAACATTAATGACCCTACAGTTTCATTCTTGAATATAGAAGTGAAGGAACGACAATATGAAGATTCTCAATTAAGTCGATACCGAGACCTGTCTCTTGAAAAGTAAAAGCCTCCATTTGAAGTTTCCGTAGATGGGATCCTTAGATATCGAGGCAGGCTATGTGTACCGGATGTAGAAAAATTGCGCCAACGGATTTTAGAGGAAGCACACTATTCTCGGTATTCTATTCATCCCGGTGCAACTAAAATGTATCATGACCTCAAATTGATATACTGGTGGGATGGCATGAAGAGGGACATAGCAGATTTTGTGCCACAATGTCCGAATTGCCAACAGGTAAAAGCCGAACATCAGAAGCCAGGGGGCATGTTGCAAGGAATGGAAATTCCTACTGGGAAATGGGAAGTGATCAACATGGATTTAATTTTGGGATTAACCCGTTCCCGTGGCAGGTATGATTCAATATGGGTGATCATTGACAAACTCACAAAAGCAGCTCATTTCCTCCCAGTCAGAACCACGTATTCGGCAGAAGAGTATGCCAGGTTGTATCTAAAAGAAATTGTGCGACTTCATGGAATTCCTTTGGCCATTATTACAGACAGAGGGGCACAGTTTACAGCCAAGTTTTGGAAGTCCTTTCAAGAAGGTCTAGGTACTCAAGTTAAGCTCAGCACGGCGTTTCATCCACAGACCGACGGGCAAGCCGAGCGCACTATTCAGACCTTGGAAGATATGCTACGAGCATGTGTGCTGGACTTTGGTGGTAGTTGGGATGAGCATTTGCCCTTTATTGAATTTTCCTATAACAACAGCTATCATTCCGGTATTCAAATGGCTCCGGATGAAGCTTTGTACGGAAGGAAATGTAGATCTCCAATTGGATGGTTTGAAACCGGAGAAACACAATTGATAGGCCCCGACTTGATCCAACAAGCAGTCGAAAAGGTTAAAGTGATTCGAGACCGACTGTTAACAGCCCAAAGTCGTCAAAAGTCTTATACGGACAACCGCCGACGAGACTTGGAATTTCAAGCTAATGACTGGGTATTTTTGAAACTCTCGCCTATGAAAGGAGTAATGAGATTTGGTAAAAAGGGGAAGTTGAGTCCAAGATACATTGGACCTTATCGAATCATCCGTAAGGTGGGTCGAGTAGCCTATGAACTGGACTTGCCCTCAGAGCTCGAGTCCGTACACCCAATTGTTCATGTTTCAATGCTCTACAAGTGTATCGGAGAACCCACAAGAATAGTTCCGATGGATGATGTCCAGGTGACAAAAAAATTGACATATGAAGAAGTGCCGGTTGCATTCCTAGATAGACAGGTGTGAAGGCTTCGGAATAAAGAGGTCGCTTCAGTCAAGGTTCTATGGCGAAACAACAACAAGGAAGAAATTACTTGGGAAGCGGAAGAGAAGGTGAAGGCTAAATATCCGCATCTATTCCAATCTCCAGAAGCGGTTCGTGATGACACGCTGAGATCGCAAGGTATGTATACTTACTTTTATGCTTTTGGTTGTGTGTGGCCATAGATATGTTGATATGGTGATGTAGCCCTGTGAGGCAATGATATTATGGGTTGTTGTGACAGGTTGGTAGTGTCAAATTACAGGGGAAACTCCGGCGAAATTTTTGTAGAATCTCGACTGTTTAACATTCGAGGACGAATGTTCGAAAAGGGGGGAAGAATGTTACACCTTGGGAAATTCCCCGTACATGTACTGTGAATAGGAAAACGAAGTTCATGGCGTATACGACATGTCGATGAGTGAGGAATAATAGTTGATAACCCCAAACGAGATTTCAAAACCATCTGAGACGAGGGAAGGAAGTTGTTAAGGAAAGCGAGTCGTATGTTGTATATCGGATAAGAATAACGAGCAACGATGTGGTGAGGGCATAATGGCGTCTTAGATACATGAAATGACGTCCCTTATATTGGTATTGAAGTGTTAAACGAGTGTTAAGAAGGTTCCATAAGGATCGGGGATCAAACGAGTCGACGAGAACAATAACGGAACCATTGGCATTATACGGTCCAATCTACGGACCGTATAAATTATACCAGCCGTAGATTTGGCCGTATAATTGGCCAAAGGAGGGACCAGACACCGGGCCAAATGTACTCCCATACATACGGTCCGTATAAATAGTACGGACCGTATGTTGGTCCGTATAAGATGGCTCGGCCAGCTTTTAAGTTTAAGTGTAAGGGTCCATTTTATTTCATCCATTTCATTTCCTCCATTCTCCAACTCAAGAACTCTCTAGAAAAGTCTCAAAACACTTCCACCACAAAAATACCAAGGAAATCAATGATCAACAACATCAAATTCATGAATCAAAGTGTATGAAACCCAAGTAGAGTTCATCTTCATCAAAGAAAATCAAAGGAGGTGAGATAGGGTTTTGGTGCTAGAGAAGTATTCTCATTCAAGGCTTGTTCAACTATCATCTAAGGTAATTTTCATGACTTTAGGATGTTGTTTAAGGTATTAGAAGGCTAAGAAGCTTGAATTGTAGAAGGACATGGAAAATGGGTCTTTAATGAGTGAATATAGTCACCATTGAATGATAATGGAATGGAATCATGAAACTTGGTACGTTATGATTATGAATATGCTATAAATGATGTTTATACCATCAGATAAGTATTACACATGAGAAAATACGATAACGAGCTAAAACCATTAAATATGGAAAACAATTGGAGAAAAATGGTGGATTTCTCTTAATGTGTATGAGCGAGGAATGTTGATACTATATTGTGAGTGTTGTTGTAAATGTTTGGGAGATGAAATAGAACATGGGAAAAGTAGTAGAAACAAAGGAGATGCTGCCCAATTTTCTCTAGAAATAATGATGCGTTCTTATGGTCGATTGACTAATTATAATGCGCATTCTCTCGTGAAGGTAGCGACGTGATACTGAAAGGAGAACGAGTGAACGATAGCGAAACTAAGCGACAAAGGTATGTGAGGCTATTCCTTTATTTCTAATGGCATGAATCCTATATCATGAATTCATTTCCTCTTTTGGAGTTCCTATATTCCGGAAAGTTAAAAGCCTATATCCATAAGTGCTCATATAAGATAAAGAGATATGATATGATGGTGCCATGTTGATAACGATGTTAGTTATTGCTCACACTCACCTTATGTACTACTTCCTTCAAGGTGAGGCAAAATATTCATATATGTCCATAATGGAATCGAGGGTTCACGACCTTACGTCACCTCGATAGAGTGTAGTTGTCTAGAGTCTTTATGCATGTGTGATGACAAGTATATTTTTATAAGCATATTATTATAAGTATTTTATGATGAGCATGTCACGATTGCATCACACCAGGCCTAGTTGGCCGGGCAGTCACGGCCAAGGCGGGCAGCTATACGGATACACCATGACCTTTTGGCATGGGCAGACACCACTAGTGGGCGGCATGAGATGGTACCCTGGACGTGGGAGGCCTAGACGCGGGCTAATGTTATTGATTATCACACCGTTTCGACATGGACGGGCAACTTACATATTATGCATACATGACATGATAATGAGTATGAGTGAGACAGCATGCATTACTTCCTTTATGATGGTCATTCGGATCCAGATGTTCATATTGATGTTTTCATTACATTGTTGTTGTCTTTCCTCATTTTTTACGCCTCTTATACTCAGTACAATATTCGTACTGACGTCCGTTTTCTTTGGACGTTGTGTTCATGCCCATAGGTAGACAGGGTGGCGAGCTTGATCTAGAATCTTAGGAGTTGTCAGCTGATTGGAAGCACTCCATTGTCCGGAGGTGCTTATGATTATTCTTTTGGTATATATGCATATTTTGGGCACGACGGAGTCTTGTTCCGTCTATGTATACAGTATGTTGTCAGTAAAGGCTCGTACATACGCAGTGTGGGTTAGATGGTCTCACAATATGTTATCATATATATATATTTTTGATGGCCGAAAGACAAATGTATATAAAAAGCATCTATGTTTCTATATAAAATATGTTTTCCTATAATTTCATGTACAAGTTGATAAAAGGGCATTAAATGAGTAAGATGAGTAGTAGACCAAGAAGTGCTCGGTGGCTAGTTCCGGGTACCCGTCGCGGCCCTTAGCTGGGTCGTGACACAGACATGGTGCTTTGGTTGGATATTAGCTAGATTGGTATAACTTCTGATTTTGTGGGCTCGTCGCCATTACTTTATATACTGAAATAGGAGGTATAGTTGTATTCACACTGTGGTGATTCGGGATGCATTTTTATTAGGTTGATTGTTGTTGATGGTGGCTCATTGCCCTATTTTTGTGATTAGACGTATTAACTAGATTGTTGTGTTGTACTCAATTCTCTCTTATTGTGAAACACATCTTCGGAGAAAGGAAGGTTAATGAGTTTAGACTTGGATTGTGATATATATTTATGATAGTACTTAGAATGAAAACTTGATGTATGATTTATTGTTGATGATAATATGTAGAAAAATGGAGCATCTTGGTGATATAGGACTTAGTTATGAGGCGTACTTGCTATATGTGGAAGTAAAGAGGGACATAGACTCTTATGTTGGTTAAGACGGTTGGTATAATTCATTTCATGGTTGAGTTGATCTAAGTCTTGATATGACTTGTGGCTTTGTGACTTGTACCTTCACTGTTACTTTATTGGTTTGCATTGATTTACCATATTTACACTCATTTATGCATTCATGCACTCATACATGATGGAAATGGTTCAGAAACGTTTCATGAAAGACTTTGGCATGATGCCTTGTGTTTGACATTGATATTGCTAATTGTTCATAGTCCATGCATACTAATGAACTGGAATATGCGGAGACATACATTGTGATGTGAAATTAGTAAAGAAGTTAATATAATCTTCTTGTTGAACTTTTGATACTATTTGATGCTAGTTATGAGCTCGTGGTCCGAGGCTCGTTCCGGAAACGAGTGTAACATGATGTGAAGCCGCGTTCGAGGTTCTTTCCAGAGCGGAGGGTTTATGGCTCGGGTTCAATGAGTATCCGGAACGAGTGGTACATGGACACCATGGGTCCCCTGCAGGTCATGACTACTGAGTAATAACTTCACCTAGCATGTGTGTACAGTGTGTATTTGGCCAGTGCATTGCATGCACTTCATCATATTTTGCATTACACATCATTACATTTTATTCTGCATTATGATGTTTGTTTGGTTCTTATATTGGTATGGATGTTGAATGTCTATTGTGATATAAATATGATCATTGACTGAGTTAAATTATGGATTAGTGACTCTACCTAGGGTCAGAACTTGGACTTGTGATTATCAGGTGAGATTAATGAAACTTGACAGAATTATGGTTTAGAAGCTTCATCTTAGGTTTTGACTCCGTTATGGGATATTCTGTGACTTGGATTTGAGTGTTAAGTGCCTATCTGGTTATTTTGTTGATTTTATACTTGTATGTGTGAACTAATCTTAATTGGCCTATGATGCTTACCGGTACATAGTGTTTGTGCTGATACTACCTTGTTGCACCCTTTTTGAGTGCAGATTGTGTTCTAGAGATTTCATCCACACTACATCTCTAGCTTGAAGCTTGTTTACTCGATCAAATTCGAGGGTGAGCTTCTATTCATGCCATGCCACCTGAAGATCTCTCTTTCCAGATGTCTACTTTCATTCCAGACATTATTTGTTATTATATTTCAGATATACTGCATTCTTCAGACATTGTTGGTTAGAGTTCTTGCACAATGACTTTTAGATTTTGGGGGTGTAATAGTTAAGACTTCCGCACTTATATTATCTATTAATTATTACTTGTTTTATTTATTTATTCATTCACCTATCTGTTGAATGTAAATAAATGATTAAAGAAGTTGAAATTATCTAATGATTAATGGGTTAATAAGTAAGGGTTCGCCTACTAGTGATAATAAGGTAGGTGCCCGCACGATCGGTAATTAGGGTCGTGACAATTCCAGACAAAATTTTGGGGTTATTATTACTTCCGCACTTATTGTTCATGTGAATTGAATGTGTTAGCTAAATCAAAGTTTATATCCGCATAATTCTTTTAAATGACTAAAATGATTTGGGAATGGTTGTCTGGCTGGTATGACAGTGTAGGTTCCATCACGATTCACGAATTGGGCAGAGCCTTGGGATACTGGTCTTACAAGTACAAGAGCATGTCTAGTAGAGTCTTACGGATCGGTATGATGAGCTCCGTACTTATCTGAGAGAGGCTATAAGACATTAGGAAACTTCCAATTCTTTCATTCTTTCATGCTACTTCTTCAAATTGGTATGTAGTTGATTCCAGTTGGTATATGAATTTCCTTCTCTTATTCTCCCTCGAATGGTGGAAGCTCGTTCCTAAGTTCTTATGCGAGCGGTTTTGTTATGACATGGCTTGGTATAGTACTAGATGTGTGGGATGGTGGTTAAGACTCAGACGTGCGACTAAGTTTAGTACCCAGCCATGACTTGAGGTTTCAGTTGTGTGGGATGGTGGTTAAGACTCGTTCATTGTGGCGATTTTCTCGAGAGATGCTATAAAGGGTCACATGATCTCCACATTTTCTGTCTTGGGTTGCTCAGAAGTCGCAGAAGTGTATTTATGACTTAACAAGAATGATTTGTTTGGTTTTGGGAATAAGTTTCAACTTAGGCAGGGTAGTATAATGGTGTGCGTGGCACGAGTATAAGTTCGGTAAGGATCATTGGATTTAGGCAAAAGTATAGTGACCGCGTATAATAAAGAAGATAAGTTGAGAATAAGGACATGAAGGATTACTTTTGTGGGAAATGCGTAGCAAAGTAAGATTTCTTAGGGTATTTGGGTATGAGTACTTTCGTGTTAATGGGACGAAGGCGTAAGAAAGAGGATTTGGATAGAGTAATATCCGCTATTAAGAAGAGAACAATTGGTATTTGATGTGCCCGTCTGGTTAAGGTTACAATTTGTACAAGCATGGATTTCGTATTCGGCCGTGAAAAGTTAAGTTGGGCTTCGACGTGACTATGTGGTTTGTGGGTTCTTTTAGGAAGGTGGTTATCAGTTTTAGACCGGAAGGCAATGTTACTGGTGACGAGTGGAGACATAGGATGTTGGGTAGTTGTGATTCTGGTCCTTCAGTAAAGGGTATGTTAACCGGGTCGTCATGTTTAGAGGAATGATAAGGATATCATGGAATCGAGAGCTAGTGGATTTGAGAATTATGTTGCGGTCATGCATGGTGGAATAGACATAAGGGTTTAGTGTCGAGTAGGTATGTTTGGGTTATTTTTGCTCCCAAACGCACACGCAAGTATACGTAGTCGTACAAGTAATATAGGATTTAAAGTCCAGATATCGTACCCACAGGGACTTATGATTAACTATTTACTAAATTAAGCTAATGCTAATTATCTAAACAAGAAATAAAATCCAAATTTATAGTTATGAAATAAATAAAAATAAAAAGAAATAAAATAATGAACTTCAACCAAGAAAGAGCGGATTTTTATCGGAGAAGAGATAGATCTAGGGCTATGACCACTAACAATCCAGTTGAGTCTTCAAATCATTCTACCTATGGGTTACTAGTTGACGCGTTAATTATAATTTTGTGAGTATCTTCCGAGTTGCTCAAAAGCTTGTAGATGCTACTATAACGCTTATATCCCTATGGTCGCCAGAGGTAACAAGAACACATTTACTTCTCTGTATTCAACTAAGCAAGGCTAAAGGGTATAGTCATATCCTCATTAGCGAAATGATTAATCGAACAAGCTCTATTTATTCTTACTACGCATGCAAATTCCCTATCCCTAGTTCAATTCACACGCCACATATAGTGTCTAATTAGTGATCAAGTAATTAAACAATTAAGACCAAGAATAAATAAATAACCCAAAGATGGAAAATCAATAGATAGAAACGATAATCTAACGTCAACTTTCATGTTTGTGTCAAAGCCCTAGAACTAAAGAGTTTAGCTCCACATAGACATGGAGGAAAAACAAAAAATCATCCGAATAAAAATGTCAAAATAAGTATTACAGAGAAAAGAAGGTAAAACCCTGTAAATACGGCCTCCATGGCGGCTCCAAACTCTCTCTAGGTCAAAAGTTCTGAACTAAAGGTTTCAAGTTTTCCAAAGTTATCCCAAAGTTCTGTAAAAACCCTGTAGAATATGAATTTATAGGGTACCAAAAGGCCTGGGATTTTAAAAACCGATTCCAACTTGGACCGGGAAAAACTCAAGGACTGCAGAATAAAATTCATAGAGCGTCACTGTGCACAATGGTAGTGCAACGTGTGAAGAACACAACTACTTCTGCCAACGTTCTTTTTCTCTTCTTTGAAATTGAATTCACTTGCACTTTGATCTGCCCCTAATCATTATCAATGATGACCCCAATTATTAGGCCACTAATATTTGTCTCCACTCTTTTTTTTTCCTTTTTTTTCTTTCACTTTTTATTCAATTTTTGCTCCAAATCTCTTCGTCTTTACACCGCTTTATTCCTACACAGTAAAGTATAATATTAAGCACAAAGAAATATAATTAATACTCAAAAGACAATTAAAAGTATTAAATGTGAGGCAACTAATAGCTAAATATATGCATTTTAGGCCAAACATCACCACCCCACACTTAAAATCTTGCTCATTCTCGAGTAAGCATTAAAATCACTCTCAATAAATCAGGCCTAGGAACACCACCACTTTGATTGATACCAACAATAAGGACCTATAGCAACTCACAACATCAAATTTACATTTCCTGATCATCATGCAAGATATACCAGTCAACAAGCAAACAACAAACTTCTAACCTCTTAATCTCAAAGATGGACTCTAACACATCAAATTTAAGCTCGCTCGCCCACTCTATCAAAGAAATCTAATAACATCACCTATCTATCATGAAACAAGTGCCCTCACAAGAAGAAACAGTCCACACACTCAAATCGAAGAATCGAATGTAAATGAAGGACTTAGCATCAAAGCACAACTCTCGCACTCATAAAGGAATTCACGTGTATGCACAAAGAACCATAGGCTTGCCCATTATGTACATCTCCACTAATTAAGTGTGCTCGAATAGAATCAAATAGGACTTTAACGGGTTGTAATGTTGGCTAGGGGACGGTTAGGACAACTATATGATAGTGACTTATACTTCCCTATGCATTTTGCACTTTTAGGCTTCAACACCCATTATTTTCTTCTCTTAACTTTATTTTCCAGCCCTCTCTTCATCAATTATTTCACAAGTATTGCTCATCATATTAAGAATGCTTCAATTTTTTTCTTCAGCAATTCTTTTTCATTTTTTTTTCAGGTCACATTCTTTCAAAGAGGACCTTTTTATCACTTTGCAGCTATCATTGGTCCCCATTTTTCACTTGACCACCTCTGTTCTTCAGATTTATCAATTAATATCACAATCTATGCTACAGTGCTCATGGAAGCACGGTGCAAAACTAGGGATTCAACAAAAAAGATCAAGGCAAAAATACAGCTAACAAACGAAAGGCTACAGGCTCAAAGGGCTAACTAGTGGTATAATATCTGAAAAAGCTAAAATTTACAAGACATATCAAAGAAAGCCTATAATCATCTTCTAAACAGAGCAACACTTTTTATTTCGCTTCAATAACATGCAGGGCAAGTTCTAGACTAAGATGCAAAACATGGAATATATGCACGAAATCCTCACCTCACATGGCACAAGTCTCAATCAAGATGGATCAATTCTACTCTAGGACATATAAGATCATGACGAACTACACAATAAGAATAAGCTATATACAGAGTCACAACCATGAGTCTAGGTGTCAGAAAGTCTGCTATGTTTTTTTTCATTACTCAAGCACTCACAGGAAAATACTACTCAATCTCAGGCCCAAATATGCTAGTATCAACCAAGTCAAAAGTTCTTTCTTCTCTATCCTTTACTACTCCTAAAACAACTAATCCTAAAAACCAAAAACAATTACCCGGTTCAAAGGCCCTCCCTGGGGAAAGAACCGAGGCCATAAGAAAACCCAATGGGTGGATGATGAATGCCACTAATGAGGGACTTAAGAAGTTACTAAAGAAAATCAAAAATCTTTTTCGAATTTTTCCTTTTTTTTTTCGACACTAAGACTCAAAACTAATAATAATAAAAAAAATCCTAAGGCATATTAAATCATCATCCTCATCCTTACAAGGGACGTATCCCCCCCCCCCTCCCCCCCTCCCACACACACACATAAAAATTATGCAACACCCTCAGTGCATATAGATGGAAAAATTAAGGCAAGAAATACTCCCTGGGGCCCTCTAGGGCCTAGCTAGCAACATGCTCTCATCATTAAGGGTCGGCACGACCCCACACTTAAGCTCAAACATGCTCCTCAGCTTTCAACTTTGGGTACTCAGACTTCCCCTAATCTGCAAAACAAAAACAAAACAAAACAAAACGTGACACTATAAAAATAAAAATCTATAATTATTACACATTGGGTTGCCTCCTAATAAGCGCCTTAGTTAACGTCGTGGCACAACGTGAATCAGCTTCACCACTTTTCCCTCCACTTTGAGGATATGAATTGCGCCCCTAATTTTGCATCAAATTTTCTGCTCCGCTCTTGGGGTGATGGTGTAAAAATAAAAGAACCAAGCAATAAGTGTCGCATCTTGCACTTCTTGGCCTTTAAGTGAGGAATGTAATTTTGTCTCTTTGGTGTGGCAAATTTCAGGATGTAAGGCTCTTGTTCCTCATCTATACACATCTTCACCGGCTTAGAGGGCTCGATTTTCATGTCACCAACAAAACATAATGTAGAAAAATGTTTAGAACGAGGACCAACATGCCCCAACTCTAAAACTGCATTATTTATGACATCCTCACTTTTGTACACTTCCTCAACATAGGTATCATCAACAAGGATCTGATCGAATGGTTGGAATTCCTCTATTTGCTCTACAAGTTGGCTAGTATCCACAACAATTGGTGGTTGGGCATCAGACGCCTCAACCTTTTTATTTATTTGAGCCTGTAGGTCATAGATGTCTGAGCCAAATTAGTCTATCTCTTATCCTAACTTTGTTATTTCTTCCATGAAGTATGTCATGTCATTGGTAATTTCATCAAGATAATCCCCCCATACCTCTAATCGATGAGCTCAAACCAATAGCCAAGTATCACTCACAACATCCACTTTGTGAAAATCACTTGAGAGACTAGAACAACACTTAGGACACTCTTTCCACTGACCACCACACTGGTTAAAAAAGTTCCAGTCATAGAATTTAGAAGGGTCACACATCACATCCCGTATGAGCCAAATTTTAGAACAATTTTCCCATAACTGGGGTCCTCCACAAAGTGCACAAAAATCATTAAAACATGAATACCCAACATTTAATAAATTTTCGTTCAAAGATGCCATATCAAGAAAAATACCAGAATATTAAACAAACAAAAAAACTTGAATAGACAAAAGTCTAATCTAGATAAACAATTAATTTCGAAGTCCCCGGCAACGGCACCGAAAACTTGTTACTCCCAAACGCACACGCAAGTATACGTGGTCATACAAGTAATATGGGATTTAAAGTCTAGATATCGTACCCACAGGGACTTATGATTAACTATTTACTGAATTAAACTAATGCTAATTATCCAAACAAGAAATAAAATCAGAATTTAAAGTTATGAACTAAATAAAAATAAAATAAAATAACGAATTTCAGCCAAGAAAGAGCGGATTTTTATCGGAGAAGAGATAGATCTAGGGCTATGACCACTAACAATCTAGTTGAGTCTTCAAATCGTTCTACCTATGGGATACTAGTTGACGGGTTAATTATAATTTTGTGAGTATCTTCCGAGTTGCTCAAAAGCCTGTAGATGCTACTATAACGCTTATATCCCTATGGTCGCCAGAGGTAACAAGAACGCATTTACTTCTCCGTATTCAACTAAGAAAGGCTAAAGGGTATATTCCTATCCTCATTAGTGAAATGATTAACCAAACAAGCTCTATTTATTCTTACTACGCATGCAAATTCCCTATCCCTAGTTCAATTCACACGCCACATATAGTGTCTAATTAGTGATCAAGTAATTAAACAATTAAGACCAAGAATAAATAAATAACCCAAAGATGGAAAATCAATAGATAGAAACGATAATCAAACGTCAACTTTCATGTTTGTGTCAAAGCCCTAGAACTAAAGAGTTTAGCTCCACATAGACATGGAGGAAAAACAACAAATCATCCGAATAAAAATGTCAAAATAAGTATTATAGAGAAAAGAAGGTAAAACCCTATAAATACGGCCTCCACGGCGGCTCCAAACTCTGTCTAGGTCAAAAGTTCTGAAGTAAAAGTTTCAAGTTTTCCAAAGTTATCCCAAAGTTCTGTAAAAAAAAACCCTGTAGAATATGAATTTATAGGGTACCAAAAGGCCTGGGCTTTTAAAAACCGATTCCAACTTGGACCGGGAAAAACTCAAGGACTGCAGAATAAAATTCATAGAGCGTCATTGTGCGCAATGCCAGTGCAACGCGTGAAGAACGCAACTGCTTCTGCCAACGTTCTTTTTCTCTTCTTTGAAATTGAATTCACTTGCACTTTGATCTGCCCCTAATAATTATCAATGATGACCCCAATTATTAGGCCACTAATATTTGTCACCACTCTTTTTTTTCCTTTTTTATTTCTTTCACTTTTTATTCAATTTTTGCTCTAAATCTCTTCATCTTCACACCGCTTTATTCCTACACAGTAAAGTATAATATTAAGGACAAAGAAATATAATTAATACTCAAAAGATAATTAAAAGAATTAAAATGTGAGGCAACTAACAGCTAAATATATGCATTTTAGGCCGAACATCAGTTATGCCGTGAGCCAATGGGAGCCGGTGGTTGACTAATAAGAATGACTTTAGTGTTGGTCAAGTGCGAAGTTTTAGTACTGAAGGAACTTTTGGGTGTTGCATATAATATTGGATTAGGGTTGAGAGCCTTGTACCTACTGTGTAGGTTGGGTTAGTTCCTACTACTATTGGTGTTGGTACTCGGTCGAGTTGATCGAATGAAAGGGATAATCGCGTGAATGGTTAGAGGTTTTCCTTTTCGACAAGCAAGATATGATTCTTCACGGGTGAGTAGCGTTTAAAGGCATTGAAGTTGAAAATTAACGATAAGGTTCGAATTAATTCGAGTTGTAGAGAACATTTCGGAATCTGAGTTAAGGGAATTTGAGAGGAACTTTGGTGGATATACGTCAGAGTAGTAGTGGGACTGTGTATGTGATCTGCTAGATTTAGAAAGTTTTAAGTTTTAGTGCATGCTATGCATGGTACTATCTCCAGGATTGACTCTGCTAGTCTGCTAGACTTATGGTTATGCCGTATTCTATTGAGTGGGGTCAAGAAATGGTTAGACGGTGATGATGATTGCGATTTGATTGGAATTAGTGAATTGGAGAGTCAGGAAAAAGTATAGTTGATTGAGAATCGGTAAAAATAAGGTACGTCTTCGAGATTACTTGGGTTAGTATAGAGGTTGGAGATATTGTGTTACATATTTCAAATGAGGTGTTATCTTTAGTACGCTTAAAGAAGGGAGTCTACAGAAAAGGACTAAGTGATATAATGGATTAAGTGATATGACTACGTTTCGTGAGGTTTCATGATCAACGACTTGTGAGAAGCAAATTTCGGGTAATCGACATTTTAAGGCTTATGAAAGTGGTCTATGTGCTACACAGTTGGATAATTTCATAACACTCTATATTGGATGAGTTAGTATGGTTTAAAGGAGGGAAATTCTAGAAATCCTTATTATATAAAGGTTAAAGCTGTATTTTCGAGATGAGACCATATTCGTGGTAGTGTGTTCTGTTTTGGGTATTACTAATCGGATAGTTTGAGTGAGTAATTGCACAAATATTAAAGGACTAGAAGTAGTCGCCCCAGATAGGTGATAGGACTGTGATTGGTTTTGGAAAGTTTGGAGTCATTTCAAGTGACTGTTGGTGGTATTCAAGGGTTGTCCATTCGTTCAGGGTTAGAATTGTTCGAATTAAGCTTGATGGACTATGTATATTTTCCAGAAGGACTTATGGGTTTCCTAGAAAATCACCATCACGGATTCGATAGGTTACAATTCAGATTTGAAGTATGGCAGGTTTATCGAGCTTTATCGGGGTATGCGAGTAGACTTTATGATATTTTACCAGGGTTAGTTATTCGAACAATTATAATGGTCTACATCGGGCTTAGTGATGATTCGAGGGGGTACTATGGTTGCGAGGGGTCTTTAGAGTGATCAGATGGTTTCCTACGGACTTGGTTCAGCAAGGTATTCAGTGGGTGTGCTTCCAGTATAGTGATTTGAAGATTAAAGAAGACTTGGAACTAGCGAAGTTGGCTACGAGTAAGATCAGCTGGAGGGAGTTGCTTCAAGTTGCTCAGATAAAGAAAGTTTTCTTTTCTGGCTAGAGTAAGTCATGGTTCCGGACTTATGCTTGTTTGTTTCTAAGAAATCGTCATGCGAAGAATGGCTTTAGAAGGGTGGAAGAAAGGTTAGCAGAATCTGAGTATTTTACCGATTCAGAGTGGGCTATGATTGCGCCAATATCTAAAGGTTCGTGTTATTTTTAGAAATATTGTGGGACCTATTGGTCGCGTTTAGAGGTACGGTTATATCCAATGAGAGAATCCCAGCAAATATAGTTCTTATATTCAGGGACCAGTTGTGGAAGAAATTCGAGTATGAAAATTGGTGCTTTGAGCTAAATTAAGGACGTTTGACTGATAAGGTGTATGGGCAGTGTATTTGGTGTACTTCTTGCTGTAGAGGCTTCTTGGTGGTTATAATACAGGTTCCTTAGTTACCGTTAGTTTTCGCACTGTCACAAACCAAACCAATGAGCCGTGACGGGAGTCTGACCTCTAGCGACCAAACTGTCATGACCCAGCCCCGTGGGCCGTGACTAGTGCCCTAACTGGACACCCACACAAACTTGCTTACCAGATCGACATATCAAAGACTTATTCAAATTCAACATACGTTATTTCGCACAGATAATGAGAACAGACGTCATCTTAAGCGGTCACCTGTAACAGAAATATCATACCAAAAGTCGGCAGGCTGGCGGAATACACAACGCCCGAATATACATACATATACAAACATGTGGGCCGTTTTGGCCATAATAGCAAACGGGACCGCTTAAGGCACAAATCACAAACATAATCGAACAAACATGACCCATGACCCACATATATGTCTACAGGCATCTACAAACCATAACAGAAACATATGATTGGACAGGGCCCCGCCGTACCCCAAATAGTCATATATATACAGAAACATGTATAACAAAAGATATATACCAAAAATATGAGCTCCGGATCAAATGAGTACTCCAAATAGCAGAATAAGTGTGCTACACTGGCGGGTCACCAGAACGGACGTCTGTACCTGCGGGCATGAAACGCAGCCCCCGAAGAAAGGGGGTTAGTACGAAATATGTACTGAGTATGTAAAGCATGAAGCACAGTAATCCGAATAATAACTGAAGTGAGGAGTACAGAAAATGGATACAGAATTAGTATATCAAAACCTGTGCTGAAAATATGAATAATGCAAATAAAAATCATGCACAGGGTTCAAGAACGTGGTCGCCACTCCGACGCTGGCGCCACAACACATCATACTCCAGAAGATTTCAAATCTCCGTACAATCCCCTAACATATCGTATCATCATAACATATCACAACATCAGAACACATCATATGCCATATCACATCATAACGCCGTATATATATGGTACCCGGCCCTATGTCGAGGTCTCGGGAACCGTAACACATCATACTGCCGAATATAACATAGTGCGCACGATCACAAAACTGGCCCGGGATCCGGCGAACGATATCATAGTAGTATGCACGAGCGGAGTAGTGAGGAAACCATATGCATATAAGTAAATAAATTCCAAGACTCGATGAATAAATATACATACCGATATCAGAAAGCTCAGAAACAAGTATCGAGTCAATCGGAATTAGTATACAAAAGTTACGAGCTTTTGAAGTACAGAACCTTCTAAAAACATTTCATAAGCCATATTTGGAAATTCAGGTATCATTCATATTAGGTAACTTTCGAATAACATTATGGATCGAATCAAATGGAGGCTTTAGGACCATATTTACGTATCAAAATATTCGTCAAAGACTTTAGTCATCTCGATTTTCTTTCAAACAACATTCGGAACCATAACAACTAGAATCTTCGAACATCATAAATACGTATCAAGCCATATGGAATAGCTTATGGAAGTCAAAGATATTAGCCATCCTAGTGGCTCTAAGAATAGGATTTTCTTTAGAAGCATACATATACGTTATTGGTTCATTTCATAAAGGTCATGCCAAAAGAAGGAAAGGTAGGCTTTACATACCTCGATCGCTCGCTAACCAAATCCCGACTCAAGTCTCTGGCTCTCCAATATCTACAATAATGTTATCAATTACCAAACATTAGCTACAAGTACTTAGAAATTCAATTCTAACTAGTACTTGTCTACAGAAACTTCGGCAGCATCTCCCCTGTAAATTCAACATCCCCGAGAATTTAACTCGGCATATTCATCAACAACCATACCAACAATACCAACAACCATACTAATAATCATCAACAATCAATTTAAACACATTCTAACATTAGTAACTTTCTTCTCTACGTAGCTTATCATATTCAATTCGACTACGTACATTCAAGCCAATATCAACGCTCACATATTCATTACTAATCCAAGATCATTCAAACACAATTCAAGAGCATTTCAGAAAATCTACAAAATATTCAAACAATCCCACCAACACCATATTCCACCCGAAAACTCCACAAATGCAACAAGACTACAACGTCGCATTGTCTTCTTCCAAATTCATCAACAATAACAACAATTCACACTTTAGCAACTCCACTTCCATAATTACATAAAAACCATATTAAAATCACATAATTTCCTACAACAACCTACAACTACTTTCCATGCCAACTTGAACCATTAGTCATCCATTTACATCACAAAGGCCACAACAACACAACTAACATACTAAATAAATTTAATTCATCTTCCTCCACCAATATAAACCTCACGGCCACACACGCACAACACACCCACACACAACACACAACATTTCCATGATTTTCATACAATTTTACTCACTATAACATATATATAAACCTTCATAACATAAAAAGAGGATAGAAGTTTTACCTTTTCTTCAATTTTTCACTTGCCACTAAAGTGGTTTTCTCGCTTAAATAATTATACCACGTTGAAGAGGGTCTTGAACTTAGTAGGAATTCAAGAAGAAATAAATTTTTGGATCAAGAATGGATGGCTTAAATTTTTTTTCTCTCTTTCTCTTGTTGGCCAAATTACCCCCCCCCCCCCCCCCTTTTTTTTTTTTGCTCTCAACAATTGTTTCTTGAATATTCTTGAATGGTGGCCGTTCTTATCTATTTATTTGGTCTATTAAATTATCACATGGGCTTGGGCCCTTTTTTCCCCATGGCCGGCCACCACACATATTGGGCCTCTCCTTTTTTTTTTTCAGTTTTCCCTAGCCCATTTACTTTGGTTAATATTTTGTAAGTCATGAAACTAATTTTCAAAATTCCAATTTTGCCCTTAGCCTTCCTCCATATTTCCGCGTCAATATTTTCATGAACAACATATATATTAACTAAAATCAAAACATTTCCTTATCTCTTACAAGTCACAATTATTTCAAATTTTTCCGAATGTGCAAAATACGGGATATAACACAAACACCCCTAAACACGTATTTGCAACATACTGAAGGTCAAAGGCCCATGAATGACATAAACTGATCTCAAAAGAGGGAAACTGTCACGACCCGACTAGGGGCCGTGACGGGTACCCGGGGCTAACCACCGAGCACCACTCATTCTATTACTCATCATACTCAATCATAAGAAAATAATTTTTCATTTGAGAACATAAATACTTGTATATACATAAGCCTTTTGACTATCAAAATGATGATATATATACAGTAGTAACATTGTGAGATCATGTAACCCACACTTGCGTACCTACGAGCCTCTACTAGTGTGCTAGACCCCGTCGTGCCCAAAATACATACATATAAATATACACAAAGAATCAACCCAATAGCACCTCCAGAATAATGGAGTGCTCCTGTAGATCTGCTGATAGCTCCTATGAGTCTGGCTCAAGATCACCTCTCTGTCTACCTGTGGGCATGAACACAGCGTCCAAAGAAAACGGACGTCAGTACGAACATTGTATTGAGTATGAGAGGCATAACTAATAATAATAATACGTCAATGAGATAAAGGAAGCATCAAATAAGTAACAACTATATATGACTGTCAATTATAAAAGAAATAATTGCATACATCGTCTTTCGTATCCCATAATAATACTCGTACCATACTTGTGCTCATATTCGTATACATGTTCTTATTCGTATTCCTATACATAGTCTTTTCACATTCATATTCATATTATATACATAGTCATTTCATATACATAGCCTTTACATAGCATACCCGACCTTATAGGATCGGTGTTTCATACATACTTAGCCAACCAAGGCTCAAGATCATACATACCTGGCCCTACCAAGGCATTACGGTTATCCGTACCTTCTGAAGAAGTGCGCGCGCGTTACATAATCATATACATACTTTATACATAGTTATATACATATAGTCTTACCCGGCATCACAAGTTCGGGGTCTTATCATAGCCCTTCACAGGCACACATATACATATATCATAGCTCGTAAGCATCTCTAGTCTCATTTTACTCTCATCATCGTTACTATCCTCATCATTATCGTTATATTTACATTATAGACTTACTCATCGTACGAGGAACGTAGTATAATCATAGTACATATCAAGGGTCGTGACCTTATGAGCTCGAAATGTCAACCATGTGAAGACAACATACTCATATAGAGGAATTTAGGAATTTGGCCAAGAACCATGCCTTATGAAAGAAGGGTTAGCCTTACATACCTTTCCGTCGAACTATTCTACACTTGCACGTTCCCTTCCAATGCTAGCGTTTATACCTTCATTAATATCATAACAATGGCCATTAGTCATTCACACTATCCACATTATCTAGATTCCTCAATTTGCCTCTAATTCACCCACATTCATGGTCATAACACCCAACTTCGACCATTCGTCTAAAGTGTTTAGTTCATGATCTTAATACCATTTATAACACATTCATATCACAACACAACAACATTCATAACTCAATTCAAACTATTTCTCAAAATGTCAGTATTCATCTTTCATGACCTAGTTGACCATATTTTCTATAATCCATGTATTTTAATTCTCCAATACCTTAAACATCTTGTAAAATTCATGAATCTTACCTTAGAAGTTGTAGGAACAAGCTTTGGTTGATAATACTCCTCTTTGAGCAAAACCTTAGTTTTTCTCCATTTGGATTTCTTGACTTGGATGATCCTTGATGATTCCCTTATCCTTGATTCACTTGTCTTAATGTTATTGATGGCTTATAATCCTTGAAAACTCATATAATAAATGTAGAGAGAAGTTCTAGAGAGAAGTGGTGTAATGTTGTAAATGAAATAAGACAAGTCTTGATCCTCATATTTAATGAATTGAAAAATCTGTGCTGGGTGAACAGTGGTCGTCCATGGAGGTTTACGGTCCGTATTCCACTTTACGGACCGTCCCTCGTGGTCGTCTTTAAGCTTAGTAGGACCAGAGACTTTGGCCTGCATGCATGGTGATTTACGACCATGGTTTACGGGCCGTAAATCACTTTACGGTTCGTCCACCAGGTCGTATTATACCTCTTCCTCAGCTGGCAGAAAGTTGAAGTTTGGCATGCCAGTTTACGACCTGGCAGTTTATGGACCGTATACCAGTTTACGGTCCGTATTTGCACTTTACGACCACTGGCAGAAAGCTGAAGCTTTTGCATGGCAGTTTACGACTGCCAGTTTACGGACCGTATTGCACTTTACGGTCCGTATTTTGCAATATACGACCACTGGGCAGTTTTGCTAACTTTCAATTTTTTCTCATTTCTCGACTTTTCATTCTAATCATCCACATCCCTTTACATACATTTCCCATGAAACATTATACACTCGCACTCCTCGCACACATCATTAGTTCATTTACTTGCGTACCAACGGGAAATTTTCCGAGGTGTAACATTCTACCCCCCATACGATCATTCGTCCTCGAATGTTAAAAGCTTGGGGAATTCTATAAAAAATTCGCCAGAGTTTCCTCTGTAATGTGGCACTACCACCCTGTCACAACAACCCACAATAAAAATGCCTCACAGGGCAATAATACAACAGCACTAGAAATTTGGCCACACACGACCTGAATGTATAAAAGGGAAAACATGTATACCTTATGATTTTGACGTCTCGTCTTGGACTTCTTCCAAGGGCTGAAATAAATGTGGGTATTTGGATGGCATATTCTCTTCTGCTTCCCATGTCATTTCCTCTCGATTGTCATTTCTCCACAAAACTTTAATTGAGGCCACTTCTTTGTTTCTAAGCCTCCGTACTTGCCTATCTAATATGGCAATGGGTATTTCATCATAAGTTAACTTTTCTGTCACTTGAATATCATTCACTGGGACGATCCTCGTAGGATCTCCAACACACTTCCGAAGCATCGAGACATGAAATACTGGATGGACTGACTCCAAATCTGGAGGTAGATCTAGCTCATAGGCCACTTTGCCTATTTTGCGCACAATTTCGTATGGCCCAATATACCGGGGACTGAGCTTCCCCTTTTTGCCAAATCTCATCACGCCCTTCATCGGCGACACTTTCAAGAATACCCAATCTTTCACTTCGAACTATAAGTCTCTTCGACGATTATCCGCATAGGACTTCTGACGACTTTGAGCCGCTAGCAACCGATCTTGTATGAGCTTAACTTTCTCTATTGCTTGCTGGACCAAGTCTGGCCCTATCAACTTAGCTTCTCCGGTTTCAAACCACCCAACTGGGGATCTACACTTTCGCCCATATAGAGCCTCATACGGTGCCATTTGAATGCTAGAATGATAACTGTTATTGTAAGCAAACTCAATGAGTGGCAAATGGTCATCCCAATTTCCTCCAAAATCTATCATACATGCCCGTAACATATCTTTAAGAGTCTGAATAGTACGTTCAGCTTGCCCATCAGTCTGGGGTGAAATGCCGTGCTAAGGCGCACTTGGGTCCCTAAACCTTCTTGGAAAGACCCCCAAAACTTAGCTGTAAACTGAGTCCCTCTATCGGAGATAATAGATACCGGAACGCCATGGAGTCTCACTATCTCTTTAAGATAAAGCTTGGCATAATCTTCTACCATATAGGTCGTTCTGACCGGTAAGAAATGCGCTGACTTTGTGAGCCTATCCACGATAACCCATATCGAATCATATTTACGTCGAGAACGGGGTAACCCTGTAATGAAATCCATATTAATCACTTCCCACTTCCAAGTTGGGATTTTTATAGCTTGCAATAAGCCACCCGGCTTTTGGTGTTCTATCTTCACTTGTTGGCAATTAGGACACTGAGCTACGAATTCTGCTACGTCTTTCTTCATCCCATTCCACCAATATATAGTCTTAAGATCATGATACATTTTCGTCGCTCCGGGGTGAACGGAGTAACGGGAACAATGAGCTTCTCTCAAAATCTGATGGCGTAGACCTGCCACATCGGGAACACATAACCTGCCTCAACATCGGAGAACTCCATCTTCCGAAATGTCAAATGATGACCCCTCCTTCTGAGGGAGTGTATCTCTGTACTGCATTAGCATGGGATCCTCATATTGTCGCTCTTGTACTTCCGCTACTAACGATGAAACTGCTGAATTCTGAATAATAGCTCCACTGCTACCGGAGTCCACCACTCGGACTCCTAGGCTAGCTAACTGCTAAAGATCACGGGCCATCTCTTTCTTTTCTGGTCGTACATCACTTAGACTTCCCATCGACCTACGGCTAAGAGCATCAGCCACAACATTTGCCTTTCCGAGGTGGTACAAGATTTCGACAACATAGTCTTTTAGCAACTCTAGCCATCGTCGTTGCCGCAAATTCAACTCTTTCTGCTTGAAGATGTACTGGAGACTCTTATGATCTGTAACAATATCCACGTGGACACCATATAAGTAATGTCTCCATATCTTTAAAGCATGGACCACCGCGGCCAATTCTAAGTCATGGGTAGGATAATTCTGCTCATATTTCCGTAATTGTCTAGAAGCATACGCAATCACCTTACCATTTTTCATCAATACACAGCCTAGCCCAACGCCTGAAGCATCACAATAAATAACATATCCTTCCAATCCTTCTGGAAGTGTCAAGACTGGGGCTGAAGTCAGTCGGTCTTTCAACTCTTGGAAACTACCCTCGCAAGCATCTGTCCATTGAAACTTAGCAGACTTCCGAGTCAACTTGGTGAGCGGTGCAGAAATAGAAGAGAAACCCTCAACGAATCTTCTGTAATAACCGGCTAAGCCCAAAAAGCTACGAACCTCCGTAGGGGTTGTGGGCCTTGGCCAAGTCTTCACTACCTCAATCTTTTGGCTATCCACTCGAATACCGTCAGCTGCAACAATGTGGCCTAGAAATGCCACTGAGTTCAACCAAAACTCGCATTTGGAAAACTTCGCGAATAATTCTCGAGCTCGAAGAACTCCAAGGACAATTCGCAACTGATCCACATGTTCTGCCTTGGATCTAGAATACACTAGGATGTCATCGATGAATACAATCACGAATCGATCCAGAAAAGGCCTGAATACATTGTTCATTAAGTCCATAAACACTGCCGGTGCATTAGTTAGCCCAAACGACATTACTCGGAACTCGAAATGGCCATATCTTGTTCTGAAAGCTGTCTTAGGGATATCTTTCTCCCTAACTCTTACTTGGTGATACCCGGACCTCAAATCAATCTTTGAAAACCATTTGGCACCTTGCAATTGATCAAATAAATCATCAATCCTCGGGAGGGGATACTTGTTCTTAATTGTCACTTTATTCAATTGTCGATAATCAATGCACATTCTCAACGAGCCATCCTTCTTCCGGACGAACAATACGGGTGCTCCCCACGGGGATGAACTAGGCCTAATGAAGCCTTTTTCAAGCAAGTCTTTTAATTGCTCCTTCAACTCTTTCAACTCTGCGGGTGCCATCCTATAGGGAGGAATAGATATGGGATTAGTGTCTGGCAACACATCAATCGCAAAATCTATCTCTCGCTCGGGAGGAAGGCCTGGAAGCTCTTCCGGGAACACATCCGGAAATTCGTTCACTACGGAACTGACTGAAGAGTCGGCGACTCAGCTTCTACATCTTGAACTCGCACTAGGTGATAAATACACCCTTTCGTGATCATCTTCCTTGCCTTGAGATAGGAAATAAACCTACCTTTTGGTGATGCCGCATTCCCTTTCCATTCTAAGACTGGTTCTCCCAGAAACTGGAAACGAACCATCTTCATTCGGCAATCGACATTGGCGTAACAAGAAGCCAACCAATCCATACCCATAATAACGTCAAAATCTACCATTTCTAGCTCATGCAAATCAATCATGGTACGACGATCACAAATCACAATCACACAATTCCTATATACTCGGCTAGCTATTACCGAGTCACCCACGGGTGTAGACACCTCAAAAGGTTTGATAGACTCCGGCTCAATTATAAATCGACCCGCAATATATGGAGTAACATATGATAATGTGGAGCCCGGATCAATCAAAGCATATACATCATGACAGAACACCGATAATATACCTGTGACCACATCAGGAGAAGACTCAAGATCTTGGCGTCCAGCCAAAGCATAAATACGGTGCTGAGGACCGCTAGTACTGGGAGCTCTGCCTCTACCTCAACCATGGCCGACTGGCGCATGTGAACCTGGCCCCGTAGGGCGTACAGATGCCGAAGATCCGGCTACCGACCCTGATGGCTGGGTCCTACCTCTACCATGTACTGAGGGGCAATCACGCATAATATGGCCTGCCCAACCACATGAATAGCAAGCGTCTGAACCTGATCGGCACTGACCCCAATGCAACTTTCCACACTGAGAACATCGTGGTACGGGTGGCCTTGGCTGGCCTGAATCACCTCTAAACTGAGACCCCGAATAACCCTGACTCGGCTCGAAACGAGTAGATCTGTCAAATCTCTGCCCCGTGAACTGTGGAGGTGTACTGGTCATAGAATAGCCTGAATGGCTGGGAAACTGCTGTCTGTGTCCGCCCCTGGACTCGCTCCTCGAACCTGAAGGTCTGGCCCTCTTGTTATGGCCCCTATCCTGCTCACGTTCATTTCTCTGCTGTTGTAGTTGTTCCTCTAATTCCTGAGCATGTACCTGAATGCGTCCAATATCCATGCCATCCTGAAGGGACGCAGTTAAGCATTTATCCATCAAGTGTGGCCCTAGGCCTTTCACAAACCGATGCACCCGATCGCCTATATCCGCTACCATGGCCGAAGCATACGTAGCCAAGGAATTGAAGCGGAGACTATACTCTGTAGCACTCATGCTACCTTGCCTCCGATTCAATAATTTATCAGCCCTAGCTCGCCGAACTTCTGGAGGCATGTAGTGACGGAGAAAAGCATCGACAAACTCTTACCATACCGGAAGAGGTGCATTGGCTCCCCGCGAAGCCATCCATACTGTATACCACTGGATCGAGATATCTCTCAATCTATAGGACGCTAGCTCTACCGACTCAGTGTCTGAAGCATGTATCAACCGGAGCGTCCTTAGCATACCATCAATAAAGTCCTGGGGATCCTCCTCCGGTTTTGACCCAAAGAATTCCGGGGGTTTCAAAGCAATGAAGTCACGGGCCCTTGCACTAACAGCCCTATCACCTTACCCTACGCTTGGCCTCAGAGTCTGGGCCGCAACCAACTGAGTCTACAAATTAATGGCCTCTCTCACGTCTTGGCTCGAAGCATTCGGTGGAGGAGCTGGAGCTGGGGCTGAGGCTCCCACGTGCTCATCGGTAATAGGCACTGTCTGGAAGGACTGAGATTGAGCCGCACTCTGGGATTCATCTTCCTCTACTACCGGTGGCGGTGCTCTTTCAGCCCGCTTTTCTGCCACCGTCTTGCCCTTTTGGGCTGCTGTAGCCTTTTTCTTTTGGCATCTCTGAAATACACAACACAAGATTTAGGAACAAGAATTTCTTACATCATAGCTCTATCGCACGATTCTTATGAAGAAAGAAAGTCATATATTCCTAAAATGTCTGCAGCTTCTCGTTTATAAGTGTGGCGCGCAACACACCCATAACGAAGACTCTACTAGACACGGCTCATAGACACATCCTAGGACTGAACTGCTCTGATACCACTTTTGTCACGACCCGACTCAGGGCCGCGACGAGCACCCGATGCTAACCCACCCGAGCACCCTCTTAGCTTACTCTTATACTTACATCTAGGTGAGCCACATAATTATACATGCATTTCCATTCATTCGTCAACTAGTCCCATATGGGCAACCGCACATTTATATCATCATAGGCATTTATGCCACATCAATATACATGGGCCAACGTGACCGACAAAATGATATACAAAACATAGGCCAACAAGGCCAAACACATCTACCCACACACACACATGTCTACGAGCCTCTAAGAGTATAACATATCACATTAGCGGGACAGGACCCCGCTACGCCCATAATTATATACACAAAAGAATGAGTACCCAAAAGATATGGCTCCGAAGGAAATGAAGCTCTCTATGTAATCTCCGAATAGGCAGCTAAGGATCAAATCTGTCTCCCTGTGCACCTGTGGGCATGACGCAGCGTCCACAAACAAAAGGACGTCAATACGAAGAATGTACTGAGTATGTAAAGCATGATCAACATCAATATAGAAGCATAATAGATATAATATGAAAATAGCATAGGAGGGGAGACAGTAATATCATCATCATGTCGCTTACTTGCATACATCATCGTTCGTATCCCATAATAATACTCGTACCATACTTGTGCTCATATTCGTATACATGTCCTTATTCGTATTCCTATACATAGTCTTTTCACATTCATATTCATATTATATACATAGTCATTTCATATACATAGCATACCCGACCTCATAGGATCGGTGTTTCATACATACTTAGCCAACCAAGACTCAAGATCATACATACCTGGCCCTACCAAGGCACCAGGGTTATCCGTACCTTCTGCAGAAGTGCGCGCGCATTACGTAATCATATACATACTTTATACATAGTTATATACATATAGTTTTACCCGGCATCACAAGCTCGGGGACTTATCATAGCCCTTCATAGGCACACATATACATATATCATAGCTCGTAAGCATCTCTAGTCTCATTTTACTCTCATCATCATTACTATCCTCATCATTATCGTTACATTTACATTATAGACTTACTCGTCATACGAGGAACGTAGTATAATCATAATACATATCAAGGGTCGTGAGCTTATGAGCTCGGAATGTCAACCATGTGAAGACAACATACTCATATAGAGGAATTTAGGAATTTGGCCAAGAACCATGCCTTATGAAAGAAGGGTTAGCCTTACATACCTTTCCGTCGAACTATTCTACACTTGCACGTTCCCTTCCAATGCTAGCGTTTATACCTTCATTAATATCATAACAATGGCCATTAGTCATTCACACTATCCACATTATCTAGATTCCTCAATTTGCCTCTAATTCACCCACATTCATGGTCATAACACCCAACATCGTCCATTCGTCTAAAGTGTTTAGTTCATGATCTTAATACCATTTATAACACATTCATATCACAACACAACAACATTCATAACTCAATTCAAACTATTTCTCAAAATGTCACTATTCATCTTTCATGACCTAGTTGACCACATTTTCTATAATCCATGTATTTTAATTCTCCAATACCTTAAACATCTTGTAAAAATCATGAATCGTACCTTAGAAGTTGTAGGAACAAGCTTTGGTTGATAATACTCCTCTTTGAGCAAAACCCTAGTTTTTCTCCATTTGGATTTCTTGACTTGGATGATCCTTGATGATTCCCTTATCCTTGATTCACTTGTCTTAATGTTATTGATGGCTTATAATCCTTGAAAACTCATATAATAAATGTAGAGCGAGGTTCTAGAGAGAAGTGGTGTAATGTTGTAAATGAAATAAGACAAGTCTTGATCCTCATATTTAATGAATTGAAAAATCTGTGCTGGGTGAACAGTGGTCGTCCATGGAGGTTTACGGTCCGTATTCCACTTTACGGACCGTCCCTCGTGGTCATCTTTAAGCTTAAGCAGGACCAGAGACTTTGGCCTGCATGCATGGTGATTTACGACCATGGTTTACGGGCCGTAAATCACTTTACGGTCCGTCCACCAGGTCGTATTATACCTCTTCCTCAGCTGACAGAAAGTTGAAGTTTAGCATGCCAGTTTACGACCTGGCAGTTTATGGGCCGTATACCAGTTTACGGTCCGTATTTGCACTTTACGACCACTGGCAGAAAGCTGAAGCTTTTGCATGGCAGTTTACGACTGCTAGTTTACGGACCGTATTGCACTTTACGACCACTGGGCAGTTTTGCCAACTTTCAATTTTTTCTCATTTCTCGACTTTTCATTCTAATCATCCACATCCCTTTACATATATTTCCCATGAAACATTATACACTCGCACTCCTCGCACACATCATTAGTTCATTTACTTACGTACCAACGGGAAATTTTCCGAGGTGTAACAGCTGCCTGCCTTAGCGGTGTCTGCCCGGCCATATAGGCACGGTGTAATATCATAATCACATACTTATCATGAATCATGCATCAGACTCAAGACAAATTGTACATCTATCGAGGTGACATAAGGTCGTGAACCCCCGATTCCGTTATGGAACATTTATAAGCATTCTGCCTCACCTTGAAGGAAATAGTATATAACGTGAGTGTATATAATAAACAACATCATTATCAGGCTCAAAATGTATCTCTTGTCTCGAATAGCTATTCATTAACATAGACTCTTAGTTTTTCGGGATGAAGGAGATTCATGGAGAGGAAGGAAAAATCATGCCATAAGATTCATGCCTTAGAAAGAAAGGACTAGCCTCACATACCTTTTCGTCTCGCTACTCTATCGCTTGAACGTTCCTCTTCATATTCGCGTTTCTACCTTCAAGAGATTTCATACTCGTATTAGATAATCAACAACATAAGCGTGTTTGAAGTAAAGCTATATAAAATTGAGCAGCATCTCCTTTGTTTCTACTACTTTCCCCATATCATATTTCAACTCCCAAACATCAATAATAACATTCATAATATCATCATCAATGACTTTAGTAAAATTCATCATTATCCAATTCCTACAATTTCCTCTCAAGGTTATCCATAATCATAATCAAACTACAACGTTACATTCATTCTCATCTAATGTTTCTCTCATGCTCTTAACATCACTCATAACATAATTACAATCACAACATATCAATATTCATGATTCATATTAATCTACTATTCACAATTGCCACTAATCTCATCTTTTGTAATCCATTTTCCATCTTCTTCCATAATTCAAGTGTTTCAACTTTTCAATACCTTAAACAACATGGAATAATCATGAAACTCACCTTTGAATGCGTAGGAACGGGTTTTGGTTGACAATGCTTCACTTGAAGAAAACCCTAGCTTTAGCTTCCAAAGGATTTCTAACTTCCACAACCCTAGCAAGCTTCCATATGCTTGATTTCCCTTGAATATTGGTGTTTGATCTTTGGTTTCCCTTGATTTTTATGTTGATAATGTGTATGGAATATTCTAGAAGCTGGGAGAGAAGTGGAGAAGTGGAAAAGAATGAGAAAATAAAGTGGGAACATGTATTTATAGTTGCAACTTAATCAGTCCGTCGAGACTTTTACGGACCACTTATACGGTCTGTATAACATTATACGGTCTGTGTAAGTGTCCGTGGTTCACCACCATGGAAAACATTGTTGATGTTGGGTTATACCGACTATTATACGGTCCGTATAAAATTCCACGATCCGTATAAGTGGTCATGGTTCACCATCAGGAAAAATACCACTTATGTTGGGTGTTATACGGACCCTTATACGGTCCATATAAAGTTCCACGGTCTGTATAAGGTGGTCGTGTAACTCACAGTTTTTCTGAAGTAGTCCTCGTCGTTTCGTTTGATCTGCAATCCTTGTACAACCTTCCTAACCCTTGTTTAATGCTTCATTAATGATCTAAACATCCCTATAACTCACCCTCAAGGCCTTACCAAACAATTCTTAACGCAATAATTTATGAAACCTTTCCTTAACCCCACTTATACTCCACTTGCCCTCACTAATCTTTATTCTTGTCAATTCATATGACTTCAAAATCTTAACGTAGGCATTCTAAGACCACTAATTATGCGTCTTATAGTCTTAAGAACTTCCTGTTATCCTTAAGCTCGCAGTGGTTCATTCACTACACGACGACATGAAATTTCCAAGGTGTAACACTCTTCCCCCCTTTTTGGAACATTCGTCCTCGAATGTTAAACACTCGGGAGTTCTACGAAAATTTTGTTAGAGATTTCCCTGTAATATGGCACTGCCCTCCTGTCACAACAAACCATAATATTGCCTCACAGGGCCACAACACAATAACAATATAAATTGGCCATACACGACCAAAAGCATGAAAAGAAAGCATACATACCTTATAATGTTAATGTTTCATCTTGAATCTCTTCTAGGGGTTGGAATAAGTGCAGGTACTTGGATTTCATTTCTCTTCCGCCTCCCAAGTCATTTCTTCTCAGTTGTTATTTTGCCACAAGACTTTGACTGAAGCTACTTCCTTATTTCGATGTTTTCGTACTTGCCTGTCTAATATGGCAATGGGCACTTCTTCATATGCTAGCTTTTCTGTCACTTGGACATCATCTATTGGGACTATTCTCGTAGGATCTCCAACACACTTGCAGAGCATTGAGACATGAAAAATTGGATGGACTGATTCAAGCTCTGAAGGCAAGTCTAACTCGTAAGCTACATGACCCACCTTGCGGATAATCTTATAGGGTCCAATGTATCGAGGACTTAACTTCCCTTTCTTGCTAAGTCTTATCACCCCTTTCATTGGCGACACTTTCAAAAATACCCAGTCATCAATTTGAAACTCTAAATCTCGTTAGCAATTATCCGCATAAGATTTTTGGCGACTTTGGGCTGTCAACAATCGTTCTCAGATCAGCCTGACTTTTTCTATTGCTTGTTGAATTAACTCAGGGCCTATTAGCTGTACTTCTCCTAGTTCAAACCACCCAATTAGGGATCTACACTTCCTTCCATATAAAGCTTCATACGGAGCCATTTGGATACTGGAATGATAGCTATTGTTATATGCGAACTCAATCAGAGGTAAGTGATCATCCCAACTACCACCGAAATCTAGTACACATGCCCCGAAATCTAGTACACATGCTCGTAGCATATCTTCCAAAGTATGAATAGTACGTTCGGCTTGCCCATCAGTCTGCGGATGACGTGCTAAGCTTCACTTGAGTACCTAGACCTTCTTGGAACGATTTCAAAAACATGGCTGTAAATTGCGCTCCTATATCTGTGATAATGGATATCGGTATACCATGGAGTCGCACAATTTCTTTGAGATACAACCTTGCATAGTCTTCTGCTGAGTATGTGATTCTGACTGGAAGAAAATGAGCTGCTTTTGTAAATCTGTCCACAATCACCCATATAGAATCATACTTGCCTCGAGAACGAGGTAACTCCACAATAAAATCCATGTTGATCACTTCCCATTTCCAAGTAGGGATTTTCATTGCTTGCAACAATCCTCCTGGTTTTTTATGTTCGATTTTCACTTGCTGGCAATGTGGACATTGAGCTACAAATTCTACTATGTCTCTCTTCATGCCATCCCACCAATACATCAACTTGAGATCATGATACATCTTTGTTGCACCTGGGTGAATAGAATACCGAGAATAATGAGCTTCTTCTAGAATTCGACGGCGCAATTCTGCGACATTCGGAACACATAGCCCGCCTCGGTATCTAAGAATTTCATCCATAGAAGTTTCAAATGGGGACTTTTTTTTCATGAAATGTGTCTCTGTAATGGTACAAATGAGGGTATTCATACTGACGCTCTTTCACTTCCATATTCAAGGACGAAACTGTGGGATCATTAATATCGATTCTTGCATTACTTGAATCAATTAAACGTACTCCCAGATTAGCTAGTTGGTGGAGCTCATGAATCATCTCTTTCTTTTCCGGAGGAACTTCACATAGGCTGCGCATTGATCGGCGGCTAAGCGTATCAGCTACTACATTTGCCTTTCCGGGGTGGTATAAAATGCTCATATCATAATCTTTCAATAATTCTAACCACCGCCTCTGCCACAGATTTAACTCCTTTTGTTTGAAAATGTACTGAAGACTCTTGTGATCTGTATAGATATCAACATGCACACCATACAAGTAATGTCTCCACATTTTTAATGCATGAATAACTGCGGCCAATTCGAGATCATGAGTTGGATAGTTCTTTTCATGTTTCCGCAGCTGTCTCGAAGCATAAGCAATGACTTTACCGTGCTGCATTAACACACATCCTAACCCAACACCGGAAGCATCGCAATATACAACATAGCCATCTCGCCCTTCTGGGAGCGTTAAGACCGGAGCTGAAGTTAATCTGTCCTTCAACTCTTGAAAACTACGTTCACAAGCATCATTCCAATGAAACTTAGCTGACTTCTGGGTTAGCTTCGTCAATGGGGCTGAAATAGAGGAAAATCCCTCTACGAACCTCCTATAGTACCCTGCCAATCCCAGAAAACTATGAATTTCTGTAGGCGTCGTAGGCCTTGGCCAAGTCTTCGCAGTTTCAATTTTCTGTGTGTCAACTTGAATGTCATCATCTGAAATAACATGGCCCAAAAATGTTACAGAATTCAGCCAAAACTCGCACTTTGAAAATTTTGCATATAATTCTCAGGTCCGAAGAATGCCAAGAACAATACTTAAATGATCGGCATGTTCTGATTCTGTGCGAGAGTATACCAGAATGTCGTCAATGAACACTAGCGAATAAATCCAAGAGTGGCCTCAATACATTATTCATCAGATTCATAATCACTGCCGGAGCATTGGTCAACCCAAACGACATCACCCGAAATTCATAATGCCCATATCTCGTTTTGAAGGCTGTTTTGGGAATATATTCTTCTCTAACTCTCACTTGATGATAACCCGACCTCAATTCTATTTTAGAAAACAACTTGGCACCCTGTAGTTGATCAAACAAATCATCAATCCTTGGGAGAGGATATTTTTTCTTTATTGTCACCTTGTTCAACTGCCTATAATCAATGCACATTCGTAGGGAACCATCTTTATTTCTCACGAACAAGACTGGTGCTCCCTACGGTGATGAACTGGGTCTAATAAACCCCTTCTCAAGCAAATCTTTCAACTGTGCCTTTAGTTCTTTCATTTCTGCCGGAGGCATTCAATAAGGCGGAATAGAAATAGGCTTGGTGTCCGGCAACACATCAATAGCGAAATCAATCTCTCTTTCTGGAGGAAGACCTGGAAGTTCATCTAGAAATACATCCGGAAATTCATTCACTACCGGAACGGACTGGAAAGTTGGCGACTCTGCTTCGGTGTCACGTACTCGGACTAAGTGATAAATATAGCCCTTAGCCATCATCTTTCTTGCCTTAAGGTAGGAAATAAACCTACCTTTTGGAGACGTTGTATTACCCTTCCATTCAAGCACGGGCTCTCCCGGAAATTGAAATCGAACTACTTTCATTCGGCAATCAACACTAGCATAACATGAGGCCAGCCAATCCATACCCATAATCACATTGAAATCTAACATTTCCAGCTCAATTAAATCAGCGTTAGTCTGGTGGTCGCATATCACAATTACACAATTTTTATACACTTGTCTAGCTATCACGGGATCACCAACCGGAGTAGATACCTCAAAAGGATTGATTGGCTCAGGTTTCACCCCAATACGACCAGTAACATACGGAGTAATATAAGATACGGTAGAACCCGGATCTATCAATGCATACACATCATGGGAAAATATGGATAATGTACCTGTAACCACATCCGGGGACTCAAGATCTTGTCGTCCAGCTAAAGCATACACACGGGGCTGAGTGGCACCTGAAATGGATGCTCCCCCTCTGCCTCTACCTCGACCTGCTGACATCTGGGGAGTCTGCCCTACCGGGCGCACTGAAGACGAACCAGCCACTGATCCTGTGGGCTGGACCCCAACTTTACCACTCATCGACGGCCAATCTCACATCATATGCCCAATCGGGCCGCAGGCATAGCAAGCATCTGAACCTTGGCGACACTGTCCGGAATGCAATCTACTGCACTGGATGCATTGCGATACTGGTGGTCTCCTCTGACTATGATCACCCCCAAACTGAGAACCCGAAGCTCTCGAACTCTTACCCTGTCCTGAAGGAAAGGAACGATCAAATCTCCTACCTATAAATCGAGGAGGTGCACTAGTCACCGACTAGCCTGAGTGTCTAGAATGTGTCTGCTTTGATCCCCCTCTATAATCACTGCCTGCCCACATAGATCTGGCCCTCTTGCTTTGCCGTCTATCGATATCACGATCACCCCTTTGCGGAGGTTGTTGTCCTTCTAAATTCTGGGCATGGGCTTGTATTCGGGAAATATCCATCCCATCTTGCAACGAAGACGTGAAACAATCCTTAAATAAATGTGGCCCCAAGCCACTCACAAACCTATGTACCCTATCTCCCATATCGGCCACCATAGTCGGGGCATATCTAGCTAATGAATTAAATTGAACGCTATATTCTCAGGCACTCATATTTTCTTTCTTTATATTTAAGAACCTATCCGTTCTAGCTCAGCGGACCTCGGGTGGCAATTAGTGGCGGATGAAAGCATCTACAAATTCTTGCCACACGGGAGGAGACGCATTTTCTTTTCTTGATGCTAGCCAATTATTGTACCACAATACCGCCACATCTCGCGGTCTATAAGAAGCCAACTCCACAGATCCAGTTTTGGAGGTATGAATAATATTCAACGTCCTCAACATTTCACCAATAAAACTTTGCAAGTCTTCATTCGGATTTGAACAAAACTCCGGAGGATTCAAACTCACAAAATCACGGGCTCTGGTACTAGCTGCCCTATCACTTGGACCCGCGTTCTGCCGCTGTGCCTGAGTGGCAGCCAACTGTGTCAATAGGTGGATAGCCTCTGTCAGTTGTTGACCCGAAGTAACCGGTGGAGGAACTGGAGCTAAAGCTCGTCCTTGTTCTTCTACATTAGGCGGGGTGGAGAAAGTATTAGATGGGGCCTCATTATGTGATTCGCCCTCTTCTACATTCATTGGCGGCTCTCTTTCCACCCGCATTTTCATCGTAGTCTTGCCCTTCTAGGCGGCTGTAGCTTTTCCCTTTGGCGGCATTTCTGAAATCATAGCACACTATTAGGGAAGAGAAAATATTATAATACAGCTCTATCGCACGATCTCTTAAGATGAAAGATGGTCATTTTTCCTAAATGCCTCATAGCCTCCTGTTTATTAGTGTGGCGCGCAACACACCATAAACAAGACTCTACTAGACACGGCTCGTTGACACTTCCTAGGACTGAACTGCTCTGATACCACTTTTTTCACGACCCGACTAGGGGCCGTGACGGGTACCCGGGGCTAACCACCGAGTACCACTCATTCTATTACTCATCATACTCAATCATAAGAAAATAATTGTTCATTTGAGAACATAAATACTTTTATATACATAAGCCTTTTGACTATCAAAATGATAATATATATACAGTAGTAACATCGTGAGACCATGTAACCCACACCTGCATTCCTACGAGCCTCTACTAGAGTGTTAGACATAGGGATGGGACAAGACCCCGTCGTGCCCAAAATACATACATATAAATATACACAAAAGAATCAACCCAATAGCACCTCCGGAATAATGGAGTGCTCCTGTAGATATGCTGATAGCTCCTATGAGTCTGGCTTAAGATCACCTCCCTGTCTACTTGTGGGCATGAACACAGCGTCCAAGAAAATGGACGTCAGTACGAACACTGTACTGAGTATGAGAGGCATAAGTAATAATAATAATACGTCAAAGAGATAAAGGAAGCATCAAATAAGGAACAACTGTATCTGACTGTCAATTATAAAAGAAATAATGCATGCTGGCTTACTTCATAATCATCATCATACCATGTATGCATAAATGTATAAGTTGCCTATCCATATAGCTACGGTGTGATAATCATTATCCTGTGTCCAGGCCTCCCGTGTCCAGGGTACCATCTCATGCCGGCCACTAGTGGTGGTTGCCCATGCCATCTAAACATGGTGTATACGCTGCCCGCCTTAGCGGTGTCTTCCCGTCCATATAGGCGCGGTGTAATATCATAATCACATACTTATCATGAATCATGCATAAGACTCAAGACAAACTATACATCTATCAAGGTGACATAAGGTCGTGAACCCCCGATTCCGTTATAGAGCATTTATAAGCATTTTTCCTGACCTTGAAGGAAATAGTATATAAGGTGAGTGTATACAATAAACTGCATCATTATCAGGCTCATAATGTATCTCTTCTCTCGAATAGCTATTCATTAACATAGACTCTTAGTTTTCCGGGATGAAGGAGATTCATGGAGAGGAAGGAAAAATCATGCCATAAGATTCATGCCTTAGAAAGAAAGGACTAGCCTCACATACCTTTTCGTCTAGCTACTCTATCACTTGAACGTTCCTCTTCGTATTTGCGTTTCCACCTTCAAGAGAGTTCATACTCGTATTAGATAATCAACAACATAAGCGTGTTTGTTTCTACTACTTTCCCCATATCATATTTCAACTCCCAAACGTCAATAATAACATTCATAATATCATCATCAATGACTTTAGTAAAATTCTAGAAGCTTGGAGAGAAGTGGAGAAGTGGAAAAGAATGAGAAAATAAAGTGGGAACACGTATTTATAGTTGCAACTTAATCAGTCCGTCGGGACTTATACGGACCACTTATACGGTCCGTATAACATTATACGGTCTATATAAGTGTCTGTGGTTCACCACCATGGAAAAAATTGTTGCTATTGGCTTATACGGACCATTATACGGCCCGTATAAAATTCCACGGTCCGTATAACTGGTCGTGGTTCACCATCAGGCAAAATACCACTTCTGTTGGGTGTTATACGAACCCTTATATGGTCCGTATAAGGTGGTCGTGTAACTCACAGTTTTTCTGAAGTTGTCCTCGTCGTTTCATTTGATCTCCAATCCTTGTACAACATTCCTCACCCTTGTTTAATGCTTCATTAATGATCTAAACATCCCTATAACGCGCCCTCAAGGCCTTACCAAACAATTCTTAACGCAATAATATACGAAACCTTTCCTAAACCCCACTTATACTCTACTTGCCCTCACTAATCCTTATTCTTGTCAATTCATATGACTTCAAAATCTTAACGTAGGCATTCTAAGACCACTAATTATCCGTCTTATAGTCTTAAGAACTTTCTGTTATATCCTTAAGCTCGCAGTGGTTCATTCACTACACGACGACATGAAATTTCCAAGGTGTAACAGAAACATCAGAACTCTGTACAATCTGCATATATATATATATATATATATATATATATATATATATATATATATATATATACACACACAACATGTGGAATAACAGTGCAAGCCAGCTAGGTTGCTACATATAATGTACACAAAAGAATGGAAGCCGACAAGGCTATATCATCTGACTACTACATAGAACTGTCTACAGACCTCTATTGGAATAAAAGTTGTAGGAAGGACGGGACAGGGCCCCGTCATACCCATATGTATACACATCTAAAAAGGGACATAGCAAAACTGACTGTAGCTCTGGACCAAATATAGCGTACTGACCGCTGCTAGATCAAGAGGTCCTACTGAGCTGGACCACCTGTCTATCTCCATGTACCTGCAGGCATGAATGCATCCCCCCGAGCAACGGGGAGACTGTATGGATAATGTACTGAGTATGTAAGGCATAAGAACAACATATATACATAAGAATCATGGATAAGATCTAAACTCATAAACTGAAATGGCTGACTGCATGTACTTGTATGAACTAGTATGTGCCTAAATCTGCATAACTAACAATGCCTCTGTGGGCACATAATATATAAGCACTCACATAGATGCACGACCATCATTGATTGGCATGAGCATGCATATTATGTGCCCACAAAGGCATTGTCAGTTATGCAGATTTAAACACATACTAGTTCATACAAGTACATGCATATTATGCAGATTTATACAATTACATGCAGTCGTGCATCTATGTGAGTGCTTAAAATAATCCTATATCACTACATTGCGCTTCATCAACTTAACACTTCCACAATTACCTTCTCTTCACTTAACATCACTAAAACTCTTGATAACCAACTTAAATATAAGGGTAGAAATCATTTACATACCTTGAGGGGTAAAGAATCCCAAGAATCACTTCAAATTTAACTCCCTAAAATTCACAACCTTGAAGAAACCCTTGAAGCAACCTTCTTCTTCACCATCTCAGGTTTACGGGGTCTGGGTCTTGTCAAATCTTCACTAATATGATGAAAATTATTGTGAGAGTATATCTTAGGGTTTTTCTAATTTGGAAAGTAGTAAAATATGAAATAAGGTCATGAACCACTTATTTATACTTGGAAGCTACAAAGGCTATAGCGGTCCAGTTTGACGAGCGGGTCGATGGCCCGTCGACTTGCTCCGTCAATCTATGCCTGTAGATGCAAGGCTGCGGGATCCTGTCGATGCCGCACATCGATGGTCCATCGACCATGTCGATGAACCATCGACGATGACTGGTGTCCTACAAATATTTCTGATTCAGTTCAGATCGCGTCGATTGAATTCGTTCAACTTCTAACTCTACAAATTGCCAGGAATTTCTGCTGGTACCCTTGTACACAGGGTAAGTAATTTTCTCTCTCCAACTCGAGCTCGGGTCTCTATTCCTAGGGCATATCCGATTAGGAAACCTGTTATAGCCCGTATTTCATACGTACGAATGATTTGAAGAAGTCGTGGAATGTTGAGGGCAAGATCGTTTTCCAAAATTGTTTTTAATGTGCAAGTAGGTTATGAAAAATACTAAGGGCGAAAAGGGAAAATTCACAAAATAGCCCGTGGTAATATTATGGAAGTCTAAGGGTAAAATGGTAATTTCATAAGTATTCAAGAAAATTCTTTAAATTTCCAGGATGGACGTGTAGCATGGGTAGAATGTGCTCACATTTGAATTAAATGGGGGGTTTAATTGTAAATTATAAAAATTCCATGGACAAAGCTTGTAAAAGAAGACATTAGTCTTCTTTGACTAATTAAGAGAAGTTTCAAGAAAATGAAAGAAAAATCTAGAGAGGGAGCATGTGCCCCTCACATGCATGTTACATATATATATATGAGGGGGAGGTCATCATCTTATTGAAGAGAAAGCATGAACAAAAAAAAAAAAAAAAAAAAAAAGAAGAGAAGGGGAAACTATAAAGGCCTATTCGGCCATGGAGGAAAAATATGGGGTTTCCAAATTTGATCCCAAAAATTATTTTCTTCATGTATTCCTACTAATTCAAGGATGCTCTCCAACATGGTATGATAGTTGAAGCAAGAGAATTACTCTTTGGTGAAAAACTCCAATTTTAGCTAAGTTGAGAAGTTGTGAAGGAAAGGTAAGAATTCATCTCTTTGTTATATTATGGATGGTTTGTGAGTATTATAGTGTGTGAAAATGGATGAAATTCATGAAATGCATGCATGTTGGTTGTAGCCGTGTGGGTGGTTGAGTTATGTAGAATTGATGAATTAATTTGACTTAGTACTATAATTGTTGTGGTTATAGATGGTTCATGCATGTTGTGGTATGTTGAAGTGAATGAAACTCATGAAAATATGTAGTGTGTATGTGGGCCGTGTATGTGTGACTTGGTGTAGAGAAAATAGACTAATTTTATGTAATGTGTTGGTTGTTGTTGTAAGGTGTAGAAACGAATAAAATTCATGAATATGGTGCTTGTAGTTGTGGTGGCCGAATATAGTAGTGTATGTGGAAGTGATGAATTAATTTTATTTAGTAGCTTGACTATTGTGTTGTGGATTCCATGATGTAAAATGAGGATTTCATGACTTGAAATGAAGTTGAAATCGTTGTGGTGTCGTTGTGGAAATAAATGTGAACTAGCATGAATTCTTATATTTGTATGAACGATAGTATAATACGTAGTTGTTGGTGAAGTTCATGAATTTAGAAGGAAGAAATGTGTTGTCATTGCCTTGTTGCATTTTGGAGATTTCGGGTAAGGTGGCATGTTGGCTAGACTAATTTGAGTGTCGAGTGAATTACTTGGAGTGTCCTTGAATATTATTTGAATGGTTTTGGAGTAGTATTTGAATATGCAAGCAATTGTATTGGCTTGGTTGTATGCGGTCGAATTGAATATAATTACAGGGGAAGTGCTGCCGAAATTTCGGTAGCCAAGTGTCATCTTAAGAATCCAATCCTAAAGCACTAATCAATGTTTGGTAAACATGACCAATTTGTAGATTTTGGCAGATTTGCAGCTTGAATTTGGAGTGGCATATGAAGCGGAAAGAGGTATGTAAGGCTTTACCCTTCTTTCTATGGCATGTCTTAGATGTAATATGTTGGTTAAGAACCTCGGGGACCCTTCTACCCTCCAGAATCCACATCTAAAGTTTCTCCTTTTTTCAATCAGTAGAATTGAATTTAAAAAGTGTGCAAAATGTTGGAAGAATTTCCTAAACCTCTAGAACTCGCATAAATAGGACCCAACTACCCTAAAACCTCACAAGTAACGCCGGGACATGTAATATATGTAAATTTGGTACGCCGCCTCGTTTGATCCGAGGTTGGCCCACTGTTCCCGGATTTACCTTAATGTTCCGCTTGACTTACGTTGAAGCTGAATCCAAAAGAAACTTTCGATCCTTATTCCATTACCAAATGACAAGTACTGTACCAATCCCAATGAGAATACTTCCATGACGATAATGATAACGATGACGTCAGAAAAGAGAATATGCCTAATAGTAAGAGACGGGGACAGAAGATACTGTGAACAGGTAATAAGTGAGATGCGTTGTTTCAGAAAGGTTATGGATTTGGGCGTGGCAACGAAGGTGAGATCGCTACCATCGGGAATCTGGAAGTCCAGGACAGAAGGTAGGCATACACACAGGCGGAAGATGAACATGGGGAACCGAAAGGGTAAAACCGTAATTGTAAAAGAAAAGGAAGTGTTACGAAGGTGCCTCGGAGTCTGTGAAACCTAGACTCGCTCCAGAACATGTAATAGAGGTCATGTGAAGAAGCGGACGCGAAAATATCGACATTAAGGCACCGAATTTCAGCGAAGCTTTTGGGTTAAGCGTGCTCAGGTGGGGGCAATTCCATGATGGGTGACCCCCTGGGAAGTTTATAAGAAATTCTACACATTCTGACGTAAAAGACAAATGGAGAACTAGAATAGCCTAAGTGAAACTACGGTATATGAGATGATGGGAGACCATAAGAAGACGCGTGAAACGAGGCAGGCTAGCTCGGTAAAGAGCCCTGGAATTAGGATAGGCTTGAACAATGATTGGGAGTACTTTGCGGTTAGTTGGTAGAAAGCATATATATATATATATATGGAGGCGTAGGATATCCCACATATGATTGTATCGGTGGACATGTAAGTTCCAGCAACCGGCGCTACGGTGAGGAAGGTATTGATTACACAAGGGTACCGAAGTTCAAGGGACGACAAAAATAAATGGTACGAGTGTCACCAGGTAAAATGCTATTATTTTACTATAGGTTAAGATTGGAAATTATAGTATGACGATATTTGGAAAATAAAGAGATCAAAGTGTCGGAAGGAGGTGAAAGGTAAGAAACCTTAGTAAGTGAAGCTCCTGAAAGAAACTACCGGCAAAGCGCGAGACTATTTGGGTAAGAAGTCAAAGTAGGCATGTGGAAGGAGATAGGGTGTGACAAAGAAAAAGGAAATAGGAGAGAAGTGTATGAGGTTGGAGCACTGACTTCAACAAGTGGGGCTAAAGGAATAGTGATTAGGATAGGGAGAGTGAAAGTTGTAAGGGTTCTGTGCTGAGAACAAAAGTAGCAGCACACTTGAGAGATATGGACACACAGGCCACAGCTACGGCACAAACGCGCAACTAAGGAAGAATTACGAACAAGTGACTTAAGCAAGGAAAGGAAGGTACTCAAAGACGGTTAGTATATAAGGAGCCCCCTAAAGGGGGGGAGACAATATTATAGATTTCAAGACCTAAGGATAAGGAAATAGCCTACGGCTACATTGAATCGTTAAGTAAGGATTGCGTACTAAGACGTGGTTTCCGTTAAGATGCGGCGACGAGACAATGATAGAAAGGAAAGGACCGGGAAAGAACAAGGATAATGAGGTGACACACTGAGCTAGAGAAAACCTATGACATGGAGCAAGGATTCATGAAAAGGTCGAGGAGTTCGATTATAGGGAAAATAAGGTAAAGGATAAGGAATAGACATAATGGAAAGAGCAGTTATGAAATGAACCCTCCCTGAGTATAATGATGCTCATAAAATCAGTTGAACATTCGAGGACGAATGTTCTAAAGGGGGGGAGGATATTATAGCCCGTATTTCATACGTACGAATGATTTGAAGAAGTCGTGGAATGTTGAGGGCAAGATCGTTTTCCAATTTTTTTTTTAATGTGCAAGTAGGTTATGAAAAAGACTAAGGGCGAAAAGGGAAAATTCACAAAATAGCCCGAGATAGCCGGGTGAGTTTTATGATGACTTATGTGAAATAGAGCCTTAAAGTGAAAAGCATTTGACCAATAGTTAACTTTTGGGTAAACAGGCCTTTTTCAAAATGGCTTAATACCTAGATGGACCCTTAAACTTGGCATGTTTTGTAAGATAGGCATATAAACTTACAAGGTGACCAGATAGACACTTAAACTTACTCAAAGTGTATTTTTCAAGTTTTTCAGTTGTTTTGAAAACAAAAACTATATTTTTCAAACACTCACAATTTTCATGGCCAAACAAGCCCTAAATATATCACAAAATATTTTTTTAAAAATGCAAAAATAAGGCAAACGCATATACATGAGACTATAAATGTGCACTTAAACCAATAAATACTCGCTAATCGCAATTTTGCAGCTTTCAATTAACTCGGTTTTTTTTTTACACTTGAATAATTATAAAATAATAACTTTAACCAATAAAAATCCTTAAAAAAAGAAATTTCAAATTAAGAAAACTGTAAAGCCGAGAAGAAAATCCTTAAAAAAAAAGAAATTTCTTAATTTGAAATTTCTTTTTTTAAGGATTTTTATTGGTTAAAGTTATTGTTTTTTAATTATTCAAGTGTAAAAAAAAAATCCGAGTTAATTGAAAGCTACAAAATTGCGATTAGCGAGTATTTATTGGTTTAAGTGCACATTTATAGTCTCATGTATATGCGTTTGCCTTATTTTTGCATTTTAAAAAAAATATTTTGTGATATATTTAGGGCTTGTTTGGCCATGAAAATTGTGAGTGTTTGAAAAATATAGTTTTTATTTTCAAAACAACTGGAAAACTTGAAAAATACACTTTGAGTAAGTTTAAGTGTCTATCTGGTCACCTTGTAAGTTTATATGCCTATCTTACAAAACATGCCAAGTTTAAGGGTCCATCTAGGTATTAAGCCTTTCAAAATTCTATCAATTCCGGGAGGTCCGAAAGGTCGATTATAACTTAGTGGCTAGTACGGTTCCCAAGGCGTATGGGTGCATTTTGGGTACCTGGTTGGAAACTTGAGTCTAGCTGTTTGGCAGTTGACATGGTCAATTCGACCTCCATTGGGAATTCCGAGGCCATAGGTGAGTTCGTAGTGTGTTTTTAAGTGTGTGTAAATATCGGGTTTATGTCCGATAGGGATCGGGTTGATGTCGGGATTTTGGGATGGACTTTGTAAAAAAACTGAAAATCTAATGTCTGGTATTCTCGCTATGGAGAGCGCAGTAGCAACATAGCGGGCTCGGCACGGCGGAGTCATGCCCGCTATGGTGATTGTCTACCTTTTAATGAAGTTTCGCCATGGCGGGAAGTCTTACTGCCAGGGCGGGACCGCCGTGGCGAACCATTCAATCGCTGTGGCAAGATGACGGGTTCAGTTCTTATTTTAAATCCCTAAGTCCGAAATCATTAGTTCCCCACACCTAAGAACCTTATACTAAGAGCAATTAGGGCGATTCTTGAAGAACATCTTGGTAAAGGCATCTTGGGGGTAGGTTCTCATCTCCCTAATCTTGTATTCCTTTTCTTCTTAAGCTTCCTTGGTAGTTCTTGAATGAATTTTGGGGAAGAAGGGTTTATAAACCCCATGATTTATTTTAAACCTCTCTTAATTATTTTGAGTTCGGTAAATTCTGATTTCTAATACTTAATCAAAGGATTATTAGCTTCTAGACTTGAATATTCTTTTGAGTTCTTAAATCACATCCAAGAAACAAGGGTTCTTACTAGTTTGGGGGCTTTGGTTGATTTGTTGAAATTGAGGTACCATTTGGGATTAGAACTTCATGTGATTAAGGATATTGGCTAATAAGACCTTGGGTAAGGTAACTTCACCCTTAATTTCCTGTTTTGCCCTCGTGACTCGTTAAGGGTATTTTGATTAACTTTTCCCGAATCGATTCTTCTTCAGATTAGTTGATTTATTGTCATCATTTTCTTACTAAGCATTGCTAGTTGTTAGACTAGGAGCAATTCGAGGCACTTCGGAATGGCAAGGTTCAGATTTTACGATTCGTGGCACTAATTCAGCATCGAGGTAGGTTACGGCTTACCTTTTGGTTAGACTCCAATTAGTGAAACATATGTGGGAGTTAAATAGTAATAGGGAAAGCATGCTATGCCTTCGGGTATGGAGTTGGGATGGAATTCTATTAGGTTGGTTATTGTTGATTGTGGCTTGTCGCCCTGTAATTGTGATTATGCTCGTTGCCTTAATTGCTATGTAGTGATACGTGTTGCACTTATTTCTCTCTTATTGTGTCATTTATCATCAGAGAAAGGATGGATAATGATATTAGGCCTGAATCATGTTGTATAATTATGATAATACACGGTTGAAATCTTGATTATGATTTACTGTTGATAACGATATCATGCATGGCATACATTCTCATTTCACTTGTATATTGATATCGAATTATGTGTCACGACCCGACTAGGGGGCCACGACGAGCACCCGGTGCTACCCCACCCGGGCACCCCCTTATCATGCATATCATAACATCTAGGTGAACCATAATTCATTTCATGCATTTTAAATCATTAATCAAGCTAGTCCCATTGGACGACCATCATCAATTAACATATCATGGGCATCTATGCCATGTCAAATATACAAGGCCGACGAGGCCAACAAAAGATATACAAAACATAGGCCGACATGGCCAAACATCTCTACCCACATACACATGACTACGAGCCTCAAAGAGTATGACATATCATGAGCGGGACAGGACCCCGCTATGCCCATAATTATATACACAAAAGAATGAGTACCCAAAAGATATGGCTCCGAAGGAAATAGAGCTCTCTATGAAATCTTCAAATAGGCAGCTATGGGTCAAGTCTGTCTCCCTGTGCACCTGCGGGCATGACGCAGCGTCCACAAACAAAAGGACGTCAGTACGAAGAATGTACTGAGTATGTAAAGCATGATTAACATTGATATACAACATAATGAACAATATATGGAATAGCATAGGAGGGGAGACAATAATATCATCATCATCATGTCGCTTACTTACTCACATCGTCATTCGTGCCCCATAATAAAACTCGTACCATGCTTGTGCTCGTATTAGTGTACATGTCCTCATTCGTATTCTTATACATAGTCTCATCACATTCTTTTACATAATATATACATACATAGTCATTTCGTATACATGGCATTTACATAGCGTACCCGAACTCATTGGATCAGTATTTCATATACATACTTGGCCAACCAAGGCTCAATGTTACTCATACCTGGCCCTACCAAGGCTTCAGGGTTATCGGTACCATCTGCAGATGTGTGCGCGCGTTTCGTAATCGTATACATATTCTATACATATTCATACACATATATTCTACCCGGCGTTATAAGCTCGGGGTTTCATTATAGCCCTTCATAGGCACGTATGAGTATAACAGCCCGTAGGCACCTTTAGCATCATTATTATCACCATCATCATTACTATCATTATCGTTATTGTTACTTCTATATCGTAGTCTTACTCGTCACCTGAGGTGCGTAGCGCATTCGTAGTACCAATCAAGGATAGTGAGCTTATGAGCTCGGAATGTGAAACATTTGTAGTCAACATGCTCATATAGAGGGATTAGGAGTTTGGCCAAAGAACCATGCCTTATGAAAGAAGGGTTAGCCTTACATACCTCTTTGTCGAATTATTCTACACTTGCATGTACTCCTTCGATGCTCACGTTTCTACCTTAGAAGTTGTAGGGACAAGCTTTTGTTGATAATACTCCACTTTGAGTAAAACCCTAGTTTTTCTCCATTTGGGTTTCTTGACTTTAGATGATCCTTGATGGGTTTCTACCTTGGATTTACTTGTTTAATGTGGTTGATGGATTAATACCCTTGAAAACTTGTACAAAAGTTGTAGAGAGATGTTTTAGAGAGAGAGAGGAAATGTGGAAATGATTTTCATGAACTTGGTCTTTATTTATTAAATCATCACCGAACTGTCGGGTTCCATTATACGGTCCATTATACGGTTCGTATAATGGTTATACGGTCCGTATAATAGACCGTGAAATGGGTCTGCCCAGCACCCTTCACTGTGACTACTTGACGGTCCGTTATACGGTCCGTAAAACAGTTTTACGGTCCGTATAACTGACCGTAAAACGTTACCAGTGAGCAACCTTTCACTGTGACCATTCGACGGTTCGTTATACGGTCCGTATAAATTTTATACGGTCCGTATAACTGACCGTAAAATTCCACCAGCAACCAACCTTCACTGTGATGGTTTTACGGTCCACTATACGGTCCGTATAACATTATATGGTCCGTATAATGAGCCGTAGAACTCATCAGTCACTGAACTTAGTTTCGCCACTACGTTTGATCTCCGATCCTCATGGAACCTTCTTAACACTTGTTTAACACTTCAATACTAATCTAAGGGATGTTATAACTCTTTCCCAAAATGCCCTTAAGTCATCATTAACCCGATACTCGTATTTCGCTAGTTCATTCACTTGCGTACCAACAGAAGATTTTTCCGAGGTGTAACATTCTCCCCCCCTTAAGAACATTCGTCCTCGAATGTTGAGAACACCCGGGATTTTATAAAAATTTCGCAAGAGTTTCCCCTATAACATGGCACTAACAACCTGTCACAACAACCCATAATATCGATGCCACACAGGGCCACATCATAACAACATGAAAATTTTGGCCACACACGACCCAGAAGCATAAAAGGAAAACATCCATACCTTATGATTTTGACGTCTCATCTTGGACTTCTCCCAAGGGCTGAAATAAATGCGGGTACTTGGATTGCATATTTTCTTCCGCTTCCCATGTCATTTCCTCTCGATTATTATTTTTCCACAAAACTTTAACTGAGGCCACTTCTTTGTTTCTAAACCTCCGTACTTGCCTATCTAATATGGCAATGGGTATTTCATTATAAGTTAACTTTTTTGTCACTTGAATATCATTCACTGGGACGACCCTCGTAGGATCTCCAACACACTTCCGAAGCATCGAGACATGGAATACCGGGTGAACTGACTCCAAGTCTGGAGGTAAGTCTAATTCATAGGCCACTTTGCCTATCTTTTGCACAATTTCATAAGGCCCTATATACCGGGGACTAAGCTTCCCCTTTTTGCCAAATCTCATAACGCCCTTCATCGGCGACACTTTCAAAAACACCCAATCCTTAACTTGAAACTCTAAGTCCCTTCGACGATTATCCGCATAAGACTTTTGGCGACTTTGAGCCGCCAACAACCGATCTTGTATGAGCTTGACTTTCTCTATGGCTTGTTGGACCAAATCGGGCCCCATTAACTTGGCCTCTCCCGTTTCAAACCACCCAATCGGGGATCTACACTTTCGCCCATATAAAGCTTCATATGGTGCCATTAGGATGCTGGAGTGATAACTATTATTGTAAGCAAACTCAATGAGTGGCAAATGGTCATCCCAATTTCCCCCAAAATCTATCATGCATGCCCGTAACATATCTTCAAGAGTCTGGATGGTGCGTTCAGCTTGCCCATCGGTCTGTGGGTGAAATGTCGTGCTAAGGCGCACTTGGGTCCCTAGACCCTCTTGAAAGGACTCCCAAAATTTGGCCGTAAACTGCGTTCCTCTATCGGAGATAATAGACACTGGGACACCATGGAGTCTCACTATTTCTTTAACATAAAGCCTTGCATAATCTTCTGCCACATAGGTCGTCCTGACCGGTAAGAAATGAGCTGATTTAGTGAGTCTATCCACAATCACCCATATGGAATCATACTTGCGTCGAGAACGAGGTAGCCCTGTAATGAAATCCATATTAATCACTTCCCACTTCCAAGTTGGGATTTCTATATCTTGCAATAAGCCACCCGGCTTTTGGTGTTCTATTTTTACTTGTTGGCAATTGGGACATTGGGCTACAAAATCTGCTACATCTTTCTTCATCCCATTCCACCAATATATAGACTTAAGATCATGATACATCTTCGTCGTTCCAGGGTGAACGGAGTAACGGGAACAATGAGCCTCTCTCAAAATCTGGTGGCGTAAGTCTGCCACATCGGGGACACATAGCTTGCCTTGGCATCGGAGGGCTCCGTCTCCCGAAATATCAAATGGTGACCCCTCTTTCTGAGCGAGCGTATCTCTGTACTGCATTAGCCTGGAATCCTCACCTTGCCGCTCTTTTACTTCCGCTACTAGCGACGGAACTGCCGAATTCTGAATGGTAGCTCTGCTGCTACCTGAGTCCACTACTCGGACCCCTAGGCTGGCTAGCTGCTGAAGCTCACGGGTCATTTCTCTCTTTTCTTGTCGCACATCGCATAAGCTTCCCATAGACCTGCGGCTAAGAGCATCGGCCACAACATTTGCCTTTCCGGGGTGGTACAGGATTTCGACGTCATAGTCTTTTAGCAACTCTAGCCATCGTCGTTGCCGCAAATTTAACTCTTTCTGCTTGAAGATGTACTGGAGACTCTTATGATCTGTATAAATATCCACGTGGACACCATATAAGTAATGTCTCCATATCTTTAAAGCATGGACCACCGCGGCCAATTCTAAGTCATGGGTAGGATAATTCTGTTCATGTTTCCGTAATTGTCTAGAAGCATACGCGATCACCTTACCATTTTGCATCAATACACAGCTTAGCCCGACGCCTGAAGCATCACAATAAACAACATACCCTTCCACTCCCTCTGGAAGTGTCAAGACTGGGGCAGAAGTCAAGCTGTCTTTCAACTTTTGGAAACTACGTTCACAAGCATCTATCGATTGAAACTTAGCTGACTTCTGAGTCAACTTTGTGAGCGGTGCAGAAATAGAAGAGAAACCCTCAACAAATCTTCTGTAATACCCGGCTAAGCCCAAAAAGCTACGAACCTCTGTAGGGGTTGTGGGCCTTGGCCAAGTTTTCACTGCCTCGATCTTTTGACTATCCACTCGAATACCATCAGCTGCAACAATATGGCCCAGGAATGATACCGAGTTCAACCAAAACTCACATTTGGAGAATTTTGCAAACAACTCTCGAGCTCGAAGAACTCTAAGGACGGTTCGCAAATGCTCCGCATGCTCAGCCTCGGATCTAGAGTACACTAGGATATTGTCGATGAATACAATCACGAATAGGTCCAGAAAAGGCCTGAATACATTGTTCATTAAGTCCATAAACACTGTCGGTGCATTAGTTAGCCCAAACGACATTACTCGGAACTCGAAATGGCCATATCTTGTTCTGAAAGCTGTCTTAGGGATATCTTTCTCCCTAACTCTTACTTGGTGATACCCGGACCTCAAATAAATCTTTGAAAACCATTTGGCACCATGCAATTGATCAAATAAATCATCAATCCTCGGGAGGGGATACTTGTTCTTAATTGTCACTTTATTCAATTGCCGATAATCAATGCACATTCTCAAGGAGCCATCCTTCTTCCGGACGAACAATACGGGTGCTCCCCACGGGGATGAACTAGGCCGAATGAAGCCTTTTTCAAGCAAGTCTTTCAATTGCTCCTTCAACTCTTTCAACTCTGCGGGTGCCATCCTATAGGGAGGAATAGATATGGGATTAGTGTCTGGCAACACATCAATCACAAAATCTATCTCTCGCTCGGGAGGAAGGCCTGGAAGCTCTTCCGGGAACACATCCGGAAATTCGTTAACTACCGGAACTGATTGAAGAGTCGGCGACTTAACTTCTACATCTTGAACTCGCACTAGGTGATAAATACACCCTTTAGTGATCATCTTCCTCGCTTTTAGATAGGAAATAAACCTACCCTTTGGTGACGCCGTATTCCCTTTCCATTCTAAGACTAGTTCGCCCGGGAACTGGAAACGAACCATCTTCGTTCTACAATCAACATTGGAGTAGCAAGAAGCCAACCAATCCATGCCCATAATAACATCAAAATCTACCATTTTTAGTTCATGCAAATCAGCTACTGTACGGCGGTCACATATCACCACTACGCAATCTATATACACTCGGCTAGCTATCACCGATTCGCCAACGGGCGTAGACACCTCAAAAGGCTTAATAGACTCCGGCTCAATTATAAATCGACCCGCAATATATGGAGTAACATAAGACAATGTGGAGCCCGGATCAATCAAAGCATATACATCATGAGAGAATACCGATAATATACCTGTGACCACATCAGGAGAAGACTCAAGATCTTGGCGTCCAGCCAAAGCATAAATACGGTGCTGAGGACCGCTGGAACTGGGAGCTCTGCCTCTACCTCTACCATGGCCAACCGGCGCATGTGAACCTGGCCCCATAGGGCGTGCAGATGCTGAAGACCCGGCTATCGACCCTGATGGCTGGGCCCTACCTCTACCCTGTACTGAGGGGCAATCACGCATAATGTGGCCTGGTCGACCACAAGAATAGCAAGCATCTGAACCTGATCAGCACTGACCCCAATGCAACTTCCCACACTGGGAACATCGTGGCACGGGTGGTCTAGACTGGCCTGAATCATCTCTATACTGAGGCCCTGAATAACTCGGGCTCGGCCCTGAATGAGCAGATCTATCCAATCTCTGGCCTGAAAACCGTGAGAGCGCACTGGTCATAGAGTAGCCTGCATGCCTAGGGGGCTGCTGCCGGTGCCCACCTCTGGACTCACTCATCGGCCCCGAAGATCTAGCCCTCTTGCTATGTCCCCTATCCTGTTCACGTTCATTCCTCCACTGCTGTAGGTGTTCCTCCAATTCCTGAGCATGCGCCTGAATACGTGCAATATCCATGCCATCCTGAAGAGATGCAGTTAAGCATTTATCCATCAAATGTGGCCCTAGTCCCTTCACAAACCGGTGCACCCGATCGCCCATATCCGCTACCATGGCCGAAGCATACCTAGCCAAGGAATTGAAGCGGAGACTATACTCTGTAGCACTCATGCTACCTTGCCTCAGATTCAAGAATTTATCGGCCCTAGCTCGCGGAACTTCTGGAGGCATGTAGTGACGGAGAAAAGCATCGACAAACTCTTGCCATACCGGCGGAGGTGCATTGGCTCCCCGCGAAGCCATCCAAACCGTGTACCACTGGATTGAGACATCCCTCAATCTGTATGACGCTAGCTCCACCGATTCGGTGTCTGAAGCATGTATCAATCGGAGCGTCCTTAGCATACCATCAACAAAGTCCTGGGGATCCTCCTCCAGTTTCGACCCAAAGAATTCCGGGGGTTTCAAAGCAATGAAGTCACGGGCCCTTGCGCTAACAGTCCTGTCACCTTGCCCCGCGCTTGGCCTCTGAGTCTGGGCCGCAACCAACTGAGTCAACAAATTAATGGCCTCTCTTACGTCTTGGCCTGAAGCATTCGGCGGAGGAGCTGGAGCTGGGGCTGAGGCTCCCACGTGCTCCTCAGTAATAGGCACTGTCTGGGAGTACTGAGATTGAGCCGCACTCTGGGACTCATCTTCCTCTACTACCGGTGGCGGTGCTCTTTCAGCCCGTTTTTCTGCCACCGTCTTGCCCCTTTGGGCTGCTGTAGCCTTTTTCTTTTTAGGCATCTCTGAAATACACAACACACGATTTAAGAACAAGAATTTCTTACATCATAGCTTTATCGCACGATTCTTATGAAGAAAGAAGGTCATATATTCCTAAGATGTCCGCAGCTTCTCGTTTATAAGTGTGGCGCGCAACACACCCATAACCAAGACTCTACTAGACACGGCTCGTAGACACATCCTAGGACTGAACTGCTCTGATACCACTTTTGTCACGACCCGACTAGGGGGCCACGACGAGCACCCGGTGCTACCCCACCCGGGCACCCCCTTATCATGCATATCATAACATCTAGGTGAACCATAATTCATTTCATGCATTTTAAATCATTAATCAAGCTAGTCCCATCGGACGACCATCATCAATTAACATATCATGGGCATCTATGCCATGTCAAATATACAAGGCCGACGAGGCCAACAAAATATATACAAAACATAGGCCGACATGGCCAAACATCTCTACCCACATACACATGACTACGATCCTCTAAGAGTATGACATATCATGAGCGGGACAGGACCCCGCTATGCCCATAATTATATACACAAAAGAATGAGTACCCAAAAGATATGGCTCCGAAGGAAATGGAGCTCTCTATGAAATCTTCAAATAGGCAGCTATGGGTCAAGTCTGTCTCCCTGTGCACCTGCGGGCATGACGCAACGTCCACAAACAAAAGGACGTCAGTACGAAGAATGTACTGAGTATGTAAAGCATGATTAACATTGATATACAACATAATGAACAATATATGGAATAGCATAGGAGGGGAGACAATAATATCATCATCATCATGTCGCTTACTTACTCACATCGTCATTCGTGCCCCATAATAAAACTCGTACCATGCTTGTGCTCGTATTAGTGTACATGTCCTCATTCGTATTCTTATACATAGTCTCATCACATTATTTTACATAATATATACATACATAGTCATTTCGTATACATGGCATTTACATAGCGTACCCGACCTCATTGGATTAGTATTTCATATACATACTTGGCCGACCAAGGCTCAATGTTACTCATACCTGGCCCTACCAAGGCTTCAGGGTTATCCGTACCATCTGCAGATGTGTGCGCGCGTTTCGTAATCGTATACATATTCTATACATATTCATACACATATATTCTACCCGGCGTTATAAGCTCGGGGTTTCATTAAAGCCCTTCATAGGCACGTATGAGTATAACAGCCCGTAGGCACCTTTAGCATCATTATTATCACCATCATCATTACTATCATTATCGTTATTGTTACTTCTATATCGTAGTCTTACTCGTCACCTGAGGTGCGTAGCGCATTCGTAGTACCAATCAAGGATAGTGAGCTTATGAGCTCGGAATGTGAAACATTTGTAGTCAACATGCTCATATAGAGGGATTAGGAGTTTGGCCAAAGAACCATGCCTTATGAAAGAAGGGTTAGCCTTACATACCTCTTTGTCGAATTATTCTACACTTGCACGTACTCCTTCGATGCTCACGTTTCTACCTTAGAAGTTGTAGGGACAAGCTTTTGTTGATAATACTCCACTTTGAGTAAAACCCTAGTTTTTCTCCATTTGGGTTTCTTGACTTTAGATGATCCTTGATGGGTTTCTACCTTGGAGTTACTTGTTTAATGTGGTTGATGGATTAATACCCTTGAAAACTTGTACAAAAGTTGTAGAGAGATATTTTAGAGAGAGGGAGGAAATGTGGAAATGATTTTCATGAACTTGGTCTTTATTTATTAAATCATCACCGAACTGTCGGGTTCCATTATACGGTCCATTATACGGTCCGTATAATAGACCGTGAAATGGGTCTGCCCAGCACCCTTCACTGTGACTACTTGACGGTCCGTAAAACAGTTTTACGGTCCGTATAACTGACCGTAAAACGTTACCAGTGAGCAACCTTTCACTGTGACCATTCGACGGTTCGTTATACGGTCCGTATAAATTTTATACGGTCCGTATAACTGACCGTAAAATTCCACCAGCAACCAACCTTCACTGTGATGGTTTTACGGTCCACTATACGGTCCGTATAACATTATACGGTCCGTATAATGAGCCGTAGAACTCATCAGTCACTGAACTTAGTTTCGCCACTACGTTTGATCTCCGATCCTCATGGAACCTTCTTAACACTTGTTTAACACTTCAATACTAATCTAAGGGACGTTATAACTCTTTCCCAAAATGCCCTTAAGTCATCATTAACCCGATACTCGTATTTCGCTAGTTCATTCACTTGCGTACCAACGGAAGATTTTTCCAAGGTGTAACATTATGGCTTGGTACTGATGATGATAAATGTGAAAATGGAACACTTTGGTGACATAAGACTTAGTTGTGAGGTGTACTTGCTATAGTTGGAAGTAAAGGGTGTCATAGACTTTCTACACTGATTGAACTTGTTCGTTGATTTATTCCATGGATGAGTATTATGCATTCATTCTCATTCCTCATGCTTGCATCGATGTTGATGTTCCAAATTGGGTTTTCTATACTTGAACAATATTTTGAATACTTATTTTGTATACTCATCTGATAGGGGTTGAGGATGTGGCCTATCTTGTGAGATATATAAGGCACATTTTACCGGGGGTGAGGATGTGACCTGTTGTGTGAACTCATGATCCAAGGTCTGTTCCGGTGCGAGTGATAAATGGACGGCATGGGTCCCCCATGGGTCATGATTGTTGTGCGAACATTGCCTTTAGCATATGTGTACAGGGCATTTGGCCAGTATATTGCATTGCATTGCACATCATTACATTTCATCCTACATCATCATATGGGTCCATATTTCTGATCTGGCATGGTTTGTTTGTACAATTGTTGTGGTATAGATCTTGTTATAGACTGGACATGATAGTAGATTAGTGACACCACCAAGGTTCATAACTTAGATTCTTGATTATTAATTGAGATTAGTGAGACCTGGCAAACTTGTGGTTTAGAAGCTTCACTTATGCTTATGACTTAGAAGTCGAGTTACTGTTTAACATATGTGTGGGTGAAAGTACGTGACATATTGGGATAATGTGATTCGTGATTATGCTTGATTGATTATCTGCCTATTTGTTGATTTCTTTCTTCATATATGTGAACTAATTGTTGTTGGCCTATGTTACCTACCACTTCTTGTTGTTGTACTGATGCTACTCTTGATGTACTCTCCTTTTGAGTGCTGAGTTTGTTACTAGTTCCAGTTCCCGTCCTCAAGAGTGATCTGAGCCCACTTGACAGAGATTCTAGGGAGAGCTTTTGGGCTAGATCTGCAACCCGGTGACTTTTCCTTTGTATTTAATCTATCTACTCTGTATTCTTGAGACAGTATTGATATTTTGAGATTGGTACTTCCTATCAGACTTGTATCTATGTAATAGTGGCTCTTGTACTAGTCCAGACTAGATTTTGGGGTTATTATTACTTCCACACTTATTGTTCATATGATTTGAATGTGTTAGCTAAATCAATGTTTATTTCCGCATAATTCTGATATATGACTAAAATGAGTTGGGAATGGTTCGTCTACCTTGAGGTATAGTGTAGGTGCGATCACAATTCATGAATTAGGTTGTGACAAGTTGGTATCAGAGCCCCAGGTTACCAGTCTTACAAGTACAAGAGCATGTCTTGTAAATTCTTGCGGATCAGTACGATGAGCTCCGTACTTATCTGCGAAAGGCTATAAGACATTAGGAAACTTCCAATTCTTTCATTCTTTCGTGCTACTTCATTCAAATTGGTATCTAGTCGATTCTAATCGGTATCTGAATTTCCTTGTCTTATTATCCCACGATGGTGGAAACTCATTCCTAAATTCTTATGCGACCGGTTTTGTTATGACATGGCTTGGTATGGTACTAGATGTGTAATTTTGATTCAGACGCGCGACTAAATTCAGTACCCAACTATGACTTGAGGCTTCTGTTGTTTAGGGTGGTGGTTAAGACTCGTTCATTGTGGAGAGATGGTACAAAAGGTCACATGATCTCCACATTTTCGGTGTTGGCTTGCTCGGAAGTTGCAGAAGTGCATTTATAACTTAACAAGAATGATTTGTTAGAGATATGTTTGGTTTTGGGAATAAGTTTCAACTTCTCAGGGTAGTATGATGGTGTGTGTGACAAGAGTGTAAGTTCGGTAAGGATTATCGGATTTTCGCAAATGTACAGTGGCCGCGTGTAATAAAGAAAAGAAGTTGAGAATAAGGACATAAATGACGACTATTGTGGGAAACGCATAGCAAAGTAAGATTTGTTAGGGAACAATTGATATCTGACGTGCTCATCAGGTTAAGGTTGCAATTTATATGAGAGTGAATTTTGTATTCGGTCGTGAAAAGTTAAGTTGGGCTTCTACGTTACTCTGTGATTTGTGGGTTCTTTTAGGAAGGTGGTTATCAGTTTTAGATCGCAAGGCAATGTTACTTGTGACTAGTGGAGACTTAAGATGTTGGGTAGCTGTGGTCCTGGTCCTTTAGTAAAGGGTATGTTCACATGGTCATCGTGTTTAGAAAAATGATAAGGATATCGTGGAATTGAGAGCTAGTGGATTTGAGAATTATGTTACAGTCATGCATGGTAGAATAGACATAAGGGCTCAGTGTTAAGTTGGTATGTTTAGGTTATGTCGTTGGCCAATGGGAGCCGGTGGTTGACTAATAAGAACGACTTTTGTGTTGGTCAAGTGCGAAATTTTAGTACTCAAGGAACTTTCGGGTGTTGCATATAATATTGGATTAGAGTTGAGAGCCTTGAACCTGTTGTGTGAGTTTGTCTAGTTCCTACTACTACTGGTATTACTACTTGGTTGAGTTGATTGAATGAAAGGGATAATCGCGCGAATGGTTAGAGGTGTTTCGTTTCGAAAAGTAAGTCAAAAGGTGATTCTTCGCGGGCGAGTAGTGTTTAAAGGCATTGAAGTGGTAAATTAATGATGGGGTTCGAATTAATACGAGTCCTAGAGAACATTTCAGAATCTGAGGTAAGGGAATTTGAGCAATGATACCTTGGTGGATATACATCACAGCAGTAGTAGGACTATGTATGTGATATGCTGGATTTAGAAAGTTTTCAGTTTTAGAGTTGAGTGAGTTAAGGGAACTCTAAAGTGTATAGTGTGTGGCATGCTACTATCTCCAGGATTGACTCGGCCAGTTAGCAAGACTTATGATTAAACGGCATTCTATTGAGTGGGGTCGAGAAATGGTTAGATGGCGATGATGATTATGATTTGATTGGAATTGGGGAATTGGAGAGTCAGGAAAAAGTATAGTTGATTGAGAATCGGTAAAAATAAGGTATTTCTTCGAGATTTCTTAGGTCCATATAGGGGTTGGAGATGTTCTATTACATATTTCAGACAAGCTGTGATCGTGAGTACGCTTAAAGAAGGGAGTCTACAGAAAAGGACTAAGTGATATAATAGATTAAGTGATATGACGAAATTCCGTACAGTTTCGTGATCAGCGACTAGTGAGAAGCAAATTTCAGGTAACCAACATGTTAAGGCTTGTGGAAGTGACCTGTGTGGTATATAGTAGGATAATTTCATAACACTCTATAGTGGATGAGTTAGTGTGGTTTAAGGGAGAGAAATTATGGAAATGCTTATTATATAAAGGTTAATGTTGTATTTTCGAGATGAGACTGTATTCGTGGTAGTGTGTTATGTAGTGGGTATTACTAATCACATAGTTTGAGTGAGCAATTTCAAAAATATTAAAGGACTAGAAGTAGTCACCCCAGATGGGTGATAGGACTGTGATTGGTTTCAGAAACTTTGGAATCAGTTCGAGTGACTATTGGTGGTATTAATGGATTGTGCATTCGTTCAAGTTCAGAATTGTTCGAATTAAGCTTGATGGACTATGTATATTTTATAGAGGGACTTATGGGTTTCCTAGCAAATCACCTTCACGGATTTGATGGGTTACAATTCAGATTTGAGGTATGATAGGTTTATCGAGCTTTATCGGGGTATGTCAGTTGACTTGATGATATTTTACCAGGGTTAGTTATTCGGACAGTTATAATGGTTTACGTCGGGCTTAGTAATGATTCGAGGGGGTACTATGGTTGCGAGTGGTCTTTAGAGTGATCAGATGGTTTCCTACGGACTTGGCTCGACATGGTATTCAGTGGATGTACTTCCAATATGGTGATTTGAAAATTAAAGAAGACTTGGAACTAGCGAAGTTGGCTATGAGTAAGATCAGTTTGAGGGAGTTGCTTAAAGTTTCTCATATAAAGCAAGTATTCTTTTCTGGCTAGAGTAAGTCATGGTTCCGGACTTGTGTTCGTGTGTTTCTAAGAAATCGTGGTGCGAAGAATGGCTTTAGAAGGGTGGAAGAAAGGTTAGCAGAATCTGAGTATTTTACCGGTTCAGAGTGGGATATGTTTGCGCCTATATCTAAAGGTTCGTGTTATTTTGAGAAATGTTGTGGGAGCAATTGGTCGCGTTCTAAGGTAGGGTTATATCCAATCAGAGAATCCCAGCAAATACAGTTCTTATATTCAAGGACCAGTTGTGGAAGAAATTCGAGTATGGAAAATTGGTGCTTTGAGCTAAATTAAGGACATTTGACTGATAAGGTATACAGGCAATGTATTTGGTGTACATCTTTCCGTATAGGATTCTTGGTGGTAATAATTCAGGTTCCTTGGTTACCATCAGCTTTTATAGTGTTACACCTAGGAAAAATTTTGTGTCGTCATATGATAGACAGACTAATGCAGGGTGAGACGAATACGATGCTTCTACAAGCAAGAAAAGTTATTTAACGATCTTAGTTAAGATTTCAAAGATGTTGGAAGTCAGCGGAGAAAGTTCCTTAAGAAGGGCAACGTATATGTTGTGTTTTGGAAAAATTCCGTAAAGTACCGAGCTAATTTTGACTTAAAGATGTCTTAAAGGAAAGTTATAACTCTCCTTAGTTTGGTAATGAAGTGTTAAACAAGTGTCAAGAAGGTTCCATAAGGATTGAGGATCGAACGAACGACAGAAACAATATTTGAGGGGTGGGATTATACGATCGCTTATACGGTCCGTATAACATTATACGGTCCATATAAGGGTCCGTATAACACCCAACAGGGAGACGTTTTCCATGATGGTGAACCACGGTCACTTATACGGAACGTACAATGTTATACGGACCGTATAACTGGTCCGTATAAAAATCCGTCGGGCAGATTTTAAGTTTTTGTATAAATAGTTTCCCTTGGTTCTTTTATTTCATTTTTCATCTTCTACAAGTATTGACAGCTCAAAACCCTTCTCTAAACTTATTTCACCCCAATCCAAGATAAAACAAAGATCAAGAGGCAAGAATCAAAGTGTTCATACGTTAGAAGGTTTCTTAGGGTTTGTAGACTACAAGGAAACTTGGGCATTGTAGCTAGGGTTTTGCACAAAGTTGATAGCTGCTCCAAAGGTTGTTTCCATGGGATGAAATGGTTAGTTTCCATGCTTATTTCATGTTGTTGAGAATGTTTGGTTGTAGCAAAACTTGGGTGGAAGAAGGAGGTAGAAATCGTAGCTTTTATGATGTTTATGAGTAGTAATCTATATGGGGTCATGATTCTTAGTATGATATGGATATAATCTTGTTGTGGAAAGTAATAATGGTAATGAAGAAGCATCATATGCAAATGTGCTAAAATGGGTATGAAGTTGCTAGTATGAGTTGAACATGGGGGTGAATATTTAGGGCTTAGTGTAATGTGATTACTTGATTTGGATATTATGAGTGTATTATGGATGTTATTGTGGTTGTTGGGAATTGTTTAGTGATGTGGTGAAAGTTGAAGAAATAGGGGAAATGCTGCCCAATTTTCACTAGATTATGAATTACTCTATTTTGAATTTAATAGTGTCATTAAGGCTTAACCATGGCATAATCCTTCTAAATGTAGATTATTCAAGCTTTAACGGTGAACGTTAGATAGTTGAGAAGACAAAGAGGTATGTAAGGCTAACCCTTATTTCAATAAGGCATGGTTCCTTTGCTATATATATACATCCTTTCATGAGTTCTATAATGTCCTCCAGATGATTCTATCTCTAAAGCTACTAAAGCTCATGATCCTCGATACTTTCAAGATTTCCATTGCATCCTTCATATGATAGATAACCCTCTAAGGATAGATGTAACATAAACGATAATCGTAATGATCTTAATGATACTTATGGACTCTTAAGTATACGTGTCTAAGTATGTATGACTATTATGGAACACCAAGCTTATATGGCCGGGTATGATATCTATTGCGTGCACACCACTACAGTTGGGTGCGGATGACACTGAGCCTTGGTAGGGCCAGGTATGTATAATCACCGAGCCTTGTCATAGCAGGGTATGTGAAGCCACCGAACCTCCATGGTTGGGTATGCTATGGATATGAATATGTATATGAATACGGATACGAACATGGATACGGATATATATACATATATATATATATATATATATATATATATATATATATATATATATATATATATATATATATATATATATATATATATATATATACATGTCTCTGTGTGTGTGTGTGTGTGTTTGTATGTATGTACACGAGCACGTATTAGAAATGGAAGGTCCCCGTGAAAGACAAGTAAGTAATTATGACTACTATCTCCCGATTTCCCCATCTTATGTTGTATCTTATGTTGTTTCTTATGTTTTCTCTTATGCTCTTATTATGATGTTGATTATTCTTTACATACTCAGTACAATATTCGTACTGACGTCCTTTTATTTGTGGACGCCGCGTCATGCCCGCAGGTGGCCAGGGAGACAGGCTTGATATATAGCTTTCTTATCCAGGGACTACTTAGAGGAGCTCCATTTCATCCGGAGCTACAACTTTAGGTATTATTCTTTTGTTTACATATATGGGCACGGCGGGGTCGTGTCCCGCCTATATGATGTTACTTACTCTTCTTAGAGGCTCGTAGACAGTTGTGTATGGTTAGATGTCTTGTAGCCCTGTCGACTTATATTTTGTATATCATTTTGATATTTTGTATATCATTTTGATGGCCTCGTCGGCTAATGTATATTGATATAGTCATAGTTGTTAATGATGGTATAAATGTGTTGCCCAATAATTTTAGCGTTATTGATGTATAGGATTCATGAATAAGCTATGTGGTCCACCTAGATGTGAATATGCATGTACGATAAGAGGTACCCGGGTGGGTTAGCACGGAGTGCCCGTCATGGCCCTCCGGTTGGGTCGTGACAAAAGTGGTATCAGAAGAGTTCTGTCCTAGGGTGTGTCTACGAGCCGTGTCTAGTAGAGTCTTATTTATGGGTGTGTTGCGCGCCATGCTTATAAATAGGAGGCTGCGGGCATTTTAGGAATGAATGACTTTATTTCTTCATAAGATCGTGCGATATAGCTTTGATATAAGGACTTCTCTTTCCTTAACCGCGTGTTATGCATTTCAGAGATGCATGTAAAGAGAAAGGCTACGGCAGCCCAGAAGGGCAAGACAATGGCAGAAAAGCGGGCTGAAAGAGCACCGCCAACGGATATTGAGGAGGGTGAGTCCCAGAATACGGCTCAATCTCAGTCCTCCCATTTGGTGCCTATTTTCGATGAGTATGAACGAGCCTCATCCCCAGCTCCAGCACCTCCCGCTCCTCCCCCGCTATGCTTTGAACATTAAATCGGTGGAGTTAGCATCCTATAGATTGAGAGATGTCGCGGTTCATTGGTATACAGTTTGGATGGCTTCACGGGGTGCCAATAAACCTCCCCCGCTATGGCAGGAATCTGTGGATGCCTTCCTCCGACATCACATGCCTCCAGAGGTTCGGTGGGCTAAATTCGATAAATTCCTAAATCTTAGGCAAGGGAATATGAGTGCCTTAGAGTATAGTCTCCGCTTCAATTCTTCGGCTAGGTATGCTTCGGCCATGGTAGCAGATGTGGGTGACCGAGTGCACCGATTTGTGTGAGTCCTAGGGCCACATTTGATGGATATGTGCTTAACTGCTTCCCTTCAGGACAACATGGATATCTCACGCATTAAGGACCACGCCCAGAATTTAGAAGAAAGCTAACAACAACAAAGACGTGAGCGTGAGCATGATAGAGGGTATAGCAAGAGGGCTAGATCTTCAGGTCCGACGAGTGAGTATAGAGGCCGGCCAAGACAACAGTTTTCTAGGCATTCAGGCCATGCTATGACTAGTGTTCCTCCACGGTGTACATGCCAGAGATTTGATTGATCTACTTATTCCGGGCCGAGTTAGAGTTTTAGGGCTTCAAGTTCTCAGTTCAGGGGTGATTCAGCTCAGGCGAGGCCACCCATGCCATGATGTTCCCAGTGTGGAAAGTTACATTGGGGCCAGTGTCGACTAGGTTAAGAGGTTTTCTATGCATGCGATCGGCCAGGTCATATTATACGCGATTGCCCCTCAGTTGGTGGTAGGGGTAGGACCCAGCCTTCAGGATCGGTAGTCGGATATTCATCATCTACACACCATATGGGACCAGGTTCACATGGATAAGTTAGCCATGGTAGGGGTAGGGGTAGGGCCCCCAGTTCTAGCGGTCCTCATCACCGTATTTATGCTATAGCTGGACGCCAGGATCTTGAGTTTTCTCCCGATATCATCACAGGTATATTATCGGTATTCTCGCATGATGTATATGCTTTGATAGATCCGGGCTCCACGTTGTCATATGTTACTCCGTATATTGCGGGTCAGTTTGGGGTCAAACCGGAGACAATCAAACCTTTTGAGATGTCTACACCCGTTGGTGAGCCGGTAATAGCTAGTCGAGTACATAGAAATTGTGTAGTTGTGATTTGTGACCATCGTACTATGGTTGACCTACATGAGCTAAAAATGGTAGATTTTGATGCTGTCATAGGCATGGATTGGTTGGCTTCTTGCTATGCCAATGTTGATTGTAGAATGAAAATGGTTCGCTTCCAGTTTCCGGGAGAACTAGTGTTAGAATGGAAAGGAAACACAGCGTCACCAAAAGGTAGGTTTATTTCCTATCTTAAGGCAAGGAAAATGATCACCAAAGGTTGTATTTACCATCTAGTTCGGGTCTAAGATGTAGAAGATGAACCGTAAACTCTTCAGTCTGTCCCTGTGGTGAATGAATTTTCGGATGTATTCTCGGAAGAGCTTCCAGGCCTCCCTCCCGAGCGTGAGAATTATTTTTCTATTGATGTGCTACCGGATACAAGGCCCATATCTATTCCTCCCTATAGAATGGCTCCCGCAGAGTTGAAAGAGTTGAAGGAGCAATTGAAGGACTTGCTTGAGAAAGGATTTATTAGGCCTAGTTCATCCCCGTGGGGAGCACCCGTGTTGTTTGTACGAAAGAATGATGGCACCTTGCGAATGTGTACTGACTATCGACAACTGAATAAAGTGGAGATCAAGAACAAATATCATCTTCCAAGGATTGATGACTTTTTTGATCAATTACAAGGTGCCAGATGGTTTTCAAAGATAGATTTGAGATCCGAGTATCATCAAGTGAGAGTTAGGGAGAATGATATCCCTAAGATAGCTTTCAGAAAAAGATATGGCCATTTTAAGTTCCGAGTAATGTCGTTTGGGCTAACTAATACACTGGCAGTATTTATGGATTTGATGAAAAATGTGTTTAGACCCTTCCTAGATTTATTTGTGATTGTTTTTATCGACGATATCTTGGTGTATTTACGTCCGAAGCAGAATACGCGGATCATTTGCGTACCGTTCTTAGAGTTCTTCAAACTCGAGAATTATTTGCCAAATTTTCTAAGCGTGAGTTTTGGTTGAACTCAGTGACCTTTCTGGGGCATATTATTTCAATCGATGGTGTTCGGGTAGACACCCAGAAGATTGAGACCGTGAAGACTTGGCCAAGGCCCACAACACCTACGGAGGTTAGTAGTTTTATGGGCTTAGCAGGTTATTCCAGGAGATTTGTAGAAGGCTTTTCTTCTATTTCTGCACCGCTCACGAAGTTAACCCAGAAATCAGCCAAATTTCAATCGACAGATGCTTGTGAACGCAGTTTCCAAGGGCTAAAGGATAGATTAGCTTCTGCCCCAGTCCTGATACTTCCTGATGGATTGGAAGGCTATGTTTTTTATTATGACGCTTCAGGCATTGGGCTAGGATGTGTGTTGATGCAACATGGTAAGGTGATTGCGTGTGCTTCAAAAGAGTCACGAAAACATGAGAAGAATTATCCAACCCATGATCTTGAAGTGGCTACAGTGATTCATGCATTAAAGATGAAGAGACATTATTTTTATGGTTTCCATGTGGATATTTATATAGATCATAAGAGCCTTCAGTATATCTTCAAGCAGAATGAATTGAATTTGCGACAGCGGCAGTGGCTGGAATTATTGAAAGACTATGATGTTGACATCCTGTGTCATCCCGGAAACGCAAATGTTGTGGCTGATGCTCTTAGCCGTAGATCCATGGGGAGTTTATGCGATGTGTAGCCAGAGAAAAGAGAAATGGCTCGTGAACTCCAGCCATTAGATAGCCTCGGAGTTCGAGTAGTGGACTTAGGTAGCATGGGAGCTACCATTCAGAATTTAGCGGTTTCGTCATTAGTAGTGGAAGTGAAAGAGCGACAATACGAATATCCCATGCCAATTCATTACAGAAATACCCTCCCTCAGAAGGAGAAGTCATCATTTGAGATTTCCAGAGATTGAGTTCTCCGATGCCGAGGCAGGTTATGTGTTCCTGATGTTGCAGGATTACGCCACCAAATATTGAGAGAAGCTCATTGTTCCCGTTATTCTGTCCACCCCGGAGCAACGAAAATGTATCATGATATAAAATCTATATATTGGTGGAATGGGATGAAGAAAGATATAGCGGAATTCCTAGCTTAATGTCCAAACTGTCAGCAAGTTAAAATCGAGCACCAAAAGCCGAGCAGATTGTTGCTAGCCATAGAAATTCCAACTTGGAAATGGGAAGTAATTAACATGGACTTCATTACAGCCTTACCCTGTTCCCGACGTAAGTATGATTCTATATGGGTGATTGTGGATAGACTTACGAAGTCAGCTCATTTCTTACCGGTCAGGATTACATATGTAGGAGAAGATTATGCAAATCTTTATGTTAAAGAGATAGTGCGGCTTTACAGTGTTCCAGTATCTATTATCTCTGATGGAGAGACTCAATTTACAACAAATTTTTAAAAATCTTTCCAAGAAGGTTTAGGGACTCAAGTGAGCCTTAGCACGGCATTTCACCCACAGACGGATGGGCAAGCTGAACGTACCATTCAGACTCTTGAGGATATGCTACGGGCATGTGTATTGGCTTTTGGAGGTAGTTGGGATGATCATTTACCACTTATTGAATTTGCCTATAATAATAGTTATCGTTCTAGCATCAGAATGGCACCGTATGAGGCTTTATATGGGCGGAAGTGCAGATCCCCAATTGGGTGGTTCGAGGTAGGAGAGACTGAATTGATAGGGTCAGACCTAGTCCAGCAAGCTATAGAGAAAGTTAAGCTCATACAGGATCGATTATTAACAGCTCATAGTCGTCAAAAGTCCTATGCGCATAATTGTCGAAGGGACATAGAGTTCCAAGTGAAAGATTGGGTATTCTTAAACGTATCGCCGATGAAGGGAGTGATGAGATTTGGCAAAAAGGGGAAGCTTAGTCCCCGGTACATTGGACCTTATGAGATTATACGCAAGGTAAGCAAAGTGGCTTACAAATTAGATCTACCTCCCGAGTTGGAGTTAGTTCACCCAGTTTTCCATGTATCAATGCTTCATAAGTGCATTGGAGATCCTTTTAGAATAGTACCAATAGATGATGTTCAAGTTAGTAAGCAATTGTCTTATGAAGAAGTCCCCATTGACATCTTAGATAAGCAAGTACGAACGCTCAGAACCAAGGAGGTAGCTTCAGTTAAAGTTCTGTGAAAGAATAATAATAGAGAGGAAATGACTTAGGAAGCTGAAGAAGACATGAAATTCCGGTACCCATATTTATTTTAACCTTCAGAGGAGAGGCCATTATCCTCAGGTATGTAATGCTTTTCTTGATGTTTTCTTGGTCTTGTGTGGCCATGGTTATTATCATTGTTGTTGTAGCCCTGTGAGGCGATGTATTTTGGGTTGTTGTACAGGATGGTAGTGCCCTATTATAGGGGAAACTCTGGCGAAATGTTTATAGAATTCCCAAGACCCTAACATTCGAGGACGAATGTTCTTAAGGGGGGAAGAATGTTACACCTCGGAAAAATTTCGTGTCGTCATATGATAGACAGACCAATGCAGGGTGAGACGAATATGATGCTCCTATAAGTAAGAAAGGTTATTTAACGATCTTAGTTAAGATTTCATAGATGCTTGAAGTAAGAGGAGAAAGTTCCTTAAGAAGGGCAAAGTATATGTTGTGTTCTGGAAATATTTCGTAAATTACTGAGCTAATGTTGACTTAATCATGTCTTAAAGGAGAGTTATAACTCTCCTTATATTGGTAATGAAGTTTCAAACAAGTGTCATGAAGGTTCCATAAGGATTGGGGATCGAACGAATGACGAAAACAATTTCCAAGGGGTGGGGTTATATGAACCCTTACGCGGTCTGTATAACATCATACGGTCCGTATAAGGGTTCGCATTACACCCAACAGGGAGATGTTTTCCATGATGGTGAACCACAGTCACTTATATGGACCGTACAATGTTATATAAACTGTATAAGTGGTCCGTATAAAAATCCGTCGGGTAGATTTTATGTTTTTGTATAACTAGTTGCCCTTGGTTCTTTTATTTCATTTTTCATCTTCAACAAGTATTGACAGCTCAAAACCTGTTATATCCCGTATTTTTGAACGTTAGATTATTTGCTAAGGTGGGGCTCACATATCGAGATTTTTTTTGGAACATCTGAAAAGTCATATGAATCACATATGTGAAGTTAAACACAACTCAAGAAGGACCCTTGGGCCAAATCAAAGTGGAAGCCGTCCAAACGAATATTTTTAAGAAAACGTTTTCGGGTGACCTGCCTTTGAGCGGAAAAACCGGTATTATAAGTTTGGAATTTGGGAAACTACCAAGAAATATAAGTTGTAGATAATTGAATTAGCTTTCCAACCATAGGTCGTGGGTTCCCAGGTGACATCGGAATAAGGAGATATGGACATTTTAAGGAAGAAAGGTCGAGATGAACAGTGAATTCGGCCCAACCCGATTTCAAATCGGGTCAGGCCCATTTCTGTTGTTATTTAATGAAAAGTTTCGGTCTTCTCTCCACATTTCAGACCAAAACACACCCATAAACATTCCGAACATTCTAGAGAGAGAAAGGGAGGAGAAATTTAGAGAGAAATCAATTTTGACCAAAATCTAAGCCCCGAATCGCGAAGCTCATGAAGAGAAAGGTGTTGTACGTCGCGTTGCCTTCAATTTGTGGTAAAAATCAGCCAAGAAGAAGATTGTTGAAGTGGTTGCTGCATACTTAAGGTAAGAATAAGGTCCCTTTTTCATTGTTAACAAGTTTATTTAGAGTTTTAACGGATTAGAACGGAGAAAATAGCGTTATAAACTTGTTATTGTTTTATTGGGATTTATGGATTAAGGGGCTATTTTAGGTGGATTAAATGGATGGAATTAGTTTAGTTATGATGTATAATAATTATTGATATTGTTGTTGTTGGTATTTTTAATGATGTGTGGCTAAGTTGGAATTTCGAGGATTGTTAAGTTTGCAGGGGAGATGCTGCCCAAATTTTTGTAGACAAGTATTGGCTAAGATTGAATTCTTAAAGTTTTATGATTAATATTTGGTAAATGTGACCAATTGTAGATTTTGGAGGAAATGGGATTCGAATTTGGATAAGCGTAAAGGGCAAGTAAGGTATGTAAAGCTCTACCTATTCTTCTCTTGGCATGTCTTAGATGTGATAGGATTGGATTCGAGCCTCGGGGACGACTCTACTCTTCGGAATCTACGTCCGAATTTGCCCCTTTTTCATTCAGTAGAACTGAATTGAATATGTTATGAATAATTGGAAGAATTGCCTAAACATCTGGAACTTGCGCAAATAGGACCCGACTACCCGAAAACTCGTACAAGTGACCCGAGGTGGGCCCACTTTTCCCGGATTTTTCTTATCTGTTCCGTTTGACTTATTATGAAGTAGAATCTGAAGGAAACTTTTGGCTACTCTTTTTGCTACTATACGACGGTTGTTTTGAATTATTTTGTAAGTCCCATAACGTATTTTGAAATATGAAAACGATTTCTGAAAGCCTATTTGACATAAACCATTGTGACATCTGAAAGACATATATTATGACTATCGCTCAATTTCTTATGTACATGATTTGACATCTGAATTATGCTATCGAGTCCCTGACTACTAAGCGATAATTGTTTTAACTATTCTATTGAATTCTACGATATTTTGATATGTACAAATAATCTCAGCATTTTACCTTGACATCATCCGTCGTAACATCCGAAAGGTACGTACTATGACTATCGTCTGATTTCTTTTTATGACCTATCGTTCGGATTACCTTGTCGAGTCATTTTGAATGTTTTATGATGCATATAGTTTCTCACTACTCTACTCGTGGATGCCTCAATACTTCCTTCACTGAGCCCGGGCCAGGATATGTTATCATGCGTATTCCACTGCATTGTTCGCCGTGCCTCGATGTGAGGGAGCAGGTATGTGTGTGAATGGGTTGTGGAGTATGATGTGCCATGTACGCTTATTCTGATATGCTATGATATGATATGATATGGCCACCTGATGTGCTATGATATGTGCACACTTTGATATGATATGATATGATATGTTACGGAGCTATTTCCTAATCCGGAGTATGATGTGTTGTGGCGCCAGTGTCGGGGTGGCGACCACGTCTATTCACCGAGTCCCATAATAGGGACCGGATATGGCATATGTTCTGACATGCATTATCTCTGCTCTATGAGTAAGCACTTTGATATTCCGATTACTATACTTACTTTCTTTACTTCTGACTCTGATTATGATTCCTTCTGTTGTACGTCTGTACTCCCGATCCCGATCATGATACTGTCTGTTATACTTCGGTACCTCCGATTTGATATGTTTTCAGCTGTTATATTTCTGGATTCCTGGAACTGATTATGATTCTATTTATTGTACTTTACGCTTTACATACTCAGTACATTTTTCGTACTGACCCCTCTTCTTCGGGGGCTGCGTTTCATGCCGCGCAGGTACACCTAGTTGAAGTTATTACAGAAGATGTTCCAGCGGAGTTGGCAGGCTCCATTTGCTCCCGGAGTGTTGCCGAGTAAGAGTTTGTATATGTATGTTATGAATTCTGGATTTATGTTAGAGACTTTGCAGACAGAGTCGTGGGTATTGGTTATCAGTCTGTAAGCGGCTCCATCAGCCGATATGTCATTCTGTGTGATGTAGTAAATTTTATGTAACTACGGATTTTGCCTAAAATTGAGAACGATAAAAGATGGATTTCGAAAGCTTAATATGTATTTTACTTTTATCTGATTTTCAGTGTCTGAAGAAATTATGTGTGTAATAAGAATTTGTGTGTTCGCTCGGCTCCGGATGTGGGGTCGGGTGCCCATCACACCCTAGTGGAATTGGGGTGTGACAAAACCCTTCCCTAAACTTATTTCACTCCAATCCAAGATAAAACAAAGATCAAGAGGCAAGAATCCATGTATTCATACGTTAGAAGGTTTCTCAGGGTTTGTCGACTACAAGGAAACTTGGGCATTGTAGCTAGGATTTTGCACAAATATGATAACTTCTCCAAATCTTGTTTCCATGGGATGAAAAGGTTACTTTCCATGCTTACTTCATGTTTTTGAGAATGTTTGGTTGTAGCAAAACTTGGGTGGAAGAAGGAGGTAGAAAATGAAGTCTAAATGTTGCTTTTATGATGTTTATGAGTAGTAATCTATATGGAGCCATGATTCTTAGTATGATATGGATATAATCTTGTTGTGTAAAGTAATAATGGTAATGAAGAAGCATCATATGTAAATGTGCTAAAATGGGTATGAAGTTGCTAGTATGAGTTAAAGCTTAGTGTAATGTGATTATTTGATTTGGATATTATGAGTATATTATCGATGTTATTGTAATTGTTGGGAGTTGTTTTATGATGTGGTGGAAGTTGAAGAAATAGGGGAAATGCTGCCCAATTTTCACTAGATTATGAATTACTCTATTTTGAATTTAAGAGTGTCATTAAGGCTTAACCATGGCATAAATCCTTCTAAATGTAGATGATTCAAGCTTCAACGGTGAACGTTAGATAGTTGAGAAGACAAATTTCAATAAGGCATGGTTCCTTTGCTATATATATATCCTTTCATGAGTTCCATAATGTCCTCCAGATGATTCTATCTCTAAAGCTACGAAAGCTCATGATCCTCAATACTTTCATGATTTCCATTGCATCCTTCATATGATAGCTGACCATCTAAGGATAGACGTAACAAAAACGATAATGGTAATGATCTTTATGATACTTATGGACTCGTAAGTATACATGTCTAAAGTATGTATGACTATTATGTAAAACTGAGCTTATGTGGCCGGGTATGATATCTATTGCGCGCACACCACTACAGTTGGGTGCGGATGACACTGAGCCTTGGTAGGGCCAGGAATGTATAATCTCCGAGCCTTGTCATAGCAGGGTATGTGAAGCCACCGAACCTCTATGGTCGGGTATGCTATGGATATGAATATGTATATGAATACGGATACGAACATGGATACAGATATATATATATATATATATATATGTTTGTATGTATGTACACGAGCACGTATTAGAGATGGAAGGTCCCCGTGAAAGACAAGTAAGTAATTATGATGATGGCTCTACTATCTCCCGATTTCCCCATCTTATGTTGTATCTTATGTTGTTTCTTATGTTATCTCTTATGCTCTTATAATGATGTTGATTATTCTTTACATACTCAGTACAATATTCGTACTGACGTCCTTTTATGTGTGGACGACGCGTCATGCCCGCAGGTAGCCAGGAAGACAGGCTTGATATATAGCTTTCTTATCCAGGGACTACTTAGAGGAGCTCCATTTCATCCGGAGCTACAACTTTAGGTATTATTCTTTTGTGTACATATATGGGCACGGCGGGGTCGTGTCCCGCCTATATGATGTTACTTACTCTTCTTAGAGGCTCGTTGACAGTTGTGTATGGTTAGATGTCTTGTAGCCCTGTCGATTTATATTTTGTATATCATTTTAATGGCCTCTTCGACTTATGTATATTGGTCTGGGCATAGTTGTTAATGATGGTATAAATGTGTTGCCCAATAATTTTAGCATTATTGATGTATAGGATTCATGAATAAGCTATGTGGTCCACCTAGATGTGAATACGCATGTACGACAAGAGGTACCCGGGTGGGGTAGCACTGGGTACCCGTCATGGCCCTCCGGTTGGGTCATTACAAAAGTGGTAGCAGAGCAGTTCTATCCTAGGGTGTGTCTACGAGCCGTGTCTAGTAGAGTCTTGTTTATGGGTGTGTTGCGTGCCACGCTTATAAATTGGAGGTTGCGGTCAGTTTGGGAACGAATGACCTTCTTTCCTCATAAGATCATGCGATAGATCTTTGATATAAGGACTTCTATTTCCTTAACCGTGTGTTATGTATTTCAGAGATGCCTATAAAGAGAAAGGCTACGGCAGCCCAGAAGGGCCTGACAGTGGCTGAAAAGTGGGTTGCAAGAGGACCGCCAGCGGATATTGAGGAGGGTGAGTCCCAGAATGCGGCTCAATCTCAGTCCTCCCATTCGGTGCCTATTTGCGAGGAGCCTCAGCCACAGCTCCAGCACCTCCCGCTCCTCCAACGGATGCTTCGGGCGAAGATGTAAAAGAGGCCATTAATTTACTTACTCAGTTGGTTGCCGCCCAGACACAGCGGCAAGGTACAGGCAAGGTGATAGGGCTGTTAGTGCGAGGGCCCGTGATTTTATTAGCTTGAACCCTTCAAAAATTTTCTGGTAAAATCCGAAAGAGGACCCTCAGAATTTTATTGATGGGATGTTGAGGACACTTCGGTTAATGCATGCTTCAGACATTAAATCGGTGGAGTTAGCATCCTATAGATTGAGGGATGTCGCGGTTCATTGGTATACAGTTTGGATGGCTTCACGGGGAGCCAATGCACCACCCTTGGTACGGTAAGAATTTTTGGATGCCTTCCTCCGACATTACTTGCCTCCAGAGGTTCGGCGGGCTAGAGCCGATAAATTCCTGAATCTTAGGCAAGGGAATATGAGTGCCTTAGAGTATAGTCTCCGCTTTAATTCTTTTGCTAGGAATGATTCAGCCATGGTAGTTGATGTGGGTGATCGAGTGCTACGATTTGTGAGAGGCCTAGGGCCACATTTGATGGATAGGTGCTTGACTGCGTCCCTTCAGGACAACATGGATATCTCACACATTTAATCCCATGCCCAAAATTTAGAAGAAAGCCAACAACAGCAAAGAAGTGAGTGTGAGCATAATAGAGGGTATAGCAAGAGGCCTAGATCTTCGGGTCCGACGAGTGAGTATAGAGGCGGGCTGAGACAGCAGTTTTCTAGGCATTCAGGCCATGCTATGGCTAGTGCGCGTCCACGGTTTACAGGCCAGAGATTTGATTGATCTACTTATTCCGAGCCGAGTCAGAGATTCAGGGCTTCAGGTTCTCAGTTCAGGGGTGATTCGGCTCAGGCGAGGCTACCCGTGCCATGATATTTCCAGTGTGGGAAGTTACATTGGGGCCAGTGTCGACTAGGTTCAGAGGTTTGCAATGCATGAGGTCGGCCAAGCCATATTATGCGCGATTGCCCCTCGGTTGGTGGTAGGGGTAGGACCCAGCCTTCAGGATCGGTAGCCGGATATTTATCATCTATACGCCCTATGGGGCCAGGTTCACATGTGCCAGTTAACCATGGTAAGGGTACGAGGAGAGCCCCCAGTTCTAGTGGTCCTCAACACTGTATTTATGCTCTAGCTGGACGCCAGGATCTTGAGTCTTCTCCCGATGTGGTCACAGGTATATTATCAGTATTCTCTCATGATGTATATGCTTTGATAGATCCGGGCTCCACATTGTAATATGTTACTCCGTATATTGCGGGTCGGTTTGGGGTCAAACCGGAGACAATCAAACCTTTTGAGGTGTCTACACCCGTTGGTGAGCCGATAATAGCTAGTCGAGTATATAGAAATTGTGTAGTTGTGATTTTTGACCATCGTACTATGGTTGACCTACATGAGCTAAAAATGGTGGATTTTGATGTTGTCATAGGCATGGATTGGCTGGCTTCTTGCTATGCCAATGGTGATTGTAGAATGAAAATGGTTCGCTTCCAGTTTCCGGGAGAACCAGTGTTAGAATGGAAAGGAAACACAGCGTCACCAAAAGGTATGTTTATTTCCTATCATAAGGCAAGGAAAATGATCACCAGAGGTTGTATTTACCATCTAGTTCGGGTGTAAGATGTAAAGGCTGAACCACAAACTCTTCAGTCTGTCCCTGTGGTGAATGAATTTTCAGATGTATTCCCGGAAGAGCTTCCAAGCCTTTATCCCGAGCGGGAGATTGATTTTGCTAATGATGTGCTACCGGATACAAGGCCCATATCTATTCCACCCTATAAAATGGCTCCCGCAGAGTTGAAAGAGTTGAAGGAGCAATTGAAGGACTTTCTTGAGAAAGGAATTATTAGGCCTATTTCATACCCATGGGGAGCACCCGTGTTGTTTGTACGAAAGAAAGATGGCCCCTTGCGAATGTGTATTGACTATCGGCAACTAAATAAAGTGACGATCAAGAACAAATATCATCTTCCAAGGATTGACGACTTATTTGATTAATTACAAGGTGCCATATGGTTTTCAAAGATAAATTTGAGATCCGGGTATCATCAAGTGAGAGTTAGGGAGAAGGATATCCCTAAGACAGCCTTCAGAAAACGATATGGCCATTTTAAGTTCCGAGTAATGTCGTTTGGGCTAACTAATGCACCGACAGTATTTATGGATTTGATGAAAAATGTGTTCAGACCCTTCCTAGATTTATTTGTTATTGTTTTCATCGACGATATCTTGGTGTATTCTAGGTCCGAAGCAGAACACGCGGATCATTTGCGTACCATTCTTAGAGTTCTTCAAACTCGAGAATTATTTGCCAAATTTTCTACGTGTGAGTTTTGGTTGAACTCAGTGACCTTTCTGGGGAATATTATTTCAGCCGATGGTATTCGGGTAGACACCCAAAAGGTTGACGCCGTGAAGACTTGGCCTCGGCCCACAACACCTACGGAGGTTCGTAGTTTTCTGGGCTTAGCAGGTTATTATAGGAGATTTGTAGAAGGCTTTTCTTCTATTTCTGCACCGCTCACGAAGTTAACCCAGAAATTAGCCAAATTGCAATGGACAGATGCTTGTGAACGTAGTTTCCAAGAGCTAAAGGATAGATTAGCTTCTGCCCCAGTCCTGACACTTCCCGAGGGATTGGAAGGCTATGTTGTTGTTACACCTCAGAAAATTTTCCGTTCATGCACAGTGAATAGACTGACGAAGGGCGCGACGTATGCGATGTTTTGATGAGTAAGAAATAACATTCGATGACTCTAAACGATATCTCAAAGACATTCGAAGTAAGAGAAGAAAGTTTCCAAGAGGAGGCAAGACGTACGAGATGTATCGGAAAGGATTTACGAATAACAAATTAACGATGACTTAATGATGCTTTGGAGAAGAGTTATAACGACCCCTATATTGTTAATGAAGTGATAAACAAGTGTCAAGAAGGTTCCATAAGGATTGGAGATCAAACGAGTCGACGAAAATGATTTCCGGAAAGACTGTGGATTGTACGGTCCATTATACGGACCGTACAAAAGATACAGACCGTAGATCTGACCGTATAACTTGTCCAAAAAAGAGTCCCTGCTAGAACCATTATACGGTCACACATACGGACCGTATAAATTGTACGGACCGTAAGTGTGTCCGTATAAATGGGACGGGACAGATTTGGTGTATTAATAAAGGGATCCAAGTTCATTTCATTTCATTTCCCTACACACCCCTTCTCCCTAAAACATCTCTCTACACTGCTCCAACAAGAATTCAACGGGTATTTGTGATCGATTACATCAAACCAAGGAAATAAAGTGTAAGAAACTCATTGGAGTTCATCCAAGGCAAGAAACCCAATTGGATTGAAGCTAGGGTTTTTCTTCAAGTGAAAGATTATCATCCAAAACTTTATCCTACACTATCTAAGGTACGTTTTATGGTATTTACATGATGTTTAAGGTACTTTAAAGTTGAAACACTTGGATTGTAAAAGGATATGGAAAATGGGTCGTGGAAGAGTGAATAGTGTCATTTTGAGTGATAACCTAAATTGAGTCATGATTATTGATGTGCTGTAATATGGTTATGCTATAAATGATATTAAGGACATGGGATAAGAATTATATGTGAGAAAACTTACTAGTATACTATGACCATGATTATGGGTGAATTGGAGTGAAATTATGAATTGCGGATAAAATAGATGGATGACAATTGTTGTCTATGATATTGTGAATATTATATTTGATGTTTGGGAGTTGATATATAATATGGAGGAAGTCGTATAAACAAAGGAAATGCTACCTAATTTTCTCAAGCTTTAGTAAGCACGATCATATAATCGATTAGCTAATGTGAATGCGAATTCTCTTAAAGGTAGAAACGTGAGCATTGCAGGAGAACAATCAAGCGATAGAAATTGTTAAATGAAAGAGGTATGTAAGGCTAGTCATTTCTTTCTAAGGCATGAATCTTATGGTATGAATCCCCCTATCTCTCTATGATTTTTCTACACATTGGGAACTATGAATCTACGAGTACAAAGAATTTCATATGGAATAAAGAAAAGAGATACGTTACGAACATGACGATACCGATGATGAATCTAAGTCTAGAAGTCATAAAGATCATGATATGATATTCCTACGAAGCTAATGATCCTTATATGATTCCTATGATAGTATTTTCCTTGCCTCTCCATGACTTTCCTACCTTCCGGAAAACTAAGAGCCTATGTTTATGAATAGCCATATGGGATAAGATAAGAGGTATGTTACAAATACGATAATGATGAGGATGAGTCTAAGTCTAAATATTCTAAGGCCTATAATATTATGGTTCTACAAGGCTAATGATCCATATTACGATCCATTGATGTTGTTCATTGACTACACTCACCTTATATGCTAATTCCTTCAAGGTGAGGCATAATGCTTATGAATGCTCCATAATGGAATTGGGGACTCTCGATGTTATATCCCGTATTTTTGAACGTCAGATTAATTGCTGAGGTGGGACCCACACATCGAGCTTTTTTTTGGGACATCTAAAAAAATTCATATGAATCACATATGAGAAGTTAAACACGACTCAAGAAGGACCCTTGGGCCAAATCAAAGTGGAAGTCCTCCAAACGAATATTTTTAAGAAAACGTTTTCGGGTGATCTGATTTCAAGGGGCCAAAACGGTATTATAAGTTTGGAATTTGGAAGAGTACCAAGATATAGAAGTTGTAGATAATTGAATTAGTTTTCCAACCATAGGTCGTGGGTCCCCAGGTGACGTCGGTACAAGGAGATATGGACGTTTTAAGGTCGAAAGGTCAGTGGGCTAGGCCCAACTCGGGACCAACCGGGTTGGCCCAAAAAAATCAAAAAATAATAATAAGGCCCAAATTTGTGAGGGATGGCCGGACAACATGGCCCAAGCCCATGATTTTATTAATTATCCATGTGGTAATTAATATAAAGGATCAATTAATGAGTCATATCTCATTAGAAACTTCAAGAACACTTGAGAAAAAGGAAAGAAGGAGAAATCTCCAAGGCCATTTCGGCCAAGTGCAAAATTGACAAGACATTTGACAAAAATTTCTTCAAAAATTATTTTCTACCAATTAAAGGATTCCTAGCAAGGTGGAGTGGTCTTTGGAGCAAGAAAAATTCATATTCTAGCAAGTTGCAAGACTTAGCTAAGTGAAAGATCAAGGAAGAAGGTAAGAACTTATTCTTTACATGTTATGGATATTTTTGCATGTTGTAGTGTGCAAAAGTGAGTGAAATTCATGAATAGCAAGAATATAGTTGTATGGCGGTGAGTTGTATATCACATGTATAGCCGTGTATATTTGGTGAATCATGAATGCATGGTGAGCAAGTTTTATTTAGTATGTTGGTTGTTGTGTTGTGGATTTTATATTGCAAACAAAAGCCTAATGAGCTTAGTGAAGTATTAGTAGTTGGAGGCTTGTCTTGGAAGATTATGTAAATTGAATATTATGTTCTTACATGTATGGAAGATAATGATATTAGTATGGTGTTGTTGGAATATATATTATAAGGTTGTTATTGTTTTCATTGGAGTTGGAAGGTTTTGAAAGAAGTAGTAAGTTGATTAAGTTGTTATAATGTATCTTGGATTGAATATGGAAATTGTTAGTGTGGTTGAGTTATGTTAATAGTTTGGCCGGGTTTGAATTCCCGGGTTGTTGTTGATTGAAAACTTGCTAGGTAAATGTTGAGGATGGTGTATTTACAGAGGAAATGCTGCCGAAATTTCGGTAGCCAAGTGTTTCCTTAAGATTCTAACTCTAAGTACCCTAATGAAAGTTTGGGTAAATGTGACCAAATCGCAGATTTTGGCGGATTTGCAGCTTGAATTCGGAATAGCAAAAGAAGCGGAAAGAGGTATGTAAGGCTTCACCCTTCTTTCTATGGCATGTCTTAGTTGAAATAAGTTGGGTACGAGCCTCGGGGACAACTCGGTTCCCCGGAATCCGCACCTAAAGTTTTCCACTTTTTGTTCAATAGAATTGAACTAGAAAGTGTGCCAATTGTTGGAAAAACCTCCTACACCCTTAGAACTTGTATAAATGGGACCCGATTACCCTAAGACCCTCACAAGTAACGCTATGACACGTAACATACGTAAATCGTATACGCTACCTCATCCGGCCCGAGGTGGGCCCGCTACTCTCGGATTTTTCCTTACAGTCTTGCTTGACTTACTTGAAGTGAATCCAAAGGGAACCTTTGATCCCGATTTCGTTACCAAATGATAAATACTATGACTCCTCTAACGAGGGCACTTCCATGACGATAATGATAACAATGATGTTAGATAAGAGAATATGCCTATGATACGTACTACCGGAACGACTCTATGACTAAGATGACTAAGCTAAGTATCTTATGTAAACATGAAAATGATAAACTAATTTTTGAATATTATTTATATTTCCTAGCTATGACTTTATTTTCTAAAAGATTTCAAAGTCTATGAACTGTCATCTATGATGCCCCGATTTCATTCTACGTTTACTTTAATATTATTCCCCGTTGATAGTCTCACCTTAAAATCCTCATTCCTTCAAGGTGAGACAAAGCGATCACGAGTGTTCTATAATATAATTGGAGGTCACCGACCTTACGTCACTCCGATGACTACATGATTCTTCTTTGGGCTTTCCTGCGTGCCTATGAGACATATGTATATAGGATACGTAAATGCATATAAGACATGTAAATGTATGTAAGATATGTGTATATATTTTTAAAACATGCACATGAAGAAAGAGCTAGAGCGCTATAGACGCTGATACATGCACATGATACACGTATATGTATATGATAAAAGCACCAGAGCGCTATAGACGCTGATGTACCTACATAACACACGTATATGTATATGATAAAAGAGCTAGAGAGCTATAGACGTTGATATATGTACATGATATATGCATATGTATACGGGGGAAATGGAGGTAAGGGCAGAGCGTTATGAACGCATATCCACCTGATCAGTTGGCATTACATGATATGATATTGTCCCGGACGCGGGATGCCCGGACGCGGGATGTGTATATTTATGGTTAAATGGATCGGCTGCCGACGCCTCGGCAATATGAGATGTCCTATTTTATATGTATATGTATATGAACAAGGAAAGATTCTTAAAGGAAAGCTAAGTACGCATAGCACCTGCCAAGGGTTTATATATATACAGGTTATGTTTCTATCCCAGGACATGTGTTGTAACTCTCTTATGTCATTATACATGATTCATATTTTCTGTATATTACTATTCATGCCTTACATACTCGGTACACTATTCGTACTGACGTCCCTTCTTGTGGACGCTGCGTTTCATGCCGCGCAGGTCAGCAGACAGGCGGATTTGATACTTAGAAGCTCTACCAGCAGTGTTGACAGTGCTCCAGTTATTCCGGAGCCTCACTTCCTTGGTACTATTTTGTGTATATATATTCGGGCACGACAGTACTCAGCCCTTTCTATGTATAAGTGTACTACGTCTAGAGGTTCGTAGACAGTTATGTACAGTCAGTTAAGTACAGTTAGATATATGGTGTTTTGGCATGTTAATGTTGATGTATAAGTGATAACGAAGTTTATTAGTCTATGTTCAGAATGACGCCGCTAATGTTAATGTTCAAAAAAAAAATGGCTCTGTTTACATGGCTTGCTAAGAGGTAAAGGTAAAACGATAGACAAGGGGTGCTCGGTACAAGTATCAGGTACTCGTCACGGCCCCTAGACGGGTCGTGACACTCGACCTTATGTCACCCCGACATTGTTATAGGTTGTCTATAAGCTCTAATATGTGTCCTATGACCATTATTCCGAAAAGATACAAGTCTATGTTCATAAGGGGTTCCATATGAGATTAAAGAAAGAGATGTGCCATAGATACGATGGTAACGATGAGCCTAAGTGAGAGATGATAAAGGATATTATGCGATATTATTATGAAGTTCATGCTACGAATACGATGCAATTCTCATAGATTGTCTTTAAATCCAAATGTATGCTCCATGAGAGGATATGATAAGTTTATGAGACATATATGATGATAATGACGACGATGTTGATAGTGATGATGATAATGATGACGATGATAATAGTGATGATGCTAAAGATATTTATGGGCTTTTATGTATATATATATGTGATTATGTATGACTATTATGAAAGCCCGAGCTTATAAGGCCGGGTAAAATATGTATATATGATGTAAATACGCATATGCTATGATTATATATATGATGTATGTATGAAAAGTACGGAAGATACGTATGCGATACTATCGAGCAACTACGTGGCCGAATACGAATATTGTCGAGCCACTACGTGGCCGAATACGGATACTGTCGAGCCACTACGTGGCCGAGTACGGATACTGTCGAGCCACTACGTGGCCGAGTACGGATACTGTCGAGCCACTACGTGGCCGAATACGGATATTGTCGAGCCCCTACGTGGCCGAATATGGATAATGTTTTATGTGTGTGAGCAGATAAGATACTACGATGATGAATTATATGACATAATGATGTATACGCTATGATGATTCATGTACGACTATTCTGTATATGTGATATATGTATGAAATGTATTTATCCACAAAGGTCGCGCAGGTTTTTCCTTCACCTTATGACTTATGATTTCTCTATCATGCTTATTTCATTTATGCCTTAATACTCAGTACAATATTTTTATTAACGTCCATTTTCTTTGGACGCTGTGTTCATGCCCACAGGTAGACAGGGAGATGGCGCAGACCTTTTAGGAGCTATCAGCAGATTCGCAAGAGCACTCCATTATTCCGGAGGTGCCAACCGGGTTTATACTTTTGTGTATATATATGTATATGTATTTTGGGCACGACAGGGTCTTGTCCCGTCCATATGTCTAGTACTCTAGTAGAGGCTCGTAGATACGTATGTGTGGGTAGTATAGTCTTGTCACGACCCATCTAGGGGCCATGACGGGTACCCGAGGCTAGCCACTGATCACCATTCGTTCTGCTACTCATCTTACTCATTTAATGCTCTTTTATCGATTTATACTTAGGACATAAGAAAATCATCTTTTCATGTTGAGAACACAAAAATACTTTTATATGCATAAGCCTCTCGGCCATCAAAATAATATATACATGTACATGAAAGCATCTCGTGAGACCATCTAACCCACACTGCGCATCTACGAGCCTCTACTGGAGTACTGAACGCAAGGACGGGACAAGACCCCGTCATGCCCAAAAATACATATACATGACTATATACACAAAAGAATAATCATAAGCACCTCCGGGACAATGGAGTGCTTCTCAAATCAGCTGACAACTACTATGAATCTGGGTCGAGCTCTCCTTCTAGTCTACCTGTGGGCATGAACACAACGTCCAAAGAAAACAGACGTCAATACGAATATTGTATTGAGTATGAGAGGCATAAACAATGAAATAAGACAATGGTAATGGGAATGATATCAATATGGAACATCTGAATCTGACTGTCAAGTATAAAGAAAATAAGTCATACATGCTATCTTACTCATACTCATCATCTTATCATATATGCAAAATGTGTAAGCTGCCCGTCCATATCAGATCGGTGTTATAATCAATAACATTAGCCTGCGTCCAGGCTTCCCGTGTCCAAGGTATCATCTCATGCCGCCCACTAGTGGTGTCTGCCCATGCCATCTGGCCATGATGTATACATATAGCTGCCCGCCTTAGCGGTGACTGCCCGGCCAACTAGGCGCGGTGTTATATCATCATCATCATAATGTGCTCATCATGGTATGCTTATCTTATCATAGTACATGCATAAGGCTCAATATCAACTATACTCTATCGGGGTGACGTAAGGTCGTGATCCCCCGATTGCATTATGGAACAACCATTGACATTCTGCCTCACCTTTAAGGAATTAGCGTATAAGGTGAGTGTAAGTTATGAATAACATCATTAGACTTTTTGTACTTTAACTCATTACCTTGTGTAGCTAATTATAGACATAGGCTCGTGGATAAGAAATTAGTTACACTATAGGATTCATGCCATTAGAAAGAAGGGACTAGCTTCACATACCTTTGACGTTTAACTAACTATCGCTCGCTTGTTCTCCTTCGATATCGCGTTTCTACCTTCAAAAGATAAATCGCATTTACGTTAGTTACTCGACTATAAGAACGCGCGCTACTATTTCTTGGAAAATTGGGCGGCACTTCCTTTGTTTATACTACTTTTCCCATATTTCATGTCAACTTCCAACACCCACAACAACACTTATAATATAGCAATCAACAATCATCATTCATATACAATGACCACGATCCACCATTTCTCTTCATTTTTTCCAACATTTAAGGTTTTGGGTTCACCGTCATATTTTCTCATGTATCACACTATCTCATGGTTTACATGTCATTTATAATGTATTCATAGTCACAACACACTAACATTCATGATTCAATTCAATTACCATTCACTCATGGCACTATTCACTCATTTATGACCCATTTGCTATGCTTTTTTACAATTCGGGTATCTTAACCTTCCAATACTTTAAACAACATGAAATTGTCATGAAACTTACCTTAGATGATGGTTGAACAAGCTTTGAATGGATTTACTCCTCTAGCACCAAAACCCTGCTTCACTCTTTTTTGGAACTTCTTGGTTTGGATGAACTTCACTTGTGTTTCACACACTTTGTTTCATGTCTTTAATGTTGTTGATCATTGATTTCCTTATTATTCTTATAGTTGAAGTGTTTGGAGAATTTTCTAGAGAGTTCTTGAGTGGTGTGGATGAGAAAATGAAATGAAATGAATGAAAAGGGTCCCTTATAGTAATCACAAAATTTGATTTTTTTTATGAACAGTAGTCGGGATGCACAGTGGTCGTAAACCCCACTTTACGGGCCGTATTCTATTTTACAGTCCGTCCTTCGCAACCGTATTTAAGCATATCCAAACTAGAAAGGCATGCTGGAGATCATGGCAGTTTACGACTCAGTTTACGGCCCGTATTTCAATTTACGGTCCGTATTCCAAGTCGTTTTTAACCATTTGAAGCATTTGACAGAAAGTTGAAATTTTGGAAGGTTGGAGGATGATAGCAGTTTACGGTCCGTAAACTACTTTACGGGCCGTATTCCACTTTATGACCAACTGGTCCAAAGTGCAAACCTGCAACTTTTCACTGTACGTTCACGAGGAAATTTCCGAGGTGTAACACTCTTCCCCCCTTTTTGGAACATTCGTCCTTGAATGTTAAACACTCGGGATTCTACGAAAATTTCGCCAGAGTTTCCCCTGTAATCTGGCACTACCAACCTGTCACAGCAATCCAAAATATCATCGCCTCATAAGGCTACATCACAACATCGACATATCTATGGCCACACACGGCCGAAAACATGAAAATAAACATACATACCTTATATTTCTAGCGTTTCATCTTGAATCTCTCCTGGGGGTCGAAATAAATGCAGATACTTAGACTTCATACTCTCTTCTGCTTCCCAAGTTATTTCTTCCTGGTTATTGTTTCGCCGTAAGACTTTAACTGAAACCACCTCTTTGTTTCGGAGTTTCCGCACTTGCCTGTCGAGGATAGCAATAGGCACTTCTTCATAGGTTAGCTTTTGTGTTACTTGCACATCATCTATCGGAACAATCTTTGTGGGATCTCCAATACACTTGTGGAGCATTGAAACGTGGAAAACTGGATAGACTGATTCAAGCTCTGAAGGCAAATCCAATTCATAGGCTACTTGGCCCACCTTGCGGATGATTTCATAGGGCCCAATGTACCTAGGACTTAACTTCCCTCTCTTGCCGAATCTCATCACCCCTTTCATTGGCGATACTTTCAGGAATACCCAATCACCAACTCGAAATTCCGAGTCTCGTCGGCGATTGTACGCATAGGACTTTTGGCAACTTTGGGCTGCTAATAATCGATCTCGAATCACCTTAACCTTTTCCACCGCTTGTTGAATCAATTTAGGGCCTACTAATTGCGCTTCTCCTAGTTCGAACCATCCAATTGGTGATCTACATTTCCTTCCACATAAAGCTTCATATGGAGCCATTTGAATACTGTAATGATAGCTGTTGTTATATGCAAATTCAATTAGCGTAAAATGATCGTCCCAACTTCCACAAAAATCCAGCACACATGCTCGTAACATATCTTCCAAGGTTTGAATGGTACGCTCAGCTTGCCCATCCGTCTGCGGATGAAACGCCGTGCTAAGCTTCACTTGAGTGCCTAGACCTTCTTGAAAGGATTTCCAAAACTTGGCTGTAAATTGTGCTCCTCTATCTGTGATGATGGATAATGGAACACCATGAAGTCGCACAATTTCTTTGAGATACAACCTTGCATAGTATTCCGCTGAGTACGTGGTCTTGAACTGAAGAAAATGGGCTGCTTTCGTCAACCTATCCACGATCACCCATATAGAGTCATACTTACCATGGGAAAGAGGTAATCCCACTATAAAATCCATGTTTATCACTTCCCATTTCGAAGTAGAGATTTTTATTGCCTATAACAAGCCCCCTGGCTTCTGATGTTCAGCTTTTACTTGTTGGCAATTTGGACACTGTGCCACAAACTCGGCTATGTTTCTCTTTATGCCATCCCACCAATACATCGTCTTGAGATCACGATACATTTTGGTCGCACCAGGGTGTATAGAATATCGAGAACAATGTGCTTCTTCTAGAATTTGTCGGCGCAATTCTGCTACATTCGGCACACATAACCTGCCTCGGTATCTAAGAATTTCATCCATAGAGACTTCAAACGGAGACTTTTCCTTTCCATGAGACGTGTCTCTGTAATGACACAATTGAGGATCTCCATATTGCCATTCTTTCACTTCCATGTCCAAGGACGAAATTGTGGGATCATTGATACTAATCTCTACATCACCCGAATCGATTACACGCACTCCCAGGTTAGCTAATTGATGGAGCTCATGCATTATCTCTTTCCTTTCAGGAGGGACTTCACATAAACTACCCGTTGATCGGCGGCTAAGCGCATCGGCTACTATATTCGCTTTCCCGGGGTGGTACAAAATGTTTACATCATAATCTTTTAACAATTCTAACCACCGTCTCTGCTGCAGGTTCAATTCCTTCTGCTTGAAAATGTATTGAAGGATTTTGTGATCTGTATAAATATCAACATGCACACCATACAGATAATGGCTCCACATTTTTATGGCATGAATAACTGCATCCAATTCAACATCATGAGTTGGATAGTTCTGTTCATGTTTCCGTAATTGTCTCGAAGCATATGCAATAAATCTACCATGCTGCATCAATACGCATCCTAATCCGACGCCGGAAGCGTCACAATACACAACATAGCCATGTGGTCCATCTGGAAGTATTAAGACCGGAGCTGAGGTCAATCTGTCTTTCAACTCTTGGAAGTTGCGCTCACAAGCATCGTTCCATTAAAATTTTACTGACTTCTAGGTTAGCTTCGTTAATGGGGCTGAAATAGATGAAAATCCCTCTACAAATCTTCGATAATAACCTACCAACCCAAGAAAACTACGGACTTCTGTAGGCGTTGTGGGTCTTGGCCAAGTCTTCACAGCTTCAATTTTCTGAGTATCGACTCGAATACCATCATTTGAAATGACATGGCCCAGAAATGACATAGAGTTTAGCCAGAACTCACACTTTGAAAATTTTGCATACAGTTCTCGGGCTCGAAGAATGCCAAGAACAATTCGTAAATGATCTGCATGTTCTGATTCCGTGCGAGAATACACAAAAATATCATCGATAAATACTATCACAAATAAGTCCAAGAGGGGTCTGAATACATTGTTCATCAAATTCATAAACATGACCGGAGCATTAGTCAACCCAAATGACATTACTCGAAACTCATAATGTCCATATCTTGTCCTAAAAGCAGTCTTGGGAATATCCGCTTCTCTAACTCTTACTTGATGATAGCCCGATCTCAAATCTATTTTTGAAAACCATTTGGCACCCTGTAGCTGATCAAATAAATCATCAATCCTCGGAAGGGGATATTTGTTCTTTATCGTCACCTTGCCTATAGTCGATACAAATTCGTAGAGATCCGTCTTTCTTCCTTACAAACAAGACTGGAGCTCCCCACGGTGATGAGCTGGGTCTAATAAATCACTTTTCGAGCAAATCTTTTAGCTGTGCCTTTAGCTCTTTTAGTTCTGCCGGGGCCATTAGATAAGGAGGAATAGAAATAGGCTTGGTGTCCGGCAACACATCAATGGCGAAATCAATCTCTCTTTCTGGAGGAAGGCTTGTAAGTTCGTCTGGAAATACATCTGGGAATTCATTTACTACCGGGACTAATTGAAAAGTTGGTGGCTTTGATTCGGTGTTATGAACCCGAACTAAATGATAAATATAGCCCTTGGCTATCATCTTCCTTTCCTTAAGGTAGGAAATAAACCTACCTTTCAGTGATGCTGCATTACCCTTCTATTCAAGCACGGGCTCTCCCGGAAATTGGAATCGAACTACTTTCGTTCGGCAATCGACATTAGCATAGCATGATGCCAACCAATCCATACCCATAATGACATCGAAGTCTACCATTTCCAGCTCAATCAAATCAGCTTTTGTCTGGCGATCACATATCACATATCACAACTACACAATTTTTATACACTTGCCTTACTATCACGGGATCACCAACCGGAGTGAGTACCTCAAAAGGTCTAATTGACTCGTGTTTTACCCCAATACAACCATCAACATATGGAGTAATATAAGAGAATGTAGAACCCGGATCTATCAATGCATATACATCACGGGAGAATATAGACAATGTACCTATAACAACGTCCGGGGAGGACTCAAGGTCCTGTCGTCCCGCTAAAGCATATACATGGGGCAGAGTGGCACCTGAAGTAGATGCTTCCCCTCTGCCTCTACCTCGGCCTGCTGACATCTAGGGAGCTTTCCCTACCGGGCACACCGATGAAAAGCTAACTGCTGAACCTGTAGGATGAACTCCAACTCTGCCACTCGTCGACGGGCAATCCCTCATCATATGCCCCACCTGACCACAAGTATAACAGGAATCCGAACCCTGACGACACTGTCCGGAATGTAATCTGCCGCATTGGTTGCATCCCGGAACTGGGGGTTTCCTCTGACTATAATCTTCCCTGAGCTGGGAATCTGAAGCCCTCGAACTCTGTCCCTGTTCCGAACGGAAAGAACGATCAAATCTCCTACCTGTGAATCGAGGAGATGCACTTGTCACCGACTGGCCTGAGTACCCAGAATATGTCTGCCTTGATCCCCCTCTATAATCACTGCGGGCTCCCATAGATCTGGCCCTCTTGCCTTGCCTTTTATCGACATCACGGTCGCCTCTTTGTTGTTATTGTCACCCCTCCAAATTCTAAGCATGGGCCTGTATTCGAGAAATATCCATCCCGTCTTGCAAGGACGCCGTCAAGCAATCTCTGAATAAATATAGTCCTAGGACACTCACAAATCTATGTACCCGATCTCCCATGTCGGCCACGATAGCCGGAGCATATCTAGCCAAGGAATTAAATTGCATGCTATACTCCCGGGCACTCATGTTTCCTTGCTTCAAATTCAGAAATCTATCCGCTCCAGCTCGGCGGACTTCGGGTGGAAAATAGTGACGAATAAAAGCATCCACAAACCCTTGCCAAACCGGAGGAGGCGCGTTCTCTCCTCTTGATAATACCCAATTGTTGTACCACAACACTGCCACATCCAGGAGTCTATACGATGCCAACTCCACGGATTCGGTCTCGGAGGCATGGAAAATCTTCAATGTCCTTAACATCTCATCTACGAAACTTTGCGGATCCTCATCCGGCTTTGACCCGAAAAACTCCGGAGGATTTAGGCTCATAAAATCACGAGCTTTGGTACTTGCTGCCCGGTCACTGGAACCCCCGCTTTGTCATTGTGCCTGTGCGGCAACCAATTGTGTCAATAACTGGATGGCCTTAGTCATTTGTTGACCCGAAGCAACCGGTGGAGAAATTGGAGCTGGAGCTCCTCCTTGCCCTTCCACATTAGGCGGGGTAGAAGAGGTATTAGATAAGGCCTCATTATGTGATTCGCCTTCTTCGATATTCATCAGAGGCTCTCTTTCTACCTGCCTCTTTGTCGTAGTCTTGCCCTTCTAGGCGACTGTAGCCTTCCCCTTTGGCAGCATTCTGAAATCACAACACACTATTAGGGAGGATAAAATCTTACACGCAGCTCTATTGCACGATCTCATGAGAAGAAAGATGGTCATTTTTCATAAATGCCCGGTAGCCTCTTGTTTATTGATGTGGCGCGCTACACACCATAAACAAGACTCTACTAGACACGGCTCGTAGACACTTCCTAGGACCGAACTGCTCTGATACCAGATTTTCACCACCCATCTAGGGGCCGTGAAGGGTACCCGGGGCTAGCCACCGAGCACCATTCGTTCTGCTACTCATCTTACTCATTTAATGCTCTTTTATCGATTTATACTTAGGACATAAGAAAATCATCTTTTCATTTTGAGAACACTAAAATACTTTTATATGCATAAGCCTCTCGGCCATCAAAATAATATATACATGTACATGAAAGCATCTCGTGAGACCATCTAACCCACACTGCGCATCTACGAGCCTCTACTGGAGTACTGAACGCAAGGACGGGACAAGACCCCGTTATGCCCAAAAATACATATACATGACTATATACACAAAAGAATAATCATAAGCACCTCCGGGACAATGGAGTGCTTCTCCAATCAGCTGACAGCTACTACGAATCTGGGTCGAGCTCTCCTCCCTGTCTACCTATGGGCATGAACACAGCGTCAAAAGAAAACGGACGTCAGTACGAACATTGTACTGAGTATGAGAGGCATAAAAAATGAAATAAGACAATGGTAATGGGAATGATATCAATATGGAACATCCGAATCTGACTGTCAAGTATAAAGAAAATAAGTCATGCATGTTATCTTACTCATACTCATCATCTTATCATATATGCAAAATGTATAAGCTGCCCGTCCTTATCGGATCGGTGTAATAATCAATAACGTTAGCCTGCGTCCAGGCTTCCCGCGTCTGAGGTATCATCCCATGCCATCTGGCCATGGTGTATACATATAGCTGCCCGCCTTAGCGGTGACTGCCCGTCTAACTAGGCGCGGTGTTATATCATCATCATCATAATGTGCTCATCATGGTATGCTATCTTATCATAGTACATGCATAAGGCTCAAGATCAACTATACTCTATCGGGGTGACGTAAGGTCGTGATCCCCCGATTGCATTATGGAACAACCATGGACATTCTGCCTCACTTTGAAGGAATTAGCGTATAAGGTGAGTGTAAGCGATGAATAATATCATTAGACTTTTTGTACTTTAACTCATTACATTGTGTAGCTCATTATAGACATAGGCTCGTGGATATGAATGTAGTTACACTATAGGATTCATACCATTAGAAAGAAGGGACTAGCCTCACATACCTTTGACGTTTAACTAACTATAGCTCACTTGTTCTCCTTCGATATCGCATTTCTACCTTCAAAAGAGAATTCGCATTTACGTTAGTTAATCGACTATAAGAACGCGCGCTACTATTTCTAGGAAAATTGGGCGGCACGTCCTTTGTTTATACTACTTTTCCCATATTTCATGTTAACTTCCAACACCCACAACAACAATTACAATATAGCAATCAACAATCATCATTCATATACAATGACCACGATCCACCATTTCTCTTCATTTTTCCCCACATTTATGGTTTTGGGTTCACTGTCGTATTTTTTCGTGTATCACACTTATCTTATGGTTTACATGTCATTTATAACGTATTCATACTCACAACACACTAACATTCATGATTCAATTCAATTACCATTCACTCATGGCACTATTCACTCATTTATGACCCATTTGCTATGCTTTTATACAATTCGGGTATCTTAACCTTAAACAACATGAAGTGGTCATGAAACTTACCTTAGATGATGGTTGAATAAGCTTTGAATGGATTTACTCCTCTAGCACCAAAACCCTACTTCACTCTTTTTTGGAACTTCTTGGTTTGGATGAACTTCACTTGAGTTTCACACACTTTGTTTCATGGATTTAATGTTGTTGATCATTGATTTCCTTGTTATTATTATGGTTGAAGTGTTTGGAGAATTTTCTATAGAGTTCTTGAGTGGTGTGGATGAGAAAATGAAATGAAATGAATGAAAAAGGTCCCTTATAGTAATCACAAAATCTGATTTTTTTTATGAATAGTAGTAGGGATGCACAGTGGTCGTAAACTCCACTTTACGGGCCGTATTCTGTTTTACGGTCCTTCCTTCGCGACCGTATTTAAGCATATCAAAAACAGAAAGGCATGCTGGAGATCATGCCAGTTTACGATTCAATTTACGGGCCGTATTTAAATTTACGGTCCGTATTCCAAGTCGTTTTTAACCATTTGAAGCATTTGACAGAAAGTTTAAATTTTGGAAGGTTGGAGGACGATAGCATTTTACGGGCCGTATTCCATTTTACGACCAACTGGGCCAAAGTGCAAACCTGCAACTTTTCACTGTACGTTCACAGGGAAATTTTTGAGGTGTAACAGGTCTCACGGTACAACTGTGATGTATATGTATATTATCATTTTGATAGCCGAGAGACGTATGTATATAAAAGTATTTATGTTCTCAAATGGAAAAAAATGATTTTCTTATGAATTGAGTATAAATTTGATAAAATAGCATCAAATGAGCATGATGAGTAATAGAACGAGTGGTGCTTGGTGGTTAGCCCCTGGTACCCGTCGCGGCCCCTAGTCGGGTCGTGACAAAAGTGGTATCAGAGCAGTTCAGTCCTAGGAAGTGTCTACGAGCCGTGTCTAGTGCGGTCTTGTTTATGGTGTGTTGCGCGCCACATCTATAAACATGAGGCTATAGGACATTTAGGATGGTTACTCTTCTTTCATCTCTAAGATCGTGCGATAGAGCTAAGCCATAGGAAATGAGATTCCTTATACTAACCCCTGATTGCAGCAAAAGAACGGTAATGATAGAAGAAAGTGATTGATGACATTGAAAGTTACGGATGTAAGCCCATTCGTTGAGGCTACATTATCGAAATATGTAATTATATGATGATGAATTGATTGTCGTGGAGGTAATTCAGTGTTCATATGACAGAGAAATTGATTAAATGTGTCTCTTGATGATAAGTTCAGCTATAAGTTGAGAACTCAGCAAATTGAATGGATCAGAACAAAGGTAAGTGACGGTACGAAGGATGTGCGTCAAATAAAGTAAGAATATTGAGATATGATTGAAATGTAAAGCTGAAGGATAAAAGAGAAAGTAAATAGGAAGAGATAATAGGGTAGATCGCTAAAGGATCAGGTACATCTCGAAGCGTGATATATGAGGTACGTTTCGACATCTTTGTGCTTTTATTTGAAAATGGGAGCCCTGTGTGGCTGAGATATGTCGTATATATATATATATATATATATATATATATATATATATATATATATATATATATATATATATATATATATTGGCCCTGTGAGGCATTATTGGTATTTGCTGCGTGCAGGTTTTGAGATAGTAAGAAATATAGAGGAAACTCTGCCGAAATTTTCCTAGAATCTAAAGGAGATAAGATATAAGCTTGCAATATGTCGTAACGGGAAAATATGTTGTGCAAAAATTAAGGGCAGGATGAGATTAAGTTAGGAGTATCATTGACGATTATAAGAGATGAGCTAAATGTTGTTGAATTGATAGTAATGGCAGTTATAAGAGCGACATTGATACGGTAAAGAGAAATGCTAGAGTAAATTTAGGACGATTGTTAGAAAAGGATCAACACAATAAGGATGAGAGGGGATGATCAGAATGAACATGATAAGTTTTGATGCGAAGAATGGATTATACAGAGGTAGTATATTCTAAAGGACAAAGCGGTGCTAAAATGAGAATAGGGTTCCTCATGTGAAGAATCAAGGATTGATTATAAAACGGAAGGAAACAAGATAAATTGAGAAGGAAGGAATGTAAAAGAACAAGAATGGGATTAGAAAGAGAAGGAAAATGCGCCGCAAGTACGCGCGCTTAAGAAGTAGTTGTGTTATGATTAAAGGAAGATGCATCTCCTACGAATATCCTATACCAAGTTAGAACGAGTAGAGTATATGAAGTAATAAGTTGAAAAGGAAAGATGATCATGAGTTATGAAGTGTACCGTACGACGATAAAACGATAGAATAAAGCTATCACCAACGACAAACGCAATATGATCATGATTGGTTTTGAAACTAATGTTGAGTGCAAAACAAGAGTAAAAGAGTATGAGGCATAAGGAGTATTAGTTGTGCATGAGACTTAGGTCCTGGAAAACAAAGATGTCGTTACAAGTAAACTTTGAGCCCCGAAGAAGAGGGCAAGTGACATTATATGGATGGTATGGATAACTAGACCTACTACTATTGTGAGCATCCCTATGGAACAAAAGTTGTTAATTGGAGAGGATTTAGGCATTGACCAGATGAGCTAAGTAAAATACATCCTTGTTCGGATTGCTATTTCGGTTGTATTATTTGGTTACCGGACTGCAAGGTGAGTATGTTAAGACTTCACACATGAATTATTGTAGTTATAAATTATGGGAAATAGCATAAGTGAGATGTAGTATAGTAAGGGATATATGAATTCATGATTTGAAGTTGAGGCAACAGATTTGAGAAAGGTACAAGTAAAACCCTTAAAGGGGGGAAGCGAGTAAAGAGAATACGAGTATAGAGATTAAAATGATGGACTCTAAGATGTGACAGACGTATACTATAGAACAAAGAGTGAGAATTATGCAGAAATGAGTCTAATGACTAGTAAATAAATGAACACGAATTGAGCAAACACCTGAGACTGTACGGGAAATCGTTCATGAAGACCTTGAACCACGTGACATTGAGAGAAAATAACTCAAGGGGTATTTCCAAGGGTCACGATGTGATACTAGAATGGAGGCAAAGGCACTAACAATAGAGTCGTTGTTAATGATATTGCTATTTATAAGTGACAATGAAGAAAGAGACTTAAAGTTTCTATAGTAGAACATAAGATATGATAATCAAGGGAAAAATAAAGGAAGGAAGAGAGCAGGACGAGACAAGTTACTACGGATAGACAAAAGAGTTTTAGTATATGTAATCACCGAGCCTAGCCAAGGTCGGGCACGCGAAACACCGAACCTTCGTGGTCGGGCATGCTATGTAAATGATATGCATAAGAATATGACTATGGATACGATAAGTAAATGAGTACGATTATGAGTACGGATGCGGATGTGCATACTTGTATATGTGTAGAAATGTATGCACACGAATCACGCAAGAACGATTATGTAACTTGCAAGTATTTATGCGTCGCCGATGAAACCAAGTGGGTACTTAAAAAGAGGAGTAAGAGGTAAGAAAGAATAGTGTGATCAGGATACTCCGGGTCAGTTGAAGGAAAATATACGGCGAAATTTTTGTAGAATCCCGGATAGTTTAACATTTGAGGACGAATGTTCCCAAGGGGGGAAGAATGTTACACCTCAGAAAATTTTCCGTTCATGCACAGTGAATAGACTGATGAAGGGAGCGACGTATGCGATGTTTTGATCAGTAATAAATAACATTTGATGACTCTAAACGAGATTTCAAAGACATTCAAAGTAAGAGAAGAAAGTTGCCAAGAGGAGGCAAGACATACGAGATGTATCGGAAAGGATTTACGAATAATGAATTAACGATGACTTAATGATGCTTTGGAGAAGAGTTATAACGACCTCTAGATTTTTAATGAAGTGATAAACAAGTGTCAAGAAGGTTCGATAAGGATTGGAGATCAAACGAGTCGACAAAAATGATTTTCGGAAAGACTCTGGATTGTACGGTCCATTATACGGACCGTACAAAAGATACGGACCGTAGATCTGACCGTATAACTTGTCCAGAAAAGAGTCCCCACTGGAACCATTATACGGTCACACATACAGACCATATGTGTGTCCATATAAATGGGACGGGACAGATTTTGTGTATTAATAAAGGGATCCAAGTTCATTTCATTTCATTTTCCCTTCACACCCCTTTTGTCTAAAACATCTCTCTACACTTCTCCAACAGGAATTCAAGGGGTATTTGTGATCGATTACATCAAACCAAGGAAATCAAGTGTAAGAAACACATTGGAGTTCATCCAAGGCAAGAAACCCCATTGGATTGAAGCTAGGGTTTCTCTTCAAGTGAAAGACTATCATCCAAAACTTTCCCCTACACTATCTAAGGTAAGTTTTATGGTATTTACATGATGTTTAAGGTATTTTAAAGTTGAAACACTTGGAGTTTAAAAGGATATGGAAAATGGGTCATGGAAGAGTGAATAGTGTCATTTTGAGTGATAACTTGAATTGAGTCATGATTATTGATGTGTTGTAATATGGTTATGCTATAAATGATATTAAGGACATGGGATAAGCATTATATGTGAGAAAACGTACTAGTATACTATGACCATGATTATGGGTGAATTGGAGTGAAATTATGAATTGCGGATAAAATAGATGGATGACAATTGTTGTCTATGATATTGTGAATATTATATTTGATGTTTGGGAGTTGATATATGATATGGAGGAAGTCGTATAAACAAAGGAAATTCTGCCCAATTTTCTCTAGCTTTAGTAAGCACGTTCATATAATCGATTAGCTAATGTGAATGCGAATTCTCTTGAAGGTAGAAACGTGAGCATTGCAGGAGAACAATCAAGCGATGGAAATTGTTAAACGAAAGAGGTATGTAAGGCTAGTCCTTTCATTCTAAGGCATGAATATTATGGTATGAATCCCCCTATCTCTCTATGATTTTCCTACACATTGGGAACTATGAATCTACGAGTACAAAGAATTTCATATGGGATAAAGAAAAGAGATACATTACGAACTTGACGATACCGATGATGAATCTAAGTCTAGAAGTCATGAAGTTCATGATATGATATTCCTAAGAAGCTGATGATCCTTATATGATTCCTATGATAGTATTTTCCTTGCCTCTCCATGACTTTCCTACCTTCCGAAAAAATAAGAGCCTATGTTTATGAATAGCCATATGGGATAAGATAAGAGGTATGTTACGAATACGATAATGATGAGGATGAGTCTAAGTCTAAAGATTCTAAGGCCTATAATATTATGGTTCTACAAGGCTAATGATCCATATTACGATCCATTGATGTTGTTCATTGACTACACTCACCTTATATGCTAATTCCTTCAAGGTGAGGCATAATGCTTATGAATGCTCCACAATGGAATCGGGGACTCTCGACCTTATGTCACCCCGATTTTGTTATAGGTTGTCTATAAGCTCTAATATGTGTCCTATGACCAATATTCCGAAAAGTTACAAGTCTATGTTCATAAGGGGTTCCATATAAGATTAAGGAAAGAGATGTGCCATATATACGATGGTAACAATGAGCCTAACTTAGAGATGATAAAGGCTATTATGTGATATTATTATGAAGTTCGTGCTACGAATACGGTGCGATTCTCATAGATTGTCTTTAAATCCAAATGTATGCTCCATGAAAGGTTATGATAAGTTTATGAGACATATGTGATGATAATGATGACGATGTTGATAGTGATGATGATAATGATGACGATGATAATAGTGATGACGCTAAAGATATTTATGGGCTTTTTTGTATATATATATGTGTGTTTATGTATGACTATTATGAAACCCCGAGCTTATAAGGTCGGGGAGAATATGTAGATATGATGTAAATACGCATATGCTATGATTATATATATGATGTAAGTATGAAAATTACGGAATGTACGTATGTGATACTGTCGAGCCACTACGTGGCCGAATACGGATATTGTCGAGCCACTACGTGGCCGAATACGGATACTGTCGAGCTACTACGTGGCCGAATACGGATATTGTCGAGCCCCTACGTGGCCGAATACGGATAATGTTTTATGTGTGTGAGCAGATAAGATGCCACGATGATGAATTATATGACATAATGATGTATACGGTATGATGATTCAAGTATGACGATTATGTATATATGATATATGTATGAAATGTATTCATCCACAAAGGTCGCGCAGGTTTTGCCTTCACCTTATGACTTATGATTTCTCTATCATGCTTATTTCATTTATGCCTTACATACTCAATACAATAGTTGTACTGACGTCCGTTTTAGGAGCTATCAGCATATTCGCAGGAGCACTCCATTATTTCGGAGGTGCCAATAGGGTTTATACTTTTGCCTATATATATGTATATGTATTTTGGGCACGACGGGGTCTTGTCCCGTCCATATGTCTAGTACTCTAGTAGAGGCTCGTAGATACGTATGTGTGGGTAGTATGGTCTCACGGTACTAATGTGATGTATATGTATATTATCATTTTGATAGCCGAGAGGCGTATATATATAAAAGTATTTATGTTCTCAAATGGAAAAAAATGATTTTCTTATGAATTAAGTATAAATTTGATAAAATAGCATCAAATGAGCATGATGAGTAATAGAACGAGCGGTGCTCAGTGGTTAGCCCCGGGTACCCGTCGCGGCCCCTAGTCGGGTCGTGACAGTTTTTTATTGTGACGCTCCAGGCATTGCGCTGGGTTGTGTGTTGATAAAACATGGTAAGGTGATTGCGTGTTCTTCAAGACAGTTACGGAAACATGGGAAGAATTATCCAACCCATGGTCTGGAATTGGCTGCAGTGATTCATGCATTAAATATGTGGAGACATTATTTGTATGGTGTCCATGTGGATATTTATACAGATCATAAGAGCCTTCAATATATCTTCAAGTAGAAAGAATTGGATTTGCGATAGGGGCGGTGGTTGGAATTATTGAAAGACTATGATGTTGACATCCTGTATCATCCCGGAAAAGCAAATGTTGTGGTTGATGCTCTTAGCCGTAGATCCATGGGGAGTTTATGCGATGTGCAGCCAGAGTAAAGAGAAATGGCTCCTGACCTCCAGTAGTTAGCTAGCCTCGGAGTTCGAGTAGTGGAGTCAAGTAGCATGGGAGCTACCATTTAGAATTCAGCGGTTTCGTCATTAGTAGTGGAAGTGAAAGAGCGACAATATGAAGATCCGATGCTAATTCATCACAGAAATACCCTCTATCAAAAGGAGAAGTCATCATTTGAGATTTCTGGAGATGGGGTTCTCCGATGCCGAGGCAGGTTATGTGTTCCTGATGTTGTAGGATTACGCCACCAAATATTGAGAGAAGTTCATTGTTCCCGTTATTCTGTCCACCCCAGAGCAACAAAAATGTATCATGATTTGAAATCTATATATTGGTGGAATGGGATGAAGAAAGATATAGCGGAATTCCTTGCTCAATGTCCTAACTGTCAGCAAGTGAAAATCGAGCACCAAAAGCCGGGCGGATTGTTTCAACTTGGAAATGGGAAGTAATTAACATAGAATTCATTACAGGCTTACCCCGTTCCCGACGTAAGTATGATTCTATATGGGTGATTGTGGATAGACTTACGAAGTCAGCTCATTTCTTACCGGTCAATATTACATATGTAGCAGAAAATTATGCAAAGCTTTATGTTAAAGAGATAGTGCGGCTTCACAGTGTTCCAGAATCTATTATCTCCGATAGAGGGACTCAATTTACAGTAAATTTTTGGAAATCTTTCCAAGAAGGTTTGGGGACTCAGGTGAGCTTTAACATGACATTTTACCTACAAACGGATAGGCAAGCTGAACGTACCATTCAGACTCTTGAGGATATACTACGGGCATGTGTATTGGATTTTGGAGGTAGTTGGGATGATCATTTATAGCTTATTGAATTTTCCTGTAATAATAGTTATCATTCTAGCATCCAAATGGCACCGTATGAGGCTTTATATGGGCGGACGTGTAGATCCCCAATTTGGTGGTTCGAGGTAGGAGAGACTGAATTGATAGGGTCAGACCTAGTCCAGCAAGCTATAGAGAAAGTTAAGCTCATACAGGATCGATTATTAACAACTCAGAGTCGTCAAAAGTCCTATGCGGAAAATTGTCGAAGGGATTTAGACTTCCAAGTGAAAGATTGAGTATTCTTAAAGGAATCGCCGATGAAGGGCGTGATGAGATTTGGCAAAAAGGGGAAGCTTAGTCACCGGTACATTGGACCTTATGAGATTATATGCAAGGTAGGAAAAATGTCTTACAAATTAGATCTACCTCCTGAGTTGGAGTCAGTTCACCTTTTTTCCATGCATCAATGCTTCGTAAGTGCATTGGGATACTTTTTGAATAGTACCAATAGATGATGTTCAAGTTACTAAGCAATTGTCTTATGAAGAAGTCCCCATTGCCATCTTAGATAGGCAAGTACGAAAGCTCAGAACCAAAGAGGTAGCTTCAGTTAAAGTTTTATGGAAGAATAATAATAGAGAGGATGAGGAACTAGAATAGCTTGAGGGAAATTAGAAGCGTGTGAAACTCACAGTTGGAGATTCTAGATGATTGTGAGAGATAAGGCGGACCGGCTTGGCAAAGAGAGAGAGAAGACGTATTACATCTATAGAATTAGGACGAGTTTAAATAGTATTGGGGGATACTTTGTAAGTAAGGTGTTAGTAAAGGTATATATGATATCTTATGTGTGGTTAAACAATATGTGTGCTTCGATAATCGACGTTGCGATATGTTATAGGTACTGATTGAACAGGGTATTGAAGTTTGAATGGCAAGTGCTACAGAGAAAGTTGACATTATTTTCTCTAAAAGCTAGAATTGGATAAGTCTGATGCAATAACACCAGGGAAAGGAAGAAAGTGAGTATACAAGAGTACGAAGATTAGGATGCCCTGAGAAAAGGAGAAGTGTAAGCAATGGAAGTATGTTGCTAATGAGGGCCAAGTACAGCTTCTGAGAGAGAGAGAGTTTAAGACGACGGTAGAGGTAAAGGACCATTTGGAAGAATAAAGTATGGTAGTGTGGAACGAATGTATAGGGCCCGAAAACAGATTTTGACAAGTGGGACTAGAAGGTAGTGACGACGAACAGGGAAATGAATTGGGAAAGAATAAGTAGGTTTTTCGAAGACGCTAAGGGGTTTTTGACTTCTAAGGGGTGTCCGAAGAGGTGCATGCATAGTCATAATACCACGCCACAATTACCTAGGAAACAAAGAAGCCCTTCTAAAATGATGACTTAGAGATAGGATGAATTTTCATTTCTGAAAGGATATTTTATGAACTCCATGGCTAATGCTATAAAATGGAAAGTGGAGAATAGCACTTAGGAGTAAAATAACTCAGGCTCCCTGAGGACCAAAGTAAGAAGGGTACAATACCGGATTGGTTGAAGGAAGTCGAGCAATCACCACAGACTGGAGAAACGATAATAAGTTAACAAAGTTGACCAAGAGGCAATATATCAGTGACATAGGATAAGAACCGCTATAAAGAGTATAGAGATTCGATCATAAAGGAAATAATGATACACGGGGAATATTTATAAATATGAACTAACCGTAGCAGCAAAAAGAAAGATGAAGGCTTAACCAAACGATGATGGGAAAGAGTGTACTTTGTAAGGATTTCATGATAAGAATAGGAAATGGCAGGACACGGGAAGAACTACGATACATAGCTGTGATGCGGATGAGTAGTTACGGGGCAAATGAACTAAGCAAGCGAAAGGAGGAAATCATAGGAATGGATGGTGTAGAATACAAAATTTTAATGGTATAATATAGATGTAAATTAGAATTGGGAACCCAGAGCGAGAAGAATTTCAAGGGTGTTAAGAAGATGGTCGTGGGAAAAGACTAGGGTTCAAGGAGCGAAGTATAATCGGACGCTCCATAAAGGGGTTTAATGAATTCCCTTGTCCCCATTAATTCACTAGCCCAGGGAATTACTAGCCATAAAAAGTAGAAGTGGAAAGACAACAAAGGAGGCACCTACCTGGGATCGGTTATGTATAAGCATTTGATTTGATACCCGACTTCAACTAGCAGAAAGGGAAATAAGTCGAACCATGCGACGAAAGGAACTCCGACATTATAAAGAACTAAGAAGTGGGAGGATCGTTAAGGTAGACCGGTTGATTATCAATGATGATTTATATTCAAAGGTTACTAGTATATAAGAATATCCTTAGAAGGGGGGGGGGGGGGGGAGCAGACTTAGTCCTGAAATGAATTATGACATTTACAAAATTTCAAAGAAAGAAGTGTAGTAGCGCGAAGAAGCTAAAGTTCGAGATGTACTGATATGTCGAGAATGTATCAGGAGAAAGCAGAAAAAGATTGGAAATAAGTATATTATGGGGCAGGTATGGAAAAGAAAGTATGATAGGAAATTAAGGGGAGTAACGAGTCAAGGAGAATGATTCTTATTGACGTGAGATATGATGTTTCTGGACAGTGGTTCGAATCGCTCTACAGGAGAAATTGGGCCGCATCTAAATACGCTATGATATATTATGAAGGGTAACAAAGAGGATAAGAAGGGCTTCCAAGCCATCCAAAAAAAAAAATAAAGAATGAAGGAAATGAATACCAAAGGATGATTGGGTTAAAGCGAAAGGGACTCTTAGTGCCAGAAGAAGTGAGAATCTTAACAAAAAGGATAATTATAGGCAGTGCGGTGCTCTCTAAAGGGGAGGGAGGTAGGGTGCTTATGGGTAGTAAGATAGCGGTACGTCCAGGAATTAGAGAGTATCTTACAAGTCGTCAGCGGTGCCGAATACGAGAGCATGTATTATAGAACTATATGAACAATCATCGCGAAGAAATGGCTAATAAAAATGATGTAAGGGCAGCAATAGAAAGACAACCAAGAATAAAGGCTAATTGAATGATCACTGGTATGAGGAAATTAAGAATGAGCGTACTCATGTTGGAAGGAAGTTGTGGTGAAATAAGAGTTTACCTTAGTCCCGTACTTATAGGTCTATATCGCAAAAAATTGAGGATAAGAAGGTAAAAGAAAAGTTCCAATATGAGTTCGAGGATATTTTGAGTCATGAATTAGTTTTAAATATAATTATTAGCTTATCATAAGTGTTACCCTACTACAAGAAAATATTATGAGCATATGTATTTAAGAGATTGTGTTGAGGACATTGTTATGTTATAGTTGGCTTTGGAAGAAAATTTGAATGGATAGTCGAGGTAAGTAACCGTTAAGTGTAAGGATCCATCGGCAATAAAATACTATTATGAAAGTAACTATGATGAGATTGTGAGGAAATCAAGGGGTCTGATCTTTGCGGGATCGATGAGTATGAGAAGGGATAGCCCAAACAAGCATCAAAGAAGCAAGCAAAGGAAGGTGCCATAGTTGAACGAGAGGATTGTCTACTAGCAAGTAAAAAGAGGTACTCACAAGTCAACGGGTAGCCATAGCAATTGCGGGTCAGAATTACATTAGTGGAAGGAGAACGATAACCCAGTATTAGTTGATTCCTGATTTCATACATAATAACAGAAGGTTATAGAATTTAGGGAATAGTGCAATAAAGAGTTAAGAAGGAACGAGAAAAGGACTGACCAACTGATAGTACAAAGATAAGATGATAGGAGTCTAAGAGAAGGGCAATCACTTCACGAAATCAATGAAAGCGTCGTGGATTTATAACCACAACATTCGAGGACGAATGTTTTCAAGAGGGGGGGGGGGGGGAGAGAATGTTACACCCCGTAGTTTTGTATGTTAAGATTTGAGCTACCTTTTAGGAGGAATATGAGATTATATGTGTTTATATTATGGTTATGAGGGTTTAAGTTTATACAATAAGCTATGGAAGGATCGCAAGGCAAGTGAACCAAGGAAATTATGTTTGTTGGAACTTTGGAGAAAATGTGAAGGGCAATTTTTGCCCAACTTGGAGGAAGAATATCTTTTAGTATACGAGGAGTTTTGAGGAAAAGAAAAATCCTAAAGTGAAGTTCACGAAGTCTAGTTTCTAATACAACAAAACGCTCACCAATACGGTATCAGGGTAATGAGATATGGGTGTTACAAGTGGGGCTGGCAGGCCAGGAAAATGGTCTGCACAGACGAGCCAGAGATTGGCGTGAACGCGCAGAGGACCAAGGGCCAACTCATAGCGAACATGCCACTAGTAGGCGTGAATGCGCTGAGCAATTTTTAGGTCGGTGCAACCCGAGCCTAAAATGTTATAAAAAGGGGTTACCCCCTTATTTTCTTCAAAGCTACCCCTGAAAACCTCTCCAAATTTCTGGAATCCTCCACCCACTTCTACATATCAAAATTTTAACGCAAATCAAGTATAATCCCCGGATTTTCGTCCATATAGCATATAGTTGCTATTATAAAATCGTATAGCGATGAGTTTTGGCTCAAATTCAAGGTGAAAAGTGAAGATATGGTAATACTAGAGGGAGTAAGGTATGAATCTCTCCTTATTGATATTAGTTTTTGTCACGACCCGACTAGGGGGCCGCGACGAGCACCCGGTGCTACCCCACCCGGGCACCCCCTTATCGTACATAACATAACATCTAGGTGAACCATAAGTCAATTCGTGCTTTTCTTATCGTTAATCATATTGGTCCCATTAGACGACCATCATCATTTAACATATCATAAGCATCTATGCCACATCATAAGTACAAGGCCGGCGAGGCCAACAAAAGATACACAAAACATGGGCCGACATGGCCGAACATCTCTACCCACATACACATGACTACGAGCCTCTAAGAGTATGACATATCACATTAGCGGGACAGGACCCCGCTATGCCCATAATTATATACACAAAAGAATGAGTACCCAAAAGATATGGCTCCGAAGGAAATGGAGCTCTCTATGTAATCTCCGAATAGGCAGCTATGGATCAAGTCTGTCTCCCCGTGCACCTGCGGGCATGACGCAGCGTCCACAACCAAAAGGACGTCAGTACGAAGAATGTACTAAGTATGTAAAGCATGAGCAACATCAATAAATAGGCATCCCGAACAACATATGAAATAGCATAGGAGGGGGGAGACAATAATATCATCGTCATAACACTTACCTGCTTTTCATAGGACTTTCCATTTTTCATACGTATTTGTACACCTACGTCATCATCCGTATTCCATAATAGTACTCGTACCATACTTGTGCTCATATTCATATACATGTCCTTATTCGCATTCGTATACATAGTCTTTTCACATTCATATTCATATTATATACATAGCCATACACTTATATACATACATAGCGTGCCCGACCATAAGGTTCGGTGTTTCATACGTACTTAGCCAACCAAGGCTCAATGTTATTTCTACCTGGCCCTACCAAGGCTTCAGGGTTATCCGTACCATCTGCAGAGGTGTGCGCGCGTTACGTAATCGTATACATACTTTATACATAGTCATATACATATATACCTCCATATACATATATTCTACCCGGCATTATAAGCTCGGGGTGTCATTATAGCCCTTCATAGGCACATGTGAATATAATAGCCCGTAGGCACCTTTAGCATCATTAGTATTATCATCGTCATCACTATCATCGTCATTATTGCTACATCCGTATCTTAGGCTTACTCGTCATATGAGGGGCTGTTATATCCCGCATTTTTACGTATTTGAATAATTTAAGATAATGGCGGGAGGTTAAGAGCAAGACTATAATTTTAATCTTGTTGGGTGCATAAGTTGTTTATGAAAATTTTGAAGTGGGAATATTAAGAAAGGTCAAGGGTATAAAGGAAAATTCGTAATATGACTCGTGGAAATATGGAGGAAGATGAAGGGTAAATTCGGAATGTGGAAAAACAATTTTTCATGAAGTGCACAAAAAAAAATATGGGCTTGGAAGAAAAGGGGCCATTTGGGCCGTCTATAGTAAATGGGCCAAAGCCCATATGAGCACAAATTAATAAGTCCATAAGATGACTTAATTAGTCATCTTATTCATTATGTCCCTGGAAGTTTCAAGAACCCTAAAGAACAAGAGAGGAGGAGAAACATAAGAGGGGCTATTCGGCCACCTCCAAAATCAACAAGAACCTTGAAATTTTTTTCTTCACAAATCATTTCCTACTAATTGAATGGTCCTTAGCAAGGTGGAGTGGTCTTTGGAGCAAGAAAAATCCATATTCTAGCAAGTTACAAGTCTTAGCTAAGTGAAAGATCAAGGAAGAAGGTAAGAATTTATTCCTTATATGTTATGGATGTTTGTGCATGTTGTAGTGTACAAAAATGAATGAAATCCATGAAGAATATGGGTGTGTGTGGTGTAGCCGTATGGTTGTTGGTGTAATGTATAGAAATGGATGAAAATGCATGGAACATGAATGTTGTTGTTGTGGCCGAAAATAGGGGTGATGTTGTGAGATATGATGAATTGAATTTATGTAGAATTTTGATTGTTGTTGTGTTGTGGATTTTATGATGTTAAATGAAGGCTTAATGGCTTGAAATGAATATGAAATTGTTGGTGTATTATGGAAGGAGTTAGTGCGACTTTGTTATGGCTTCTTATATTTGTAAGAATGATATTGTTAATGTGTAGGCTATAACTATAATTCATGAACTTGAAAGTGAGCCATTGTTTGGAAGATTGTAAGTTGGGTGGTGGTGATTGAATGTGAAAGAAGGGATTAAGTATTTATTGTTCTTGTTGAAATTGGAAAGTGTTGGATGAAGTAGCATGTTGATTGAATTGTTTTGAAATTTATGTGAATTGAATTGAATGTTGGAGTGTTGCTAGAATAATTGCTAGTATTGTTGTTGGCTTGGCTGGGTTGAATTCCCGGATTGTTGTTGGTTAAAATTGGCTAAGTTGAAGTTTTGGAGATGGTGTATTATAGGGGAAGTGCTGCCGAAATTTCGGTAGACAAATGCTACTTTAAGATTCCACTTCTAAATGCTCTAACCAAAGTTTGGTAAATATGACCAATTTGTGGATTGTGGCGGATTTGCAACTTGAATTTGGAATAGCATAAGGAGCGGAAAGAGGCATGTAAGGCTTTACTCTTCCTTCTATGGCATGTCTTAGACGTAATAGGTCAGATACGAGCCTTGGGGACAACTCTATTCTCCGGAATCCGCACCTAAAGTTTTCCCTTTTTCATTCAGTAGAATTGAATTAAAAATCGTGTGAAATGTTGGAAAAACTTCCTAAACCTCTAGAACTTGCATAAATAAGACCCAACTACCTTGAAACCCTCACAAGTAACGCCATGACATGTAACATATGCAAATGGTGTACGCTACCTCATTCGGCCCGAGGTGGGCCCATTGTTCCCGAATTTTCCCTATTGCTCCATTTGACTCATTTTGGAGTAGAATCCAAAGGAAGCTTTTGATCCTTGTTCCAATTATCAATCGATAAGTACTGTACTATTTTTAATGGAAATATGTCTATGATGACCATGATAACGATGATGCTAAGGAAGAGAATACGTCTATGATAAGTATGACAAGAATGATTCCATGACTAGGGGTCTTAAGCTAAGGACCCAATATGAATAAGAAAGTATCAAACTAGTTCTTGATTTCAATTCTATTCCTTGGTTATGACACCATCCTCTAAAGATTCCAAAGCCGATGAATTGATTTCTATGACGTCCATGATTTCATTCTATGTTTCTTTCAACACTATTCTCCGTTGATAGTCTCGCCTTAAAATGCTCGTTCCTTCAAGGTGAGACAAGGCGATCACGATTGTTCCATAATGTAATCGGAGGTCACCGACCTTATGTCACTCTGATGGTTACATGATTTTCTTTGGGCTCTCCTGCATGCTTATATGACATATGTATGTGAGATATGAATATGTACATGGGGGATGGGAAGGGAAACATATTTCATTGCCACCTGGTCAGCTGGCTTATCATCCCGGATGCGGGATGCCCGGACGCGGGATATATGGGCGAGCTGATGTATTTCGGTGCTATATGGGCGAGCCGACATTGTTCGGTGCTATGCTATGTCCTGCTATGCTATGACACGATATGATATGACATGATCTCATATGATTTGATACGGTATGATATGATATGATAAGACATGACATAATATAAGTTCTATTTTCTATGTCTATGAAAAAGAAATGTTTTCCAAAGACAGACAAGCATGCATGGTATCTGGCCTGAAAGGGCATTCCTATGTGCAGGTTACTTTCTTATTTCATTATATGTCCTATGATCCCATGATATTGTTATTCAAGCTCTATGGTTCGGCTTGCATTATTTTTCCATGCCTTACATACTCGGTACACTATTCGTACTGACGTCCCTTCTTGTGGACGCTGCGTTTCATGCCGCGCAGGTCAGCAGGTAGACAGGCTTGACTCCTAGGAGCTTCATCAGCATTACTATAGCGGCGCTCTAGTTATCTCGGAGCCTCAGTTCCTTGGTACTATTTTGTGTATATATTCGGGCACAGCAGTACTCGGCCCTTCTTATGTATATGTGTACTATGTTTAGAGGCTCGTAGACAGAGATGTACAGTTAGATGTTTTGTACTCTTGAGGGTCCTCGTCGCTGTATAATGTACTAGCAAAGTTTAATTGCCTATGTTTATAATTATGCTACTGATGTTAATAGTAAGCAACGGAAGAAAAAAAAAAGGATATGGTATAGTGTATACGGCCCACTTAGTGATAAGAATGCGATACGAGATAGGGGGTGCTCGGTACAAGTATTAGGTACCCGTCGCGGCCCTAGTTAGGTCGTGACAGGGGCGTAGTACAATCGTAGTACATGTTAAGGATCGTGAGCTTATGAGCTCGGAGTGTCAATCATTTGAATACAACATACTCATATAGAGGAATTAGAAATTTGGCCAAGAACCATACCTTATGAAAGAAGGTTTAGCCTTACATACCGTTATAGCCTGTATCTTGTGTGTTTGGAAATTCCAAAGTCATCGTGGAAAGTTAAGGGCGAGACCATTTTCAAAAATTATTTTAGTGTACAAGTTGGTTATGGATATTATTTATGAATATTATTGTATGGAATTATTGAGAAAGGTTAAGGGTAAAAAGAGAAACTCATAAAATGGTAAATGGTAATATCAAGGAAAGTCGGAGGGCAAGACGGGAATGTCACAAAAATTTCATGAAGGTTCTTGAAAGGCCATGTTGGCCGTGTGACTTGTGTGGAATATGTGCACATTTTTAATTAATGGGGACTAAGGTGTACACAAGAAGACACTTAGTCTTCTTTCTTTAATTTCAAGAAAAAGGTGGGAAAAGTCAAGAAATTTCTAGAGAGGGGCATGTGCCCCTCACATGCTTGGAGATATATATATATATATATATATATATATATATATATATATATATATATATATATATATATGAGTTTACCTTCTAATTCAAGACAAAAAGAAGAACAAAAAAAAAAATGAGGAGAGTGGAGAAAAAGAGAGGGTTTCGGCCATGGCTAGGGGATTTTGACCCCTTGAAATCTTGTTCCAAAAAATTATTTCTTCTAGTATTCCTACTAAGTTGAAGGTCCTCTTTAACATGGTGCAAGTGTTGGAGAAAGAAATCCCCTCCTTGGTGCAAGTTCATAGCTATAGTCAAGTGGGAAGTTGAAGGAAAAAGGTAAGAACTAATCTTCCTTTATGTGTTATGGATGTTTGGTACATGATGTGATACAGAGAAATGCATGAAAAACATGAAATCAATGATGTTGAAGTGTGGCCGTGCATGTATGGTATTGGCCGTGTGTTGTGTGGTGTTGTGTTGTGTTGGAATGATTTTATGTAGTATGTTGTTTGTTGTTATAATATATAAAAAGGATGAGAATTCATAGAAATATGCATGAAGTGTATGTAGCATGTTGGTTGTCATTGGAATATTAAGAAAAGAATGAAAAATTTATGGAAATATGCATGGAAGTGGTGATGGTAGAATGTGATGAATTAGTTTTATTTAGCAATTGGATTGTTATGGATTATGTGATATAGAATGAAGGCTGTTGTTAAAGTAAGTGTACATGAATTATGATGACGTGCATGGTTGTTGTTGAATTGGAAGGTTTCGGTAAAGTAATATGTTGATTGTGTTGTTGAAAGATTGTGTGAATTGAATTGGATTGAGTTGGATATTGAAATGTTGCTAGAAAAATTGTTGGTATTGTTGATTGTTTGGCCGGGTTGAATTCCCGGATTGTTGTTGATTGAAATTGGCCAAGATAAATTCTTGGGGACGATGTATTTACAGGGGAAATGCTGCCGAAATCTCGGTAGACAAATGTTGCCTTAAGATTCCACTTCTAAATGTTCTAATTAAGGTTTGGTAAATGTGACCAAATTGTAGATTTTGGCGGATTTGCAACTTGAATTTGGAGTCGCATAAGAAGCAGAAAAGGTATGTAAGGCTTCACCCTTCTTTCTATGGCATGTCTTAGACGAAATATGTTGGATATGAGCCTCGGGAATAACTCTACCCTCCGGAATCCGCGCCTAAAGTTTTCTCTTTTTCAATCAGTAGAATTGAACTAAAAAGTGTGCAAAATGTTGGAAGAATTTCCTAAACCTCTAGAACTCGCATAAATAGGACCCGACTACCCTAAAACCCTCACAAGTAACGCCATGACATGTAACATATGTAAATTTGGTACGCCGCCTCATTTGACCCGAGGTGGGCCCATGGTCCCCGAATTTTCCTTATTGTTCCGTTTGATTTATTTTGAAGCAGAATCCAAAGAAACCCTTGATCCGTATTCCGTTCACCGAATGACAAGTACTGTAACTATGCTAACGAAGATACTCCTATGATGACAATGATAATGATGATGTTGAGAAAGAGAATATGCCTACGATAAGTACGACAAAAATGATTCCATGACTAAGAGTCTTGAGCTAAGAATCCTATGTGAATATGAAAGTGTTATACTAGTTCTTGAACCTCAATTCTATTCCTTAGCTATGACACTAGTTTCTAAAAGACTTCAAAGCATATTAGTCGGCGGTTATAATGTCCATGATTTCATTCTATGCTCTCTCTTAAGGCTATTTTCCGTTGGTAGTCTCGCCTTAAAATACTCGTTCCTTCAAGGTGAGACAAAGTGACCATGATTATTCCATAATGTAATCGGAGGTCACCGACCTTACGTCACTCCGATGGACACATGACTTTCTTTGGGCTCTCATGCATGCCAATTGTATGACATATGTATATGAATGTGAATATGTATATGTATATGTATATGAGGAAAAGGGGAAGGGCCACTGTTACATCACCACCTGATTCAGCTGGATTTCGTCCCGGACGCGGGATGCCCGGACGCGGGATATGGGAGAGCCGGATACGGCCTCTGTATATGTTATATATATTTATATATGATATGGTGGGACACTGTTGGGGAGGGGGGTGGGAGAGCCGATGTACTCGGCGTCTGTAAATGTGAATAAAGGATACCGTTTTCTGAAACGTTCTGTTTTCTGTACCTGTAAATAAGAAGTACTGTTTTCTGGAAAAAGAAAAGACTAAGCATGCATGGCATCTGCCTGAAAGGCATTCATATGTATAGGTTATTTCTGTCCCAAGATAAGCTCCATATGTCTACTCCGTTATTATTCATACTTTATATTCCTTTATTATGTCACTATTCATGCCTTACATACTCAGTACATTACTCGTACTGACCCCCCTTCTTCGGGGGCTGCGTTCATGCCGCGCAGGTACACCAGCTAAGCCATAGTTATCATAGAAGATGTTCCAGCGGAGTGGGCGGGCTCCACTTGTTCTGGAGTGCTGCCGAGTCAGAGTATATGAGCTATGGTGTCTGTTCAATGTTAGAGACATTGCAGACAGAGTCATGAATATAGAGTGTCAGCTTGGTAGACGACTTCAACCATCACAATGTTATTACGTTTCATGTCGCGGGTCCCATATGATGATAGACCTTACTTATGAAAAAAAAGAAAAAAAACAAAAAATAAATAAATTTTGAGAGCTTACTATGTATTTTATTCTTAATTGATCCACGAGTTTATATGTGTAATAAAAGTCAGCGGGTTCGCTCGGCTCCAGATATGGGGTCAGGTGCCCATCACACCCTAGGGAAATCGGGGTGTGACAGAGTGGTATCAGAGCAGGTCGGTCTAAGGGGTTGTCTGCGAAGTTGTGCCCGGTAGAGTCCTGTTTATGGGTGTGAAGCTGGCCACATTTATAAACAGGAGGCTGCGGGGTATCTAGGAAATGTTGACCTTCTTTCTGTCTTAGATCGTGCGATAGAGCCAAGTCATAGGAAATAAGATTCCTTATACAAACCGTCGATTTTTGCAGACGTCCAGAAGCGACGGAAAAAGGCGAATGACGATATGGCAAGTCATAGAGGTAAGACTGGATATTTGCTCTGTTACTCGAAACTGGAAGTTCTGGACGGCGGGAATATGTCATATAGCCGCATGTTCTGTGAAGTATTATCGATATTTGTTACGTACAGATTTTGAAAAGTAAGAATGGCAAAGGAGGTTCTGTCAAAATAGATTCGCCCAACAGGAAGAAACGGGGACAGAAGATACTGTAAATAGGTAATAAGTGAGATGCGTCGGTTCAGAAAGGTTATGGGTTTGGCATGACGACGAAGGTGCGATCACTACAATCAGGAATCTGGAAGTCTAGGAGAGGAGGTAACCATACACACAGACGGAAGGTGAACATTGGAAATCGAGAAGGGCAAAACGGTAATTATAAAAGAAAGGACGTGTTACGAAAATGTTTCGGAACGTGTAAGATTTCGACTTGCTCCAGAACATGCAATAAAGGTCATGTGAGAAAGCGGACGCGAAAATGTCAGCATTAAGATACCGAATTCCAATGAAGTTTTTGGGTTAAGCGTGCTCAGGTGAGAGCAATTTCATGATGGGTGACCCCCTGGGAAGTTGGCAAGAAATTCTATATATTGAGACATAAGAGACAAATGAAAATCTAGGGTAGTCTAAGGAACACTAGGATATACGGAATGGTTGGAGATTATAAGAAGGCACGTGGGACGAGGCAGACTAGCTCGGTGAAGAGACAGAAAAGGGATCACAGCCCTGGAATTAGGCTAAGCTTGAACCGCGTTTGGAAGTATTTTGTGGGCTAGTAGATAATATATATATATATATATATATATATATATATATAAAGGTGTAGCGTATCCCATATATGATTGTATCGGAGGACATGTGAGTCCCAGCGACCGGAGCTACGGAAAAAGGGGCATTGATCACGTAAGGGTACCGAAGTTCGAAGGGTGGTAAAGATGAACGGTGAAAGTGTTGCCGGGTAAATTATTATTGTTCTACTATAGGTAAAGATTGGAAATTCTAGTATAACAACATTTGGAAAATAAAGAGTGAGTAGATGGAAAACAAAGAGATCAAAGTATCGTAGGGAGGTGAAAGGTAAGAAACCTCAAGAAGATAGGGGATAAGGGATAGACCAAGATTTCGTAGAAGGACTGTTGGCATATAAGGAGCCCCCTAAAGGGGGGGGAGGCCATATTATAGTAGACCTAAAAAGGAATTGCAACACTATCAAGTGTCAGAAAAGGAAATCTATTAGCTTGGAATTAGAGTTTAAAATACGTCGGCGTGTCGCAAGAATAATTGGGAGAAGAGTAGAAGCGAAATAACAATGAGTATACTAAGAGATAGATCCGAGGATAAAGAAATAGCCTACGGCTACACTGAATTGTTAAGTAAGGATTGTGTACAAAGACATGGCTTCCGTTAAGGTGCGGTGACGAGACAATAGTAGAAAAGGAAAGGCCCGGAAAGAACAAGGATAATGAGGTGACACAGTGAATTAGAAAAACCTATGACATAGAGCAATAACTCGTGAGGGGTCAAGGAGTTCGATTATAAGGAAAACAAGGTAAGGGATAAGGAACGGGCATAATGGAAAGAGCAGCTATAAAAGAAACCCATGACATGGAATGAGGACTCATGTAAGGATCCAGGAGTTTGATAGTAAAGAAAGTAGGATAACAGATAGAGAGTGGACATGGAGAAAAGGGCAATTATTAAGGAACCCCCTTCCGAAGTGCTACAAGACCCCACAAGGTTAGTTGAACATTCGAGGACGAATGTTCTGAAGGGGGGAGGATGTTATAGCCCGTATCTTGTGTGTTTGGAAATTCCAAAGTCATCGTGGAAAGTTAAGGGCGAGACCATTTTCAAAAATTATTTTAATGTACAAGTTGGTTATGGATATTATTTATGAATATTATTGTATGGAAATATTGAGAAAGGTTAAGGGTAAAAAGAGAAACTCACAAAATGGTAAATGGTAATATCAAGGAAAGTCGGAGGGCAAGACGGGAATGTCACAAAAATTTCATGAAGGTTCTTGAAAGGCCATGTTGGCCGTGTGACTTGTGTGGAATATGTGCACATTTTTAATTAATGGGGACTAAGGTGTACACAAGAAGACACTTAGTCTTCTTTCTTTAATTTCAAGAAAAAGGTGGGAAAGTCAAGAAATTTCTAGAGAGGGGCATGTGCCCCTCACATGCTTGGAGATATATATATATATATATGAGTTTACCTTCTAATTCAAGACAAAAAGAAGAACAAAAAAAAATGAGGAGAGTGGAGAAAAAGAGAGGGTTTCGGCCATGGCTAGGGGATTTTGACCCCTTGAAATCTTGTTCCAAAAAATTATTTCTTCTAGTATTCCTACTAAGTTGAAGGTCCTCTTTAACATGGTGCAAGTGTTGGAGAAAGAAATCCCCTCCTTGGTGCAAGTTCATAGCTATAGTCAAGTGGGAAGTTGAAGGAAAAAGGTAAGAACTAATCTTCCTTTATGTGTTATGGATGTTTGGTACATGTTGTGATATGGAGAAATGCATGAAAAACATGAAATCAATGATGTTGAAGTGTGGTCGTGCATGTATGGTATTGGCCGTGTGTTGTGTGGTGTTGTGTTGTGTTGGAATGATTTTATGTAGTATATTGTTTGTTGTTATAATGTATAAAAAGGATGAGAATTCATAGAAATATGCATGAAGTGTATGTAGCATGTTGGTTGTCATTGGAATATTAAGAAATGAATGAAAAAATTATGGAAATATGCATGGAAGAGGTGATGGTAGAATGTGATGAATTAGTTTTATTTAGCAATTGGATTGTTATGGATTATGTGATATAGAATGAAGGCTGTTGTTAAAGTAAGTGTACATGAATTATGATGACATGCATGGTTGTTGTTGAATTGGAAGGTTTCGGTAAAGTAATATGTTGATTGTGTTGTTGAAAGATTGTGTGAATTGAATTGGATTGAGTTGGATATTGAAATGTTGCTAGAAAAATTGTTGGTATTGTTGATTGAAATTGTCACGACCCAACCCCGTAGGCCGTGACTAGTGCCCGATCTGGGCACCCGAACACATCTATCAATGCTATCTCAAATTGTATCAAACGCATTCTAGCATATAGCAGAAGTCGACAAGGCTTTATTTCAAATTTAGTCAATTTCCAGAAAAAAATTTCGACAGAGTTTCCTTTGTTTTACGGACTACCCAATATACCCTGCACGCAGAAAATACCAACAAAGGCCACACAGGGCCAACAGAGCAACATTTAAATATATGCGGACCGGCCGCCGCGGCGAAAGGGGATCGCCCAAACACAACATAAGCACACAACTGTACAGAAAGACCCCAACCCACAAACATGTCCACAGACCTCTAAACAGACCGACAGAATCATATGACGGGACAGGGCCCCGCCGTACCCATGAACGAGAATATACATATATAGAGGTGACAGACTATACCAAAAGATGGCTCTGAATAAAAGAGCACTCCAAAATAGCAGAATAAGATCCTAAGCGGACGGATCAGCAAACCTGTCGTCGGTACCTGCGCGGCATGTAAACGCAGCCCCCGAAGAAAGGGGGTTAGTACGAAATATGTACTGAATATGTAAAGCCTGGATTACAGAAACAAAATCATAACTGGTACAGAACGTACAGAAAAGTGAGTACAAAATCCAAAGTATCAAATACATATTTCCAAAACATGCAGAGTGTGTACAGAAACATATGTCATATCAAATCCGGCCCCTGCCAAGGGACTCGGCAGACAGAACGTGGCCACCCTCCCGACGCTGGTGCCACAACACAGAAGAATCAGAATAGGGGCATAACCCCGTAACATAATATGTCATATCAGATGGCCATAATAAATCATATCAGAACAAGCGTACATGGCACAGCATACTCCACAAACCCATGTACGCGTATACCTGCCCCTTCACATCGAGGCACGGCGAACAATGCAAAGGATCACGCTTGACAACATATCCTGGCCCGGGCTCAGTGTGGGAAACATTGCGGCATCCACGAATGGAGTAGTGAGAAACTAAATGCAGTTAAAATATCATAAATATTTTCAGAGACTCGATGAGGCATATCAATGACAAACCAATTTAATGAAGTCAGACGGGATTGTAATAAGTGGGTTTCAGATGTCATAATGAATTACAGAAGCATAACCTTTCTGAAGTCGTTCCAAGTGACAAAACGATTCATAAGACTTAAGGAAATATTTAAAATAGTTTTTGTTTAGTAGTTAAAAGAGCAGTCAGAACATTCCTTTCAAAACCGTTCGAAAACAGGCCTTAAGTACAATAAGGGTAAAACCGGGAATAGTGGGCCCACCTCGGAACAAACAAGGCGGTGGGCTCCAATTACGCGTTTTCAGCTTATGGGTCACCTACGAAGGTTCTACGGACATTCTATAACTTTTCATAAAGTTTGGGGAAAGTTTGCATAATTTTCAAGAAAGCATACAAAAAGGGTTCAATTTTGTTGAACGAAAATGTAACAATTTCAGACGCAGATTCCGATGAGCAGAATATCCTCCGAGGCGTAAATCCGATCCTAGTACTTCTAGGACATGCCAAAAGAAGACTCGGGATAGCTTTACATACCTTTTGAGCTTTTTAAGCCTATCCAAGCTCACTTCCCGTTTCGTCGAAAATCTGCAAATGGTCACATTTACCAATTATGAGTTATGGATGCCACAAATTCAACTTAATGCATACTTGCCTACCGAAATTTCGGCAGCACTTCACCTATACATATAGCACCCCCGAGAATTCAACTCGGCTCAAAACCATCAACAACAACCCAAACAACAACATCAACATCAACAACAAACATTAGAGACACAATATCCTTCAACTAGCCATCATTCTAACAAAGTGACATAACCTTCACCCCAACCTAAATCTTTAAACTAATATCAATGATTTCACATTCATTATCAATCAAGATCATCACAATATAGTTTTAGAAATATCTCATATCGTTTCCTCAAGTTATACACACGATATACATAATATACAACTTTCCGCCAAAGTCACAACTTGTTCAAAACATCAAATCTTTAGCATACATATTAATAACATGTTTCCAACTTCAAAATTCATCAATGATCATCACACTAACAACCAAATAACTTCATTTTCCTAATGTCGGAAAATCATACTAAAGCGACGTAAGTTTCTACGTTCCATTTCAATACCAACTTATCTCATTTTACTTTCATTTACATTACAAGCATCACAATAACATAACTAACACACTAAACAACTTAATCCATTTCCATTCCAACTCTAACATACCACATGGCCATATGCTCTCTTTATCAACTTCAACTAAATTCATTCCATTTCCAATTCCAATATGCATTTCATCACAACTACAACTAGAATATAACCTAAATTCAATTCACCATAAACATACAATGTATATACACACACACGGCCATACCCTATATTCCATAGCCACTTTGAAATCTTCCATTTTTCCATACAATCAACTCATTCCCACATACTACAACACAAACAAGACTTCATAACACAATAAATAGGGATGAATTCTTACCTTTTTCCCTAATCTTCTTCACTTGAGTATATAATCAATTTGATGAACCAAGGGCTCCTTCCTCCAAGACAACTACACCAAGTTGAGAAGGGACCTTGAATTAGTAGGAATTCAACAAGAGAAAAAATTTTGGAGAAAGATTTTTGGTGGTTAATTTTCTATGGCCAACCCGAAACCCCTCTTTTTTTGCTCTTTCTTTTCTTTGTTCTTTCTTGATGCTTCTAAGAGATGAAGATGATATGTACACTATGGTCCCTTAGTTAATTTATCACATGGAATTTAATTAAGGGCCATGGGTTTGGGCCATTGATGGCCGGCCACCCCATCTCTTTTTTTTTTGGGCCTCATTTCATTTCTCATTTTTGAGCCCAATTGGCTTGTATATCATATTTTTAAATTCCGAACTAATTTTTCTGAAATTCCATATTTACCCTTAGCCTTCCTCGACCCTTCCACATTAATATTCTTTCACGCACAAGTCTTATGTTAAATAAAATCAACTATAACCTTATTTCTTACAAGCATAGATTATTTCCAATTTTTCCAAAGGTGTGAAAACACGGGATATAACATCCTCCCCCCTTTAGGACATTCGTCCCCGAATGTTAAATTAATCTTATAGGGTTTGAAAATACTTTGGGGGAAGTTTCTGTTTATAGACAGCACATGTGACACACATTCATTATTGAAATAGAATTTAGCAAGGATTCAAGATTACTTGTGGGCATAGGGAACAAATGAGGATATTTCTTCTTCATCTCCTCTTCGGCTTCCCAGGTCATTTCCTCCCTATTATCGTTCCGCCACAGCACCTTAACAGAGGCTACATCTTTGTTCCGGAGCTTTCTTACCTGGCGGTCCAAAATAGCTACGGGCTGCTCCTCGTAAGATAACTGCTCCGTCACCTGAATGTCATCCGCAGGGAATATTCTGGAAGGGTCACCAATGCATTTGCGGAGCATAGACACATGGAATACCGGAGGTACCGCTTCCAAATCAGATGGCAGATCTAACTCATAGGCGACATTTCCAATTTTCCGCACAATCAGATAAGGCCCAATATAACGCGGACTAAGCTTACCCTTTCTGCCTAACCGCATTACGCCTTTCATAGGCGATACCTTTAGAAATACCCAATCACCAACCTGGAATTCCAAAGGACGACGCCGTTTATCAGCGTATGATTTCTGTCGACTCTGGGCTGCCAATAGTCGCTCCCGGATAAGTTTCACCTTATCAACTGCCTGCTGGATCATATCTGGGCCGATTAATTCTGTCTCGCCAATATCAAACCAGCCAATAGGTGACTTGCATTTCCTGCCATACAAAGCCTCGTACGGAGCCATCTGGATGCTGGAATGGTAACTGTTGTTATAAGAAAATTCAATCAATGGCAAGTGATCCTCCCAGCTACCTCTGAAATCAATAACACAGGCCCGCAACATATCTTCAAGCGTCTGGATTGTGCGCTCGGCCTATCCGTCACTCTAAGGATGGAAAGCTGTGCTCAGGCTCAGCTGAGTCCCTAATCCCTCCTGAAAAGACCTCCAGAAGTTCGCCGTGAACTGGGCACCTCTGTCAGTGATAATAGATATAGGAACTCCATGAAGTCGCACAATTTCTTTAATATAAATCCTGGCATAATCCTCAGCGGAATAAGTAGTTCTGACGGGGAGAAAATGGGCTGATTTTGTCAGCCTATCAACAATAACCCAGATGGAATCATACTTCCGTGGAGTGCGAGGCAAACCTGTAATGAAGTCCATATTCATGATCTCCCACTTCCACGTCGGAATTTCCATTTCCTGCAACAGTCCACCGGGTTTCTGATGTTCAATTTTGACCTGCTGACAATTTGACCACTGGGCGACGAACTCTGCGATATCCCGTTTCATACCATCCCACCAGTATAGGCATCTAAGATCGTGGTACATCTTCGTAGAACCAGGATGAACAGAATAGCGAGCATAGTGTGCCTCGCCCATAACCTGATGCCGTAGCCCTGCAATATCAGGTACACACAACCTGCCTCTGTATAGGAAGGTTCTGTCTGGTGTAAACTCGAACAGAGTCTTCTCCTTCTCATGGGATGTGTCTCTGTATCGGGCTAAAACAGGATCTTCATATTGACGCCGCTTGATATCTTCCTTAATAGATGATTCAAAAACCCCTCGGACAGAAATCCGTGTATCTCCAGAATCGGCCAGACGAACCCAAAGACTAGCCAACTGCTGAATATCACGGGCTATCTCTCTCTTGTCTGGCTGTAACTCTGCCAAGCTGCCCATAGATTTCCGGCTGAGCGCATCTGCAACAACATTAGCCTTGCCCGGATGATACAAGATATCCACGTCATAATCTTTCAAGAGCTCCAGCCACCTCCGCTGTCGCAAATTTAGCTCTTTCTGCTTAAAAGACTCTTATGATCTGTATAGATATCAACATGGACGCCATATAGATAATGTCTCCATATCTTCAGGGCATGAATCACTGCTGCAAGCTCCAGATCGTGGGTAGGATAATTCTTTTCATGTTTTTTGAGCTGTCGGGAAGCATAGGCTATAACTCTGCCGTGCTGCATCAATACACAGCCCAATCCCATGCCAGAAGCGTCATAATAAATAACATATCCATCGGGTCCCTCTGGAAGATTCAGAACTGGGGCTGTAGTCAGCTTCTCTTTCAGCAACTGGAAGCTTCGTTCACAAGCATCAGTCCACTGGAACTTAGCTCCCTTCTGAGTGAGCCTTGTCAAAGGCGCTGAAATCGAAGCAAACTTTTCCACAAATCTTCTGTAATAGCCTGCTAACCCCAGAAAACTACGTACCTCTGTGGGCGTCGTGGGTCTAGGCCAATTCTTCACAGCTTCAATCTTCTGTGTGTCCACCCGGACACCATCAGCTGCAATAATATGTCCCAAGAATGCCACTGAAGCCAGCCAAAATTCACATTTAGAAAATTTTGCATATAATTTCTGATGCCGAAGTACCCCAAGTACCGCTCTCAGATGATCTGCGTGCTCTGCCTCGGACCGAGAATAAACCATAATATCATCGATAAATACAATTACGAACATGTCTAAGAACGGCCTGAATACCCGGTTCATTAGATCCATGAATACCGCAGGAGCATTAGTTAACCCAAATGACATAACTATGAATTCATAATGCCCATATCTGGTCCGGAATGCTGTCTTAGGAATATCAGCCTCTCGTACCCGTACCTGATGATAGCCTGACCGAAGATCTATCTTCGAAAAATATTTGGCGCCCTGCAACTGATCAAACAAGTCATCAATTCTGGGGAGGGGGTATTTATTCTTTATAGTTACCTTATTCAGCTGCCGATAATCAATACACATACGCAGCGACCCGTCTTTCTTACGCACAAATAATACCGGGGCTCCCCAAGGCGAAGTACTGGGTCTGATGAAGCCTTTTTCTAACAGATCCTTCAACTGCTCTTTCAGTTCTTTCAATTCTGCCAGTGCCATTCTGTACGGGGGAATAGATATCGGCTGAGTATCTGGAAGCAAATCAATAGTAAAATCTATCTCCCGCTCTGGAGGAAGGCCTGGAAGCTCATCTGGGAATACATCTGGAAATTCATTAACCACGGGAACTGACTGAAGAGTCGGCGTTTCTGCTGTCAAGTCTTGTACCCGAACCAGATGATAAATATAACCCTTTCTGATCATTTTCTTCGCCTTAAGGTATGAAATAAACTTACCTTTCGGCGATGCAGTATTACCTGCCCATTCTATAACTGGCTCCCCAGGAAACTGGAAACGAACTACCTTATTTTGGCAGTCAACATTAGCATAACAGGAGGCTAGCCAGTCCATTCCCATAATAACATCAAATTCAATCATATCTAATTCCACCAGATCTTCCTTAGTGTCTCGGCCACATACAGTTACAGAACAGTCTTTATATACCTGTTTCGCTACAATAAAGTCCCCGATCGGTGTAGCTACCTCAAATGGCTCTATAGGCTCGGACGTTATACCAATTTTACTAGCAACAAGGGGCAAAATATATGACAAAGTCGAACCTGGATCAATCAATGCATACACAGACCGAGAGAAGACCAATAATGTACCTGTAATGACATTAGGCGATGACTCCTGGTCCTAGCGGGTGGACAAAGCATAAATGCGGTTCAAAGGACCGCTAGTACCAGAAGCTCCACCACGGCCTCTGCCGCGACCCGCCGGTGCTGATGTACCCAGCCCTGTAGGGCGCATAGCCACTGACGAAGATGATGTCCCGGCGGCTGATCCGGTAGGCTGCGCTGCACCACCCGAACTACCCTTATACGGGCAATCTCTAACAGAATAGCCCAGACGGCCACAAGAAAAACATGCACCGGTGGCTCTGTAGCACTCTCCCCGATGGTATCTGCCACAATAAGAACACTGAGGCCTAGGTGGCCTCGTCTGACCAGAACCCCTGTCTATCCGCGAACCTGAAGCCCTGGAGCTCTGGCCTGCTCCTGAATAACCTGGGCTATCAAACCTGCGACCTGTAGGCGGTGGAGGTGCGCTCTGTGCCGGCTGGGATAGATGTCTGCTAGGGTGCTGCGGCTGCTGAGGCTGTCTGCCCCGAAAATCTCCAGAATACCCAGATGATCTGGCCCTCTTGGGCTGTCTCCGATCCTGACTCCTATCAGGCTGACGCTCCCTATGCCGGTCCTCCATGCCCGGGGCGTGCGCCTGAATCCGGGCAATATCCGTGGCTGGCTGAGCAGCCAATACCAAACAGCTGTCGACAAAATAACGATCCAGCCCCATAATGTACCTGTGCATCCTGTTAGCCATAGTAGCTACCACAGCAGGTGCGTATCGGGCCAATGAGTCGAACTCCATACTGTACTCTCGAACACTGCGACCCCTCTGTCTCAGCAATAAGAATCTGTCAGCCTTGGCCCGCCGTAACTCCGGAGGCAGAAAATGGCTAAGAAAATCCTGAGAAAAATCATCCCAAACTGCTGGGGGAGCACCGTCACCTCTGGATAACTCCCATGACTCGTACCAATTAGCCGCTACATCATACAACCGGTACGAAGCCAACGTGACTGACTCTGTCGCGGAAGCATTAATCAACTGTAAGGTGCGCCGCATCTTCCTGATAAACTCCTCAGGATCCTCCTCGGGCTTTGTCCCGAAGAACTCTGGAGGGCCACAAGTCAAGAACTCACGAGCTCTCGAACTGTCACGCCTATTTGCTCGGTCACCTCCCAATCCGTGCCCCTGAACCTGTCCCGCCACAAGTCTGGTCAATAGCTGGACTGTCTCTCTCATAGTCTGATCCTCAGTCCTTGGCCGTGGAGCTGGAGGCTCAGGTACTGGAATCTCGGGAGCTGGCGGTGGAGCCGCCCCTCGACCTGCAGCTACTGCTGCTCC